>NC_084802.1:48558689-49843272 GCF_963169125.1 Humulus lupulus
ATGCTCTTAGTGCATTAATTCTAACAATCTCCCACTTGCCCTTAAAGCAAGTGAGGCATCTCCCTTAATCCCATGTTGCATATATGAATCATAAACACTTTGCAAGAAGTGTCTTGGTAAATGGGTTTGCCAGGTTCTGTTTCGATGATATCTTCATAATAGTCACATCACCTCTGTGCACAATCTCTCTAACCAGATGGTATTTCCTTTCTATATGCTTTCCTCTGTTGTGGCTTCTAGGTTCCTTGGAATTAGCTACTGCTCCACTGGTGTCACAGTACAAGATTAGTGGCTTATCCATATTTGGAACTACTTCCAGATCAATGTAGAACTTCCTCAACCAAACCGCTTCCTTAGCTGCTTCACGAGCCACTATATACTCGACCTCCATGGTCGAATCTGCAATGCTGGATTGTTTAATACTTCTCCAGACTACAGATCCTCCACCAAGAGTGAATATTGACCCAGACGTCGACTTACGACTGTCTTTGCCAGATTGAAAATCAAAATTAGTGTATCTAATAGGGCTTAACTCATCCTCTGAATATACAATCATATAATCTCTCATTCTCCTAAGAAACTTGAGAATGTTCTTTACGGTTAGGAATGAGTTTCCGAATACGCAGCGGAATGGTGGTGGGTTGGCTCAGTGTACAACAAAGATTTTGTAACATATTTAAACTACCCTTAAATATGCAGACCCATTAATATACATACATTAAACATAAGTAAGAAAATAATAGAAAACATACCTCTTGATGCCTATCAAGTGTCCTTGCTATCTTTTCATAATTTGAACGAACTTCCTATCCAAGCTGCTCCCAGGTACTCACACCAAGATCTTCCACAATGTTCTCTACAGCTCAAGAAGTGTGTGAGCACTTAGAGAATAAAGGATGGTAAATTTCTGATTCAACTTGATGTACTCAACACCTGAGATCAAGAGAATAGGCCTGAGATTGGTTTTATATCTTTTTCAGGGAGAGATAGAAAAGTTTCGTTCTTATCTTTAGAGCGAATAAAAAAATGTCTTTCATTTTCTGATAAGTCTAACTTAAATAGAAAAAAATTAAATTTAAAAAATAAATCTGTAACCAATTTACAATTTATCTTTTAATTAAATAATTATCTCATTAATGAAAATATCAAAAAACTAACTTTTGAATTTTCCATTAACTAATTAATTAATCAAATAAAAATGAAAAATCTATCCCTAAAAAATATGTGACCCATGCCACACAAAGTCCAGGGACTGTGTGTGTCATGTAGCACCCTATATTTTAGGGATATTTGATTTTTCCACAATTATTTAATTATTTATTCAAACTAGCTTATCAAATAAAATCCAACAACATGATAATTAATTCAAATTTGAATTAATTATCTTTTTCACTAATTATCAAATATAATTAATTATTTGAATAAATATCATTCTTTTAAATTCAAATCCAATTTGAACTTATCAGATTATTATCTCCCACTCAAAGAAATTCAAATCCGATTTGAACTTATCAGATTATTATCTCCCACTCAAATAAATATATTTAATTAATTCTACCATTTAATTAAAACCAATTTTAATTAATAATAATTTCGAAAATTAAATATTAATTTTATTATAATTTCAAAAATTATAATTAATTAATTATTTAATATAATTTTGAAAATTATATATTAATTAATTTTGTTAATTACAACTAATTTGTAATTAATTAATTAAACACTATTATCACATAATAGCATATTTGGCACGAAGAACAAATTTCTTCTTAAATATGTCTTTTCACCAGTTTTCTCTTTATATCAACTCTTGCCTTGAATAGTGTTGATAGAGTCGCTATGGGGACCTATGGACCTATAATTCCAAGCTCCAATAAATTTAACATTATTAATTAAACTCTTTAATGAAATGATCTTAATTTATTAATCTCATGATTACTCCACTATAAATATGAGACTGTAATCTTGTAATTATAGACATTTCATTTACTGAGTACTTTATAATAATAAAGAGTCCATTGATATAATCATTACATACAAATTAACCATCTAATAATGGTTCATAATTAATCGGGAATAAAATTACCGTTTTACCATTTTAATTATATCTTGTTTCCTTAAGTACCATTGACTTTACTTGTGAAGGTTAATTCATAACTAAATTATGAATTTGAGCTCAATAACCTTCTGAGTTACAAAAGTCAACCCTTAAGAGAACCATTATTCAATCTCTTACAATACGGTATAGATTTCATATCTGTATACTATGTCCCCAGCCATTTACATTAATGAGTTCCCAAAACAAAAGTTTCTAGCCTGATCATTCTGACAGACCCTAACATAAATAGGAGTTCATAGTAACTTCATGATTAAGATCTATTTGTATATGATAATCAGTTGATATATTTAATTAATACTTCGAAACAGTATTTAACTAAGTATTAATAAACATATCTGGTCCAATACTATATATTCTCTAATATATAAAGTACCTCCACTAAAGTATCCCACTACACTAGTGATCTAGATCACATGTATTCATAATACTAGTGGACCGTACGTGCAGTAATTAATCAAAAGATTCTATAAGTTTATTTTACTACGAACTATTCAAGTTCATTTATCTCAAACACAATCCTCCCGTACCAATACGTGGTTGAGATTACATATAAGAACTTAGGAATTTTTCTGATATTTACTTAATATTATCACAGAATAATATAGTCCATAAAATATATGCATAACAAATTCAATTTATTTATTTATTTCTTAAAAAAATGTCTACTACATATGCTTTCAGGCACAATTCCCAACAATCTCCCACTTGCCCTAAAGCAAATGAGGCATCTCTCTCATTCCCATGTTTCTTACATGCTTCTTAAAAGATTTCATGGATAAAGTCTTTGTGAAAGGATCTGCAAGATTATGCTTTGAAGCTATCTTCATAACTATGACTTCTCCTCGATGAACTATCTCTCTTACCAAGTGATACTTCCTCTCGATGTGCTTTCACCTCTTGTGACTCTGTGGTTCCTTTGAGTTAGCTACTGCCCTATTGTTGTCACAGTATAGGACTAGTGGCTTATCCACATCTGACACTACTTCCAGACCAGAATAGAACTTCTTGAGCCACACAACCTCCTTAGCTGTTTCACAAGCTGCTATATACTCGGCTTCCATGGTGGATTCTGCAATGTTGGTTTGTTTAATACTTCGACAGACTATTGCTGCTCCTCCAAGAGTAAACACCGATCCAGAAGTCAATTTCTGACTATCTCTGTCTGATTCAAAATCATAATCAGTGTAACCAGTGGGGTTCAGGTCTCCACCTGAATATACAAGCATATAATCTCTAGTATTTCTAAGATACTTGAGAATATTCTTCACTGCAATCCAATGGCTCAATCCAGGATTGGATTGATAACAGATGATTATCTCTACTGCATAACAAATGTCAGGTCTAGTACACAACATGGCACACATAAGACTGCCTACCGCTGAGGCATAGGGATACTGTCTCATATCTTCCTCTTCCTAAGGTGTTTTGGGACACTGCTCCTTGGAAAGGAATACTCCAGAACGGGTTGGCATAACACCCTTTTTGGAGTTTTGCATATTAAAGCGTTCTAGCACCTTATCAATATAAGTTGCTTAAGACAGTGCCAAAGTTCTGTTTCATCTATCTCTAAGAATTTTAATGCCTAGAACATACTTGGCCTCTCCCAAATCTTTCATTTGGAATTGTTCAGCTAACTAGTTCTTTCCCTTTGATAATGATGTTACGTCATTGCCAATCAGTAATATATCATCAACGTAAAGAACGAGGAATACTACTACACCATCTTTGACTTGTTTATAGACACAAGGTTCGTCAACGTTTTTTTCAAAACCAAACGTTTTAATTGTGTCATCAAATCCAAGATTCCAAGATCTAGAAGCTTGTTTATGTCCATAGATGGACCTAAGTAGCTTGAAAACTTTTTGCTCTTGACCTTTTACTTCGAACCCTTCTAGTTGAGACATGTAAATGGTTTCGTCAAGGTACCCATTTAAAAAAGTTGTTTTGACATCCATTTTCCAAATCTCATAGTCCATGCACGACACCCCAGTCTTTCCTTTAAGCAGATGTGCAAGACACCCCAAAATTTGAAAATGGTATAAACTAGGTTTACAATTATTCCATAATTCCATGGGTGTCTTCTGGATGGACTTAGATGGAACAACATTCAATATGTATAGAGCACATTTAATTGCATAGCCCTAGAATGACAGTGGTAATGATGAGAATCTCATCATTGATCTAACCATATCTAGTAACGTTCTGTTCCGTCTTTCTGAAACACCATTTTGTTGTGGCGTTCCAGGTGTTGTGAGTTGGAATTGAATACCATGCTCACGCAGATGGTCCTCGAATTCAAAATCCAAGTACTCTCCTCCTCGATCAGATCAAAGAACTTTTAGTGATTTACTTAATTGCTTTTCAGCCTCTGCTCGAAATTCTTTGAAATTCCAACAGTTTCAGATTTTCTTTGCATTAAGTATAGGTAACCATATCTTGAATAATCGTCAATGAAAGTGATGAAGTATTCATAACCTCCTCTTGCTTGTACATTAAGTGGAATGCAAACATCTGTATGTACTAGCTGAAGTGGTTCTGTAGCTCTTGAACCTTTAGCAGAGAAATGTCTCTTGGTCATCTTGCCTTCTAGAAAAGATTCACAAACAGGGAGAGATCCAATAGATAGTTCTCTTAAAGGACCATCCTTTACAAGCCTATTAATTTTGTCTAGACCAATATGGCCCAATCTCAAGTGCGACAGATATGTTTCACTATCAGAATCAGTCTTTTGTCGTTTAATAGATCTAGAATTAGCTGTTTTAAATAATTCAGAATTATAAGCACATTTCTCTTTAGCCTGCACTTTATAAAGCCCATCAATAGATTTTGCAGAACATATCTTAAAACCATATCTTGAAATAACAATCGAATTATTATTAAAAGAAATTTTAAAACCTTGTTCATGCAACATAGAAATAGAAATTAAGTTTCTAGAAAATTCAGGAATATAATAAACGTTCTCTAAAACAAGAAATTTATTCTTCTCAAATTCTAGATGGGCTGTTCCAACTGCTGCTGCAGAGACAATCTGACCACTGCCTACTCTCATAGTCACCTCTCCATCAGCAAGCTTCCTCGTCGAACTAAGAATCTGTAGAGAAAAACAAACATGATTAGTGGCTCCTGGATCTACTATCCAAGATGAGGAATTGTCTTCCACTAAACAAGCTTCTAACACAAGTAAATCGAATTTACCTCTCTTTTTTTTTTCAGGTCAGCAAGATACTTTGGACAGTTTCTCTTCCAGTGACCATCTACTCCACAGTGAAAACAAGTCCCTCTAGGTGTCTTCTTTTTGGATCTCTTGGTGTTCTTGTTCTCTTTGCCTTTGGATGACTTGTTAGGCTTCTTTGAATTCTTGTCTTTTTCTTTCTCCTTGTCCTTTCCATTTCCATTTTTCCTCTTTTTGGTTTTAGCCTTTGAAGAGGATGTGTTAGAATCAGCAACATTTGCTTCTCCTTCTTTCTCAGAACCTTTGTTAAGAGATTCATAAATTTGCAACTCATTCAACAGCTGTATCATGTTATATGATAATTTGTTCATGACATAGTTGGTTATGAAACTTTTAAAAGCTGGAGACAACGATTCAAGTATAATGCTTACTTGAGTCCTTTCATCAATGATTTCCCCATGGATAATGGCATCGTGCATTATATTGATCATGTCTAATACATGTTTTTTGACAGAAACTCATTTCTTCATTTTCTTGGTCATGTAGGATCTGGTGGCCTCATGCCTGCACTGATCTGACTGCTGCCCAAACATATCTTGAAGGGTATCCCAGATCTCATAAGCATTTTTAGTGTTCTTAAACTTCTTTCTGAGCACATCGCTCATACTTGCAAGCATATAACACTTTTCTTTGTTGTTTGATAAGATCCAATTATCTTGCTTTGTTGTTTGATAAGATCCAATTATCAAACTTTTCCCTTGTAGTTTTGGCAGTAGTAGCGGGAGGGACTTCAGGACATTCCTCAGTCAAGACAAATTTGTGGTTCTCACATATTAATACAATGTTCAAGTTTGATTTTCATTTCATGTAGTTTTCACCAGTCAACTTTTCATTTGCATGTAAAGAAGATACATGATTTGAGCTAGACATGATTGCTGAAAATAAATAAATAAACAAAAAATAATTTATGCATATAATAAATATCAGTAATTTTCGGAATAGTAAACGTGATGCATGAATGCAACAATTAAAGAGCACATAAAAAAAATAATTACTAATTCCACGATTAATTAATTTGAATATTAATGGACCAGCCTTAGGGTTGGTCAGACTAATTCCAAATTAATTTTGAGACAAGTTCTCAAATTTATAAGTGAAAACTTAAATCAACATTTCTCTTTTGACTTATAAACAACCGCTTGTTTGGTCAAGAATACACTAGTCTGCTCGAAAGCCTAATATACCTTGTGAGTGTAACCCATTATTTTAGATCAATAACTTAACTCAAGAGTGTGCCTTAGGGTCAGTCAAACTTGAAATACATCATTAAATCATATTCTTGAAAAAGAAGTTTGCCTTGAGAATAACACAATCAGAAGCCTTCCTTAGGGGGACACAAGCAATGGTGCTGCGAGGCCCTCTCCATGCTACATCAGTGCTAACTAATAATGGAGACCATGGGACTTATTGTCATAACTCCCTCTCCCACTAAATATTTGAAATATGTGTTTTCTCAAAACATCCTATGCTTTTTAATTGGTTTGTAAAAATAAAGTGATTTATTTTTTACCAAATGATATTCTAATAATTACTAATCAAATTAAGCAAAATTAAAATTATAGAACTATGCCCTAATTAATTCAATTTTAATTTGCTATAATTACTAGGAATACCATTTATTATTTAATAAATCAATTTTATTAAATACTAGAAATTAAACAACTTTTAAAATCTATTTCCGCTCTTGAACTAATTAATACTAGATTTATTATTATATGGTCCATCACATAAATCATATAATCACAAAGGACAATCCTAAGGCATGATTCTACTCATATAAGATGCATGCTAATTTTAAATACTGTGTGGGTAATATATATGGCATGTCAAAAATGCATGATAAAGTATTAAACAATTTAATCACATTCAAACATTTAAATAAATAAATACTAATTAAGTAAATAAATAAATGTGGGCCGGGTGTCTTGGGTATTTCTAGAAAAATTACAACACTTGCAAAAATATACACAAAAATGTAAGAAACTAAATAAGACCTAAAGAGAACACAATCTTCAACTTTGGGCCTTCACAAGTAGTCTTGATCCATTAAGCCATTTATCCATTTAATTTTGAATTAAAATAACTTTTAATTATCTTAATTTTTTTAAGAATAATTAACTTGGGCTTTAATGCCCAATATGTTATTAGGCCCAGTTTTGAATTTGGGCTTAAACAATTAATTCAAAATAAAATAATTTTTAATTATGGGCTAAAATTAATTAGACCCATAATTTAAATGGATAACTTAGATGCAAGCCCTAGGGTTTAGAAACCCTAGGGGCAGCTGCATGAGGCTCGACATGGGGTAGGAGGCAAGCGGCTACAGCTGGTGGCACAACATGGGCATGCGGGGCTGGCAGGCGCAGGGGCGCGGGCCAGCAGGGTGCGTGCGAAAGCCTTAGGCTCGGGCCTTACAGAAATTTTCAAATAATTTAATGCAGAAAATGAAATTACAAAATATTCCTATGCCCCAAAATGACTTACATTTTTCATCTAGAAATTTAAGAACAATTCCTAAATCCAAAACACCATATAATTAATGACCCTTAAGAATAAACTTTAATCATACATACATCCATCCATTCACACATATTACAATAACATAAGAATGCATATTATGCCCACACAGTAATTAATGTATGCATAGATTAATGACCGCTCTGGTACCAATTGTTAGGAACAAATTTCCTAATACGCAGTGGAATGGTGGATTGGCCCAGTGTACAACAAAAATTTTGTAAACATATTTAAACTACCTTTAAATATGCGGATCCATTAATATACATACATTAATCATAAGCAAGAAAAGAATCGAAAACATACCTCTTGATGCCTATCAAGTTTCCTTGCTATCCTCTTGTAATATGAACGAACTTCCTATCCAAGCTGCTCCCAGGTACTCACACCAAGATCTTCCACAACGTTCTCTACACCTCAAGAAGTGTGTGGGTACTTAGAGAATAAAGGATGGTAAATTTTTGATTCAACTTGATGTACTCAACACATGAGATCAAGAGAATAGGCCTGAGATTGGTTTTGTATCTTTTTCAGGGAGAGAAAGAAAAGTATCGTTCTTTTCTTTAGAGCGAATAAAAGAGTGTTTTTAATTTTCTGATAAGTCTAACTTAAATAAAAAAAATTTAAATTTAAAAAATAAATCTGTAACCAATTTACAATTTATCTTTTAATTAATTAATTATCTCATTAATGAAAATATCAAAAAACTAACTTTTGAATTTTCCATTAACTAATTAATTAAATAAATAAAAGTGAAAAATCTATCCCTGAAAATATGTGGCTCACGCTAGGGACTGTGTGTGTCATGTAGTACCCTATATTTTAGGGATATTTAATTTTTCCACAATTATTTAACTATTTATTCAAACTACTTTATCACATATAATTAATTATTTGAATAAATATCAATCTTTTAAATTCAAATCCAATTTGAACTTATTATATTATTATCTCCCACTCAAATAAAGATATTTAATAATTCTACCAATTAATTAAAACCAATTTTAATTAATATTAATTTTGAAAATTAAATATTAATTTTATTATAATTTCAAAAATTATAATTAATTAGTTATTTAATATAATTTCAAAAATTATATATTAATTAATTTTGTTAATTACAACTAATTTGTAATGAATTAATTAATCATTATTATCACATAATTGCATATTTGGCTCGAAGAATAAATTTCTTCTAAATGATGTCTTTTTTCCATTTTTCCCTTTATATCAACTCTTGCTTTGAATAGTATTGATAGAGCCGCTGTGAGGGACCTATGGACCTATAATTCTAAGCTCCAATAAATTTGAGATTATTAATTAAACTCTTTAGTTAAATAATCTTAATTTACTAATCTCATTGTAACGCCCTGGATAACCAAGACTGTTACACTGTGTTTTTTAAAATAGTGCAAGATTTGCTAATCAAGTCATTTAAACAAAATGTGAGTTCAATGTCATCAACGGATTAGGAATAAACGATTTTGGCCATAAACATGCTATTTTCATTAAAAACAATAGTTTAACACTTGGAAACTCAAAATAGGGTTTAGACGACGTAGTTACAACAAATTTCTAGAGTTACAAATAATTCAAGCCACTCTAATGGCAAAATATACATTTTAGGTTTCCGTCCCTGTACAATCCCTTGACCGTGGCGGCCAAGCAGCTGACAATGTACACCTCGCCCCCAGAGCTCTCCAACTCATGGTTGATTCAGCCTATCCTTGCCTTTACCTGCACCCGTAGCACCCGTGAGCCGAGGCCCAACAAGAAAGCATGATATCATAGCAAGATCAACAACGATAATCAAATATTCCACAATACATACCAGGAATTCAACAATTCATAACATTTATCCAATCAGTGATAGCACTCAACGAGTTAACAGTTTTTCATCCAGACAATCAGCCAATCATATCCATAACGCAATATTCACGTTCATAATCAACAAATTATCACATCCATCAAATAATATTCAGGGTCGGCACCCTTAATTGCACCCTCTATTTAACACACTGTCTTCGGCTCACTTGGGCCGCCCCCAGTGTAATACTCACTGACTCCGACCAGCTTAACCAAGCTCAGTGATAAATAAGCTGCCTCAGCTACCAGTGGCCGACCCGCGCCCTGTGCGCAAATATTGATTCCGACACCCTTAGGCCGGTTATCGCATGTCCCATGGCATAATAATACCATCTCATGACATGATATACAAGTATGGGGAGCTCTTAGTCCCTTTGTATCCACATGGTTAATCACATTCAAATAACAATGCATACAAACATAGGGAACACTTAGTCCCAGCCTAACCACATAATCAGGTGCAGCTTTCTTACCTTTCGATTCGCTAGCTTTGATCACTTGACTCCTTGAGCACGATCCCTCTCGAGCCTTAGCGCTCACCTAAACACAATCATAGGTCAAATTCATCACTAAACCTCAAGTCCAAAACCTAGCCTCGGGACCAATCCTAAGCCCCCCGGGAAGTTCTAGTTCCACCAAACAAGGTTGTGGAACCAAACCCCAAACCCTTGGTCAAAAACCCTTGCAAATAACCCTAAAATCCCTTTATGAAAACAGGGCAGCGCTACAGCGCTCTTAGGAGGGCGCTACAGCACTACAAGCAGAACCAAATTCCCCCAGAAAGCTTGGCCTAGTGCTACAGCGCCCAAAGGCTAGCGCTGTAGCGCTAGTCACAGACAGGCAAATTCCAAATTTCTCTTCCTACGACTTCCTCGAACCAAACTCAACCAAAACTTCTCCAAACCTTTGCCAACTTCAAAAAGAACCTTATAAACATACTCCACTCATCCCAAGCACCCCAAAAACTCAAAACCCAATCACATGCATCTCTAATCCCAAAATTCACCATAGCTGTCCCTAAGCTCAAAAACTCAGCAAAACCAGTCAAAACATCAGAGTTGGAGGCTTAGAATTCATACCTTTAATGGAGTTTTGATTTCAAGACAGCCTCTAAACCTCCCTAGCTTGCTCTTCCTCACCCTTTGGCTTGAATTCCCTAAAGTTCCCACCAAACTCAGCTTAGATACCTTAGTTAAAAACCAAAACCAGAACTAAAGAAACTTCAAGGTCTTACCTCAAGTAGATGGCCTATCCTTGCTAAACCCTTGCCAAATCTTCAAGCTTAGCTCAGAAAGGCTTAGTTGACCTAGCTCTCCTCTGAACTTTGCTCCAAGAAAACCCAAGAAAAGTGGTGAGAAAACCACAAACCGACCCTAGAGAAAACTCTCTGTTTTCCCTTCCTTTCCTTTTCCTTCTCTTCAGACTTCTGTTACATTCTACCACCTCCACTAACATAAAGCCTCAATAGTATCTATCTTTAAAAAGCCAAATGACCTTAATGCCCTCCCTTTTATTTCTAACCCTTTAATCCACTTAAGGGCATTTTAGTCATTTTACCCAATTCTCGCTAACTCCTCGAGTGTCTCTAATATTTACCTGCTTAATTCCCGATACCTAACTAATCTCCAATTATATTCCTCGATGTCAAAATAGACCCCAATATACTCACTAAATTCCCATTTATACCCCTAGGCTCACCCCGAGCCGGGTATAAATCCCCGCCATGACTTTTTCGCTAATCTGCTCACTAGGATCGTCTCGAGTCACAGATCACAGATATATCCACATAATAATGTGGTCTCAACATAGCCTACCAATATACACACAAGTACGCAATTACGCTCTCAATGAACCAAATTACCAAAATACCCTCACACCAGAGTATATAGCCCCATGCATGCCTTTATCATCATATAATAATATGACCCACATAATCATGCATATAATCACATAATAGCACAGTAAATCAATTATGGCCCTCCCGGCCTCCTAATCAATGTCCTAAATCTTATTAAGAGATTTGGGTCGTTACACTCATGATTACTCCACTATAAATATGAGACTGCACTATTGTAATTATAGACATTTCATTTACTGAGTACTTTATAATAATAAAGCGTCATTGATATAATCATTACATACAAATTAACCTTTAATAATGACTCATAATTAATCAGGAATAAAATTATTGTTTTACCATTTTAATTATATCTTGTTTCCTTAAGTACCATTGACTTTACTTGTGAAGGTTAATTCATAACTAAATTTTGAATTTGAGCTCAATAACCTTTTTAGTTCCAAAAGTCAACCCTTAAGAGAACCATTATTCAATCTCTTACGAGAAGGTATAGATTCCATATCTGTATACTATGTCCCCAGCCATTTACATTAATGAGTTCCCAAAACAAAAGTTTCTAGCCTAATCATTCTGACAGACCCTAATGAGTGAATCTAAGAACTCATATAACATAAACATGAGTTCATAGTAACTTCAGGATAAAGATCTATTTGTATATGATCATCAATTGATATATTTAATTAATACTTCGAAATGGTATTTAACTAAGTATTTATAAACATACCTGGTCCAGTTCTATATATTCTCTAATATATAAAATACCTCCACTAAAGTGTCCTACTACACTACTGATTCAGATCTAGATCACATGTATTCATAATACTAGTGGATCGTACGTGCAGTAATTAATCTAATGGTTCCATAACTTTATTTTACTACGAACTATTCAAGTTAATTTATCTTAAAGACAATCATCTCGTACCAATACGTGGTTGAGATCACATATATGAACTTAGGATTTTTTCTGATATTTACTTAATATTATCACAGAATAATATAGTCCATAAAATATATGCATAACAAATTCAATTTATTTATTTCTTAAAACAATGTCTACATCATATGCTTTCAGGGCATAATTCCCAACATTTACTGCAATCCAGTGTTCCAAACCTGGATTTGATTGATAACGACTTACAATCCCTACTGCATAGCATATGTCAAGCCTAGTACACAACATAGCATACATAAGACTCCTAACTGCTAAAGCATAGGGATAATTTCTCACGCCTCTTCCTCTTAAGGTGTCTTTGCACATTGCTCTTTAGAAAGTGTAATTCCATGTCCAGTCGGTAATTGACCTTTCTTGGAATTCTCCATAGAGAACTTTTCAAGCACCTTATATATATAATTAGCTTGAAAAAGTACCAAGAGCATGTTCTTCCTATCCCTTAGAATTTGGATTCCCAGAACATAACTCACCTCACCCAAATCTTTTATTTGGAACTTTTCGGCTAACCACTTCTTTACGTTTGACAGTGTCTCTACATTGTTGCCAATGAGGAGAATGTCATCCATATAAAGAACTAGGAAAACCATCACTTTTCCTTTGATATATTTATATACACATGCTTCGTCAACATTCTGTTTGAAGCCATATGTTTTAATTGTTTCATGAAAGGTGATATTCCAAGATCTAGATGCTTGCTTTGATCCATAAATGGATTTCAGCAACTTACACACCTTTTGATCTTCCCAATTCTTGATGAACCCTTCTGGTTGTACCATATAGATACTTTCATCAAGATAGCCATTAAGGAAGGTTGTCTTGACGTCCATCTGCCATATCTCATAATCATATGTTGCAGCTATGGATAAGAGGATGTGAATGGATTTCAACATGGCCACAGAAGAAAATGTTTCTTCATTATCAACACCTTCTCTCTGAGTGTAACCTTTGGCTACTAGCCTTGCTTTGAAAGTCCAACTTTCGCATCTACACTTATTTTCTTCTTGTATATTCATTTTCACCCAATGGGCCTGACATCTTCAGATAGGTACAAGTTCCCAAATAGAATTGGAATACATGGATTCCATTTCTTGGTTCATGGATTTTTTCCATTTATCTTTTTTAGGATCACCCATAGCCTATTTTAAGGTTAATGGATCGTCCTTGTATGTATTAGAAACAATGACATGTACCTCATGTTCATAGCGAACAGGCTGTCTCACAATCCTCCCACTATGACATTGCATTGGGATTTCCTTTTCAGGAATCGTGGTGGTTTCCGCAGTTTCTCGTTTATCATTTAATGATGACGATGAAAGTGATGGAAACTTATCAGCTGTGAGTTCCTCCAATACTACTTTGCTCCGAGGTTTATAGTTATTCATATAATTGTGTTCAAGGAAGGTCACATTTGTTGAAACAAATACCTTTTGGTCCTTGGGACTATAGAAGTAACCGCTTATTGTTTCTGGAGCATAGCCCACAAAAATCATACTTCAATCCTTGAATCAAGTTTCCCTGATTTAGGTCTAAGAACATGAGCGTGACAACCCCAAATGCGAAAAATGGTGCAAACTAGGTTTGTTTCCATTCCACAATTCGATTGGTGTTTCACTTATGGTCTTAGATGAGACCACATTAAAAATGTAAGTCATCGTTTGAAGTGCATATCCCTAGAATGAGAGAGGAAGTGAAGAGTAGCTTAACATAGACCTGACTGTAACGACCCAAAATTTCTAATAGGGTTTAGCACCTTGATTAGCGTGCCGAGAGGGCATAATTGGTTTATATATGTGGTTAATTGGTTAAATGCGTGACTATGTGGCATGCATGATTAATATGATCATGTGAATATATTATATGCATGTTTATGAGTATTAGATATGCATGTGGGCCCTTTGTTGTTTATAAGGGCATGTTTGTAATTTTGGCCCGTTAAGGGCATAAATGTGATTATATGTGATAAATTGTTGATACCACATTATTATGTGGATATATTTGCAGCAAATGGCTCGAGATGGTCCTAGTGAGCGGATTAGCAAAATAGTCACAGTGGGGTTTAATACCCGGCTCGGAGGAGCCTAGGGGTATTTTGGGAATTTAGAGAATATTTTGGGATTTATTGAGTAATGAATAAGTATTTGGTAATTAATTGGACATGACAAGATTAATTAGTTAATAGTAGGAACACTTGAGGAATTAGCGGGACCGGGAGAAAATGACAATTTTACCCTTAGAAACCATTAGATGGCTGAATAAACTTAAATGGGCAAAATGGTCTTTTAGGGGTTAAAGGATATATTCTGTAAGACTCTAGTCAAAAGATAGAACCTACCTAAACATACTCTTCCTTTCCCTCTCACTCACGATCACTCTCTCTTCCTCTCCATGTGCCTTGAAGCTGAAGGAAAAACATAAGGAAACTTAGAGACTTGAGTTGGGAACCTTGGAGGGAATTAAGCTGGGATTAATCAGAAAATCTTTGAGGATTAAAGCTTCAACTGAGGTAAGGATCTTGTCTTATTTTTTCTGTTGGGAATCTAGGTTAATAGGTTGAATTTGGCTGGGTTATAAGGGTGAGCTTGTCTAGGTTCTTGGTGATGGCTGATTGTTGGTTTGGAATGGTAAATTCAGTTGGGTTTTGAGTGTTTGTGAGCCTAAACTTATAATTGAGAGTCCTAGACTTGTTCCTGAAGTTGGTATGAATTTGGGAGTATGGTTAGATGGATTTTTGAGGTTGTGGCTGGGTTGAGTGCTGAAGAAACCCAAGGAATTCTGGGTTCGCGGGGGCATGCTGCGACCCAGCTTATGGGCATCGTGGCCCGCGTGCCCAGAATACCCTAGGTGGGCTCGCTGACTTTAGGGTGCGCCATGACCCTAGGGGGCAAGTCGCGGCCTGCCTCCCCCAGATGCATGAGGTTGTGCCTCTGACTTGAGGCATGCTACGACCCTCAGGGTCAGGTCGCGACCTGCCTAGTCAACTTTGGCCTAGGATAGTTTTTAGGCTCGGGGGTTTGAACCTAAGCGCTTGGGATGAATTCTACTACCTGGTTTAGTAGAATTCGAGGTCTCGGAAGCTAGATTTTGTTTCCTAAACATTTATTTGGATTAGAAATTGAAGGTTACCCATTGTCCTTGTGACTAGGATTATCGTTAAGGCTTAGGGCTGAGGATCGTGCTTGGGACCATTCTTTATTCTTCGCTCGGGATTCAAGGTAAGAAAATTGCACCCTTGTGGTTGTGAACGGGATTGAGGTTCCCAATATTTGAGTATGTGTACTGTGTTCTGTGTGATTGAAAGATTGTCATGTATATGAGAATGAACGACCTAAGAGTGCTGGGGCTAGTGATAAGCGTATTGAACGCAGCTTGACCTAAGCGAGCCGGGGTAAACTAAATAAATAAGGGGCTCGGCCTAAGTGTGCCAACCCTGAACATTTGTGAAACTGGTTAAGATATGAACTTGAGATTATATGTGTACCATTGGTTAATTTAACACTTGTATTCAGTTATATAATTGAGATGGTTGTGTTAAGATTGATTGAATACTACTATTGTTATATGTATTTGTTGTTTATGGTTTTCTTGCTGGGCCTTGGCTCATGAGTGCTACGTGGTGCAGGTAAAGGCAAAGGGAAACTGGATCAATCATGAGTTGGAGAGCTCCGGGGGCGAAGTGTACATAGTCAGCTGCTCGTCTGCCACGGCCGAGGGAAAGTACAGGGACAAAGCCCTAAAAACTTGTATTTTGCCATAAGACTGGCTTTTGTTGTATTAACTTTTGGGGTTTGTAATTACCACATAAACCCTGTTTTTGGGATCCCATATATCAAACATTTGTTTTAATGAAAATTAACCGTTTATGATCAAAATCTTTTAACCCTAACTTGATGGTTGACCTTAGAATCACATTTTTGTTCAAACGACTTGATTAGCAAGTCCTGCACTATTTCAAAATACATAGTGTAATGGTCTTGGTTATCCATGGCATTACACTGACCATGTCCAACAATGCCCTGTTTATTCTTTCTGAAACACCATTTTCCTGTAGCATTCCAGGTGATGTAAGTGGGGATAGAATACCATGCTTTAGCATGCAATCTTTGAATTCTAAATCCAGATATTCACCACCTCGATCTGATCAAAGTGTTTTAAGAGTCTTACGTAATTGCTTCTCAGCCTCAGCTTTGAATTCTTGAAACTTACCAAAGGTTTCAGATTTCCAAAGCATTAGATAAGTATGACCACATCTTGAGTAATCATCAATAAAAGTGGCGAAGTACTCATACCCACCTCTTGCTTGTACATTGATTGGACCACAGACATCGCTGTGTAAAAGCTCCAAATGTTCTTTAGCTCTATTGCCTTTTGCTGAGAAAGGACGTTTGGTCATTTTGCCTTCTAGACAAGATTCACAAACTGGAAGAGTTCCAACTCTTAGTTCTCTCAAAGTTCCATCTTTTGTTAACTAGTTTATCTTTTCTAGTCCTATATGACCAAGTATAAGATGCCAAAGATATGTGTCATCCTCATTTGAAACTTTTGTGTTTTGTTTCCTTGCGGTTTTGCTACTTTAAATAATTCCGAGTTATTTAGCCTTCGTTCATTAGGTTTGAGCATATACAATCCGTTTGTATGTTTTGCTTGCCAAATTTTGAAACTATTCCTCGAAATAACAATCACATTATTATTAAAAGAAATATTAAAAAATTGTTCATGCAACATAGATAAGAAACTAAATTTCTAGAAAATCCAAGAATAAAATAAACATTGTTCAAAACAAGATAATTGTCCCCAAAATATAAATGGATTGTTCCCTTTGCTCTAGCTGAAATGAGCGCTCCACTTCCAACTCGCATTGTCACCTCACCATCAGCCAGTTCCCTTGATGACTGAAGCATCTACATAGAAGAACAAACATGCTTAGTGGCTCCTGAATCTAAAACCACAGATGACATATCGTCTTCCACTACACAAGCTTCAAGTACAAGCAAATAAAATTTACGTTTCTTTTTTAGCTAAGCAAGATACTTTTTAAAATTTCTCTTCTAGTGACCTTCAACTCCACAGTGGAAACATTTTCCTTTTGGTTCTTTCTTCTTGGAGTTGTTGTCATTCTTGTTCTCCTTGGCTTTTGGTGCCTTCTTTCCTTTTTTGGACTTCTTGTCCTTTCTTTTGTCCTTGTCATTGTTCTTTTTCCTCTTCTTGGTTTTATCCTTAGAGGTTGAAGGTTTCTCCTCTGCCACATATGCCTCAGTCTCTTTGGTTATGGTTTTGTTAAAAGACTCAAATGTCTGCAGTTCATTCAACAACTGGGTCATGTTGAATTCCAACTTATTCGTAATATAATTGGTCGTGAACGCAGAGAAAGTAGGAGTGAGCGTTGTGTATGCTCATCAATGACGACCCCGTGTATTTCTGCTTCATGCATCACGTTAATCACGCTCAAAACATGTTACCGCACAGAAACACCTTTCTTCATCTTAGTAGTCATGTAGGTTCTAGTAGCCTCATGTCTACTTTGATCAGATTGCTGCCCAAACATGGCCTGCAGAGATTCCATTATCTCAAAAGCAATTTCCATGGGTTCATGCTTTGTTCTCAGAACATCATTCATGCTCACAAGCATGTAGCACTTAGCCTTAGTGCTGGATTGAATCCATTCATCATATTTGTCCTGAATATTCTTCGGGAAATTGGCAGCGGGCTCTTCAGGATATTCCTCAATTAGGACAAATTTATGGTTCTCACAAATTAACATTAGATTCAGATTCGATTTCCATCTTATAAAATTATCACCATTAAGTTTTTCAAGTGAAACTAAAGCAGTTATTAGATTGCCACCGTTTGACATTACTAAAAGTAATAAAATACAATAATATTACTATTTGTAAAATATCAATTATTTGAAAAGTAAATATGATGCATGAATGCAACAATTAAAACACATAAATAAACATTTACTATTCCATGATAAAACTACCCAATAAATAAAGTGTCGCCTTAGGGTCAGTCAAGTTATATTCAGATAGTTTATAAGACAATTTTATTTTTATTATTTAAAACTCAAAAAAATTATTTATTTTCTCTTTTAAAATTAAAGTACCGCTGGTTTGGTCAAGATGCAATTATCCACGACAAAATCTTAATTGCATCTTTGTAAGTGTAACCCATTATTTCAGAATTCATGACTTAACTTAGAGAGTGCTGTCTTAGGGTCGGTCAAGCCTAAAACACATCACTCCTTCCTATCTTTGTAAGAAGTCAACCTTGATATTAATATGTCTAGAAACCTTCCTTAGGGGGACATAAACAAATCCGCCTCGAGGCCCTATTCATATTTCACAGTGTTGTACTAATAATGGAGACCATAGGTCACATTGAGATGTTCACCTTCTCCTACTTATTATTTTTAGAAATAACGTGTTTTATTAAACTAATCAATTAATTCCAAATTAATTACTAATTTAATAATAACCTATGAATGTAATTAATTATAAAATAGCCTATTTCTACAATTAATATGATCTAGATAATTACACATTACATTCATCTAACTTTACTAAAACACTTTTTAAATAAAGTTGGTTATCTTAAAGGCCTACAATAACTATTGCCTTTATTATGGTGTGAGTTACCATGTTTTAACTAATTTAATACTTAGTAGTTTACATGCAATTGATTTCTCCAAAACAATTAGGACGATCCTAAATAATCATGTTTCTAAAAGATGCATGATTAATGAAAATTGTGTGAGGTTTCGTGAATGACATGTAATCGACTAATGCATAACCATTTATCAATCAAACATAAATTAACATTTATTTAAATAAATACAATAAATAAATAAACAATAAATGATGAACCGAGTACTATTGGGTATTTCTAAATTTACAACCTTTGAAAAAATAGAAATAAAATTTTAAAATAGCCTTTAAATTTAGTTTTCAAGACTCCAAGAATGCTTCTCCTCTCTTTTAGGCTTTATTCCTAATCTTTAGGAATTTGTTAGGCCTAACTAATTAATTAGAAACTAACTTTCCAATTAATTCATTTAATTAAAACTAACTTTTAAATGAATAATAATTTTTTTCATCTTTTTAATTTAGTTGAATTTAAATAATTAAATAATCAAATTCAAATAATTATTTAAACTTAAGATCAAATCTTAGCCAACTAAAAGATATTTTATTTTTCCAATAAAAATAAAATAAGATAATTACAATTTTAAATTCAAACAATCTAAAAATTAATTAAATAAAAGATTAACTGCACAAAAATAGGATCTAAGTTGGGCACCAAGAATGGTGCCCTAGATCACTAGGGTCGGGGGCACCATGGAGCCTCAAAGGCTCAAAAAGCTGTTGTAGTGCAGTTGGTGCATGTGGCATGGCTGGGCATGCAGGCACACATGCCAGGGGTGCCAGCAGCAGGCGCAGCGGCACAGAAAGTAGGTGCAGGGGTGCAGGCACACAGGCGCAAGGGGCACAAACTGCAGGCGCACGAGCGCGGGTCTGCTGGTGGCCGCGGCTCGACTGGTTCTGGTGCATGCGGCTATAGCTCGGGCCATAGGCTTGGGTCCTTTCTCTTCTTTGTGTACATATTTTTAAAATACATATTTCAATATAAAATTTCAAATAATCCTATGCCATTTATGGCTTACACAATATCTTGAAAATCAAATTCCTAACCCAATAACACCATATAATTAACAATCCATCATTCAACCATACTTTCAAAAAACATATCCATCCATTCAATATACATATCAACATACATATAACAAATGCAAGAAACCCATACAACATTTAATATATATATATATATGTGTGTGTGTAGACTGCTCTGGTACCAATTTTAAAGGTGTAAATCAGATATACGTGGCGAAAATTGGGTTTTTAAAAATTTATTAATACCAGCTAGGATCATAAATATATATATATATATATATTAAATCACATACAAATTGATGAGAGATTACCTCTTGAAGCCTATCAAGTATCCACTGTTGTATAAATCAACGATCTTCCAATCCAAACTTTGAAAACTCACACCTTGATCTTTCAGACAAATCCTCAAACACACAAGGACGTGTGTGGGCAACTAGGATTCAAAAGGTTGATTTAGGACTCTTAACATGTACTCAACACATGCGATCTAGAAAGGTTTGATTGAGAGAAGATGTATTGGATGGTCTTTTAGGTTTAGAAAAGCTATCGCTTTATATTCAGAGAGAGTCTGATAATCTATGAAAAATATTTCTTTAAAAGTATCCCTTCTTTCCAGGTTTATAATGATAATTAACTAATTTAATTAATCTTTATTTTATTAAAATAAAACTTATCAGTTATAACCTATTTAATTATTTAATTTAGGAAAATTGGCGGCTAAAATACCTAAGTTGTTGTCATTCAAGCACTTAAATACCTAAGTTTTTTTTATGGTAAAGTACCTAACTTCAAAAAATTTGGTGCTCCGTGGTACCTGTTGTTAAGTTTTCTATTAATTGTTGATGTGGCAGCAACTAAATGGGAAATTGGCGATTAAAATACCTAAGTTGTTGTCATCCAAGCACTTAAATACCTAAGTTTTTTAAAATTTTTTTTTTATTTAAACACTTGACAAAGTATAAATAAAATTTGATTTAAAATATGAAAAAAATAATTAAAATGAAAAACTTAATAGACAGTTTTTAAAATTTAATAAAAAATTAATTAAAATAATATAAATAAAAGCTTATATAAATTACTATAATAGTGGTGGTTATAAAATATACATATGGAAAATATATATTTTAAATATTTAAATAAAAATTAAAAATATCAAAATATATAAAAAATTATTGAGTTAAGAATTTTTTATTAAAAAATTATACATAATTTTTTTTTAAAAAAAATTCTGAAAACAAGATAAAATAAATTATTGAAATTAACAAAATAGAAATTATAGAATGTCAAAAAATATATTGAGAAAAAGTGTTAAAACTGATTTTAATTATTGGGGTGTCTATATATATTTTTAGAGTGCAAATACAATGACTCTTAAGTTTTTAAATTAGATTTTATTTATTCTTTTTTAAGTGTTTAATTAATTTTTAAATAATAAATAAACTTTTTTTTTAAAAAAAAACTTAGGTATTTAAGTGATTGGATGACAATAGCTTACGTATTTTAGCCGCCAATTTCCCAATTAATTACTGCCACATCAACAGTTAACGGAAACTTAATGGCAGGTACCACGGAGCACCAAATTTTTTGAAGTTAGGTACTTTTACCGTAAAAAAAACTTAGGTATTTAAGTGATTGAATGAAAACAACTTAAGTATTTTAGCCACTAATTTTCCTTTAATTTAAATCATATTTGAAAAAGAATAATTAAATATATAATTAAATAAACAAATTATTTGAAATTCAAAATTCAAATCCCAGGGATAGGAAATCCCTGTGTGTGGCGCCACACTCACTAAACAGTGAGTGTGTCGATCACACCATTAGGGTTATCCCTAATTTTCTCATTTATTTATTTAATTAATATTTAAGACAATATATTTATCCCAAAATAAATATCAGTTAATTCAAAATTAACTTTATCTTAAAAATATTAGTTTTAAATAAATAAATATCTTATTCTAAATAAGATAATTATTAATCTCTCTTTATATTAATCCAAACATGATTAATATTTATTTTAACCTATAGTTTTTCAAAATAAAAACTATATAGTTAAATAATTAATTCATAATTAATCAATTGTCCATAATTATCACATATTATTTCCTCGCTCTGGAAAATTAATTCATTTGCAATTAAGTCATTCTCTCTACAAATATTTCTTTTGAAATCCTTACCCTTGACATTGTAGGACAGAGGTGATCTGGGACCATTGGCCTATAATACGAAGCTCCAATAAACCAGATTATTAATTAAACTCTTTAATCCAATAATCTTATTTATTAAGTCCATGATGACTCCACTATAAATATAGAATTGCACTCTAAGTATTTATAGAATTATATTTACAGAGTTTTCTCTAGTAGTCCATTGATATAATCAATAAATGTGTCTTGTCCTCCATTTATTGGTTCGTTAATTAGAGCTAGTCAAGATTACCGGCTTACCCTTCCAATGACTTCTTGATCCTTAAGTACCATTAATTCATTAGTTAATAATTAATCTATGATCAAATTATAGATTTGAGCTCAATAACTACTCAGTTCTCGAATTAACCCTTAAGGTAACCAATATTCGATTCGTTAGGAAAGTATGGATTCCATTATTGTAAATCATGTTTGTTAGGGGTTATGCCCTAAAAAGTTGTATTAGACATTTTCAATATTAAATAAAGTGAACAATTTAAATATGTTTAATTATTAAATTATTATTTAAATAATTTATAGTATATGAATATCAGAAAATTTCATATTCATTTATGAGGGTATGATCTTGTATGAGTACGAGATAAATAAGATCATACACAATGAATAAAATTATCAGTAACATATTAAAGTATGTAATCTTTAATCAATGTTTGCTAGTATGGTTTACTAAGCACATTATTCGGTACTGGCAATTTAGATTCAGATTGTTGATGTAGATAGACATCTTAGTAAATGTGTTGTATATAATTATGATGATATATGACTAGACCGATATGAATTAATTTCTTTATAGAACTTGTCATTTATTATAAAGACTTAATTCATATCACTTAGATGATCAATTAGTAGATCAGTCTAAATCCTTAGTATTCATGAACTCCTGTTCATGTTTACTAAGTTCTTTGATTCACTCGTTAAAGTTTCTTCATTAATGAAGCTTACAAGTTTTGTTTTGGGAAATTAGTAACATGGATGGCTAGGAACATGATTAACAAGATGGAATCCTGACTTTCCTAACGGGTCGAATATTGGTTCCCTTCTAGTGTTAATTCTGGAACTAAAAAGTTGTGCACAAATTTAGATTTGGTCTAAATTAACTTTCACTGGCGAATTAATGGTACTAAAGGATAAAGAGATAATTAGAAGGGTAAAACAATAATTTTGACCAATTCTAATTATGAATCGATAACAGGAGGACGAACTACTGGTATAAATTATATCAATGGACTACTGCTAATAAACTCAGTAAATATAATTCTATAATAACTAAGAGTTCAATTCCATATTTATAGTGGAGTAATAATGGAATTAATAAATAAGATTATTGTAATGATGAGTTCAATAAATAATCTGGTTTACCAGAGCTTAGTGTTATAGGTCCATGGTCCTCAAGGGGCATTTATACCACACTGTCAAGGGTATGGATGTCACAAAATCAAAGAGAAAGGAGAATTTATTTTGCAAGGGAAAAATAGTAATTATTTATTTTATAATAAATAATTAATATTAAATAAATTGGGAAAATACCATTGTTTGGACAAGACAGATGTTGGCACTACCTATGTCTGTCTGGACAAGGTGGTGCGCCACCTATGCTGTTTGGACAACAGCATTGGCGCCAACAATTGTGTAAGAACAATGGTGGGCGCCTACATCATAGGGTGGAGCCCACTGGGTTTAATTTTGGATTATTATTTTAATTAAAGAATTAAATATTTATTTAAATTTAAATTTAAAAGTCAGTTACAGATAATTTATTGTGGTTGAGATATTTTCTCAAAGGTAGTTGAGAATTTCTGTCCTAGCGGTTGAGATATTCTATCAAGTGGTTGAGAGAGTCTCTCATTCGGTTATTAGATATTTAATTATTTAAATATTTAATTTTGAAATAATATCTATAAAAGAATCGGTTAAAGATATTTATTTAAATATTTATAATATGATTATTTAATGTTTAAATAAATAAATATCTTTAATAAATATTATTATCTTAACCTAAATAATATTTTATAGGGTTAATTTAATTATATCAGTATAATTCTAAATCTATATATCGATACATTTAGGTAACCTAAAAAGGTTAATCGTATTTTTACTCTCCTCTCCCATTACTGTTCTTGCTCATGAGTTGAGACAAAAACAAGAACACATAGTTTTGTGAATCCTATTAGCCCACACTAATCCTTGAGTGTTGAGGTAGGCTTGGAAGACTACGTTGTGAGTTTTTCATCATCATCATCATCATCGTCATCATCATCATCATCATTTTCTACTAGCTTGGATAGGAAGAACGTTTTTAATACAAAAAGAAAGCAATGACACTTGATAGGCATCAAGAGGTATTTTTCTGTTACCATTATGGCTTTCTGTTTTAATATATGTCACATATGGGGGATCCTTGGGGTCGGTACAATGATAATCAATCTAAATGATTCTGCTGCATATATAACGCCCTACTGCCTTAGAGTCGTTACCATGTGATTTTAAAAGGTTCCATTAGCTCGCTAATCGAGGTATTAAACTGAAAAGTGTGATTAAATCAAAATGAAGACTCGTTTAATGAAAATTAAGTATAAAGGGTTGTACATTCATTAAAATCATAAAAGTGTTACACTGGGAACCCAAAATATTGTTTTGAAATATATTTACAACCCAAAGATGTGGGTACAGTAGAACAAAGCGACAAAATCGAACGTTTACAATGTGTCCCTCAAAACAACCCCAGCCGTGGAGGCTAGGTAGGAAAAACATGTACGCATCGCTCCATGCCCTCCAACTCATGGTTGATCGATCTTTTCTTGCCCTTACCTGCACCACAGAGCACCCGTGAGCCGAGGCCCAGCAAGAAAACTTTACAACACAACATATACTAATTTAGTTCAAAGAATCCATAATTACTCAGACACTACAGACAATTACAAGCTTCTATCAAAATTCACAACAACACAATAGCAAAACAGCACAACAACATAGCATCACAACAACAACCTCCGCCGATTAGGGTGAGTTACCAGGCACCAAGTCCTCGGTCTTAACCAAGCGGGTGAGTACAACACCCTTTTGAGGGTCTCGCTCTAGTATCCTACATTCAACATGCTTAATGCCGATCTGTAGAGTCCAAGAACTTTACTTAGCTAGTTAGATAGTAGTATTATAGTAATTGCAGTATTATCTTTATGACTGTGGATTTTTGGTTCAGACCGGGAATTATTTGGACACTCATAGTAGTACTTATAGATTTTCTAAGTTTAACCTATAGTTTAAGAATATTAATTTTAACCTAAGGTTTGATTAATATAACTGATATTAAGGATAATATTAATTATACTATAAGGTTTAGATAAGGACCAATAGGATTTTAAGCACATGTTATGTATGGATGATTAAGGATTAAGTATTTTGAGGATTAAATTTAATAAGGGTAAAAGTTTGAATGCTATAAGGTCAGTCAGCAGCTTTGAATACGTTGAGGGCTTAGTCAAGGTTGTTTACTCCATTCAAACTTAGCTAAAAATGTGTATTTTCGTGTTTAATTAATCAGCGTGTGCCGATATATCGCAGCTATAGGGGGCGATATATCGCAGCACGTAGATACGAAAAACACGAGACGATGCACGACAGCCTCGGGCATACTGGCCCAGGCGATATGTCGCCTACAGGGGGCGATATATCGCCTCCTTCATCATATTTTGAAACATTTTGAATTTGTTTTCCATTCAGCCATTCAACCTCTTGATAAGTCCAGCACCTTTTTGAACGAGTCTTCAGCCTTTGTTGAACGATTATTCAAATTATTTTCACCTAAAAAGCTATTATTTTTATTCAAGTAAAATTAAGATCCTTTCATTCCTAAACTCTATAAATAGGACCTAGTACCCAGCCATTATTCACCTTTTACTCTAAGTTCAGAGGCTGCAAGTGCTAGGAGAGTGTGAGAGTTAAACACTTGGGTGGGGAAATCATAACCTTGATCATCATAAGCTTATCAAACACTTGGGGAAGTAAAGTTTCATAGTATTTCGGTTCGAGGTTTAGATTGGTCTACAAGTCTTCAAGGTATTTCTATACCCTAGTTCATTGGTATTATGTTATTTTCTTTCTCATAGTCTTCTACTCAGTCTTCTAAGCTTATTCTTATTTTGGTTAGGAAATCTAAGAACTTGCACATAATTTTTTGGTAAGTATGTTTCTCCAAGGTTTAGTCCTTCCATTCCTTTCATTTCTCTTTTTCTTCTATAGACTCACCTTTTCTTAATGGTTATTAGGAGTGTTCCAAAAGTCCCAACGCTGTCCTCTTATCCCGGCAACTTTGGTAAGGAAAATAGGATAGAATCTATATGTTTTATGCTTATGTTATCTTATGTTTTATGCTATGAAATATGTTATAAAATATGTTATGAAATATGTATGTTTGTAGGCTTGGGCATATGACCCATTTGACTAATAAGACCCCAAATAGATTATGGGCATATGACCTACTTAGCTAGTAGGACCCCACTAATCTCATGGGCATATGACTTGTTTAGTTTATGGGACCCCAAGTAATAATGGCCATTATAGTATGTGTATGATAAAGTGTTATGTTAAGTTTTTATGTTTCCTATGAAATTATGTATATGAACTATGTGTTAGATCTTTCCTTGCTGGGCATTAGGCTCATTCCTTTTTGTTTATATGTGCAGGAAAATAGTTATAGTGGCGGTAAGATTCATGGATGCTTGGGAGAATGTGTATCGATGGTGAATGGAGTCAAGGAGTCGAGAGTTCAATTTTCGAGGATGTAGTCTTGTTTTACCTTTTTTTTATGGTTTTACTTGTATTTTTCTGCACTTTCTATGTAATTCCTTTTATTTTAAATTATGTTTTGTTTTTAAGACAATGGGATCCCATATCATACTTATTTTATGAAAGTAACTCTTATTTCTACAAGTTTCCAATAAAGTTATGGTATTTTCGCAAATGTATTTTCCAATTAAGTTATGGTATGTATAGTTTCGTTAATGGTCCAAAAGTCTAGAGTAGTGGGTCATTACAGTTGGTATCAGAGAAACGGTTCCTTCGCATGAAGTTCTCCTCAATACACACACTCAAAAGCTCCGAATCTGACCGCCAAGTAAGTATTTAAGTTACAGGTTATTTTGCTTATGTATATAGCTAACAACTTTAGTGTTTATGTTTTCAGTTAAGTATGAACGGAGCTTTAACCTACCAAGATATCCGAGCCATTAAGGCCTTAAAAAGAATAAGGGAGCCAAGAAACACCGTAGGAGCACTAGAAAGGATCACTCGAAGACTGCTTTTGTTCCACCAAGAGATAGGTCACCTTCAAGAGTCTAAGCAAATAATGTTAAGATCAACGGAACAATATGTACTAATAATTAGGCTATTTAAAGATTTCTATCCTGTAATAGCAGCCCTAGAAGAAATATGGGAAACCATGAATGATGAGGATGAATTACCATTAGCGATGAAATATTACTTCCTCTTAGTTAGGTTCACTGCAAAATTCGAGTTTCAGTTCACAAATGAGCAAAAACATAGGATTCTCACAAACCTTCCTAGAAGACACTTTGATGCTCATGACAATGATGATTATGAGGAGATTGATGACGATATGCTAGATGAGGGATCGGATGTAGAAGATCCCAATTTTTAGATTAATAGTTTTTATTGTTTGTTTTATTTACTTTTTATTTTATGATTGTAATAAGTGAAAACTATTTTTCCAAATGAATAACATGCTATTTTATTTTCATGTATGAGTTTGATTTTATTTTTGCAATCATAATAAGTAATAAATAAAATGAATAATGACTAAGTTCGGTGAGGGTGGATACAAATCAATGAACCAAGTTTCCTTATTGAGAGTTAGGGGGCCATAGTAGTGGGAACGATTTTACTGATCCCAGCCCTCCCTCAATATGGTTAACTTTGGAACAAAGATAAGTTTCGAGCCTGAGGATTAAGTCATATAGGATGATTAGAAACACACTTAGAAAATAAAGATGACTTGTTTTTCTAAGTATAGAAACCCACTCTAAATATAAATAAAGACTTATATAATTTTTCATAAAAAGTCATAATAAATATGTCCGAGATATGTTTGTTTTAGAATAAGTTTTTGCCTTAGAGCCTATTAGGTAAAGTTCTAACATGTTCCTTTCAATTGTTAGAACTCTGCTGCGATGTCGCTCCGAAGATCTGCACGCACCAACGGAAACGCCTCCAACGATGTTCCAGCGACCAATGAAGTCCCTCCAGTTCGCCGAAGGGGAGTGCGTGCTACTGCCCGCCGCAACGAGCCGGCACCACCAGCTGACAACACTGCGGAGATTTCCAGACTGCGACAGCAAGTCGAGGAACTTTTGCAGCAACAATGCCAATAGGCTCAATCTCAGCCTCCGCCACAGCCACAGCCGCAGCCGCAGCGAATGGCCCCAGCACCCCAACAAGTTGGTCCATATGGGGGATGGCCAATGATGAATTACGTGCCGTATCCAGTATATCACATGGAACCAGTGTATGAAAGGTTCCGCAAGCAGCATGCTCCAAACTTTGAAGGGACTATAGACCCCTTTGAGGCAGAAGAGTGGCTAAGGAATGTGGAGCCGATTCTGACACACATGAACCTTAGTAATGCGGACCGCATATCCTGTGTCTCGTCCTTGCTCAAGAAGGATGCCAGGATATGGTGGGACTTGGTCCAACAATCCCATGATGCTGCCACCATGACATGGACCCGATTTGTGGAGCTGTTCCACAAAAAGTACTACAACTCAGCTGTACTCGCGTCAAGAGTTGAGGAGTTTGCCAACCTGAAGCAAGGAAATTTAACAGTGGCAGAGTATGCTCGTCAGTTCGACCGTTTACCAAAGTTTGCAGCGGAAATGGTTCCAACCGATTTTCTGAGGGTGAACAAGTTTGTTAGGGGACTTCGACCAAAAATCTAGATGGGGGTTAAGCTAGCGAACCCGGGAAACACTACATATGCCGACGTTCTTGAGACAGCAATCGAAGTAGAAAGGTTACAGGCCAATGTAAGCAAAGAAGAAGCCAGTAAGCCTGAACCTAGACAGCAGAGCCAACCTCAGGCCAGTCAGAACAACCACAACCATAGTGGTAGTAATCAGTCCAGCAACAACGCTAACGGCCAAAAAAGATGGCATCCGGATAACAAGAAGTTCGACAGTGATAAGAAGGCACGTACGAATAACGGAGGGAATAGGCCGGGCTACGTGGAATACCCGCCATGTGCTAAGTGTCAGAAGAAGCATCCTGGAGAATGCCGTGCCAACACCAAGGAGTGTTTCAACTGTGGTCAAGAAGGGAATCGTAAAAGAGATTGTCCTCAGCAAAAGCCAGAAGGGAAGAAGGACGAAAAGATGGTTCCTGCTAGGGTTTTTGCTTTAACCCAAGGAGAGGCTGATGCTAGCAACAAGGTGGTCACAGGTCAAGTTTCTATCCTCAATAATTTATGCTATGTATTATTTGATTCGGGAGCCACTCATTCGTATATCTCGTTAGAAATGATAGAAAAACTAGACAAACCTCGTGAAAGATTTAGAACTAGGTTTGTAACCGAGTTGCCTTCGGGTAAAGTAGTTCTATCATCACGGATAGTACGAGGCGTACCAATCAAGATTGAGGACATAGAACTAGAAGGAGACCTGATAGAGCTAGTGATCAAGGACTTCGACGTAATACTAGGCATGGATTGGCTAGCACGGCATGGCGCAACGATCGACTGCAAACGCAAGAAGGTGATGTTCGAGACTCCTGACGGCCAGAAACTATGCTTCATGGGACAAGCTTCAGGATTGCGCACCCCGTTAATGTCATCTCTCAGAGCTCAACGAATGATGGAGAAAGGATGTCAAGCATTCCTAGCTAGAATCACAAATGTGGAAAGGGAGACACCACTTAAGGTTGGAGACGTCCGTGTTATACAAGAATTTCCAGAAGTATTTCCCGATGACTTCCAGGATTGCCACCAACTTGAGAAATAGACTTCACGATAGAATTAGTACCAGGCACCGAGCCTATCTCTAAGGCACCATACCGGATGGCACCTACGGAACTCAAGGAGTTAAAGACGCAGCTACAAGAACTCTTAGACTTGGGTTTTATTAGGCCAAGCCATTCACCATGGGGAGCTCCAATACTATTCGTGAAGAAGAAGGACGGGAGTATGCAGATGTGCATAGACTATCGTGAGCTGAACAAAGTAACGATTAAGAACAAGTACCCGCTACCTCGGATCGATGATTTGTTTGATCAACTACGAGGCGCGACGGTATTTTCAAAGATCGATTTACGGTTAGGATATCATCAACTCAAGGTAAAGGGAGAAGATATTCCTAACACAGCCTTTAGGACTCGTTATGGACATTACGAGTTCTTGGTGATGTCTTTTGGTCTTACTAACGCACCAGCCGCGTTTATGGACTTAATGAATAGGGTCTTCAAAGACTACTTGGATAAATTTGTTGTTTTTTTTATCGACGACATTTTAATATACTCCAAGGATGAAGTAGAGCACGAGGAACATTTGAGGATGATTTTGACGCGATTGAAGGAGCATCAACTCTACGCAAAGTTCAAGAAATGCGAGTTTTGGCTTTCGCAAGTGGCATTCCTCGGGCACATTATATCGAAAGATGGAGTTGCAGTAGACCCATCAAAGGTAGAGGCCGTGAAGGATTGGCCCAAACCAAAGAACGCATCAGAAGTAAGAAGCTTCCTAGGGCTAGCAGGTTATTATAGGAAGTTTGTAGAGGGCTTTTCTAAGATAGCAACTCCGCTCACCAACCTGACCCGGAAGCAACAAAATTTTAACTGGAATGATAAGTGTGAGGAAAGCTTCCAATTGCTTAAGGATAAGCTTTGCTCAACACCAGTACTCAGTGTACCGACACCCAACGATAAGTTCGTTGTCTACTGCGATGCATCAAAGCTAGGATTGGGATGTGTGCTGATGCAAAATGACAAGGTGATAGCCTATGCCTCACATCAGTTAAAAGAGTATGAGCAATGCTATCCAACTCACGATATGGAGTTGGCAGCAGTGGTCTTTGCGTTAAAAATCTGGCGCCATTATCTTTACGGAGAACAGTGTGATATTTATACGGACCACAAGAGTTTAAAATACTTCTTTACGCAGAAGGAGCTCAACATGAGGCAGCGCAGGTGGTTAGAGTTAGTCAAGGATTACGACTGCGAAATCCTATACCACCCAAGAAAGGCGAACGTGGTTTCCGATGCGCTTAGTAGGAGAAGCTATGGGAATTTAGCAGCCTTATCCGGAATAGAAAAGCCGCTACAGCAGGAGCTTATCAGTGCCGGAATAGAAGTGGTTGTAGGCAAGCTGGCTAACTTGTCTATCCAATCGAATCTGCTAGAGGACATACGGATTGGTTAGAGACATGATGAATCGCTAGCAGCATAGATGGAAGCAGTAAGAGAAGGCAAGAATACCGATTTCTCAATATCTAGCCAAGGCTTATTAAGATATAAGGATCGGGTATGCGTGCCAAATGATCAAAGTATTAAGAAGACGATTCTGGAAGAAGCGCACAGCACCCCATACTCAGTTCATCCAGGGTCTACCAAGATGACTCATGACATCAAGGCAATCTATTGGTGGCCAGGGATGAAGAAGGACATAGTGGAGTATGTCTCTAAGTGTCTGGTATGCCAGCAAGTGAAAGCGGAGCATCAGCGCCCTGCAGGTTTATTGCAACTGCTTAGCGTACCAGAATGGAAGTGGGACGACATAGCCATGGACTTCGTGACGGGTCTGCCAAAGACGAATAAGCAGCATGATTCCGCTTGGATAGTAATAGATAGACTAACCAAGTCGGCTCATTTCCTGCTTGTTAGAACTTCATATACGACAGACCAATATGCAAACATCTACATCCAAGAGATAGTACGGTTGCATGGAATCCCCAAGACGATAGTATCAGATAGAGGGTCGGTTTTTACATCAAGATTTTGGGGAAGTTTACAGCAAGCTATGGGTACTAAGTTAAGTCTTAGTACAACTTTTCATCCTCAGACAGATGGGCAGTCCGAGCGTACGATTCAGATTTTAGAGGATATGCTACGCGCGTGTGTACTTGATTTCGGAGGATAATGGAACAAGTACTTGCCGCTGATCGAGTTCTCGTACAACAACAACTACCAGTCAACGATCGGGATGGCACCTTATGAGTTGCTGTATGGAAGACGGTGTCGATCACCGTTGCATTGGGACGAGGTAGGAGAAAGGCAACTTCTAGGGCCCGAAGCTGTTAGACAAGCTCAAGAAGCAGTAGCGCTTATTAGACAGCGTATGCTTGCTGCTCAAAGCCGTTAGAAAAGCTCTGCGGATGCCAAGCGATGCGATGTGGAATTCCAAGTCAGAGATCAAGTCTTCCTGAAGATATCTCCTATGAAAGGTGTCAAGCGGTTCGGGAAGAAAGGCAAGCTTAGTCCCCGATTCATAGGTCCTTTTGAGATATTGGACAAAGTGGGACCAGCTGCGTATAGACTAGCCCTACCGCCAGCACTAGCCGATAGTCACAACGTCTTCCACATCTCGACGTTACGCAAATATGTGTCAGACCCATCTCACGTCCTCAAGTACGATACAATAGCGCTCCAGAAAGACTTAAGTTACGAGGAACGACCGGTTAGCATCCTAGATAAAGGGATGAAGCAGTTACGGTCCAAGAGCTTTCCTATAGTCAAAGTCCTATGGAGTAACAGTTCTGAACGAGAGGCAACGTGGGAGTTGGAGGAGGACATGCAAGGCAGGTATCCGGGATTATTTGGTAAGTAAATTTTGAGGAAGAAATTCTTTTTAGTAGGGGAGAATTGTAGAGTCCAAGAACTTTACTTAGCTAGTTAGATAGTAGTATTATAGTAATTGCAGTATTATCTTTATGACTGTGGATTTTTGGTTCAGACCGGGAATTATTTGGACACTCATAGTAGTACTTATAGATTTTCTAAGTTTAACCTATAGTTTAAGAATATTAATTTTAACCTAAGGTTTGTTTAATATAACTGATATTAAGGATAATATTTATTATACTATAAGGTTTAGATAAGGACCAATAGGATTTTAAGCACATGTTATGTATGGATGATTAATGATTAAGTATTTTGAGGATTAAATTTAATAAGGGTAAAAGTTTGAATGCTATAAGGTCAGTCAGCAGCTTTGAATACGTTGAGGGCTTAGTCAAGGCTGTTTACTCCATTCAAACTTAGCTAAAAATGTGTAATTTCGTGTTTAATTAATCAGCGTGTGCCGATATATCGCAGCACGTAGATACGGAAAACACGAGACGATGCACGACAGCCTCGGGCATACTGGCCCAGGCGATATATCGCCTACAGGGGGCGATATATCGCCTCCTTCATCATATTTTGAAACATTTTGAATTTGTTTTCCATTAAGCCATTCAACCTCTTGATAAGTCCAACACCTTTTTGAACAAGTCTTCAGCCTCTGCTGAACGATTATTCAAATTATTTTCACCTAAAAAGCTATTATTTTTATTCAAGTAAAATTAAGATCCTTTCATTCCTAAACTCTATAAATAGGACCTAGTACCCAGCCATTATTCACCTTTTACTCTAAGTTCAGAGGCTGCAAGTGCTAGGAGAGTGTGAGAGTTAAACACTTGGGTGGGGAAATTATAACCTTGATCATCATAAGCTTATCAAACACTTGGGGAAGTAAAGTTTCATAGTATTTCGGTTCGAGGTTTAGATTGGTCTACAAGTCTTCAAGGTATTTCTATACCCTAGTTCATTGGTATTATGTTATTTTCTTTCTCATAGTCTTCTACTCAGTCTTCTAAGCTTATTCTTATTTTGGTTAGGAAATCTAAGAACTTGCACATAAGTTTTTGGTAAATATGTTTCTCCAAGGTTTAGTCCTTCCATTCCTTTCATTTCTCTTTTTCTTCTATAGAATCACCTTTTCTTAATGGTTATTAGGAGTGTTCCAAAAGTCCCAACGCTGTCCTCTTATCCCGGTAACTTTGGTAAGGAAAATAGGATAGAATCTATATGTTTTATGCTTATGTTATCTTATGTTTTATGCTATGAAATATGTTATAAAATATGTTATGAAATATGTATGTTTGTAGACTTGGGCATATGACCCATTTGACTAACAAGACCCCAAATAGATTATGGGCATATGACCTACTTAGCTAGTAGGACCCCACTAATCTCATGTGCATATGACTTGTTTAGTCTATGGGACCCCAAGTAATAATGGCCATTATAGTATGTGTATGATAAAGTGTTATGTTAAGTTTTTATGTTTCCTATGAAATTATGTATATGAACTATGTGTTAGATTTTTCCTTGCTGGGCATTAGGCTCATTCCTTTTTGTTTATATGTGCAGGAAAATAGCTATAGTGGCGGTAAGATTCATGGATGCTTGGGAGAATGTGTATCGATGGTGAATGGAGTCAAGGAGTCGAGAGTTCGATTTTCGAGGATGTAGTCTTGGTTTACCTTTTTTTTTTTTTATGGTTTTACATGTATTTTTCTGCACTTTCTATGTAATTCCTTTTATTTTAAATTATGTTTTGTTTTTAAGACAATGGGATCCCATATCCTACTTATTTTATGAAAGTAACTCTTATTTCTACAAGTTTCCAATAAAGTTATGGTATTTTCACAAATGTATTTTCCAATTAAGTTATGGTATGTATAGTTTCGTTAATGGTCCAAAAGTCTAGAGTAGTGGGTCATTACACGATCCCGGCCTTTATCGCTCCCGACCCTTGCCAATCCCGGCCTTTGCCGCTCTCGGTCTTTCCCGTTTCCAACCTTTTCCGATTCCGGCCTTTGCCGTTTTGTCACAAACACAAGTATGACGTGATAGTTACAAAAAATACACACAATACTAAACACAATCTAGCTCTACGGGGACAAACATTTTTCTTACCTTGTATCCTGAGCTAACAACCCAAAGTGGTCTCGAGCACGGCCCCGAATCCTGAGCCTGAGCGGTAAAACCTAGTCGCAACGTAATGATAAGTAGCCATCACGATCTAAACCAATTAAAAGCCTTTGGAATAACATACTAGACTCCGGCACCTTGAATTCTACTAAACCAGGTAGTAGGATCCTTCTCGAAACTTAAGATTTTAGTTCCCGAGCTTAAAACCCTTAATTGGGAAATAACCCCTATTTGAGCCGTGACCAAGCCCCTTAGGGCCGCAACGCGCTACAAGTTAGAGGGTCCCGAGGCTCTCCTCTAGGGAGATAGGTTGCAGTGCACCTCAGCTTGCACCGCAGCGCCTGGACCATTTTAGAGGCTCCCAAGCCTTCTGGGTTCATGCGGGCCGCGGGGCCTAAAGAACAGGGCCGTGGCTTGGACCACCAAAGTTATTCAAATCCCCTCCTAGCCTTAAGAGAGAGAGAGAGAGAGAGAGAGAGAGAGAGAGAGAGAGAGAGAGAGAGAGAGAGAGAAAGAGCAATGGGAGAGAGATGAGAAATGCTTTGTTGTTTTAGTGTTGTTTCCCCTTTTTTCTGATTACTTTAGACTCCCTGGGGTACCTAGATGGATAAGGCTACTAAAGACCAAGTCTATCCATTGCCACAAAGGGCCAAATTCCCCTAATTTCAAATCTTTCCCCTTTAAGGCCCACAAGGGCGATACCGTCATTTGTCACGTTTCTCGCTAATCCTCAAATAACACTATGAATTCCCAAATAATCCCACCATACCCAAACTACTGCTAAATAACTACCTAGTACCTGGTAAACCCCAAACACACGCCAAGTTCCCAAAATACCCCTAGGCTTATCCCGAGCCGGGTATCTAACCCCGTTGTGACTATTCCACTAATCCGCTCCCAAGGATTGTCTCAGACCACACATCTCAAATATATCCCCATAACACTGGAGTATCACTCATAGCACATACATAATTACATTTATGCCCTCAACAGGCCAAAATTACAAACATGCCTCAATTTACTAAAATGGACCCACATGCATATTTAGTACACATAAACATGCATGCCTAATCACATTACCACGCAAATAATTTTATATCACATAATCACACATATAATCCATTACTCGCTCGCATAATCCCAATTAGACCCTCCTGGCACTGTAGTCAAGGCACTCAGCCTTAATAAAAAATTTGGGACATTACAACTATCCCCTCCTTATTAAAATTTCGTCCTCAAAATTTATTCAAACACCTCTGAATACTGATTCTGCCCTGACTATACCTCCAAAGTCAGGTCCTTTACCTTGCCACTTCTTTGCAACACTGTCACCAGAACAATAATCTTAATCTGTAAGACTTTATCTCCTTTATCCATAATTTCCACTGGATTTTCGTTACACAATAAGTTTCACTGAATTTTCAGGGTCTCCTCACCCAATCAGGGGTCGTACTCGACACCCTTTTCCTTAATATTGGCACCAATAACACCTTATGAGCCTTTACCCTTGCTGGGGTAAGGCTAATTTGTAGGCTCCTGGCCTAATCCTTATTTGGATCTCACAAATATATCAAATCTAGTTAGTTTATAATACCCAGAAAGAGACAAAGTCCTCAATTCTGGAACTCCATGTTCCCATATTTAGATTTGCAAACTCTTAAGTCCATTTTATAACGCACACACTCCTGCCTTAACGATCCTTAATAATTCCACTGGTCCCCCGAGCCAATTCTGAACTAGGATACTTCTTTCCAGAATAAGCACTTCTCGTTCCTTATCTCACAATATCCTACTCAGAGCCACTCTATGACCCTTTTCCCAAAATCTGGGAATCTATGGGTCTCAATCTGACACTATTGACTTCGGTGTCTAGTGGAGATGTACGGTCTCCTTTCGTACACACTCCCTCGTTTGATATCTCACTTACACAACCACATTGTGTTAACCCAATAAGTCAAGTCACACTCTCTGCATCCACTCATCTCATCTGCAATCTGAGGTGATCCACCCATAAAGTCCATAATTATATTCCTTCATACTAACTCCAGGATACCCTAGAGTCATGATAGCCTTCCTGGCTTCCAATTATCATCCCTCGCTTACTAAAATATTAGGCCATGTGCCTCCTAGTATACAAATTTTGGTCTCAAAGCCCATTCAGAATTCCTGGATACAAAATCGTAAGGGCCAACCTAAGGCTTGTCCCGCATCTTCCCCTCAATGCCAACATCCATTGGATCACTCATTCGATCTACATATCTTAATCTATCTATACCAAAGTGGTAGGATTCTTAACCATTCCTACAAGTTCTTATTTCTGTGTTTCACTGTTCATTCATTGAAATATATCTGTCAATTATCAATCACATGCTCCAAACCAATCCCGGTCATTACTTCATTCTAACTGTGGCTAACCGACATTATTGTCAACTTGACATCCAATGTAGAACATCTAAGTCCTTACCCCTTCATCCACTATGAGGTACAAATGATCACTCTTTCAGTGTATATATGGTTGCACCTTTATCCTTGATGCACCGCACTAATACTCCATGTTCTAAGTAAGGACAATGTCCACTGTACCGTCGTCCTGTACCAGTCCATCACGTGCATATCCTAATCCCATGGCGTGTGAGTCAATCCCATCTTGACCTTTAAGAATCTGACACGCGACTATCCATTCAAACAAACTTTAGGTTTCCATGTTACTTTAATTAAGGGTATAACAATCCCCGAAGATGCTTCAAGTAAAATTCGAGGAGTCACCAGTCTCTTCGTGCTTCTAACCCCCTAAGGCCTTCCTTTACCAATTATCGTGTGACTTCTATCTTGACTGAACCATATGCAATCCTATCACCTCCCATAATGTGACCTTGAGTATCATCTGGAAAAGTCGGAACATATCCATTCTGGAGCCTTACCTGTAATCCCCACTTCCTCAGCCTCAGTAATATCAACACAGGTATTACTTGTATTCTGTTCTTAACCAGAAGTAGTCCAAAACATTCTCGATCGAGCTAGATATGACCTATCCAAATCATCCCTGTATTGTCCACTTGTTAAGTTTACGTGGGCCACTGGATTATTGATTGGTTCGAGAGACTTCACTAATAACCCATCACATCGAACTTGGTGCGAGCGACAATTCCTGAAATATCACTTTCCTTGATCCTCAGTTGGTAATGATCGGATTGAGGGTCAATTCCTAAGAGCACTGTCCTACCCTCGCAACCGGGCAATGAATCTTTCATTCCTCAAAATTGATACTTATTCTTAACAATTATTTTATTTAGCTATCCATATGTAGTACACATTCTCACAGACTTGGCCTTCTTCTTGACAAACAGTGTTGACGTGTCCCATGATGAGGTGCTCCATCTAATCAACCCTCAAGTCAAATAACTTCTTCTTCAACTGAACCTTTAATTCTTTTCTGCTCGACTAGTGTCATTCTTCATGATGTCCCCAATACCGGTTCTATCCCTTCCTTAATTCCGCAACATACTCAATTCCTTGATGCGACAGCAATTCCAACGAATCCTTGTGAACCAATCTGAAACCTTACTGGTCGATCTAGTCTTCATCTGGTCTAACTGATATATCCTTGGTGGTACCCTTCACAGTAGCTAGGCATCCCATAACCGCAACCAGATCCTTTCTTTTAAACTCATAAGTCATCACCCTCTCTTTTAGTCCATGGCCATCCCTTACTTAGCAAACTAATCCATACTTAGGATTTACCGCGATCATCATATCACAATCCCAATCAATTATTACTACTACCTTTCCACCCATAATACTCTGACCCATTTCTTGGAAATTACCAACTTTCCTTAGCAGACACAAGATCTCAAGCTTCATAGCGTAATAACCATATGGTATGTACCACATATCTATGTTTCCACTAAGAGATACGTAGCACCAGACTCAATCAGCCCAATATAAAAGTACAGAAACTGGAAAGCTGACCTTCCGCCTCTGAGGGACTAGCCTCAGGCTTTGACCGCGTTGAGACGGACACTTGAGTTGGGGTAGAGCTATCTGTACTCTTTGGTTCTTCTGTCTTTGACTTTAGGAAATTCCTATTGATGTTCCATACTATTCCACATAGAAAACATGCCTTTGCTCGGCGTTCACCCAGATGATGTCTCTTCCACCCAGTGCATACTGAATAACCTCTCCAGACCTCATCGCCGCCCTAGCGGCTGCCCTGAACACTATGACCCCTCCTATCAGGACCAGGAGTAGTAGAACTATCAGGGGTCTTTCTTTCCTGGTTAATGGGCTTCCGCTCCTACTTGATCCCGCAAATGGGAATGTCATTGCATGAGCTTCCCACCCAACCGTACTCTTACTCTATGTCTGATATCCTCTGTCCTCTATAACAAGGGCCCTTCCTACTACCCAAGCATAGGTAACAATCTCATACGCTAGAGCAATCCTAATGCTCTGGGCCATCCCAGGGTTCAATCTTTGAATGAATCGCTCCTTCCGGGCCATATTCGTTGGTACCAAATCAAAAGCGAATTTGTCCAATCTATGAAATTCACTGACATACTCTGTCACTATCTTACTTCCCTAAACCAAGTTCATAAACTCATTGGTCTTTGCAATTCAAACTGCGTCAGAGTAATGCCTCTTGTTGAACCATTTTCTGAAATCCTCCCAACCCATCATGACAACATTCTAGGTCTGGGATACAACTTCCCACGATGTTCGGGCATCCTTTCGCAACATGTATGTGGCACAAGCCACTCTATCATTGCCTTTTACTCCTATATAACCAAGGACGGAGCTACTCATGCCCATCCACTGTTCAGCTCTAAACGGGTCCAAACCTCCCTCAGAAACTGGAGGATGAAACTTATGGGATCTTTCGTACCGTAATTTCCATTTGTTTCCACCCTCATGTTGAATTGTAACTGGTGCCATTGTTTCCAACACACACAGGGCAGCATTCCCTGACAAAACCCGCTATCTCAACCACCTAATCTCTTCCTCCTGCTTTTGGAATCTTGTTTGCATGCCATCAAACATCTGCAACCAATCCCAGGGACGGTGGATGATTCTGGCCTCAACTTCCATCCATAACCCCACCATTAACATTGCCTGATTCGATTGACTGCCTTGGATACAATACTTCCAAATCTATCTGCAACCAATAACCTAACCTACCAGCCCTGATGTTCTAATCCATAACTATACCATTAGCAAGGCCAAACAACACAATAGCCATATACGATATGCATACCAGGACGCAAGTCCATGACACTCATACACCAATCATCAAACCTCATTCCCACAAAATACATACATATCCATCATGCTCCCTATTATAACAGATAAGGCAGTTTAGATAAGTAGTTAAACAAATATTGCACTTAATACCAACAAACCCTGAGTCGAGCTTATCTATGGCAGCGAGCGTACATGTTCAGTCAATCTCCAAGAACCATAAACCTTGGCATGCTTTGATAGAAAGTTGTAATGCCCTACTACCCTAGAGTCGTTACCATGTGATTTTAAAAGGTGCCATTAGCATGCTAATCAAGGTATTAAGCTGAAAAATGTGATTAAATAAAAATAAAGACTCGTTTAATGAAAATTAAGTATAAAGGTTTGGACATTCATTAAAATCATAAAAGTGTTACACTCGGATCCCAAAATACTGTTTTGAAATATATTTACAATCCAAAGATGTGGGTACAGTTGACCTAAGGAAAAAAATTGAACGTTTACAATGTGTCCCTCAAAACAACCCCAGCCGTGGTGGCCTGGTAGGCTAAACATGTACGCACTGCTCCATGCCCTCTAACTCATTGTTGACCGACCTTTTCCTTGCCCTTACCTACACCACAAAGCACCTGTGAGCCGAGGCCCAGCAAGAAAACTTCACAGCACATCACTAATTTAATTCAATGAATGCATAATTACTCAAACACTATAGACAATTAAAAGCTTCTATCAAAATTCACAACAACACAATAGCACAACAACACAGTAGCACAACAACAGAGCAACACAACAATGCCCTCTGCCAATCAGGGTGCGTTACCAGGCACCAAGTTCACGGTCTTAACTGAGCGGGTGAGTACAGAACCCTTTGAGGGTCTTGCCCTGGCAGCCTGCATTCAACATGCTTAATGCCGATCCAGGCCTTTGCTGCTCCTGGCTCTTCCGATCCCAACCTTTGCCGCTCCCAGCCCTTGCTGATCTCGGCCTTTGCCACTCTTGGTCTTTGCCAATTTTGACCTCTACCGATTCTGGTCTTTGCCGTTCTGTACCAAACACACGTATGACGTAATAGTTACAAGCCATACACACAATACTAAACACAATCTAGCTCTATGGGCATAGACAATTTTCTTATCTTGTGTCCCGAGTTGACAACCCCAAGTGTTCCCGAGCATGATCCCTAATCCCGAGCCTGAGCGGTAAAACCAGTCCCAATGTAATGATAAGTAGCCATCACGATCTAAACCAATTAAAAGACTTCAGAATGACACACTAGCCTCCGGGGCCTTAAATTCTACTAAACCGGGTTGTAGGATCCTTCCCAAGCCTTAAGATTTGAGTTCTTGAGCTTAAAATCCTTAATTGGCAATATCCCCTATTTGAGCTGCGGCCCAGCCCCTTAGGGCTGCGACGCACTACAAGTCAGAAGGCCTTGAGGCTTTCTTCTGGGGACATGGGTCGCGGCGCGGCTCAGCTTGCGCTGCGACGCCTGGATCATTTCAGAGGCTCTCATGCCTTTTGGGTTCATGCGGGTTTCAACGCCTGAAGAATAGGGTCATGGCTCAGACTTGCGAACCCAGTTTTTCCCAGCATTTTCAAATTCCCAAACTCCCCAAAATCGTTCCAAACTCAGTTTTTACCCTAAATAAACCACCCAAATCATTCCAGCAATTCAGATACACAATAATTAACAACATATAGCTTTAGAAATATTCCTAAAACTAACAATTCCCAATCTAAAAACCAAAACCTTAACTCCTTAAAAACACCACAGAAAGGTTACGAAAATGGATCTTACCTCTATATTTCCTCAGTGGATATTTGAATTCCCTAGCTATAGGTAGTCACCGCAACCACAAATCCCTAGCCACCAGCCTTAACTCCTCCAAAGTGATTCAAATCCCCTCCTAGCCTTAAGAGAGAGAGAGAGCAACGAGAGAGAGAGAGAAGAGAGGCTATATTTTTTTAGTGTTGTTTCCCATTTTTATGATTACTTTAGACTCCCTGGGGTCCCTAGATGGATAAGGCTGCTAAAGACCAAGCCTATCCATTGCCACAAAGGACCAAATTCCCCTAACTTCAAATATTTCCCCTATAATGCCCACAAGGGTGATACCATCATTTTCCACGTTTCTCACTAATCCTCAAATAACACTATGAATTCCTAATTAATCCTGGCATACCCAAATAACCGCTAAATAACTACCTGTTACCTGGTAAAGCCCAAACACACGCCAAGTTCCCAAAATACCCCTAGGCTCATCCCAAGCTGGGTATCTGACCCCGCTGTGACTATTCCACTAATCTGGCTCCTAGGATCGTCTCAGACAACACATCTCAAATATATCCCCATAACACTGGGGTCTCACTCATAACACATACATAATTACATTTATGCCCTCAACTGGCCAAAATTATAAACATGCCCCAATTTATAGAAATGGGCCCACATGCATATTTAATACACATAAACATGCATGTCTAATCGCATAACCACACAAATTATTTTATATCACATAATCAAACATACAATCCATTACTCGCTCGTATAATCCCAATTAGGCTCTCTAGGCACAATAGTCAAGGCACTCAACCTTAATAACAAATTTGAGACATTACAACATACCTGATTTAGTACCATAAAACCAACAATATTCCCAACTATTCATGATATTGAATCTCCAAAGCAAAAGTCATTAGCCTCTTTATGCTAAGAAACCTTAACGAGTGAATCAAAAGATCCAATACATACAAACAGGGGTTCATGAACACTCAGGATTTAGACTGTAACACCATACTACCCAGGGACCGTACGTTGTGCATTTTAAATCGTGCTAAACTCGCTAACCGAATAATCATGTAACTAAGTGTGATTAACAGTCCAGGGTTAAAATTTTTGGTTAAAGATACAACATTTCACTAAAACGTTTACTGTATACATTGGGATCCTGACAATATATTTTAAAGGTTAATTACAGTAACATATTTACAACCAGCTGACCTAAGTGGCAAAATAAAGTTTATCCCTAGTTCCTCTTTAAACCCTCGACCGTGGCGGTCGAGCAGTCGCATATGTACACATCGTCAGCTAAGCTCTCCAACTCAAGGATGGTCCAACTTTCTTTTGTCTTTACCTGCACCACATAGCACCCGTGAGCCGAGGCTTAGCAAGAAAACTCATTATGCTCATGAACAAGTAATAACATGTCATCAAATGACAATAGGCATGCCTAGCAGTTTTAACCCTACTCATGCATGTAAGCATGTACAAATAAATTTTTGTAGAGTCCTGCGCTCTGAGTAGAAGACTAATAAGTCTCTCTGTATAGATGAGTAATAGGTCATACTCTGTATAGGTGGTTAATAAGTCTGTATCCTTCGATCAACACTCCACGTGCTAATGCCATCCTTGACTAATAAGTCAATGCTTTACGACCAACACTCATTGTGCTAAGGCTGTCCTTGACTAATAAGTCAATGCTAGGATATGAGACTAATAAGTCACCCCGGGTCCCTTAGCCCTATCCTCTATATGAGCGTACCTGGCGTTGATCAGCACTCCACGCGCTAATGTCATCCTTGACTAATAAGTCAGTGCTTTACGACCAACACTCATCATGCTAATGTCCCTTAGCCCTTCTGTATGAGCGTACCTGGCGCTGATCAACACTCCACGTGCTAATGTCATCCTTGACTAATAAGTCAACGATTTATGATCAACACTCATCGTGCTAAGGTCGTCCTTGACTAATAAGTCAATGCGAGGATATGAGACTAATAAGTCACCCCGGGTCCCTTAGCCCTATCCTCTGTATGAGCATACCTGGCGTTGAGTTTGTCCCCAACCAATAGGTCAGTCAAGCGTATGATGTGCTCCTGGTTGAGCATAACTATAACGACCAACGCACAACGTGCTATTGCCACCCTTGACTAATAAGTCAAGCCTTTCTTAATAAGATAATGGAAACAGACACCTATCATATGTCAAATATCCAAATACAGGACATTCAATCTGCTTACTTGACAATCATTAGCATAACTATGATAATGCACATTTACAGAGACTTAAGCTCTGATCAATCTCATATTCAATATTCATACCATGCCCTTATCACACGTGCTGCTATCCATTACAATACAATCAATGTCCATTTATAGACCACTCAACATGCTTCATCAACAATCACCAGCATAATTATAACCATGCACATTCAAACATCCAGATCTAAGGTTGTAGTGCACCAAATTTTTTTTTTAGATTATTTAAATTTTGTGATTTATTTTATTTAAATGTTAAGTGTGATGAATTGTTTTATTTAAATGTTTTTTATTTTATTTAGTTGTTGTTTGTTTTATTTGATTGCTTGTTATTTTATTTAATTGTTAGAATTGTTTGGTATAATCTTTTTGAATTTAAATTTGTTAATTGTTTATTTGGTTATTTATGTTAATATGTGAATAATTGTGTAACATGTTTATTTTACTATTAGTGTTACATTTTAAATAAGTGTGACAATTGATGTGATTATGTGAGATTTGGTTGAATGCACTAAGGTGCATGGTAGATAGTGATGCACCTTAGTGATCTAGTGTGTGCAAGTACATGACAATTAGGTGCACATGTGTGGATTTTCTACACATTTTAAATTACCATATATTATATTTAATTGATTGATTTAATTTAAATGAAAGAAAAAAATAAATAAAATACAAAAAGGGGCAAGTAGGTGGCGTGTAGAAAATTTGGGGATTAATTGATATTTTTTTCCATTTTTTTTTAAGGAGAATAAAACTAGATTGGATAAGGATAATCAATTTGGGGAAATCACCATTATTCCAATCAATTATCACAAAAGAAAATAGAGAAGAAAGGAAACTTACCATTTCCTTTTGGTGATGGCTTTATGGAAATGGGAATTAAAAAGGGGATTATGAAGAAAATAGGCCATTTGGCCGTGACATATAGAGAGGTTAGAGAGAGAGGGAGTGGCGTGAAGGGCTGCCATTTCTAGAGAGAAGAAGAAGGGAAGAAGAAAAGAAAGAGAAGGGGAAGAAGAAGAGGGTTTCGAACCCTAGGTAAGAATCTATCTACTAGTGTTTCACATATGTGCATTTGGATCTTCTCCTCATCTCTAATCTAAGGTTGATTTTGTGGTTTCTTTCTTTGGATGTATGGTGTTTGGAAATCCTCTATAGGTGACAAGGCTTTCTTGCTAGAGTGTTCTTGATTCAACAATCAAGAGAGGTAATGGTTTTTCTTAGCCTATATATTAGTTTTGATGGGTTTATCTTTGAGGTTGTTTATGGTGGTGTTAATGGTTTGATTATTGTAGGTTGGTGATGAGGTGATTATGATTTGTATTTTTAAGAAATATGTTTTTTAAAAGGACTCATGGGAATGATTGAGGAAAATGGATTTGATGGGATTTATATGAGGATTATATTTTATGTTTATGTTGCTATGATTATTTTAGATCATTGATTTATGTAAAATTGCAAAAATGATGATAGATGCATACTAGGTTTTATGTGAAGGTAGATGAGAATTTTTGTGATGTTTTATGGTGGATCTTAAATGTTTAAGCCTAGGGGTAAAAAGTTCAATCATGTTTGTTTTCTTGTATGTTTTGAAATAATGATGATTGTAAAAAAATATGATAATATGTATATGATTGTATGTGAAATTTTTGAGATAAAGGATGAATTTCATGAGAAATTAAGCTTGCTGATTTTTGTAAATAATTGGGTAAAAGTTTCATAAAAGAAAATGATTTGCATGCATAAGTAATGTCCTTGATGTTGTGTTAATTTTATGAAATTAAAAAGGGTATTTTAAGTCACAATAAAATGATATTTTACTCAAATAAATAACTACAGAATTTTTATTGTATTTTTAGAAGAAAAAAAATGAGGTTTTAAATTGAATATGGTGATTTTTAAAGATAAAAATGGTTGTTGGAATTTTTGTAAAAAAAAAGAAAGTGAAGTGTTTCAATAAAATGAATTTGATGAGTATTTGAAATAAAATTAATACCCTAAATTATGGTAATATTAAAAATGGTATTTTAATATGGTATGAATGCATATTTTGATAAGTTATGATTTTTCTTTATTTTGATTGAGAAAAATATTTAAATTTAATCTATTTGTGATTTTTTTATAGAAATTAAATAGTGGCTGAAAGTTTGGTTTAAAAATGATTATTTAATTGTCACATATGGATTTATGTTACATAAAACTAAGTCTTAAATAATTTAAATAAAATATATTTTCCCACTTAAAAATATATTTTTCTCACATCATTTATGTAATACATTAACCAATATTAAATTTAATTTTTCTAGAGAAACATATTAATCATAGGTATTTTAATTAAATTCTAAACTTTTGTTAATTCTTTGTAATTTGAGAATAATAAATGAAATTGTCACATATTTTATTTTTTTAAGCTAAATAAAATTATTTTATAAAATTAAATAATGTTTTGAGAAATTTAATCAACCTAGAAATTTTAAGAAAAATAAAGCATGTTATAAGTCTATTAATTATTAAAAACGATAAAAGTAAGACATGTAGAATTATTGTTTTTAAAACGTCACAATTACGCAATGTTCCCACGTATGCATGTTACATGCAAATCCACTTTTACGTCAAAAATTATGTCTATTATTCAACCATGTGGTTTTTATAGAAACATCATGCATGTAAAATAGGTAAAATGAGCATTATTTTTTTATGGATTTATGTGTAGTGAAGAATAATTGCATGTTATGTGTAACTCTTATTATGTGTGCATGACCTATGCACACATGAGTTGTATGAGAGGGAAAATAGTAATTTGATGAACCTAAGAAATGTTGTTTTGGTTAAGGTATAGGCTCGTTGAGAGGTTGTGAAATTTCTTAGCTCAGACTTGAGGTAAGGAAGTTAGATAGATTCTATGATTTTATGCTATGAATGGTAAGACTGTTGTATGAATGAATTGTTATGAATTATGAATGCCATAATGTGATGATATGTGGCTTGTATGAATATGATATGTTTATGAATGGATGTTAGCGTGATGAACGCGACACATCAAATGGGTTGCTAAGGATATAAAGACGTAACCCGAGTTACTAAGGATATAAAGACGCAACTCCTAGGGTGGACGCGCCGAGGTTATTCAAGGACCAGAGACTCTTGTTTACCTCAAAGGGTGACATGGACAAGTTAGTGGGCCATGTTCACAAGGAATTTTGTATGAATGTGATATGATGTTATGTTACGATAATGTTATGATATGCTATGATGATATGTTACGATAATGTTATGATATGCTATGATGTTATGTTACGATAATGTTATGATATGCTATGATGTCATGATGTTTAAGATGAACGATAGTGTTTGTATTTGTGTATCCTTACTTGCTTATTGTTTGTACTTCCTTACTGGGCTTTTAGCTCACCCCTTACTTTCCCTTCCAGGTAGCAAATAGGATTTCTCTGTGGCACGCGTGGTGACGTGAGGAGTTCTATCGTCGTAGGGTGTATGGCGTGGGGCATCCTATGGGCAGAATAAACGATCACTTAAGAAGCCATTTAAATTATGATTATGTTTTAAGAGACTTTCTAAATTATCAGTGGGACTTAATTATTTAATTTTGTTTCTTTTGAACTTTGCATAAAAACTTATATTTTCTTTTTAAACTAATGGGTCCATCTTGCATTGTTTTAAGCAAGTCCCCACTGAGACCTTTATAAGAAGTGGTTTTCTTTATGGACCAATGATATGTGAATGTTTTATTAAGTATTAGTTTAGGGCGTTCTTTACAAATGGTATCAGAGACGGTCGTCCATGTTTCCAAGGACCCCCCCATACACGCTAAAGACGGGAAAATCTCACCTCACCATGTCGTAAGTATTTGCTTATGTGTTATTACTTGCTTCTATTTTTATTTAATTTTCTATAGTTAACTGCAGTAGTAAAAAAAAAATGTCTCCTGTGTTGAGAACGACAAAGAAACAATTGCTTAAGGAGATTCGCGCGATTCCGAGAGTCGAGCTTGATGAGGATCCTTATGATTGGCGTATGGCGGTCTTAAAGACGACAAAGGAGGTCTGCGATTGTATCTAAGGAATAATGAATAAGAGGGGAACCTTGCTTTGGCCCATAGAAAAATTCTGGGTGATGAGTGAAGCTTTGTCGATGTACCCGGAGGCTCTTCGACAGTTACATCAATCATGGAATGACTTTGTGCTAGATGACATGGAGTTTAGCACCATGGAGTTTACGATTCGCGACTTTCTGGTAAGATACGACCTTAGTCGTCAGGAGCTGGTATTAGTAAAGACGGATGATGGCGAAATAGAGGAGCATTTAGAGACAGTGCATGACGTGGAAGGAGAATCAGCAGTTGAGGAAGTACTGCAAGCTATACCGCTTCTGTTGACTGTGAATTTAGCCAACGACGTAAGAACGTCAACTACGACAAACCTTCAAGAGAATTATAAATGACAACAGACAATTTTTATCAATGAAAGTAAATAACACGAGATTTTATAGTGGTTCAGCCCCAATGATCGGTAATAGCCTAATCCACTTAGAGATTTTATTATGTATTCACACTCAAGATCAGATGAACCGTGTCAACTGAGTTTCTTCAATGTGAAATATTCCAGAATACAAAAAGGGGTTCTCTCAGGGAAAACACTTTCTCTCTCATGAACACAAGTTCACTCTTGATTTTTCCAAAAGTCCTTTTACGATCCTCCTAACTCTTATTTATAGACCTAGGATTCTCAACTGATATCCCCTTTAGATAGGGATATTTCGTTATTTTCCTAATATTTATATTACAAAATAAATATTCAAAATACAACTGATCCCTAAATTCAAATGAGGATTGAGAGATTCCCGGATGCTTGGACCGATTCTCACTGAAGTAGTTTCGGGCAGTTTGACGTAGTCTCTCATGCGTGTTGACTACTCTTCAAGCTTTACGTAGGTCAAAGGTGGTATGTGCATGGCTCTCCTCGGGCCAAGGTCGTCCGAGGGTACTTACTTTGCTTCTTACTTCGGGCAAATTTGAGGCATCCTTCCCATTGTGCCTGATCGGACACAATGGTTCTCTCCTTGGCTTAAGGTGGTTCAAACCACCCTCTTTGGCTCCTTCAGTCAAGGTCCGATCGGACCTTGCACTCTCCTCCTCGGACCAAGGTGGCCCGAGCCATCTCTTCTCAGCATCTCCTCGGACCAAAATGGTCCAAAGCACTCCCTCAGGCGTCTTGTTCGATCGGGGACAATGCCCCTCTCCTCGGACCTAAATGGTCCGAGCCTTCTTTGTTCAACCAAGGTCCGATTGGACCTTGGACCTTTCTCCTCGGACCAAGGTGGTCCGAGCCACCATTTACATCTCCTTGGACCTAAATGGTCCAAGGTACCCCATAAGCTTCATGTCCGATCGGACACTACTTCCTTCTCCTCGGACCAACATGGTCCGAGCCTTTCTTTGTTCAACCAAGGTCCGATCGGACCTTGGACTCTTCTTTTACATACCAACACCTTGGACCCAAATGACCCAAGGTAGCTCTCCTATGGGTACCTCCGATCGGGCATAATGCTCCTTTCCTCGGACCAAATTGGTCTGAGCCTCCTTTGTTCAACCAAGGTCCGATCGGACCTTGGACTTTTCTCCTCGGACCAAAGTGGTCCGAGGTATACTTTTCCTCACCTCATTCAAGCCCAAGTGTACCTCTTCCATATCATATCCGATCGGCCATTATGTGGCTTTCCCCTTGAGTAAGACTTGAGTCTTGGTCATTCTCTTTGAACTCATTCGAGCCAAACTTAACAAGAGGTCCCCTAAGCTTAGGTCCGATCGGACCTATTGCTTTTATATTATGAACCAAAATTCACACCTCCCCTTCAATTTCTTGGACTTGGTTCCAATTTTGTTATAAGGGTCTTCAAACTGAGGTCTGAGCCAAGCAACCCCCAGTCCAAATATTCTCTTCGATCGGGCGTATTTGGCTTGACTATCTGTCCAATTCCTTAACTGATGTATTGGGCCATTATTAAGCCAGATCACCCCACTGACTCATGCCATGTGTCAATTTTATTGCCACGTCATTCTTTTCAAATTTTTGGGATAACAGCTTCTGACCGCGAGGATGGAGATAATGGCAAGCGCTCCCGGCTATTTCCACATCCTTGAAAACATCTTTGATTCCAATTCGGAGGACGAGTCCACCGTCGAGGACTAGAGTCCATTTCGTAATCATCGCATGGGGATGCCAATAAATAAGATGGAATAATAATAATCTTCTAAAGACCTTAAAGGATTTATGTTTTGATTGATTTAAAACATTTTTGGGATTATTAACTTTGGAATAATTTGAACGTTATTGAATGCCATGGATATTTTATTGCAAATTTTAAGTGATGTGATGTGAATGCATGATTTACAAATATCCATCAATATGCAATGTTCCTTCCTTATGATTTTTCCTGTGATTGCCTTAGAACTTCATCATGTCAACCAGAGGAAGAGGAGGAAGGGGAAGAGGTAGAGGCAGAGGCAGAGGAAAGAATGCCTCCACACGGTCTGAAACTATGGCTACCCCTGACATTGAAGTGCCATCTGTTCAACCTGCAGCTCCAGCAGCGCCAACTATGGACCTGGCTGCAGAGGTAGCAAGGTTAAGAGAAAAGTTGAAACGAAGAGATGAGGAACTAGCACAAGCTAGACAAGCACCACAGACATCCCAAACGCACCAGATACCTCAAGTACCGGTGGCGCAACCTCAGCCGCCAGTACCACCACCCGCACCACTATCAGTAGCCTATGGATTGAACCAGTATATGAACGCTTCAAGAAACAAGCCCCACCGACGTTTGAAGGGAAAGCTGATCCAATGGTGGCAGAAGATTGGTTAAGGTCTGTTGAGGCTATTTTTGATCATATGGAGTTAGATGATCGCCAAAGGGTTTCTTGCGTAGTTTATCTACTTAAGATGGATGCATGAATTCGGTGGGACGTGACTAAACAGACCCGTGATCCAAATACCATGACTTGGGCGGAGTTTGTCCAGGCATTCAGTAAGAAGTATTACAGTCCAACTGTGCTAGCAACTAAGGTTGATGAATTTATAACTCTGGTTCAAGGGAGTCTTTCGGTCACCGACTATGCACAAAAGTTCGATCGATTGGCCAAATTTTCCCCTGAAGTGGTGCCAACTAATGCATTGCGAGTTCAGAGGTTTGTAAGGGGACTCAAACCGATGATCACAAGGGACGTTAAGATGACCAGTACTGAAGTGGTCAGTTATGCAGAGGTACTGGATAGAGCTCTTGAGGCTTAATATTTGGAGGAACGGATATGGAAGGATAATGCCGCTAGAAGAGAGAACCACCACAACAAGAACTTCCATGAGAGAAACAAGAGAAAGGCTAACGAAGGGCAGAATAGTGGGGTTGATAAAAGACCTAGACCTCCAATCACGAACAGAAACAACCACAACTCTCAGAACCATAGCAACCGCAATAACCGAGTCGAGTATCCTACCTGCCCTAAATGCACGAAGAGACACCCAGGAGAGTGCCAGACCAGTTCCAACAAATGCTTCAAGTGCGGCCAGGCAGGACACTTGAGAAAAAATTGCCCACAATGGAAGGCGGGACAGAATAACAATAACAATCTGGTGCCAGCAAGAGTTTTCGCCTTAACCCAGAACGAAGCGGCCAATAGCAACACCGTGGTTACAGGTCAGCTCCCTATATTAATTTTTAAAAACGATAAAAGTAAGACATGTAGAATTTTCGTTTTTAAAACGTCACAATTACGCAATGTTCCCACGTATGCATGTTACATGCAAATCCACTTTTACGTCCAAAATTATGTCTATTATTCAACCACGTAGTTTTTATAGAAACATCATGCATGTAAAATAGGTAAAATGAGCATTATTCTTTTATGGCTTTATGTGTAGTGAAGAATAATTGCATGTTATGTGTAACTCTTATTATGCGTGCATGGCCCATGCACACATGAGTTGTATGAAAGGGAAAAATAGTAATTTTATGAACCTAAGAAATGTTGTTTTGGATATGGTATAGGCTCGTTGAGAGGTTGTGAAATTTCTTAGCTCGGACCTGAGGTAAGGAAGTTAGATAGATTCTATGATTTTATGCTATGAATGGTAAGACTGTTGTATGAATGAATTGTTATGAATTATGAATGCCCTAATGTGATGATATGTGGCTTGTATGAATATGATATGTTTATGAATGGATGTTAGCGTGATGAACGCGACACATCAAATGGGTTGCTAAGGATATAAAGACGTAACCCGAGTTACTAAGGATATAAAGACGTAACTCCTAGGGCGGACGCGCCGAGGTTATTCAAGGACCAGAGACTCTTGTTTACCTCAAAGGGTGACATGGACAAGTTAGCGGGCCATGTTCACAAGGAATTTTGTATGAATGTGATATGATGTTATGTTACGATAATGTTATGATATGCTATGATGATATGTTACGATAATGTTACGATAATGTTATGATATGCTATGATGTTATGTTACGATGATGTTATGATATGCTATGATGTCATGATGTTTAAGATGAACGATAGTGTTTGTATTTGTGTATCCTTACTTGCTTATTGTTTGTACTTCCTTATTGGACTTTTAGTTCACCCCCTTACTTTCCCTTCCAGGTAGCAAATAGGATTTCTCTGTGGCACGCGTGGTGACGTGAGGAGTTCTATCATCGTAGGGTGTATGGCGTGGGGCATCCTATGAATGGAATAAATGATCACTTAAGACACCGTTTAAATTATGATTATGTTTTAAGAGACTTTCTAAATTATCAGTGGGACTTAATTATTTAATTTTGTTTCTTTTGAACTTCGCATTAAAACTCATATTTTCTTTTCAAACTAATGGGCCCATCTTGCATTGTTTTAAGCAAGTCCCCACTGAGACCTTTATAATAAGTGGTTTTCTTTATGGACCAATGATATGTGAATGTTTTATTAAGTATTAGTTTAGGGCGTTCTTTACAAAGGTATTCCTCATGCTTAATCAAATACCACAAGCACAATTATAATCATGCACAATTACAGTGACTCAAGCTTTGATCAATTTCATATTCAACAATCATGTCATGCCATAACCGTATATATCATATGCATCACATACTGGGTGCAGTTTTCTTACCTTTGGTCCAAGCACAGGTTACCAATAAACGAGCCATAAGCACGATCCTGTTTCCAAGCCCCTAACGATAATGTAACGACCCAATTTACTAATAAGGCTTAAGAGCCTTGATTAGTGTTTCGGGAGGGCATAACTGGATTTTTTGTGATTTAATGATTAAATCATGTTATATGATTATTTGAATATATGAGATGCATGACTATGTGTATTAGTATGCATGTAGGCCCTGATTAGGTTACACGGGCATAAACGTAATTTTGGCCTGTTGAGGGCATAATTGTATATATATGTGATAAATTGTCGAGACCACATTATTATGTGGATATATTTGTAATCTGTGATTCGAGGCGATCCTAGTGAGCAATTTAGCGAAAAATTCACCGCATGAATTTATACCCGGCTCGGGGAGAGCCTAGGGGTGTTTCTGGGAATTTAGAAAATATATTGGAGTTTATTTTGATATTGAGGAATATAACTGGTGATTAGTTAGGTGTCGGGAAGTAAGCGGTAGATATTTGAAATACTCGAGGAATTAGCGGGAATTGGGTGAAATGACCAAAATGCCCCTAGGAGGATTAAAAGGCTTAGAAATAAAGGGAGGGAAAATTGGTCATTTGGCTTATAAGGGATAAGAGTTAAATTTCTTTATGCCTTAGTGGAAAGTCTAGAGTCTGAAGGAAGTTAAAAGAAAAGAAGAAGAAAAAGAAAGAAGGAAAATAGAGGCCATATCTTCACCCATTCAGTTTAGGTTTCTACCTCAATTCCTAAAGGAATTTGAAGCTGAAACTCAAGGAGATTCTGGGCACGAGCTTGGGGCTAGATTCTTTGGTCTGGCTTGAGGAATTAGCAAGAGCAATCCATCCATTTGAGGTAAGATTTTGAGGTTAATATTCAATTCTTGGTATTGGTGTGGAGCTGGTTTTTCTAAGCAAACATCTGTGGGAATTCTAGGGAGTTGAGGCTGAAAATTCGAGGAGGAGAAGGCTAAGCAAGAGTGGGAGACAACCTAGGCTAAGCTCATCCATCAAAGGTAAGAAGCTCTAGCTTTAAGCTTTGTGATTTCTGTGGTTTTGCTGAGATTTTGAGCTTTAGGTTCAGCCATGGTGAATTTTGTGATCTGGAGTGCATGTGATTGAGTTTTGTGTGGTTGGGATGTTTGGGATGAGTGGAGGATGTTGATAGGCTTGTTTTTATGTTTGGTTGAAGTTTGGAAGAGTTTTGGTAAGGTTGGGCTCAGGGAATATCGAAGGAGGAAAATGCAGGGTTTGCTGTGCTGTGACTAGCGCTAGTCACTGGGCGCTGTAGCGCTAGGCCATGTGTTCTGGGGCATTTTAGGCTCTGTTCGTAGCACAGTAGCGCTGCCCTGTTTCCAGAAAGGGATTTTTGGGGTATTTTTGAGGGTTCTTGCCCGGGGGTTTGGGGTTTGATTCCACCACCCCGTTTGGTGGAATTAGGGATTCCCGAGGGCTAGGGATTGCTCTCGAGGCTAGGTTTTGGATTTGAGGTTTGGTGATGATTCTGATCTATGGCTGTGACTAGGTGTACGCTAGGGCTCAGACGAGATCATGCTTGAGGATCAATTGAACAAAGCTAGCGTATATAAAGGTAAGAAAAGTACACCCGGTTATGTGTTTATGATGGGTAAGAAAATTGCACAAATTGCTATATCTTGATTGCTTGTGAATGTTTGGGGTTCTAATGGTGAATCATGGATTGATTATTACCCTGTCATCATAGTCTGATTGCCGAATCATTGATTGCAGATTGACTTGGATAATTATGCGTCCAAGAAAATCTACACGACTAACCGGCAGATCTGAGACAAGAGATGATGACCAGGGCCAGACCCCTCCGCCAGTCCCTGAGAACTGGAAGTAGCTTATGGCAGACATGCAAGAACGGCTACAGAGCTAGGATGAACAAATCTGAATTCTGAGGCAGCAGGCTCCATCAGGGAGTGTTGCCCCCATTGTGCCACCTGCAGTGGTACAACCAGTAGAGGTTGGGAATAGATGGGAGCTGTTGTATGAGTGGTTCAGGAAGTAGCAGCCCTCGATCTTTGAGGGAGGATCTGATCCACTGAAGGCTGAACAATGGATGACCATGATTACTACCATTCTGGACTTTATGATGGTAGAGGGACATGACAGAGTGGCCTGTGCCACATATATGCTGAGAGAGGATGCCTGAATCTAGTGGGAGGTGGCATCACAGACCAGAGATGTTATTACTTTGACTTAGGAAGGATTCAAGGACTTATTCAGTCAGAAGTATTATAACGTTGCCATCAGGGCAGTGAAGGTAAATAAGTTCGTGGGGCTGGTTCAGGGCAGCATGACAGTTACAGAATATGCCCTAAAGTTTGATAGACTTGCGAAGTTCACACCCGACCTTGTGCCTGCCGATGCAGCTAGGCAGGACAGATTTATTAGAGGGCTTAATGCTATGATAGCTTGAGATGTGAGGATTACAACAGCACCTGGAGGGACAACTTATGCACAGGCTGTAGAGAAGGCTCTTACTGCTGAGGAAGCGGAGAATAAGATATGGAGAGAAAGTGTAGTGAGGCGGGAGGGCCGCAGGGCGGTGCCTCCATATTCTAGTTCTGGTAGGGGCGGAAGCCCCAGTGATGTGAAGAGGAAGACCCCTGATGCTTCGACCGCTTCTGGTCCTGATAGGAGAGGTCAGGGTACTCAGGGTTGCCGTCAGGGAGGCGGTGATGCATGGAAGACTTATCCTGAGTGCATGAGGTGCAGAAGAAGCCATCCGGGCGAATGTCGGGCTAAGGCCTGTTATGTGTGCGGGGTGGTGGGACATCTCAAGAAAGATTGCCCAACAGTGAAGAAGGGAGATGCGGGGAAAGTGGACAGCTTGACTCTAGGCCCCCTAACCAAGGCCCTAAGCCTTGTTAGGAAATTTGGGTTGTTACATAGACAGATCTACAAATGATCATCTATTATGATAAGAATTAAATCTTTATGTCAAACGATAAGTTTATAAATATAATTAATTCTCATCAGTCCTATCATATATAATCTCTATTATATACAACACCTTTACTAAGATGTCTATTCACATCAGTAATCTAAATCTAGATCACCCACATCCTGTATGCTTAGTAAACCACACTAGCAACCAATCATTAAAGATTCCTTACTTTAATATGTTACTGACTATTTTATTCATTATATATGATCTTAATTCTCTCGTACTAATACAATATCATATTCTCATGAATGAATAAAGAATTTTGTTGATATTATTATATAATGGGGAAATAGCGGCAAAAGTACCCAATGTTTTAAGAAACTAGTGATTTAGTACCCAATCTTTTTTTTTGCTGGGAATAGTACCCATTGTCCACTTCCGTTGGTATTTGTCGATACCCAACCCAATTTCGTCTTATTTTGTCCACGTGTACAGTAGATATTAATTCACCATTTAGTTTTTTAAAAGCCAAATTTTGAAATAAAAATACTTTTTGTTTAAAAACAAAATAAAAAAAAAATCTAAAAATAGAAATCAAAACAAAAATTCATGAACGACTGAAGAAGAACAAACCCATAAAACACCCCATTTCGAAAACAAAACCCAAATAAATCCCCAAAACCATGCACCATTTGCTACGAAAACAAAGAACTAGTTTTGCATTTCCATTTTCGAAGAGAGGGAAGACGACGATTATGCCCTACGAAATGTCGTCGTTTCAGAAACAAAACGAGCTAGTTCCAGTTTACAATAAGTGTTTTCTTGAGCTTACTCTTTATTTTTTGAATTAATAGGTTAAGTAAATGGGTTTATCGTGGTCTTTTCTTATTTGTTGAAGTTTGGGGTAGGTTTAGTTGAATAACTAGTAAATGGGTATTAAATGTGTATGGTTGTTATTTGAATTGTTTAAAAGGTTTTGTTCTATTTTCCGTTGTACTTGTACTGCCAGCCTTGTACTTTTGCCAAATTTATCTAGTGAAAGTGAAAGTCTTGGATTGTAAAGTAGGGTGTTTTTTTGGATACTCTGTTTTTGTTTTGACATATTCAAATAAGGTATGTAATTGATGTGTATGTTGTCCTGCAAGGCTCTGTGCCTCAAATTGGTAGCAGTGGTGATACCAATAAGGTCAATGATGAAGCTCCATCTCCACTTAAGAGATGTTGTATTGAGGAGATTTCTAATGATACTGAAGTGGAGGTAGATGTGAGGGTTTGGGCCAATCAGATGATTATGTGATAAGCAAAGAAGAGATGATGGAGTTGGAGGCAAATGACTTTCAAATGCCACTTGGTAATGATGACTCAGAAGGCTCTGAAGAGTTCATTATGCACATGCCAGATGAGTGGAATCAAGATGTTGAGGCTGATAATTTGAGTGAAGATTATGAGTATGAAAGTGACTCGAGTATAGAGATAGTTGATTTGGTAGATACTAACAGTGAGGAAGAGCAGGGCCAAAATGTCCCAGCTGGTGTGGAAGACATGGCCCAAGTCTAACAACCAGCAAGCTACACTGGTCAGCCAAGTAATGAGGCCCAACAAGAAATTAATATAGGGTGCATTGATGGTTTTGGGGAAGCCCGGTCTGAACCAGCAGATAGGCAATGTGCTGGATTTTATGAACCTAAAACCAGGCAAAGTCAAGGGGTTGTGCAGTCATAAACAGAAACTTCAATTGGCATTGGTGAAGGGCCTGGTGAGACCCAAACACAAATAGAATTTGAACATAGTGAAGGGCCAAATGAGTTTGAAATAGAAATTTCTTTTGGGCAAAGTGGAGGGCCTATTGAGACGGAACCACAACATGAGCTAGGACGAAGTGAAGGGCTTGATGAGACAGAACCTGATCCAGAATTTGTTGAAGAAGATTATGCCCTAGATGAGGATGAGGAGAGGCATTTTGGGGATAATGTTACACACCTTAGCAGCTGGTGGAGTTCAGTCATCGATACCTGCAACCAAGAAGACATAGGAGGGTCTGATAGTGAATATGAATCTAATGATCTGAGGAGTTTGAATAGTGATGAAGAAGTAGGTGGAGTTAAGGGAGGAAAAAAAGAGTTCCATCCAAGGATTGAATGGAAGGGTTTCAAGTTTAAACTTGGGGTTAGAGTTTGCTAGTAAGGAGCAACTTAGGGAGGCTCTGACTGAGCTCTTCATAAGCACTGACAAGGAGTTCACTTATGTGACCAATAATCCTGTAAAGATAAGGGCAGTTTGTAAAGGGAAAGGTTGTGGCTGGACATTGTACGCTAGGGTGCAGAAAAAAGACTACACAACATTCAAAGTTAATACATTGGTGGATGTGCATAATTGTGGCATTGTATTTGAAAACAAGAAAGTGACTGCTACTTGGTTGGCCAAGCATTTCATCGAAGACTTTTGAATGAACCCAAATATGACTTACAACAACTTCAACACCTTAACTGCAAAAACAAAGTTCTCGAACACATCCTCCTGTGTATTCTACAACACCAGGAACAAGGCCAAAGAAATGTTGGAAGGTTCTGTGAAGGAGCAGTATAGATTTTTGGATGATTATTGCAAACAACTCCTACACCACAATCCTAGGAGCACAACCATTATCAAAAGTAGCATTTTAAATGACAAGAGGTTGATTGAGAGAGTTTATATCTGCCTCAAAGCTTGCAAGGAGGGATTCAAGGCTTGCAGACCACTTATTGGCTTGGATGGTTGTTTTCTAAAAGGGTACTGCAAAGGTATGTTGTTGGCTGTTGTGGGTATTGATGCAAATGATGGCATGTTTCCAATTTCATATGCTATTTGCGAGAAGGAAAATACAGACACATGGAACTGGTTTTTAAAATTGTTGAAGGAGGATTTGGATGTTATTGACACTAGGAGATATACACTGATTAGTGATAGACAAAAAGGGTTAGAAAATGCTTTAGGTTCATTGTTTGATGGTGCTGAGATAAGATTTTGTGTGAGGCATTTACATGCTAAGTTTAAAAAGGAGTTTCCAGGTCTTCTTATAAAACAAAATATGTGGGCTTGTACAAAAGCCACAACACCAGAAGATTTCAAGAGGAGGATGGCTGAAATGAAGGAGGCGAATGAGAAGGCATATGATTGGTTAATGAAGCAGGCTCCAACTGAATGGAGCAAGTCACAATTTAGATTTCATGTCAAATGTGACATGCTCTTGAACAATCTGTGTGAGAGTTTCAACTCTGCCATATTGGATGCAAGGGACAAGCCCAATCATAGTTTTGTTGGAGAAAATTCAGTTCTGGTTGATGTCTAGATTATGTAAGAAAAGGGAAAGTGTGGCAAAGTGGTTGCAACCTGTGGGAAAGAAAATTCTAGATATCATAGAGAAGAACAAGCAAGTGGCTAGGCATTGTTCATGTATTATAGTAGATGCAAACATGTTTCAGGTTACTTATGTTGGTAGTGAGAGCTTCTCATGTAACCTAGCTACTCGGACATGCACTTGTAGAGCTTTTGAATTGAGTGGGGTACCATGTGGGCATGCATTGACTTGTATATGGAGTTGCAACCTTAATTTTTATGATTTTATAATTGATGCATACCAAAAAGAAGACTTTCAAGCACAATATGTTGTAGTTATTTGACTAATGACAAGTCTTGATAAGTGGCCAGATCCTGGTTTGAATCCAATTTACCCCCTAACTGAATTAAACTTGCTTGGGAGACCAAAGAAGACAAGGAAAAAGGCAACTGATGAAGATGACACCAATGCAACCAAAAAAAGAAGGTTTGGTCAACCAAACCATTGCAACAATTGTAAATAAACAGGTCATTCAAGAGTCACTTGCAAGAATCCAACAGTGACACATGTATTCAATCTTCAGTTATTTTTAGTTGGTTTGCTTTTCAATTATGATTTTATAAATGTTTTAGTTAATTTGCTTTTTATTTATTGATTTCAGCCTATTGTTGCCAAGAAAATGGGCAGGCCACCTTTAAAGAATCCACATCCTGACACTGTGAAAAGACAGAAGAGGAGAGCAAAAAAGAATGCAACAGATGCAACAACAACAACAACTTCATCATCTCAGCCGCCACCCTTTCAACAATCCATTGCATCTCAAGAGCTACACACACCTCGGAGAAGTGGAAGACTCCGTGGAAGACAACCAGCAACTGCAACTGTTGGGAATTATGCCCTTAAAGCAATTGTAGTAGAAAATGATTTAAATGAAATAAATGAATGAATTGAATTATTGCATGTATGTAACTTATGTACTATATTATTGCTAATAATATTAAGTATATATCATAAAATTTCCAAGTTCATCTATGTGGTCTCAATCTCATATTGGTATGAAAGGATCGAGATTGAGATAATGAACTTAAATAGTTCGCGGTAAAATAAAGTTATGGAATCTTTAGATTAATTACTGCTAGTACGGTCCACTAGTATTATGAATACATGTAACGTAGATCTGGGTTACTAGTGTAGTAGGGCACTTTAGTTGAGGTACTTTGCATGCTGAGAGTATGTAGAACTGGACCAGATGTGATTTAGTAATACTTGTTTAAATACCGTTTCGTAGTATTATAAAACACATAAACTAATGATTATATACAAATTGATCTTAATCTAGAAGTTCCTATGAAATCCTATATATGTCACTTGATCCTTTGATTCACGCATTACGGTTTGTCAGAATGATCAGGCTAAGAACTATTATTCGGGGACTCAATGATGTATATGGCAGGGGACATAGCTTAACAGATATGGAATCTATACCTTCTTATAGATTGAATGATGATTCCTTATTGGGTTTGCTTTTGGTACTGAACATGTTATTGACGTCAAATTCATAATCAGATTATGAATTAACCTTCATTAGTAAAGTCGATGGTACATTAGGAATCAATATATAATTAAAAGGGTAGAACGGTAATTTTATTCCCACTTAATTATGAATCATCAATAGATGATTAATTTGTATGTAATGATTATATTAATGGACACTTTATGGTTACAATAAAGTACTCAGTAAATATATCTCTTTAATTTGCAAGAGTTCAGTCTCCTATTTATAGTGGAATAACTATGATTATTGAATCAAAGAGTTTTGATTAATGATCTTTTATTTATTGGAGCATGGAATTATCGGTCCATAGGTCCCCGGGGCGGCTCTATCAACACTAATCAAGGTAAGAGTTGATACAAGGGATTAAACTGTGAATGGGCTATTTGAGAGAATATTTATTCTTCAGGATAAATGTACAATTATGTGATAATTGAAGTAGCCCAATTTATTATTGCATTTATGCAATTTTTTGAAATTGTGTAGAAATAAAGTAAATTAATTTTAATCAATTATTTTATTTAAGTGTGAATAAATAAATATAGATAGACAAAATTGGTTTTGATTATTATATTTATTTAATTAATAATAAGATGATAATGGAAATTCAAATTTTGAAATTTAAGTTGTTATCTTTTCCTTGAAAAGAAGATACCTTGTTTGGATATCTAATTATTAATTAATTAAAATAAAAACACATGAAAAAATTAAAATACCATTTTTCAGGCATATGCCACATGCCTGCATAGGCCACGCATAGGGCTTGGACTGCTCTATGTGTGTGGCACATTTGATGTTATCAAATATTGGTTTTTTATTTTTATTTTTAATTAATTAATAAAACATTTTAAAAGGGGTTTTAAAATGGAATGTCAGATTTTTTCCGATTATTATTATTATTATTATTATTATGATCATCATCATTATAAAAGATGATTGCCTATATATTATATATGATAGAAAATAGAAACAACAAGTCATGACAAGGTTTTACAGAGAAGAAAAACTATCATCTTTTTTCACAAAGCAATAACCTTTTTCTCTCTAGCCTATAATCAAAAGTATCATGTGTTGAGAATACTTTTGATTCACAAAAATTGATCCTTGTTCTCTATGTGCCCACCCACATCTTGAGGTGTAGAGAACGTCTTGGAAGATCTAGGTGTGAGTACTCAAGCATGGATAGAAAGATCGAAATACATACGAAAAGATTCAAGGATTCTTGATAGGCTACAAGAGGTAAATCGTTTCGTATTATTTTTCATATAAATAATATATATATATATTGATTAACATATTGCATATTAAAAGATCCTCATATAAAATTATTTATATGAAATTTTTTGTTGTATACCATTATCGCAATTTCCGCTGCGCACTACGAACTGTTCCTAACAATTGGTACCAGAGTCATCTTTAATCCCTGCATAAGTTAATTACTGTGTGGGTATCGTATGCATTTTTATATTATGTGTAATATATGAATGGATGGATGTTTGTGTATGAATCGTTTATGTTCTTAAGGGTTGTTTTCATGGTGTTTTTGAGTTAGGAAAAGTTCTTAATTTTTCTAGATATACAAAAATTTGTAGGAATTTTATAATTTTTTTTTTAATTCTGAAAAAATTATGTAATGGCCTGAGCCTCGAGCACAAACCCCAAGGTCCGAGCCGCTGCCCCTGCAGCAGTGTGCACCCTTGTGCGCCCAGCACCCCTACGCCTTTGCACAGCGCCCGACATCCATGCTCGTCGCTGACCACCATTGACACACCCATTAGGATTTGTGTTTTGCAAACCCTAATGGATGTGTAATTATCCCTTTGGGAATGTTTAAGCCCAATATAATTAAAGGTGTTTTAATTATAATTTTTTTGAGTTAATTGTGATGAGTCCAAATTCCAATTGGGCCTCAATAACTTGTTGGGTATTAAAACCCAAAGTTTGATTATTGTAAATTTGCTTTAAATAATTAAAAGGTTATTTATCTCATAATGGTTAATTAAAATGGTAATGGCCCAAAGACTAAAAGAGAAGGTTCAAGATCAAAGGAGTTGCTCTTTATTAGGCCTTAGTTAGTTTAATTATTTTTGTGTATTTTTTGCAAGTGTTGTAATTTTCTAGAAATACCCAAAACACCCAACCCACATTTATTTATTTAATTATTTTCTTGAACATAATTAAATTGTTTAATACTTTATCATGCATAATAACATGCCATACATATTTTCTTAGAAACATGCTTAGGATTGATTATATGTAAAAATAATTTAAAGTTGTTTATTTTCTTATTTAATAAAATTATTTTATTAAATAAAATGGTATTCTATTTAAAAAGGCAAAATAAAATCTAGGGCACGATTATTTATTTTGCATAATTGGATTAGTATTTATTAGAATATCATTTGGTAAAATTAATTTAATTAGCTTTACAACCTAATTGAAAAATATTGATTTTGAGAAAAACACAATTTTTAAAATAGTGAGTGGGAGAGGGAATTATGACAATAAGTCCCATGGTCTCCATTATTGGTTGAACACCGAGAGACATAGGAAGGGTCTCGTCTCGCCTCCATTTGCAGCCTCCCTAAGGAAAGGCTTCCGAATATGTTTATTTTATCTCAAGGTTGAATTCTCATATGAGAATAAGATTAGTGATGTATTTCAAGTTTGACTGATCCTAAGGCACACTCTTGAGTTAAGTCATTGATAGAAAAATAATGGGTTACACTCTGAAGGTGTATCTAGGCTTTCGAGCGCGACTAGTGCATCTTGACCAAACTAACAGTAATTCATAAGTCAAAAGAGAAAAAAGAGTTTTTAAGTTTTCACTTATGGAGTTGAAATCTTGTCTCAAGGTTAATTTGTGATTAGTCTGACCTACCCTAAGGCGGTCTATTACTTTTTAAATTAATCTATCGTGGACTAGTAATTAATTTTTTATGCGTTGCCTTCTTGCATCATATTTACTAGTCCAAATATAAATTGATATTTATTATATGAATTAATTCATTATATTTTATTTATTTAATTATCTGCAATATGTCCAATTCAAACCCTTTAATTGCTTTACTCGCTGATGAGAAATTGACTGGTGATAATTACATGAAATGGTTCTTACCTAACAATAAGGACAAATGTTATATGCTTGCTAGTATGAGCGATGTGCTCAGAAAGAAGTTTGAAACTGTTGGAACAGCCTATGAGATTTGGGAATCTCTATAAGGCATGTTGGGCCAGCAATCTGATAAGTACAGACATGATGCTACTATAAGCTTCATGAATATGAAAATGAACAAAAATGTTTCTGTCAAAGAACATGTCCTAGACATGATCAACATATTGCACGATGCAGAAATCCATGGTGTGACCATTGATGAGAGAACTCAAGTAAGTGTGATACTTGAATCTCTCACACCAGCATTTGCAGCATTCACTACCAACTATGTTATGAACAAGTTGGGATACAATATGACCCAACTACTGAATGAGTTGCAAACTTTTGAATCTCTAAACAAAAGTTCTACTAAGGTTGAGGAGGCAAATGTTGATGAATCCATGCCTTCCTCTTTAAATGGTAATTCAAAGAAAAGGAAGGGTGGCCAAGGATAGGACAAGAAAAAGGACAAACAACCAAATAAGACCAACAAGTCTTCCAAGAAGAATAATTCTGCAAAGAACTCCAAAAAGAAGGCACCAAAAGGAGCATGCTTTCATTGTGGAGTTGAAGGTCATTGGAAAATGAATTTTCCTAAGTACCTGGCTGAACTAAAAGACAAAAAGAAGGGTAAATTTAATTTACTTGTTTTAGAATCTTGTTTAGTGGAAGGTGATTTTTCATCTTGGATAGTTGATTCCACTAAACATGTTTTATTTTCTTCGCAGATTCTTAGTACTTCAAGGAAGTTGGCTCATGGAGAGGTGACCATGAGAGTTGGAAGTGGATAGGAGATCTCGACAGCTGAAGTTGGAAAAGCCCGCCTAGATTTTGATAATAATAAATTTATTGTGTTGGACAATGTTTATTTTATTCCTGGATTTAGTAGAAATTTAATTTCCTTATCATAAGTGCATGAACAAAGTTTTAATGTTTCTTTTAATAATAATTCAATTATTATTTCCAAATATGGTTTTGACAATTGTTCTACAAAGTCTAAAGGTGAACTTTACTAGTTAGAATCCAATGTGGGGTATGTTTATAATTTTGAATTATTTAAAACTGCAAATCCTAGATCTATCAAAAAACAAAAGACAGATTGCGATAGTGAAACATATTTGTGGCATTAGAGATTGGGACATATTGGTCTAGACAGAATTAACAGACTAACAAAGGATGGTCCTTTAAGAGAACTATCTATTGGTTTTCTCCGAGTCTATGAATCCTGCCTAGAAGGCAAAATGACCAAGAGACATTTCTCTACTAAAGGTTCAAGAGCCACATAACCACTTCAACTTGTACATACGGATGTTTGTGGTCCACTAAATGTCCAAGCTAGAGGATGTTATAAATATTTCATCACTTTCATTGATGATTATTCAAGATATGGTTACCTATATTTAATGCAAATGAAATCTGAAACCTATGATAAGTTTAGGGAATTTTGAGTAGAAGCAGAAAAGAAATTAGGTAAATCACTAAAAGTACTTCGATCAGATCGAGGTGGAGAGTACTTTGATTATGAATTTAAGGACCATTTGCGTGAGCATGGAATTTAATCCTAACTCACTCCACCTGGAACGCCACAACAAAATGGTGCTTCAGAAAGATGGAACAGAACCTTATTAGATATGGTTAGATCGATGATTGGTTTCTCATCATTGCCTTTGACATTCTGGGGTTATGCAATAAAGTGTGCTTTATACATACTCGATGTTATTCCATCTAAGTCTATTAAGAAAACTCCATTGTAATTATGGAATGGTACTAAACCTAGTTTACACCATTTCTGTATATGGGGTTGTCCTGCACACAAGCTTAAAGGAAAGACTGGGAAGTTGGAATCACGCACTGAAGTGTACATGTTTGTAGGATATTCCAAAGAAACAAAAGGTGGTTATTTTATAGTCCTAAAGATAACAAAACGTTTGTATCTATGAATGCTACTTTTTTGGAGCATGACTATACAAATAATCACAAACCTCAAAGTAAAGTCGTACTTGAGGAAATAGTCTCAAATAAACAAGATCGATCACTAGCAATGGAAAAAGAAAAATGGCCAGAGGATATCGCCAGTTCTAGTCAAAACAATAGAGAGCTTCGTCGTAGTGGGAGGGTTGGTAAACAACCAATACGCTATGAACATGAAGTTCAAATGCTTGTGTCTGACACAAACAAAGATGATCCATTGACATATAGAGATGTGACGGAAGATTTTGAGAAAGAAAAATGGCTAAATGCCATGGACCTTGAAATGGAATCGATGTATTCCAATTCTGTCTGGACTCTTGAAGATCCACTTGAAAATGTTAAACCAATTGGTTGCAAATTGATATTAAAGAAGAATAGAGGAGCAGATGAGAAAGTAGAGACTTTTAAAGCAAGGCTACTAGCAAAGGGCTACACACAGAAGGAATGAGTTGATTATGAAGAAACTTTTTCACCTATGGCCATGCTCAAATCTATCCGCATACTCTTATCCATAGCTGCATGCATGCTGTTGTCCATATTTTCACCTCCAACCTCGAAAACCCCCAGTTACTGGTTTGGACATCCGTAGATATCCTCAAGGCATGTTACTGCCCAAGGCCTCTATTCGGAGCAAGGGTCCTCTTAGGTGAGACTGTCTTTGACAGTGGGTCATGGGTGCCTTAGTAAGTTACTCCTCGATGTTCGTTCTTGGAGCTGGATGTTCCCCAGCTTGGACAATTAAGGCTAGGGCTCTCATCTCTCAATCGACTCCCAGGTCCAAGGTTCTGGTTCTCAAACATGAGATAAGGAGCAACGTATCAATAAATGCGGGTTTTCAGAGTCAGAGGATCGTCTGACAACATTTATGGGTGATCCATCAACAGTGTTGTCGAGTGTACGACTTGAAAATTCACACACCCACTACGCCGCCTGACATGGAAATACTTACAGCACACCCTGACAGTACCTGGGGCATGTTCCCTGTAAAGTAGGTGCTTCTCGACAGTGGCCCTCACAATTATCGTTTGGGCCTTGGTCTCTATTCAATGCAGCCCAGTGCATTGAATTGGTGTTAATCCCCCAATAATGGGAAGAATGTGTATTAATTACTTATGGTTAGTATTAATGACCCCAACCTTTATAAATAAGGTTGGGAGTCTCATTGTAACGGGTTCGATTTTTTAGAGAGAAAGCTACTTGTACTCAGAGAAATCTAAACGCTGCCTGACAATACACCATTGGAGCTTGCAATCACAAGCTTACAATCTTCTCAATACTAGAGACTCATGGACTAGGGTTCTTTTATAACCTGAACCACATAAAAATTCTTACGTTCCTATAGTTTATTTCTGTAATCTCTCCTATTAAGGTTGATAGCAAAAAAGGCAGTCAACATTTTGGTGCTTTCATTGAGAGCTTGAAGAAAGCATTTGAAACATTCGCGATCATGGGGAGTACACGAAGAAACATTACAGATGAGGTGCTCCCTCCTACCAGAGTTGAAGGAGGAGAACCCAGTAGGCAACCACCTCAGGACGTACTTGGGATGATGGAGGACTACGATGGGTATGTTGATGGCGAAGATAATGATGCCGACCAAGGGTATTATGAGGATAAATATCCTTAGCCCATGGAGGTGGAAGAGACGCCGGAAGTGATGGTGCTCTGTGAGCAGGTGGCTACCCAACAACAAATAATTGATGCTCAAGAAGGTAACATTGCTACCCTTCAGGAGATGGTACTTGCCATGAAGGCCACTCTTGCAGCCTAGGGGTTGCGAGTGGACCCCAATGACAACGTGCTAGCTGAGCACCCAACAGGCATGCCACTTGTGCACCCCATTGGAGTGCCACCTGTCATCGTAGTTGATGTACCTCCCGAATAACCGGCTGCAGAGGCGCGAGACCCGCCAGATGGGGTGCCCACCGACCACCCAGCAGGAGTTGGAGCCTCAATGCCACCGCAGGACCGTAGTAAGGGAAATGTTAATGATAACCCTACTTCAAAGCATAAGAGGATCCGTCAAGAGCTCGAGGGCCACCAGGTTCCACAACAAGCTGGTAAAGGTAATGAAACCAGGGCTCGAGGACACCGCCAAGCAGTGAGCACCCATGGAGCTCAGGACATTCTGCCCCGACGCGCCCATATGGATTGTGTGAGGCCTGGAACTGGTGTCACTTTGGGACCTAACCAATCCCACAGGAATAACGGCCTAGGAATCCACCCGAGGAATGCCCCAAAAAATTGAGAACGGGGCCTCAGTATCTCGGTAAACAAAACCAAGTCTGATGGAGAGACCAAAGTGGCTCGTCCAGAAGATAATGGTGCATTCCAAAGATAGGCTGACCTATGAGACAACCTTAATGATCAGAGGTGCAATAAGGCAGGAGTACGTAAGCCTATTGGAAAAGGCCCGTTTGATCTCTGAGATAATCTCAACTCTCAGAGAAGAGATTATCCGACTCAGAGCATCAACCGGGAACGTGACCCGCTCCGTGCGAAGTTAGAAAGCCTGAAGCAAATAATGCTCACGATGGCCAGGCGACAAGGTTACGAGTCTGACTCGGAAGATGAAGAGGTAGAGCCATGTGCTCCTCACCTTGTTTAGGCCCCACTACCTCTAGGATTCAAAATTCCATCTATACCATCCTATGATGGTGGTTGGGATCCCACAGACCACCTGTCCAAGTTCAACAGGTTAATGTTGGTCCATCGTGTCTCCACGACGCTACGTGTCACATGTTCCCACTCACCCTGACAGGACCAGCAGATGAATGGTTTAAGAAACTCCAAACAGGGTCCATTTAGACATGGCAACAGTTATCACCCGCCTTCCGAAGATAGTTCATAGGATTTCGAAAGGTAAGTTTTGAGGTCAATGCCTTGGCCAACATCAAGCAAGCACATTTTGAGACCCTCAAGGCCTACATCAAATGCTTCAAAGGAGAAGTGGCGAGAACCAAGAGGTTCGATGATGGCCAAAAGTTGATGGCATTATAGGTTGGCATACGCGCGGGATCCCTACTCTGGGATGATCTCCAGCGAAGGAGATGTCACCATCTCGATGACTTCATTCATCGAGCACAAGAATACATCAGCTGGGAGGATGCCCGGATCATGGATCCAATACTCCCACTATGTTCACATCCAGCAGAGCTCGTTGGGAGCCTAACCTAGCCAGAGCGCTACCCCTTCCGGTTATAATGCCATGTCTGCTCCTAGATTTGGTATGGTTTCAGCTGGGTTCAGGGCAGCTCCCACTGGATACAGTGCTGGAATTGTCACCCCATCCTAGCTGACTGAATCCAGTAGAGCTCCCAATGGCGCAAGGCGGGAAAGGTAAGGGTCGCAAACCTAGGGAGAGCGAAACCACATAGCCTGAAAAGGGAGTCGCATCAAACGAGTAGTACGTCTTGTAGTATTTAGAGTACACCGAATTGCTAGACTCTCGAGAGAACATCTTCGTTGCCACGACACAACACATTCATTACAGGAAGCCGCAACCCATCCGAAGAGACAGGGATAGGTGGGACCCTGGAAAATTCTGTCAATTCCACAACGATATAGGGAACCACACCAATGAGTGTCGTTAACTCAAGGATGAGATTTAGAATCTCATCAAGTTGGGGCACCTCCATCAATATGCTAAGGGTGGAGCGCGTCAAGCCCAACCTCTCATGGCAGAACCGGTTGTCCCACCTGCCGCACCGCAGGCCCCATCAGTGGCTCCTGTGCCTCCCCAACATCCAATGGCCCAAGGCCCTCCTCTGGTGAATGGGCGGGTAGGAACCATCTCAGGATGACCTCACTTGGGGGACACCTCACGAAGCTTGTAGAACAGGTATGTGCGAGCTTTGAACCATGATGATGAGGTAATGGCTTTTGCCCAGCTACCTACCCGAATGCCACGAATGATTGACCAAGTCATAACATTCTCCGAAGACTATGCTCAGAGAGTGTATTTCCCGCATCATGATCTGTAGGTGATTGAGAGACAAAATATCCAACAAAATGGTGGCGCGAATTCTTGTGGACAACGGGAGTTCGGTGAATATCCTGTTTAAGTTAGCCTTCGAGAAGATAGCTTTGACTATAGTAGACTTGTCCTCATGCGCCTCGACACTCTACGGGTTCTTGTTCTAAACTGAAAATTAAGTAAAAAAAAAAGATTCATCGATACAATAAAAAAAATAACCAAAATAAAAATGATTTGGTAATTTTATTTCAGAGTGATTCAAAGAAGGTTTACGTTTTGAATGAAGTTATAAAACAACTATTTTACTTTTTTTTTCTAATTATTTTAAATTTATTAAAAATATTCTATATATACTAATATATATTAGATATTTTTTACAGTGTACTCAACTTAAGAGTTGCTCAATAAATCGGTTAATTCGAAATTTTGAAATGGATAGATGTCACAAATGATGAATTGAGTTCTTATCTATGTTACTCTATTTTTGTTAAGAACGCCTTCTATAATTATAATAATTGATGAATTAAAAACTAAGCCCTCATCCCGGTGGGGAAGATAAAGCTCCCTGTGGCGCTTGGAAAGGTACCTTGCCAAGCCTTCAAATACTGCGCCTTCTTATTGGTGGACTGTCCCTCAGCATACAACGCCATTTTGGGATGACGAGCACTAGTGGAGTTTGGGGCCGTCACCTCCGTCCGTCATCTGTGCATGAAATTCCCCACGGATGCAGGTATCGACATAATCCGCGGTGACCAGAAAGAGGCGAGACAGTGCTACAATGTCTCCCTTAGGGCTCCCGTGATGATGGTAAGGGAGGAAGGTCCTGAGAACTTTGAGACCTTGGAGGTACAAGCTATGCAAGACTTGGAGCCTGACGAGTTAGACCCACGGGTTTAAGAGGAGAGGCCCATTGAACCAGTAGAGGAGGTGAAAGAGGTAGTTCTTGATACCTCCACTCCTGATAGGAAAGTAAAAGTAGAGGGAAGATGAAAACAGAAGTCTCTGAGGCATTGGTGGTTTTCATCCGAGAAAACCAAGACGTGTTTGCATGGTTGCATTTCGACATGACTGACATTGATCCGAATATCATATGCCATGCCTTGAATGTCGACCCTAACTTTGCTCCCGTACAACAGAAGCAACAAATGTTTGACCAAACTCGGATAGAGGCCCTCAAGGCCGAGGTGGACAAGCTCCTATCCAATGGGTTTATTCGAGAAGCCCAATATCCCAGGTGGCTATCCAATCCTGTCCTTGTGCCAAAGTCGAATGGCGCTTGGAGGACATGCATCGATTTTTTGGACCTTAACAAGACTTGTCCAAAGGACTGTTTTCAACTCCCCAAGAAAGACCAGATCATCGATGCCACCTCCAGTTACGAGTTGCTGTCATTTGTGGACTATAACGACCCAAAATCACTAATAAGGCTTAAGGACCTTTATTAGCGTGTCGGGAGGGAACAATGGGTTTATGTGTGATTTAAATGATTAAATGCATGACTATGTAATATGCATGTTTATATGATTATATGGATATTTGAAATGCATGTTTATGAGTATTAAATATGCATGTAAGCCATGTTTAGCTTTTAAGAGCGTATTTGTAATTTTGGCCCGTTGAGGGCATAATTGTGATTATATGTGATAAATTGTGGAGACCACATTATTATGTGGATATATTTGCAATATATGGCTCGAGATGGTCCTAGTGAGCGGATTGGCGAAATAGTCACGATGGGGATTTATACTCGGCTCGGGGGAACCTGGGGGTATTTTTGGGAATTTAGAAAATATATTGGGGATTATTAGACATTGGATAAATAATTTGAAGTTAATTGGAAGACGTGATTAATTGATAAAAGTTAGGAATATTTGAGGAATTAACGGGAATCGGGAGCAATGACCATTATACTCTTAGATTGACTAATGGATTAAGTGTTATGAGGGAGGGCAAATTGGCCTTTTCTATAAAGGGATATATTCAGAATTACTTAGGATTAAAACAGAATGAAGTAGAACCTCCCTGCCCTTTCTCTCTCACGTACTCCTCTCTCTCACTCCCTCTTGTGCTGGGGCTTTGAATTAGCTGAAGGAAACTAAGCTTAGATTGAGGCTGGAGGTTGACAAGAATCAGCTGGGAAGTCTGGGAATCTAAGCTCAAGGATTGGAGGATTGAAGCTGAGGATTTAGCTGCCATTGAGGTAAGGTTTCAGACCTTTAAGTTTGTTGAGTTTTAGTTGAGTTTGATTTCTAAATTTAGGTTTTAGGATGAAATTTCAAGGAATTTAAACTTGGGAATTTTAGGAATTGAAGCTTGGAGGGGAATTGGAGGCAACCTAGGGTCGAATTCCTCTCTAAAGGTAAGGATTCCTTCAATCTTCTAAGAAGTTTTCGGGTTTTTAGTTAGTGTTCTTGAGCCTCAAAGCTTAGTTTTGAATTCTGTGTTTGGTGAGGATTTTAGCTAATTTTTTGATGTTATTAGGTTGGTTTGGCCCAACTTAGCTAAATTCCTCACCATTCGGGTTGGGTTGGGCCATTTGTGTTTTGGGTTGAAAAACCAAATTTTGCAAAAATACCATTTTTTACACTTTTTTTCAAGAATACAATTTTTTTCTTCAAAAATACCATTTTTTCAGATTTTGGGTTGGACTGGGCAAATTGGGTTTTGAGCCGAAAATCCAAATTTTGCAAAAATACCATTTTTTACACTTTTTTTCAAAAATACCATTTTTTCGGATTTCGAGTTTGAACCCGAACCCGAGTTTTAACAAACTTCAAACCCGAACCCGACCAGACTTTTGTCGGGTTCGGGTCGGATTTAACTCGAATCTGACGGGTTTTCCCAAAAACTGGGTTTTCGGGTTGCGGGTCGGGCGGGTTTGCGGGTTTTGCGTGTTTTTCGGGTCAAATGTTCACCCCTAGTTTTGGGTGAGCTATAGTGATTTATGGGTTCAATTATGTGTTGTCTAATGTTTGGGGAGGATTTTTGGAGCTTTGGCTCGAGGAGATTCAAAGATAGAGAAACCTAGAAAATTGCATTTCTGGAAGTAGCGTTGTAGCGTTACGTTCAGAGCACTACATCGCTAGGCTGCGATTTTGGGGGCTAGAGTCTCTGACTCTAGCATTGTAGCACCCAATAGGTAGCGATGTAGCGCTACTCAGCTTTCAGAACTTGGTTTTTGGGTACTTTTTAGGGTTTTTGCTCAGGGGCTCAGGGGACGATTTCACCACTTTGTTTGGTGGAGTTGGAGGTCCCGAGAGCACAAGTTTGGTCCTAGGATTGTTCTTTGGAATTTAAACTCATCGAAGTACCATTTATGGATTGTTACTAGGTTTATCACCAAGGCTCGGAGCTAAGGATCGTGCTTAGAACCATTTCACCTTCTCCGCTCATAAATTGAAGGTAAGAAAACTACACACGTTTATGTGGCTATGTTGAGACTAAGGTTCCCTATATTTGAATACAAATGTTGCATGATTATGATATGCCATGTGAGCATGAAATAAATGGCCTAAGAGTGCCAGAACTGATATTTGTGCACAGGACACGGCTCGGCCACTAAGAGCTGAGGTTAGCTAAATGATCACTGAGCTCGGCCTAAGCGAGCCGGAGTCAGTGGGTTAAATAGAGGGTATGGCTTAAGGGCGTCTGTAGAGTCCAAGAACTTTACTTAGCTAAGTTAGATAGTAGTATAATAGTATTATCTTTATGACTGTGGATTTTTGGTTCAAACTGGGATTTATTTGGACACTCATAGTAGTACTTGTAGATTTTCTAAGTTTAACCTATAGTGTAGGAATATTAATTTTAACCTAAGGTTTGATTAATATGACTGATATTGAGGATAATATTTATTATACTATAAGGTTTAGATAAGAACCAATAGGATTTTAGCTTATGTTATGTATGGGTTATTAATGATTAAGTATTTTGAGGATTAAATTTATTAAGGGTAAAATTTGAATGCTCTAAGGTTAGTCAGCAGCTTTGAAAACGTTTAAGGGCTTAGTCAAGGCTGTTTACTCAATTCAAATTAAGCTAAAAATGTGTAATTTCATGTTTAAATAATCAGCGTATGCCGATATATCGTAGCTATAGGGGGCGATATATCGCAGCACGAAGATACGAAAAACACGAAACGATGCACGACTGCCTCGGGCATACTGGCCCAGGCGATATATCGCCTACAGGGGGCGATATATCGCCCCTCTCAGCATAATTTGAAAGTTTTTGAAATCATTTTCCATTCAACCCTTCAACCTCTTGATAAGTCCAGCATCTTTTTGAACGAGTCTTCAGCCTCTGCTGAATGATAATTCAAATTATTTTCACTTAAAAGGCCATTATTTTTATTCAAGCTAAATGAAGATCTCTTCATTCCTAAACTCTATAAATAGGACCTAGTACCCGGCCATTATTCATCTTTTACTCTAAGTTCAGAGGCTGCAAGTTTCTAGGTGAGTGTGAGAGTGTAACACTTGGGTTGGGAATCATAAGCTTGATCATCATAAGCTTATCAAAACACTTGGGAAGTAAGATTTTATAGCATTTCGGTTCAAGGTTTAGATCGGTCTTATAAGTCTTCAAGGTATCCCAAACTCTAGTTCGTTTCTGTACTTTTTCTTTAAAAGTTCTCATAGTCTTCTACTCATTCTAACCTTATTCTTATTTTGGTTAGGAAATCTAAGTTCTTGAGCAAAAGGTTTTGGTAAGTATATTTTTAAAAGTATAGTTCCTTCATCTCTTTCATCTCTTTTTCTTCAATAGACTCACCCTTTCATAAATGGTTTTTAGGAGTGTTCCAAAGTCCCAACTCTGTCCTCATATCCCGGTAACTTTGGTAAGGAAAATAGGATAGAATTTATATGTTATATGCTTTTTATATGTTATCTTATGTTTTTATGTAATGAAATATGTTATGTTATGTTATGTATGTTTGTAGGCTTGGGCATATGACCCAAATGACTAACAAGCCCCAAATGGATTATGGGCATATGACCTGCTTAGCTAGTAGGACCCCACTAATCTAATGGGCATATGACTTGTTTAGTCTATGGGACCCCAAGTAATAATGGTCATTATAGTATGTGTATGATATAAGTGTTATGTTATGTTTTTATGTTTCTTATGAAATTTATGTATATGAACTATGTGTTAGATTTTCCTTGCTGGGCATTAGGCTCATTCCTTTTTGTTTATATGTGCAGGAAAATAGTCTTAGTGGTGGGAAAGGTTCTTGGAAGCTTGGAGAATGTGTATTGAGGTCGAATGGATTCAAGAGCCAAGCGTTACGATTCGAGGATGTAGTTTTGTTTTTTTATGGTTTTTACATGTATTTTTCCGCACTTGTTATGTAATCCCTTTTTATTTTAAATTATGTTTTGTTTTGTTTTTAAAACAATGGGATCCCATATCCTAACCTAAATTTTATGTAAGTTTAACTCTTATTTTTACAAGTTTCTTAATAAAGTTATGGTATTTTCACTTGTAAGTTTTATTAAGGATTAGTATGTATTGTTTTCGTTAATGGTCCAAAAGTCTAGAGTAGTTGGGTCATTACAGCGTCGAACCTGAGTATTGTATGCTGAGTATTGATATTTTTACCATTGCTAATCTGTTGGTTATAGCTTGTTAAATACTGAAATGAATGACTTGTGAATAACTGATTGTCCTCTCTGATTAGATGACCGTTATGACATGCTGAATAATTGGTTAACTATGTTTATGGATAATTTGATTGTTTGTATTGTTTATGCTATGCTTTATGGTTTTCTTGTTGGGCCTTGGCTCACGGGTGCTACGTGGTGCAGGTAAAGGCAAGAGTAAGGTGGACCAATCCTGAGTTGGAGAGCTCTGAGGGCGGGATGTACATAGTCAGCTGCTCATCCGCCACGACCGAGTGATGGTACAGGAATAGGAAAACCTATAATGTGCATTTTTCCATTAGAGTGGCTTGTGATTGTGTATGCCTTTCAAAATTTTGTAAACTGTCCTTTAAACCCTATTTTTGGGATCCCATGTATCAAACATTTATTTAAATTAAATTTATCTACATATAACCAAAATATTTTAACCCTAACTCGATTATGGTTCTAGTGTCACATTTTTAACTAAACGACTTGATCTTACACCTTTATAAACACACAGTGTAACGGTCTTGGTTATCCAGGGCGTTACAACTTGGTATCAGAGCGGTCTAGGTTTAAGGGTTCCTGAAGAATGGCTGGACATGTACATTCACTGCTAAAGACAAGATCGACTCAGGCTTTGGTAATTATATATTCATGTTTATATGCTTAAGTGTTTTGAAAGGACTATGAACGCTTTTATCTGTGTGATTAATAGGGAGCATGAGATATTGATAGAGCCTGGCCCTTGATTGTTGTGTGATGATATTGAGGCGGCTTATTAGCATTGCTGTTGCATGCGAATGAATATTTGGATAAACTGTTATATCTTGATTGCTTGTGGTTGGTTGTGTTCCAATGGTGGATTATTGAAGATTGTTACCCTGTCATCATAGTCTGACCACCGAGTCGTTGATTGCAGATTAACTTTGATAGCTATACGTCCAAGGCGATCTATACGACTAGCCGACACTGGGTCCGTGGCTAGAGATGATGATCAGGACCAGAACCCTCCGCCGGTCCCTAAGAACTGGTAGTAGATATTGGCAGACATGCAAGCCCGGCTTCAGAGCCAAGAAGAATAGATCTGTCTTTTGAGACAGCAAGCTCCATCAGGGAGTGCTGCATCTATTGTGCCACCTGCTATGGCACCAGTTTTACAGACACCAGAAGTTAGGAACAGGTGGGAGCCCCTGTATGAGAGGTTCAGGAGGCAGCATCCTCCATCCTTCGAGGGAGGACCAAATCCACTGAAGGTCGAACAGTGGATGAGTATGATTACCGCTATACTAGATTTCATGAGGGTAAAAGGTAATGACCAGGTGGCCTGTGCCACATATATGTTGAGAATGGATGCCCGCATTTGGTGGGAAGTGGCATCACAGACTAGAGATGTTACTACTCTGAGTTGGGATGGATTCAAGGACTTGTTCAGCCAAAAGTACTACAACGTTGTCGTCAATGCAACGAAAGTAAATGAGTTTGTGGGGTTAGTTCAGGGCAACATGACAGTTACAAAATACACCCTAAATTTTGACATGCTTGTGAAGTTTGCACCAGACTTAGTGCCTACTGATGAAGCTAGGCAGGACAGATTTATTAGAGGGCTTACTGTTATGATAGCCTGAGATGTGAGAATTACAACAGTACCTGGGGGGACTACTTATGCCCAGGCTGTTGAAAAGGCTCTTACCGCTGAGGAAGCAAAGAACAAGATTTGGAAGGAGAATGCTGCGAGACGGGAGGTTCGCAGGGCGATGCCTCCATATTCAGGTTCTGGTAGAGGTGGAGGCCCTAGTGATCTAAAGAGGAAGACCCCCGACACTTCGACTGCTGCTAGTCCTAATATGAGGGGTCGGGGTGTTTAGGGTGGCCGCCAGGGAGGTGATGACACATGGCAGAGTTACCCAGAGTGCACGAGGTGTAGAAGACACCATTCGGGTGAATGTCGGGCCAAGGCCTGTTATGTGTGTGGGGTAGTGGGACACCTCAAGAAGGACTGCCCAACAGTGAATAAAGGGGAAGCATGGAAGGTGGACAACTTGACTCCAGCTCGAGTGTTTACCTTGATGCAGGCAGATGTTGAGGCTAGTCCCTCGGTGGTGATAGGTCAACTTTCTAGCATTGGCTCTCCTTTTACTTTATTGATTAACTCTAGTGCTACACATTCATTTGTTTCTAGTATGGTGATTGATAGGTTGTGTAGACCTAGTGAGTACTGTACTGCGGGGTTCAGGACTATATTGCCTACAAGGGAACTGGTAGTTTCTAGGAGATGGATTAGAGCACTGCCAGTGATGGTTGATGGTAGGGATCTATCAGTAGATTTGATTGAGTTAGGTATTGAAGACTTTGATATGATTCTAGGGATGGATTGGTTGGTAAGATATGGGGCTACTATTGATTGTAGGAAGAAGATGGTGACCTTTGAGTCGGAGGGAAATGATCCCTTTGTTTTCGTGGGTGCAGTATGTGGAGCTCGGATACCCATGATATCAGCACTGAGAGCCAGGGACCTATTACAGTGAGGATGTATAGGTTTCCTGGCTAGTGTGGTGGATATTACCAGAGTTTTTCCAACAGGGTCTGGAGAAACTAGATTAGTTCGTGAGTTCTTAGATGTGTTCCCTGAGGATTTACCAGGGCTGCCGCCGCACAGGGAGATTCTGTTCGTCATTGAGTTGGCACCGAGGACAGAGCCATTGTCAAGGGAACCATATAGGATGGCACTGACAGAACTGAAAGAATTGAAGATATAGTTACAGGAACTTCTGGATTTAGGGTTTATCAGGCTTAGCTACTCTCCATGGGGTGCTCCAGTTTTATTTGTGAAGAAGAAGGATGGGACTCTGAGGATGTTTATATACTACAGAGAATTGAACAAGTTGACCATCAAGAATAAGTACCCTCTACCAAGGATCGATGACTTTTTGATCAGCTGTAAGGAAATACGGTATTCTCGAAGATTGATCTTCGATCTGGTTATCACAAACTAAGGAACAAGGACGAGGATATACCTAAGACGGCCTTCCGAATGAGGTATGGGCACTATGAGTTTCTGGTCATGTCGTTTGGTTTGACCAATGCCCTAGCAACATTCATGGACCTAATGAACAGGGTGTTCAAGGACTTCTTGGATCATTTTGTGATTGTCTTCATCGACAACATCCTAGTGTACTCCAGTTCAGAGGTAGAGCACGAGCAACATCTTCGATAGGTTTTGCAGAGGTTGAGAGAGCACCGGTTGTACACCAAGTTTAAGAAGTATGAGTTTTGGCTACCAAAAGTGACATTCCTTGAACATATTGTTGGTGAGGATGGGATAAAGGTGGGTCCATATAAGGTGGAGGCAGTGAGAGATGGGCCGAGGCCAAGGAACACCTCAGAGGTCAGAAGTTTTCTTGGATTAATAGGTTATTATAGACGATTTGTGGAAGGGTTCTCGAGAATTGTTGCACCGATGACAGAATTGACACGGAAGAATTTGAAGTTTGTTTGGTCAGACAAGTGTGATAATAGCTTTTAGGAATTGAAGCAACGACTTATTACAGCACCTGTGTTGAGTCTTCCTTCAGAGGGAGGAAAGTTTGTGGTATATTGCAACGGGTCGAGGTTGGGTTTGGGCTGCGTGTTGATGCAGAATGAGAAGGTTATAGCTTATGCATCACGGCAGCTGAAGGAGTATGAGCAGTGGTACCCTACCCATGATTTGGAGTTGGCAGCGGTGGTATTCGTACTGAAGGTGTGGCGACATTATCTGTATGGAGAAAAGTGTGAGATATACACTGATCACAAGAGTTTGAAGTACTTCTTCACCCAAAAGAGCTTGAACACGAGGTAGAGGCGCTGGCTGGAGTCGGTGAAGGACTATGACTGTGACATTCTTTACCACCTAGGGAAAGCCAATGTTTCTGAGGTTGGTTTGTTACGGTGTCAGGGTCGGATCTGTGTTCCGACTAATATGGGGATTAGACGTGAGATACTGGATAAATCCCATACTACGCCGTACTAACTCCATCCAGGCACCACAAAGATGTATTAGGATCTACAGATGTTGTATTGGTGGCCCGGGATGAAGAAGGATGTGGTGGAGTACGTGGCCAGGTGTTTGACCTGTCAGTAGGTGAAGGATGAGCATCAGCGACCAGCAGGGTTGCTACTGACTTTGGGTATTCCCGAGTGGAAATGGGAGGATATTACGATGGATTTTGTGGGAGGTTTACCCAGGACAGTGGGGCTACATGACTCGGTGTGGGTGATAGTAGACAGATACACCAAGTCAACTCACTTTGTGCCAGTGAAAATGACTTATACTGTGGATCAATATGCGAAGCTGTATGTGAGGGAGATTGTCTCCATGGGGTTCCCAAGTTTATAGTGTCAGACTGGGATCCTATCTTTACTTCCAAGTTTTGGGGTGGATTGCAGAAGGCTATGGGAACTCAGTTGAAGTTTATCATGACCTTTCATCCTCAGACTGATGGACAGTCTGAGAGGAAGATTCAGGTGTTGGAGGATATGCTTAGAGCATGCATGATAGATTTTGAGGGGTCTTGGAGTAAGTGTCTTCCGTTGATTGAGTTTTCATATAACAACAGTTATCAATCAACGATTGGAGTAGCACCATATGAGATGTTATATGGGAGGAGGTGTAGATTGCCCATTCATTGGGATGAGATGGGTGGGAGGAGGTTTTTTTGGACCGGACATGGTTCAGAAGACTAGTGAGGCTATTGAGAAGATTCGAGCTTGAATGCTCGCCTCACAGAGCAGACAGAAAAGCTACATTGATCCTAAGCGTAGGGACATGGAGTTCCAGGTAAGAGACCACGTGTTTCTGCGAGTTTCGCCACTGCGAGGGGTGAGAAGGTGTACGCCCTAAATATCCGCTCACTATTGGCGAGCTAGAAAAGGGCCAAATTCGATCTGCCATGTGTAAATCGTCCACCCAGAGCTCTTTGTTATGGACTTCCATCTATTCAGCCCGAGCTGATTAGAAGTTAACTGCTACTCGGAGGCATTGTGTGAGCAGTATGAGTGTCATGAGCTGGTGCTACATTAAGCTCGGAATGCGGCAAAGATCTGACACCCGAGCAATATAAACGTGCATATATCAGACATCACGTGTCTATTCTATTCCCGAATTCTCAGACACGCAGTATAAACGTGCGTGTTCAGACATCCCACACCTGATTTGGGCCATGAGACCCATTATCCCTCCTTACTTATTGATTAGACCACACTTCACTGCAAAGTTAGGAATTAATCATCAGTGTCCACGAGATGACGTGAAGGGTAAAGAGATCACGGGATGACCCCATTGCCAACCCAGATATCTTCTTCCTATAAATACCGAGACACTGGGAAGTGCAGGGGGTTGAGAGATTTTTGTAAAGAAACACTTTGTAAGAAACAGTCAAGAGATATCAATAATATCGACTGGTGGACTAGAGGGATTTTAACCTTCGAACCACCTAAAAAGAAAGGAGTGACCATCTTCCCATGCTATTAGTTTCTCAAGTCTAGAATATAATTATTCTCATATTACGGTTCACCAATTTGCACTAATCCGCCCTACTTATTCGTATAATTACCTGTTGGTGAATAACCGCGTCAACAATTTGGTGCTTTCATTGAGAGGATTTAGATTGGTGCTATCACAAAGACCTGATCATGGTGGTTACTTGGTCGAGGCATGGTAACGAGATAGATCAACATGATGGGCAGGAGGCCTACCATGCCGCCATATCCAATGAACCAAACCCCGAGGTCCAGCAGCGATCGGGAAAGCAGCCGATGGGCTAGGATGACACCGGGAGTTCGACGCCCCGATCGCCAAATCCGAACCCAGGTTACCTGACGGCGATAGACATGGAGAACATACAGTTGAGGGGTGAGCTATCTAGAGCAAGTAAGAAAATTGAAGAAGTCTTGGCTCGGCTACCCCCTCTTGTAACCGACGTTAACGTCGGAAAAAGGCAAAGTGGGACTCACAAGTCCTGCAGGGATAATCAGCCCAGACCCAGTCGATCGGTCAGAACCTCAACCCCAAGTTCTGCACCCTTTTCACACCATAACCAGGAAGCCATATTTGAGGAGTTTCCCAGGGTCAATCAACAATTCAGTCGATCAGTCAGAACCTCAACTCCTAGCTCGACTCTACCGTCGAACGCGCCCAAAAGGGCTTCTGGCCGCTCGTGGAGGAGATCCGGGGAAGGCTCGCACAGACAACCTGCTCCGGCCAGCCATCCCGTGCCGCTGTCAGGCCGCCGGGTGCAGGATGCTGGAGATGGTAGAGTAGAACGGCCGCGGGCTAATTTGATCCGCCCGGATGGGACTAGGATCACTTCGCCAGTTAGGCATCCCCCATCGCCGATAAGATACCCATCTCCTCTCTGTCCAGTTCGAGACATTCCAACACACGGGAGCAGCAGAAGAAATCCTCCCCGCCGATCCTTCCCATCACCCTCAAGCACGTGGGGAGGTCCCGGATCCTCACCCCTAGTAGCAGACTCCAAGCTTTTCCAACGGGAGTTGCTGGACCGAGAGCCACCGAAGTGGTAGATCTGGTGAAGACCTGCGTAATTGCTTAAGTTCGACGCACAACCCTTGGGCCACCTCGAGGGCTGACCTTCGAGATCACCTCAACTCGCAGAGGGGGAATCCGGCCAGAAATGGAAGTCATGCTCGCCAAGAGGGTGGTCATTCTGAAGTACATGACAGTGGGAATGTCCCACCTAACCAAGCTCAAGCTTGGAGGGACAATAACCCGCCTAACGCGTACAATGGAACTGGAGCTGTTGAACAGCCCTAGAACAACCAAGGGATTAAGGACCAGACCCTAGAACGTTTAGCTCAGATGGAGGAGCTAATGAAGAAGATATTTTCAGAAAAGGAGAAGGACGAGTATGACTCGGGGGACGAAATCGAGCTTTTTGCCTCCAACATAGCAGCCACAACATTCCCACTGGGTTTTCTGATGCCCCACCTGTCTAAATTGGATGGAGATGGAGACCCGTCAGACCATTTGGGTATGTTCAACACTCTGATGATGGCCCATAATATCGACCCTGAGCTGAGGTGTTTGATATTCCCTTCCACCTTGATCGGGCCAGCTAGGCAGTGGTTCAAGCAGTGTAAAAAGCATTCCATCAGCTCGTGGAAGAATTTTTCTACCAACTTCAAGAGGGCGTTCCGAGCTTCTCAAGCTGCCCGCGTCAAAGCTAACACTCTGGCGAACATAAAGCAATAACCCAGGGAACTTTTGAAAGCTTACCTGAGCAGGTTCGCAAACGTCACGGCTCGAACCAGGGACGCGGACGATAGTTCCAAGCTTATGGCCTTGAGGACTAGAATCCTCATTGGAGGCGGGCTATGGAAAGAGATACAGAGAAGAGGTGTCAGCACCATGGATGAGTTTCTGAACAAGGCCCAGGAATGGATAAACCTGGAAGAGGCGCGAGCATCAGTCGCAGGAACCAGCCAAACCCTTGATTAGCCCGTTGGAGCGTAAATGGATGTCGTGAAAATGACTCAAACCATTGCCCATAATAACCAAGGGGGTGGAGGCAAGAGTCCAAAGAAGAACAAGCCCATGGAAAAGTTTAAGCCAGTCTACGCGACCTATACCAAGCTCACAAACACTAGGGAACACATTTTCCTAGCAAATTCTGCCCGCCTCCCCTGGAAAAAGCCGGAGCCTTTGAAACACCAGAAGGCTAAGAGGGACCCTTCCAAGTTCTGTCGATTCCACAACGACATTGGCCACAACACTGACGATTGTAGGCATTTGAAGGATGAGATCGAGACACTCATCAGAGCCGGACCTTTGGCTCAATATGCGCGGAATCGGGTTCCTACTAGTCAGCCAGCCCCGGAAGCTCCTGTAAATCAGCCCGGGCCCCGGATAAGTCAGGATATCCCTCCTCCTGTAATAGGAGGAGAGATATCCACAATCTCTGGAGGCCCCCATTTGGCTGGCATGAGCAGAGGTGCCCATAAGAGATATGTCAATGAGTTGAAGGCTCATAACGGAGTGGAATTCATCCCGGAGCAGCATCTACCCAAACAACAACGATTAGAGAGGCAGCCAATCATTTTTACCGAGGAGGACGCTGGTCACGTCCAGTTCCCCCATAACGATCCTCTAGTCATAACCGCCCATCTCGCCAACCGGAGAGTTAGGAGGATACTAGTCGATAATGAGAGTTTGGTGAACCTGTTGTTCAGGTCTACGCTGAAGAAAACAGGATTGTCTGTCACCGAGCTGAAGGCCACCTCCATGATGATGTATGGATTTTCTAGAGAAGGTTCAGCAGCGATAGGAACAATCGAGCTAGTAATAACCTTGGGAAAGGGGCCCCGAACTGTCTCTAAGCTCCTCGAGTTCGTGGTTATCGATTGTCCCACCGCATACAACGCTATTCTGGGCCGACCTCGTTGATGGCATTTGAGGCCATAACTTCTATCCGTCATCTCGCAGTCAAATTCCCCTCCTCTTCGGGGATATGTATGGTCCGAGGTGATCAGCTCGCTGCCAGGGAATGCTATAGCATTTCCATGAAGGGAAAATCACGACCTGGGCAGCAGATGATAACCATTCAAAGTGGACATGAGGAATCTCAGGAAGTAGGACCTATTCCTGAGATAGAAAAACCTCGGGAAGCCAATGGGGAAGGTATAACCTTGAAGAATGATATCGACCCCAGGATAGGCAAAGATAGATCCGAGCTCCAGGCCATCGAAGAACTCGAAGAGGTGAACATCGATCCGAAAGACCCCTCGAAGGTGGTGAAGCTCAGGAAAAACCTGTGTAATGAGAGAAAGGCCGAGCTGCTGAGATTCCTACAAGAGAATCTAGATGTGTTCGCCTAGTCTCATGAAGACATGATAGGGATCAGCCCAAGCGTCATCATGCACACCCTCAACTTGGACAAAAACGTGCCTGCGAAATCCCAAAAACAAAGGTGCCTGGGCACAACTCGAGCTGAGGCCTTAGAAGAGGAAGTAGCCCAACTCCTAAGGTGTGGTTTTATTCGCGAGGCAAAATACCCGATTTGGGTCGCTAATCCTGTTTTGGTCCCAAAGCCCAACAGGAAGTGGCAGACCTGCATTGACTTTTCTGATCTGAATAAAGCCTGCCCCAAAGATTGCTTCCCCTTGTTGAGAATTGACCAATTGGTAGATGCCACTGAGGGGCACGAGCTCATGTCCTTTATGGATGCATACTCGGGCTATAACCAGATCTCCATGAATCCTGTAGATCAGAAACACACTAGCTTCATGACCCCAACTAACGTTTATTGTTACAAGGTCATTCCCTTCGGGCTGAAGAATGCAGGAGCTACATATCAGAGATTGGTCAACAGGGTGTTTGCTAATCAGATCGGGAAAAACATGGAAGTGTATGTTGAAGACATGTTGGTCAAGTCAAAAACTCTCGATAACCATGTCCCCGATCTGAAGGAATGTTTTAAGATTTTAAGACAGTATGGCATGAGGCTGAATCCCCAAAAATGTACCTTCGGGGTTGCGTCAAGAAAATTTCTGGGTTTCATAGTCAACACCAGAGGAATAGAGGCGAACCCCGATAAAATCAGGTCACTACTCAAAATTCCATCACCCCGGTCACGAAAAGACGTCCAAAGTCTAACAGGAAGGGTGGCAGCCCTTAATCGGTTCATTTCCAAATCAACCGACAAGTGTTTGCCATTCTATAACCTGCTTCGGAGAAATAAAAAGTTCGAGTGGGCCAATGAGTGTGAGCGTGCTTTCCTCGGCCTAAAAGCACATTTAGCTGAGCCGCCCGTATTATCTATGCCAACAGCAGGAGAGCCTCTTTTTCTTTACCTAGCTATAACGGAAGGCAGGTTTTGCAGAAACCTGAGGCATCGGGGCGTCTTTTGAAGTGGGCTATCGAGCTCAGCCAATTCGAGATACTGTACGTGCCGCGAACTGCGATCAAAAGCCAAGCTCTGGCTGATTGTGTAGCAGAGTGCACGGGATTCCAAGAAGAACCAGTGGAAGAACTGGTATGAGCCTCATGGAAAGTCTTTGTAGACGGTTCGTCTAACAAGAACAGATCCGGAGCTGGAGTCATTTTAATATCCCCGGAGGGACATCGTTTCCATTCTGCGTTGCGGTTCGGATTCGAAGCATCCAACAATGAGGCCGAATATGAAGCTTTATTGGCTGGGCTAAGGATGACCCAGGAGCTGAAGGCCAGCTCCATCCAGTGCTATAGCGATTCCCAGCTCATGGTAAATCAGGTATCAGGAGAATACCAAGCGCGGGGAACCAAGATGGCGGCTTACCTGGCCAAGGTAAAAAAGGGATTGTCCGCATTTGAGCATAGCCTAGTTGAACAGATACCTCGGGAGCAGAATGCCAATGCTGACGCCTTAGCAAGGCTCGCCACCTCCAGGGAGGTCGAAACCTTGGGCCCAGTACCGGTGGAATTCTTGGAAAGGCCAAGCATAGAGGAAACCGGGAAAGAGGTCAAGATGATCGACGCCAGGCCGACCTGGATGACTCCCATAGTCGAGTACCTCACAACAGGAAAGTTACCTGAAGAGCGAAATGACGCGAGGATGATACTTTACCAAGCTCCAAGGTATGCAATGGTAGATGGGACGTTATACCGGCATGGTCTTTCTTTACCTCTTCTGCGGTGTGTTCTACCAGGCGAAGCAAAAACTATTATGTTGGAGATGCATGAGGGATTTTGTGGAGATCACACTGGGGGGCAAAACCTGGCCTTGAAGATATTAAGGCAAGGATATTATTGGCCCACTCTATCGTAGGACTCGATTTCTTATGTCCAAAAGTGCGACAAGTGCCAGCGGTTCGCCATGGTCGCCCGAGCCCCTCCAGTTGAGCTGAAGATGATCTCGTCCTCGTGGCCGTTTGTGGTCTGGGGAATTGATTTAGTTGATGCCTTGCCCACGGAAAAAGGAGGAGTTCGCTATGCGGTGGTGGCTATTGACTACTTCATGAAATGGGCAGAAGTGGAGCCCCTGGCGACGATTACATCAAAGAGGGTCCTCGACTTTGTGGTTAAGAATATTGTCTGCCGATTCGGGCTGCCAAAGAAGATCATGTCAGATAACGAAACCCAGTTTGATAGCAACCTCTTTGCCAAATTCTGCGAGAGGCACGACATAATTAAAAGTTTTTCCTCTGTGACCTACCCGCAGGCTAATGGGCAAGTCGAGGCTATGAACAAGACACTAAAAGCGAGCCTTAAGAAGAGGTTGGATGAAGCCAAGGAAGTTTGGCCTGAACAGCTTTCCCAGGTGCTATGGGCGTACCGGACCTCGCACCAAACTTTGACGGGTCACACTCCTTTCTCCCTGACTTTCGGGAGCGAGGCGGTCCTTCATGTCAAAACAAAGGTAGCCTCGCATAGAGTCCGAGCGTTTGACTAAGACCAGAACGACAAATTGCTCAGCGCGTCCCTCGACCTAATTGACGAAAAACGAGAAGCTTCGCAGCTGCAGCTCGCACATTATCAACAAAAGATCACTCGTTATTTCAACTCAAAGGTCAAGAGACGCATCTTTAACTTAGGCGACCTGGTGCTCCGAAGAGTCTTCTTAGCTGGGAAGGATCCCAAGGACAGAGTTTTGGGACCAAACTGGGGAGGACCCTATCAGATAATAGAGGTTGTGAAGGAAGGGACCTTTAAACTAGCTCGGCCTAATGGAGAAGCAGTCCCACGGACATGGAACGCTATACACCTAAAGAAATATTATCAATAGTCATACTTTTGTAAGGCTTAATTATGAAAGCCACCTTGTTTTATTAAAAAATGAGAAGTACTTTTGCATATCGTTGTATGTTCCCGTGTGCGTGTAGTGTTAGAAGAGCGTGCTCTAAGTAACCAAGAAAGATCCCTTTCTGTTTACTTGGGGGGAATATATCCTGGATACCAACCAGGTCCTAAAACTTAGAAGTTAGTTAAATTGGCTAACCAATGTTTTTCCTAAAGAACACGAGGTGTCGATAAAACTAACGCGAACTAAGTTTTTAAACAAATGTCCTAGATACAACCAGGTCCTGAAAATTAGAAGTTAGTTAAATTTATTCAGTGTTTTTCCTAAAGAGCACGGGGTGTCGATAAAACTAATGCGAACTAAGTTTTTAAATAAATGTCCTGGATACAACCAGGTCCTAATACTTAGAAGTTAGTTAAATTGACTAACTAGTGTTTTTCCTAAAGAACACGAGGTGTCGATAAAACTAACGCGAACTAAGTTTTTAAACAAATGTCCTGGATACAACCAGGTCCTGAAACTTAGAAGTTAGTTAAATTGATTCAGTGTTTTTCCTAAAGAGCACGAGGTGTCGATAAAACTAACTTCGAACTAAGTTTTTAAATAAATGTCCTGGATACAACCAGGTCCTAACACTTAGAAGTTAGTTAAATTGACTAACCAATGTTTTTGCTAAAGAACACGATGTGTTGATAAAACTAACGCGAACTAAGTTTTTAAACAAATTTCCTGGATACAACCAGGTCCTGAAACTTAGAAGTTAGTTAAATTGATTCAGTGTTTTTCCTAAAGAGCACGAGGTGTCGATAAAACTAACTTCGAACTAAGTTTTTAAATAAATGTCCTGGATTCAACCAGGTCCTAACACTTAGAAGTTAGTTAAATTGACTAACCAATGTTTTTCCTAAAGAACACGAGGTGTCGATAAAACTAATGCGAACTAAGTTTTTAAATAAATGTCCTGGATATAACCAGGTCCCAAAACTTAGAAGTTAGTTAAATTGATTCAGTGTTTTTCCTAAAGAGCAAGAGGTGTCGATAAAACTAATGCAAACTAAGTTTTTAAATAAACGTCCTGGATATAACGAGGTCCCGAAACTTAGAAGTTGGTTAAATTGATTAACCAGTGTTTTTCCTAAAGAGCACGAGGTGCGATAAACTAATGCAAACTAAGTTTTTAAATAAATGTCCTGGGTATAACCAGGTCCCGAAACTTAGAAGTTAGTTAAATTGATTCAGTGTTTTTCCTAAAGAACACGAGGTGTTGATAAAACTAACGCAAACTAAGTTTTTAACAAATTAATGTTCTAGACACGACCAGGTCCTAAAACATAGAAGTTGGTCAAAATTGACTGGCAATGCTTTGTAGTTTCGAAGAAAAAGTTAATAAACTAACGCGAACTAGGTTTTTATCAATCTCATCATATTAAAAAGAAAAATAAATGATGAAATTCAGGGTAACTGAAATCAATTGTCTCGAGGAGGAAAAACCTCGTGGTAAATTATTACAGGAAAATAAAAGAAAAATACAAAAGTACTAGGCCCCCCCAGGCCGCTCTGACGAGGTCACACCCTCGATCTCTTGCTCGCCAGCAGCGAAAGTCTCCCCTGTCTCAGAAGGCGGCACCTGTTGAAGACGGGCTTTGAACTTCTCAAGGAATGGCTCTCACACCTCGGGCACCAGGAAGGAGAAGTCGCCATCCTGGTTGAAGGCCCAACAATGGTAAAGCATGGCCTCCATGGAGGAGCTGGAAGATGCCCTCTCTGCCACGGTGGTGGCCTCGGCCTCCAACTGCTTAGCCTTAGCCTCATCGAGCTCAGCCTTCGCAACAGGCAAGGCGACCTGTACGGCCTTTTCGCTTTCTTTGGCAGCCGTCAGGGCAACCTTGGGACTTTGCTCTTGCTGTTGGGCAGACGCGAGAGTGGCCTGAGCAGTCTGGAACTCGCCCTTGAACTTGTCAATCCTAGCCCTGGACTGAGCTATGCTACGGTGTAAAGCCAAAGCTGCATGCAAAAACATAGAGAGTAAGGCACGTGCTGGGAAGAAAGCAAAGAAATTTAACTAAGTAAACTTACCGTAAGGGTCATCCCCAGCAAAGACTCCATGACATTCTCGGGGATCCTCGTTTCGATCTCCACCGTATAGCTCGCGGTCTCATAGGCCGTCCCTTGGAAGGGCTTGGGGATTTTCTCAAGGGCCTAGGCATTAACTGGGATGTGTACGGTCGGAGGGACAACTGGCGGGGTTCCAGCTGGTGCCTCCTATTCTCGAGTAAGGGACTGAGGTTGCGGGGGAGGTGGGGGCATGTTCTCTGTGGCTGCAGGGACCTGGCCCCTACCCTTGGCCAGCCGGGGTTTCTTGACCAGTGGCTCGGACGATCTGGAGGGAGGATTCCCCCTTGGAAGATGGATCGCAGGACGTTGTCTCCGGGCTGTGCCATCTCTTTGCCTGAAACAAAAAGAAGGGAATGTTAATATACATGTAAGGTTACTTTATTACAAGAAAAATCTAAAGGTGTATTGAAAAGGTCCTACCCTCCGAGCTAGAGGAGGAATCTATTGCCACGACCTCCAGCCTCGAAGCTTCTATAGGGGAGTCTAAGTTTATCACTTCACGGATGAGAGGGGGCTCCGGGTCCGGATCCGCCTCAGGACTGGACTCCTCTACGTATTGCCTAAGCCCTGGAGTGACTACACCCTCTAGAAGGGAGGGCCACGGCCTAAGGTTGGTCCCGTACTCCTCAAAGAAGGCCGACTTAAAGGACAAAGTGTTGTCTACTACTACGGTACCCCTAGGATGGCCCATATCATGGCGCAACACTAGTTGATCTACACACTAGAGTAGGGTTATGTTAAGGTTTGGGTCATCTCGATGATGATGTACGAGCTGGCTTGGGTTAAACCTAGCAAGCCTTAGGTCTGCGGCAGTCCTATCTAAGTCCCTAAACAGGTATGGGTTACCTTAGGCAGAGGGGCCGGCTGCTGCCCTGTACTGAACCCGATCCACATCGGGGCCCTGAGCAGCCTCAGGAGCCCACCTTCGTCGCATGACCGGCACCTCGTCTTGCTCGTCGTCATCGTCTGCGGCATCCCCCTCGGGGATAGGCACCAGCTCGCGGGCTCATGGATGGTTAATCCGCGTCCTCCTCAAGGCCAAAGTCTAGCCCGGAGAAGTTAACTTACACGCCAGCATCGTCTCATCAGATACAAATTGACGATAGTCTTTTTCACTTGGTGGAAGCCTCGCCAAGGTATCGTATTGACCCCCAAGGGTCACTGATTTGGTCGTCCTCGCAAAGATGGATGCACGATGATGTTCAAGTCAGTACGCGCGAAAAGAAATGAAGCAATATGGTGATTTCGTGAGCCGAGAATAGAAAGAACTTACGAGGACGGTTGAAGTAGTTGTACAAGCAATTGCAAAACCCCGTCGACATGAAGAACTGGTCCTTGAAGTCATTGGGGTGGATGGGCAGCTCGATGACTGCAGGAGAGTTGGGAAAATGGGTCAAATAGTATAACTCGTCACCTCGCCCCGGTTGATCCGGGCTGGCTTTGAGGCAGATTAAGTAAAGGATGTCCGCTGGTGTAGGGATCTCCCACTCGTGCCTCAAGAAGAGGTACCTCAGCCCCGCCAGCAGACGGTTGGAGTTAGGGGGCAGTTGGAAAGGAGCCAGCTTCACATAATTCAGGAAATACGCAAAGTACTGGTCCAGAGGTAGGAAGGCCCCGGCCTTGAGGTGTTCGTCGCTCCAAGCTACAAACTCCTCATCAAGAGGCATGCGACTCCTCTCGCCCTCGAGGGGAGGTCGGGCAACAAGAGTGCCTGTCCCAACTTCGATGTTATGGGACAGCAGGATCTTGTTGACCCTCCCTTGGGTCGTAATCTTCGAGACTATCCTCTCTGCCTCAAAGAAGGTTTTAGGTCCCACCTCGACCTCTTTCTCCACCGTGGGACCGAATTGGAGGATGGGAGACTTCGCCGCAATCTCTTTCCCCTTGCTAGACCACTGGGAAGATGAGTCAGTCGTGCTCTTCTTGGGTATGTTCTTTCTGGGTCCCATCTGGTCGCCTAACGAACAAGAACGAAGAAAAGTTTAAATAGGTGACCTAAAAATAGAAAAGGGAATACAGCGCAAGAAGAAATGATTTTCGAACACAAGCTAAGGTAATCTCAGCCCGTGGTGTGTGAAGCCACGCGTTGCCATGGTCATGCGCCCACGTTTCAAATGGATCCCCGAGTGCTCAGGATCTGTGTGTCAGGAGGGTCAGGATAGTGCTTGCCCTGGAGGGAAAGTTTTAAAAAGCAAAATCGCCTAGGAAGCGTGACCCCTAAGCTACCTGGTTTTGTACCCTAGAAACCTCTCACCTTCCACTTTCGGAACAGGCATTCCCTAAAGCTACCCAGAAAAGCTACCCATAAATTATCTTGTCATAAAACATCACATTCCTAGACATGTTCTCGTATAGTCGATATGCCTAGGATCAAAACCTATGCACCAAAAACAACCTATAGTGTGCGACTAAGAAAGAGGTTTACCTAACAGAGAAATGGAATGATCAAAACATGCACCAGGCAGAGGACTTACAGTGTATTTTCCGTGTAAAAGTCACAAAAAGCGTAGGAATCGAAGTCCTGGTAGAATCCTTAAAGCTGGACTGAGGAAGAAACTCTTGTGGCGAGAACGTAGGGATCTCTGGGATGATAGCTGGAAGAAGAAAAGCTTCTGAGACTAAAAAGAGAGAAAATGAGGAAAAAAATTCAAATGAAGGGTGGCTAATACGGAAGATGGCCAACCTTATATATACGTAAGAGGCATAAAGAAACGAGGACCGTTCGATCAAATTAATGCGAGATATGAGGGTCATAACTCGAGAGGCGAAACGACGGCTGAAAGTAGGCTAGGCCATTTAATGCAATTCTCAGAAACTGAACAGTCGCCAACCACGGCGCTCCACGTGTCCGATACCCACGCAGTGGGCGGGACATGAAGAGTCGAAAGAGAAACTTAAAAGCCCCCACTGTGAAGATCACGGATGACGTCATGGGTCACGAGCAGGGGCTTGGGGGGCAAATGTACACCCTAAATATCCACGCACTATTGGCGAGCTAGAAAAGGGCCTAATTTGATCTGCCACATGTAAATCGTCCACCCGGAGCTGTTTGTTACGGGCCTCCATCTATCCAGCCCGAGCTGATTAGAGAGTTAACTGCTACTCGGAGGCATCGTGTGAGCAGTATGAGTGTCATGAGCTGGTGCCACATTAAGCTCGGAATGCGGCAGAGATCTGACACCCGAATCCTTGTAAAGTCAACCAAGCAATATAAACGTGCATATACCAGACATCACGTGTCTATTCTATTCCTGAATTCTCGGACACGCAGTATAAATGGGCGTGTTCAGACATCCCACGCCTGATTTGGGCCATGCGGCCCATTATCCCTCCTTACCTATTGATTAGACCACACTTCACTGCAAAGTTAGGAATTAATCATCAGTGTCACAGAGATGACGTGAAGGATAAAGATATCACGGGATGACCCCATTGCCAACCCAGATATCTTCTTCCTATAAATACCAAGACCCTGGGTAGTGTAGGGGTTAAGAGATTTTTGTAAAGAAACATTCTGTAAGAAATAGTCAAGAGATATCAATAATATCGATTGGTGGACTAGAGGGATCTTAACCTTTGAACCACCTAAAAAGAAAGGAGTGACCATCTTCCCATGCTATTAGTTTCTTAAGTCTAGAATATAATTATTCTCATATTACGTGTAACGACCCGAATTTGCTAATAGGGCTTAGAGCCTTGATTAGTGTGCCTGGAGGGCAATAAATGATTTAATATGTTAATATGTAGACTTATGTGAATATATGATAATGATGCATGTTTAGTTGAGTTAAATGTGCATGTGGGCCCCATCTAGATATTAGGGGGTATAAATGTGATAAATGCTATATATATGTGATATGCCTGTGCAGCACAATCCGAGACAGTCCTGGGGAGCGGTTAGCCAGAAAGTCACAACGGGGTTGAGAATCCGACTCGGGGCGAGTCGAGGGGTAGTTTGGGAATTAGTTATTATACAGGGTTATTGGGTTAAGAAAATAAATATTTGGAGATATAGTTGAGGATAGAATGTCTAGGAGGGAATATTGGGGAAATTTACCATTTTGCCCTCGGGGACGTTTTGGTACTCCGAGCCTTGAGGTAACCTTAAAGCTTAAGTTAAATAAAACAAAACTTAGAATTGTGTAGAGCATTCAGAAATCAACTCTTTCCTTTTTTTCTCTCTCGAGGTGGTCTTTCTTCTTCTCTCCATTTGAAGATTGGGAGACTTCTTGGTGGAATCAAGAATAAGGACTAAGGAGTTCAGCTGGAATTTAGGGAGCTTGGAGCTTGGAGCATAAGGGGCTGGTTCTAAGGTTTAATTCAGCAAGGGGTTTCGGCGAGGCTCAAGTTAGAGGACTTTTCTCGGGACATCGGTGCTCGGGAGCTCGGGACTCAAGTAAGAAAACCCTTGTTCCCATGGAGCTTGTATGCAGGGCTGAGCCCAATGTGTTTGAATTGTAGGGCGTATCCCTTTGATTGTATTTGCTAATATTCTATACTTGTTTATTATTCTATGAGTGCAATTATGTGAATGATCGGCAAGAGTCGGGAATGGTGTAGGCCGAGGTCGACAGGGGCCGAGAACGGCAAAGGGCCGAGAACGGCAAAGGGCCGAGAACGGCAAAAGGCTGGGAACGGTGTTAGGCACGTTGAGTGCAAGGCCGAGTACTGCAAGGGGCCAAGAGCAGCGTTGAGCACGTGGAGTGCGAGTTGCCAGGGCGAGTCCCTAAAAGGATACCTGGGATATCCTCACGGTGTGGACCGCGAACCCAGGGTCTGGTAAAGCGCCTGGGACAGCTAGGCCGTATGTGTGTTATCCTATTGATGGCCAGTTTATATACTTGGTGTATGTTTTGCATATGTTATCTGTGTTGGGTTTTCTTGCTGGGCTTCGGCTCACAGATGCTCTATGGTGCAGGTAAGGGCTAGGAGAAATCCAGCCAACCTTGAGTGTAGCAGGCATGAGCGACGTGTACATGTTTGGCCAGCCTGGCTGCCACAGCCAGTTGATTTTGGGAGATGTTTGTAAATAAACTTAGATTTTGTCGTTTAGTCGACTTGGTTCAATTTATATGTTGTAAATGTTTATGAACTGTGTTTTTGGATCCCAAGTGTTAAACTTTTATGATTTATAATGAAATGGAGTTATTTCTAAAGTTTTCCCTCTGTTTATGGCTTAATTACACTATTTGATCTAAAACCTCGATTAGCGAGTTGAGTGCACATTTTTAAACTCACTTAGTAACGGCTCTAAGGAAGTAGGGCGTTACAACTTGGTATCAGAGTGAGCCAAGGTTATTGGTTCTGGAGATTGACCGAACATGTACACACGCTGTCAGTGACAAGCTCGACTCAGGGTTGGTTGGTAAGATTGACTAATATGTTTGAATATGTGTTTGAATGCCCTGTTTGCCTGCTTATCTTATATAGAGCATGATGAATAAGTTAACATATGCATGATGCTAGGGCATGGCCCGTTGTGTGTTATATGTTATGTGAGTTATTGCTTGTGGATGGTTAATGTGTTTGGGAGGTGGTTTTTGGATGTTGTTATCATGCCTGATGAGCGGCGTCGTTGGTTGCAGGCATATTTGTTGAGATGCCTCGACAATCAACTAGACTCTGCGGCAGTAGGGCCGAGGATGACAACCAGGGTCAGGACCCTCCACCTGCCCCACAAAATTGGCAAGAGATGTTTGCCGAGATGGAAGCAAGACTGCAGCAAACAGAGGAAGAGTTGTGACAGTTGAGGCAGCAGGCCCCACCTTAGGTTACTGGGTTGCCAGTGCAGCAGGTTGCATTACCACTGCCAGTGCAGTCTGCTACGGAGAATAAGTGGGAACCTTTGTATGAGAGGTTCAGGAAGTAGCATCTGTAACGACCCGGATTTTCAAGACTCGATAATGCGGAAATATAAATGTTTTCATTTAACAAAATGTCTCAAAAACCCGTATAAAAAAAAAACTTTTTAAAAAGTCGTATGGCCATACTTAACATTTAGTTTCAACATATTTTATAAAGAGTAGAGTGAGCCTAGTTTAGGAAAATTACACAACATTTCCAAAAAATAAAACGGCTTCCCAAAAGGTCGGTCCACATGTACATTTGCAAGGAAGACTCCAGCGCTCACTGCTCTGCCTTTCCCTTGCACTTACCTACAACATGAAACAACTAGGTAAGCGAAAACGCTTAGTAAGATCAACTTTCAAACAAAGCATGTAGAGAATTAGGGTTCCGGACCCATCCGGACCCTAAACAATCAATTTCAAGAACGCTAAAGCGTCCTGGCAAACTTATGGTCATGCATGATAACCAATGATAAATTAATTCGTAACTAGATAAAAATCCTGCACTCAGAAAATCCCAGAACAAGCAGATATATTATATCACAACTATATCTTACCAACAATTATATCCCTGCACTCAGAAAATCCCAGAGCAAGCAGATATATTATATCACCAAATAATTCGAGACCAACGCTCGACAATTTCCAACAATTCATGCGTAACACGCCCTCCAACATAATTGCTAATCTGTAAAAGAGAACTGAGTCCCCACACTAAGATCTAGCCAATAAATATTCTCATCAAGGGTAACTATCGTGTTACCTAGGGCATCGCTACATATTCAAGAGTGTAATCCAATTTACACGATTTTATGGAGACTTCTATGTTAATCAGTGGTGCTGGTGAGCAGCTGCCCCTAGGGTGTTCAACCTCACTCTATCTTGGCAACCCCTAGTATCTCTAGGCACTCTCACGGAATGGCCAATATTCACGGCTGCTATCCAGGAATAACTTATCAGAGCACTTGCTCAGATTCTAACCGTCCAATGATTAAGTAAGCATGAGGGCCCCTAGGTCCCATTTATCTTGGCGCCCCTAGGTTTAACCAGCTTATCCTCATCTCATGGCCACTCGTCTCGGTAATGAACCGGACATAAATAAAATCAAGCAGTGTGACGGGGATCAACCGTCTAGGATATGACCGACTTCTACCGTTCATATTTTCTAAATCAGCACTCACTAGACTAACGTCTCTAAGCAACTTTCTATGACAGCCTATGTATATGCATGTATCCCTATACTAACATACAAGACAATAATCATTTCATGTTGCAGCCATACAATATAAGTTGACTTACTTGGAGTCCTTAGCGCTCAGCAAGTTTTCACCCTCCAACGTTTAGTCCAGTTACGCTTAGCCAATACTGTAGTTATCCATACAGTATACTCGGATTAATTATGGCACTCATAATTCATTATTATTATTTTGGGCAGTTTGGTCATTTTAATAAAAGTCATTTGTAAGGATTTACAATCCTTATTTGGTTTTAAACCTATTAAGGAAAGTTATACAAAATATTCGAGACTAAACCCTAAGCCTCGGGGAGACCTATCCTAAGGTCTCGATACCTAGGCTCGGGTATCACAATGGTATTTCCCACAATCCGCTAAAAATCTTATTCTTTCAAGGTATCGCTATTAACCCACACTTTCGACTAGTCGGTTAAAATATGTAAGATTTTAGCCGGTATTATATCCAGAAAATACAAATAAATTCCTTAATTATTTTTAAAGAAAAAAAACTCTTTAAATTTTCCTTTTATTTTTCTTAAGGTTTTAATATCTAAAAACCGTTTTAAGAAAATTGCCTAATTTGTCTTAATTAGGAAAACCGTTATAAATTTCTCATCTTGACTAATTAATTTTCCAAAAGCAATTAATCAATTTTACTTACTAGGAAAATAATTTATTTAATTATTTTATCAAAATATAGGGTTTTAAACCCTCTTTTAATTTATTAACTATTAATAAATTAAATCTCTTATTTTTAGAAAGAATAAAAACTCTTTAATAAAAATAATTCATTTAAACTCAAAGGGTAAATTTTAGTGAAAATATGATTTCAAGACTTACCATTTTATATCTTGAAATAAGCAAAATTTTACTTTTTACCTTATGTTCCAAAATCTCATTTTTACACTAAGTGTGAAAAACCTATTTTTCACATTTTTAACTACATACTTCGTTAGTTCATAACTTGAAATTTACTTACCCAATTGTTACCAAAATTTCCCAATTCCATTTTTGTTATGCCATTTAGGCCTTTGTAAAATCTTAGGTCAAAATGAGCATTTTTTATTGGTGAAATCATTTTCCAACAATGAGGTAAAAATGACCTTATTTTCAAGTCCTTATTTTTTCCAAACTTTGACAGTTAATAACTTTCAAACCGTTCAATATTTTCTTACCAAATTTTACAATGGAATAATAGGTTATACCAGTAATATGTCCACAAAATTTTAGAAAAAAATGGGTTCATTTGCCCTATACAGTGGCTGTCCAAACTTGGTTCCGAAAATAAGAATACGAAAAAACAGTTTTTTACCTCAACTTTGAAATAGCATAACTTACTCATTTCTAAACATTTTTTTGTGTTTCAAAAGCTCAATTTTATGTACTCAATCTCAAAAAAATCACAGTACAATTAAATTTTACAAAACCAATATACAGTGGCTGCTTGACCCCTTGGAAGTCACAGCTCAAAACATGTTTTGTTTTAGGGTATCCTACAAAACCCTTGGGGGTTTTGGTTCCCATTTTCAAAAATCAATACACATGCATCATAAAAATTATTAAACAACTACCATAACCTTATTACATCACCAACAAGAAACTTTAAGCATTAGATATACAAAAAAATGCTTAAAACTAAAAACCCTACAACCAAAATCATCAAAAGTAAACTTTTTACCTCTTTGGTGTTCTTGCTTAAGGTTTGGACCTTCCTATTAGCTTTGGCTCCTCCAAAACCTTTCGAAAACCCTAAGCAACTTCCCCCAACAACATAGTCAATTAGCTATTTGAAACTCTATGCTTAAAACTTTACAAAAGTCTAGATTAATGAAACTTTACCTTAGGGAAAACCCTTCCTAGACCAAGACTTAGCTTCCAAGTTTCTTTGGTGTTCTTGGGGTTGCAAATGGAAAGAACACTTGAGAGAGTCTTCAAAAATCAGATGAGAGTGAATGAGGGAGGGAGAGTGGTCGGATTTGGGGGTTAGAATGGCTCACACAACTCTTCAAAATATCACAAAACACTTGAGTGCTTTTCTACCCACTTGCCCACTTGACTTCTTACACCTTTTTCACTCTCATTAAGTTTTAATCACCAAACTTACTATTAATTAATTAAATTAAATGTCTCTCATATTTAATTTAATTAACCACAAAATAAAATTTAACCTAAGGTCCATTCATGGAATAAAATTCCCCATTTCGGCAAAATTAGGCATTTACCACAAAATGCCTCAAAATTTCCATTTTCTTTTAGGTTTATTATTTTTGACCAAACTTTAACTTTTATGAATGTATTTTATGCCCAAAATATAATTGCCATGATTTTTCATTTTATTTTCCGAGATTTTTACCCGATCAGGGTTTTTGTGTCGGTCCAGGACCGAAAGTCTTATCTTGACTTTTAAAATCACAAAATTCATATTTTGGCTAGCAATAACTCATGGAATACTTACAAACAAAATATAATATTATTTAAAATAATATTCTTAACCCGGGGGAAAAATCCCGACCCGAGTCGTTTAAAGGTACCCAAAAACGTAGGACGTTACAGCATCCTCCCACCTTCGAGGGTGGATCAGACCCACTGCGGGTGGAACAGTGGATGAATATGACTTCCTCAATTCTGGATTTTATGAGAGTTCAGGGGAATGAGAGGGTAGCCTGTGCTGGCTACATGTCTAGAGAGGATGCCCGGATTTGGTGGGACGTGGTGGTTCAGAGAAGGGATGTATCAGTTATGACCTGGGAAGAATTCAGAAACTTGTTTAAAGAGAAATATTACAGTGTGGTAGTTCGAGCTGCGAAGGTTGCTGAGTTTGTCAACCTGACTCAGAATCAATCGACAGTGACAGAGTATGCTATAAAGTTTGATAGATTGGCGAAGTTTGCGCCAGATTTAGTGCAGACTGATGCGGCAAGAAGGGATAGGTTTATGAGGGGGTTGAATGTTATGATTGCCCGCAATGTGAATATCACCTTGGATCCAGAGACTACTACTTATGGCCAGGTAGTGGACAAGGCCCTTACTGCTGAGAGGGCTGAAGATTAGATTTGGAAGGAAAGCGTTGTTAGGCGCGATGCTAGAAGGACAATGCCACCTTTTGTTGGGTCCAGTCGTGGTGGTGGCTTTAGTGAGCAGAAGAGGAAGGCCCCAGATTCCTTTGTTCCTCCCAGTTTAGATAGGAGGGCACGGTGTGCTTCCACTGGCCGTCAGGGTGGCAGTGACAGCTGGAGGAGTTTTCCAGTGTGTCCGCGGTGCAGGCGACGACATCAGGGTAAGTGCAGGATTAGGGCCTACTTTGTTTGTGGGAGTGCTAGTCATCTGAAGAGGGATTGCCCTCAAGTTAAGAAGGAGAAGCAGAGTGACAGTCTTGCTCCTGCCAGGGTATTCACTTTGACGCAGACTGAGGCGGAGGCTAGCCCCTCAGTTGTGACAGGTCAGATCTCTAGTGTTGGTTCTTTGTATACTGCATTGTTTGATTCAGGGGCTAGTCATTCATTTCTTTCTGCTAGAGTGATAGACCAGCTTTGTAGACCTAGTGGTGTGTATGCTAGGGGATTTCAGACTTTGTTGCCAACAGGAGAATTGGTAGTCTCTAGGAAGTGGATTAGAGCATTGCCAGTAGTGGTAGATGGTAGGGAACTGTCTGTTGATTTGATTGAGTTAGAGATGGAAGACTTTGATATGATTCTAGGGATGGATTGGCTATCAAAGTTAGGGCAACGATTGACTGCAAGCGCAGAATGGTGACTTTTGAACCAGAAAGGGAGGTACCCTTTGTGTTTGTGGGGACAGTTAGTGGACCGCAAGTACCAATGATTTCACCATTGAGGGCTAGAGTCCTGATGCAGGAAGGTTGCATAGGATTCCTAGCAAGCATTGTGGATACCTCTAGGGTGGTGTCGGTTGGACCGGGTAAGACTAGATTGGTGTGTGAGTTTTTGGATTTGTTTCCAGCAGATTTGTCAGGGTTGCCGCCACAGCGGGAGATTGACTTTATTATAGAGTTGGTACTGGGAGCGGAGCCAGTATCTAGGACACCTTATAGAATGGCTCCAGCAGAGTTAAAGGAGTTGAAGATTCAGTTGCTGGAGTTACATGATTTGGGGTTCATCAGACCGAGTTTCTCGCCATGGGGTGCTCCAGTGTTTTTCGTTAAGAAGAAGGATGGATCCCTTAGGATGTGTATTGATTATAGGGAGCTAAACAAGTTAACCATTAAGAATAAGTATACACTGCCTAGGATCGACGAATTATTTGATTAGCTACAGGGAAGAACAGTGTTTTCCAAGATTGATCTCCGATCAAGTTACCATCAGTTAAGGATTAAAGACGAGGACATACCAAAGACTGCTTCCAAACGAGGTATGGACATTATGAATTCCTGGTGATGTCCTTTGGATTAACTAATGCCCCAGCAGCCTTCATGGACATGATGAATAGGGTTTTCAAGGATTATCTGGACAAGTTTGTGATTGTATTCATCGACGACATCCTAGTGTACTCTCAGTCAGAGACAGAGCATGAGCAGCATCTACGGTTGGTTCTACAGTGGTTGAGAGAGCATAAGTTATATGCTAAGTTTAGTAAGTGTGAGTTCTGGTTGCCATAAGTTACATTTCTGGGCCATATTGTCAGTAAGGAGGGGATTCTGGTTGACCCAAGTAAGATTGAGGCGGTCAGAGATTGGCCTAGACCGAGCAATGTTCCTGAAGTGAGAAGCTTTCTGGGTTTAGCAGGGTATTATCGGCGGTTTGTTGAGGGGTTCTCCAGAATAGCTACGCCATTGACAGAACTGACAAAGAAGAAGACAAGGTATGTCTGGACGGACAGATGTGAGAATAGTTTTAAGGAGTTGAAGCGGCAATTGATCACTACGCCAGTGTTAAGCATGCCGACAGAGAATGAAAAGTTTGTGGTTTACTGTGATGCATCCAGACAGGGTTTGGGGTACGTGTTGATGCAAGCTGGTAAGGTGATAGCCTATGCATCGAGACAGTTAAAGGAGTATGAGCAGAGATATCCTACGCATGATCTGGAGTTGGCAGCGGTGGTGTTTGCACTTAAGATTTGGAGACATTATCTTTATGGTGAGAAGTGCGAGATATACACCGACCATAAGAGCCTAAAGTATTTCTTTACTCAGAAGGACCTGAATATGTGCCAGAGGCGGTGGCTAGAGTTGGTTAAGGATTATGATTGCAATATCCTATACCATCCTGGGAAGGCTAATGTAGTGGCTGATGCATTGAGTCGAAAAGGCCCAGGACAGTTGTTTACTTTGAGGTAGATATCTAACAAGTTCGCTGAGGAGATGACCAGAGCAGGTATAGAATTGGTGGTTGGTCAGTTGGCCAACATCACTCTTCAGTCTACACTCCCTGAGAGGATCAAGGAAGTGCAGGGGAAAGATTCCCATTTGAGAGGTCATAAGGAGAGTGTCTTAGTCGGAGTGACTAAGGACTTTTCCATTTCAGAGATGGGGCTACTGAAGTACAAGGGCCGGATTTGTGTTCCATTGGATTCTGATATCCGGCGAGAGATCCTAGATGAATCCCATACAACTCCCTATTCTTTGCACCTGGGTACGACTAAGATGTACTAGGACTTGAGAGCTCTGTATTGGTGGTCGGGCATGAAGAGGGATGTGGTGGATTATGTGGGCAAGTTCTTAACTTGCCAGCAGGTTAAGGCTGAGCATCAGAGGCCAGCGGGGTTACTGCAGCCTCTGGGGATCCAAGAATGGAAGTGGGAAGATATCACTATGGACTTTGTGGTTGGTTTGCTGAGGACTGTGGGACAGCATGATTCGGTGTGGGTGATGGTGGATAGGTATACCAAGTCTGCCCACTTTTTGCCTGTTAAGACAACTTATACTGTGGATCAGTATGCTGAGTTGTATGTGAAGGAGATTATTCGACTTCATGGGGCTCCAAGATCAATAGTATCCGACAGAGACCCCACCTTCACTTCCAAGTTTTGGGAGAGTCTGCAGAAGGCTATGGGCACGCAATTATGGTTTAGTACCGCTTATAATCCTCAGAAGGATGGGCAGTTTGAGAGGACGATTCAGATATTGGAGGATAGGCTGCGAGCCTGTGTGCTTGATTTTGGGGGATCGTGGAGTAAGTATCTCCCTTTGATCGAGTTCTCGTACAACAACAGTTATCAGGCGACCATCGGAGTGGCTCCGTACGAGATGCTTTATGGAAGGAAGTGTAGATAACCTATTCATTAGGATGAGATAGGTGAGAGGAGGTATCTAGGTCCAGAGATGGTTCAGAGGACCAATGAGGCGATTGAGAAGATTAGAGCACGTATGCTCACCTCCCAGAGTCGAGAGAGAAGTTATTCAGACCTAAAACGCAGGAGCGTTGAATTTCAGGTTGGTGATCATGTGTTCCTTAGGGTTTCACCCATGAGGGGTGTGAAATGGTTTGGTGTTCGGGGCAAGTTGAGCCCTAGGTTTGTTGGCCCCTTCAAGATTCTGGAATGGGTTGGAGAGGTAGCTTACAGATTAGCGATGCCTCCAGCTTTATCAGGGGTTCATGATGTTTTCCATGTATCCATGCTCCGAAAGTATATGTTAGATTCGACGCATGTTCTAAGTTTTGAAAATCTGGAGCTTGATCAGGATTTGTCCTATGAGGAGAATCCGATTCAGGTTCTTGACCGAAAAGATAAAGTCTTGCGGAGCAAGACCATCGCCTTGGTGAAAGTGTTGTGGAGAAACAATAAGGTTGAGGAGGCGACGTGGGAACTTGAGTCAGAAATGAGGGAGCGGTATCCCGAGTTGTTCAGGTAATTTCAAGGACGAAATTTCTGTAAGGAGGGGATAATTCTAACAACCCGAATTCGCTAATAGGTCTTAGAGCCTTGATTAGTGTGCCTGGAGGGCAATAAATGATTTAATATGTTAATATGTGGATTTATGTGAATATATGATAATGATGCATGTTTAGTTGAGTTAAATGTGCATGTGGGCCCCATCTGGATATTAGGGGTATAAATGTGATAAATGTTATATATATGTGATATGTCTGTGCAGCACGATCCGAGACAGTCCTGGGGAGCGGTTAGCCAGAAAGTCACAACGGGGTTGAGAATCTTACTCAGGGCGAGTCGAGGGGTAGTTTGGGCATTAGTTATTATACGGGGTTATCGGGTTAAGAAAATAAATATTTAGAGATATATTTGAGGATAGAATGTCTAGGAGGGAATATTGGGGAAATTTACCATTTTGCCCTCGGGGACGTTTTGGTACCCCAAGCCTTGAGGTAACCTTAAAGCTTAAGTTGAATAAAACAAAACTTAGAATTGTGTAGAGCATTCAGAAACCGACTCTTTCCTTTTTTCTCTCTCGAGGTGGTCTTTCTTCTTCTCTCCATTTGAAGATTGGGAGAATTCTTGGTGGAATCAAGAATAAGGACTAAGGAGTTCAGCTGGGATTTAGGGAGCTTGGAGCTTGGAGCATAAGGGGCTGGTTCTAAGGTTTAATTCAACAAGGGTTTTTGGCGAGGCTCAAGTTAGAGGACTGTGCTCGGGACATCGGTGCTCGAGAGTTCGGGACTCAGGTAAGAAAACCCTTGTTCCCATGGATCTTGTATGCAGGGCTGAGCCCGATGTGTTTGAATTGTAGGGCGTAGCCCTTTGATTGTATTTGCTAATATTATATACTTGTTTATTATGCTATGAGTGCAATTATGTGAATGATCGACAAGAGCCGGGAACGATGTAGGCCGAGGTCGGCAGGGGCCGAGAATGGCAAAGGGCCGGGAACGGTGTTAGGCACGTTGAGTGCAAGGCCGAGTACGGCAAGGGGTCGGGAGCAGCGTTGAGCACGTGGAGTGCGAGTTGCCAGGGCGAGTCCCTAAATGGATACCTGGGATATCCTCACAGTGTGGACCGCAAACCCAGGGCCTAGTAAAGCGCCTGGGACGGCTAAGCCGTATGTGTTTAGCCTATTGATGGCCAGTTTATATACTTGGTGTATGTTTTTCATATGTTGTCTGTTTTGGGTTTTCTTGCTGGGCTTCGGCTCACAGATGCTCTGTGGTGCAGATAAGGGCAAGGAGAAAGCCAGCCAACCTTGAGTGTAGCAGGCATGAGCGACGTGTACATGTTTGGCCAGCCTGGCTGCCGCAGCCAGTGATTTTTGGAGATGTTTGTAAATAAACTTAGATTTTGTCGTTTAGTCGACTTGGTTCAATTTATATGTTGTAAATGTTTATGAACTATGTTTTCAGATCCCAAGTGTTAAACTTTTATGATTTACAATGAAATGGAGTTATTTCTAAAGTTTTCCCTCTGTTTATGGCTTAATTACACTATTTGATCTAAAACCTCGATTAGCGAGTTGAGTGCACGTTTTTAAACTCACTTAGTAATGGCTCTAAGGAAGTAGGGCGTTACATTACGGTTCACCAATTTGCACTAATCCGTCCTACTTATTCGTATAATTACCTGTTGGCGAAGAACCGCGTCAACAGAAGGTTTGGGAAGAAGGGAAAGCTGAGCCCTAGATTCATTGGACCCTTTGAGATCCTGGAGAGGATTGGGAAGGTGGCTTACAAGTTAGCTTTGCCACCGTCGTTGTCCGGAGTTAACAACGTATACCATATTTCTATGCTTCAAAAGTACGTCTCAGATACAACACATGTGTTGAAGTATGAAGACTTGGAATTGTAGACAGATTTGTCTTATGAGGAACGACCAGTTCAGATCTTAGACAGGAAAGACAAGGTTTTACGAAACAAGACAATTCCTTTAGTTAAAGTGTTATGGAGGAATAGCAAGGTTGAGGAAGCGAACAGGGAGCTTGAACTAGCAGTGCGGGATCAATATCCCGAGTTATTCAGGTATATTTCAAGGAAGAAATTCTCAGTAGGAGGGGATAGTTATAACGACCCAAAATCACTAATAAGGCTTAAGGGCCTTGATTAGTGTGCCGGAAGGGCATAATGGGTTTATGTGTGATTTAAATGATTAAATGCATGACTATGTGATATGCATGATTATATGATTATATGGATATGTGAAATGCATGTTTATGAGTATTAAATATGCATGTAAGCCCTGTTTAGCTTTTAAGGGCGTATTTGTAATTTTGGCCCATTGATGGCATAATTGTGATTATATGTGATAAATTATGGAGACCACATTATTATGTGGATATATTTGCAGTATATGGCTCGAGACGGTCCTAGTGAACGGATTGGCGAAATAGTTACGATGGGGATTTATACCCGGCTCGGGGGAGCCTGGGGATATTTTTGAGAATTTAGAAAATATATTGGGGATTATTAGAAATTGGATAAATAATTGGAAGACGAGATTAATTGATAAAAGTTGGGAATATTTGAGGAATTAGCGAGAATTGGGAGCAATGATTATACCCTTAGATTGACTAATGGATTAAGTGTTATGTGGGAGGGAAAATTGGTCTTTTCCATAAAGGGATATATTCATTTTTACTTAGGATTAAAACAGAATGAAGTAGAACCTCCCTACCCCTTCTCTCTCACGTACTCCTCTCTCTCACTCCCTCTTGTGTTGGGGCTTTGAATTAGTTGAAGGAAACTAAGCTTAGATTGAGGCTGGAAGTTGACAAGAATCAGCTGGGAAGTCTGGGAATCTAAGTTCAAGGATTGGAGGATTGAAGCTGAGGATTTAGCTACCATTGAGGTAAGGTTTCTGTAACGACCCAAAATTACTAATAAGGCTTAAGGGTCTTGATTAGTGTGTCGGGAGGCCATAATTGGTATTTATGTGAATTAATGATAGAATGCATGATTATGTGGCATGCTTGATTTTATAATTATGTGAAAATGATTAAATGCATGTTTATATGTATTAGATATGCATGTGGGCCCTGTTTAGCTTATAAGGGCATATTTGTAATTTTGGCCCGTTGGGGGCATAATGTAATTATGTGTGATAAATTGTTGAGACCACATTATTATGTGGATATATTTGCAGCATATGGCTTGAGATGGTCCTGGCGAGCAGATTGGCGAAATAGTCACGGCGAGGATTAATACCCAGCTCAAGGGAGCCTGAGGATATTTTTGGGAATTTAGATAATTTGTTGGGAATTATTAGGTATTGGATAAATAACTGGTAAATAATTGGATGATGAGATTAAATGATAAATATTAGGAACACTTGAGGAATTAGTTGGAAGCTCTCTGACTTGGGGGCGCACCGCGACTTGCCTAGCCAAGTCGCGACCCGCCTCCCCTTTGGCAGGGGAGCTTGCTCTTTGACTTGGGGCAAGTCGCGACTTGCTGAGCCAAGTCGCAACCCGCTTGGGAGGTTTGGTCTTGGAAGAATTCTAAGTATTATTAAGGCTCGGGGGTTCGAACCTACAATTTCTACTACTCGATTTAGTAGAAATTGAGGTCCCAGAGGCTAGTTTTGTTCTCTAGGTATTTTGTTTCTTATTGGAAGTTGATAGATATTCATGGCCTTTGTGACTAGGTTTATCGTCGAGGCTCGAGGCTAAGGACTGTGCTTGAAATCAAATCACCTTCATCGCTTGGAATTAAAGGTAAGAAAACTGCACCCGATTATGTGGATAAGTTGGGACTAAGAGTTCCCTATATTTGTATGCATTATTTTATGATAGTATTATGCCATGTGAGTATGAAATAAATGGCCTAAGAGTGCCGGAAATAATATTGGCGCACAAGGATGCGGCTCAACCACTGGTAGCTGAGGTTAATTAAATCATCACTGAGCTTGGCCTAAGCGAGCCAAAGTTAGTGGGTGGAACACTGGGCTCGGCCTAAGTGAGTCGAAGACAGTCTTAAGCAGAGGGTGTGACCTAAGGGTGTCGACCCTAGTTTTTGTATGATATGTTTACTGTTATTATTCTGATGATTATGGCATGTTTATCATCTGGATAATTGATTATTGGTTTGCAGATTGATATCACTAATTATGTGAACAATGTGGTCTGTTGAGTTTCTGACTGATGATTTGAAAATTATCTGATTATTGATTATTGATTATGCTCTGTAATATGGTTTTCTTGCTGGGCCTTGGCTCACGGGTGCTACGTGGTGCGGGTAAAGGCAAGGGTAAAATGGGTCAACCATGGGTTGGAGAGCTCTGGGGGCACAATGTACATTGTCAACTGCTCAGCCGCCACAGTCGAGGGTTTGTGCAGGGATGGAAACCAAAAATGTGTATTTTGCCATTAGAATGGCCTCGATTGTTTATAACTTATGGAAATTTTGTAAATATGTTCTTTAAACCCTATTTTTGGGATCCCATGTACTAAACGTTTATTTTAATGAAAATTATCTGCTTATGACCAAAATCTTTTAAACCTAACTTGTTTATAACTTTAGGATCACATTTTCATTTAAATGACTTGATTAGCAAGTCCTGCACTATTTTAAACACACAGTGTAACGATCCTGATTATCCAGGGCGTTACAGTTTCAGACCTTTAAGTTTGTTGAGTTTTAGTTGAGTTTGATTTATGAATTTAGGTTTTGGGATGAAATTTTAAGGAATTTAAGCTTGGGAATTTGAGGAATTGAAGCTTGGAGTGGCATTGGAGTCAATCTAGGGTCGAATTCTCTAAAGGTAAGGATTCCTTCAATCTTCTAAGAAGTTTTCTGGTTTTTAGTTAGTGTTCTTGAGCCTTAAAGCTTAGTTTTGATTTCTGTGTTTGGTGAGGATTATAGCTAAGTTTTTTATGTTATTAGGTTGTTTTGGGTGAGCTATATTTATTTATGGGTTCAATTATGTTTTTGGTTGATGTTTGGGGAGGATTTTTGGAGCTTTGGCTCGGGGAGATTCGAAGAGAGAGAAACCCAGAAAATTGCATTTCTGGTAGGAGCGCTACAGCACTAGGCTGCGCTTTTGGGGGGCGCTATAGCGATCAATAGGTAGCGATGTAGCGCTACTCAGCTTTCAGAACTTGGTTTTTGGGTACTTTTTAGGGTTTTTTCTTAGGGGCTCGGGGGACGGTTTCACCACTTCGTTTGGTGGAGTTAGAGGTCTCGAGAGCGCGAGTTTGGTCCCAGGATTATTCTTTGGAATTTAAACTCATCAAAGTACCATTTATGGATTGTGACTAGGTTTATCGCCAAGGATCGGAGCTAAGGATCGTGCTTAGAACCATTTCACCTTCTCCGCTCATAAATTAAATGTAAGAAACTTCACTCGTTTGTGTGGCTATGTTGGGACTAAGGTTCCCTATATTTGAACACAAATGTTGTATGATTATGATATGCCATGTGAGCATGAAATAAACGGCCTAAGAGTGTCAGAATGGATATTTGCGCACAGGACCCGGCTCGGCCACTGAGAGCTGAGGTTAGCTAAATGATCACTGAGCTCGGCCTAAGCGAGCCGGAGTCAATGGGTTAAATAGAGGGTGCAGCCTAAGGGCGTCGACCCTGAGTATTGTATGTTAAGTATTGATATATTTACCATTGCTAATTTGAGGGCTGCTCTGGCTCAGGCAAGTTCTTCCCAAGAGCCCTTTGTTTTCTCTTTTAGGGGGGCAATCTTGTCCTGGGATTTTTGAATTTTGTATGACTTCTCCATCATAATGTCTCTCAGGCGTTGGTAGGCCAAGGCGAACTACAAAACAAAAAAAAATATATAAATAAATGTGTTAGCTCAATAACACCTTGTTAAGTTGAATTCAAACATGTGAATGATTAACTTACCTAGACAGAGGCATACCGACACGAGGCCACGAGAGATGCCTTGTTACTTTCACCGAGTTGGGAGAAGCTTCGGGCAGTAAACTCGCACATAGTGGAGCTGACCCCTGAAGGAGCTCGGCAGTGAGAGGGGCAACAATGTCCCCTAACTTGGCGGAGAACAGGGTCTCCAGCTCGGCTCGACCAATCAGATAGATGATGGGTGTAACGCCCTAATCTCCGGGGACTGTTACGGTGTGCATTTTAAACAGTGCTAAACTCACTAATCGAGTAATTTGGCCATAATTGTGTAACTAAGTATGATTAGCGATATAGTGTTAAAAATTTTGGTTAAGATACAACGTTTCACTAAAACTTTTAACATATACATTGGGATCCCAAAAAAAATAATTTAAAGGTTAATTACAACAAAATATTTACAACCAATCGACCTAAGCGGCAAAATATGATTTAACCCTAGTTCCTCTTTCAACCCTCGATCGTGGCAGTTGAGCAGCCGCATATGTACACATCATCACCTAAGCTCTCCAACTCAAGGATGGTCAAACTTTCTTTTGCCTTTACCTGTACCACATAGCACCCATGAGCCGAAGCCCATCAAGAAAACTCAATATGCTCATGAACAGTAATAACATGTCATCAGATCATAATGTGCATGCCTAGCAATACTAGCCTTAATCATGCATGCAAATAGGTTCAAATAATGATAATTGTGGGCCATGCCCTCCTGTAAGGATGACTATCAAGTCAATCCTAAACAGATGAGTGATTTCAACTTGAGGTTCCGATAACCATGCTGGGGCTTATAGCCCTAATCAACTGAGTGACTGAGGAGTAAGTCACTAACATGGGATCTGCACCCTTAGATGAGTGACTGATGAACAAGTCACTAACATGGGATCTGCACCCTTAGATGAGTGATTGGTGAGCAAGTCACTAACATGGGATCTACACCCTTAGATGAGTGACTGTTGAGCAAGTCACTAGTGTAGGTTTCGTACCCTTAGCCATGTGACGATACAGTCACCTGGGCCTTCTGGCCCTGGCTCTGAGTAACTAGTCATAGGCTAGACAAGCGCTTTTAGTTTTCATCAAACTTGAGGTCGGTCAGGCATTAATGCTCATGATGAGTCATTCAATGCAGATGTCGATTAGATATAATCGTTTTAGCTCTGCGTTCATGACGCTTATACCGCTCTTGACTCATAGGTCAATAACACACGACCAATGCTCAGTAATACTGTCAAACTTGACTAGTAAGTCACAGCTTCACAGTCAGTTCGGACACCATTGTCGATTCTGACTAGTAAGTTAGTGTTACGCACAAGTAAGTAATGCTACCAGGTACATATCATATGTCATGTATCCAAATGTAGGGCATTCAGCATGCATACTTAACAATTGCTAGCATAATTAGGATCATGCACAAACACAGAGACCCAAGCTCTAATCAATCTCATATTCAACATTCATGGCATGCCCTAACCACATGTTTCTCGTGCATCACATGCATCACATACTGGGTGCAGTTTTCTTACCTTTGGTCCAAGCACAGGTTACCAATAAACGAACCACAAGCACGATCCTGATTCCAATCCCCTAGTGATAACCTAGTCACAACCATAATATAAAACCTCAACAAAATGAATAAATAAATACTTCCAAACCCAGCCCAAGCCTCCGGGACGTCGAATCCCACTCAACTGGGAAGTAGGATCGATCCCAGGCCCTTAGAGTTAAATTAACCAAATATGGCAAACTTTTCACTTAAGTGCCGCGACCCTCCAGACACCATGCTGTGGCCCGCCTCCAAATAGATCCCGCCTCCTCCTTCTTCAAGCTTTGGCCGCGGGTCCCTAGAACAGGGTCGCGGCCCAACCATGAACCAGCCTAAAAAGCTCGTTTTTACCATTTTAAAACCTTCCAAAAACGTACCCAAAATCAATGTTCCCAAACACCCTATGATCCAAAACCAACAAATCCTAAGCTTCAATTCAATCAAAAACTCATCAAAACACAAAATCAAATTCAAGCTTAAAAACATTAAAAACTTAGAACTTAAAACTTGAATTACCTCTGATTATGCTGTTTCTTGCTAAATCCTCTGGCTAATAAGCTTTTAATCTTCCCTAGAATTGCTATGCCTCGATCCTCGCTTGAATCCGAGTCCTAGAACTCAAGTTTTCTTCGGAAATGCGATCGGGTGTCGAAATGGAACTTTTAGGAAGAAAGAACGTTTTGAACGTTCTTTTATGACTCTAATAGGTTACTTCAAGCTTAAGTAGCCTCGAACAAATCCTTACGCTCGAGGTCCCGAAAACGCCCCCGGGGGTAAAATAGTCAAAACTTCCAGAATTTCCCTTGATCTTACTAACTCCTAATTTATCATCAAATATTTATTCCCATTACCCAATATCCTAGTAATGCTAAATACCCCTTGACTCACTCCGAGTAAAGTATAAATCTCATTGTGACTTTTCCACTAGCTTACCTCTTAGGATTGTCTTCTGTTGGGTAACCCTAACATAACCAAATAATAATGAAGAACCACACACACATGCCACATATATGCCAATATGCCCGAAATGGCCAAAATATGAAAATCACCCAATTAATCAGAAATGGGTTCACATGCATATTTAATACACCTAAACATTCATGTAATCATTTAATAACATAATAAATCAATTATGGCCCTCCCGGCCTCCTAATCAAAGGTCCAAAACTTTATTAGGAAATTTGAGGCATTACAACTATCCCCTCCTTATAGAAATTTCATCCTCGAAATTTATCTAAACTAAACATTCATGTAATCATTTAATAACATAATAAATCAATTATGGCCCTCCCGGACTCCTAATCAAAGGTCCAAAACTTTATTAGGAAATTTGAGGCATTACAACTATCCCCTCCTTATAGAAATTTCATCCTCGAAATTTATCTGAACTGTCCGGAATAAGAATTCCGTACTACTGATTCCAGTTTCCCAGGTCGTTCCCTCGACCTCACTGTCTCTACAATATACCTTAACCCAAGGTATAATTTTTTTCCTCAGAATCTTATTCTTTCTATTAAAATCTGAACTGGCTACTCCTTACAGGATAACTTAGCCTCAATCCCCAGATTCTTATAACTCAACACATGAGTCTCTTCTAACCTATGTCCTCAACATGGAAATATAAAATACAATGTATACAACTGACAGTGCCAAAGATAAGGCCGATCCAAAGTCAACCTAACCAGTCCTATCCAGGACTCAAACTGTCATACTAATCTAGGGCTCGACTTGATCTTATCTCCTCACCCCTTTCCATGATGATACTTTAAGGAAGATACAATCTTGCACTTGGAACTACATGTTCTTGCTTTTCAATTCAGTAAAAATTTTCCATTTACTCTAAGAAGTGAGCATCCAAGCTCTAACCTTTTCAAAACCTCCATGCTCCCCTGAAATACCTCAGGATCCATATATAATATCTCATTCATCTTATAAGATGTCCTTCCAATAATAATTGGATAACTCTCCCTCTCTCTGATTTACCATCAGTCTGAGAGTAATAAACTGTGTTAAATTACAACTGTGTATCTAGCACCTTCTGAAACCCTTCCACAACTTGGAAGTAATAATAGAGTCTTCATCTGATAGGATGGACCTTGAATTTTCATGAAGGCATACTATCTCTCTCACATATAGAGATCTGAATACTGATTAACTGTGTTACTTGTCCTTACTGATAAAAGTGGGCTCACTTTAAATGCTGGTCCATAATGACACAATCCAAATCACGTTGACCCACTATCCTGGGCAGCCCCACCGCGAAACCCATCACGATGTTTCCTTATTTCCACTATGGAATACTCAAAGGCTGCAATAGCCTTACCGGTTTCTGATGCTCTGATTTGACCTGCTAACAGGTTAAGAACTTTGCCACGTATACCATTATGTCCCTCTCCATCTCAGGCCATCAATATAAAACTTTCAAACTCTGGTACACTGTCATGATGCCTAAATGAAGAGAATACGAGAGTAGTATAAGATTCATCCAGAATCTCCCATTTAATCTTAGTGTCCATCGGATTCCACATCTGATCTTTATACCATAATAACCCATACCTGACACTTTAAAACCCTTAGCTAATCCAGCTAAGACATACTCCTCAATCTTTCTATCTGTGGTTCATTTAACTGTCTTTCCTTTTTTATCCTCTCTGAAGGAGCAAACTCAAGTATAAAACTAGCCACCTGGCCCACTAGAAACTCTACTCTAGTTTTGGTTAGATCCTTTAACCAACATGATGCAAAGGCAATCACTTTTTCCCTGTCACTGAGGTGTCATAACAACCTACTAACTGATTCTAATCTGCAAGAAGACTCATAACTCTTTCACAAAGTACGTGTAATATCCTGCCTGTTCAAGGAAACTCCTGCCTTCAGAGGCGTTCCTTGACCTTGGCAAATCTTCACAGAGAATATACATCACAAATCCCATTCAAATAATCCTTAAATACTCTGTTCATCTGATTCGTCAAAACAATCTTGGCATTAACCAAATCCTCAAAATATACTCAGCACTCTAGTGCCCTTATCTGATACAATAGTCAGCCTTTTGCATATCCTTCTCCCTGATCTTCAGCTGGTACTAACCTGATCAAATATCCACCTTGAAGAATACCATCTTATCCAATAACTTAGCCTTTAGGTCTCACAACTTTGCTGAAGCCGTTTAAAACAGTGCCCTAGATCTGAATCCATTCTTGGCACTAATCCAATCACCATTCTATCTCTTCACATAAAGGTAACCCTGGAAAATCCCCTAGAAGCATATCCAGAAACTCAGAGACTAATCCAGTCTATCCTGATCCCACTGGCACAATCAAAGTGGTATCCACCACACTAGCTAAGAGTTCTATGCCTCCTCCTACAATAGATCTCTAGCTCTAGATACAGATGTCGTGAACATACAAAATTCATGCACAGTGCCAGCTACCACAAGGACTTCCCACTCTCAAGCTCAGGAGTTATTATCCTTTCCTTGAAATTTAGCATTGCCCCATACTTACTTAACCAATCCATATCCTGAATCATATCGAAGCCAGTCATAACCAACTCTATCAAGACCACTGATGAATCATTTCCACCATAATCTACCTTATTTCTTAAAAGCACCAATACAGTATTACGTTCTCATCATAACATAACCATGTGATCTACATAACAACTCTATGCTTCTCTATATGCAACAAACAAGGAAACAACATGGCACCAAAACCAGTCAGGACAATACAAAAATCAAAACTAGAAAGCAGACCTGCCACCCCTGGGGAACTAGTCTCAATCTCAGTCTCTGACTGCATCGGAAAGAACACTCGAGCTTGAGTCGAGCTGTCCATCCCCTTTTGCTCATCCTTTCTTAGTCTTGGGCAATCCTTCTTGAAATGCCCAACCATATCACATAAGAAACATTCCTTTGCTCGACATTCTCCCAGATGACACCTTGTGCACTGAGCACATACTGGATGAGTCCTCTACTCCTTCTTGCTTGGTCCAATAAATGGTGGCATCACTGCTTGAGCTCCATGCTCTCCAGCACTCTCCTTCACAATTTGATTTCTTGTGCTCTCAACAGCAAGATCCTTCCCTACCACGTGAGCGTAGGTAGAGATTTCATGCACTGGGGCAACTCTAATGCCCTGAGCTATTTCAGGATTCAATCCCTGAATAAACTTTTTTTTTCGAGCTGCATCTATGGGTACCATGTCAACAACAAACTTGGCCAACCCATCAAATCTCTTCCTCTTGCCTCTGCAATCTTAATTGCACATCTGTAAGCACCTGTTGGAAATTCTAAGGAGCAGATGAAGAACTCAAGCCTTGACTAAAACTCCCAGCCTCAGTATAACCACCACCAGGCCTCATTATCTGCCTCGGATACATATCTGCTAGTTGAATCTGCAGTCAATAACTTGACCCAATAATTATGATGAGCATACCAAGAGCTTTCCCTAGGTGAACAATCTTACCACACTACATTCACAAACCACTGCAGTGCTAAAAACATGCCCATGGCATTCATTCATCAATCATAATCCCTGCTCTTCCGACATACCTACCATGCCTCCAACTCCAGCATGCAATTATCACATTTATATATATTCAGAGCAGGTAATCATATAGTCAAGAGCCAGGCTCTATCAAAATCTCATGCTCCCTAATACAATGTGCAGGTAAAGCATTTACATTCTATTTAAGCAGTTAAGCACATAACTACAAAAATAGTTACCATTCCCTGAGTGAAGCTATCTTCAGTGATGAGTGTACATGCCCAGCTTGTCTTTAGGAACCCTTAACCTTGGCTCACTCTGATACCATTTGTAACGCCCCACGTCACTATGACTACTTCCTGGAATGACAACTGGCCCTACAAACCAACACGAGTCTTTCCCGTGTGCTTTTTCCTCACTCGCACGCTTCCTAGGAAAGCTTCCTAGGAGGTCACCCATCATCAGATTGCTCCAGGTCAAGCATGCTTAACTTTGGAGTTCTCAAGTGATGGGCTACCGAAAAGAAGATGCATCTTGTTGGAATAAGTAGTACCCATCAATCCATTTAAGCCCTCTTCAACTGTGTAGTCTCATACCTACATAATCTTAGAATCATCACACTTGACCTTCCCCAGGCGGTGTGGGATTGCACAGCTTTACCCGATCTTTCCCCTTACGAATCACGTGATTTTGACTGTCACAATCACCCCACCTTATGGGCCCGACGTCCCTATCGGCCACACTTCCGGTTAGGTCAAGGATCTGATACCAAGTTGTAACACCCTAATCTCCAGGGACCATTACGGTGTGCATTTTAAATAGTGCTAAACTCGCTAATCGAGTCATTCGGTCATAATCGTGTAACTATGTATGATTAGCGATTTTGGGTTAAAATTTTTGGTTAAGATACAATTTTTCACTAAAATGTTTAACATATACATTGGGATCCAAAAAATATAGTTTAAAGGTTAATTACAACAAAATATTTACAACCAGCCGACCTAAGCGGCAAAATAGGGTTTAACCCTAGTTCCTCTTTCAACCCTCAGCCGTGGCGGTCAAGCAACCGCATATGTATGCATCGTCACCTAAGCTTTCCAACTCAATGATGGTCCAATTTTCTTCTGCCTTTACCTGCACCACATAGCACTCGTGAGCCGAGCCCAGAAAGAAAACTCAATATGCTCATGAACAGTAATAACATGTCATCAGATCATAATGTGCATGCCTAGCAATAATAGCCATAATCATGCATGCAAATAGGTTCAAATAATGATAACTGTGGGCCATGCCCTCTTGTAAGGATGACTATTAAGTCAATCCTAAATAGATGAGTGATTTACACTTGAGGTTCCGATAACCATGTTGGGGCTTATAGCCCTAATCAACGAAGTGACTGAGGCGTAAGTTACTAACATGGGATCTGCACCCTTATATGAGTGACTGATGAACAAGTCACTAACATGGGATTTACACCCTTGGATGAGTGACTGATGATCAAGTCACTAACATGGGATATGCACCCTTAGATGAGTGATTGTTGAGCAAGTCACTAGTGTGGGTTCCATACCCTTAGCCATGTGACGGTATAGTCACCTGGGCCTTCTGGCCCTGGCTCTGAGTAACTAGCCATAAGCTAGACAAGCGCTTTTAGTTTTCATCGAACTTGAGGTCGATCCAGCATTAATGCTCATGATGAGTCATTCAATGTGTTGACCCTCGATTTGGTCAACTGACACGGAGTCAAACGCTTGAAGTGGATAGATGTGTTGGAATAGATTCAATGACAAAAACAGTAAAGAACACAATAGCTTATAGTGGTTCGGCCCCAAGAACTGGTAATGACCTACGTCCACTTAAGTTATTATTGATATGAGCTCTCAAAGGAGTGATCAAAGAACTAGGGTTCTCTGAGTTTCACAAGCCTGGGAGAGATAAACAATACAATCGTAATACAATAGCTCTAATTCTCTTGTAAGTGTATAGCTTTAATCAACTAAAAGCCAAAAGTCCCTCCCTTGAGCTATTTCTCTCTATTTATAGGCTCAAGGAGGATTACATGAATTTGTTACAGATATTCTCTCCTAATTAATCGGATAATCAAGAATCATAGGAGATAATCTCGAAATTGATTATGATTTACCCAAGATCATCTTGAAATATGCGGAGTGTACGACCATGCTGGTCGTAAAGAAACTTCAAATGTTACGCCAGGAGAATCTTACTGGTCGATGGTCGAACAGAACTTCTGCCAGGTGTCAGCCACGTGTTTAAAAACCTCTGCCACGTCACCCGTGCCTGATTTTTGGATAACATTTGCCCCCCAAGTTTATTTATTACGACCAACAATAAATAAACTTTAAGGGAAATGACTCTTTGATTACCCCACCGGATCTGTCAGAGTAGTTCATGCATTCTTGGAAAAAGTGACCTACCCCTGTCTAATCATGGCTTTTTGGTTCCCAAGTAACCTATTGATGGCTATCACCCTTCCCCATGCTTCGAAAAGAGGAAATTGATGATTACCTCTTTTTTCATGCCACAGACAAAATATATATAGCCTTCTCAAAGCCTTCTTTTTCTTTTTATGCAAGTTATTTCTCTTTCAAGAAACCCTAAATCAGAACCTTCATTCTCTCTGAAGATCATCTTTCAACATTTCAAGAACCACCGTTCGTTCGCTTACGCTTGAAATTTCTTCCAACCTCCATAGTCTTTGCTTCGATAAGTTCCAGAACTTTTCTACTCTTTATTTTCGCTATGCATGCTGCTGTGAGTTAACTTTTAGGTTCTGGCATTGTCTGTGTTCTTGGGTTTAGATGCATGAAAGTAGGGGATTTATTGAGTGATGCTAGATAGGATGATGTTTCTTTGCCATCCAGGAGTTACGATTCAGTTCGATAGTCGAGATCATAAATTTAGGACGTAAAACCGAAGTAAAAATTCTATTATTATGCTAGTTGAAAAACTGAGTTTTTCCCGCCCTTATAGGAGTTGAGAAAGCTTTTTCAAAAAAAAAAATTGCTTTCACTTTTTGATCTATTTTTCAAACTATTTGTGTGAAAAAATTAGTTTTTTTTTTGTTAGAATGATGTTGTATAAAAGTTTGACTTTTATACACGACCAGCGTTATTCTAACCAACTTTCTAGACTCTCCATCCTCATCTCCCCATTTTTCTGTTCGCAGATTTTAATGCCAGATTTGTGGGGAGGGGGGGGGGGGGGGGGGGGGGTGAGCGGCCTATCGAAGACGATCTTCTTACGCAACTGCTTGAAGGTGAAGAATAGTCGGCCCAGTGCGTTCACGAGATTCCACTCTCAAGTCTCTCCTCTTCCAAACCTCAACCATCACCACCTAAAATGGTCCGTTCTAAATCTCCTGGCCAAAAGAAACCAAACCCTGAAGACAATCCAAATCCTCCTGCCCAGCCTGATTCATAGGCTAGGGTTCCCTTGACCAGCAGTCGAGAAAACATTGTCCCGGACCCTCGCATTCAGGTCAGGGCTTGCCCTCGGCATTCAACCCTTCCTGATGTCGACTGGTATCTTTCTCCCCTCAGCCAGGTGACCCCTAGGATACTTGCCAATTATCTTAGGAAGTATCCTCTCACTGGGGCCAATCTCAAGATCCCTACTGCGGATCAGAGGGCTAACTTGCCTAGAGGCGCTTACAGCGCCTGGTCGAGGTATCATATAGAGGCGGGGGCAACCCTTCCTCTTCATCCCTTTTATCAGGGGGTGGCAAACTATTTCGATGTCGCCCCCTTCCAAATTACTCCCAACAGATATAGAATGCTCGCTGCACTCTATATCCTTTACAAACTTAAAAAATGGCCATAGCCTACTCCTCACGAGGTCAACTTCCTTTTTGACCTTAAGTCCAACCCTCAATAGTCCGGGACAAGCTTTTTTCATTTTTGTCACCAGGAAACAACCCGAACATTCCTGAGAGACACCACCCACATCTCCAATGTGGGGAAATACAGCCAGGAGTATTTCCTCACGCCCGACATGACTGTTAGAGAATATCTATTATTGCTCAATGGAATTATGGAAAAACCAAATATACAACTCTATGCAAAATTACAATAGAAAAGGTAAATTGATTAAATAAATATTACAACTCAATTGCTCAAAATACAAGTAACTAGAAAGATGTAGGAGAAGAAGATTACAAACTCAATACTATAATAATACAAGTAAAGAAGACGAACAAGAAGAACAAAAGAATGAAAACACAAACTCTCACACAACCAAAGTGTAGAGTAGTGGGGATCACCAACTTGGACAAGGTTCAAGACCTTTGTCCAAAACTTATTTCCCCCTATTCTCTAAGCACTAAGGGATCTCTCTAGGAAATAGCTCTCTAGAATTATCAAGCCTCAAGGTGTATTTTTCAGCCAAGTGCTTTGTGGATGAAAAATGGTGTGTCATACAAGTGAGCATTAGGCTCCTATTTATAGAGTTTGAGATACCCCTTTGAATTTCAAATTCCACCAACCCCCATGGTTGTTACCAATGTTTAATTGGATGTTTATGGAATTAAAATGGAGATTCGGGAGTTATTTGGGATGTTAGAACCATTCAATTTGGAAAAAAATGAAAATTCACATAGGCTATCAGCCTCACTGGCCGCGGCCAGGACTTTTCAGTGGCTGCGGCCACTGGCTTCTGTCCCCCAGGCCGCGGCCACTGAAAGTTAGTGACCGTGGCCATAGGCCATTTTAAGCACAAAAAAGTCATTTTTCTAAAACGTTCCAAAACATCCCAAATCCTTTCCCACATGATTTTGTAACCTCCAAACACCTATTGGGAGTTAAAAACATGTCTCCAACAGTCATATATCATCATGACTTTCTGAAATCCAATATCAAATGTGTAACCTATAATATACACATTATTGGGTAATATTTGGGAGTTACAAATTTGTAACTCCAAAATATGTCACATTTGGGCACACACTTTAGTCCAATTTTGTGACTCTCAATAATATGTTACAATGTGTGACAAATCACATTTGTGTGACAAATCACATTTTGTCACATTATTTAATCTAATATTATATTATATGAAATAATATAACATTCCCCCACTAGATTAAATAATCACTTTTTGTAACACTTATTTAATCAATCAAACATTATATTAAAATATAATATTCCCCCACTTGATTAAATAATCACTCTCTATAGAAACATTTGCATTGGTGCATAAAGTAAAATGTCTTTCGACTTGAATTTTACCTTAGTGTAATTATCACAAAGTTTGTTGAAATTTTGGTTGCCGAAGCATTGAACCACTATCCCTTGATAACAAACCAGTGATAATACACACATCTTTGTTGTGTTCACTTGAGACCTCAATGTCTCGCTTTTGCACCGTTAATGGCCATGTGCACATTCCATTCATAGACTTCTCTTGAGAATGACTCCCAATTCTCATGAGGGGCGGCACCACCCCTAGGTCTATATAGGTAGAACTCTTACATTATTTTGTTACCCTAAAATCTTGTCTTTTCAAGACTGAGTTCTATTAAAAAACCTTTCGGTTTTAACCCTCATTTTGGTAACACACTAGTACTCATATCTCAGATGGGACAAAATTTGAGTACTACTATCTATTCACTTGATTGACTTGTTATTACCTATTGAATCTAATACTAGTTTGGTTACTAGTATTAAGATAGGTTACCATCAACCGTGAATCTCTTTAGGGAGTCTAAGTCCCATCTCTTGAGATGTAAAATTGATTCCATTTGAATCATTTCTTTTCTCATGTATGCATACTTAGACACTCTCATTATTTTATTCAAACTTTGTTGCTAGCCATAGTTTGATTAAAATAGTTACCCCTTTAAAATAGTGATTTTGACCATAGTCAACACCCCCACTATTTTATAGTTTAATATCCAAGATAAACATTTGAATATTAATTTTAGAAATCTCTTTGTTTCTAAATTTTCCTTTAAATTGATTCCTTCTTGAATCAAAATATTACAAACAGTAACTTTAGACACCAAGCATGTCTAGATTTATCCATTCTATGCACATATAGCCAATGTGATTTAAAATGTGGAATTCCAAATCACCTATTTGATAGGATGACCAAATTAATCAATTAATTAACAACAAAATAAATTGATTAACTTTGGAGCATCACCCCCACATTTCTCATATAATGATAATAAAATATAATTTTAAAATAGAAACCTCTTCATTTCTATTAAGTCATTTATCCTCCAAGATAAATCGATGTTTCTCAAAGTTCATTATGAGTCATCTATGCCACATGATAAACTCTCAATAGATCAAGATAAAAAAACCTCAATGTTTATCTGGATTCATTTACTTGCTAAAGCAAGGCACACTTATTTGAAAGTAACTTTCACTTGGTTGCTTTCTTTTATATATTTCACAAAATAAAAATGTGAACACAAATGTAATGTGAGAATTTCTCAAACAAATAATCACAAATTTTTATTTTTAGTTGTCTAAATAATCTTAAAATCACTTAAACAACTTTTGTGTATTTCTTAAGAGTCTCTTTGAGATTCTTTTGAAAACATCAATTTGACATCCATTAATTTTCTTATCAAAATCAAAATGAAAATGTCAATTTTTTTTTTAACCACTTTAAATCAAATAAAACAAACCCTCATTGATTTATTTAAACACTTTGATTTCTTATGTTTTGTTTAAAGTATCTCCTCATTGAGATTAATTTAAACATATCACCATCTTTAACCAAAATGAATAAAGTTCTCTTTTATTCACCATTGGTGTAAAATTCAAAATTGCTTCTCCAATTTTGTAATGTCTCCTCATTGAGGCATTCAATATTTAAGAATTATTGACACTAAATAATTCTCAAATATATTTTCCCTTTTGACCATTCTTTAGACAATAAGTCTATTGAGTCTATATGTCATCCCATAATTTTTAACCCTCTTTGAGCTATTTTTCTTGCAATGGCAAGACACAACCATTAAAAGATGTAACCCCCTTAGTTTCATCTTTTCTTATCTCATAAAGTGAGATGGTAAACACTTAAATGGGAAATTTCATTTCTCAAATAATTCCTTTTATTTACCAAATAAATGGTAACTCATCACATTGCAATAGTATAGGATTAACATATAAACATCTCACAAATGTTTGCATGATTATGATTTCACATAGTTGTCAACATACATGACTAATATCATACTAATATGGCTCTTTATTAATATGGAAACTTGAATTACATATATCATACACATATGATTTCACATTTCTATTGATTCACAAAATCAATATATTGGCATGTCATATAAAACTCATATAGCTGTCATTCTAATAATTTCCCATAACACAAAATAGGACAATTCTATGACATGGAAGCATATTATCCAATAATCTACTAGATTATTTACATATTAATCACAAATCATAAAACTCAAGATGTTGAATTATCTTCTAATCTAACCACTATATTTTAAAAACAAAAGAGATTAGAAAACAATGAACCTCATTTATAAAAATTTTATTCTTCTCATTTCTATCACTATATGAAAACCATTTGTTGACTGTATTTTTAGCCAACGACGTGAGAACGTCAATAACGACAAGCCTTCAAGAGAAATAAAAACGACAACAGACAGTATCAACAAGAAAAGTAAATATCACAGGAGATTTTTATAGTGGTTCAGCCCCGATTGTCGGTAATAGCCTAATCCACTTAGAGTTGTGATTTATAGATCTGTATTCAAGATCAGATGGACTGAGCCAACTGAGTTTCTTCAGTACAGATGGCAAAAATACAAGAATTCTCTCTCTAGAATACTCAGACCCAACTTTCTCTCTCTAGAATACACAGTCCCAATTTTCTCTCTCTAGAAAGAAGAAGTAGAAGAAGCCCCTCTCTCATCCCATAAGCTCTCTATTTATAGGCCTGGGATCCTCAACTGATATCCCCTTATGATAGGGATATTTTATTATATTTATTACATTTATTACATTTAAACATTCAAAATTCGAAATGTAACAAACCCCCCATTTGTGGGAAGAATGAGAGATTCCCGCGTATGTTTTTGAAGCTGTCTATAGGAATCTTGACTTAGTCTCCTCTAGCTAGTTGATCCACCTCCTACTGACCACTCATGCAAGTGTTGGTCGGACGTGCATGGTGGTAGGACATGTTTTCGGGGGTTGAACGTGCATGGTGGTAGGACATGCACTTCTCTCCTCTAACATGGCACTCTCCTCTAGCATGCCATGTTCCTCCTTGAACCAATCTCCTTGGCTTCTCCTCGGACCAAGGTGATCCGAGGCAACCTCCTTGGCACCTCACCTTGGACAACATTGAGGCAACCTCCTTTAGCATCTCCCAAACATGTCCGATCGAACATTGTATAGGCTCTCCTTATCAAAATCTAAGTCTCCATTCTCTTGCATGAGACTCCTCCTCCTTAGCTACTTACCTTGGACACGTTCGAGCCAACACTTAGGAAACCTTGGGAGGCTTGCCTCCTACACACCCTTGGGGTCTCTTAGGACCACATCCCCCTTGGGGTCTCCTAAGACCACTTTCTTGAGTTCTCCTCGGACCTCATCCTTGGGGTCTCCTAGGACCACATCCTCCTTGGGGTCTCCTAGGACCACTCCCCTTAGCTCTCCTAGAATGAATTCTCCTTAGCCTCCTAGGATGCATTCTCCAATTTTTGGGTATAACACCATTAGATCTTCCAAGAAAACCAAAGAAGAGCATTACCTTATCTTACCATCTTTTCAAAGTTGGATCCTCATATGATCTCCATGGTTTCTCCTTCCATTGAGAAGGAATCTAAGCTTTTGACTGTTAGAGAATATCTATTATTGCTCAATGGAATTATGGAAAAACCAAATATACAACTCTATGCAAAATTACAATAGACAAGGTAAATTGATTAAATAAATATTACAACTCAATTGCTCAAAATACAAGTAACTAGAAAGATGTAGGAGAAGAAGATTACAAACTCAATACTATAATAATACAAGTAAAGAAGACGAACAAGAAGAACAAAAGAATGAAAACACAAACTCTCACACAACCAAAGTGTAGAGTAGTGGGGATCACAAACTTGAACAAGGTTCAAGACCTTTGTCCAAAAGCTTATTTACCCCTATTCTCTAAGCACTAAGGGATCTCTCTAGGAAATAGCTCTCTAGAATTATCAAGCCTCAAGGTGTATTTTTCAGCCAAGTGCTTTGTGGATGAAAAATGGTGTGTCATACAAGTGAGCATTAGGCTCCTATTTATAGAGTTTGAGATACCCCTTTGAATTTCAAATTCCACCAACCCCCATGGCTGTTACCAATGTTTAATTGGATGTTTATGGAATTAAAATGGAGATTTGGGAGTTATTTGGGATGTTAGAACCGTTTAATTTGGAAAACACTAAAAATTCACATAGGCTGTCAGCCTCACTGGCCGCGGCCACTGGCTTCTGTCCCCCAGGCCGCGGCCACTGAAAGTCAGTGGCCCTGGCCACAGGCCATTTTCAGCACAAAAAATTCATTTTTCCAAAACGTCCCAAATCCTTTCCCACATGATTTTGTAACCTCCAAACACCTATTGGGAGTTAAAAACATGTCTCCAACAGTCATATATCATCATGACTTTGTGAAATCCAATATCAAATGTGTAACATATAATATACACATTATTGGGTAATATTTGGGAGTTACAAATTTGTAACTCCAAAATATGTCACATTTGGGCACACACTTTAGTCCAATTTTGTGACTCTCAATAATATGTTACAAGGTGTGACAAATCACATTTTTTCACATTATTTAATCTAATATTATATTATATGAAATAATATAACAATGACTACAAACAACTTGGCCTTCACTCGAGGAGGTAAATGTCATTTTCCACTGGTCGCTACTTTTACTTAGAAATTTTCCTTGTACTTCTCTAAAGTATCTTGTGCCTTTCAAGACCATGGCTATGCCCAAACCCAACACCAGACATGGTGTTGAGGTCCAACGCACTGGCCAGAATGACTGACGCTGAAAAAAGCGTTAAGTCTCTGGTCACTGATGAAAACTTGAGGCTGTTTGGCCTCCTGACCCCTCATCAGGGAATGAGGGAACCCGCGGTGGTTGACGCCACTGCCGAGGGGCATCCCGAGCAGTAACCCTCAGCGTCCCCTCCTTGAAGGGGACCAACTGGGGTTACGATCAGGGAACCGACTAGCACCCCCTCAGCAGAAAGGCTTTCTGCCCCCCAAGGGAAGGGGAAACAAAAGGCAGCAGAGACTGTCGTAGACTTGGATGAGTCTTCAGACGAAAACAATACTGTTATTTCGCTTTTAAATAGCTTGCCAATTCCTTGTCACTTATTTGACGGGGACGACAATTTTACATATACTCCAAATCTAGGGCCAGACTTCTTCGTGCCAGAGAGTGAGTGTATGACTAGTAGTGTAGCGACAAGTAGTAATAGCTCGGGTATTGGACTTTGTAAATTTCTTTACTTCTTTTATGATGTACCATAACTTTTCATCTATTTTTAGCTTACTATCTGCATGTTTATCTCTTTCTGAAGACATGGCCTCCGCAAACGTTTTCGACCTGTACAACACTCAGGAGGAGGAGGAGGTTCCCCTGGTCCGAAGGAGGAAATTGGCTAGGAGACAAGATGGCGAGTCTAGCCAAGCACCCTCGACCAAGAAGAGTCGAGCAGCTGATCCTCCAAAGGATGGGCCCTCTGGCTAACCTTCTGCTCAACCATCCGCTCCTACTGAGAAGGAGAGCCCGCCTGCTTCCACAAATCCTTCGCCCATGGCTCCAAAAGAACAGGCCCAACAAGCCAAACTTCCTGGGGCCAAACTCTCGAGCTGCTCCCTCCGATCATCTAAGGATCGCCTCACCCATATCCTGAAGCACGACCGTTGCAGGGAGGCAATGGCTGAGGCTGAAAACATGGGGGTCAATCAGATCCTCAACAGGGCTCTTAATGAAGTGGCCAGTGTAAGCACTCTTTCTCTTTTTTCAATCTTTGGTTTTTATTTTTCCTTCTTGTAAGATAGCCTAACTCTTATTCTTTGATTGCAGGCCATGCTGACAATGACTGATGCTTGTACTCGCGCTGGTGCGAGCATCGAGCAGTCTCGGGCGAAGGTTATTGAGGAGCTTCAAGCCGCGGAGGCTATGCATGCTGGGGAGCTGGAGGTAGTCACCCAGCAGAAGGATTCCTTGGTAGCAGAGCTGGCAGAACAGCAAGCTACTCTGGAAACTACCAGAAAGCAGAGGGATGACTATCAAGATGCTAGCAGAATCCAATGGCGTGAAGTCAAAAAACTTAAGGAGGAGCATCTTCCTAAGGACACAACCATTGCAGTCCTTCAGAGCAGCTTAAGCTTACTAATGCCAAGGACCTGGAGAGGTATAAGAACACGACACTTCAGTGTTTCTATGACTTTTGGAAACGCAACCAAAGTGCCGATTTTAGTTACCTTCCAGAGGACGCTAGGAAGGCAGAGCTAGCTCGCTGTACTGCTAGGCTGGCTGCCGAAGAAAGAGCCAGGGTCCCTACTTCCCCAGAAATTCTGCCGGCCATAGGAGTGGAGGGAGGAGAAGGTGCAGGGGGTGTGATCGACCAGAATGCTCCACAGGATCCTCCTGCTTCTCAAGCTCCATAAAAAATTTTCTTTTATTACACGACCTACGGGTCGTGATGTAAAGACTGATTTCTTTTTAATTTTGTTGCATGGGTAGCATATTTTACTTTTACTTTTGAACAATTAAATCCAAGCAGTACTACTTGCGGTGTAAAAGGATTCTCTTTGATATTATAATATTTCTGCTTATTATAACATATGTTCGCATGACCGCACTTAGCATAGTACTTTGGTTTGATTTAACAAAATATAAATTTTGAAAAATACTCTAAGTATTGTAGCATGCTTTCACTTATTTTGTTCATGTGTTTACATACCTCTTGGTATGCTTTGCTATCGATGTACCTTATATGCCCCCCAAGTGACTGAGGAGCTTTAGGTCCTTGGTCACTTGCCTTGACCACGACCTGTACGAACATTACTGCTCGGTATAAAATGCAACACTTATAATACAGCAAAACAACACACGTAATGAACAAATACTTGTAAAAAAAATTACTAATGTTTGGCAAGAATGATTGGCTGCGCACAGTCCCTTATAATTCTCGTATTAAAATGGACTAAACATGTCTTTACGAGTGATCTTTAGAAGATCTTACACTTATAAGCGATTAGCCATATAACATGACTAACCCTTTTTCAAAACATGTAAAAAGTACAAATTAATACAAGCCACTCCTTTAAGAAGGACTGCTTATTGATAATACTTGCGCAGGTGTTCTTCGTTCCAATAGCGCCGAACGAGATCTCCATTTAAGTGTGCAAGTTTGTATGTGCCTGGATGAAGGACTTCTTTAATCTGGTAAGGTCCTTCCCAGTTTGGTCCGAGTACTCCAGCAGCCGGGTCGCGGGTATTTAAGAAAACTCGTCGAAGTACTAGGTCTCCGACATTGAATTTTCTTTCTTTTACTTTTGAGTTAAAGTACTAGGCGACTTTTTGCTGGTACGCAGCTACTCGGAGTTGGGGTTTCTCTCGTTTCTCTTCAACCGAGTCTAGGGACTCCGTCAATAGTTGGCTATTCTAGTCCTGGTCATATGTGATTCTTCGATGTGAGGGCGGATCTAACTCGACTGGCAACATAGCCTCATACCCGTATGCTAAGGAAAACGGGGTATGACCTGTTGCTGTTCGATGAGACGTTCTATACGACCAGAGTACTTCAGGCAGCTGTTCTGGCCATGGTCCTTTAGCTTCCTCGAGCCTTTTCTTCAAGGTATCTTTTAGTGTTTTGTTCACTGCTTCGACTTGCCCATTTTCTTGTGGATGCACGATTGAAGAAAAGCTCTTGACGATTCCAAGCCTTTCGCAGAAGTCTGTGAATAGGTCGCTGTCAAACTGGGCCCCGTTGTCTGAGACAACCTTCCGAGGCAACCCATATCGGCAAACAATGTTCTTGATGACAAAGTCAAGAACATTCTTTGTCGTTATGGTAGCGAGTGGCTCAGCTTTGGCCCATTTGGTGAAGTAGTCAACTGCTACAACTGCGTATTTTACTCCACCTTTTCCCGTTGGCAAGGACCCAATTAAATCGATACTCCATATTGTGAAAGGCCATGGACTTTGCATCTGCTTTAATTCATTTGGAGCTGTGCGTGGGATCTTGGAGAACCTCTGACACTTATCACATTTTCGCACAAACTCCATTTAGTCTTCGTTCATAGTTGGCCAGAAATAACCCTGCCTCAGTATCTTCTTTGATAAGCTCTGCCCCCCAGTGTGATCTCCACAGAATCCTTCATGTACTTCCCTCATCAGATCTTTAGCATTTTCTAGTGTAATACATCTGAGCAGTGGCATGAAGTATCCTCTTCGGTATAGAATACCATCGACCAATATGTATCTAGTAGCCTATCTCTGAAGAGTCCTGGCTTTGTTTCTATCTGATTGTAGTACGCCACTAGTGAGATACTTCAAGTACGGTGCCATCCATGTATCTTCTAACCGTACCTCCATACTGGCTTCATCTGCTTGCTTGGCTCGCTTAGCCGCTCCACTGGCACTATATTTCAAGTGTCAGCATCTTTCGCACTCGCGAGTTTGGCTAAGGCATCTGCGTTTGAATTCTGATCTCGAGGTATTTGATGGAGGGTGTATTTCTCGAATTGTGCCAACAGATCTTTGGTTTTGTTCAGGTAGGCCACCATTTTCAGGCCTCGTGCTTGATACTCCCCTAAGACCTGATTCACTACCAGCTGTGAATCACTGTAAATATCCAGCACTTTTATACTCATGTCTTTGGCCAACCTCAGCCCAGCGAGGAGTGCTTCATACTCGGCCTCATTGTTTGAAGCGATGAAATCGAACCTAATAGCGCAGTGAAATCGATGCCCTTCTGGCATTATCAATATCACTCCTGCTCCTGTGTGAGATTCGTTGGACGATCCGTTCGTGAATAACTTCCATGAAGGAGCTTCAACTTGGGGCTCAGGTGCACTAGGTTTTTCGCACTGCTCGTTGTCTGGGAGTTCAGTAAATTCGGCGATGAGATCAACCAAGACTTGTCCTTTTACTGCTGCTCGCGGTGAATATTTGATGTCGACACTACTAGAAATATAGGCTTTTACTTCGGTTTTTACACATAGAATATAAAAAAACTGAAGTAAAAGCCTTTCAATGGGTTTTTACTTCGCTTTTGGGAATTTTATTACATTAAAAAAGGCTATTACTTCGGTTTCTTAAAAAAAACAAAATTAAAATAGAAAATAGACAAGGGTCATGTTTGGTTTGCACACTATATTGGGGCTTTTCACTTCGGTTTTTATGAAAAAACCAAAGTGAAAAGTGGAGCAAACCAAACGTGGCCCTGAAGGCTTTTACTTCGGTTCGTATACAAAAACCGAAGTAGAAAGTACCCTTTCTACTTCGGTTTTTTATAAGAACCAAAGTAAAAGAGTTTTAATACCCTTAATATATAGCTCCCGCCCCTCATTCGTCTCTCTGAAGCAAAAATCCCAAACGCCAAACCCAGAAAACCTCCATTGTTGTCGTACGCCCACGAGGGTTTCACCAAATATACCCTTTTTATGTTTTTTTTACCATTTGAAACCATTTTTCTTACTTAAAAATAGAAATATTAGTTCTATTTTTATTTTTGGAGGAGAAAATAAAGACTTTGGGTGTGGGTATTTTTAGGGTTCGAAAATGGGTATTGTTATTGGACTTTGACTGGTTTTCTTACATTAAAATAAGTTCTTGAGCTTCAAAAAAGGTATGAATCACTAAATCTTTGTTTGTATGATTTTTTTTTATTTTCTATATTATTTTCAGATTTTTTTTCTTATAGATATAATGTGTTTATTATATATAGGTTTTAGAGTTGCTAATATTTGATTTAGAGGTTATTTTGAGCATCAAAGAAGGTTTGTTACCTTAAAACTTTGTTTGTGTTAATTTTTTTTATATTATTCCGAATTTAATACTTATTTTTTAGTATATTTGTGTTATATATTTTTATTTATTTTGCTATTTTATATAATGTTATTAATTATATATATATATATATATTAGTAAAATTTAAAAATTGTTGTGACTTGCTATTTAAATTTCTAAACATAGCTTCAATAGGTAATGTTGTTGCCAATGTTAGAACTTGAAATGTTTGGATTATTAGTGACATTTGTTTTTTATTTTCTATAACTAGCTAGCTTGATATGTTGTTTGATGATTATGTAACTAGCTTAATTAATTATGTAATTGATTTTTATTTGTTTTTGTTTAAGCTTTTTAGTAGGGTTGTTGATTTAGTTGCCAATTTGGTATTGATTTTGGGTGGCTTCAAGAGTAATATTGGAGGTGAGTACTCTTTAAATTTTATTTATTACTATTGCAATATTTATTTATAAAATTAGAGTTAAATCATGCATGTGTTTACTTTAGTGAAGTAGGTTCTGGGAAATTTGTTGTTGGCGGTGATATAAGGATGGAATTATGTATGTTGATTTTGTGTTTGTTTGTGTTGAATTTATATATAACTATAAAATTGGTATATGCTACAAAAACAAAGGAAACTCTGCCAATTTTTTTATAGAATTTATTAATTGTTTTCCTTTTTCAATTCGCACACTATGTCGAGATATTTTGTGTGTTATTTACAGGTTTTTAAATTTTTGGAGATGTTAAAATACAGTTGTTATGCTGCCGAAATTTTGTTAGACTTAGGAAAATTTAATAATTAAACTTCAATTATGTTTGATGTCCTAGAAAAAAGAACTAGGAGTGGAAGATGTAGATGGAAATGAAATTTGGATAAAAGCGCGAGAAACGAAGAAGACTCTTGTCGAAGATAATTTGGACAACAAAATTGAAGAAAGAGTTGTAAGTGTTTTAAAGCAAAGTAGGAAATTTTTTTAAGTGTTGTTACAAGTTACTAATTTAAACTATCATTGGTTTGTTTCGTAGAATGATCTAAATGACAAAGTTACTAGTAGTCGCCAAGGGTCGGGAGGACATCTTGCCAATCCAACAAGAATAGTTAAGTCGATTGATGACTTAAATTTATTAGTAAGACTATTTTGTTTATACATACCTTTAGTTTTATGTGAATGTATATATAAATGTTTAGGCTATTTTACTTAATTACAATTATGTGAATGTATATATGAATGATTAGGTTATTCTACTTAACAATTATGTGAATGTATAAATATTTAATTTTATAAGAATTTTAATTCTAAGTGTATAAATTTTGTGATTTTTATTTCTGTTATAAATTAAATGAAAATAAACCAATTTTAATTGTAAAAATATATATAACTATAAATTCACATAATTAGACTATTTAAAAAAAATTAGGGCAAAAAAATAAAAATAAAAATAGAATTGGGCCATTTAAAAATAATTAGAAATAATTATTAAAAAAGGGGGGGATGGCTTTCTACTTCGGTTATTATGTAAAAACTGAAGTAGAAACCCCACTTTCTACTTCGGTTTTTACATAATAACCGAAGTAGAAAGTGCCCTGCAAGGAAGTGTATCCCACTTTCTACTTCGGTTATTATGTAAAAACTGAAGTAGAATCCCCACTTTCTACTTCGGTTTTTACATAATAACTGAAGTAGAAAGCCTATTTTTCACTTCAGTTTTTAACTACTTTTTACTTCGCTCCGAACTACTGCAGTTGCGAATTTTAGCGAAAACCGAAGTAAATCCAGCTTAAAAACCGAAGTAAAAGCCCTTTTTTCTTGTTGTGCGAATTTCCCGAGTTCGACTACCCATTTTAACAAACGCCCAACTGCCTCCGGTTTTTGTAGAACTTGCAGAAGGGGCTCGTCAGTTAAGACTGTGATGGGATGGGCTTGGAAGTAAGGACGTAACTTCCTTGAGGACAAAATTAAGAAATAGGCTAATCTTTCGATGGGAGGATACCTCAATTCAGCCTTGACTAACCTCTTGCTAACATAATAAACTGCCTTTTGTATGCCTTCTTCTTCTCGTACTAGCACCGCACTAGCAACATATTCGGTGATCGCCAGGTAAATGAACAAAGTTTCTCCATCTATAGGCTTTGATAAAACAGGAGGCTGTGCCATGTGGGCTTTTAAGGCTTGGAAAGCCTGTTCGCAGTCTCCAGTCCACTCGAACTTCTTGTTGCCTCTAAGTAGATTAAAGAAAGGGACGCATTTATCTGTCGACTTTGAAATAAATCCACTGAGTGCGGCAATCCTTCTAGTTAAACTTTGCACATCCTTGATTTTCACCGGCGATTTCATGTCGACCAGGGCTTTGATCTTTTCGGGGTTGGCCTCAATTCCTCTTGAATTGACAATGAACCCCAAAAATTTCCCTGATCCTACTCTGAAGGAACACTTGAGAGGATTTAGCTTAATCTGATATTTGTTCAAAACATTGAAACACTCCTGTAAATCCTTCACATGTCCTTTTGCCTTCTTTGACTTTACCAGCATGTCATCCACGTACACCTCCATGTTTACTCTGATCAACTCCTTAAACATGTGGTTAACCAATCGCTGGTAAGTCGCACCAACGTTTTTCAGTTCGAAGGGCATTACTTTATAACAGTATAACCCTGTAGTGTGATCCTCGTCAGGGGGATGCATACTGATCTGATTGTATCCTAAGTATGCATCCATGAAAGAGAGGATCTCATGTCCTGCAGTTGCATCGACCAGCTAGTCAATCCTTGGGAGTGGGAAGCAATCTTTTGGGCAGGCTTTATTAAGGTCTGTGAAATCCACACAGGTTTGCCATTTTCCATTAGGCTTGGGAACCAGTATTGGATTAGAGACCCATGATGGATAAAATGCCACCCTGATGAACCCATTCTCCTTCAGTCTTTCAACTCCCTCTTTGAAGGCTTTCGATCTGTCCTTATCGAGCAGCCTTCTTTTCTATTGCACGGGTGGAAAGCTTTTGTCAACGTTCAAGACATGGCTTATGACTGCAGGATCTATCCCAACCATGTCTTTATGTGACTAGGCAAAAACTTCCTGGTTCTTTCTCAAAAATTCCACCAGTGCGTGCTTCATTGTTGCTTCTAAATTTTTACCGACCTTTACAACTCTGGTCGGAACTTTTTTGTCAAGTTTGACCTCTTCAAGGTCCTCGACGGGTCCAACATCTTCCTCAAAATCCCCAAAGCGAGGATCTAAATATCTATCCTCACTTTGGGCAACACCCTATTTGGTGACTCCATCGCCGGATTGGGCTTGTCTATCAATGGCCATCTGCAACCTCTCTGGGGGAGTGCTCTTCGACGTTCCCTTTTTTGCCTTCGTGATTGAGGCATTGTAGCACTCCCTTGCTTCCCTCTGATTTCCCAACACGCGTCCTACCCCTGCGTCTGTCGGGAATTTCATGGCCAGGTGCCATACTGAGGTGACGGCCCGAAGGTCAACTAGTATGGGCCTTCCTATTACAGCATTGTACGCTGAAGGACAATCGACTACTATGAAAGTAGTGAGTAATGTCCTGGTAGCAGGCGTTGTACCTGCTATTACCGGAAGTCTGATTGACCCTGTTGGGGCAAGTCCCTCACCAGAGAAGCCGTAAATTGTTTGGTTACAGGGCTCAAAGTCCTTGACGGACAACTTCATGCGTTCCAGCGAAGACTTGTGTAGGATGTTTACTGAACTTCCTGTATCGACTAGCACTCTCTTCACCATCATGTTGGCAATTTGAACATCCACGACCAGCAGATCGGAATGCAGGAACCAAACATGCTGGGCGTCGCTATCAGAGAAGGTTATTTCACCATCCTCTGACCGAGCCTTCTTTGATGCCCGGTCCTCCACAGTTATCATCTTGATTTCCTGGTCGTGGCGTAGGGTCCGAGCATATCGTTCCCTTGCCTTTCCGCTGTTTCCCGCAAGGTGCGGGCCTCCACAGATGGTGAGTAAAGTGTCAGCTACGGGATCAGGCTGCAAAGGTGGCGAGCGTTGGTGTGCAGGGGCCTGCTCGTTGCCACCTGGAGCCTCTCGTTGGGAATTTCCCGAGGCTCGTACATATCTCCTTAAGTGTCCTTGTCTGATAAGGAACTCGATTTCATCTTCACTCGTTTGTATCGTGTCCGTAGTCATTATGATAACGATAGAACTTGGTAGTATCTCTTTTTGAAATATCCTTTCAAATGGGAGCGGGTCTTTTGTAAGGCACACTGGAACTCGTGGCCTGATACACCTCTCCTTGAGACTCGATAAGGGCAGTGTAGTTAGTGAACCGTGGTTCGTAACGGTTGCCCTTAGCGCGCTTATTCTCGGAGGTGGAAGGTTCACTATGGCACCTCTTCCCCCCATTCTTGCCATTGCCATTGCTGTTCCCGTTGCCTTTGCCGTTGCCGTTGGGTTTTGACCCATTGGCGGCTTTGGAGGGTTCTGCAGTCCCCTTATCTTTGCTTGGGGGCTTTCCCTCGCTAGCGATGGCTTCCTCGAGCTTGATGTACTGATCAACTCGATCCAAGAATTCTTGAGTAGTCTTAACTCCATGCTTTCTTAGGCTACTCCACAAAGGCGTACGACGCCTAACTCCTGCAGTTAGGGCCATCATCTTGCCCTCATCTCCCACTGTTTTAGCTCCAACTACTGCTCGCATAAAGCGCTGGACGTAATCCTTCAGTGGCTCTCCTTCTTGCTGGCGTATCTCCACCAGCTGGTTCGCCTTAGTTGGGTGCACACGACCTGCATATAATTGTCCGTAAAATTCCTTTACGAACATCTCCCAAGAAACAATACTTGCAGAAGGGAATTTAAAAAACCACTCTTGTGCAGCATCAGAAAGTGTTGCAGGAAAGATCCTGCACCGAGCGTCTTCAGACACTTTCTGAATGTCCATCTGTTTCTCAAACTTGTTGACATGAGATACCGGGTCACCATACCCGTCAAAGTTTGGAAGCGTGGGCATTTTAAACTTGCTAGGAGTTTCTGCCACAGCTATCCTTTGAACGAAAGGAGTGTCTCTTCTCCTGTCGTACTCGATATGAGACATCCTTCCCCCGACCAGCTATTGTACTGCCTGGTTCAGGGCATCTATTTGGGCTTGCGTGACATCAAGAATTGCTGGGGCCTCTGCTGCTGGGGGAATGCACTCGTCGTGCCGTTCCTGGCAGTCGTTGAGTACATCCCTTAAATCTTCATCTCTTCGCTGTTGCTGACTTGCTCCGAGCCAGTTAAAGATGTTATTTTGTCGGGGCTGCCCCCCAGCGTTACGTCTCTCTTGTTGGTCTTCCCTATGTGGTGGGCTTCTGCCCTCACCTCTCTCTTCGTTTCTCCGACCGGCATTTCCTCTACCTGAGTCGGCCTCATTGTAACCATGGCCATCTCTGAACCTTGATTGGCTATGGTGGGACCGACTGTCCCCTCGATTGCCTCCTTGGGCTAGAACTTCCCTAGCGTTAGAGGGTGGCCTACGTTGGTCGGTAGGTCCCCGTGCATTATCATGTCGTGGGGGGCCCCGAACCGCAGAGCTTATCTCTAAGTTCCGTCTGTTGCCAGAAGGACGCTGCCCCTTGCTCGGTGGGTTCGGCTCTTCACCCCTATGGTGTCTAGGATTGCGGGGCTGCTGCCTGGCCCTATTATGCCTTGGCTGTGGGGGATTGCCACGACTAGCCTGGGACGGAGGTTGCATCTCAGGATCCCTTGGTGGGACATCATCCTGAGGCATTGGTGGCTGCTCGGGCCTTTGAGGGATCGACAGCTGGATCGGAGGGCTAGGATTGGGACCCCTTTGGGGTGGCCCATTTGGGGGTTGATCAAGCTGTGAGGCAGGTGCAGCTTGATTCCTAGCCAACTGCAAGGCTGCTTCGAGGGCTGCCATGGCCTCCCTCTGATGACGGTCCATCTCCGCCTGTCTTTCACTTATCTCCTGGCGCTGTCGCTCTATCTCATGCTGCTGTCGCACCATAATCTCCGCAGCACTTTCCTGACTGGCCCTTAGATTGGCCAATTCATCTTGCAATACCCCCAGGGTATTTCTCAGCGTCTTGGAATCCAGTTCCTCCTCATCAAATTCCAAGTGTGGCTCATTTTCAGCCATGTTTGGGGGAGGAGGTGGTTGAGATGGTGCAGCGCCAGCCACCTGCCCAGTCTTCTTTGTTGTTTTCACCATTAATGCTTCAACAATCTTGTATCAAGCTCTCAATGAAAGCACCAGAATGTTGACCCTCGATTTGGTCAACTGACATGGAGTCAAACGCTTGAAGTGGATAGATGTGTTGGAATAGATTCAATGACAAAAAGCAGTAAAGAACACAATAACTTATAGTGGTTCAGCCCCAAGAACTGGTAATGACCTATGTCCACTTAAGTTATTATTGATATGAGCTCTCAAAGGAGTGATCAAAGAACTAGGGTTCTCTGAGTTTCACAAGCCTGGGAGAGATAAACAATACAATCGTAATACATAGCTCTAATTCGCTTGTAAGTGTATAGCTTTAATCAACTAAAAGCCAAAAGTCCCTCCCTTGAGCTATTTCTCTCTATTTATAGGCTCAAGGAGGATTACATGAATTTGTTACAGATATTCTCTCCTAATTAATCGGATAATCAGGAATCATAGGAGATAATCTCGGAATTGATTATGATTTACCCAAGATCATCTTGAAATATGCGGAGTGTACGACCATGCTGGTCGTAAAGAAACTTCAAATGTTACGCCAACGCCAGGAGAATCTTATTGGTCGATGGTCGAACAGAACTTCTGCCAGGTGTCAGCCACGTGTTTAAAAATGTCTGCCACGTCACCCGTGCCTGATTTTTGGATAACACAATGTAGATGTCAATTAGATCTAATCTTTTCGGCTCCACGTTCATGACGCTTATGTTGCTCTTGACTCATAGGTCAATAACACACGACCAGTGCTCAATACTACTGTCGAACTTGACTAGTAAGTCACAACTTCACAGTCAGTTCTGACACCATTGCCGATTCTGACTAGTAAGTCAGTGCTACGCACAAGTAAGCAATGCTACCAGGTACATATCATATGTCATATATCCAAATGTAGGGCATTCAGCATGCTTACTTAACAATTGATAGCATAATTAGGATCATGCACAAACATAGAGACCCAAGCTCTGATCAATCTCATATTCAACATTCGTGGCATGCCTTAACCACATGTTTCTCGTGCATCACATGCATCACATACTGGGTGCAGTTTTCTTACCTTTGGTCCAAGCATAGGTTGCCAATAAACGAACCACAAGCACGATCCTGATTCTAATCCCCTAGTGATAACCTAGTCACAACCATAATATAAAATCCTCATCAAAATGAGTAAATAAATACTCCCAACCCAAGCCTCCAGGACGTCGAATCATACTCAATTGGGTAGTAGGATCGATCCCAGGCCCTTAGAGTTAAGTTCCCACGACCAAAAACCAAATATGGAAAAAATTTCCCTTAAGCGTCGCGGCCCTCCAGACACCATGCCGCAGCCCACCTCCAGACAGAGTCCACCTCCTCCTTCTTCAAGCTTGGGTCGCAGCGCCCTAGAACAGAGTCGCAACCCAACCACGAACCAGCCTAAAAACCTCATTTTTACCATTTTAAAACCTACCTAAACATCTCCAAATTCCAAAATCAAAGTTCCTAAACATCCCCATGATCCAAAACCAACAAAACCCATGCTTCAATTCAATCAAAAACTCATAAAAACACAAAATCCAATTCAAGCTTAAAAACTTTGAACTTAAAAATTGAATTACCTCTGATTATGTTGTTTCTCGCTAAATCCTCCGGCTAATAAACTTCTAATCTTCCCTAGAATCGCTATGCCTCAATCCTCGCTTAAATCCGAGTCCTAGAACTCAAGTTTTCTTTGAAAATGCGATCGGGTGTCGAAATGGAACTTTTAGGAAGAGAGAACGTTCTGAACGTACTTTTATGATTCTAATAGGTTACTTCAAGCTTAAGTAGCCTCAAATAAATCCTAACGCTTGGGGTCCCGAAAACGACCCCGATGGTAAAATAGTCAAAACTTCCAAAATTTCCCCCTGATCTTACTAACTCCCAATTTATCATCAAATATTTATTCCCATTACCCAATATCCTAGTAATGCTAAATACCCCTTGACTCACTCCGAGTCAAGTATAAATCCCGTTGTGACTTTTCCACTAGCTTACCTCCTAGGATCATCTTGTGTTGGGTAACCCTAACATAACCAAATAATAATGAAGCACCACACACACATGCCACATATATGCCAATATGCCCGAAATGGGCAAAATATGAAAATCACCCAATTAATCAAAAATGGGTTCACATGCATATTTAATACACCTAAACATGCATATAATCATTTAATAACATAATAAATCAATTATTGCTCTCCCGACCTCCTAATCAAGGTGTTAAACCTTATTAGGAAATTTGGGGTATTACAATGGGCCTCTCTCGGGGTGGTTTGAATTGACGGAGGGCCTCGGCTGTCTTGTGCAAGGCTTTGTTGCCTTCTTCCAGCCTCGCTTCAAAGTGTTGAAGCATCCTCTTATACTGCTCCAACAAATCTCCCTCATACTTCTCAGGATACACCAGGAGACGAACTTGGGGTTCTATCACCAACTTCTCTGAGTCATGAACCGACCCTTGGTCCGGTTCTAGGACCTCTTCCGGTCTTACCTCTTGTACTGCCTCGTCTGACCCGGGTGAGGAGGGGATCTCCACCACCGGGGGCAAGTCAACTACAAGGGGATCCACGGGGGGAGTGGAAACTCTCTGCCTTGTGGACGGAGGAGAGGGATCGGATTGTTCCCGAGGATGTGATGTGTAACGCCCTACTACCTTAGAGTCGTTACTAAGGGAGTTTAAAACACAACTGTGCAACTAACTGACTCTACGAGGTTTTCAAAGACCAAAGTGTGACTAACCGGAAGTTAAGGCTGTAATCTTTGAAAATATTTAGTTTCATTAAAAACTTTAAGTATCAACATCTGGGATCCCAAAAATAAGGTTTACAAAGTATTTACAACTCAAAAATAGATTTACACTTGATTGACTATCAAAAGAACAAGTTAATACAACCATATTCAAAATGCCCCCAAGCAAAGCAGTTGGGCAGGCCGAACATGTACACGCCGCCCCCACGCTCTCCATACTCATGGCTGGTTGACTGACCCCTTGCTTTTACCTGCAACACAGAGCACCCGTGAGCCGAAGCCCAGCAAGAAAACTCATACAGTAAATAACATAATGCATATATCATATCAGCATATAATCCATTGATAAACAGGAAAACCATCAGACTGAACAAACACGGCCATGCCGCCCCAGAGGCCTAACCCAAGCCTGGGTCTCGGTCCTTACCGTAAGGATAACCCATGTATCCATTGGGTCCCACCCTGACTATAAGCATCCCATGTGCTAGGTGTTACTTCCGGCCCCACAGCCGTTCTCAGCCTTCGCCGCTCTCGGCCTTAGCCGTTCATTTCATTACAATCACACATATAGTACATCTCGAAATAATCTTTCAATCATATGATAATTCATTTAAGGTTATACATTAGCACATAATACAATCTAGGGCCATGCCCTGCAATAACACTATGGGCCCATGCCCTGTTCTCGAGTGCTACAGTTTTCTTACCTGTATCCCGAGCTTTCCTGATGCACCAAGGTCACAAGCACGGTCCTCTAGCACGAGCCTTTCCGAAATCCTAGTCATAACACACATAAAACACTTTTAATACTAACCAAACCCAAAACCACTTCCCGGGACCAATCCCGTACTCTCGGGACCTCTAATTCCTTAAAACAATACATTGGAACCATCCCCCGCGTCCCTGGGAAAAATCCCTAAAAACCCAACTTTTTGGCTGCCAAAATGGCCTAGGGCCGCAGCTCTCCCCTCAAGGGCCATGGCGCCCAGCAGCTAGGCCACATCCTGAAGCATCCTCGCGCCGCGGCGCCCAAGAAAAGGGCCGCAGCGCTCCTTCGCGAACCCAGATTTCTGGGTTTTCTCTTGCGTTTTTCCCGAGCTTCAACCTCCCCAAATCATCCCAAAAAAATACCCAAACCCCAAGATCAATTTAAAACTTCATATGAACCATCTAACAACCTATAGACACTAGAATCAAGATCAAAACACCATCACACCCAAAATCTACCCTTTGATTTCTAATTTCAGCAAACTCAAACCAAAACTTTAAAATGCTAACTCATGCTCTAGCTTTCTCAAATCAAAACAGAAACCAAACTTAAATGTGCATAGAATCCTTACCTCAAGTGGAGAATTCACCCAAAAGTTTCCGTGATCTCCTCCTAAACTCCCACTTCAGCCCCTTCTACACTTCTTCTTCTTTTTCTTCTTCTTGCCCTAGCTTTTTCTTTCTTCTAATCTTTCTTCTCTTCAATTTTTATCAAGACCATCAAATGAACCAATGCCCAAATTGTGTACCCCAAAAACCCAGCTGAAAATTGTCTAAATCCCTTGCCAAAAGACCATTTTACCCCTTCCTAACTAAACCTTCAAGGGCACTCTTGTCCTTTCACTTCTATTTCAATTCTACCATTTTCCATCTAAAACTTGTTACTCAAAGCAGTTACAAACGGTTACACAGGTTACTCAATCCCCAATAACTATAACCTTTAGTTCTCAATTCAACTCATAAAATTCCTAAAGTACCCCTAGGCTCCTCCCAAGCCGGGTACAAAATCCCGTTGTGACTTTTAGACTAATTAGCTCGCTAGGACCGTCTCGACGCGTGCATCACAATAAAAACACCACACTCACATGGCACAAATCACATAATACAATTGTCACATTTATGCCCTCAACGGGCTAAAATTACCAGTTTACCCCTAACATACAAACGGGGCTCACATGCATCTGTATACAACCTAATCATGCATTCTAATCACATAATCAATCAAATTCATATAATATTATGTCAATTTACTTCTTGCCCTCCAAGAATGCTTAAACAAGGTCTTAAACCTTATTAGCAACTTGGGGTGTTACATGATGACCCCTCTCCTGCTGAAGAGCTAGGGGAGCTCCTAACCTTAACGCAGACTGAGCAATGTCCGCCAATCCAATGTGAGTTGTAGGAACAAGGTAAGCAGTTAGCATACATTCTACCAAGGACAATGCAATGAAATAGACTACTCGGAGGCTCACCGTGAGTTGAGCCTCGGTGCAAACAGTGAGGGTGTACTATCCTATTCCCAGCCTCATAGCTAATGTTGGTGCCATGTTGGCAAAACCAGCTCAAGGTCAAGAACGTCACTTGGTCTAGGGTATGAATCCATGAGAGGTGGATTGCCTCCTAGGGTGGTGGAGATAAACATCTATGAGAACTCGATAATCTTGGAATTCTTCCCCAGTCCAACGCTGATGTGATATTTGACCACAACGAAGGAGTGCTAGGGAAGCCCAGACATGCTCGGGACTTATCCTATCACCTACTCAGAAAGTAGATGTCAAGGCGAGGGGTGATTTACCTGGGTCCAGGTGGGAAGCTTCCATCCCTACCTGAAGCCCTTCCTCAAGCTCTCGATCCTCTTGGGTCTCTCGAGCCTCTTCTATGGCACGTGCGTTCACCAACCTTTCCTCCACTAGTCGCCCGTGAAACACTGTCTTGGCCATCCCTTCTATATAATTAATATGGCGAGATGCCAGCTCCTGAGACTTTTTGTACTGGCGGTATTTGGTCAACTCTAGATTGCTTATTCGTTGTTCAACGTTGAGAAGCTCCAACCTAATGAGATTCGCCTTTGTTACCAGGATGCTAAGGTCCAAATCCCAGTCGGGGAGAGCTTTCATCGCCTGGAGGTGATCCTTGAAGAGCTGGGCATACGGAGTTCGAAGAAAAGGACATATTCAAAAGAAAATGACTAAGTATCGAATACAGAAAGGTCCTAATGAGGCAAGGAATAAGCGCGTTCGGAAAGATACTAACCTACTCGGGCGAAGTTGAGAATTAATGTCAGATTACTACGGGTCGGGAAGCCGTTCGTAAAGAAGAAGGCATCCTTGTAAAGCCGACCATGATTCTTATTATGGTGGGGAGCCTTGTAGCTGAGTGACGAAGCTGGATACTTCACCAGGGCATAATATCCATCCCACTTGGAACCTCTCTTTTGAGGGGTGGTCTTGAAACTGTAGAAATAGAGAATCTCTACTGGTGAAGGCTCCAGCCATTTTTGCTTCTAGTACAGAATATACATCCCCGCGAGCACTCTATGGACGTTGGGAGAAAGCTGGAAGGGGGCTATCCCCACAAAATTCAAGAAGTTCACGAAGTACTGCTTGAGGGGTAGGGTAGCCCCTGCCATCAGGTGGACCTGGCTCTAAGCGCACAGGCTGCAGACGCTGCGATGTGCCCTCTCAGACTCTCGACAGAGGTGGATGAGGCATTTGTCTCCGACTAAGTAGTACCTCATGATCGCCTCTAGAGTGTCGGGATGTTGAAGAGTGCGGTAATCCTCTGCCTCGAACGCCTCGCCCGCATATTTTTGCGAAGGGTCTGGGGGTGGGGGCTCTGTTTACCTCCTCCATGGTGAGCCCCCGGTCATTGGGCATTTCAGGCCTCACCGCCACTTGAAGTTTGGGACAAACAACTTGTTCCCCGGTCTACTCTCGGGTCCCCATCCTTACATTGTCTTCAGAAGCATCTCGTGTTCGGGCCATTTCAGAGATTTCCTGGTCGAAGAGGTAAAACCTGTGTTCGGGTAGTTGATGGAGTTCCTTGAACATCTAAGATAAAAAAAATCAAGCAGTTAGTATTCTGACCAAAGGAAAGATGGCCAAAACACAAATGACTCTAGGAATACTGTTCGGGAGGGAAATGAGAGTTTTGGAAATTCGAGGTATCCCTAGCGCCTAAGGACAAGCCGGGGGAGATGAACCTACTAGAATCTGGAGAATTCCCAGATTTCGATCACAGGCCCAGAAATGCAAAGCTGACAGAAAGGGCTCTTGAAGGTCATTTCAAACGAGCCTAATGTCAAAATATGCCTAAAACGACTCGTGTAAACGAAAAATAGACTCCAAAATGCCACACTACTGCCATTCCTAAACATATTTCAAAATACACCAAGCACACACCAAGGAAAGTGGGTCGAAGATACTTACCCAAGATAAAACGAAGGTAGATGCTGAGGCGAGTCCTGACCTTGAAGTACTACTTGTCGTCTAACCAAAAATAGGACGATTCATGCCAGTCATCCAGAATTCCGGGAAGGGGTTGAAGATGAGAGGCAGGCGAGAGAGAAGAGAGTGTTGGGAGGGTTCATGATTTTTGAATGTTTGTAGTATGAGGCTGAAGGTTTTTCTTGGTCTTTATACCCCGTAAAATGTATTAGAGAAGCAACTTCCCCACAACCGTCAGATAACTTGCCCCAGTAGGTTCACGAAGGTAATCCAACGGTCAGGGTTCAAAAGGCGCAGATCGCAATCATTGTTTTCTTTGGGATAAGACACCTCGGGCACAGATTCGACGTTTGGGATATCAAGGTGACCCCTAATTAAATGCACGGACTGATGGGGCCAGTAATGGGGCGTTGACATGTGTTTTTCTTTTCAGAATGACATCAGCGGAAGTCCAAACGTTTACTGTCCGAGTACTTTTCGAAATCTTCCTCAGAACGAGTAGATACTTAGGGGGCAAATGTTATCCATATTTTCACCTCCGACACATGGAAACCCTCAGTGACTGGTTTGGACGTCTGTAGATATCCTCGGGGCATGTTACTGCCCGAGGCCTCTAGTTGGAGCAAGGGTCATCTTAGGTGAGATTGTCTTTGACAGTGGGTCATGGGTGCCTTAGTAAGTTACTCCCCGATGTTCGTTCTCAGAGCTAGAAGTTCCCCAGCTCGGACAATTAAGGCGAGGGCTCTTGTCTCTCAATCACCTCCCAGGTTCGGGGTTCTGGTTCTCGGACCTGAGATAAGGTGCAACGTGTCAGTAAATGCTGGTTTTCAAAGTCAGAGGATCGTCTGACAACCTTTATGGATGACCCGTCAACAGTGTTGTCGAGTGTACGACTCGAAAATTTGCACAGCCACTACGCCGCCTGACATGGAAATACTTACAACACACCCTGACAGTACCTGGGGCATGTTCCCTATAAAGTAGGTGCTTTTCGGCAATGGGCCCCGCAAATCTCGTTTGGGCCTTGGTCTCTATTCAATGCAGCCTAGTGCATTGAATTGGTGTTAATCACCCCAGTAATGGGAAGAATGTGTATTAGTTACTTATGATTAGTATTAATGACCCCAACCTCTATAAATAGGGTTGGGAGTCTAATTGTAAAGGGTTCACTATTTTAGAGAGAAAACTACTTGTACTCAGAGCAATCTAAACGTTGCCTGAGAATACACCATTGGAGCTTGCAATCACAAGCTTACAATCATCTTAATACCAGAGACTCGTGTACTAGGGTTCTTTTAGAACCTGAAACACGTAAAAATTCTTGCATTCTTACAGTTTATTTCTTTAATCTCTCTTTATTAAGGTTGATAGCGAAAAAGTTAGTCAACATATGGATTATGAGATTTGGCAAATGGACGTTAAAATAGCTTTTCTGATGGCTTTCTTAATGAAACCATTTACATGTCTCAACCAGAAGGGTTCGAAGTTAAAGGTCAAGAGCAAAAAGTTTGCAAGCATCTTAAGTCTATTTATGGACTTAAACAAGCTTTGAGATCTTGGAATCTTAGATTTGATGAAACAATCAAAACGTTTGGTTTTGAACAAAACGTTGATGAACCTTGTGTTTACAAACAAATCACAGATAAGATTATGGTATTCCTTGTTCTTTACATTGATGGTATTCTACTCATTGGGAATGACATATAAACATTATCAAAAGTAAAGAAATGGTTAGCTGAGCAATTCCAAATGAAATATTTGGGAGAAGCCAAATATGTTTTGGGAATTCAGATCTGTAGAGATCGAAAGAAATTTTTTTTTGCACTGTCTCAAGCAACTTATATTATAAAGTGCTAGAACGCTTTGGCATGCAAAAATCCAAGAAGGGCATTATGCCTACCCGGTCAGGAGTTAAATTGTCTAAAGAGCAATGTCCACAAACACCTTCGGAAGAGGAGGACATGAGACAGTATCCCTATGCCTCTGCAGTAGGCAGTCTAATGTATGTAATGTTATGCACCAGACCTGACATCTGTTATGCAATAGGGATAGTCAGCCGTTATCAATCCAATCCTGGATTGAGTCATTGGATAGCAGTAAAGAATATTCTCAAGTATCTTAGACATACTAGAGATTACATTCTTGTGTATTCAAGTGGAGACCCAAACCCCACTAGAAATACTGATTTTGATTTTCAATCAGACAAAGATAGTCGAAATTCGACATCTGGATCAGTTTTCACACTTGGAGGAGGTGTTGTAGTTTGAAGAAGTATTAAACAATCCAGTATTGCAGACTCCACCATGGAAGCCGAATACATAGCAGCTTGTGAAGCAGCTAAAGAGGTTGTGTGGCTCAAGAAGTTCTATATTGATTTGGAAGTTGTTGCAGGTATGGATTAGCCACTTGTTCTGTACTTGATAACAGTGGGGCAATAGCTAATTCAAAGGAACCCAGAATTCACAAGAGGGGAAAGCACATCGAGAGGAAATATCACTTGATTGGAGAGATAGTCAACCGAGGAGATGTTGTTGTCTTGAAGATTGTCTCCGAAGATAGTCTTGCAGATCTATTCACAAAGACTTTATCTATTAAATATTTTCAAGGTCATGTAAGAATAATGGGCTTAAGGGAAATGTCTCATTTTCTTTAGGGCAAGTGGGAGATTGTTGGGAATTGTGCCCTTAAATAAATTGTAGTAGACAATGGTTTTAATGAAATAAATGAATGAATTGAATTATTGTATATATGTAGCTTATGTACTATATTATTGCTAATAATATTAAGTAAATATTAGAAAATTCCCAAGTTCATCTATGTGGTCTCAATCTCATATTTGTATGAGAGGATCGAGATTGAGATAATGAACTTAAATAGATCGACATAAAATAAAGTTTTGGAATCTTTAGATTAATTACTGCTAGTACGGTCCACTAGAATTATGAATACATGTGACTTAGATCCGAGTTACTAGTGAAGTAGGACACTTTAGTGGATGTACTTTGCATGCTGAGAGTATGTAGAACTGGACCAGATGTGATTTAATAATACTTGTTTAAATACCATTTCGTAGTATTATAAAACACATCAACTAATGATCATATAAACTGATCTTAATCCTGAAGTTACTATGAACTCCTATATATATCACTTGATCCTTTGATTCATGCGTTATGATTTGTCAGAAGGATCAGGCTAAGAACTATTGTTTTGGGGACTCAATGATGTATATGGCTAGGGACATAACTTAACAGATATGGAATCTATACCTTCTTATGGATTGAATGATGGTTCCCTATTGGGTTGGTTGCTGGAATTGAACAAGTTATTGACGTCAAATTCATAATCAGATTATGAATTAACCTTCACGAGTAAAGTCAACGGTACATTAGGAATCAAGATATAATTAAAAGGGTAAAACAGTAATTTTATTCCCACTTAATTATAAATCATAAATAGAGGATTAATTTGTATGTAATTATTATATCAATGGACACTTTATGGTTACAATAAAGTACTCAGTAAATATATGTATTTAATTCTCAAGGGTTCAGTCTCATATTTATAGTTGAATAATCATGAAATTAATAAATATGATTATTGAATCAAAGAGTTTTGGTTAATGATCTTGTATTTATTGGAGCTTGGAATTTTTGGTCTATAGGTCCCTGGGGCGGCTCTATCAACACTCGTCAATGTATGAGTTGATACAAAGGATTAAACTGTGAATGATCTATTTGAGAGAATATTTATTCTTCGGGATAAATGTGCAATTATGTGATAATTGAAGTTGCACAATTTATTATTGCATTTATGCAATTTTCAAAATTGTGTAGAAATAAAGTAAATTGATTTTAATCAATTATTTTATTTAAGTGTGAATATTTAAATATGTATAGTCAAAATTAGTTTTGATTATTATATTTATTTAATTAATAATAAGATGATACAAGTTTTGAATTTTGAATTTTGAAATTTAAGTTGTTATCTCTTCCTTAAAAAGATGATACATTATTTGGATATTTATTAATTAATTAAAATAAAAACAGATGAAAAAATCAAAATCCCATTTTTCAAGGATAGGCCACACGCATAGGGCTTGGACTGCTTTATGCATGTGGCACATTTGGTGTTATCAGATATTAGTTTTTTATTTTAATTTTTAATTAATTAATAAAATATTTTAAAAGGGGTTTTAAAATAGAATGTTAGATTTTTGTCTATCATCATCATCATCATTATTATTATAAAAGATGATTGATTTTATTATTATGGTAATAATGCCTATATATTCTATATGATAGAAAATAGAAACAAAAAGTCTTGACAAGTTTTTACAGAGAAGAAAAACTATCATCTTTTTTCACAAAGTAATAACCTTTTCTCTCTAGCCTATAATCAAAAGTCACATGTGTTGAGAATACTTTTGATTCACAAAAATGGATCCTTGTTCTCTATGTGCCCACCCACATCTTGAGGTGTAGAGAACGTCTTGGAAGATCTAGATGTGAGTACTCAAGCAGGGATAGGAAGATCGAAATACATACAAAAAGATTCAAGGATTCTTGATAGGCTACAAGAAGAAAATCGTTTCGTATTATTTTTCATATACATATTATATATATTGCATATTAAAGATCCTCATATAAAATTGTTTATATGAAATTTTTTGTTGTATATCATTACCGCAACTTCAGCTGCGCACTAGGAACTGTTCCTAACAATAACTTCCTCATCCCAGCGACCACCCTCTCATTAAGCCACTTCATCTCAAGAACAAAATACACAGAGGAGAAAAGGAAGACAGAGTGGACCAGCAACAACATTTTCCTCATCCCAGCCACCACCCTCTCAGCAAGCCACTGCATCTCAAGAACAAAACACACAAAGGAGAAGAGGAAGACAGAGTGGACCAGCAACAACATTTTTCTCATCTCAACCAACACCATCTTAGAATCTAAGTTATAGTGTGTCTGACATCTTTTGTTGTTAATACTGTTTTGGTTCATTTATGACCTTTGTTTTCAGGCATCTTTGGCTTAATTTTGTGTACAAATGTAGAAGGACCTTGTGATTTGACCAAGTATTTTGTGTAGCTTGTTTATTTAGCAAATTGATATGACTTTTTTGTCTATGAATTATGACTTGCATCTGTCTATCAATTTGAATGCCAATTATATTTTGTATCTGCCATATTGTGTGCCAATTATGACCTTGCATCTTGTATGAATTTTCCACATGATTCCAAGTAATCAAAATTATTATTTGCATCTGTGAAAATTAAGCATAATGAGCTTAAACTAACATGACCAGAATTTAACCAGAACAAGCACAATTGTCAAAATGCATTCATTAATTTTAGACTTGTTGCATTACAGATACAATGAAACTAGCACTTTGACAACTGAAACAAACATCGTTGCCTTGCATCAAGTACTTTTTTTCTAACCAAAATCACACAATGTCTAATATTTCAAACACCAGACTAGTACAATTACAGATACAATGAAAACCAACTTTCCCCAACTTATACCAATCCAATCTTTCTTAAGGAGGTGACCACAAGCAATGCAAACATGACCCTCACCCATAATTGGCTTGTTCCCACGGTTTAGACTTGGTATTTCAGACTCCAAGAGATCTTCAACGTTCCAAGTTTCTCCCTCAATTATTTTTCTCTAGTTTGGAATGACAACCCTTCCACTTTCAGCCATTTATGGATCCACCCACTAGAAAAAATCGCAACCCCCTTCTGACTGACATAAAGCAAGAAGAAAACCTAGATGAAGAAAACCCAGATACAAAAAAAAAAAAATAACCAAAAAAAATTTGTCCAAACTTACTTTCATTAAGCGACAAGTTTGAAATCTTCTCCCAAGATTTGCTTCAGTCCAAGAGGTTCTGACTACACTTTCCAAGCCACAATCACACTGTTGTCGCGGTCGCAATCAGCTCTCACCCCTACATCTTCGGGGCATTGCTTTTGATCCACTGGAAAAATACGAACTTTCACCCTTCATTTTCCTTCACTGCTACTCGTCTTCTGTACTATTCCCACAAAAAAAAAGAGATTGGGTTCTAAATTACTAGTTTTTTTAAAACATTCGGTACTTTTGCCGCTATTTTCCCTTATATAATTAATTCAAACATTAATAATAACATTCAAACATAATAAAATTGTACTTTTATTTAAATCAATAAAAATTCTTTACATGGTTTTAGGGCATTAATTCTAACAGTATTTATCATAGACATGAAATCTATAGTTTCTGTTTAAGAAGTGAAACGATGATTTCCTTATAGCTTGGTTTAAGTGTTAAATGATAAAGTACTCAATTCTGTAATTAAGTTTACGAAAATATCATTTACAAGGAACTTAGTGGGAGTTAAGGATAAAATACCAATGAGGGGTAAAACAGTAATTTGCACCCGTCTCATTAGTAGATCATCTATAAAAAAAATGAATGACGGTTATGCTTATAACAATGGATAACGTATTTACATTTGGTGTAAAACATTATATGAATTCAATAGTGCAATTCTGAGTCTATAGTGGAGTCACGATGAATTATAAGGTAGTGAGATTATTTGTTATAAATAAACTCACGGTAACTTATTAGAACTTGAGTTCATGGATCCATGATCCCCATGTAATCTCTTATCAAAATGAACCTAGTAGTCGTGGAATAATTAGTTTAATTATTAATAATAAAAATATCATAATGACTAACTCAATGGAAATAAATAATGATAAATTATTAATTGATATTTTGTAAGAAAAAAATAGAAGAAACTTTGATGATTTTATTGCAAAGTCTCAAAAATAGAGTATTATAGCCAATTGGGACAATTTTGTTAATATTGATAAATTAATATTAATATTAATAAAGTGAATTAAATAAATGTCAAAATTATAATTGGTTAATTTTGACAAGTATTTAATTAATTATAATTATTAAATACTTAAATTAAAATGAGAAACTAAAACCTATTTTATGTCCTAGCTAATTACCTATATATACTAGTGTTATAGAATGCATTAGGTGAGATGAATTTGACAAGGTAAAAATTTACTCATAATATTCTATACCTAGCCGCCTACTCTTTTTTTTTTTTCTCTTTAGGAATTCTCTTCTCATGTGTTGAGAGTTACCCACACAAACACTAGGTTGTTTTAGAGAAAGACTTGAAATATTGTGCTATTGTTTTAAAGCGGTTTCAATTCCTTATAATACCTAGCATTCAACAACGACAAAATGTTAGAGAATCTAAATGATGTAGTCATTTTTTCGCTATGCATCTCGTAAGTACTTTAATGATTTTATTATTATATTTACATGTCTCTATAATATTGATACATGATTTTAAGCTTTCTACTATATATATATATTGTCTTGAATATATAATTATAGGGAATATACTTATTTAAGAACCTTTTATAGGGTATATACTTATTTAAGAACCTAAAATAACTATATACTTATAAGCTTCCCACTAAGACACAAAAACACTACATTGAATGAATCTGATTTAATCCTTAATTATTTGGGGATCCCAATCAATGGGATAATTACGTGTTCACAATAGAAATGAGTTGGTCCATGCACAACATATCTTCTTCAAAAATCCATAAAGATGATAGGCCTTTTCTTGCTTGTGTGGCATTCACATCACACGCAAATTTTTAATTTTTAATTTTAACTTATATCCACAAAAGCTTTTGATATGAACCAAATAATTGACAAGTTGGTGGAGCTTGCCCTGCCACGTGGAGTGTTATTATTGGTCAGCTGATGGAGCACCACCTGTAAGCCATCCGTTACTCTCTCATGAATGATTGAGTTCGAATAACCCGAGATAATAATAATATAGAATATTTACCACATAAATACTTAATGTTTATATTTATTATACCTAAATACTTAATTTTTTATTTTTACAGTCAAAATACTCAATATTCAATATATGTTAAAGATAAATACTTAAATTTTTTTTCTGTAGCAAAAATATATATAGTTGCTACAATATTGTTTCAATAAGTAACTCATCTGTTAGAGTTGTTAAACATTTTGATTAAAAATACATCTGTTTCTCTGTAATTGGTAAATTTCATATTTTTTTAAATAACATTTTAAATTAGAAAAAAGAATTAAAAAGACTTTTTAAATTAATTCAAATTTAAAAAATTCATATTTTGAGGATAAAAATACTAAAATTATATAGTGATACATATATGGTTAGTCAACAATCAACAATTTCAACAGAAGAGGTACTGATAAAAGAATATTTTAGCAACTTTGACTATTTTTGCCGCAAAAAAAAATTATATATTTATCTTTAACATATATTAAAAATTGAGTATTTTTACCGTAAAAATAAAAAAATTAGGTATTTATTTATAATAAATGTAAAATATTTAGGTATTTATACTGCAAATACACCTAATAATAATAATAAATGTGTATAAAAATTCCCACAAAAAAAGATATGTGTAAATATATTATATTTATAAAAATCCCAAATTAGATTTAGATCTTTCTAAGCTAAGCTAAGGGACAGTTTTTGTGGACAACATTGCTTTATAGACCTTTACTTGTATAAAAACAAGACAAAACAAGAATCGAACCCCCTCTTGCTATTGTCATCATCTTGGATATCGATGATAACTTCGAAATCAGCCTCAATATTTTTAAGGTCAGAATTTGGGGGTGACCTTCCTCTTCATGTTAGGATTATTAATTAAAATTGACTACCTTTTTTTTTTCTCATTGAATACGTTCAATATGTAACAACTAACTAACCACATGTAATTGAATATATCTTATGGGTTTTATTTAATTACATTAAAAATAGATAATGTTTATCACTAATGGAATCAATCTAGTATATATATACATATATATATATACATATATATATACATATATATATATATAGAGAGAGAAAGAGACTATTGTTAAAGTGTTGAAGAAACAAATTAGGGAAAAGTTAATAATATAAAATAAAGAGAAGGAATTTTCGAGGCAAATGGGTTGGGTTTTGGTTATATCTTATGGGTTTTATTTAATTACATTAAAAATAGATAATGTTTATCACTAATGGAATCAATCTAGTATATATATACATATATATATACATATATATATATATACATATATATATATAGAGAGAGAAAGAGACTATTGTTAAAGTGTTGAAGAAACAAATTAGGGAAAAGTTAATAATATAAAATAAAGAGAAGGAATTTTCGAGGCAAATGGGTTGGGTTTTGGTTGGAGTTACTTGAGCTGCAAGAGTACGCAAAAGCATCCATTAGAGCATAGAAGAGAAGAAGTCAATTGTCAAAGCCATTAAGTAAGCCAACCCAAGATGACATCCACGCATCCCAACCCCAATTTAGGCCCCCAAGTTTCACTTCACCCTTATCATTTATTTTCATATATAAATATATATAAAATTTACGCATAAAATTATTGATGAGTCGAGAATATTAAAAGTCTACAATTAAACTTAAAGTAACACCGCTATAAAAAATTCTTATATATATATATATAAAATAGTTAATAAAATTAAATTATACAAATATTTTTATACACATTCTCCAAATTGATATTACGTGTGTGTGTTCTAACTCTATAAATTCATCCAACTCATACTTGAGATTTTATTACATTTCCTTTTGGGTTAATCATTTGTATTCATACTTGTTAAACTTAAATATAAATAAATTTAATTATGCTCTACGAGACACTCAAATTGAATTTCTCTTTATTCGGATGATTATATTTTAATTTTTAATTTATGCCACGTGGCGACATAAAGAACCATGATGTCCTCTTTTTTTTTTTTTTTTTTCACACCATATATATATTTATATTTCTTGAACTGGGTATTTTTGCGAGTGACGAGAGGTGAAAACATTGTCCCAATTTGGATAGAATTCTTCTAAACGATCCTTAAAGTTTTCGAGTTCAAGGTATTTTGGATTAAAGTGGTTCATCTTATTCTTATTCTCTGATATATATAGATATGTAGATATGTATGTATGTATGTATGTATGTATGTATGTATGTATGTATGTTTATCTATATATTTAAATGAGTTACGTAGAATCCCCATTTGGTGTTTCAAGTTTCATCAACAAGGAAGGAATTTTCTGGGTATTTGTATTTCAATGACTAAACTTTCCTAAAAACATTATTTGGAAAATAAACGATACAAACTTGTTATCTGGAGAAAAATGATTGAAAAACTCTCTTTTTTGTGTTTTACTTTGTATTTAAAAAATTCACATGATTCTGATATTTAATATCATGCCTGAGATCATTTACTACTTTATTTGATCGATTATACATGAAATTGAAATTGGAGAAAACGTGGGTTTTGTCTATTTTTCTTCTAATTCGATTTTTGTTCTATGCAAGATGCGTTTGTTTTGAAATCATTTAATGTTCTTTTTTTTATATTTAAAATAGTAATTTTTTCTCTGCATCTTCCTGATTTCTTCCATTCATTGTATATTGACATGTCTACAGTTGGAAAATCCATGTGTTTTATTTTTCTAACTTGCTTTGACATTCTGACGAGTAAGAATTATGCCATGTATTTGGCTCTAGTGAAGATGTCTTGATTCATTTAATTTAATTTTCAAGTTTGTCCTGTTTATCCTAAAATATATTGTGCAAAAAAGGTAAAATTAGAAACTATCAACGCTTAGGCAAGAAAATTTAATTTCCTGGTATTTCAGTTTCAAACCAAAGATAAATTTGAAGTCATTTGGAGCTTTCTTCTCATATAATTTCTGGTATTCTTGCAACTATAAAGTATTAACTTATTACTTTTCCATTAAAGGCCAAAACTTTTGCTATAAATCATAATCTTTTTACTTTTGTGGTTGTGAACACTATTCATCCATTCTCTTCATTGAAATTGCATATTTTACAATTTTGTATGCATATGCTTCATATATTATTTTCTGAATGCCTTGTTCATTGTTGGGTTTATTCTTATTTAAACTAATGTATGTAACAGGAAGAAACTACACCCTTAACCTGGATTCTTCACTGTTTCAGAATTTCTTGCATTAAAATTGGCTTCGTTGTTGAGTGACAGTATGGCTTTGGCCTTAACCAATCTTTCGTGGTGGTTATGGAGTGGGAAGCATCAACAGTCAAGACTCTCCAGTGGCTCTTCCTTGAGTTCTTCACCTGAGTCTGGTACTTGGGAATCTGATGCTCTGAAGTTTCCTTTGGTTAAGAGGGCCAATGTGGCCTCATCATCGAGAAAGGTGAAGCGAAAATGGCATAGTCGGGAAGAGAGGAAAATCGACCGGGAGTATGATGTTGTTCTTGTGCCGTCGGATGGTGGATGTGTTTCTGGTTCTGAATCTGACGACTCAGATTGGTCAATTGGATGGTTGGAGCCTCATGGACCTGAGTTTCAGAGTGATGATGAAACAGACGACAGTTTTGCCGTGCTTGTCCCATGCTATGGTCGTGGTCTTGAGGAAATGGTGACAGATACTAAGAACAATATTTTGAGCACTGTTGGGATCATTCCAGATGGATATTCAGCTGGTAAGTTAAAATAACTTGTTTCTTTCCTTTCAGTTTTTTTTAGATTGTACTTGATGTCGGTTTATAATAAATCTTTAATCTTGATACCAAATTTTGTTCGTTAGATTCTGAAGTTTTGCACTGTAATTTGTAATTATTTTAGACTTTAAACTTAGCTTTTTGTTGGATGCCTCTGCAAGGGGGCTGCTACTTCTGTCCATTTGAGATTGCAAAGTGCTATCTAATTGTTGTCCTTTATAATTCTTTCTTGTGTTGTTCAGTAAAGTTGCTAATAATTTGTAAAAACAAAAATGGAAAATACCGTCTCTGAAGAATCCTCTTTTATTGCCAAGTTAGTTATGGATTCTTTCCATGGAGAATTAGAACTTGTAGACTTCGAACTGAACTGAGATATTCATAGTTGCACCTGAAGTTTTAATCGTAGTTGTTTCATTCCCTTTGATTGACATTTTGAAAGGTCGGATACAATGTTTAAGTAGATGGTTATTGGTGGATACAATGTGCTAGGTAGATCAACTGTGACTGCTATTGTTTTCTATTATACTTTTCTTTCTTCATTTTGCAGTTAAATAAGAATTGGTATGCTTAACCATAGTCACTGAAAGTTTCTTCAATCTAGAAATGCATCATTAAATGCTGATTGTGCTGTAATTTTGCTTCATTTTCAGAGAGCAAGAAGAACATAGAACAGTGGCTTTCTTCTCTCCAGAATTGCTGATGTTCTGAAATGTGTGGAATTGAAGTGATCAAGTATAGCAGAAGAAAACATAAAAAAGGGAAGAAAAAAAAACAAAAAAATGAAAAAGTTGAGACATTCCCGGTATGATTTTAATGCTGGAAGAAAATATTCGTTAATGTTGATTGAAGCTAATATTTTTGAGGAGCAGACGATACAGGATTCCAGTGCTATACAACTGGTAGATGACTTGGTCGTTTTTAACAGCTCCTGCTGTAGACATGATTGGGAATTTGGGACAAGTGGGCTGCTGCTGCCTTCCTGTTCCACATTTGAGAATAAGGAGACAACACCAAGAGAAGGAAAAAAAGAACAGCAAAATAGCTGTAAATTTACAGGAAAAGCACAAAAAAAGTTTTGGCTAGAGATGATTGAAGAATAATTTTATTAATTGGCGTGTGTGTGTGTTCCTGCTTTGTGATTCTTGTATGTAAATAACGTGTACATATTAGAAGTGGGTCTATGTTCGAAGAGCTTTGTAAGTAACTTTGTGGATAATTATGTCTTGTTGTAGCAAAAACTTTATATGGCTTCTGCAAAAGCAGGGCTAACTCTGTAACAACTTTGTAAATAACTTAGTGAATAACTTTTAGTTCTTATTTCTTTACTATCATCATGATGAATTAATCAGATTTCATGCTATTTTTACATTATTACCATGATCAGCTCACTTATATTGTAGATGAATAATGCCTGATTTATTCAGCAGATTTAGGCAGTAAAAACTGCAATTACCATGACACAGAACTGAAAATGGCTATGATGTCCTTATTTACTTACTGCTCGCTCGCAATGTCCTTGTTCACTTACCATTACACACTGAAAATGTAATGTCTGATCACATGATTGAACTAGGACTTTTCTTGATCTATCTTTTATTGGAAATTTGTAATATAACTTCACATTGGTAATTACAAGGTTGTTGGGTGGCTTTTAATGAAGTGTGTGTGTGGATTATTTATGGGACTAATTGCATACAGACTCTCTCATTGTACGTATGCTACACTATAGCGCACCGTGCGTGCATACTGCATAGGCGTACATTTTGCAGAGAGCTTTAGAGCTCTTGTTTTTATTTTTGCCCATTTCTACATGTAATGTTGAAATGTTGTTTTTATACCCATAGCCTTAGGTACACTTGTTCTAGAAAGAAAGGAAATGCTGGGATTGTTAGTTAGAGGGGAATATTAAAAACATGTCCAGCTGTAACTAACTAGAATAATATTTGGTTAGCATAAGGTTGGATCATTAGCGGATTTGTTTTGTACTGGAATAATTTGGAAGATTTACAGTCACACACATTGTAATTAATTACTAATTTGATATGTACATTTTAATATATCCATATTATGATATTTAATTACTAATTTGATATGTATATTTTAATGTACCCATATTGTGATATTCGTTAACTTAAATAGCAAACATTCAAGTTTTATTTACTTCTTTATTATACCCACTATTTTTTTAATAGAATTATATGTATTTTACTTACCATTTTGATACATTCATTGTATTTCATTAATTAATTGCTCTACCTATTTTCATTGCGTTGCTTTCTAAGTTTTTTTTCTTACTAATTGGTATCCAAAAACATAACATAGATGTTTTGGTCCATTTTTCTACTATTTATTTGTTTTGAAATGATTTTGGATTGAATACATGTTTTTTTAATGAGTCTATTTTTACTAATTAGTATCTAAAGTATAGTATTCTCTTTTTAGTCTATTTTCTACTCTTTTGGTATTTCTCAATTTTTAGATACTTTTTGGTGTTTAAGTTTTAGGGTTTATACCTTTTTGGACCCTGTGTTTTTTCTCATTACCTGTTTGGACCCTGTATTTTGAAAAATTATTTTTTGGACCCTATGTTTTATAAAATGATTAAAATAGAACCATAAACTCAATTTTGATGAAAAAAAAAAATAAATATAACAATACATTTTTTAATCAGAATGATTTTATTTTTGTTCTGAATTATTAGTTTGGTAAATTATTTGTGATTTTAGTTGAAAAAACATTGATCAAAATCGGATTTAGGGCTCTATTTTAACCATTTTACAAAACACAGGGTCCAAAAAGTAATTTGTCAAAACACAGGGTCCAAATAGGTAATGGGAAAAAACACAGGGTCCAAAAAGGTATAAACCCTAAGTTTTATGATGAGTTCTTTTTGTTTTTGGTACACCAAATAGTATTTAAAACAAATCATTTATGTCTATTTCTCTACCATCTTATACTTTTTAGTATTTTTTAAAATGAGCTCTTGTTGTTCCTGTTGAGAAAACAATCAGAGCACACATCAAAATTGGCATGGTGGACCCATTGTTATAAGAACAACAACAATCTCAAATTTTCATTAATCATATAAACAATTTATATGATCAAGAAAATAATCTAGAAACATTAACATACAATATTATTAATCATGCAACAAATATATAAATATACAATATATTTATATATAACATATAAACACAAAAAAAAAAAATCATGAACATGTACAATTACCTCTTGAAGCCTATCAAGTGTCCTTGAGTCTTTTCGTATATTTTTCGATCTTCCTATTCAAAGTTGTAAACACTCAAACCACGATCTTCCGGAGTGTTCTTTATACCTTAAGATGTGTGTGGGCACATAGAGAACATGAGTTTGTATTTTTATGAATTACAAGTATTTCTCAACACATGAGAACTTGGATTATGCTCTAAGAATGACTAGAATAAAGAAGAAGGAAATAGTTTTTGTCTAACAAAAATTCTAAGAACTTTTCCATTTATTGTTATTGTATATGATTTATGTAGTATATTGTTATTGTATACCTCTCTTCTCTTTATTCTATATCACATATATAGAAATATTTATATTACCTTATTATTCCTAATAATAATAATAATAATGTTATAAAATATCATAATAATGATATGATTTGATTTAGATAAATATAAACTTACCGAATTTGAAAAAAACTATTTTCAAATTATTAAATAATTAAATAAATAAAATAAAAGCTATACTGATACAATATCATTATACAATATCTATATCACATATATAGAAATATTTATATTACACGCATGACACAATCTCTGGATTGTGTCATGTGTGACCCACTTTTCCCTTTTCGGGGATTTTTCATTTTTTTTTTATTTAATTCTTTAATTAAAATCAATTTCTCACAAAATAAGGTACTAATCGTTTTAAGGAAAAAAATGACAACCATATCTCAAAATTTAAATTTTAAATTCAAAATTAAAATTGATGATCATCATTATCATCATCTTTTAAAATTTAATAAATCAAAAACTATTTTTGACGTACCAATTTTATTTTCTCCCACTCAAATAAAATAATTAATTTCAAAAAATTAATTTATTCATTTATATATGTTGACGCGGTTTTTCGCCAGCAGTGTATTAAGAAATAATAAGGTAGATTAGTGCTTAATAAACCGTAGTGAAAAATGAATAATTTCACTCAAGAACACAGAACTTTTACGTGGTTCAATGGTTAAAATCCACGAGTCTATATTATTGCTGTTTCTCTCTCTATTTTGGCAGAGTTTCGGTATTACAGAATAATGGTCCCCTTTCCTGTCCAATATTCCTAGTATTTATAAGGGAATTCCAAGGACAGGTTTGGGTAACCGTGTGAGCCAATCATGCATCTACATAATTATTACATTTAATACAAATAATTCCCATTTATATTGGGATATGATTTGATCACAAGTTAAATGTACTCCTGATAGCTGGGATATTAAATATGACAACTTGGTCATAAATATACGTATAAAGGGATCCCGAGTCTCTGGGGATCCGCGGATATACAATATACTAGAACTACCATGAGCTGGATATCCCCTCCAAGCTCGTGCTTCAATAGCTGTTTTAAAATTCTGAGCTCGCGCTTCACAACCTTCGTGTCCGTAGCTCGGGTTAAACCCAGGACGCCTAACACCACATGTGACCACATGAAATTGGAGTTGCCCACGTGGATAATAAGAAAATATCATTCCCTTGGTTATTTTCCCTTATATTTATTTGCCAGCTGTACCCGAGCCGAGTGAATGAACTCGGGCTAAAATTAGGGTACAACATTTGCCCCCCAAGCTCCTGCTCGTGTATGACGTCGGGTTTCGAGGACTGCAATAATTGTCTTGTCACCTTTTTGCCGCCATTTGGTCTATTTAACCTTGGCCCTTGAATCTTGAACTAACCCAATTGGATGGCTCAAATTAATCTACACAATTTATGTATAAAAAAGATGGCTAGAGTTCAAACTTCACCACCTTTCATTTAAAAAATTTCCTTTTCTACACTTCCAAGCCTCTTTTCTTTCCCAGAAATCCCAAAAACCGTTCTTCTTACCCAGTTACCCAGAAGCTTTCCAGGAGCTTCCCGTTGCCGAGTCTACATCTTACCGTCGAAGAACACACTGTAAGTATCTCATTCTTTGGTTTGAAGAGTTTTTTCCTCCTTTTTTTTATCCAATGGAATTTCTGTTCTTCACCACGTTCATCCGCAACATTCATTATAGTTACTGTTGAGCTACTTCTAAATGTTCTTAGAGAATAGGTTTTGACTTAGGTTCGACAGGTGAATCCAAAAATGTTTTAGAAATAAGACGATCATAAAACTGGGAAATTTCTGGGTAAATATGGGTAATCCTAATGGTGCATTAATTTAAAGAATACCCATTTGGGGGTAAAGGAAATGAAGGTTTTTTAAGTTTAGAACCAGATAGCTTAGAGGTTACGTTTCTTGGGTGGTTTTGCACTAAATCACCTCCCAAGGAAAGTAGTGGTCTGGCATTCTGACACACGGATCCCTAAATATCAGGCATCTGTTAGGAAACCGAGGCGCGTAGCTTAGAATATTGCGTGGCATCACGCGATGGGGCTGAGGCTAACCTTAGCTCGTATAACAAAAGTAAATCGTTTCCCTCTTTGTACTCTCGCGTCCCAGTTTGACATCATCTTAGGTCGCCTACTAACAAGGTCGTTCTATTGTTAGGCGATCTGATGGCTCCTCAAAAGAAGAACGCCCCAAAGAAGAATGCCATAAGCTCGTCCTCCCAACAAAATAACAAAGGGAAGTAGATCGCCCCAGAATCTTCCATCCCGCACTTCGGTCCGGTGGTGGAGAGGGAGATCGTGGTTGACTCGAACACATACTTTGAGGCTGAGCGTATCATTTCCAAGATCACGACTTAGGGGAGGGTGAACAAAATTATGTTGAACCACAACATAGAGGTCAGAACTGGAACTCTCTTATCCCGACCTGCATTCGAAGGGGAACGAAGTTTCTCCCCTCTCCAAAACAACTTCGTAGCTTGGAGTGATGAACACCTGAAGGCTGGGGCCTTCCTCCCCTTGGACCAGTATTTCACAGATTTTTTAAATTACGTGAAGCTGGCTCTATTTCAGCTCCCCCAAATTCGTATAGACTTTTGGCGGGGCTGAAGTATTTGTTCCTGAAACACGAGTGGGAGGTCCCCACTATGGCAGACATTCTTTATTTCTCCTGCCTCAAGGCAAGCCTCGACCAGAAAGGACGCAGCGACAGATTCTACTACCTCACACGATTCCCTAACTCGACCTCTGTCATCGAACTTCCTAGTCATCCAAACAACTATAAAGACTTGTTCTTTATGTCGAATGGATTATGAAATTGCGAACATCACTACTTCAACTAACCTCGTAAGTCTTCCCTCCTTGTGACTTCAGCTCGTGAATTTTCATTTAAGATATATATATATTTGTTATGTCTTAATTGAATTTGTTTCTTGTGCAGCCATATTTACGAGGACGGGAAAGTCTGTGACTCTCGGAGGTCAGTACGAGAAGTTGTCTGGGCTTCCCCCCATTTGATTAGGACTAACTCCAGGTCATGAATGATGTCATGATGCTTGCTTGCAAGTTGATCAGCGAAGGCCAAACTCTAGCCTTGAGGACCCGGGCTGCCCTTCTGGTGATCCCCGAGCTCCCATCCTCTCAAGAGGCCTTGCCAGCCATTGAGGACGAGGAGGATGAAGAGGATGAGGTGCCTCTAATGCAAAAAAGGTGGGCTCCTGAGGCTGTTCGGGAACACGATCTAGAACGAGTTGCGTCAGGGGCAGCAGCCGGCCCCTCCAACCAAGGTAACCCATACCCCTTTAGGGAATTAGATAGGGTTGTTGCCGATTTTAGGTTAGTTCGTTTTAATCCAAACCAGCTCATCCATCGTCATCCCTATAACCTGGATTGAAATATAACCCTACTACAGTGCGTAGACCACCTAGAGGTACGCCATGACAACAATTATCCTAAGGGCACAGTCGTAGTAGATAACACTTTAAACTTTAGATCCGCCATTTTTGAGGAGTATGAAACCAACCGTAGGACCTGCCCTTCTCTGCTCCAGGGTACATTTGCCCCTGGATTTAGACAGTATGTAGAGGAATCCAGCCTCGAGGAAGGACCTGAACCTGAACCCCTTAGGATCCCAGAAATATTAGTTGTAAAAATCCCCCTCTCCTCCATTAGTTCCAAGGCCGGAGGTTGTGATAATAGACTCCTCCCCCAGCCTGGAGGGTAGGATCTTTGTTTATTTTCTTTCTTTATATATATTTCTGACAACTTTATTTGTGAACTAATTCCTTTTTGTTCTTTTCAGGCCAAGAGATGGAACAACCCGGAGCTCCTGACTTCCAAACTGCTTTCCTTGCTAGGAAGATCGGCTCGGGCCCCGTTGAGAAAAGGCCCAGGATCACAAAGAAGACCCCCTGCAGCGGGAAACATCTCAAAATCCCCTGCCAAGGGGAAAGACACGAGCTCAGCTCGAGAACCAGTTCCGGTGACTTCCGTTGTCGCTAAGGTTCCCCCTCCTCCTCCTCCACCTCGATTCGTGCCTCCCCAGGCTCATGTGATACAAGCTGAGCCTCCAGCTCCCACCATCCCAACTCCCACTATCTGAATGCTAGTAGATCCTCAAGATCTGGAGAAGATCCCTGAAGCCTTTTGGGGTATCATTTATGAGACTACGAGCCATATGGTGGGGCATGCCTATAAGGCCAGCTCGAGGGATCTGAGGACCATCGAGGAGCGCAACCCGGAATATGTCATGGAATCAGCTATGGGGATGAACCTCATTGTAAGTTGTCTTTCCTTGGTGAAAAATTTCTTTCTATTGTGATCAAGGGTATATCTCTGACTTGTTTTCTTATTTTGTAGTCTGTCCTGGCCTAGTATCGCTGTAATGACCCAAATTTCCTAATAAGGCTTAGGACCTTGATTAGGAGTCCGGGAGGGCCATAATTGATTTATAATTCCATTAAATGATTATGTGAGTTATATTATTATATGATGATAAATGCATGCATATGGGTCAACTTTTCATTATAAGGGCATTTTGGTAATTTCACCCATTGAGGGCGTATTTGTATATTTACATGCATGTTGGTGAATTATGAATGAGGCCACATTATAATGTGGATTTATTTGAGCTATTCAGCATGAGACGATCTTTGAATGCAAGTTAGTGGTTTGGTCATAACGAGGTTAATTTCGGGGCTCGGGGTGAGTCTCGGGGTAATTTGATGATTAGTACATTACTGGGAATTAAATGGTAATGGGATATGATTTATTAACATTTCATAATATTGGGAATAACGAGAATTGGAGGACACTAATTATAATTAACGAGATAGGCAGGAAAGGACGGTTTTACCCTTGTTAGCCTTAAGAGGGAATTTAATGACCTAGGGGCATTTTGGTCTTTTGATCATGGGATAGACTTAAGGGTGGAAAGTTGTAGATGTTTAAGGCAAAAATAGAGCCTCTTTCTTCCTCCTCACGATCATCATTTCTCCTTCTTCTTTCTTTGAATTTTTGAAGCCCCAATTGGAGATTCAAACTAGGGAATCAAGCCTTGAGGGTTTAGGATTGTGTTCAACCATTGAAGAGGGTTTAACCTTGAGCTTGAGGTAAGATTTGAACCATGGAAACTCTGGTTTTTGCTCTATTTTTCATTGTTTTTTCAGTTGGAACTTTGGATTGGATAGTTGAGAATTCATGGAAGTTTTTGGCAAAGTTTGGTTGGGTTTTGATGCCTAGGACTTGTAGAATGGGTTTTTGGGTTCATTTGTGAGTTTGGTTGAGGTTTGGAATCAGTTCTTGAAGATTGGAAATTGGAGAAGTTGAAGGGGAAAAACCAGGGCTGAATCACCTTGGTTCTAGCGCTACAACACTGTCCAGGGCATGTCAGCCCTGTTTGTAGCGCCATAACGCCTGGTGGGTAGCGCTACCCTATTTTTCCAGGGTACTCTTTTTGGTACTTTTGAGGGTTTTTGGCTTGGGGTTTCAATTCCTAAGGCTCGGGATTAAATCTACTAACTATTTTAGTACGATTCGAGGTTCTGGGAGCGAGGTTTTAAATCATGAACCTTTTATTATTGATTTTATTGATGGAGTTCCATATTTGGTTATGACTAGGTGACCGCTAAGGGACCAAAGGATCAATCGTTCTCAAGGGTTTTTCTTTTATTATTTCACGCTCGAACCAGAGGTAAGAAAACTGCACCCAGTGTGTGACATGCATGGTTATTAATGAGGCATGTTGAGTGCTCTATATGCGGACATTGATTTCATATTAAATGCTTAGCAATCTTGCTTACTTGTGAGTGGTACTGACTTATTATTTAGAATCGACAATGGTGTCAGTATTGATTGTGAAGTTGTGACTTATTAGTCAAGTTCGGCAGTAGTACTGAGCACTGGTCGTATGGTATTGGGTTATGAGTCAAGAACAGTATTAGCGTGTTTAACGCAAGTTGAAAAGATTAGATCTAATCGACATAAGCATTATCATCATAAGCATGAAATGCTTGACCGACCTTAAGTTCGATGAAAACTAAAAGCGTTTGTCTAGTCTAAAGGCTAGTTACATAGAGCCAGGGCTATAAGCTCAGGTGACTGTAACGTCACATGGCTAGGAGGGCGTGGGACCTCAGAGACAGACTAATTAGTCATCTATACAGAGATAAATTTATTAGTCATCTATTTAGAGAGTGACTTATTAGTCAACTATTCAGAGATAGACTTATCAGTCATCTAAACAGAGATAGACTTATCAGTCATCTATCCAGAGTGTGACTCATTAGTCATCTATCCAGAGTGTGACTCATTAGTCATCTATCCAGAGTGAGACTCATTAGTCACCTACTCAGAGTGTGACTCATTAGTCACCTATCTCAGAGAATGACTTATTAGTCAACTATTTAGAGATAGACTTATCAGTCATCTATACAGAGATAGACTTATCATTCATCTACATAAGGATAGAATTATTAGTCATCTATACAAAGAGACTTATTAGTCATCTACCTCTGAGATAGACTTATCAGTCATCTAACAGAGATAGACTCATTAGTCATATATTCAATAAGCAGGTCCCCAGAGATTGACTCATTAGTCATCTATTCAGACGCAGGACCCCATAATCATTTATTTGGACTTGCTTGCTTGCATGAGTAGGGTTATTACTGCTAGGCATGCCTATTATGATTTAGTAACATGTTATTACCTGTTCATGAGCATATTGAGTTTTCTTGCTGAGCTTCGGCTCACGGGTGCTATGTGGTGCAGGTAAAGGCAAAAGAAAGTTGGACCATCCTTGAGTTGGAGAGCTTAGGTGGAGATGTGTACATATGTGGCTGCTCGACCACCACGACTGAGGTTTAAAGAGGAATTAGGGTTAAACCCTATTTTGCCGCTTAAGTCGGCTGGTTGTAAATATTTTGTTGTAATTAACCTTTAAATAAAAATTTTGGGATCCCAATGTATATGGTAAACGTTTTAGTGAAAAGTTGTATCTTAACAAAAAAATTTAACCCTAAACTGTTAATCATACTTAGTTACACGATTATGGCCAAATGATTCGATTAGCGAGTATAGAACTGTTTCACACCATAATGGTCCCTGGGTAGTAGGGTGTTACAATCGCAGCATAGCCCGTGCTAGGGCTAGAAATGATGAGCTCTAAGCCAATCTGAACACTGCCAACACTGCACTGACTGCCGCTCAAGAAGGCAAGCAGGCTGCCAAAGCTGCCTTGGCGGTTGCTCAGAAGAATGAGCATGATGCCAAGGCTGCTCTCGCATTGTCCTAAGAAAGAGAGCAGGCTGCAAAGACTGCATTGACTGCCCTCCAGACTCAAACTGCACAACTTTAGGCTGAGGTTGATGAAGCCAAAGCAAAACTCCTCGAGGCCGAGGCCGCAGTCAAAGAAGAGAAGGCGGCCTGATTGTCATCCATGGAAGAGATGATGTACCACTGCTGGGCCTTCAACCCGGATGGGAACTTCTCTTTCATGGGAGCCAAGTCGTAGAATCCGTACCTTGCAAGATTCAAGGCTCGGCTCTTGCAAGAACCGTCAGAGACTAGTGAGGCTTCTGGAGCAGCTGAGGGGGGTGGCGAGGAGGTCACATCTTCGAGGCGAGCTGATGGAGCTCAATGATACCTCTTTTGTATTTGTCTGTAATTGTTTAACAATTTTTTCTTATTAAACAATTGCCTTCGGGCTCAGTTTGAGGTTTTTTCTCCTCAGGATAATTTGCTTACTTTATTTCAATATACATCTAACTTTTTGTTCCATTTATCTTTCCTTTACTATCTCTCATGTTTATGAATCCTTTGACTTGTACATTCGAGATTTTAGGAATCGATTTTTAGATCGGGATAGAATTTATCGAGCTTGGTTACATCCAAGTTTTGTGTGTTGATTTGTATCATACCTGTTAAAAATCAGGCCTTGAACCCGGTTATTTCTGGGGTTTTTAATAATTTAAATTTAGTTCGTGCTAGGTTTATTGATAACTCGAGCTTTAACAAGCCTTTGATATTAAAAATTTTTCCCAACTTTCCAAGTTTCTGACCTAGTTACATCCAGGGTTTTAAATGATTTAAACTTAGTTCATGCTAGGTTTATGATAACGAGAGCTTTAACAAGCCCTTGATATTAAACAAATTCCCCAACTTTCCAAGTTACGGACCTGGTTGTGTCAAGGGATTTTAATGATTTAAACTTAGTTCGCACTAGGTTTATTGAAAACTCAAGTTCTTAAAAAGCTGTTGAATAATTAATTTTTCCAAGCTCTAAGTTTCAGACCTGGTTGCGTCCAGGATTTTAAATGATTTTAACTTAGTTCGTGCTAGGTTTATTGAAAACTCGAGCTCTTAAAAATCCGTTGAATAATCAATTTTTCCAAGCTCTAAGTTTGTTAATCTTATCAAACAAGCTTAATTTTTCCAACCTCAGGTTATATACATGCCCCCCAACTAACGAGAATGTAGAAACATTCTTGGTTGCTTTTACAAACACTAGAACATGAACTCATACAATCTTAAAAATTATTTAATAATCTACCTATTATTTAATAAAATGGATTTTATAAATAAGCCTTACATTGATGGTGGTGCTACTGATAATATTTTTTCAAATGTAGGGCGTTCCAAGTCTGTGGGATTACTTCCCCATTCAGCCGAGCTATCTTGAAAGTTCCTTCACACAAAACCTCAACGACCTGATATGGTCCCTCGCAATTCAGGCCTAAAACACCATCATTAGGATCCTTATTTGCTAGAAATACCCTTCGAAGAACCAGATTGCCCAATCCAAATCTACGCGTCTTAACTTTCGAATTAAAATAACGAGTGATTTTTTGTTGATAATGGGCGAGCTATAACTGTGAATCTTATCATTTTTCTTCAATCAGATCGAGGAATGTGTTAAGTAATCCATCATTTTGTTCTTGGTTGAATGTACTTTGCTTGTGAGTGGCTACCATGGCTTTGACTGGAAGGACGACCTCTCTTCCAAAAGTTAAGGAAAAAGGAGTATGTCCCGTGGAGGTTCTGTGAGAAGTTTGGTAGGCCCAAAGGACTTGTGGGAGCTGTTCTGGCCATAATCCTTTGGATTCGTCTAACCTCTTCTTCAGGCTTGCCTTTAGGGTTTTTTTCACAGCCTCGACCTTCCCATTGGCATGCGGATATGCTACTGAGGAGAAACTCATCATAATGCCATATTTTTTAGAGAAATTAGTAAAGAGATCGCTGTCGAATTGTGTCCCATTGTCTGACACGATATTTTTAGGAAGCCCAAATCGACATATAATACATTTCACCATGAAGTCTAGGACTCTTTTTGAAGTGATGGTTGCCAGAGGTTCGACTTCTACCCACTTCGTGAAATAGTCGATCGCCACCACTGCGTAACAAACTCCTCCCTTTCCCATAGGTAGGGACCCTATTAGGTTGATTCCCCATACTGCGAATGGCCACGGGGATGAGATCACCGTTTGCTCAACTGATGCAGCTTGGGCAACTATGGAGAAATGTTGGCCTTTTTCGCACTTCTGGACATAAGAGATTGAATCTTTTGTTAGAGTGGGCCAAAAATAGCCCTGCCTCAGTATTTTCAGTGCTAGGTTTTGCCCCCAGCATGATCTCCACAAAGTCCTTCGTGCACTTCTTGCAAAATGGTTTTAGCTTCCTCAGGCAGAACACATCGTAGGAGAGGCAATGAATGACCACGTCGATACAAGGTCCCATCCACTATCACATACTACGGAGCTTGATAAAGTATTTTTCTTGCATCCTTTTTATCGTCAGTTAGCCTTCCTGTTGTGAGGTATTCCATTATGGGAGTCATCCAGGTCGGTCTTATGTCGATCATTTCGACTGCTATCATTTCTGTTACACTCGGATTCTCTAAGAACTCCACTGGCACTACATTCAATGTCTCAGCTTCTTTTGTGGTGCAAGTCGGCCAAGGCGTAAGCATTTGGATTTTGCTCGCGAGGTATCTATTCAACAAGACTGTACTCAAATTCAGACAGTTCTCCCTTCACCTTAGCTAGGTAGGCCACCATCTTGGTACCTCGAGCTTGATATTCTCCCAACACCTGATTAATCATGAGCTGAGAATCACTATAGCATTGGACGGCCTTCGCCTTGAGCTCCCTTTCCACTCCCAGCCTAGCTGATAAGGCTTCATATTTGGCTTCGTTGTTGGACGCCTCGAATCCAAATCTCAGAGCTGTATGAAATAGATGCCCTTCTGGGGAGATTAAGATGATCCCAACTCCTGATCCGTTCTCATTTGATGATCCATCCACGAAGATTTTCAATAACTCCTGCATCGGTTCCTTCAAGAGCTCCTCTTGAAATCTGGTGCATTCAGCCACAAAATCAGCAAGGGAATGACTTTTGATTGAGGTTCGGGCATGCACATTATCTCAAACTGGCTAAGCTCGATAGCCCATTTTAAAAGACGTCCCGATGTTTTAGGTTTTTGCAATACCTTCCTTAAAGGTTGGTCAGTCATGACGTTGATTGAATGGGATTGGAAATATGGCCAGAGTTTCCTGGAAGCCAATATCAGACAAAATGCCAGCTTCTTTATCAATGGGTATCGTGACTCAGCTCCGAGAAGTCTCTTGCTTATATAATATACTAATTTTTGAGCACGGTCTTCTTCTCGGACTAACACGGCACTGGCTGCATTTTTTGTCACGTCTAAATAAAGGAACAGAGGTTCTCTAGACATAGGCTTAGATAACACTGGAGGCTCGGCCAGGTGCGTTTTTAGGTCGAGTAATGCCTTTTCGCACTCCTCAGTCCACTCATTTTTTTTGTTTCCCCTGAGAAAGTTGTAAAATGGCAAGCACTTGTCCGTAGATTTTGAAATAAAATGATTTAAAGCTGCCACCTTTCCAGTCAGGCTTTGAACTTCTTTACGTGACCTTGGCGAGGGCATTTCTAACAACAACTTGATTTTCTCGAGATTTGCCTCTATTCCCCTCGTGTTGACTACGAAACCTAGAAATTTTCCAGATGCCACTCCGAACGTATACTTCTGAGGATTCAGCTTCATGTTATACCTCCTTAAGATTCCAAAACATTCTTCTAGATCAGATACATGGTTATCGACAGTCTTTGATTTGATAAACATATCATCGACATATACTTCCATATTTCTCTTGATCTGTCTAGCGAACATTTTGTTGACTAAGTGTTGATATGTAGCTCCGAAATTCTTCAGCCCGAAGGGCATGACTTTATAACAATATACATTATTTGGGGTTATGAAGCTAGTATGTTCCTGGTCCATAGGATTCATTACAATCTGGTTATATCCAGAATATACATCCATGAAGGACATGAGCTCGTGACCTGCGGTGGCATCTACCAACTGATCAATCCTTGGTAGTGGAAAGCAATCCTTGGGACAAGCTTTGTTCAAGTCAGAGAAGTCGATGCAGGTCCTCCATTTCCCATTTGGCTTTGGGACCAGCACGGGATTGGTGACCCAGATCGGGTATTTTGCTTCACGGAAACCCACACTTTAGTAGTCGAGCTACTTCTTCCTCAAGAGCCTCAGCTCTGAATGTTCCCAAGCACCTCCATTTCTGGGATTTCGCAGGCACATTCCTGTCCAAATTTAAAGTGTGCATGATTACACTCGGGCTTATTCCCACCATATCTTCACGTGACCAGGCAAAAACGTCCAGATTCTCTTGTAAGAAATTGACCAGCTCCTTCTTCCTTTTATTATCCAGATTCTTCCCAATCTTTACGACTCTCGAAGCTTCTTTAGGGTCAATGTTTACTTCCTCAAGCTCCTCTATAGCTTGGAGTTCTAACCTGTCTTCACCCATTCGTGGGTCAATGTCTTCACGTGGGGCAACGTCACTATCCTCTGCTTGTTGAGGTTCTTCCGTCCCACAAGTAACTTCTGCTTCCTGGAAATCCTCACCTCCGTCATTTATGACCATAGCTTGCTACTCGGGTTGTGATTTTCCCTTCATTGAAATGCTATAGCATTCTTTGGCAGCGAGCTAATCACCTCTGAAGGTGCATATTCCCGCAGCTGAGGGGAATTTTATTGCTAGGTGGCGGATAGAGGTTATGGCTTCAAATATCATCAACGCAGGTCGACCCAAAATCACATTGTATGCACTGCACAGTCAATTACCATGAACTCAAGTAGCTTGGAGATAGTTTGTGACCCTTCTCCCAATGTTACCACTAATTTGATCGTCCCGATGACTGCTGACCCTTCACCAGAAAACTCGTACAGAGTCATTGAGGTCACCTTCAATTCTGTTACAAACAACCCCATTTTTTCCAAGGTGGACCTCAAAAGTAGATTTATAGAACTCTCGTTATCTACTAGTGTCCTCTGGAACCTCTGGTTGGCGAGCTGAACGGTTATGACCAAGGGATCGTTATGTGGGAATTGGACGTGGCTAGCATCCACTTTTGTAAAAATGATTGGTTGTTTTTCCAATCGTTGTTGTTTTGATAATCGCTATTATGGAATGAACTCCACTCCGTTATGAGATTTCAGTTCGTTAATGTACCTCTTCTGAGCCCCGCTGCTCGGGCCTGCCAGATGAGGTCCTCCCGAAATGGTGGCTATATCTCCCCCTATTATTGGAGGAGGGTCGTCCTGATTCACTTGAGCTTCAGTTTGACTTACTGGAGCTTTGAGGACTGACGGAGGGTTTGGTTTAGCGGGCTAATTAGGGACCAACCAATTTCGGGTGTATTGGGCCAAAGGTCCCGCTCTAATGAGAGTTTTGATCTCATCCTTCAGCTGTCGATAGTCATCAGTTTTATGCCCGATATCATTATGGAATCAGCAAAACTTCGAAGGATCTCTCTTCTCCCTTTGGTTCTTCAACAGCTCTGGCTTCTTCCAGGGAAGGCGAGTAGAATTTTTCAGGAAGATGCGCTCCCTAGTATCCGTTAGGTTGGTGTAAATGGCGTAAACAGGCTTGAATTTCTCCCAAAACTTATTTTTCTTTGTCCCGCTCTGGTCGCCCTCGCCATTTCCCTTCCTCTTGTTATTTCCTCCTTGGTTATTCTGGGTAACAGTTTGAGCCGTAGCTGCAACATCCGTTATTGCTCCAACGGGCTGGACGGGGGTCTGGCTGGTTCCTGCGATAGAAGGTCGCGCCTCCTCTAGGTTAATCCACTCTTGAGCTCGGACCAATAATTCATCCACACTCTTAACTCCTTTCCTTTGGAGTTCTTGCCATAGGTCTCCCTCGACGAGGATTCCTGTCCTCAGTGCCATAAGCTTGGAGCTGTCATCAGCATCCCTAGCTCATGTAGCAACATTGGCAAACCGACTTAGATATGCCTTCAACGATTCGCTAGGTTACTGCTTTACATTGGCCAATGAATCAACCTCAATTCGAGCTGCTTGTGAAGCTCGAAATGCTTTCTTGAACTCAGAGGAAAACTTCTTCCATGAGCTTATGGAATGTCTCTTGTACTGCTTAAACCACTGCCTGGCTGGCCCGACCAGAGTTGCAGGGAATAAAATACACCTTAGATCGAGTCTAAAATTGTGGGCCATCATCATGGTGTTAAACATTCCGTGGTAGTCTGACAGATCTCCATCTCCATCAAATTTTGACAAGTGTGGCAATCTGAAGCCTACCGGATATGTGGCCGCCGCAATATTTGGAGCGAAAGGCTCAAATCGTCTTTTTCTTTCCAGATAAAAGTCTCTTCATTTGCTCTTCCATCAGAGCTAGCCTCTCGAGGGCTTGGTCTCTAGTCCCTAGGTTACCTAGGGGCTGTTCAACAGCTCTCATCCTATCGTATGCATTTGATGGGTTATTGTCCCTCCAAGCTTGAGCTTTGTTTGGTGGGGCATTCCCATTATCACGTACTATGGATGGACCTCCCTCTTGTCGAGTATAACTAACATCTTCATTCCGAGATGGATTCCTTCTCTGCGAATTCAGGCGATCACACAAATTGGGTTATGACTTGTATCGAGGGCTTTGCGCTGAACTCAACTTATTTCTTAGGTTGCCTTCAGACCTACCACTATGATGAATTTTGGTCCAGTAACTCCCATTTGCGAAGCTTATAGCTTGCGGTTGGGGCCGAGGATCTGGATTTTCAACACATGTTCGTGGGATGTAGGTAGTGGCAGATGGAGGAGGATTTCTCCTATTGTCTCCATAAGCTGGAATATCCCATTTAGGATGAGGTGGCTTCAGATGACTTATAGGTGACGGGGGATGCCTTATTGGCAAGGCAATCCTTGTCCCATCAGGGCGAACTAGATTAGCTTGCCTTTCTTCTACTCCATTATTTCTAGCTCTCTGCGCCTGTCGATCCGATCATGATGTAGGAGGGTATTCTGAAACATTTTGTCTCTGTGAGCCTATCTCAACCCCTCCTCGTGGATTGCCATGGACATTCCTAGGTGCCTATGAAGGAGGCACTGAACTTGGGGTTGCGATTCTAACCGATCGATTGACATGCTGATGACCCCTATGGGGGCTGCTGGGTTGAGCATTCTGGCAATCTCGCCCTGTAGGCACATAACTTGGGGTGACAGTTCTAACTGACTAACTTGGTTTGGATTGGTTATTCCTGTGAGACTTGTGAGATCCACTTTGCCTCTTTTTGACATTAATGTTGGTTGCAAGATGGGGTAACCGAGCCAAAAATTCTTCAATCTGCCTGTTTGCCTTAGCAAGATGGCTTCTCAATTGCATGTTTTCCAATTCGATGGCAGTTAGGTAGTCTAGATTTGGATTCGGTGGCATTGACGCTGAACTCCCAGTGTTGCCATGACTCGCCGGTTGTTTTCCCGGATGCTGCTGGATCTCAGGGCCATGTTCGTTCAAAACAAGGGTATGATGGGCCTCCTGCCCACCAGGCTGTTCTATCTCATTATTGTGCATTGAGCGAGTGAGCACCATGATGAGAATTGACTGGGATCTTGATGAAGCACTAATTTCCTTCTCAATGAAAGCACTAAACTGTCAACGCGGTTTTTTCGCCAACAGTGTATTAAGAAATAATAAGGTCGATTAGTGCTTAATAAACCGTAATGAAAAATAAATAATTTCACTCAAGAACATAGAACTTTTATGTGGTTTAGTGGTTAAAATCCACCTAGTCCATGAGTCTATATTATTGTTGTTTCTCTCTGTATTTTGGCAGAGTTTCGGTATTACAGAATAATGGTCCCTTTTCCTGTCCAATATTCCCAGTATTTATAAGGGAATTCCAGGGACATGTTTGGGTAACCGCATGAGTCAATCACACATTTACATAATTATTACATTTAATACAAATAATTCCCATTTATATTGGGATATGATCTGATCACAAGTTAAATGTACTCTTAATATTTGGGATATTAAATATGACAACTTGGTCATAAATATACGTATAAAGGGATCCCGGGTCTTTGGGGATCCGCGGATATGTAATATACTAGAATTACCACGAGTTGGATATCCCCTCCAAGCTCGTGCTTCAACAGTTGTTTTAATATTCTGAGCTCGTGCTTCATAACCTTTGTGTCTGTAGCTCGGGTTAAACCCAGGATGCCTAACACCACGTGTGACCACATGAAACAGGAGTTTCCCACGTGGATAATAAGCAAATATCATTCCCTTGGTCATTTCTCCGTATATTTATTTGCCAGTTGTACTCGAGCTGAGTGAATGAACTCAAGCTAAAATTAGGGTACACCAATATATATATATATATATGAAATTCAAAATTTACATATTTAAATTAATAAATGTATTTTTCAAAAATTAATAATTAATTCCAAATTAATTATTCAACCTCAATTATCATATAATTGCATACTTGGCTCGAAGAATAAAATTCTTCTCAAATTCCCAAATTACAGTTATACCCTTGTATCAACTCTTACATTAATATGGTGTTGATAGAGCCACCCTGGGGACCTATGGACCTATAATATCAAGCTCCACATTATTAATCAAAGCTCTTTGATTAAATAATCATATTTATTAATCTCATGATTACTCCACTATAAATATAAGATTGAACTCTTGATAATTATAAACATATATTTACTAAGTACTTTATTTAAGAATAAAGTGTCCATTGATATAATAATTACATACAGCATTAATCCTCTATTAATGGTTCATAATTAACATGGAATAAAATTATCGTTTTACCCTTTTAGTTATATCTTGTTCCTAGAATACCATTGACTTTGCTGGCGAAGGTTGTGTCACAACAAGTTTGCGATGTGAGCGCTCATAACCTTTTCAGTTCCAAAAACCAACCCAATAGGGAACCATTACTCAATATATAAGAAGGTATAGATTCCATATCTGTTAAACTACGTCCACAACCATATATATCATTGAGTCCCTAAAATAATTGTTCTTAGCCTGATCATTCTGACAAACCTTCACGCATGAATCAAAGGATCATATTACATATATAGGAGTTCATAGCAACCTCAGGATTAAGATCATCGTGTATATGATCATCGTTTGATGTGTTTGATTAATACTATGAAACAATGTTTAAACAAGCATTAAAAAAATCACATCTGGTCCAGTTCTACATACTCTCAACATGCAAAGTACCTCCACTAAAGTGTCCTATTACACTAGTAACCCGTATCTAGGTCACATGTATTCATAATACTAGTGGACCGTACTAGCAGCAATTAATCTAAGAATTCCATAACTTTATTTTACTGCGAGCTGTTTTAAGTTTATTATCTTAATCTCGATCCTCATATACCAATATGAGATTAAGACCACATAGATAAACTTTAGAGTTTTATGATATTTACTTAATATTATCAATATAATATCGGACATAGTCTATATATATAATAATCCAATTCAATTATTTATTTAATTTAAAACATTTGTCAACTTCAATTTCTTTGAGTGCACTATTCCCCACAATCTCCCACTTTCCTTAAAGCAAATTGAGGCATCTCTTTCAATATGTCAATCACATTCCTTCACCGAATTTGTCTAACGAAGTCTTTGTAACAGTTTTGTAAGAAACTGTTTTGAAGTTATCTTCAAGATCATTACATCAATTATGTAAAATTGTCTTGAATTAAATGATACTTCATTTCATGTGCTTTACCCTCTCATGATTTCTTGTTCTTCTAGAATATTTGTATCTCCATTGCTTTCGCAATAAGATACTAGTTGTTTATTCTAGTCTAAAACCCTTTCCAGAATGACAAATGTTGTACCCCAATCTTAGCACGAGTTCATTCACTCAGCTCGAGTACAGTTGACAGATAATTACGTGGAAAAGTAGTCAAGAAGAATACTTGATTATTATCTATACGGATAGCTCGAGGTTCGTAATGGCCAGACCTGGTGTTAGGCATTCTGACTTTACCACGAACTACAAATAAGATAAGTCATCAAAGCACTAGCTTGGGGTCGGATAGCTGTTAGAATACAAGCCTGTGGAAGATACACAGCTTGGGTGATTCAGATATAACACATACTGCATACTAAAGGATTCCCAAAGATTCGGGATTTTCTTATACGCTTATTCATGACCAGGGTGCCATGTTTATTATACAAGATAACATGACATATTTATTTTGTGATCAAATCAAATTCCAATATAAATGGGAATTAATTGTATGGATTGTAGACATTATGTAAATGCGTGATTAACTCATGCAGTTACCCAACCTGTCCATAGAATTCCCCTATAAATATTGGGAAATTGGACATGTAGAGTCCCAGAATGTTTACTTAGTTAGCTAGATAGTTAGTAGCCTTTATAGTATTTTAGATTTCGTGGATTTTGGTTCAAACCGGGACTTAGTTGGTGTAACGCCCTGGTTACCCCAGAACCGTTACGGTGAACCAGAAATTTGACCCGCTACCCGAGTCCTTTGGTTAAAAACATGCTCTAAGTGTTATTAACAGGCTAAGGTGGAAAAATCAATAAAAAGGAAAGGATATATTTTATTAAGTACATAAAACTGTTCATGGGCCCACAAGAACATTTACAAGTTATTTACAACTCAAAATGGTCATTACTGTTTCAAAATTATAAACCCGCCGACCTAAGCGGCAAAAATAGGGTTAACACCCTAGTTCCTCTGAGAACTCCTTGGCTGTGGTGGTCAAGCGGCCGCATATGTACACATCACCACCTAAACTCTCCACTCAGGGCTGGGTGAGTGTTTCTTTCCCTTTACCTGCACCACATAGCACCCATGAGCCAAAGCCCAGCAAGAAAACGCAATATTGTATATAAACATTATCAAATGATTATCATTATAATCATACAGAGCTTATCGCTCTTAAACAGATGAGTGAATATCACTTGAGGTTCTAGTAAACCATACTGAGTGACTGACAAGCAAGTCACCAATTTAAATAGAAGAGTGACTGCTAGGTAAGCCACTAGCCTTAAACAGATGAGAGACTGATGGGTAAGTCTTTAACTTAACAGATGAGTGACTGATGGGTAAGTCACACAAGCGCTTATAGTATTCATCGAACTTGAGGTCGGTCTGGCATTAATGCTCTTTGAGTCATCCAATGCAGATATCGATTAGATCTAATCTTTATTGGCTTGCGTTGAACATGCTAAGGCCTTTCCTGACTTATGAGTCAGCACTGTGTGACCAGTGCCCAGTACCACTGCCGAACTTGACTAATGAGTCACAACTTCACAGTTGATACTGACACCTTTTCCAATTCTGACTAATGAGCCAGTACCATGCACAAGTGAGCAAGATTTGCTAAGCATTCAGTAATTAAACCATGTCCACATTTACGCAATCAACATGCTTCATGAACAACCATGCATGTCACATATGGGGTGTAGTTTTCTTACCTTTGGTTTGAGCAAGAATTGATATAAGAACGAATCTTGAGAACGACCTGTCTTTTTGCCCCTTAGCAGTTACCTGGTCATAACCAATTATGGGATTCCATCAATAAAATGAATAACAAAGGATTCCCAAACCAAAACCTAGCCTCCGGGGCATCGAGTACTACTAAACCGAGTAGTAGGATCGATCCCGAGGCCTAAGGCTAGCATCCCCGAGCCAAAAACTCATTTCTGGCCAAAATGCCACTAAGGGCCGCGACCCTCCCTGGCCATGTCGTGGCCCGCCCCTCAAACAGAGGCAGCCTCCTTCAGTACCCCTCAAGAGCCGCGACCCTCCTTGGCCATGCCGCGGTCCAACCCCCAGTTCAGCCAACACTCTGGTTTTTCTTCCCTTGCGATTTCCCTTGGAACCAACCTTTCAAACCAAGCTCAAACACCACTCAAACATCCAATACAACCCCTAAACTTGATCTATATCACACCCTTATCAAAACCTAAGTTAAACCCCAACCAAAACTTCCATTAATTCTAACTATCCACAATAAAATCACAAGCTGAAACTAATAACCAAAACAGAGCAAACCAGGAAACTAGTGGCTAGAAACTTACCTCAAACTCAGGTTGTGATGCTCTTCAATGGTAGAACACTCTCCCAAACTCCTAAGGTCTACTTCTCAAGCTTGAATCCTCAACAATGGCTCAAAAATCACAAAGGTAATGAAGGAGAAGGAAGGTACAGGTAAGCTCAAGAACTTGCTCTGTTTTCCCTCTATTTCACAGCCAAAGGTAGTTTATATCTATCCTAGGGGTAAAAAGACCATTATACCCCTAGGTAAATTAAGGGTTTCTAAAGGCTCCCAAGGGAAAATTTGTCCTTTCCAACCTATCTCGTTAATCATAATTAACGCTCTCCAATTCCCGCTATTCTCGATAATCTCAAACACCAATAATTTATATCCCGTTACCCTTTAACTCTCGGTAACGATCTAATCATTAAAATCACCCCGAGACTCATCCTGAGCCCCGAACTTAAACCTGTTATGACTAGACCGCTAATTAACATACCATGGTCGCCTCATGCCGAGTAGCTCGAACAAACCCACATTATAATGTGTTCTCAACAACATATCACCGACATGCATACAATTATACAATTATGCCCTCAACGGGCCAAATTATCATCATACCCTTGTAATTAAAATGTGGACCGACATGCATGCATATAACATTATATTATAATATAATTCACATGAACATGCATATTATCATTTAATGGCATAATTAAGTAAGTATGGCCCTCCCGGCCGACTAATCCCGCCATTAAACCACTTGGGTTGGGAAAAAGATTTGCCATTCTTAAGCTTTATAAAATACTTGGGAAGTGAGGTTTAGTGTATTTCAGTATTGAAGTTAGACCAATCCTTAAGGTCAACTAAGGTACTCTTATTCTTTAAGTCCAGTTCTCTAAAACTCTTTAGTTTTCTTTAGTTCCTTTTATTCAAATCCTAACTTTTGATATTGGTTTTGATTAGGTTTTTGAAACTAAAAGATCTTTCTTGGTAAGTTCTTCTCGAAGGTTTAGTTTCCACATTTATTCTTTACTTTTTAGAAATACTCACCATTCTTATTGTTGTTTTAGGAGTGTTCCAAGTCTCTCATTTGTTCTCAAATATCCCAGTTTTGGTAAGGAAAATAGGATAGAATTTATATGTTTATATGATATGTTATGCTATCGTATGTTATGTTATGTTACATTATGTATAGTATGTTTATAGACCTTGGGCATATGACTTGTATAGCTAACAAGCCCCAATAAATTATGGGCATATGACTTGCTTGGCTAGCAATCCCCACCAATCTATTGGGCATATGACTTGTTTAGTTTACAAGCCCCAAGTAGTATAATGACCATTATAGTAGTATATGACATATGTTTATAGTATATGTTTATGATATGTTTATGATATAATTTTATGTATATGCTTATGTTGTTAGTATTTTTTCCTTGCTGGGCATTAGGCTCACTCCTTTACTTTTAGTGTGATGCAGGAAAATCGATACAAAGGCGGAAGGATTCTTGGAAGCTTGGTGTGTGTGTTGAGGTGAATGGAGTGGATGGGCTGCGTGTCGATTCGAGGACGACGTTATTTTCTTTAGTCTTTTTAAATTACGTTTTTATGTATTTTTTGCATTTAGATTTGTAGACAATTTCATCTAAAGTTATGTTTTATTTTAAAAAACAATGAGCTCATTTATGTATTAAAAATATTATTTTAAAGTTTTCAATAAAGTTATGAATTTTTCTCATGTATGTTCTCTTCAAAGTAGTAGTTATGTCTAGTAGGTTTAATGATCTAAGTCTTAGAGATAGTTGGGTCATTACAGGACAGGAAAGGGAGGATTTTTATCTGTAATACCGAAACTCTGCCAAAATCAAGAGAAAAACAACAATAATATTGACTCGTGGACTAGGTGGATTTTAACCACTGAACCACGTAAAAGTTTTGTGTTCTTGAGTGAATTCTTGATATTTTTCATTACAGTTTACCATTAAGCACTAATCTGCCTTATTATTTCTTAATACACTGTTGGCGAAAAATCACGTCAACAACAAAGAACTCTACTAAATCAAATAGTTTATTCAACTGCTCATTGTTGTTATATTTAAGCTTTTGTGGTGAAACATATAAATTTGAAATGTCTAACACTTTTCTAGATTAATGTGTCTGCTCCACAGTTATGGAAGCTGATTCTGATATCAATCTTTGAAGATTTAATATCAGATCATCCTTTGAGATTTTAGGTCACTGCCTAAATGCACATACATATAATCTCTATTATATTTAAGATACTCAAAATTAAGTCTTTATAATTATTCAATGACTCAATCCATCATTAAATTGACAATTGCTGACTATTCCCACTATTTAACAAATGTCAATTCGAAAACATTACATTCGATACAGTAAACAGTCTATCACTAAGTTGTAGGAATACTGTCTCATGTCCTCGTTTCTAGTAAAAGAATAAATGAACATTTATTATTTAGATAATACATCCCCTTGACAGGGAAGACAAAAAACATTTCTTGGATTTTGTAAACTAAAGTATTTCTTATATAAGTCGCTTGAGACAGTGCCTAAGGATTATTCTTTCAATCTCTATAAATTTGAATGTACAAAACATTCTTGGCTTTTCTAAATCCAATATTTAGAAACGTTCAGCTAACCATTCCTTTTCTATTGATGACATCTTTACATCATTCCCAATGATTAGAACATTTTCAATATTAAGAATAAGAATCACAAAAGAATCTTTCTAGTCGAGATCTTGAAATTATTTTGTCATGTCAGCCATTCAGTAAAGACTACTTAGACATCCATTTAAATTAATCTCATGATCCATGCATAAAGCAGTGGATAAGAGTATGTAAACAGATTCAAGTTTGGTTACAATATAAGATATTTATTCAAGTAATAAATTCCTCTTACTGTTCATAGCCTCAAGCTAATTACCTATCTTTGAAAAGTCTGTACTTTCCCCTGTTCTCCTCTTCATCTTGAATATCCTGTTTCAAACTGAAGTTCAATAAACTTTAGTTGGATGTTCAAGAATCCAGATGTCATGGAATTCCAAATTCCATTTCTAGATACATGGTGTTTCAACCATTGTTTTTAGTAAAAACTTTTCATTTCACATACTAGTATGTGAATGAAGTATAGTTAGATTGTGTTGCACATAATTTAACTATCTTTACATTTGTAATGGAGTAGTTACTAACTAACTGTAACGACCCAAAATCACTAATATGGCTTAAGGGCATTGATTAGTGTGTCGGGAGGGAATAATTTGTTTATGTGTGAATTTAGTAAATTAACATGTGATTATATGATAAACATGCTTGTATGGTTATATGAATGTAAATGTGATTATATGTTATATTTGTGAGAACCACATTATTATGTGGGTAAATCTGTAGCGTGCGACTCGAGGCGATCCTAGGGAACTAGTTAGCGGGAAGCCACAACGGGGCTTGATGTTTGACTTGGGGCAAGTCAAGGGGTAATTCGGGTATTAGATGATTATTTGGGTTATCAGGTTATGGAAATAAATATATGGAGATATATTTGAGGTTAGGAAGCCTAGGTGGGAATATTGGAGAATTTTACCTTTTTGCCCTCGGGGACGTTTTCGGTACCCCGAGCCCCGGGATTAACCTAATTACCTAAGGTTAGGCTAAGTAAAAACCTCAGAATGTGGTGGAAATAGAGGAACTGACTCTCCCATATCTCTATCCTTCTTTCTTCTTCTTTTTCAAGGGAACCATTAGAATCTAAGAAACTCAGTTGGAAACTTTATGATTTGGGCTAGAGTTTTGAGGAAATAGCTCAGTTTCAGCAAGGGAATTCAACCATAAACTAAGGTAAGCAATGAATTTCGTTTTTGATTAGTTGATTATGAGGTTTATGGGTTGAAATCTAAGGGTTCTTAGGTTCTTAACTTCAAGGTTGAATTAAGGTGGAAAGCTTGGGAGTTAGCTCAGATTTTGCTTAGAGAAGTGGTTTTGTCATGGAGGTAAGCTTGAATCCATGAACTAATGGCTCAATTCTGGTGTTCCATTGCTGGTTTTTATGTTCTTGAGCTCCTAGGTTTCAGAAATTAAAATGGGATTTTAATGAGTTTTAAAGCTAGGTTTTTGCTGGATTATGTTGCTAGAATCATGTTAGAAGTTTTGTGATCAATGGGTTTTGGAATTAGAATGGTTTTGGGTGGTTTTGAGCAAGGTTAGGATGTTAAAAATGGTGATTTTTTTGGGCACGAGGGGTTGAGCCACGACTTTGTTCTAGAGTGCCGCGGCCCTGTGAAGCAAAGAAGAGTCAGGGAGGCTCTGCTGAAGGGAAGCGTCGCGATGCCACAAGGCAGGGCCGCGGCGCGTGTCTGTGATCAGAGAGGCCTAGCCTCTATTTTTGGGGGTAGGCCGCGGCGCCATTCCTTAGGGTCGTGGCCCTAAAGGGCATTTTTGGCTAAATGAAGGTTTTAAGCGCGAGAATCTAACATAGGGTGCTCGGGATCGATTCCACCACCGTGTTTGGTGGAATTCGATGTCCCGGAAGCTAGAACTATACCCGAAAACCTTTATTTGAATATTAATGGAATCCATTAACTTGGTTGTGACTAGGTACTAAGCTAGGGCTTGGGGATCAGATCGTGCTCAAGAGGCATTGCTCGTAGTCAGTACACTTGCGAACTAAAGGTAAGAAACTGCACCTGATTGTGGATTTATAATGGGACTAAGGGTTCCCTATCTTGTATGCTTTGAAAGGATGGTATTATGCCATGTAAACAGTAAACCAACGACCTAAGAGTGCCAAAGTTTACACTAGCGTACAGGGTGCGGCTCGGCCACTGGTAGCTGAGGACAGCTTATTATGCACTGAGCTCGGTTTATGCAAGTCAGAGTCAGTGGGGTAAATAGGGGGTGCGACCTAAGGGGTCGACCATGATTATTATGTGATTTGTTTGTTATTATTGATTGGTGGATTGTTATGCTGTATAGATGGGTGATGATTAGCTGATTCTTTGGTTGAAAATTCATGCTCCGTGATTATTGTGATATGTTAGGTGTATGAATATGCTTAAAGGGGTTATCCAAATGTTATTATTGCTTGCTTTGTAGTATGATATGTTTTCTTGCTGGGCCTTGTCTCACGGGTGCTTCGTGGTGCAGGTAAAGGCAATGGAAAACTTGATCAGCCCTGATTAGGAGAGTTCTGAGAGAAGAATGTACATGATCAGTTGCTCAGCTACCACGGTTGAGGGGAGACAGGGATAGGAAAACCATAATCTTTTGTTTTGCCTTTAGAAAGGCTGGTGGTTGTCTGTACACTGGAAATTTTGTAAACAAACTTTTAAACGCTATTTCTTTTGGGATCCCATGTGTAAATGTTTAATTATATGGAAAGTATCTTTTGAGACCAAAACCTTTTAACCCTAGCACTTTAATGACTTTAGAATTCACGTATTTTAACTGTTTGGCTTGATTAGCAAGTCTTGCACCTTTTCAAATACACAGTGTAGCGGTCTTGGCTATCTAGGGCGTTACACTAATGCTCCCACTACAACAATGATTTACAGAATTTGTGATATTCTTTGGTTTTATCATTGTTAATTACCAATAACTTGCTTACTTGACTTGCAGTCATTATTTCTAGTACAACTTAACTAGAAAATATAGTGATTATAATAATCATGCTTCATCAAAGTAGTATTTAAAGAGATACAAACTCTTTTGTAATATTTTATGATTATTAATATATTTCACTAAATGACTTCATGGAAAATTTTCAATTTATTCACATAACCTCTTGTGAATTCAAACTTCTAAGTCTTTTATGTTGTACAATCAAATATGTACAAAGTATAACAAGTGTTAAAATTTTAGAAATAATAAAGACGATAATGATTGCTCATTTTTTATTTAATCTTATCTAATATGATTATATTCCATTTCCAAAATACTAATTTTGCTTAGCATTCTAGTTGTATGTGAGTTGGGTTTGAATTCCAAGTTCACATGCAAATTACTTGAATTCTAAATTCGAGTTTAGACTTCCTTTTGATCAGATCAAACAAGTCTCTAAGTGACTTTACTTTGAATGTTGCATGAAAATTTCTAAAAATTTTCTTTGCATTTGATCAAAGTTAGACATATCTTAAATAAATGTCAATCAATATTGACTTACTAATTATTTCTTTTAGCTTTGAACATTAAAAGGTTCAACATACATCTCTATGTTGTAGAGTCCAAGAACTTTACTTAGCTAGTTAGATAGTAGTATAATAGTAATAATAGTAGTGTTTTTATGACTGTGGATTTTGGTTCAGACCGGGAATTATTTGGACACTCATAGTAACACTTGTAGATTTTCTAAGTTTAACCTACAGTTTAAGAATATTAATTTTAACCTAAGGTTTGATTAATATGACTGGTATTGATGGTGATATTTATTATATTATAAGGTTTAGATAAACCCAATAAGAAAGTAACACTTGTCATGTGTATGCTTAATGATGATTAAGTATTTTTGAGGAATAAGTTTATTAAGAGTAATATTTGAATATCCTAGGGTCTGTCAGCAGCTTTGAAAATGTTAGAGGACTTAATCAAGGCTGTTTACTCAATTCAAATTAAGCTAAGATTGTGTAATTTCGTGTTTAAATATTCAGCGTATGCCGATATATCGCAGCTATAGGGGGCGATATATCGCAGTATGGAGATACAAAAAACACGTAACTTTGCATGAGCACCTCGACGAGCATCGGGCATGCTGGCCCAGGCGATATATCGACTCCCTTAGCATAATTTTGAATGTTTTTGAAAACATTCCCATTTTAATCTTTAACCTCTTGACAAATCCAGCATCTTTCTGACCGAGTCTTCAGCCTCTGCTGAACGACAAGTCAAATATTTTTCACTTGAAAAGCCATTATTTTTATTCAAGTTAAATGAAGATCTTTTCATTCTTGAAATCTTTAAATAGGACCTAGTACCCAGCCATTTATTCATTCATCAAGCTAAGTTCAGAGGCTGCAAGTTGCTAGGTTATTGTGAGAGTGTAAACACTTGGGTTGGGAATTATAAGCTTAATCATTATAAGCTTACCAAACACTTGGGAAGTAAGGTTTATAGCACATTTTGGTTCAAGGTTTAGTTTGGCTATAGAAGCATTCAAGGTATTCCACACTCTAGTTCATTTGGTATTATTTTTCTTTAAGTTCTTATAGTTTTCTACTCAGCTTCCTAACGCTATTCTTTATTCTTGGATTGGAAATCTAAGTTCTTGAACATAAGGTTTTTGGCAAGTATATTCTTGATGGTATAGTTCTTTCATCACTTTCATCTCATTCTCTTTAGTATACTCACCCTTCCATTTATGTTTTTTAGGAGTGTTCTGTAACGCCCTACCTCCTTAGAGCCGTTACTAAGTGAGTTTAAAAACGTGCTTTCAACTCGCTAATCGAGGTTTTAAGTTAAACAGTGTAATTAAGCCATAAACAGAGGAAAAATGTAGAATTAACTCCATATCATTGAAAATTACAAAAGTTTGACACCTGGGATCCCAAAATACAGTTTAGAAATATTTACAACATAAAAATTGTACTAAGTCAGCTAAATGGAAAAATCTAAGTTCATTTACAAGCATCTCCTAAAATCTTCTGGCTGTGGCAGCTAGGCTGGCCAAACATGTACACGCCGCCTCATGCCTGCTGTACTCATGGTTGGATGATCTTCTCTTTACCCTTACCTGCACCACAGAGCATCTGTGAGCCGAAGCCCAGCAAGAAAACCCACAAACAGATAACATATGCAACACATATATCAAGCATATAAACAGGCCACCAATGGCTAAACACATACGGCCTAGCCGTCCCAGGCGTTTACCAAGCCCTGGGTTCGCGGACCACGCCGTGAGGATATCCCAGGTATCCTTCTAGGGACTTGTAACGACCCGGATTTTCAAGACTCGATAATGCAGAAATATAAATGTTTTCATTTAACAAAATGTCTCAAAAACCCATAGAAAAAAAAACTTTTTAAAAAGTCGTATGGCCATACTTAACATTTAGTTACAAAAATGTTTTAGAAAGAGTAGAGTGAGCCTAGTTTAGGAAAATTACACAACATTTCCAAAAATAAAACGGCTTCCCAAAAGGTCGGTCCACATGTACATTTGCAAGGAAGACTCCAGCGCTCACTGCTCTGCCTTGCCCTTGCTCTTACCTACAACATGAAACAACTAGGTAAGCGAAAACGCTTAGTAAGATCAACTTTCAAACAAAGCATGTAGAGAATTAGGGTTCCGGACCCTACACAATCAATTTAAAAAATGCTAAAGCGTCCTGGCAAACTTATGGTCATGCCTGATAACCAAGGATAAATTAATTCATAACTAGATAAAAATCCTGCACTCAGAAAAATCCCAGAACAAGCAGATATATTATATCACAACTATATCTTATAAACAATTATATCCCTGCACTCAGAAAATCCCAGAGCAAGCAGATATATTATATCAAAACTATATCTTATCAACAATTATATCCCTGCACTCAGAAAATCCCAGAGCAAGCAGATATATTATATCACCATATAATTCAAGACCAACGCTCGACAATTTCCAACAATTCAGGCGTAACGCGCCCTCCAACATAATTGCTAATCTGTAAAAGAGAACCGAGTCTCCACACTAAGATCTAGCCAATAAATATTCTCATCAAGGGTAACTATCGTGTTACCTAGGGCATCGCTACTTATCCAAGAGTGTAATCCAATTTACATGGTTTTACAGAGACTTCTATGTTAATCAGTGGTGCTGGTGAGCAGTTGCCCCTAGGGTGTTCAGCCTCACTCAATCTTGGCAACCCCTAGTATCTCTAGGCACTCTCACTGAATGGCCAATATTCACGGCTGCTATCCGGGAATAACTTATCAGAGCACTTGCTCGGATTCTAACCGTCCAAGGATTAAGTAAGCATGAGGGCCCCTAGGTCCCATTTATTTTGGCGCCCCTAGGTTTAACCAGCTTATCCTCATCTCATGGCCACTCGTCGCGGTAATGAACAGGACATAAATAAAATCAAGCAGTGTGACGGGGATCAACCGTCTAGGATATGACGGACATCTACCGTTCATATTTTCTAAATCAGCACTCACTAGACTAACGTCTCTAAGAAACTTTCTATGACAGTCTATATATGTGCATGTGTCCCTATACTAACATACAAGACAATAATCATTTCATGTTGCAGCCATACAATATAAGTTGGCTTACTTGGAGTCCTTAGCGCTCAGCAGGTTTTTACCCTCCAACGTTCAGTCCAGTTACGCTTAGCCAATACTGTAGTTATCCATACAGTATACTCGGATTAATTATGGCACTCATAATTCATTATTATTATTTTGGGCAGTTTGGTCATTTTAATAAAAGTCATTTGTAAGGATTTATAATCCTTATTTGGTTTTAAACCTATTAAGGAAAGTCATACAAAATATTCGAGACTAAACCCTAAGTCTCGGGGAGACCTATCCTAAGGTCTCGATACCTAGGCTCGGGTATCACAATGGTATTTTCCCACAATCCGCTAAAAATCTTATTCTTTCAAGGTATCGCTCTTAACCCGCACTTTTGACTAGTCGGTTAAAATATGTAAGATTTTAGCCGGTGTTATATCCAGAAAATATTAATAAATTCCTTAATTATTTTTAAAGAAAATAAACTCTTAAATTTTCCTTTTATTTTTCTTAAGGTTTTGATATCTAAAAATCGTTTTAAGAAAATTGCCTAATTTGTCTTAATTAGGAAAACCGTTATAAATTTCCCATCTTGACTAATTAATTTTCCAAAATCAAGTAATCAATTTTACTTACTAGAAAAATAATTCATTTAATTATTTTCTCAATATATAGTGTTTTAAACCCTCTTTTAATTTATTAACTATTAATAAATTAAATCTCTTATTTGTAGAAAGAATAAAAACTCTTTAATAAAAATAATTCATTTAAACTCAAAGGGGTAATTTTAGTGAAAATATGATTTCAAGACTTACCAATTTATATATTGAAATAAGCAAAATTTTACTTTTTACCTTATGTTCCAAAATCTCATTTTTACACTAAGTGTGAAAAGCCTATTTTTCACATTTTTAACTACATACTTCGTTAGTTCATAACTTGAAATTTACTTACCCAATTGTTACCAAAATTTTCCAATTCCATTTTTGTTATGCCATTTAGGTCTTTGTAAAATCTTATGTCAAAATGAGCATTTTTTATTGGTGAAATCATTTTCCAACAATGAGGTAAAAATGACCTTATTTTCAAGTCCTTATTTTTTCCAAACTTTGACAGTTAATAACTTTCAAACCGTTTAATATTTTCTTACCAAATTTTACAGTGGAATAATAGGTTATCCCAGAAATATGTCCACAAAATTTTAGAAAAAACTGGGTTCATTTTCCTTATACAGTGGCTGTCCAAACTTGGTTCCGAAAATAAGAATACGAAAAAACAGTTTTTTACCTAAACTTTGAAATAGCATAACTTACTCATTTCTAAACATTTTTTAGTGTTTCAAAAGCTCAATTTTATGTACTCAATCTTAACAACATCACAGTACAATTTAATTTTACAAAAAAAATATACAGTGGCTGCTTGACCCCTTGGAAGTCACAGCTCAAAACATGTTTTGTTTTAGGGTATCCTACAAAACCCTTGGGGGTTTTGATTCCTATTTTAAAAAATCAGTACACATGCATCATAAAAATTATTAAAAAACTACCATAACCTTATTACATCACCAACAAGAAACTTTATGAATTAAATATACAAAATAATGCTTAAAACTAAAACCCTACAACAAAATCATCAAAAGTAAACTTTTTACCTTTTTGGTGTTCTTGCTTAAGGTTTGGACCTTCCTATTAGCTTTGACTCCTTCAAAACCTTTCAAAAACCCTAAACCAATTTCCCCCAACAACATAGTTAATTAGCTATTTGAAACTCTATGCTTAAAACTTTACAAAAGCCTAGATTAGTGAAACTTTACCTTAGGGAAAATACTTCCTAGACCAAGACTTAGCCTCCAAGTTTCCTTGGTGTTCTTGAGGTTGAATATTGAGAGACAACTTGAGAGAGTTAAAAAAAAAGATGATAGTGAGAGAGTGAAAGTGAGTGGTCGGTTCTTAGGGGGAGGTTAGAAGAGTTTATACTATCTAATTTCTCCTAAAAACACTCAAGTGTTTTACTCCCACTTGCCCACTTGACAATATCCCAAACCTTTAAATAAATGGGATTTAAACTCAATTAGTTAATAAATGGGATTTCAAAACATCACATGGCCGGCCACCCATTGCTATATATATGCGATCATTTTTTTTTTATAAAGGTTAATAAATGTTTCATAAGAAGAAAAGTCCAAATTGGCTTTTGACACATTTTTCACTCTTATTATGTTTTAACCACCAAACTTAACATTAATTAATTAAATTAAATGTCTCTCACATTTAATTTAATTAATCACATAATAAAATTTAACCTAAGGTCCATTCATGGAATAAAATTCCCCATTTCGGCAAAATTAGGCATTTAACACAAAATGCCTTAAAATTTCCATTTTCTTTTAGATTTATTATTTTTGACCAAACTTTAACTTTTATGAATGTATTTTAGGCCCAAAATATAATTGCCATGATTTTTCATTTTATTTTCTGAGATTTTTACCCAATCAGGGTTTTTGTGTCGGTCCAGGATCGAAAGTCTTATCTTGACTTTTAAAATCACAAAATTCATATTTTGGCTAGCAATAACTCATGGAATACTTCCAGACAAAACATAATATTATTTAAAATAATATTCTTAACCCGGGGAAAAAATCCTGACCTGAGTCGTTTAAAGGTGCCCGAAAACACAGGACGTTACAGGACTCGCCCTGGCAACTCGCACTCCACGTGCTCAACGCTGCTCCCAGCCCCTTGCCGTTCTCGGCCTTACACTCAACGTGCCCAATTCCATTCCCGGCCCTTCTCCGTTCTCGGTCTACACCATTCCCGACTCAAGCCGACCATTCACATCATAATATACACAGCATAACAAGCAAGTATAAAATTCTAGCATATTCAGTTAAAGGGATACGCCCCGCAGTTCTAACATATTGGGCTCGGCCTTGCATATCAACTCTATTCAAATACATTGGGCTCAGCCCTGCACACAAGCTCTATGGGAACAAGGGTTTTCTTACCTCAGTTCTGAGCTTTCCGAGCACCGATGCTCCAAGCACAGTCCTCTAACGTGAGCCTCGCCGAAACCCTAGTCACAACACATTAACAATGTCCATCCATCAAATTCCAATCCAATAAATAACTTCGAGCCATAATCCTAACCTCCGGGACCTTGAATTCTATCAATCCGGGTGATAAAATCCATCCCGAGCCTTACCCATTAAGTTCCCAAGCCTAAATACCCTTAAAAACTCAGATTGGCACTAAGGGTCACGAGCCCACTCACAAGAGCGGCGGCTAGCCTCGAAACAGAGGCTAGCACCACACTGACCCCCACACGGGCCGCGGCGCGTATGAGCTTCTCGGCCTCCCATGGCCGCGCGCGCACACGGGCCACGGCGCACCCCTCCTAGGGTCGCGGCTCTCACCTCCAAACCCAGAATTTTCCACCATTTTCCACACCTTTCCTCAAGCTAATTCACCCAAAACTCATATATTTAACCCAGATAACTAACACATATACTCCAGATCAATAACAACTCAGTAACAACATAAAAATCCATCAAAGTCTACTCCAAAATCCAACTAAAACCCGAAGAACAAATTAGATTCTACCCACATGCAAAGCTTTGAAACACAGCTGAAATTTAAACACAACTTCCATGAAAAAGCTTACCTCTTGCTGAGTTAAACCCCTGAAATTGAACCTTAATCCCCCAAGCTCCTAGCTCCTTAACTTCACAGCCCAAAGTCCTCAATTTCTTGACCAATTCCTCCAAAGTTCTCCTTTGACATGTCTTAGAGAATGAGAGAGAGAGATGAATAAGAGCTGTCTTTAGTTGAAAGGAAATATGTGTCGGTTTCTAAAGTTTCTAAGTATTTCCCCTTTTTGTTTTATTTGACATACGTCTAAAAGGTTACCTCAAGGCTCGGGGTACCAAAACGTCCATGAGGGCAAAATGGTAAATTTCCCCAGTATTCCCGCCTAGACATTCTATCCTCAAATATATCTCCAAATATTTATTTTCATGTCCCAATAATCCCGTAACACACCTAGTACCCAAATTACCCCTTGACTCGACCTGAGTCAAAATCTCAACCCTGTTGTAACTTTCCGACTAACTGCTCACCAGGACTGTCCCGGTCCGTGCTGCACAGACATATCACATACACATGAAATTTATCACATTTATACCCCTAATATCTAGATGGGGTCCACATGCGTATTTAACTTAACTAAACATGCATCACAATCATATATACACATAAATCTACATATAAGCATATTAAACCACTTATTGCCCTCCAGGCACACTAATCAGGGCCCTAAGCCCGATTAGCAAATTCGGGTCGTTACATGTTCCAAAATCCCAAATCTGTTCTCATATCCCGGTATTTTTTGTAAGGAAAATAGGATAGGATTCTATATGTTATGTTATGTGTTATCTTATAATATATGTGTTATGATTAACCTATGATTTATGTGATGTTATGTTTGTTTGTAGACTTGGGCATATGACCTGTATATCTAACAAGCCCCAATAAATTTATGGGCATATGACTTGTTTGTTTATGGGACCCCAAGTAATAATGGCCATTATAGTATGTATGTGACATATGTTTATGATATGTTTTATGTTACATTATGAATTTTATGTATATGGTTTATGTGTTAGATTTTCCTTGCTGGGCATTAGGCTCACTCCTTTTATGTTTATATGTGCAGGAAAATAGCTTTGGTGGCGGGAAAGGTTCTTGGTAGTTTGGGCATGTGTGTTGAGGCGAAATGGAATTGAAGGGCCGAGAGTTCGATTCGAGGATGAAGTTTCTTTACTTATGGTTTATATGTATTTTTCCGCATTTTACCATGTAATCAATTATGTTATGTTTTCTTTTAAAACAATGGGATCCCATATCCTACTTAAAGTTTTATGTAGTTTAACATTTGTTTTTACAAGTTCTTAATGAAGTAATATTTATTTCCCTTGTAAGTTTTATTAAAGATTAGTGTCTATGTATAGTTATCGTTAATGGTCCAAAGTCTAGAGTAGTTGGGTCATTACAGTTGGTATCAGAGCAATGGTTCCTTCGCCTGAAGTTCTCCTCGATACACACACTCAAAGCTCTGAATCTGACCGCCAAGTAAATATTTAAGTTATGGTTATTTTGCTTATGTGTATAGCTAACGATTTTAGTATTTATGTTTTCAGTTAAGTATGAACGGAGCATTAAGCAATGAGGACATCCAAGCCATTAAGGATTTAAAAATAATAAGGGAACCAAGAAACACCGTAGGAGCACTAGAAAGAATCACTCGAAGACTGCTTTTGTTTCACAAAGAAATAGGTCACCTCCAAGAGTCTAAGCAAATCATGATGAGAGCAACGAAACAATATGTATTAGTAATTAGACTGTTTAGAGATTTTCATCCTATAATAGCAGCCTTAGAGGAAATATGGGAAACAATGGATGATGAAGATGAACTGCCAGCAGCAATGCGATATTACTTTCTCTTAGTTAGGTTCACTGCCAAATCAGAATTTTAGTTTACAAATGAGCAAAAACATAGGATTTTTACGAACCTTCCTAGAGGAAATTTTGAGGCACATGATAATGAAGATTATGAAGAACTAGATGATGATATGCTAGATGAAGGATCAGATGTAGAAGATCCTGATTTTTAGAATAGTTAGTTTTCATTGTTTGTTTTATGGTTGTAATAAGTGAAAAACTATTTTCCAAATTAATATCATGTTATTTTGTTATCATGTATGAGTTTGATTTTTATTTCGCAATCATAATAAATAATAAATAAAATAAATAATGACTAAGTTTGGTGAGGGTGGATACAAATCAATGAACCAAGTTTCTATATTGAGAGTTAGGGGGCCATAGTAGTGGGAACGATTTTACTGATCCCAGCCCTCCCTCAATATGGTTAACTTTGGGACAAAGATGAGTTTCGAGCCTGAGAATTAAGTCATATAGGATAATTAGAAACAAACTTAGAAATAATAAATATGGCTTGTTTTTCTAAGTATAGAAACCCACTCTAAATAATAAAGAATACTTATAAAATTTTCATAAGAAGTCATAATCAATAGGTCTGAGATATGTTTGTTTTAGAATATGTTTTTCCTTAGAGCCTATTAGGTAAAGTTCTAACATGTTTCTTTTAACTGTTAGAACTCTGCTACGATGTCGCTCTGAAGATCTGCACGCACCAACAGAAACGCCTCCAACGCTGTTCCAGTGAGCAATGAAGCGCCTCCAGTTCGCAGAAAGGGAGTGCGTGCTACTGCTAACTGCAACGCGCCAGCACTGCCAGCTGACAACACTGCAGAGATTTCCAAACTGCGACAACAAGTCGAGGAACTTTTGCAGCAACAACAACAACAGGCTCAGACCCAGACTCAACCTCCGCCTCCACCGCAGCTGCAGCAACAACAAATGACCTTAGCACCCCAACAAGTTGGTCCATATGGGGGATGGATAGTGGTGAACTACGCGCCATATCCAGTACATCACATGGAGCCAGTGTATGAGAGGTTCCGCAAACAGCACGCTCCAAACTTCGAAGGGACTACAGACCCCTTTGAGGCAAAAGAGTGGCTAAGGAATGTGGAGCCAATTCTGACGCACATGAATCTCAGTAATGCGGACCGTATATCCCGCGTCTCGTCATTGCTCAAGAAGGATGCCAGGATATGGTGGGACTTGGTCCAACAATCGCATGATGTTGCCACCATGACATGGACTCGATTTGTGGAGCTGTTCCACAAGAAGTACTACAATTCGGTTGTACTCTCTTCAAGAGTTGAGGAGTTTGCCAACTTGAAGCAAGGAAATTTATCAGTGGCAGAGTATGCTCGTCAGTTCGACCGCTTAGCTAAGTTCGCATCTGAGATGGTTACAATCAATTTTCTGAGGGTGAACAAATTTGTTAGAGGACTTCGACCGAAGATCGAGATGGGGGTTAAGCTAGCAAACCCAGGGAATACTACATATGCCGATGTCCTTGAGACGGCAATAGAAGTAGAGAGGTTGCAGGCTAATGTAAGTAAAGAGGAAGCCAGTAAGCCTGGACCTAGACAGCAGAGTCAACCTCAGACTAGTTGAAACAACAACTATAATGGCAACAATCAGTCAGGCAACAACGGTAACGGTCAAAAGAGAAGGCATCCTGATAACAAGCAATCTGACAGCGATAAGAGGGCACGGACAAATAATAGGGGAAATAGGCCGGGTTATGTGGAATACCCGCCATGTGCTAAGTGTTAGAAGAAACATCCTGGAGAATGTCGCGCAAACACCAAGGAATGTTTTAACTGTGGTCAGGAAGGACACCGGAAAAGAGATTGTCCTTAGCGCAAGCTAGAAGGAAAGAAAGACGACAAGATGGTTCCTGCTAGGGTTTTTACCTTAACACAAGGAGAGGCAGATGCTAGCAATAAGGTGGTCACAGGTCAGGTTTCTATCCTCAATAACATATGCTCTGTATTATTTGATTTGGGAGCCACTCATTCGTATATCTCGTTAGGAATGATAGAAAAACTAGAAAAACCTTGTGAAAAATTTAGAACTAGGTTTGTAACCGAGTTGCCTTCGGGCGAAGTAGTTCTATCATCACGGATAGTACGAGGCATACCGATCAAGATTGAGGACGTAGAACTAGAAGGAGACCTGATAGAACTGGTCATCAAGGACTTCGATGTGATACTAGGCATGGATTGGCTAGCATGGCATGGCACAACCATCGACTGTAAATGCAAGAAGGTGATGTTCGAGACTCTTGACGGCCAGACACTATGCTTCATGGGACAGGCTTCAGGATTACGCACCCCGTTTGTATCATGTCTCAAAGCTCAAAGAATGATGGAAAAGGTATGTCAAGCGTTCTTAGCCAGCATCACAGATGTGGTAAAGGAGACACCGCTTAAGGTTGGAGATGTTCATATTGTATGGGAATTCCCAGAGGTATTTCCCGATGACTTGCCAGGATTGCCGCCAACTCGGGAAATTGACTTCACAATAGAATTAGTACCAGGCATCGAGCCTATCTCTAAGGCACCATACCGGATGACACCCACAAAACTCAAGGAGTTAAAGACGCAGCTACAAGAACTCCTAGACTTGGGTTTTATTAGGCCAAGCCATTTGCCATGGGGAGCTCCGGTGCTATTCGTGAAGAAGAAGGACGGAAGTATGCGGATGTGTATAGACTATCGTGAGCTGAACAAGGTAACGATTAAGAACAAGTACCCGCTACCCCAGATCGACGACTTGTTTGATCAACTATGAGGCACGACTGTATTTTCAAAGATCGATTTACGGTCCGGGTATCATCAGATCAAGGTAAAGAGATAAGATATTCCTAAGACAGCCTTTAGAACTCGTTATGGACATTATGAGTTCTTGGTTATGTCCTCTGGTCTTACTAACGCACTAACCGCGTTTATGGACTTAATGAATAGGGTCTTCAAGGACTACTAAGATAAATTTTTTGTTGTGTTCATCGACGATATCTTAGTATACTCCAAGGATGAAGTAGAGCACGAGGAACATTTGAGGTTGATTTTGATGCGATTGAAGGAGCATCAACTCTACGCCAAGTTCAAGAAATGCGAATTTTGGCTTTTGCAAGTGGCGTTCCTTGGGCACATTATATCAAAAGACGGAGTTGTAGTAGACCCATCAAAGGTAGAGACCGTGAAGGACTGGCCAAGACCAAAGAACGCATCTGAAGTAAGAAGCTTTCTAGGGTTAGCAGGTTATTGTAGGAGGTTCGTAGAGGGCTTTTCTAAGATAGACACTCTGCTCACCAACCTGACCCAAAAACAACAAAGATTCAACTGGAATGATAAGTGTGAAGAAAGCTTGATAAGCTTTGCTCAACACCAGTACTCTGTGTACCGACACCCAATGATAAGTTCGTAGTCTACTGCGATGCATCGAAGCAAGGATTGGGTTGCGTGCTGATGTAGAATGACCAGGTGATAGCCTACGCCTCACGATAGTTGAAGGAGTACGAGCAGCACTATCCAACTCACGATATGGAGTTGGCAGCGGTGGTCTTTGTGTTGAAAATCTGGCGCCATTATCTTTACGGAGAACGGTGCGAGATTTATACGGACCACAAGAGTTTAAAGTACTTCTTTACTCAAAAGTAGCTCAATATGAGGCAGCGCAGGTGGTTATAGTTAGTAAAGGATTACGACTGTGAAATCTTATACCACCCGGGGAAGGCCAATGTAGTTGCCGATGCGCTTAGTAGGAAAAGTTATGGAAATTTAGCAGCCTTAGCCAGAATAGAAAAGCTGCTACAGCAAGAGCTGATCAATACCAGAATAGAAGTAATTGTAGGCAAGCTAGCTAACTTGTCTATCTAGTCGAATCTGCTAGAAGATATACGGATTGGTCAGAGACATGATGACACACTAGCAACACATATGGATGCAGTCAGAGAAGGCAAGGCTACAGATTTCTCAATATCTAGTCAAGATTTATTGAGATATAAGGATCGAGTATGCGTGCCAAATGATCAAAGGATTAGGAAGACGATTCTAGAAGAAGCGCACAGTACCCCGTACTCAGTTCACCCAGGGTCTACCAAGATGACTCATGACATCAAGGAAATCTATTGGTGGCCAGGGATGAAGAAGGACATAGCAGAATTTGTGTCCAAGTGTCTTATATGCCAGCAAGTGAAAGCAGAGCATCAACGGCCTGCGGGCTTATTACAACCGCTTAGTGTACCAAAATGGAAGTGGGACGATATAGCCATGGACTTCGTGACAGGTTTGCCAAGGATGAATAAGCAGCATGATTCCGCTAGGATAGTAATAGATAGACTAACCAAGTCGGCTTATTTCCTGCCTGTTAAGACTTCATACACGGCAGACCAATATGCAGACATCTACGTCTAAGAGATAGTACGGTTGCATGGAATCCCCAAGACAATAGTGTCAGATAGAGGATCAATGTTTACATCGAGATTTTGGGGAAGTTTACAGCAAGCAATGGGTACTAAGTTAAGTCTTAGTACAACTTTTCATCCTCAGACCGACGGGCAGTCCGAGCGTACGATTTAGATTTTAGAAGATATGCTACGCGCATGTGTACTTGATTTCGGAGGATCATGGAATAAGTACTTGCCGCTGATAGAGTTCTCCTACAACAATAGCTACCAGTCAACGATTGGGATGGCACCTTATGAGTTGCTATATGGAAGAAGGTGCCGATCACCGTTGCACTGGGACGAGGTAGGAGAAAGGCAGCTTCTAGGTCCTGAAGTTGTTAGACAAGCTCAAGAAGCAGTAGCGCTTATTAGACAGCGTATGCTTGCTGCTCAAAGCCGCCAGAAAAGCTATACGGATGCCAAGCGACGCGATGTGGAATTCAAAGTCAGAGATCAAGTCTTCTTGAAGATATCTCCTATGAAATGTGTAAAGCTGTTTGGGAAGAAAGGCAAGCTTAGTCCCCGATTTATAGGTCCTTTTGAGATATTGGACAAAGTGGGAGCAGTTTTGTATAGACTAGCCCTAACGCCAGCATTAGCAGATAGTCACAACGTGTTCCACATCTCGATTCTACGGAAGTATGTGTCAGACCCATCTCACGTCCTCAAGTACGATACGATAGCACTCCAAAAAGACTTGAGTTACGAGGAACAACCGGTTAGCATCCTGGATAGGGGGTGAAGCAGTTACGGTCCAAGAGCATTCCTATAGTCAAAGTCCTATGGAGCAATAGTTCTGAACGAGAGGCAACATGGGAGTTGGAGGAGGACATGCAAAGCCGGTATCCGGAGTTATTTGGTAAGTAAATTTCGAGGATGAAATTCTTTTTAGTAAGGGAGAATTGTAGAGTCCAACAACTTTACTGAGCTAGTCAGATAGTAGTATAATAGTAATAGTAGTAGTGTTTTTATGACTGTGGATTTTGGTTCAGACCGGGAATTATTTGGACACTCATAGTAGCACTTGTAGATTTTCTAAGTTTAACCTACAGTTTAAGAATATTAATTTTAACCTAAGGTTTGATTAATATGACTAATATTGATGGTGATATTTATTATATTATAAGGTTTAGATAAACCCAATAAGAAAGTAACACTTGTCATGTGTATGCTTAATTATGATTAAGTATTTTTGAGGAATAAGTTTATTAAGAGTAATATTTGAATATCCTAGGGTCTGTCAGCAGCTTTGAAAACGTTAGAGGACTTAGTCAAGGCTGTTTACTCAATTCAAATTAAGCTAAGATTGTGTAATTTTGTGTTTAAATATTCAGCGTATGCCGATATATCACAGCTATAGGGGGCGATGTATCGCACTACGGGAATACAAAAAACACGTAACTTCGCACGAGCACCTCGACGAGCCTCGGGCATGCTGGCCCAAGCGATATATCGCCTACAAGGGGCGATATATCGGCTCCTTTTGCATAATTTTGAATGTTTTTTAAAACGTTCCCATTTTAATCTTTAACCTCTTGACAAATCCAGCATCTTTCTGACCGAGTCTTCAGCCTCTGCTGAACGACAATTCAAATATTTTTCACTTAAAAAGCCATTATTTTTAATCAAGTTAAATGAATATCTTTTCATTCTTGAACTCTATAAATAGGACCTAGTACCCAGCCATTTATTCATTCATCAAGCTAAGTTCAGAGGCTGCAAGTTGCTAGGTTATTGTGAGAGTGTAAACACTTGGGTTGGGAATTATAAGCTTACCAAACACTTGGGAATTAAGGTTTATAGAACATTTCGGTTCAAGGTTTAGATTGGCTATAGAAGCATTCAAGGTATTCCACACTCTAGTTCATTTGGTATTATTTTTCTTTAAGTTCTTATAGTTTTCTTCTCAGCATCCTAACGTTATTCTTTATTCTTGGATAGGAAATCTAAGTTCTTGAACCTAAGGTTTTTGGTAAGTATATTCTTCACGGTATAGTTCTTTCATCACTTTCATCTCATTCTCTTTAGTATACTCACCCTTCCATTTATGGTTTTTAGGAGTGTTCCAAAGTCCCAAATCTGTTCTCATTTCCCAGTATTTTTGGTAAGGAAAATAGGATAGGATTCTATTTGTTATGTTATGTGTTATCTTATAATATATGTGTTATGATTAACCTATGATTTATGTGATGTTATGTTTGTTTGTAGACTTGGGCATATGACCTGTATATCTAACAAGCCCCAATAAATTTATGGGCATATGACTTGCTTAGCTAGCAAGCCCCACAAATCTAATGGGCATATGACTTGTTTGTTTATGGGACCCCAAGTAATAATGGCCATTATAGTATGTATGTTACATATGTTTATGATATGTTTTATATTACATTATGAATTTTATGTATATGGTTTATGTGTTAGATTTTCCTTGCTGGGCATTAGGCTCACTCCTTTTATGTTTATATGTGCAGGAAAATAGCTTTGGTGGCGGGAAAGGCTCTTGGTAGTTTGGGCATGTGTATTGAGGCGGAATGGAATCGAAGGGCCGAGAGTTCGATTCGAGGAAGAAGTTTCTTTACTTATGGTTTATATGTATTTTTCCGCATTTTACCATGTAATCAATTATGTTATGTTTTCTTTTAAAACAATGGGATCCCATATCCTACTTAAAGTTTTATATAGTTTAAAATTTGTTTTTACAAGTTTTTAATGAAGTATTATTTATTTCCCTTGTAAGTTTTATTAAAGATTAGTGTCTATGTATAGTTATCGTTAATGGTCCAAAGTCTAGAGTAGTTGGGTCATTACATATGTATTATCTAAACGATTATGTGATTTTTGAGCCTTTATTAGAGAAATGTCTTTTGGTTAACTTTAATTAACAGACTATATAAATAGGGAAAGAATCATTAAATGGTTGCAATAAAAGACCGTCTTTTATTTGTTTTATGTGTCTAATTAATTACAAGACAATCTAAAAAATAATTCACATATATGTTTCACTTAATTGTGGTTGGAATAAGATATTTTATTGAATCTATGATTTGCACAATAATTCATAATTATCATTTATACTCATTGATGAAATAGGTGGAACAAGTATATTTAAAAAATAACAACTGAATTTATTATTCAAAAGAAATACTAAACTTGTTTATTCATCAAATAAAGGAATCTAAAAACATAGTTTCTAGAACTACTTTAAAGAAAAAGAACTTATTAATTTCTTTCATAATGAAAATAAACTATTTCAAAATGACAAAAAATTTAAATTTTTATTAACAAAATAAATTTCCAAACTAATCTTTTCTTTATTCAATTGTCTTCATCATTTCCTCGTCACTGTGTTTTCAATGCAACTATTCTTTTTTTTTTCAAAAGATTAGTGCATCCCTGAAAACAAGAACAAATGAAAAATATTATTAGTGGCATAATTTTGAATCTAGCATTTAAAAATATTAAAGAAGAGTTTTTAAGTAAATCGAATTTACCTTGTATTTCAAAAATTGAGCATGTGTTATAGAATCATCCTTTATCATGGCCCACATCTCATATGTAGTTTCAATAACCATATATCTTTCTTTAATATCGCCATGTGTTGACGTGGTTTTTCGCCAACAATGTATTAAGAAATAATAAGGGAAGATTAGTGCTTGATGGTAAATTGTAATGAAAATAACAAGAATTCACTCAAAAAACACAGAACTTTTACGTGGTTCAGTGGTTAAAATCCACCTAGTCCACTAGTAAATAGTATTGCTATTTATCTCTCTATTTTAGCAGAGTTTCGGTATTACAGAATAATGGTCCCCCTTTCCTGTTCAATATTCCCAGTATTTATAGGGGAACTCCATGAACAAGTTTGGGTAACTGCGTGAGTTAATCACGTAATTACATAATGTATATATTTAACACAAATCATTTCCATTTATGTTAGGATATGATTTGATAACAAAATAAATATGTTCATGTTATCTCGAATAATAAATATGACAGCCTGGTCATGAATAAGCGTATAAACAAATCCCGAATCTTTGGGGATCCTTTAGTATGTGTTATATCTGAATCACCATGAGTTGCATATCTCTCACGAGCTTGTGCTCTGACAACTATCTGATTCTTAGTTCGTGGTAAAGTCAGGATGCCTAACACTATGTCTGACCATTATGAAACTCGAGCTGTCCACTGGGATAACAATCAGATATCCTACTTGGTTATTTTCCACGTATTTATCTGCCAGCTGTACCCGAGCTGAGATAACGAACTCGTGAAATTAGGGTACAACATTTGAACCCAAGCTCCTGATCGTGTTTGGTGCCATCATTTTCTTACATACATAGTAGGGGCTTTTAAACTTCTGCTACATAAAACCATGCCTGCCTATTACTCGAGTACTAGACACGTGGTCTTCTGCCATTGGCGTCTGTTCGGGTTTCGATGACTGTAATAATTGTCTTGTCAAATTTTTGCCGCCATTTGGTCTATTGAATCTTGGCCCTTGGATCTCGAGCTCCCCCTAATTGGATGGCCCGGATTAATATCCGTAGTTTATGTATAAGTAGGGTGATCAGACTTCAAATCTCACCACCTTTGCATTAAAAAAATTTCCATTTCTCAACTCTCAAACTTCCCTTCTTCTTCTCCAGAATCGCTAAAACTATTCATCGTGCACAAACCTTCAGAAGCTTTCCAGGAGCTTCCCGCTGCCGAATCTACATCCTCTAGTCACCGAACATATTTCCTGTAAGTATCTCATCCCTTTTCCCTTTTTTTTTTGTTCTTCCTTATCCAATGAGATTTTTGTTCTCAACAATGTTCGTTTACAACGTTCATTGTTTGTTACCATTAGTTTATTTCTAAATGGTCATAGGAAATAGGTTTCGACTTAGGTTCAATGCATGAACCCAAACATGTTTTAGAAATAAGATACTCATGAATTTGGGAAAATATCTAGGTTCATCTGGGGTAGCCCTAATGACAAATTAGTTTAAAGAATACCCATTTGGGGTAAAGAAACTGAAGGTTCTTTAGGCTTAATACCAGGTAGCTTAGGGGTTATGCTTCCTTGAGTCGTTTCACACTAAACCGCTTTCCAATGGAGACTAGTGGGTCTAACATTTCTGACATGCGGATCCTGAAGTATCTGGGGATTATTAAGAAACCGAGGCGCGTAGCCTAGGATATAGCGTGGCACCACACAATGGGGCTAAGGATAACTTTAGCTCGTATAACGACAATAATCCATTTCATCCTTCGTACCTTTACGACATAGTTATAGATCATCTTAGGTCGCTTACTAACTAGGTCGCTTTGTCGTCAGGCGATCTGATGGCACCCCCTAAGAAGAAATTTGCGAGCTCATCCACTCAATGCAAAGACAAAGGGAAGCAGGTCGCCCTTGACTCTCCCATTCCACACTTCAGTTCGGTAGTGGAGAAAGAAGTTCCCGTCGACCCCAACGCATTCTTCAAGGCCGAGCGCATAGTCTCGAAAATCAAGACTCAAGGGAAAGTGAATAAAATCATGTTGAGTCACAACATCGAGATCGGAGCTGGTGGTCTCCTCGCCCGACCTATGTTTGAAGGGGAAATGAACTGTCCCCTTTCCATGATGATTATGTGGCCTGGAGCGATGAGCATCTAAAGGTTGGGGCCTTTCTTCCCCTGGACCAGTATTTTGTAGATTTCTTAAACTATGTAAAATTGGCTCCTTTCCAGCTCCCCCCAAATTCATATAAACTTTTGGCGGGGCTGAAATATCTGTTCTTGAGGCATGAGTGGGAGGTCACCTCTCTAGCGGATATTTTATTCTTTTTCTGTCTCAAAGCAAGCCCCGACCAGAGAGGACGCGGTGATGGGTTTTACTACCTCACGCGGTTTCCAAGCTCTGTCTCCGTCATTGAGCTTCCCAGCCATTCAAATGACTATAAAGATTTATTCTTTATGTCGAATGGCTTCAAAAATTATGAACACAGATATTTCAACCGGCCTCGTAAGTCTTCTACCTTTGTAAATCCAGCTCGTGAACTTTCATTCCTTATACTTAAAATATATATTTTTTGTACACGTCCTAATTGAGTTTGTTTTTTGTGCAACCATATTCGCTAGGACGGAAAAATCTGTGACCCTCGGGGGTTAGTATGAGAAACTGTCCAGACTTTCCCCTGGGGAAAAAGATTATTGCCAGGCCGTGAATGATGTCACGATGTTGTCCTGTAAGTTGATCGGTGAGGGTCAAACACTGGCCCTAAGGACCTGAGCTCCTCTTCCAGTGATCTCCAAGCTTCCATCCTCTCAAGAGGCTTTGGCAATTGCTTAGGACACCGACAAGGAAGAGGCCGAGGTGCCTCTCGTTCGGAAAAGACAGGTTCCTGAAGCTGATCAAATACCTAATCCTAACCAGGCTGCTTTAGGGGCAGCAGCCGGCCCCTCCAGCCAAGGTAACCCATACCTTTTTAGGGAGTTAGATCGAGCTACTGCTAGCTTTAGGTTAATACGTTTTAACCCCAACCAGCTAGTTAGTCGCCACCCCACCGACCTGGACCTAAATGTAACTCTCCTTTAATGTGTGGATCACTTAGTAGTGCATTACGACCACAATTATCCCAAAAACACCATTGTAGTTGACAACACGCTGAACTTTAGATCTTCTATCTTTGAAGAGTACGGAACCAACCTTAGGACTTGGCCTTCTTTGCTCCAGGGAGCATTTTCTCCTGGGTTTAGGCAGTATGTAGACAAATCTAGCCCCGAGGAGGGACCTGAACCCCCTAGGATCTTAGAGATTGTATCCTTAGATTCCCCCTCCCCTCCATTAATCCCAGGGCCGGAGGTCGTGTTTAGCCCAGCTCATACACCCGAGCTGGTGATAATAGATTCCTCCCTAGACCGAAGGGTAGGATCTTTATTCCCCCCACCTTTTTTTTCATGTCTTTGAAACATTAATTTTGTGAATTAACTCCCTTTGTTCTTTTCAGGAGAAGAGATGGAATCGACAGGAGCTCCCGACCTAAGGACTACCTTTCAGGCTAAAAAGTCCGGAGCGGGCCCCGTCGTGAAGAGGCTAAGGGTAAAGACACGAGCTCCGCTCGGGAGCCAGCTCCGATGACTACTGCCATCGTTGGGCAAGTTCCTCATCCTCCCCTTCGACACATGCCTCCACCTCCCCAAGTAATTCAAAGACCCCCATCGTCCGAATACCAGTTGAGCCACAGGACCTGGAAAAGATCCCCGAGGCCTTTCAGGGTATAATGTATGAGACAGCGACTCATATGGTGGGCCACGCATATAAAGCCAGTGCAAGGGACCTGACGACCATAGAGGAGCGTAGCCTGGAGGATGTCCTTGAATCTGCCATGGGGATGAACCTCACTACGAGTCCTTCTCCCACATATGATTCTTTTTTATTTACTGTGTTCTTCCTCATTTTTTTTTAATTTGAACTTGTTTTGTTAGGAAAGTGAGCATGCCGCTAAAGCTGCCTTGACAGTTGCTCAGAAGAATGAGCATGCTGCTAAGGCTACTTTTACCACTTCCCAAGAAAGCGAACAGGCCACAAAGACCACACTATCCACCTCCCAAGCTCAGGCCGCAAAGGCGAACCACTGTGCTGAACAACTTCAGGCCTAGAATGGTGAACTCAAAGCGAAACTACTTGAGGTCGAAGTTAAAGCCAAGGAGGAAGCGACAGTGTCATCATCAACCATGGAGGAGATGCTTTACCATTGCTGGGCTTTCAACCAGGATGGGAATTTCTCCTTCATGGAGCCCAAGCTGTGGGATCCATACCTTGCTAAATTCAAGGCTCGATTTTTGCAAGAACCCTCGGAGACTGGTGAGGCTTCCGGAGCGGCGGAAGGAGATGGTGAGGAAGTTACTTTGGCGGGGCGAGCTAACAAAGCCAAATGATCTCATTTATGATTTTCTTTGTAATTGTCTAACACTCTTTTGGTATTAAACAATTTCACTCAGGATTAGCTTGAGGTTATTTCTCCTCGATGTGACAATATATTTATTTGTTTTATTTCAACATATATCTAACTTGTGATCTATTTGTCTTTCTTTTATTATCTTCTCATGTTTATGAATCCTTAGACTCTTGTACATTCAAAATTTTAGGGATCGACTTTTAAATCGAGATAGATTTTACCAAACTTGGTTATGTCAAAGTTTTTGTTCACTTAGTTGCGTCGTACCTGTTAAGAATTAGGCCTCGAACTTGGTTATATCAAGGGTTTTTAATGGTTTAAATTTAGTTCGTACTAGGTTTATTGAGAACTCGAAATTTAAAAGGCCGTTGAATAATCAATTTTTCCAAATTTCTAAGTTTCGGACCTGGTTACATCCAGGGTTTTTGATGATTTAAACTTAGTTCGCGCTAGGTTTATTGAAAACTCGAGCTTTAAAAAGCCATTGAATAATCAATTTTTCCAAGCTTCTAAGTTTTGGACCTGGTTGCATATAGGGCTTTAGATGATTTAAACTTAGTTCACGCTAGGTTTATTGAAAACTCGACTCGAGCTTTAAAAAGCCATTGAATAATCAATTTTTCCAAGCTTCTAAGTTTTGGACCTGGTTACATCTAGGGTTTTAGATGATTTAAACTTAGTTCACACTAGGTTTATTAAAAGCTCGACTCGAGCTTTAAAAAGCCATTGAATAATCAATTTTTCCAAGCTTCTAAGTTTTGGACCTTATCCGAGCAGGCTTAACTTTTCCAACCTAGGTTATGTGCCCCCCAAGTAACCAGAATGTATAAACTTTCTTGGTTGCTTTACAAATATGAGAACACGAGCTTGCAATAATAACACTAAGAAATGGTTATTTAATAATCCATCTATTATTTAATCGAAATGGATTTTATAAATAAGCCTTACATTGATGGTGGAACTACTAATAATAATTTTTCAAGTGCTGAGCATTCCAAGTCCATGGGACTACTTCCCCATTCAGTCGAGTTATGTTGAAAGTTCCCTCATGCAAGACTTTTACGATCTGGTATGGTCCCTCCCAGTTCGGGCCTAATACACTATCCTTGGGGTCTTTATTAGCCAAAAAGACCTTTCGGAGAACTAGGTCACCCAATCTAAGCCTGCGCCCCTTAACCTTAGAATTGAAATAGCGAGTGATTTTTTGTTGATAATGGGCGAGCTGTAACTGGGATTCCTCTCATTTCTCTTCGATCAGATCGAGAGATGCGTTAAGTAGCCCGTCATTCTACTCTTGATTAAATGTCCTTTGCCTATGAGTAACTACCATGGCTTCGATTGGAAGCATGGCCTTGCTTCCAAAAGTTAAGGAAAAAGGAGTATGCCCCGTGGAGGTCCTGTTTGGTAGGTCCAAAGTACTTGCGAGAGCTGTTCGGGCCATAGTCCTTTGGTTTCGTCTAACCTCTTCTTTAAGCTCACCTTAAGGGTTTTGTTTATAGCCTCGACCTTCCCGTTGGCTTGTGGGTATGCTATCGACGAGAAACTCTACATGATGCCATATTTTTCACAGAAGTCAGTGAAGAGATCACTGTCGAATTGTGTCCCATTGTTTGACACGATTTTATTAGGAAGTCCAAATTGACATATAATACTCTTCACCACAAAGTCCATGACTCTTTTTGAGGTGATGGCTGCCAGAGGCTCGACTTCTACTCAATTAGTGAAGTAATCGATCGACACCACCGCATATCGAACTCCTCCCTTTCCCATAGGTAGGGAACCTAGTAGGTCGATTCCCTATACTGCAAATGGCCACGAGGATGTAATCATCGTTAGCTCGACTGGAGCAGCTCGGGCAACTATGGCGAAACACTGGCATTTGTCACACTTTTCAACATACGAGGTCGAGTCTTTCATTAAAGTGGGCCAAAAATAGCCCTGTCTCAGTATCTTCAGTGCCAGGTTTTGCCCCCAGCATGATCTCCAAAAAATCCTTCATGTATTTCTTGTAAAATGGTTTTGGCTTCCTCGGGCAGAACACATCACAGGAGAGGCAACGAATGACCATGCTGATACAAGGTTCCATATACTATTACGTACCATGGAGCTTGATAGAGTACTTTTCTCGCGTCTTTTATGTCATCAGTTAACTTTGCAGTTGTGAGGTATTCCATTATGGGAGTCATCCAGGTCAGTCTTATGTCGATCATTCTGACCTCTATCACTTATCTCGTCACACTCGGGCTCTCCAAGAACTCCACTGGCACTACATTCAATGTCTCATCCTCTTTTGTGGTAGCAAGTCGTGCCAAAGCATCAGCGTTAGAATTCTGCTTGTGGGGTATCTGTTCAACAGAGCTGTACTCAAATTCAAACAATTCTCCCTTTACCTTAGCTAGGTAGGCCGCCATCTTGGTACCTCGAGCTTGATACTCCCCCAATACCTGATTAACCACGAGTTGGGAATTGCTATAGCATTGGATGGATTTTTCCTTGAGCTCCCTCTCCACCCTCAACCCTGCTAGTAAGGCCTCATATTCTGCTTCATTGTTGGAAGCCTTAAATTTGAATCTGAGAGCTGTATGAAATCGATGCCCTTCTAGTGAGATTAAGATGATCCCAGCTCCTGACCCGTTCTCGTTTGACGATCTGTCAACGAATAATTTCCATAATTCCTGCACCAGCTCCCTCAAGAGCTCTTCTTGAAAACCAGTGCATTCAACCATAAAGTCAGCAAGGGATGACTCTTGATTGAGGTCAGGGGCATGTACAATATCTCAAATTGGCTAAGTTCGATGGCCCATTTTAAAAGACGCCCCGACGTCTCAGGTTTTTTCAAAACCTGCCTTAAAGGTTGGTCAGTTAAGATGTTGATTGAATGGGACTGGAAATATGGCCAAAGCTTTCTGGAAGCCAATATCAGACAGAATGCCAGCTTCTCTAATAGTGGGTATCGTGACTCAGTTCCGAGAAGTCTCTTGCTTACATAATATACTGGTTTCTGAGCACGGTCTTCTTCTCGAACTAACACAGCACTGACTACATTCTCTGTCACGACCAAATAAAGGAACAACGATTCTCCAGACATAGGTTTAGATAATACCGGGGGCTCGACCAGATACATTTTTAGGTTGTGGAATGCCTGTTTGCACTCCTTGGTGCACTCAAATTTTTTGTTTCCTCTGAGCAAGTTGTAGAATGTCAGACACTTGTTAGTGGATTTTGAAATGAATCAATTCAAAGCTGCCACCCTTCCAGTTAGGCTTTTAACTTCTTTACATGACCTTGGTGAGGGAATTTCTAACAACAATATGATTTTCTCAGGATTCTCCTTTATTCCCCTCGTGTTGACTATGAACCCCAAGAATTTTCCAGATGCCACTCCAAAATTACATTTATGATGATTCAGCTTCATGTCATATCTCCTTAATATTCCAAAACATTCTTCTAGATCAGACACATGGTTATTGGCAGTATTTGACTTGACAAGCATGTCATCGACATACACCTCCATATTTCTCCCGATCTGGCCAACGAACATTTTGTTGACCAAGCTTTGGTATGCAGCCCCGACATTCTTCAATCCAAATGGCATAACTTTGTAAGAATATAAGTTATGTTCGGTCATGAAACTAGTATGTTCCTGGTCCACAGGATTCATCACGATGTGGTTATATCCAGAGTACGCGTCCATAAAGGACATGAGCTCATGACCTGCCGTGGCATCTACCATCTGGTCAATCCTTGGCAGTGGGAAACAGTCCTTTGGACAAGCTTTATTTAGATCTGAGAATTCGATACAGATTCTCCACTTCCCGTTCGTCTTCGGGACTAGCATTGGATTGGCAACCCATAACGGGGTATTTTGACTCCTGGATAAACCCGGATTTTAATAACCGAGCTACTTCTTCCTTAAGGGCTTTATCTCAGACCGTTCCCAAATGTCTCCGTTTTTGGGATTTCACAGGCACATTCTTGTCCAAATTTAAGGTGTGCATTATTATATTCATACTTATTCCCACCACATCTTCATGCGACCGAGCGAAGACGTCCAAGTTTTTCTGTAAGAAATCAACTAGCTCCTTCTTCCTTTTGTCGTCAAGATTCTTTCCAATCTTTATGACTCTTGAAGCTTCTTTGGGATCGATGTTTACTTCCTCGAGCTCTTCTATGGCTTTGAGCTCTGATCTGTCTTCGCCTACCCGTGGGTCAATGTCGTCGCATTGGGAGACCTCACTATCCTCTTTTTCCTGAGGTTCTTTTGTCCCATGAGTAACTTCTACTTCCCGGAGCTCCTCATCTCTGTCATTTATGACCATCGCTTGCTGCCCGAGTTGTGATTTTCTCTTCATAGAAATGCTATAGCATTCCCTGGCAGCGAGTTGATCGCCTCGAATTGTGCATATGCCCGCAGTTGAGGAGAATTTCATTGCCAGGTGGCAGATAGAGGTTGTGGTTTCAAATGCTATCAGCGTATGTCGACCCAAAATTTCATTGTATGCAGCCAGACAATCGATTACCACGAACTAGAATAATTCGAAAATAGTTCGTGACTCTTCTCCCAATGTCACCACCAATCTGATCATCCCGATGGCTGCTGACCCCTCACCCGAGAACCTGTACAGAGTCATCGAGGTCGCCTTCAAATAAGTTACAGATAACCCCATTTTTTCTAGGGTGGACCTGAAAAGTAGATTCACAAAACTTCCGTTATCCACTAGTGTTCTTCAGACCCTTTGGTTGGTGAGATGAACGGTTACCACCAACGGATCGTTATGTGGGAATTGCACGTGGCTAGCATCCTCTTCCGTGAAAATGATTGGTTTCTTTTCCAATCGCTGTTGTTTTGATAACTGTTGCTTCAAAACAAACTCCACCCCGTTATGAGACTTCAGTTCGGTAATGTACCTCCTTTGGGCCCTGCTGCTCGTGCCCCCCAAATGAGGTCCTCCCGCAATGGTGGTTATATCTCCCCCTACTATTGGGGGAGGTTCGACCTGATTTGTTTGAGCTCTGGGTTGGCTTGTCAGAGCTTCTAGAATAGGTAGTGAGTTCTGCCCAGCAAGCTGACTTAGATTCACCCAATTTTGGGCATACTGGGCCAAAGGCCCACCCTGATGAGAGTTTCAATCTCATCCTTTAGCTGTCGGCAATCATTAGTGTTATGATCGATGTCGTTGTGGAACCAATTTTTTTTTTAGGGATCTCTCTTCGCTCTCTGGTTCTTCAATGGTTCTGCCTTCTTCCATGGAGGGCGACTAGAATAGGCCAGAAAAATGTGCTCACGTGTGTCCGTTAGGTTGGTATACGTGGCGTAGATAGGCTTGAACTTCTCTGCGGACTTGTTTTTTTATTGTCTTGCTCTGGTCGGGTTCACCATTCCTTTTTCTTTTGTTATTCCCCCTTGGTTATTCTGGGTAACAGTTTGGGCCGTAGCTGCCACATCCATAACTGTAGCGTCCCAAATTTGCTAATAAGGCTTAGGGCCTTGATTAGCGTGCCAGGAAAGCAATAATTGATTTAATTACGTTAATATGTGAATTTGATGATTGTGTGATTAGAAATGCATGTTTATGTGAATTAATTATGCATGTGTGCCCCATTTGGCTATTAGGAGAGAAATTGTAATTTTAGCCCGTTGAGGGCATAAATGTGATATATGTGTATATTGTGATTGATACCACGTGTGAGTGGTGATGTATTTGTTGTTATATTTTGTTGACGCCGTTTTTCGTCAAACAGTGAAAGAAGAGCACATAAACAATAACTGATGATGACCAATTGAAATAAGACAACTCAAACACATGATTTTTACATGGTTCAGCAGTTAAATCTGCCTAGTCCACGAGTCTCTGTTATTAAACTCAAGATTATCTCTGAAAATTCTTCAGGAATGAATTCTCCAGAGTTTTCTCTCAAGGTTCAGAATTTCGGTCCTTTACAATGGTGCATGACCTCTCTATTTATAGAGAAGGTTGCAGAATACTATCCCACATATTTTGGGTAGTTACTCTTTTTGTGAATAAAATTAATGGCTTTAAATGCCTATAATCAGATATAAAAGGAAACGTCCCCTGAAGACCAGGGGACGTATAATTGATCAAATAATATCCCACGATTCTAGGGGATTTACAGTAATAAATGAGGATTACATCTCGCATTTACAACACTTATAGATTTTCAAGGTGGTCATCATATGTCTCCAAGGCTTTAGCTGTCCAGGTTTCTCGTCATCTTTCGAGCTAGAGACATCTCTCGAGGTCACATGGCTTTCAAGATCGTATGTGCGTCGAGCTCGGGACCCCTGATCCGAGGTCATCCCTGAGGATGGATGTGTCTCCAGAGCTACCTTCCGAGATCATGATCACTCCGAGGTCACCATACTCGAGGTCGTCTATGTTCTGCAGGCTCGATATTTAATCCTGGAGCATATTTCCAACCTTATGAGTCCACTTGCTTGCGAATCCAACTTTCGAGGTCATATTTAAGATAGCTCGAAATCTGGGTGTAACATCTTGCCCCCTCAAAAGTATTTGTTCGAATCCTAAGAGAATGAAACTTTGAACTACTTTCTTTGAGAACTGTATCGTCACACTTTTTGAAAATGGACATGTGTCAGCTGGGTATTGCTCATTTTTGGTACTTGAGTACCTTGGAAACATGCCCACGATCATCCGTCTGTCACCTTTTCGGCGCCATCTTGTCATTGATTCCCATCCGTCCGATCTAGCAAGGATTTCATTCAACACCCCGGATTAATCCCCCCCTTTTCCATCTATATATACGAGACCCCAACCTTCATCTTCATTTTTACCTTCGTTCACCAAAAGCAAGAAAAGAAGAAAAATGAAACCAGAGACCTCTTTATAAAGTTTCTATTCTGTGCATGTTTTCTCGGCCAAAGAAACAAAGAAACCCTGGTCTGTTCGAGTTCGTAAGTTCTTTTTTGCAACCTCTTCTTCAATCAAAAATCTCTCTGCAATCACCATAATTGTGTAAGTATGCCATCTTCATTTTCCATTTTTTCAGTTTTTGGTTCATGCTGTTCTTGCTGTGTATGTGTATATATTAGTTTACATCCTTAGCGTAATATGATAGGAGGTTTTGATCTGATAGGCTCTTATGCTTTCTAGAATTCCATACTGGATTTACATCACTGGCTTATACCCAGTTTTCATGTTTGTGTGAGGTTCCTATTTTCTGGGTTTTGAAATTTTTTTAGGCGACGTTTCTTGTACACTAAGTTTTCGGGTAAAAAACATTGGCCTTGACAAATGCACGAAACCCAAGGCTGCCTTTCCTGGTTAACCGCCACTCTTTTTTCCCTTGATTTTCGGGATTTTCAAAAAAAATTCCACTCTCCTTCCTTTCCCGTGGAACGCACGTCCTGACTCTTTAATAAGGGCCTTAATATGTAGCTTGTTTTGTTCCTAAACCCCGAGCTCGTAAGTTCGAGCTCGAAACTCTTGCATGCATGGCCCTCACCATTTTTTCTTTCTCGCTAGATGTCACAGAATCTGGAAAGACGGTGGGGGTCGTTGCTGGCAATCCCTTACGAGCCAAAATCTCCGAGCCCAGAATCGCTATTCGCCCGGAATCAACGTCGGATAAGAGAATACGAGCTTGCGCGCGAGCAAGAGGACATTCGAGCTCACTACCGCCGCCAGATAGACGAGGTCATAGAGGGGAAGAGGAGAGTTCTTCGGGAGGCCCTCTATCCGGAATCCTATTAAGGACCTAGACCGATTCCTCTCGATCCTGCATTAAAGGTTACTGTCGCATACCATCCAGGAGAGCTCAAATTTTCACTAATGGGGGAACCTTCTTCCTCGTAGCAGAGGAAAGAAATGTTTGAGGCCGAGCACTACTGGAGCTTGGTTACCACAACTAGTCAGATAATTGACATCCTGGCTTTCCACGGCCTTAGCCTGTCAGGCTCCTTGAAGTGTCGACCTCCGGTCGACCATGAACGAAGCTGCTTCGCCCCTGGGGGCCGCGACGCCATTGTGAAATATGCGGCCTGGAGCCAGGAACACATGAGGGCAGGAGCTCTGTTGCCCTTGAAGTCTTTTTTCAAGGACTTCATAGATTTCGTTGGGTTGGCCCCGTTCCAACTCAACACCAACTCTTACAGGGTATTGTCTGCCCTGAGGTCCTTATACCACGAGATGGGGTGGAAAGGACCTTCGCCTCAAGAGATCTTGTATCTCTTTTGTCTGAAAAGTAACCCCTCCCGAGCTCGGGGAGTGGATGGCTTTTATTACCTCTCGAGCTATCCTAAGGAGAAGAAGGTCTTTGAAGATCTTCCCAATCATCCGCCCGATTTCAAAAGGGCCTTCTTCTGGACGGACGGCCTGTCCCCGTCTCGACACTATTCGTTCAGGCGGATTCGTAAGTATTCTCGTTATCTTTATTTCTGTGCTCGTAACTTTAGCTCTTAGATCCGTACTTAGTAGAAATATGTTGTCTTTCAGCCAATTTTCAGTGTCCCATTCCTGACGAGACAATGAAGGAGCATAGAGAGACCCTGCTCCAACTCCTACATGGGAGGAGGTCTCTCTTATACCTTTTACACGAGGATAAGCTCCGAAAGTGCGGACTTTTGGGGGAGGGCCAGTCCACCTTTGACTGGTCCAATAAAAAATATGAACACTGGGAGCAGGTGCCACTGCCCACAGGCGCTCTTCCTCCGAGGAGAGAAACGAGGCCGCCACTTCCAGTTCGATCGAGGAGTCCGCTGTCTGGGAATGAGGCTAATGATGAAGCCTCGAGCTTGGATTTGGATGAAGGTAAAGTCCTTCCTACCTCGAGAATGTAGTCCCCCACCTTACTAAAACATAGGCCCAATAGGTTAGTCTCGTGCCCACAGGATATATACCACTTCTACATATGGAGTTGGGTAGATGACTGTGTCCATAGATTTGATAGTGGGCTCGGGAAATACGACACCATGTATACCACGGACGAGGTGTGGAACGGGATAGTTGTTCAGTACGGGACCAACGATTATAGGGACCTCTCGAGGTTATCACCCACATATAGGGAAGGCACTCCCCCCGCCTCCTCTGAAGACGGGGGGATTTCATGGTCCCCCAGCTCGAGCTCGGGGGAGAGTTCCAGTTAGGTTTCTTCTATCATCACTTTATACGTCTGTGATACTGAAACAACTTGTATGCTTCTCTTTTATTAACTCACTCTGTGTTGTGACTTGTGCAGGCAAGATGGACTCCGACCTCGACAACATCATCGATGGTGCCGGCGCCAAAAGGAGCAAGCGCCCCAGAGCAGGGGCGCAGAAGACCGACCGGCCGGGCAAGGGCCCCAAGAGGTCCAAGAAAACCCCTCCTCCTGCTCCGCCGGTTTCGAGCTCCATCGCTGCGGCGACTTCCCAGGACGGTGCTTCCACAACGGCGCCGTCCTCGCAGGTCGTCACCTCGGCAGTGGCGCCGACTTCGCTGGTCGGTCCCTCCGCTATGGCTGAGTCCCAACCTCCTGTGGTGGTTCAGTCATCCTTAGGTCCGCCTTCTAGAAGACCTTCTGCTTCTCGAGCATAGAAGCTATCAGTCTCCACCCACATGGATGCATATGTGGTTGACAGTGCCGCTGGGTCCCATGGATCTACGCTGGTCTCGGATGTCATGTCCCGGATCGGCCAGAGCTTTGGCAGTCTCGAAGCTCCCCAATGGCAATGCTTAAACGATACCCAAGACTGCACTGTCCTCTATGAGAAGAGTATCGAGCTTGCTGCCGCGGTGAGTATCCTTCTATAGTCCTTCTTCTTGGTTATAACCACACAGACTTGGTGTTAATGACAACTTTTTCTTTTTCAGTCTCTTGCCTTCACCGCCCAGCTCAATTATAAGTTGAACAACGAGATTCATTCGAGTAAGTCTCATGCTCAAGAGGCGAAGAATCTCCATCTCAAAGCGAGCAATGATCTGAAGGCAGCGAATGCGAAGCATGAAGCAGAAGCCAAGGAACATGAGGACATGGCCACCGAGCTTGGGAAGCTGAAAACTGAGCTCGAGGAGCAGAAGAAGGAGATCACCCAGCTTCAGGAGATCAACAAGAAGCTTGAAGAGGAAAAGGCTGCTGCCTTTGACATCATGGAGGATGCAAAAGCTCGTCTCCTTGCTGAGTACAAAGAGAAGAAGGAACAAGCTGTTGACTCGGCCATGTACCGAATGTGGGCCTACAATGAAGATCTGGACACCAGCTTCTTAGGTCCTCACGAGGCGACTCTTCTTGACAGGTGGAATGCTCGGCTCGAGAAGGAAGAGGCTGAAGAGCTCGAGAAGGAAAAGGCGGCTCGGGATGCTATTTCGGAGGGAGCCCAGGAGGACAGCCATGCTATTCGTCCTGAGGAATCCGGTGCCGCTGATGCCGAGAAGGCCAAGAAGACTCCTCTTCCTTAAATCTGATCTCGGGGAGACCATATATTGGGGCTGCGTCCCCTAATCTTTGTAATTATTTTAATTTATGCCCTCGGGGCTGATACAATTTCTTTAAATATTACATATATATGGTTTACATTTCTTGGCTCGAAATATTTTGCACATTTTTTATGGATGAATCATTTATGTTTATTTATTCATACAAACATATTGTGGATTTAGGCTCGAAGCTCAATGCATTCATGCACAGTTTGTTCAAATTATCCGCTTACGACCTCGTTATTTTTCAAAGTCGGATATTACTTTAACCATGAACCCAAAAGTACTTATATGGTATGTAATGTGGATGATTTGGTTATATCTTTTTTGCTTAGTCACTTTTCCTCATCCTCAGTTTTTGCTCCAAGGTTAAGAGTTCGAAACTATTTTTCTTTAAGATATTCCAGCCTCGATCTCGACTTATTTCGAAATAGGTTTAGGTTCCTACTTACTATCCATTAGTTTTTTGGCTGGTTTGTTCCAAACCTGTTAAGTTTGCACATCTGGTTAACTCCAAATGTTTTCGGTTTTTGATAATTCGGTTATGTCCGAACTATCTAAGCTCGTGTATTTGGTTACATCCAAATACTTTATGTTTTTGATAATTCGGTTATATCCGAACTATCTAGGCTCGCATATTTGGTTATATCCAAATGCTTTGTATGTTTTTGATAATTTGGTTATGTCCGAACTATCTAGGCTCGCGTATTTGGTTATATCCAAATGCTTTGTGTTTTTTTTTTTTGTATATGTTATTTTATTTTTTAAGCTGATGGTATATGTGCCAATGATGCCCCCTTAATATCCTATATGTACCATAGGTTATTAAATTAAGAGAGATTGCAAAAATAAAAATAAATAACATATTTGAACAAAATGGATCTTTTATTTGACGAAATTCAAAAACAAACAAACTAATACAAATAGGGACTCATGGTTATAGGCAACACTTTTCCTACACTACTGATAGTAAGGTCTAAGGTGTTCGCCATTCCATGCTCGCGGTACTAGGCTCCCGTCCAATCTCGCAAGCTTATACACACCAGGTCGGATGACTGATTCTATCTGGTATGGCCCTTCCCAGTTCGGCCCGAGCACTCCAGCTGCTGGATCTCGAGTTGCCAAGAATACGCGTCTCAACACCAGACCTCCCATTCCGAACTTTCGATCTCAAACCCTCTTGTTGAAATATCTGGTAGTTCGTTGCTGGTAGGCAGCATTTCTCAGCTGAGCCTCTTCTCTTTTTTCTTCAATCAAGTCTAAGGTTTCCTCGAGCTGAGTATGGTTTGAACTTTGGTCGTAAATCTGAGTTCAGATCGTGGGGATTTCGACTTCTATGGGCAACATTCCCTCGCAGCTGTATGCTAGAGAGAACGGGGTATGTCCTGTTGAGGTTCGAGCCGTGGTCCTGTATCCCCAAAGGACTTGGGGCAATTCTTCGGGCCACCGTCCTTTTGCTTCCTCCAACTTTTTCTTTAGAGAACTCTTGAGAGTTTTGTTCACAACTTCGACCTGGCCATTCGCTTGAGGGTGAGCCACTGATGAAAAACTCTTTATTATATCGTTCTTTTCACAAAAATTGGTGAATAGGTCACAATCGAACTGGGTTCCGTTGTCGGATACGATCTTCCTCGGCACTCCGTATCGGCACACGATGCTCTTTACAACGAAATCAAGGATCTTCTTTGAGGTTATAGTTGCCAATGGTTCAGCCTCCGTCCATTTTGTGAAGTAATCCACGGCGACTACAGCATATTTCACTCCGCCTTTGCCAGTCGGGAGAGAGCCTATGAGGTCGATGCCCCATACCGTGAAAGGCCATGGGGATGTCAACATGGTCAGCTCGGATGGTGGGGCTCGAGGTATCGTGGCGAATCTCTGACATTTGTCGCATTTCTTCACATACTCGAAAGAATCCACTTTAATGGTTGGCCAGAAATATCCCAGGCGTATGATCTTCTTGGACAGGCTGTGCCCCCCAGTGTGATCCCCCCAGAACCCTTCATGAATTTCTTCAATGATTTTCTTAGCTTCGGGAGGGGTTACGCACCTGAGTAATGGCATGGAATATCCCCTTCGGTACAGTCTTCCATCCAAGATTGTGTAACGGGGAAGTTGATACATCAACTTTCGAGCTTGGTTCCGATCTTTTGGAAGAACTCCGTTTTCGAGATAATCAACTATCGGGGTCATCCAGGTCGGCTCTGTCTCGATCATACACACATCTTCCTCTTCTGGCTCATTAATGCTAGGCGCCGATAGGTGTTCTATGGGTACAACATTCAGCTCTTCATTTTCGACGGACGTGGCGAGTCGAGCTAAGGCATCTGCATTTGAGTTCTGCTCGCAGGGAACCTGTTCGATTGTATAGAATTCGAAACACTCTAATGCTGATTTTGCCTTCTCCAAATAAGCTGCCATTCTCGTGCCGCGAGCCTGGTATTCACCCAAGATTTGATTAACCACTAGCTGGGAGTCACTGTAGCAATGTATAGCTTTAGCTTTGAGATCCTTAGCTATACGAAGTCCCGCGAGTAAAGCCTCGTATTCGGCCTCATTATTTGACGCTTTGAAGTCAAATCTCAGGGCAGAATGAAATCTGCTTCCCGCTAGGGTAACTAAAATGACCCCTGCCCCCACTCCATTTTCATTTGACGAGCCATCGACGTAAAGTTTCCACAGCTCGTGGGCCGTGGTTATTACCTCGTCGTCGGCTATACCAGTACATTCCACTATAAAGTCTGCCAATGCCTGTGCCTTAATGGTCGTTCTCGGGTGGTAGGTGATCTCGAACTATCCGAGCTCAACAGCCCATTTAAGAAGACGACCTGAAGCTTCTGGTTCAGACAGGACTTGCCTAAGTGGTTGATCAGTCAGTACATGGATGGGATGTGCCTGAAAGTAGGGGCGGAGCTTACGGGATGAATGAATTAGACTGAGCGCGAGTTTCTCCATCAATGGATATCTTGACTCTGCCCCCAATAATCTTTTACTGATGTAATAAACGGGTCTTTGCACCCTATCTTCTTCTCGAACGAGCACTGCGCTTATTGCGTGTTCGGTGGTTGAAAGGTATAGGTACAATACTTCTCCCGTTTCAGGTTTTGACAGGATGGGTGGTTCCGCTAGGTGCTTTTTGAGCTCCTGAAAGGCCAGCTCGCATTCCTCTGTCCATTCAAACTTCTTACTCCCTCTCAGTAAGTTGAAAAATGGAAATCCCCGATCAGTAGACTTCGAGATGAATCTGCTTAGGGTCGCCATCCTGCCCGTCAGACTTTGGACATCCTTGTGCCTTCGAGGTGAGGGCATGTCAATCAGGGCCTTGATCTTGTCGGGGTTATCCTCGATTCCACGAGAGTTCACAATAAAGCCCAGAAATTTTCCTGAAGATACCCCGAAAGTGCACTTATGAGGATTTAGCTTCATGTTGTATTTCTTGAGCAAGCCAAAGCACTCTTCGAGGTCATCAACATGGTTCTTGTTGAGTTGAGACTTTACAAGCATGTCATCAACATAAACCTCCATGTTGTTCCCTATTTGTTCTGAAAACATCATGTTTATGAGCCGCTGGTGTGTGGCTCCAGCATTCTTGAGCCCGAATGGCATGACATTATAGCAATATAGCCCTTTATCCGTGATGAAGGTTGTGTGTTCTTGGTCGGGGGCATGCATGGGAATCTGGTTATATCCAGAATAGGCATCCATGAACGACATCAAGCCATGCCCCGTCGTGGCATCTACGAGCTGGTCAATCCTTGGTAACGGAAAACAGTCTTTTGGGCAAGCTTTGTTGAGATTTGAGTAGTCAATACAGGTTCTCCACGTCCCATTGGGCTTTGGGACCAACACCGGATTGGCTACCCAGTCAGGGTAAAAGGCATCCCTAATGAATCGGTTTGCCTTTAACCTGTCAACCTCCTCCTTTAACGCCTTCTTTCTGTCTTCATCCAGTTGTCTTCACTTTTGTTGCTTCGGGGGAAAGATTTTGTCTATGTTTAGTGCGTGGCTTGCTACATTCGAGCTTATCCCCACCATGTCTGAGTGCGACCACGCGAAGACATCCTGGTTTTTCTTCAAAAAACAAATTAATTGCTATTTTGCCTCGTCTTGGAGATGTTTTCCGACCTTCCCCTTCTTCGAGGGATCAGCTTCCTCGAGCTGAATTTCTTCGAGCTCCTCTAAAGGTTCGAGGTCAAATTTCTCCTCAATCCTCGGATCGATCTCTTCGTCAATCTCTAAGACCGTTCCGTCTTTGTTTCGTACGATGACGAGTGCTTGAGCGTTCGTTTGTTTCTTTCCTCTCAAGGAGATGCTATAGCATTCCCTCCCTACCAATTGGTCTCCTTTCAACGTCCCGACTCCGCTAGGGGTCAGGAACTTAAGGGCCAGATGCCTTACTGATGAAATTGCCCCCAGCCCGACCAAGGCGGGTCTCCCGAGCAGCACATTGTAGGCAGATGGTAAATCTACTACTACGAACTCCATTATCTTGGTCACCAAGACTGGATAGTCTCCCAAGGTTATGGGGAGCTAAATGGATCCCATACAGGCAGTTCCTTCTCCTGAAAAGCCGTACAAAGTAGTTGCACATGCTTTCAGATCGCGAAGGGAGAGCCCCATCTTCTCGAGGGTTGCTTTATAGAGGATGTTGACTGAGCTCCCATTATCTATGAGAACTCGATGGACCCTTTTATTGGCCAACTAAAGAGTAATAACCATCGGATCATGATGAGGGAATTGAACATGGGAGGCGTCTTCCTCGGTGAAGGTTATTGGTTGTGTTTCAATCCTCTGGCTTTTTGGTGCCCTGGGTTCGGGTTCATAAGGAGACTCGTCCCCTGTCTTCAACTTGTTAACATACCTCTTTTGGGCATTCCTGCCCCCTCCTACGAGATGAGGCCCTCCCGAGATGGTTATTACATCCTCTCCATCTATCGGCGGGGGCCTGTCTTCTTCCTGAGCTCGAGAGTTATTGTTTTGTGTGGTCGGAGGCGCGGTTACTCTCTGGCTCGCGGCTGTCTGACCAGTACTCTGGTTTTTGACATAATGCCGGAAGTAACCTCTCGAGATCAACCCTTCGATCTCGTCCTTCAGTTGTCGACATTCATCGGTTGTATTTCCGGTGTCTCTGTGGAACCGACAATATTTATTGGAATCCCTCTTGGATTTTTGATTTCTCATCGGGTCCGGACGCCTAAAGGGGACCTGGTTTTCATTAGCCAGATATATGTTCTCCCGAGACTCATTGAGCTCGGTGTATACCTTATACACGGAGAAATACCTCTCCCCTTTCTTTTTCTTTCCTCCTTCAGCTTCGGGGTTACTTCCTTCGTTCTTTTTCCTCTTGGAGGGGTTCTCCGAGGCAGGCTTTGGTGCCGCTGGGTCCGTTGAGGTTGAGGCAGAGTTGATGTTTATCGTTGTAGTTTCGAACTGGGAGGTCTCTTTGAGCGTCGACCTCGCTTCCTCTACATTGACAAACCTCTGCGCTCGTCTGTTAAACTCGGTTATCGACCTTACCGGTTTCCCTTGCATGTCGTCCCAAAGGGCACTTCCTGGTAATACGCCAGCTCGGATAGCCATGAGGTGTCCACTGTCATCCACATTCCGAGCTCGGGCTACTTCCAGATTAAATCTTGTTAAGTAACTCTTCAATGTTTTGCCCGGTTGCTGCCGGACATTAGTTAAGGTGGACGCTTCTGGTCTGATCCCAACCATTGCTCTGAACTGTTTCTTAAAGTCTTTAGACAACTATTCCCATGAGGTTATTGAGTGTCTCTTATACTTTTCGAACCAACTTTTGGCAGGTCCTACCAATGATGTTGGAAACAACATACACCTGAGCTCGTAACCCACGTTACTGGCTCTCATGATTATGTTGAACGTGCTCAGGTGACTACACGGGTCGGTCTTTCCTTCAAACGTAGGGACGTGAGGAATCCGAAACCCTTGAGGAAATTGAGTGTCAGAAATATGGGGAGCAAATGGCTCGAGCTCCTCATCAGAGTCCTCATATCAACCATTTCCTCGTTCATTCTTTAAAAGCCTAAAGGCTCTTTCGAGCTGATCGATTCTTTCTTGGGCTGGGTCAGTAGGAGGTGCTGTCTGGAATTGACTGTCATTGATCGTAATTCCAGGCTCGCATCTCCGCGAGAGATCTCTACGCCTATTCAAGCGATCCATCAGGTCCGGATTTGTTTGATCTCCATTCCCCCGACTCTGATTCAGATGATTTCGCAGGTTGGGACGATTCTTGCGACTTCCAGTATTCTTACGACCTCGGTTGTGTTTACTGACGGACCTGGACTCTCCGGACTCATCACTAGTGAAACTCATTACTCGGTTATTTTGCGATGGATTCTTTCCACGTCGCCTCGTCTCCGCAGTGCGAGACCGAGACGTCAGACTTCTCTCAGATGGAGCGCCTCTCCGCTCCTGGAAAGTCTCCCTGTTTCCTTGTCTTTCCCCCGCATGCCCTTTATCCTGATTTCGAACAGGTTGAGCATTTCTGTGTAGGGGTGAAGGATATCTTATGGGTGACGGAGGGAACTGTATAGGCGACGGTGGCTGCCACCCTTGTCGCAGCCTAGAGGGTCCAAAATTTGCCCGAGATGGGTCAGTCGCATTCGGTGCGCTCCCAGGTACCTAAGTCTGAGCCTCTGCAGGGGTTCGGTTATTCTCAGCTCCTGCAGGCACTTCCACAGGCGGGTTAGCCGGGGCCCGAGCTCGAGTACTCCTCTGGGGCCTAGGTGGAGCGGATGGCTCCGCTGGTGCCGGAGTTTGAGTCGACCTCCTTGTGGTAGCATCCTTTCGCGGGCGATCGCGGGGCCTCCGGGGAGGAACATGCACGTCCCTTGGAGGAGGGACTTGGTTTTCGCGCGGAGGCGGGGGCTGAGCTACCTGCGCCTCTGCGGCTATCCTTGTCAACTCCTCATTCCGTTTGTTGGCCTCTGCCAACAGTTGCTTCAGTTGTCAGTTTTCAAGTTCCACAATAGGAACGTACCGCTCAGGATTGTAGTACATATCCTCATCTCCTGGTGGAGGAGGTGGTCCCCGGGAATCAGAGGACCCACTTCTCTCTTCCACATCCAGGTTCTCCATAGGTTGTTTTCCAGGACGTCTTGGGTAATTTTCCTCAGGTGTGTTCTAATTATTAGTGGCCATGACTTTTTCAGGGATGAATGCTTAAGGCTCTCAATGAAAGCACCAAACTATTGACGCCGTTTTTCGTCAAACAGTGAAAGAAGAGCACATAAACAATAACTAATGATGGCCAATTGAAATAAGACAACTCAAACACACGATTTTTACGTGGTTTAGCAGTTAAATCTGCCTAGTCCACGAGTCTCTGTTATTAAACTCAAGATTATCTCTTAAAATTCTTCAGGAATGAATTCTCCAGAGTTTTCTCTCAAGGTTCAGAATTTCGGTCCTTTCCAATGGTGCATGACCTCTCTATTTATAGAGAAGGCTGCAGAATACTATCCCACATATTTTGGGTAGTTACTCTTTTTGTGAATAAAATTAATGGCTTTAAATGCCTATAATCAGATATAAAAGGAAACGTTTCCTGAAGACCAGGGGATGTATAACTGATCAAATAATATCCCACGATTCTAGGGGATTTACAGTAATAAATGAGGATTACATCTCGCATTTACAACACTTATAGATTTTCAAGGTGGTCATCATATGTGTCCAAGGCTTTAGCTGTCCAGGTTTCTCGTCATCTTTCGAGCTAGAGACATCTCTCGAGGTCACATGGCTTTCGAGATCGTATGTGCATCGAGCTCGGGACCCCTGATCCGAGGTCATCCCTGAGGATGGATGTGTCTCCGGAGCTACCTTCCGAGATCATGATCACTCCGAGGTCACCATACTCGAGGTCGTCTATGTCCTGCAGGCTCGATATTTAATCCTGGAGCATATTTCCAACCTTATGAGTCCACTTGCTTGCGAATCCAACTTTCGAGGTCATATTTAACATAGCTCGAAATCCGGGTGTAACATATTTCAAAATATAATGATTGATTAAATAAGTGTTACAATAGATAACTATTTAATCTAGTGGGGGAATGTTATATTATTTTATAATATAATGTAATATTATATTATATTATAATATAATGTTTTAGATTAAATAAATGTGACAAAGAGTGTCACATATTGTAACATATAATAGAGAGTTACAATATTTAGATATATGAGATATATCCAAATAATGTAACATATTTGGTGTTACAAATTTGTAACTTCCAAATATTACCCTTTATTGTGTAAATTTGGTGTTACACAATATTGAGATGAATTTCATAAAGCCATATGTGAAATGGCTGTTAGAGATATGATTTTAACCCCAATAATGTGTTTTGGGAGTTACAAAATCATTTGGGAGGGTTTTGAACCGTTTGGAAAAACAACACATTTTCAAGTGCTGAAACTGGGTTGTGGCCGCGGGCACTGAATGATGGTGGTCGCGGCCACAGGTGCATTTCAGGCCAATTTTTCAGTTTTTTCCAAATGTGTTGAACGGTTCCAAAAACCAAAATAACTCCCAAATCTCAATTTGAATTCCATATTAATCCAATTAAACATTGGTAACAGCCATGGGGGCTGGTAGAATTTGAAATTCAAAGGGTGTCTCTAAACTCTATAAATAGGAGCCTATAGCTCACTTGAAAGACACAACATTTCTATCCATTAGAGCACTTGGCTAGAAACACCTTGAGGCTTGATAATTCTAGAAAGCATTTCCAATATCTGAGAGAGATCCCTTAGTGCTTGAGTTAGGGGGAAATAAGCTGTTGGACAAAGGTTTCAAACCTTGTTCAAGTTGGTGATCCCCAACACTCTTCACTTTGGTTGTGTGAGTGAGAGTTTATTATTTTTGTTCTTGTTCTTATTTTCTTCTATTTCTTTTCTTCTTTTTCTTCTTGTTCTATTTACTTGTACTTTTGTTTAAGAGTTGTAATCCTTTTATTTCCTTTGTTCAAACACTTCTAGTTTATTTGTGTCTTTTGTAATAGAGTTGTACTTTCTATTTCTATCATCTTACATCTCCTTCTCCTTTTATTTGTATTTTTAGTTATAGATTTGTAACACTCTTTTTAATCAATCATTATTTATTTGTAATATATTGCCTAGAGTTGTATTTTCTTACCATTTCCATTGAGGCAAATACATATTTTCCTAACATTCAAAAGCTTACCCTTGTTTGTTTCAATGGAAGGTGAGACCATAAAAATCATGAATCAAGACCTAGTGAGGTTGGATAGGTTTGATGGGTCCAATTTCACTAGTTGGCAAGACAAGGTGAGATTCCTTTTGAGCACTCTCAAAATCGCCTACATTCTAGAATCCACTCTAGAACCTCTCCCAACGCCATCCGACAAGGACACTCCCGAGGAGGTGGAGAAAAGAAGGAAGAGGGAGGAAGACAATCTCCTTTGTAGGGGTCATATCATCAATGCCCTTTCCGATAGGCTCTATGACCTCTACACTGAGACCAAATCGGCCAAGGAGATATGGGATGCACTTGAGAAAAAGTTCAAGGCAGAAGAGGAAGGTACCAAAAAGTTTTTGATATCTCAATACTTCGATTTCAAATTTTTTGGTGATAAACCTATTCTTCCTCAAATTCATGAATTGTAAATAATTGTTAACAAACTGAAAGTTTTAAAGATTGCGCTTCCCGAGGCCTTTCAAGTTGGTGCTATAGTGGCTAAATTACAACCAACTTGGAAGAGCTATAGGAAACGAATCCTTCATAAAAATGAGGATTATTCTTTGGAGGAAATCCAAAAGCATACTCGAATCGAAGAGGAATCGATATGTAGAGATAAACTTGTGGAGGGGTCTAATGGAGAGACTTCCAAAGAAAATGCGGTGTCACAACCAAAACATCCCAAAAACAAAGGGAAAAAGGGTCACGAGAAACCTTTGGGTCCAAAAACCAACCCAATCAAGTTTAAGGGCGAAAAAGGTCCTTGCTTTGTATGTGGGAAAAAGGGTCACTATGCTAGAGAGTGTAGGCATAGAAAAGACCAACAAGGACCTAAGGTGAACGCAACTCAAGAGGAAAACATAGTTGCTACCCTTAGTGAGGTGAATGTGGTCCAAGGCAAGGTGAAAGGGTGGTGGTAGGATACATGTGCCACCGTCCATGTCACCTATGACAAATCATTGTTCAAGACCTTTGAAGAGTCAAAGGGAAACCATGAGATTCAAATGGGCAATGAGGGCAAATCTAAGGTACTTGGCAAAGGTACCATTGAAGTCTTTTTCACCTCCGGCAAGAAAGTTACATTAGTGAATGTACTTTATGTTCCCGAAATGAGTAGGAACTTGGTAAGTGGTGATTTGCTTGGCAAGCCTGACATTAAAGTCATTTTTGAGTCCGGTAAACTTATACTTACCAAATCAAATGTATTTTTGGGAAATGGGTACTCTTGTGAGGGTATGGTTAAATTGTGCACCAATGATGTAACTTTCAATGTTATCAATAAAAATGCTAATTCCACCTATATTGTTGAGTATGATTCTTTATTTTTGTGTCATCTTAGACTATCACATATAGGTTTTTCAACCATGAAAAGAGTATTAAAATGTGGTAATATTGCATGCAATATTAAAAACTATGGTAAATGTGAAACATGTGTTAAGGCGAAAATGATTAAGAAACCATTTCCTAGTGTAGAAATATCATCTAATTTACTAGATTTAATCCACAGTGATCTTTGTGAATTAAATGGTGTTTTAACTAGAGGTGGTAAAAGGTATTTTCTTACTTTTATAGATGATTTTAGTAGATATACCTATGTGTTTCTTTTAAATCATAAAGATGAAACTTTTGATGCTTTTAAATTGTATAAATTAGAAGTTGAAAATCAACTAAATAAAAAGATTAAGGTGCTAAGAAGTGATAGAGGAGGAGAGTACTTCTCTAATGAATTCAATACATTTTGTGAAGAAAATGGTATAATTCATGAGTGCACTGCACCTTATACACCACAACACAATGGTGTTGCCGAAAGGAAAAATAGGACTTATTTAGAGATGATAAATTCTATGTTGGTGTTTTCTAAGTTGAACTTCAACTTATGGGGTGAAGCGCTTTTAACCGCTTGTCACATTCTTAATCGAATACCGATGAAGAAAAATGAGATATCTCCATATGAGTTATGGAAAGGAAGAAAACCCAACATAAGGTACTTCAAAGTGTGGGGGTGTCTTGCATATTGCAAGAAAAACGAACATAATAGAACAAATTTAGGTTCAAGAGCCATAAAGTGTGCTTTTGTTGGTTATGCCAACAATAGTAAAGCTTATAGGCTATTAGGCTTAGAGCCTAATATTGTGATTGAATCTAGAGAAGTTGAATTTTTTGAGAATATGTTATGTGACAACAATTCTCAAGCTTCAACATCTCTAAAGGAGAATTTGTTATATGAGAACAATTCTCAAGCTTCTACATCCAAAGTTGATTCTCCAGAGGAGAATTCTCAAAAGGGTGTAAAGCAACCCTTTGAACCTAGAAGAAGTCAAAGGCTTAAAAATCATAAAAGTCTAGTAGTGGATGAGATAGATTCTCAATGAATTTTATTCTACATGGTAGAAGGAAATAGAGAGGAAGTTATTAGGAAAATTCCTATTGTACTTCTCGTTGAGGATAATCCTAAGACTTATAGAGAAGCTATGCAATCGAGAGATAGTGCATTTTGAAAAGAAGCCATCAATGATGAGATGGATTCCATTCTTTCCAATAACACTTGGGAATTCGTAGACCTCCCACCGGGGTTTAAGCCAATTGGGTGTAAGTGGGTATTTAGGAGAAAATACCACACTGACGGCACTATCCAAACCTTTAAAGCTAGATTAGTAGCTAAAGGGTTTAGGCAAAAAGAGGGTATCGATTATTTTGATACTTATGCGCCTGTTGCAAGAACAACTTCTATAAGAATTTTGTTCGCTTTAGCTTCTATACACAACTTGTATGTTCATCAAATGGATGTCAAAACAGCATTCATTAATGGTGACCTCAATGAGGAGGTCTATATGGAACAACCCGAAGGGTTTGTCCTACCAAAATATAAACATAAAGTTTGTAGACTTGTAAAATCCTTATATGGATTGAAACAAGCTCCTAAGCAATGGCATGAGAAATTTGGTCAAGCCATCATGTCTAATGGGTTTAGACATAACAATGGAGACAAGTGTTTGTATTCCAAGACTTGTAAGGGATATGTGATCATTGTTTGCTTATACGTGGATGACATGCTTATTCTAAGTAATAGCATGAAAGGGATAGAAGAAACGAAGAGGTTTCTATCATCAACCTTCAAGATGAAAGATCTTGGAGAAGTTGACACCATACTTGGCATCAAAGTAAAGAAACACAGTGGGGGTTTTGCGTTAGGGCAAGCCCACTATGTTGAGAAAGTATTGAACAAATTTAACCATCTCAAGGTTAAAGATGCCAATACTCCATTCGATCATAGTGTAAAACTAGAGAAGAATGAAGGAAGAACAGTGGCTCAATTGAAGTACGCTAGTGCTATAGGGAGTCTAAGGTACGCTGCCCAATGTACTAGACGTGATATAGCATATGCGGTAAGTAAACTTAGTAGGTTTACAAGTAATCCAAGTGTGGATCACTGGAAGGCAATTGGAAGAGCCCTAGGTTATCTCAAGAACACCAAAGGACTAAGCCTTCACTACTACAAATTTCCTTCGATTTTAGAAGGATATACAGATGCAAGTTGGATATCCAATCTTGGGGACAACTTGTCCACAACTGGTTGGGTATTTACACTTGGTGGAGGTGCAATTTCTTGGGGTTCCAAGAAACAAACTTGTATATCTCATTCCACTATGGAAGCAGAGTTCATAGCTCTAGTTGCTACCGACAAAGAGGCCGAATGGTTAAGGGATCTGTTGATAGAGATTCTCCTAATCAAAGATAATGTATCTACTATATCGATACATTATGATAGCCAAGCAACATTGGCTAGAGCATACAGCGGAGTGTATAATGGGAAGTCGAGACATATTAGTCTAAGACATGGATATGTAAGAGAATTGATTCAAAGAGGATTCATCTCAATATCCTATGTGAGAACAAGTGAAAGTCTGGCAGACCCTTTCACTAAGCCACTAACGAGGGATTTAGTGGCTGCATCATCTCGAGGGATGGGACTTAAACTCCCTAAAGAGATTCACGATTGATGGTAACCTATCTTAACACTAGTTATTCAACTAGTGTTAGGTTCAATAGGTAACAACAAGTCAATCAAGTGAATATTAGTTGTACTAAAAACAAGTCCCATCTGAGATATTGATTACTTGTGTGTTACCAAGTTGAGGGTTAAATCCGAAAGATATTTTAATAGAATTCAGTCTTGTGAAGGCAAGTATTTTTGGTAACAAAATACTGTAAGAATTCTACCTATATGACCTAGGGGTGGTGCCGTCTCTCATGAGAATTGGGAGTATTCTCAAGAACGTCCATGAATGGAAAGTGCACATGGCCATTAACGGTGCAAAGAGACACATAGAGGTCTCAAGTGAACATCGCAAAGGTGTGTGTGTTATCACCGATTTTTTATCATGAAAAGATGGTTCAATGCCTAGTGCAACCAAATTTTCGACAAATTTTGTGATAATTACACTATAGTAAAGTTCAAGTTGAAAAACACTTTGCTTTATGCACTAATGCAATGACTCCTATAAGATAGAGTTCTTATTTAATCAAGTGGGGGATATGTTATATTTCAAAATATAATGATTGATTAAATAAGTGTTACAATAGATAACTATTTAATCTAGTGGGGGAATGCTATATTATTTTATAATATAATGTAATATTATATTATATTATAATATAATATTTTAGATTAAATAAACGTGACAAAGAGTGTCACATATTGTAACATATAATAGAGAGTTACAATATTTAGATATATGAGATATATCCAAATAATGTAACATATTTGGTGTTACAAATTTGTAACTTCCAAATATTACCCTTTATTGTGTAAATTTGGTGTTACACAATATTGAGATGAATTTCATAAAGCCATATGTGAAATGGCTGTTAGAGATATGATTTTAACCCCAATAATGTGTTTTGGGAGTTACAAAATCATTTGGGAGGGTTTTGAACCGTTTGGAAAAACAGCACATTTTCAAGTGCTGAAACTAGGTTGTGGCCGCAGCCACTGAATGATGGTGGCCGCGGCCTGGGGGACAGAGAGCACTGGGCATGGCCACTGATGTCCCTGGTCGCCACAGGTGCATTTCAGGCCAATTTTTCAGTTTTTTCCAAATGTATTGAACGGTTCCAAAAACCCAAATAACTCCCAAATCTCAATTTTAATTCCATATTAATCCAATTAAACATTGGTAACTGCCATGGGGGTTGGTGAAATTTGAAATTCAAAGGGTGTCTCTAAACTCTATAAATAGGAGCCTATAGCTCACTTGAAAGACACAACATTTCTATCCATTAGAGCACTTGGCTAGAAACACCTTGAGGCTTGATAATTCTAGAAAGCATTTCCAATATCTGAGAGAGATCCCTTAGTGCTTGAGTTAGGGGAAATAAGCTTTTGGACAAAGGTTTCAAACCTTGTTCAAGTTGGTGATCCCCAACACTCTTCACTTTGGTTGTGTGAGTGAGAGTTTATTGTTTCTGTTCTTGTTCTTATTTTCTTCTATTGCTTTTCTTCTTTTTCTTCTTGTTCTATTTACTTGTACTTTTGTTTAAGAGTTGTAATCCTTTTATTTCCTTTGTTCAAACACTTCTAGTTTATTTGTATCTTTTGTAATAGAGTTGTAATTTCTATTTCTATCATCTTACATCTCCTTCTCCTTTTATTTGTATTTTCAGTTATAGAGTTGTAACACTCTTTTAATAAATCATTATTTATTTGTAATATATTGCATAGAGTTGTATTTTCTTACCATTTCCATTGAGGCAAATACATATTTTCCTAACATTTGTGATGCACGATCCGAGACGATCCTAGAGAGCAGTTTAGCTAGAAAGTCAGAACGGGGTCAAATACCTGGCTCGAGAGGAGCCTAGGGGTATTTTTGGTATATAATAAGAGTTTGGGACTTATTGAGTAACACGTAGTAATTTAGTAATGATTTGGATATGTCGGGATTAAATGGGAATTTATAGGAACACTCGAGGAATTTGCAAGACACAGAAAATGACTGAATTGCCCTTGGGGGTACTTGAGGACTTAGATTAACTTAAGGGGAAATTCAGTCTTTTTGACAAGTGGATATATACTTGGTGGCTAGAGAAAACACCGGAATAAGCATAGAACCAGTCAGAAGCTCAAGTCTCTATCTCTCCACTGATTCTCTTTCTCTCTTGGTGCTTAAGGATTTTTGAGGAGGTCATGTGGATTTTAGACTAAGGAATTCAAGGCTGGAATTTGGGAGGCTAGAAACTTGAAGGTTTGGGAAGTCAACTAAGGGCTTAAGACATCACTGAGGTAAGAGTTTATACTGATTGTTTCTATTAGAAATTCTAGCTTGAGCTTTAAGTATGCATGGATGGTAGATTTTAGTTTGGTTGTATGTTTGATGAGTATAGGATTTGTTTATGAGATTGTTGTAGAGTCTAAGTTGTGTAGGAGGGAAGTCTATGACTGATTATGTGTTTAATTGATATTTGAATATGAGAATTATGGGTTTAAGCTTGGTAAAAACTTGAGAAATAGGCTGGTTTTCTAGGTTTGGAGCCTCGAGTCGCGGCCCTGTTCTTCAGTGCTATGGCTCGTGTGTGCGTGAAGGCCTAAGGAGGCCTCTGTTCTTGAGGCACGTCGCGGCCCAAGGAAGGGCATGCCGCAGCCCGTTTCTCCTAGTAGGGAGGCATTTTGCCTCTGTCTTAGGGCATGCCATGGCCTTTAAGGGGCTGGGCCGCGGCCCTAATTTAATGCATAGAATGTTTGAAGGTTTTTTCCTTGGGAACCCAAAACTTAAGGCTCGGTAAGGATTTTACCACCCAGATTAGTAGAATCCAAGGTCCCAGAGACTAGAATTATATCCCAAAGTTATTTCATGGATTAGAGCTTGATGGATGGCTATTGTTGATGCGTTGTGACTAGGTTTTCAGCGAGGCTCGGGTTATAGGACTGTGCTCGGGATTTTAGTGCTCAGGAAGCTTGGGACATAGGTAAGAGAACTGTTTGTATCCGTAGAGCTATGTGGTGTATTGTATTGTATGTATTGCTTATGTTTGTTATGTCATATATGTGGATGTGACTGATCGGAAAAATTCGGGAGAGGCAAGGGCCGGGAGCGGCAAAAGCTGGGAGAGGCAAGGGCTGGGAATGGAAAAAGCACGCGGAATGCAAATCCGGGAGCGGAAAGGGGCCGAGAATGGTGTTAACCACGCGGAGTGCAAAGCTGAGTACGACAAGGGGCCGAGAACGGCGTTGGGAATGTGGAGTGCAGGCCATTGGGGCGAGACCTTCCTAGGATGCTAGAGTCATCCTCTTCATATAGACCGCAAACCCAGAGCCCGATCAAGCACCTGGGATGGCATGGCTGCTATGTGTTTAGTCTGTTGGCTGCTTTGTTATATGCTGTTGTAATATTGAATTGTTGTGACATTGGACTGCTATGATGTGATGCTGTTATGTTGTCATGCCATTGCGTATTTTAAATAACAGATTGCAGATTGTTTATTGCTTTGAATTGAGTATTTATTTGTTGAGATAAATTATGGTATGCTATGCTTTGAGGTTCTCTTTTTGTTGAGTTGTAAATGTGTTTCTAAATGGTATTTTTGGGATCCCAACGTAACCCTTTTCATGGTTTAAAGGAATGACCGACCTTTTTCACCAAAACCTTATTAAGACGAGTTTACATTTTAATTAACTACACTTTTTGGTCTAATATCTCTATTAGCGAGCTAGTGGCACATTTTAAAATCACATGGTAACAGCTCTAAGGAAGTAGGGTGTTACAATTACCGCTCCAATGGGTTGGATATGGGATTGGCTGGTTCCTGCAAAAATAGCTCGTGCCTCCTCGAGATTTATCCATTATTGAGTCCGAGCTAAGAATTCATCTACGCGTTTAATTCCTTTTTTTTAGATTTCCTGCCATAGGTTGCCCTTAAGGAGCATTCCTGTCCTCATTGCCATGAGTTTGGAGCTGTCATCAACATCCCTAGCTCGTGCAACAACATTGTCAAATCTACTCAGATATGCCTTCAATGTCTCGCCAGGTTGCTGCTTTATGTTGGCCAATGAATCAGCCTCATCTCGAGCTGCTTGTGAAGCTCGGAATGCTTTTTTGAGATCATAAGAAAACGTCTTCCACGAGCTTATGGAATGCCTCTTGAATAGTTTAAACCACTGCCTAGCTGGCCCGACTAGAGTTGCAGGGAACAAAATGAACCTTAGATCGACCCCGACATTGTGACCCATCATCATGGTGTTAAAAATTTCGAGGTGATCTGACGGATCCCCGTCTCCATCAAATTTTGACAGGTGTGGTATTCTAAAGCCTACCAAATATGTGGCTGCCACAATATTTGGAGCGAAAGGTTAGAGCTTGTCGCATTAATCCTTTTCTTTTTCGGACAAAAGTCTCTTCATTTTCTCTTCCATCAAAGCTGGTCTTTTAAGGGTTTGGTCCCTAGGCCCTAGGTTACCTGGGGACCGTTCAACAGCTCCCATCCTAACGTATGCGTTTGATGGGTTATTGTCCCTCCAAGCTCGTGCTTGGTTTTGCGGGGCATTCCCGTTATGGCGCACTATGGACGGACCTCCCTCTTGTCGTGTATAGCTAATATCTTCATCTCGAGCTGGATACCTTCTTTGCGAGTTCAGATGATCGCCCAAATCGGGTTGCGGGTCATACTGAGGGCTCTGTGCTGAACTCAAATGATTCCTTAGGTCGCTCTCGAACCTGCCGCTACAATGGATTTCGATACAGTAACTCCTGTTTGCGAAGCTTACAACTCGCAGCTGGGGCCAAGGACTTGGATTCTCGACACGTGTTCGTGGGACGTAAGAATTGGCAGATGGGGGAGGATTTCTCCTACTGTCTCCATGAGCTGGAATATCCCGTTGAGGACGAGGTGGTGTTGGATGTCTTATAGGAGACGAGGGATGCCTTATTGGTGAGGTTATCCTTGTTCCATCAGGACGAAATAAATTAGCCTGCCTCTATTCTACTCCAACGTCTCTAGTTCTCTGTGCCTGGTGATTCGATCGCGACGTAGTAGGATTTTTTGGAGCATTTTTTCTTTGGGAGCCTGTCCCAGCCCCTCCTCGTGGATTGTCATGGGCATTCCTGGGGATCTGTGAAGAAGGCACCGAACTTGGGGTTGCACTCCTAACTGACTGACTGACATGTTGACGACCCCTGTGATGGTCGCTGGGTCGAGCATTCTAGTGATCTCGTCCCGTAGGTACAGAACTTAGAGTGTTAGTTCTGACTGATCGACTCATTTTGGATCGATTATTTTTCTGTGGGACTTATGAGACACACTTTGCCTTTTTCCGACATTAGCGTCGGTTGCAAGAGGGGGTAATCGAGCCAAAACCTCCTCAACCTGCCTGTTTTCCCTAGCGAGATGGATCCTCCATTGCATGTTCTCCATCTCAATGGTAGTTATATAGATTGGGTTTGGGTTTGGGTTTGGTGGTAATGACGCCGAACTCTCAATGTCGCCTTGAGCCGCCGGTTGTTTTCTTGGATGTTTCTGAATCTCAGGGCCACATTCGTTGAGAACAGCGGTATGATGGGCCTCCTTCCCATCGGGTTGTTCTATCTCATTATCATGCATTGAGCGAGTGAGCACCATGATGGAAATCGACTGGGATTTTGGTGAAGCACTAATTTGCTCTCAATGAAAGCACCAAACTGTTGACACGGTTTTTCGCCAACGGTGTATTAAGAATTATTGATGGTAAATCGTAATGAAAATAACAAGAATTCACTCAAAAACATGAAACTTTTGCATGGTTCAATGGTTAAAATCCACCCAGTCCACGAGTCAATATTATTGATATTTCTCTCTCTCTCTCTCTCTCTATTTTGGCAGAGTTTCAGTATTACAGAATAATGGTCCCCCTTTCCTGTTCAATATTCCCAGTATTTATAGGGGGATTCCATGAACAGGTTTGGGTAACTGCATGAGTCAATCATGTAATTACATAATGTCTATATTTAACACAAATCATTCCCATTTATGCTGGGATGTGATTTGCTAACAAAATAAATATGTTCCTTCTATCTCGGATAATAAATATGATAACCTAGTCATGAATAAGAGTATAAAAAAAATCCCAAATCTTTGGGGATCCTTTAGTATGCGTTATATCTTAATCACCATGAGTTGCATATCTCTCATGAGCTTGTGCTCTGACAACTATCTGATTCTTAGTTCGTGATAAAGTCAGGACGCCTAACACTAGGTCTGACCATTATGAATCTCAAGTTGTCCACTTGGATAACAATCATATTTCCTACTTGGTTATTTTTCCACATATTTATCTGCCAGCTGTACCCGAGCTGAGAGAACGAACTCGTACTAAAATTAGGGTACAACACCATGTATGGTCGATAGCATGCATTGACATGCCAGGTGATTCAATCTTATCCATTCACCATATTTTTCATGTTCATCAAAGCTGGATGAAAAGCTTGGAACCTCTGGTGGTAGATCATAGAACGCTCCATACAAGTTTTGTGTTCTGAAGACAATGTGAATCCCATCGTACCATCTTCTCATGTGGTTAAAACTAAATGGAATCCTTTCCAAGAATTTTTCAATGAGGTATGTTTGATTTCCCAACTTTTCAAGTACATGATCAGGATTAAGAGAATTAACCATTGTTGCTGGAAATAAATAAATAAAATATAATGAATTAAAACAAATAATAAATATTAGATTTTATTTGGAAAAGTAAACATGATGCATGAATGCAACATATAAAAACACATAAAAATATATATATACTAATCCACGATAAATTAATTTGAAAAGTTAATGGACCGCCTTGGGGTAGGTCAGACTAACTCCAAATTAATTTTGAGACAAATCTCAATTTCATAAGTGAAAACTTAAAAATGCCTTTTTCTATTTTGACTTATGAACTACCGCTAGTTTGGTCAAGATGCACTTGCCGTGCTCGAAAGCCTAGATACATCTTTGGAGTGTAACCCATTATTTTCAATCAATGACTTAACTCAAGAGTGTGCGTTAAGGTCAATGAAACTTGAAATACATCACTAATTATATTCTCATAAGAGAAGTCAACCTTGAGAAAAAATAAACATATTCGGAAGTCTTTCCTTAGGAAGGCCGCAAACGGAGGCGACACGAGGCCCTTCCTATGCCTCTCGGTGTTCAACCAATAATGGAGACCATGAGACTTATTGTCATAACTCCCTCTCCCAATCACTATTTTGGAAAAGTGTGTTTTTCACAAAATCAATATTTTTTTAATTTAGTTGTAAAAATAAATTTAATTATTTTTACCAAATGATATTCTAATAATTTCCAATACAATTAAGCAAAACAAAACAAAATTGTGCCCTTAATTCTAATTTTTCTTTAACTAAGAGAATATCATTTTTATTTTAACAAAACATTTTTCATTAAAACAAAAAATTAAACAACTTTAATTTTGATTTATTATCTTAACTAATTAAGACTAAATTAATTATTATATGATTTATCATATATAAGCATATAATAAAATATATGACGTTCCTAATAGCATGTTTCTACACGAATACAATGCAGGCTAATTGCATACTGTGTGAGTATATGAATGACATCTTATAATGCATGACAAAATATTAAACATTTTAATCACATTCAGACATTTATAATAAATAAATAAAAGTAGGTATAATAACTTTTGGGTATTTCTAGAAAAATTAAACACTTGCAAAAATATACATGAGAAAGTAACCTAGATTAACTAAGGCCTGATAAAGAGCACTTTGATCTTCAACCTTGAGATGTAGTCTTGTTTAGCCAATGCCACCATTTTCCATATCCATTTTGAATTATACAACTTTTTAATTATTTTAAACAAACTTTTAAAATAATTAAACTTTGGGTTTTAACACTTAAAAGTTTCTAAGGCCCAATGTAAATTTGGGTAATTTAATTCAAAAATAAAATTAAACAATTTAATTTTAATGAATTAAAATTCAAGATATTTTTAATTTTGGATATTTTAATTAAAACAATTTTAATTATGGAAGATAACAATTAAAACATTTTTAATTAGGGAAAATAATCAACACTATTTCAATTAAAGAAATTTCAAAATTAAAATCATTTTAATTTCATTTTTGATTTTTAATTAAATGAATAATTAAAAATAATTATGGTAGCAACACACTAGGGTTTGTTTGACACAAACCCTAGGCTGTACCAAGTAAAGGTCGGCGATAGGAGGAGGCTCGGCTGTGCGCAGGCTAATGTGCAGGGGTGGAACGCAGGGGCGCGATGGTTGGTGCACGTTGGTTGGGCAGCAGGTCGGGGCTCAAGCTCCTACATAATTTTACCCAGAATTTTAAAAAAAATTACAAAATTCCTATGCCCCAAAATGGCCTACATATTTCATCTATAAATTTTAAGAACAATTATTAAATCCAAAAGCACCATTATAAATGTAACGCCCTGGTTAGCTATTATGTATTTTAAATAGTGCTTAACTCACTAAACGAGTGACTAGGACATAAACGTGCATCTAAGTTTGATTACTGGTCCAGGGTTAAAAATTTCGGTTAAAAGGAATGGGTGTTTCATTAAAACATTAAACTGTACATGAGATCCCATAATAACGTTTACAAAGTTGTTTACAGTTCCAAAATGGTCATTACAACTCAAGAGTTACAACCCACCGACCTAAGCAGAAAAAATTGGGTTAAACCCTAGTTCCTCTTAGAAACCTTGGCCGTGGTGGTCAAGTGGTCGCATATGTACACGTCGCCACCTAAGCTCTCCAACTCATGGTTGGTCCCACTTTTCTTTCCCTTTACCTGTACCACATAGCACCCGTGTTCCAAGGCCCAGCAAGAAAACATAAACATGATCATAAGCAGTGATTAACATATTTCGAAATCATAATAAACATGCCCAACAGTAATAAACTATACTCATGCATGCATACCATTCATATAGATGACTACAGTGTCATATGGGACCAAATGCCCTAAATAAATGATTAACTGAATCATATCGGGGCCCGTTGCCCAAGTGCATGACTAATAAGTCACTCTGAGGCTCAACGCTCTAGGATTTGGGACTAATAAGTCACCTCGGGCCCATTGCCCTATCCTCTGTATAACCAGCCTTGGAGCTGGCCCAACATACCTGACGCTTTAGTTTTTCTACGACCATTGGGTCGAACAAGCGTATAATTCACTCCTGATTAGGTCTAATCATATCGACCAACACTCAGCGCGCTAATACAACCCTTGACTCATAAGTTAATGCTTTACAACCAGCGCTCAGCGCTATTGCCGTCCTTGACTAATAAGTCAATGCATTTCTCATGTATATAATGCTAACAGACATTCATCATATAACCAACATCCATATGTAGAGCATTCAACATGCTTCATCAATAATCACACGCATAATCATAATCATGTGCATAATCATAATCAGAGGTCCGCTGGCAGAGTCGATTCTCGGGGGCCAGACAGAAGTAGAAGTAACCCTACTGGTCAGGGAGATGATGAGGTCCGCTCTAGGACTAGCTCGACGCAAACAGAGAATTCTAGAACCTCTTCCAGGAGCCACTGGTCAGAAACTTCTAGATCAGGGACTCACCATTCAGGCGGTAAGAAGACTCCACCCAGGAAAAATCAGACTAGGACTCCTCGAGACAAGAAAACTTCACAGTTTAAAGACAGATATGGTTGGGATGAGGCTGATAGTCATCACACCAATCAGTCAAAGGAGAAAGAGGGAAACGACCAATAAGAAGGAGGAAAGGACCGCTCGGGCCGTGCCGAGATGTCGCCATTGCATCCTGGCCAGCAACGTAGTGGGAGAGAGCAGGTCTCGCGTAGTAATCCCTCTGAAAAATCTAAGAGCACGGTGTTTGATCGGTTAAGAGGACATGCTTCCTGGAAGGATCTAAGGGACATTATCGACAACAAGAGGAGGACCGCCCCGGTCAAAGGGCAAGATCTGAATCGCCCTGCCGGTCAAGTAGAAATACTTGACGATAGTGCACCAGATGGAAATTCCCGACCAAGAGGTCAAAACCTTGAAGCCTCGTCGGTTGCACCAGCCATCCAAGCCCAGCTTGACGCGCTAATGACTGCAGTGCTGGGTTTATCAAAATGACCTTCCGAGATGGATGCGGTGGACCATAGGAGTGGCAGTCCATTTTTTGCCCGGATTTGAGCAACCCAGCTCCCGAGAAAATATAAAGCACTGGTGCTACCAGCATATACAAAAAAAGTGGACCCCATCAGACATGTTGGGAAATTTAAGGACCAGATGGAACTGCTTGGGGTAAGTGACGATTATCAGTGTAGAGTTTTCCCGACTACATTGTCAGATACTGCCCAAGAATGGTATTGGAAGTTTAAGTCAAATTCCATTACCTCTTGGGAAACATTCAGGAAGGAGTTTTGCAGACAATTCAGTGTTGCCCTAAATCCACCAGTTTACGCCAACCACTTGGCAGATATCAAAGAAGGAAAGGATGAATATCTAAAGAATTACATACAGAGGTTCATGAGGGAAGCCAACTGAGCAACTGTTGTTGGAGATGAGGGGAAGATGGTTGCCATATCCTCTGGAATCATTTACCGAAGCCCTTTGTGGGATAGTATACATAGAAATCCAATTTCAACACTTCAACAATTTCTTGACCGAGCAGACAAGTATATGAAATTGGATGATGCAATCGAGAAAGAGGAGAAGGGCATAAACAATATGAGTGGATCAGTTGACCCTCCTAAGAATGGTGGAAACAGTCAAAATGGTGGAAAGAAGGCAATGAAGAAAAGAAGGCTAAGTCGATTTCAAATGATAAGCCAACCAAGTATGAGCCTCAATTCACTAATTATACCACTCTCTCAGCTAGCTGGGCAGAAATATATCTCTCTAGTCATGAGGAGGTTCCCTACAGGAAACCTCCACCCATCAAGAAAGAGATGAGTAAGAGAGACATGACTAAGTTTTGTCGTTTCCATGGAGATTATGGTCATGACACGAATGAATGCAATCACCTCAAGGACGAGATAGAATTTCTTCTCCGGTCGGGCAAGTTAAAAAAGTACCGGGCAGAGAAATCCCAAGGAGAAGGAGGCAACAACAATCATGGGTTCAAACTACAGCGTTCTCCACCCTTGCAACCCGTTCCTGTGGACTTTACCTTAGACACTATACGTGGAGGTTCTCACTTGGCTGGGGATAGTAACAAAGCAAGGGAGAGGTATGCCTGGACACTTCGACATGAGCTAGAGTGCTAGGATCAGAATGGGTGAAAGGAGCTTGATCAGGAACCATTAGAACGGCGAGCGTCTATGAATATATTATCACTAAATACCACTTTCAGAGTGGTAGCTTAATTTCAAGTTGTTTAACTTGTTATTTAAGTTTAGTTTGTGAGCTGGTTATTTGCTGACCAGCCATTTAGTTTTGAACAATTTTTGTTGTTTAAGACTCGTTATTAGACATGTTTTGTCCTTTTTTAATTTACAAGTAATAAAATAGACTACGCGCAGTGTGGTCAATTCTTGCTACAAATATGCATGTGTGTTAATTTTTTGAATAGTGTTCAACTGTTCGATAAAATTGGACAGTGTTCAACTAGTCGGTATGTTCAAGAAGTGTTCAACTGCTCGAATATTTTCCATATATTCTATGTGTTTCACGAGTAATTAACTACTCGAACAGATTCAGTCAAGTAGCAAGTGACCAAGGATCTTTCAACCCTCGATCACATGGGGGGACATGGGGTATACTAGTATATAATTTAACATAACAATAAGAGCACGAGTTAAGATATTTGTTTTTAGGCTGACTTGTAAATTTTCGAAGTCAAAAAAGGCCATTAAGCTAACTTGTTTGACAAAGCTTAAGTAACTTGGAATTTTTCAGAATTTCAAGTTAGAAGCAAATATTCGTGTGACAATAAACATTATGCTCATAAAATATTAGAGCAAGAAGAGTGTGAGAAAGTATACTTAGTAGGGACTTATGAAATGTCTAGAATTTCTAAGTTAGAAACCTAAGTACTCATGCGAAAATATAAGGCATACATCAGAGTGACTTTACTATTCACAAAAAACTTATAATGTTTTAAGTCTAAAAAGACATAGAATGTTTCAAGTTAGCAAAGAAAAGTAAAGTATAAATGCCGACAGCTCGGCCGTACGAGAAAAATATCAAGGCTGCTAAGTAGCAGTTGTCTTCACAAAAGTATAAGAAAAAAAGAGTGAATCAAAGGGGATTAGAATGACTCTTAATCACAATAGATTGAAAATAAAATAGTCAAAAGAAGAAGATATAGATCCATTTTTTGAATCTTCACTTACCCTTGTAAAGCTTGAAGGAAGACTTTAGAATATGCAGTGTTTTTCTTTTCTCAATTTTGTCTGGTTCACTCTTGTGTCTCAATTTTTCTTTGCCCAAAAAACCAAAAAAAATCCAGTAACTGTTATGCTCTCTCCCTTTTTATAGAGCCTTTTATTTTATTATTTTTATTTTTAATAAAAACCCACTCAACGTAAAAGTGGTGGATCTAGAGAAAATATCTCATTTATTTGCTCTTTTCTCTTGACTGACTCATCCCCTTTTTTTATATATTATTATTTTAATAACTAAATATTCCTTTCAGATTTTAAATGATTTATAAAGGAAATATTTATATAATAATAATAATAATTTGTTGCTTTTTTTTTGGTTCAACAGATCCCCCCCCCCCCCCCCCCCCCGCCCCCCTCTCAAGCAAGTGTGTTTTATGTAAACATACCTTGCTTGAGAATTTTTTCTATATTCTTTTGTTTGACATACTAAATTTTGTTTCTTGTGCAGTATGTCTACGTTTGGGGTTCTAGGCTCTCAAAGAGCACCGGATGAATTTGGGAATGAAGTCAAGATTGGGCCACGTTACCATCGTTCTATGTCATTAACAGAAGTTCAGGCATCTAATAACCACCAGGATCCTATCTCTCCTTTTAAGATTGAGGTTGTCAATTTAGGGGACTTGAGATAATGATAACGTTGTTCACCATGTCAGAGGTTACGGTGCCATTTTTCAAGCAAATGTCTTAGGAGATGTTGATAATAAAGAGGATGGGGATTTGGCTTACCAAGTGAACGAAGATTTCTTTCCAGTTCTTTATCGTTATTTAAAGGACAAGAAAGCAAATAAAAATTTTGTCTTTCGGGGGTGAGCCGAGTTCATACGGCGCCTCATGGAGTGGACCGAACAGGTGTTGCTCCACCACCAAAGTGTTTTGAACAAAGCTGGGATTTATGGTGCCATTTTTGTGTCCAGGTACCCTTTCTTATGGGTTTTTCATGTTTAGAGAGCTTTTTCAGAACTTTGGGGTCCTTTGTCTAACACCTTCCATCATAGTAGTGGTGAGATGGGTATTTCTTTGTATGACTTGAAGGTTATTGGTGGTTTGCCTGTTTTAGGAGTTCCTTATAAAGATTTCATCCCTCTTAATGAAAAGTTGGTGAGTGATGATCCATATTGTTCCACTACTGTGGAGCTTTTAAGAATCCATGCTCAAATATGTGATTACCTAAAAAACAAAGGTGCATATAGTCGTCTAAGGGTATGGGTGTATCCTTGAAGCAATGGATTGAATTTTTTTATCGAGGGCCAATTATCTTTGAAGGGGTAAAAATGAACTCAACTGTTAAGACCTCCCGAAAATTTAGCCAGCAGAACATTGGTGAAGTTTATGATCTTCGTTCTATCCCCTTGAATGTATCGAAGGAGGGTGGTATTGCAGCATTCTTGTCTTTATGGCTAAGCCGCTTTGTTTTTCCTACCCCGGGCCAGAACATTAGACCTGAATCTTTTTATATGGCTTCAGTAATGGCACTTGGAGTCAGAGTTTCACTTGCACCTTCTATCTTGGGTTATATATATCGTGCTTTATATAATTCTGCATTACATTGTCAAGAACGAGGTGAAGGTTTTTTACCTGTGCATTATGTGTTGGGGTGGTTAGTTGAGCACTTTCGTGATCTTTATCGTGGTTGGGATCTTACTCCCGGTTTGCCTCATTTGAGTAAATATGATGGGGTTCCTGCTAGATACCAGACTTTGAATAGAGCTAGACATATTTTGAGGGGGGAGGATTATGTTATTCACCGACCATATTATTTCCCTTCAGAGGAAGATCATGACTGTTTGGATAATGAAGATTTTTCTGATGAAAATTTTGAATTTTTAATGTCAATGCGCTCTGCTTTATTACCCGTGAGAGTTGGCAATGATATATATATGGAGCCTTATTATCCCAACAGATTTGCTCGCCAATTTGGTTTTGACCAAGGTGTTCCCTCAGAGAACTTTTTCTTGAGTGTCCCCAGGAGGACACAATGTGGAATAGAAGATATTGACAAAGCTTGGGTTTTGATTTTAAGGAGGAATACCAACATTCGTTTTCATATACCAAAGATTACTCGTATAGGTCAATGTACATGGTGGTATTGTCGTTGGTGGGTGAGGAGTAGCCTTCCGTACTTAGGGAGATATGTCAAGAAGATTCATACAGAATTAAAACAACCCTACAAAGAAGACAAATCAAAGTATGTAATCCAGGACATCTGCGAAATTTACTCCACCCTTGATGAGGTTTTTGTGAAACGTACTTCTCAGATTGATGACTTCGCGAATGCTAGTTATGCTGACAAAGAATCAGATAGTGACGATACTTTAGATCCACATTTCAAAAGAGTAAAGTGTGCAAATCATGATGTGCGTAGTAATAATGAAAGTGTTTCGTTCCCAGTTACTCAGGATTTAGGGATTATGCCATATGATGGTTGCTTTGACACCTCTAGCTCCAGAGTTGAGGAACTTGCTGACTTTGATGGGTCTGATGATCATGTTGATATTGGGTTTGATGATGGGGTGTCACCTAGAGATGATATTTCAGCAGAACCAATTGTTTCCCAAGAGCTCGTTGTTCCACCAGATCCACCTATTCCTCATCCAACTATTCCTCTGCCAGCTCCGGTACCGACAATGTCAGCTTCAGCAATCACCAACTCCCATTTAAATGAGTATACGAAAAGGTTTGTGATTGATATCATGAAATACATTCTCCGTTTGTTATCTTCTCCTTTGCTACCAGGTGATATTTCGAGACATCGTGCTGAAATAGACACACAAATTGACATATTGAGTACCATTTGTGAGAAGTCTAAATGTAACTTAGCAGAGATTACATGGTTTATTGACTCTGTCAATGATTCGTTCGAGGTAAAGGAAAAATCTGTCGCTTCTACCCAAATTGTTGAAAGTTCCCTTAACCTTGATGAATCTCTTATCCATGACCTTCTTCGTCGTGATGAAGACAATTCGGCATCTATGAATCGTGTGTCTATATTCATCTCCAACAAGACAAAGGCCTTTGAAGATTTTAAAACAGAGGAGGCAGAGATTATTGCAGCAAAACTGGCCATACAACAACGGCGGGCTAAATTTGTAGCTAAAAAAGCATCGTTTGAAGAAGATCTTTCTAGTCTTAATGACTCTTTGAAGAAACATCAACATCTTGCTGAGGAGATAAGTCAATCAAAGGACCAAGCTGGTATAGAAAAATTCTATGAAGCCAAAAGGGAAAAAACGATACTCAAGGTTCAAGAAGAAGAATTCTAGAAAAAACTTGGTGCTTTGACTTTATTTCTCCAGATGGTCTGAAGATCTCATCATTTTGTTTCTAAAACTTTTAGTTTTAGTTTTTGTTAATTTTTTTTGTTTATTAGCCTTGAGGATTAATAGTATTTTATCATTCAGACCTTTTAGAACTTTGATTCCTTTGTTGGGAGGAACATTTTGTTTTTATTTTTGTGGCTGCATCCAATTTTTGTTTAGATTGCCTACATACCCTTTTAAGGGATCGATCCATTCGTAGTTCTTTTTTTTTTAAGGGGAATATGAGTTGTTTTATTTTTGTGGCTGGGCCTAGCTATAAACTAGATTGCCTACGTACCCAAAGTGGGATCAAGCCTTTCATAGTTCATTGCACACTTTCCTTTCTTTTAAATGCGCAATCTACACCATGGATAAAGACCCTTTTGTTTAAGTGTTGAACTTCCCGTTAACGCATGGGTAAATGCATTGGCCTTCTAAATCTGAAAGTTCATATGCCCCTCTTAGGAAGACCTTAGTGACAACATACGGTCCTTCCCATTTTGCCTCAAATTTGCCTTTCATCCTTCTAGTTATGACAACATGTCTTTTTACAGTAAGCACTAGGTCTCCAACTAAAAAAGATCAGAATTTAACTTTCTTGTTGAATGCCTCAGCTACCTGGGCTTGGTAAATTTCGAGCTTTTATTGAACAGCAAGTCGTTTTTCATCTAATGCTTCAAGCTCAGCTAGACAGACTTGCACATTTTCATCTGGGGTCGTTAGTTTAGTAGCAATTCTTAATGAAGGTATTTGAACCTCCAAAGGTAAAACTGCTTCAGACCCAAATACCAAGTTATAAGGTGTACAACCAGCCGCAATTCTTACAGTGATTCTATAAGCCCACAAAGCTTCTGGGAGGCGTTCGTGCCAGTCCCTCTTATTCTTTGTCACTGTCTTCTTCATGATTTTTCATAACACCTCATTAAATGCTTCTGCTTGACCATTTGAAGACGGGTAATAACTAGCTGAAAAAATGTGCTTGAATTTGTACTTGTCCATCAATTTGACAATTTCCTTACATTTGAAATACAGGGCATTGTCAGAGATAATTTTTTAAGGAACCCCTTATCGATAAATTACGTGAGTCCTTATAAAATCTGCGACATCCTCTACTCATACTTCTTTTAACAGTACAGCTTCGGCCCATTTGGAGAAGTAATCTGTAATGGCCAGGATGTATTTGTGGGCTTTGGAAGAAGGTGGTGTAAAGGGACCCATGACATTCGTTCCCCATGTTTCGAAAGGCCATGACAGTATAGAAGGATGGAGTGGTTGAGGAGGTTGGTGGATGAAATCTCCATGTAATTGGCATAACTTACAGCATTTGGCAAAATTAATCGCATCTTGAACCATAGTAGGCCAATAGTAACCCAGCCGCTTTAATTGAGCTGACAGTTTTGGGCCAGCTTGATGAGTGCCACATGTACCAGCATGAGTTTCTTGAAGTGTCTGTGTCGTCTCTTCTTGTGAGAGACATCTCGACAATATCCCATCGAATGAGCGTTTGTATAATGTGTCATTAAAGACCACAAATCAAGGTGCTCTTCTTCTTACATCCACTCTTTTTTTTAAGTCTTCTGGCAAGACTCCCTTTCGGATGTAGTCTTTGATTGGTTGGCGCCAGTCAGTTTCGTTTGCATTGTCCAGGAAAGTTATCAAGTTGACTGTATTTTCCTCTTTAACTCTTTCCGTGGATTGAGGTAGCACATGGCGTTCTCCTATTGTAATTTGGATATCCCTTTCTTCAGGAAGTGTCAACGATGCAGCTAAGTTAGCTAACGCGTTAACTTTACCATTTTTTGATCTAGAGATATGATTTAGGGTGATATCTTGAAATTGAGCAAGCAAGTATTTAGCCTTTTCATGGTAAGGGATTAAATTCTCATGCCTGACTGCAAATTCTCCACTCATTTGTTTAATAACCAAAAGTGAATCACCAAATACTTATAACGAATGTATTCATTTCGAGTGCAATTTCGAGGTCGATAATTAATGCTTCGTATTCTGCTACATTATTGGTGCATATAGCCAGAATATGAAAAGAGTAAGGTATCAGGCCTCCCGACAGCATCACAAAGATAATGCCAGCACCTCCCCACTGTTTCTTACTGCCCCCATCAAAAAACAGTTGCCATGATGAAGTCTCGGTAGTGAAAACTTCTTCTTCTGGAAGATCTTCTCGCAACTCCATATTATTCAGAATTGGGTGTGCTGCCAGAAAATCAGCCAACACTTGTCCTTTTATTGCTTTTTGCAGGACAAAATTAATTTCAAATTCTGACAAAATCATGGACCATTTGGCCAGTCGTCCAGACAATACAGGCTTTGATAAGATATATCTTAAGGGATCAGCTTTTGACACTAAAGTCACAGGGTGTGAGAGTAAATAATGTCGTAATTTTATGACAGCAAAAATTAAAGCCAAACACACTTTCTCGATTGGAGGGTAGTTTTGTTCCGCCCCTACTAAAGTTCTACTTAGGTAGTAAAGAGCAACTTCTTTTCCCTCCACATTGTTCTGCGCCAGCAAGGCCCCTAAAGAGTGGTCAAGTGATGTGATATATAATATTAATGGCTTTCCTAAAATTGGAGCTCTCAACACTGGTGGGTGTAACAAGTATTTCTTAATACCTTCAAAAGCATTTTGGCATGCCTCATCCCATATGAATGGGACATTTTTCTGCATCAATCTCGAAAAAGGTTGACATCTGCCGGAAATATTTGAAATGAACCTTCGAATATATGCAAGTCTTCCTTGTAGGCCACGTAACTGACGTAAGTTACATGGGGGAGGCATTTCCAAAATTTCTTTTATTTTTTCAAGGTCAATTTCAATTCCTCAATGTCTAACAATAAACCCGAGGAATTTTCCTGATGCTACCCCAAATGCACATTTTAAAAGGTTCATCTTGAGTTGATGTTTTCTAAGTCTATCAAAGACTCATTTTAAATCATCAAGATGATCTTTCCATTCTTTTTTTTTTACCACTAAATCATCAACATAACATTCAATAGTATTGTGAAGCATGTCTTCAAAAATCGTGGCCATTGCTCTTTGGTAAGTTGCGCCTGCATTCTTGAGTCCAAATGGCAAAATATGCCTTTTGGTGTTCGAAAAGTGGTGAGCTCTTCATCTTCAGGTGCCATCTTGATTTGGTTATACCCAGAGAACCCATCCATGAATGATAAAGCATCAAAACCAGTAGTAGAGTCTACCAATAATTCAGTGATGGGGAGTGGGAATTCATCCTTTGGGCAGACCCAATTAAGGTCTTGGTAGTTTACACATATGCGGAGTTGCCCATTTTTCTTTATCACAATGACAATGTTTGCGAGCCAAATGGGATACTTAACTTCCCAAATAAACCAGCAATTTCTTAACTTGTCAATTTCCGCCTCAATTTTGGGAATTAGCTCTGGTCGAATTCTTCTTTGAGATTGTTTTACAGGGGTAGCGTCTTTCGATACTGCCAACCTGTGTCGTCCAACTCTGGCATGTCTTGATACCCCCAAGAAAATACATCTTTGTATTCATGAAGGACTTGTTTGTACTGTGGCAATTCTTCTTTGGTTAATAGAGCACTGACAAATACAGGCTTTAGATCATCTTCAGTTCCAAGGTTGATCTCTATTAAATCATCCACTGTTGCTTGTCCTCCGTCTTTGAGTTCTTGGGGTGCCGGTTGAACAATGTCTATAAACTCTTCTGAAGGGTTTGAGCTTGAGCCTTCATATTCTTCGGCCAGACTTTCTTCAAAAGAGAGGTAATTGATTTGAGCAATATTTTCTTCATCTTCTTGTGTTTCATGCCCCTGAAAAATAGTCATTCTCAAGGGTTTCTTTTGTTTTGGCACCCATTGCTTGTGATTTTTAGTTGCCTTTGGCTATGGAGCACTTGGGAAAACAAGCCTTTCGAATGCTGACACTCGTGGGGTGGATGTGCTTGCTTCAAGTCTGTCAAACACCGACACCTGCGGGATGGGTGTGTGTACATCGTCATTGCGAAACATTTTTCGTTCCTCTTATGTTAACTCATCAAGCTCAAAAGAAGCTTTTAAACAATCACTATTTTGATGGATTGTGATTCCTTTTTGCTTCTTAATATGGAACTTTGTCTTATCCACTTTGAAGGATTTCGGAGTTACAGAAGTTGAAGATTTTTTATTAAGAGTAACAACCCTTTTATTTTTCTTGCTATTCTCACCAAAAGTAATTGAAATTTGCATTTTACCCTTGGGTAGTGATTGATCAATTTTCCTTAGTGGTAAATTAAAGCTTGTCATAAGGGTTGTCATCAAATCTTAAATCGGCGTCAAAGCTTTTTGCCCCACTCCTCGTTCACTTTTAGGAATGTATTTGAAGGTTCTTTTTTGACTAGATACCTTCAAATCCTCCTCTTTTGGTTGACAAGGTTTCACAGGGGGTAGTTGCTTAACTTGAAGGGATTTTTGTGATGTTGAGCTTTTAGGACATTTGGCCTCCTCAAATTTCCCTTTCAAAACTGTGACATTAGCTGACTTGTAAAATTTTGCATCAGCGTAATTCACCTATTCCCCGTAAAAGGGATTTGGGTCTGCGTTAACACTTCTGACTTTTCCTTCCTTTCAAAACTTAAAGCATTGGTGAAGTGTTGAAGTAATGACCCCATATTCATGAAGCCAAGATCGCCCTAACAACATATTGTAGGATGTGTCTGAATCAATGACATGAAATAAAGCTTCAGAATTTAGTTCGCCTATTTCAACTTTTATTGTAATACTTCCCCTTACTTTTTCTCCGACTTGATTAAAACCTTGAATTGTCAATGATGACGGAGACAATTGGTGTGGATGTAAACTAACGTCTCTCAAGGTTTTTAAGGGAAGTACATTCATAGTTGATCCACAATCCAACATGATGCAGCTCACGCGAACCTTGGCAACCATACCTGTCACGTAAAGAGGCCAATTATGCAAGGCGGCTCCCAACTAACGATCCTTATCATCAAAGGTAATGCATGCCATACAAGAGGTATGTGTCTCGAGTGATATAGGTTTTATTGGCTTCATCTTCTTCGTATAAAATTCAGGACTTGTCAATGCAACAACAAGTGCATTCCTATGCTTAGGAGACATTTGCAATGCATCGTAAACACTCAAGAAAGCAGGGATGCGCTTTAGATGAGCCAATATGTCATATTTTGCTCGTGTCATTTTGTTTTCACCAGTGCTCTTGTCTCTTCGACCGTCGTTAACGAATTCTTTATTGGTCGAAGATGAAGGCTTTTGAAGGTCTTGTTTAGATTTTTCAAGCTCTTTTGCTTCTTTTTTCTTCTCTGCGACAATTTTACGCCACACATCTTTCAAGGTAATTTCATCTACCTCCTTCTCATTTTCTGATGAGGTAGATTCATGACCTTCTTCTGCCAGTAAAGTCATGCAGCAATCTGACACACTATCGTCACCAACAACAGCCTTTTTTCTTAACTCTTCTGGTAAAAACTCATCCAGAGTTACTAGATTTCATTTTGGCTATTCAAGCTCATTTCTTTTTAAAACATCTTTTTGATTTCCAGTCCTTCTCTTATTCTTGTGATTCTTTGTCTCTGATCTACTCCAGAATTTCCAGATGATTTCTAAGATGGACTTTTAATTTTTGTGGACTTTTTCCGAGTACATGTTTGCCATGTACTTTCCAAATCCTCTTCACTGTCATACCAATCATCCAAAATTTCTAGATTGGGCTTTGTCATGAGCTCATACAAAGTAGGAATATTTGGATTTCCTGGCTTTGGCATGTCTGAGTGAGCTTGAACTATTGTAACTCCCTTATCAACTTCAAATGCCACAGAAATTACGTGTTTTTGTGTAGGATTATTTGGTAATTGGTCATTTTCCATTAAGGAAGTCGTATTTGTTTCCGCTTTTCCAAGAGAAGTGTCAATTTCGATTTCCTTTCTCTTGATCATGCCTTCGATAATATTTTTGAGGATGTAGCAATCCTTCAGTGGATGGCTCACAATTCGATGATACCAACAATAATTTGGGTCATCTGTCATATTAACTTCATTGGGTCATTTAGGCTCGGGCAGTCTTATTGCCTTAGCCTTTAACAGCTCGTCAAAAATTTGGTCAGCATCATCATCATCAAATGAGTATTTTACCTCCTTTCTCTCTTTGAGAGTCAATTTCTTTTGTGGCTCTCTTGCCTTCCCTTTGTCCTTGTTATTGCCAGTATTGACAAAAGTGGCCATTAATTCACCCTTCTTCAATGGCTTCTTATTGTCGAATCTTGGGTAGGGTTTGCCACCCTTCTATCGAGCGATTTGTATTTCAACATCGCATGCCTTTGAGACAAGCTCGTTGAAAGTTTTGGGCTCTACTGTGCCCACGAAGGTAGCCACCTCAGGGTTGAGGTTTCTAGCACACATCGAAACTGCAGCTTGTTCTGATAACCTTTTTGGACATTGAAGATTAATATTTCTCCATCTCGTTATGAATTCACTGGCTCATTGCTTTGTTTCCACCAGGTCATGGATGCCTATTGTCTTTTTTGAACTCACAAACTGTGCCAGAAAGGCTTTTTGCATGTCATCCCAGGTATTTACCGATCATGGGGTAGTTGAGTGTACCAGGTAAACGATGCCTCTTTTAGCGACTGCACAAATTGTCTTATCAATAGTGCGTCTAATTGGGCAGATTCACCACATGCAGAAGTAAAATATGCCAAATGCTCGTGACGAGAACTGTTAATTCCATCAAACTTTTCAAACTTTTGCCTGACATAGTTTGGTGGAAACGAGATTTGGTCATAGTAAGCCAGGTATGGCTTATGATATTCCAGAATATGCATGCTTGTCGCAACTTAGTATTCTCGAATACTCTCCATGATAAAAGCCTGTAAGTCTTGTTGTGGTTGAACATCGGCTAGTTGTGGCTGCACACCAGATGGTGACGGTTGTGTATTTCTTACGGGCGGTGCTGAAGATGAGGAATTTTGCCCGTTATCATTCTCTTTTTGTCTCATGTTAACTTGCTAAGCTAATTGTGTTGAGAGTCGTGCTACTTCTTCATCCCTCTCGGCCAATAATCTTTGAAGTTCCAAGACCTTCTCTTCACTACTGATTGCCCCAGTTACTAACACTTGCATATTTTTGTCATTGCCAATTGTTAGTGCTTCAAATTGATTAATGAGATCATCTGAGACCTCCTTACTTTGTTTGGCACAAAGAGTTTCTTTTAGAGAATGTTCAGATATGTCGCTCCCCTCTTCCTGAGCAAGGGGGTTCACAGATTCCTGAACGGGAGTTGAACGCTTGGCACGGGTTCTCGATCGAGTTACGGGTCTTGTATTGGGTGTAGGCTCGATATTTGAAGTAACTCTTGTTGGTCGATATCCCTGAAGGAACACCCAGTCACCATGTTGTTTTAGGAACGGATTAGGGTTTGCTTTATCACTTCTAGCCTTCTTTGAGAGGGTAGGAGACTATGTACACCCTTCATCTAGTCTTAGACGTAATAATGGGTGTTCACTGTTGTAGTGCACCAAAAAAAAATTTTAGATTATTTAAATTTTTGTGATTTATTTGATTTAAATGTTAAGTGTGATGAATTGTTTTATTTAAGTGTTGTTATTTTATTTGGTTGATTATTTGTTTTATTTGATTGTGTGTTATTTTATTTAATTGTTAGAAGTGTTTTGGTTAATTAATTTAATAAGTGAATAATTGTGTAACATGTTATTTTACTATTAGTGTTACATTTTATTTAAGTGTGACAAATGAGGTAATTATGTGAGCTATGGTGGAATGCACTAAGGTGCATGACAGATAGTAATGCACCCTAGTGATTTAGTGTGTGCTAGTGCATGGTAGCATGGTGCACATGTGTAAATTTTCTACACATTTTATGTTTCCTTATTTTAGATTTATTTGGGTAATTTATTTTAAAAAAAAAGAAAAAGAAAAAGAAGAGGGAAACAAGGAGTTGGGCGTGTGACCTAGTGGGAAAGGAATACTTTCCTTAAGATGGTAAAAATCAAAAATTGAAGACCATGATCATTTGGGGATAGGAATGATCACATTTTATTCCTTTGTATCTTTTTGAAATAAAGAGAAATTAAGAAAAATAAAAGAGAAATGGAAACTTACCTTATTGTCTTTGGGGAGACTTTATGGGGGGATTTATGATAAAGGGGCTATGAAAGGAGAGAAGAGTGATTGCTCTTGTGTATGTGTGTGGCTGCCGTGACCTAGAGAGAGAGAGAGAGTGGCGTGTAGAGAGAGAGAGAGGAAGAAAGAAAGAAAGGAAGAAGGAAGGAGAAAGTGAAGAGGAACCCCCTAGAGTATGTCTTCTTGTTTTTCTCTTTGCATAATCTTTTTTTGATAATATGATTTTGATTTGTGTTATTTTCTTGTGTGTGTTTGGGTTCTTCCTCCACCTCATGGTGGCTTTCCCATAAAAACCCTAGGCTTGAACAAGGGTGTGGAGTTTGGGGTATTGATCTTTTGTGTTCTTGATTTTTACAATCAAGAGAGGTAATGGTCTTTTCCTTAGCCTTATATTGTTTTTGGTGGGTTGTATATGAGGTTTTGCTAATGGTGCTAATGGTTGATTTTGGTAGGATTGATGTATAGGATTTGGATTTTGTGAGAGTATGATTTGTGTTTAAGGGTTGTGATGTTGATTTTGCTATGCATAAAAAAATTGTAATAATCTATGAATACTTGTATGGTGATTTCGGCCTAGGTACACCCAAGGGTGTTCTTGATATGTTGTGTGACTTACAATATAATTGATCCATGTTTTAGGACCTATGATATGTGGGTAAGAGAATAAGTGGTAATCTTGATATTTTGATCATGAAATTTTGTTAGATGCATGTTATATTTTGAATGATTAAATTATAAGATGCATGAAATAATGATAGAAACATGTTAGGTTAATATAAGGCATATGTGAATATGGTACTTATAAATTACTATATGTTATTTTATTGATAGTGTTTTGTTGGTTTTCATGGAATTGCAACAAATGGTTTTTAAAAGAATTCATGTGAATATGTTAGTGATATTAGAATCATGCATATTATAAGAGTATAATGAGATTTTAAGCATGTATGATTTTATGTAATTTTTTAGACAAAAGTTGAGTTTTATAAAGAAATAAGCTTGCTGTTTTTTTGTAAATAATTGGGTAAAAGTTAATAAAAAGATGAGTTGCATGCATAAATAATGTTCTTGATGAATATGTTAATTTTTATGAAATTAAAAGAGGATTTTAAGTCTCATGTTATGATATTTTACTCAATTAATTTCCTACAGAATTTTTATTGAATTTTGAGAAAAATATGGGTTTATAAAATTGAATATGGTGATTTTTAATGATAATAATAGTTGCTGGAATTTTGTAATAAAATATGAAGTAAGTTTCACTAAAAATGAATTTGAGTAATTTTTGGAATAAATTATTTTTCCTAAGTTATGGTAATATTGAAAAATGATATTTTAATGGTATGAATGCATATTTTGATAAATAATGATTTTTTCTTTATTTTGATTGAGAAAAATATTTAGACTCTATTTATTTGTGATTTTTGAATAAAATAAATAGTGGCTGAAAGTTTGTTTTAAAAAGATTAACAATTGTTATTAAATTGTCACATATGGGTTTTTACTACTTAAAAACTAAGTCTTAAATAAATTAAATCAAAATGTATTTTTCCACACTTAAAATATATTTTTCACATCATTTTTGTAACACAATAATAAAATATATTTTTCTAAAGAAACATGTTAAAATAGGTATTAAATCCAAGCTTGTTGGTTAATTCTTGGTAAATTAATATTTATTTAATGAAAATGTCACATATTTTATTTTGAGCTAAAATAAAATAAATTTTTGAGAAATTTAATCAACTTAGAAATTTTAAAGAAACATAAAGCATGTAATATGGCTATTGATTTTCAAACAATAAAAGCAAGAAATGTAGAATTATCGTTTTTGAAAAACGTCTTTATTACGCAACATTCCCACGTATGCATGTTACATGCAAATCAACTTTTACGTCCAAAATCATGATTATTATTCAACTATGTAATTTTTATAAAGCAATCATGTTAGTAAAATGAGTAGAACGGGCATTATTCTTTTGGCGATAATTGCATGTTTTAGTGTAACTGTTATCATGAGTGCATGGCCCATGCACACATGAGTTGTATGGAAGGGCAAAATAGTAATTTTATGAACCTAAGAAACGTTATTTTGATTATGATATAGGCTCGTTGAAAAGATTGTGAAATTCTTAGCTTGGACCTGAGGTAAGGAAGTTAGATAGATTTTATGATTTTATGCTATGAATGGTAAGGCTATTTTATGAATGATCTGTTATGAAATTTTGAATGCCTTAATGTGATGATCTGTTGAATGTGATATGTGTATGGATGTTAGATACATCAAACAGAATACGATGTTAGATACATCAAACAGATTTCGATGTCAGATACATCGAACGAGTTACTAAGGACATTGAGACGTGACTCCTAGGGCGGACGCGCCGAGGTTATTCAAGGACCAGTGATCTCCTGTTTACCTCATAGGGTGACATGGACAACTAGCGTTCCATGCTCATCATGTATGCTGTATGTTTGTGATATGATGATATGTCACATTTATGTTATGATATGATGATATGTTACGTTATGTTATGATATGATGATATGTTACGTTATGTTATGATATGATGATATGTACGATTATGCTATGATATGATGATATGTTACGATTACATTATGACGTACCATGATGTCTTAGATGAATGTTAGTGTTTGGTTTTTGTTGTTTTTTTTTCTCACTTGCTTATTTGCTTGTACTTCCTTACTGGGCTTTTAGCTCACCCCCTTACTTTCCTTCCAGGTAGCAAATAGGATTTCTCTATGGCACGCGTGGTGACGTGAGGAGTTCTTCATCATGGGGTGTATGGCGTGGGGCAATCCTATGGACGATAAAACGATCAACGTGGAACGCCATTTAAATTATGTTTTGTTTTAAGAGACTTTTCCTAAAATTATCAGTGGGACTCTGTTATTTAAATTATTTGGTTTTCTTGAACCTTGCATAAAAACCTATGTTTTATTTTAAACTTATGGCGCCAACTTGCATGATTTTAAATAAGTCCCCCTGAGACTTTAATAATGGACGGTATTCTTTTATAAGCTATGTTATGCGAATGTTTTGTAAGTATTAGTCTAGGGCGTTCTTTACATATGGTATCAGAGACAGGTCGTCCATGTTTTCTAAGGACCCCCCCCCCCCCCCATACACGCTAAAGATGGGAAAATCTCACTTCACCGCGTCGTAAGTATTTGCTTATGTGTTATTGCTTGTTTCTATTTTATTTAATGTTTCTATTTGTTAACTGCTGTAGTAAATATGCCTCCTGTATTAAGAACAACAAAGAAACAATTGATTAAGGAAATCCGTGCAATTCCTAAAGTTGAGCTTGACGAGGACTACTACGATTGGAAGGTAGCGGTCCTAAAGATGACGAAAGAAGTTTGCGAACGTATACAAAGAATGATGAATAAGAGAGGAGCTTTGCTTTGGCCCATAGAACAATACTGGGTAATGAGTGAGGCGTTGTCAATGTACCCAGAGGCTCTTTTACAGTTAAATCAATCATGGAATAGCGTTGTGATAGATGACATGGAGTTTAGCACTATGGAGTTCACGATTCGCGACTTTCTGGTAAGTTATGAGCTTGATCATCAGGAGCTGGTATTAGTAATGACGGATGATGGCGAAATAGAGGAACGTTTAGAGTCGATATATGACGTGGAAGAGGTACTGCGTGCTATACCACGTCTAACCGCGAGGATGGAGATCAAAGGACACATATGCTTTGCACACGATTGTTAATATAGACATAGGTTAGGGAGTTTACTCCACAACATCATCTTGCGAGGTGATGTTGTTAACTAGATAGATACGTTGAGTAGTAGAGTATCACACAAGGTCTGAAACTACGGCCATCCCTGACATTGAAGTGCCAACTGTTCAACCTGCAGCTCCAGCAGCGCCAACTGTGGACCTGGCTGCAGAGGTGGCAAGGTTAAGAGAAGAGTTGAGACTAAGAGATGAGGAGCTAGCGCAAGCTAGACAAGCACCACAGACATCTCAAACGCACCCTATACCTCGAGTACCAGTGGCACAACCGCAGCCGCCAATACCACCACCTGCACCACAACCTGTAGCCTATGGGTTTGAACCAGTTTATGAACGCTTCAGGAAACAAGCCCCACCGACGTTTGAGGGGAAAGCTGACCCAATGGTGGCAGAAGATTGGCTAAGGTCCGTTGAGGCTATTTTTGATCATATGGAATTAGATGATCGCCAAAGGGTTTCCTGCGCAGCTTATCTACTTAAGATGGATGCACGTATTTGGTGGGACGTGACTAAACAGACCCATGACCCAAATACCATGACTTGGGCGCAGTTTGTCCAGGCATTCGGTAAGAAGTATTATAGTCCAGCGGTGCTAGCAACTAAGGTTGATGAATTTATAACTCTGGTTCAAGGAAGCCTTTCGGTCACCGACTATGCACAGAAGTTCGATCGATTGGCCAAGTTTGCCCCTGAAGTGGTGCCGACTGATGCAATGCGAGTTCAGAGGTTTGTAAAGGGACTCAAACCAATGATAGCAAGGGATGTTAGGATGACCAGCGCTGAGGTGGCCAGTTATGCAGAGATATTGGATAGAGCTCTTGAGGCTGAATATTTGGAGGATCGAATATGGAAGGATAATGCCGCTAGAAGAGAGAGCCACCGCAACAAGAACTTCCATGAGAGCAACAAGAGAAAGGCTATCGAAGGGCAGAATAGTGGGGTTGATAAAAGGCCTAGACCTCCAGTCCCGAACAGCAGCAACCACAACTCTCAGAACCATAGCAACCGCAATAACCGCTTCAATGACCGGAACCGTGGGAACCAACAGGGCAACCGAGTTGAGCATCCTACCTGCCCTAAATGCACAAGGAAACACCCAGGAGAGTGTCAGGCCGGTACCAACAAATGCTTCAAGTACGGCCAAGCAGGACACTTGCGGAAGAATTGCCCACAATGGAAGGCGGGACAGAATAACAATAACAATCTGGTGCCAGCAAGAGTCTTTGCCTTAACTCAGAACGAAGTGGCCAATAGCAATACCGTGGTTACAGGTCAGCTCCCTATATCTGGTACAATGTGTAGAGTCTTAATTGATTCTGGAGCAACTCATTCCTATGTTTCCATGAATGTGATTGATAGACTGAATATGCCTTGTAAGATGTTTGCACATAACTTTAGTACATTGTTGCCATCGGGAGATATGATGTTGTCAAATAAGTGGTTACCGTCAACACCTGTAACGGTAGAAGGTAGAGAGTGCCCAGCAGATCTCATAGAACTGAGTATACTGGATTATGATGTCATACTCGGCATGGATTGGTTATCCAAGCATGGGGCTACGATAGACTGTCGAAAGAAGATCGTAGAGTTCAGGCCAAAGGAAGGAGAGGTTTTCTCCTTTAAAGGTGAAGTAGCAGGCCTTCGAACACCCATAATATCTGCACTGGAAGCGCGGAATATGATGCAACATGGATGTTCAGCATTCCTTGCCAGTGTAGTGGATAAGACCAAGGAGTCAGAACTAAAGCCAGAAAATGTTCACATTGTTTGTGAGTTCCCGGAGGTGTTTCCCGAGGAATTGCCAGGACTACCCCCAGACAGAGAGATCGAGCTTGTAATCGAGCTTGCACCTGAAACTGCACCGATATCTAAGGCACCCTATCGAATGGCGCCAGTAGAGTTAAAGGAACTTAAGAACCAACTACAGGAGTTGTTGGACAAAGGGTTCATAAGACCTAGCCATTCGCCATGGGGAGCACCAGTCCTATTTGTGAAGAAGAAGGACGGGAGTATGAGGATGTGCATTGATTATCGAGAGCTCAATAAGGTCACCATTAAGAATAAGTATCCTTTTCCTAGGATAGACGACCTTTTTGATCAGCTACAAGGGGCTTCAGTGTTCTCGAAGATTGATCTGCGGTCTGGGTACCATCAGTTGAAGGTGAAAGAGGGAGACATACCAAAAACGGCCTTCAGAACTCGCTATGGGCACTACGAATTCTTAGTGATGTCCTTTGGACTCACCAACGCCCCAGCAGCCTTTATGGATATGATGAATAGGGTATTTAAGGATTTCTTGGACAAGTTCGTAGTAGTGTTCATTGATGATATCCTCATTTACTCAAAGACCAAGGAGGAGCACGAAGAGCACTTGAGTTTGACTCTAAACAGATTGCGGGAACATCAGTTGTACGCCAAGTTCTCTAAATGCGAATTTTGGCTGGAACAGGTAACCTTCTTAGGGCATATAGTCTCCAAGGATGGGATTGCAGTAGACCCATCAAAGATCGAGGCCATTAGAGACTGGCCCCAACCAAAGAATGCCACAGAAGTTCGGAGTTTCTTAGGGTTGGCAGGTTATTATAGAAAGTTTGTCGAGGGTTTCTCAAAGATCGCTACCCCGTTGACCAACTTAACCCGGAAACATCAGAAGTTCGCATGGACAGAAAAATGTGAAGAGAGTTTTCAGACCATGAAGGATAAGTTGATTTCCGCGCCTATCCTTTGTGTTCCCACTGAGGGCGGAAAATTTGTGGTATACTGTGATGCGTCAAAGAACGGTTTGGGATGCGTGTTGATGCAAGAAGGGAAGGTGGTAGCTTATGCTTCCAGACAACTCAAGGATTATGAGCAGCGGTATCCCACTCATGACCTTGAATTGGCAGTTGTAGTATTCGCACTCAAGATATGGAGACATCACCTGTACGGAGATAGGTGTGAGATATACACCGACCACAAAAGTCTGAAATACTTTTTCACACAAAAGGAACTAAACATGAGGCAGCGGAGGTGGTTGGAATTAGTAAAGGATTACGATTGCGAGATTCTATATCACCCAGGCAAGGCAAACGTAGCTACCGATGCTTTGAGCAGGTGGGGACGTGGGAGTGTCTCAGCGCTGCATGCGATAGAGATGCCTCTTCAGAAAGAGATCATAAATGCTAGGATTGAAATTGTGACAGGAAGTTTGGCAAACCTCACATTGCAATCCTCTTTACTAGAGCAAATCCAAGAAGGACAGAAATTGGATGAAGCCTTGGTGAAACAAGAGGCTTTGGTACAAGAAGGTGGTAGCAGCGATTTCACGGTGTCTGATGGTGGATTGCTAAGATTCAAGGGTAGGATTTGTGTACCTGACAGTGCTGAAATTAAGGAAAGTATCATGAAAGAAGCACACACAACGCCTTATTCCTTGCACCCAGGATCCACGAAAATGTACCAAGATCTCAAGGCACTATATTGGTGGCATGGAATGAAGAGGGACATTGCTGAGTTTGTTGCTAGATGTTTGACATGTCAGCAAGTCAAAGCGGAACACCAGAGACCAGCAGGGTTGCTTCAACCGCTCTATATTCCTGAATGGAAATGGGAGGATATCACGATGGATTTTGTGGTAGGGTTGCCTAGAACTACCAAGCAGCACGACTCAGTGTGGGTGATAGTAGATAGACTCACTAAGTCTGCTCATTTTCTGCCAGTTAAGACTACATACTCGGCGGATCAATATGCTGACTTGTTTGTTAGTGAAATAGTGAGACTTCATGGGGTGCCAAAGTCGATAATTTCTGATCGAGGGTCAGTTTTCACATCAAACTTTTGGAAAGGGCTACAGAGAGCTATGGGATCAAGACTGAAGTTCAGCACTGCTTTTCATCCTCAGACTGATGGCTAGTTTGAGCGGACTATACAGATATTAGAAGACATGTTGAGGTGTTGTGCATTGGACTTTTCAAAGTCTTGGAACCGATATCTACCTCTAATGGAGTTCTCGGACAACAACAGTTACCAATCTACCATAGGGATGGCTCCCTATGAGATGCTTTATGGGCGTAAATGTAGATCTCCCTTGCACTGGGATGAAGTTGGGGAGAAACGGATTTTAGGGCCTGAAGCAGTTAGTGAGGCTAGTGTGGCAATTGAGAAGATACGCCAAAGGATGCTTACTGCGCAGAGTAGGCAAAAGAGCTACGCTGACCTCAAGAGAAGGGACATCGAGTTTGATGTAGGCGAGTTTGTTTTCTTGAAAATCTCGCCGATGAAAGGTGTGATGCGTTTTGGAAAGAAAGGGAAGTTAAGCCCTAGATATATCGGTCCATTTGAGATATTGGACAGGATAGGGCAAGTTGCGTACCGTTTGGCACTGCCCCCAGCATTAGCTGAAACGCATAACGTCTTTCACATCTCGATGTTGCGTAAGTATGTGTCAGACCCCTCTCATGTGTTGAGTTACGAACTGTTACAGCTGGAGCAGGACTTGAGTTATGATGAACAGCCTGAGCGCATTTTAGAAAAGGGAATCAAGGAACTGAGATCCAAAAGGATTCCACTAGTCAAGGTCCTGTGGAAGAATAGTACGGAACGAGAAGCAACATGGGAGTTGGAGGATGACATGAAAGCAAGATACCCTGAGTTATTTGGTAAGAAAGAATTTCGGGACGAAATTCCTTTTAAGGAGGGTATATTGTAGTGCACCAAAAAAAATTTTTAGATTACTTAAATTTTTGTGATTTATTTGATTTAAATGTTAAGTGTGATGAATTGTTTTATTTAAGTGTTGTTATTTTATTTGGTTGATTATTTGTTTTATTTGATTGTGTGTTATTTTATTTAATTGTTAGAAGTGTTTTGGTTAATTAATTTAATAAGTGAATAATTGTGTAACATGTTATTTTACTATTAGTGTTACATTTTATTTAAGTGTGACAAATGAGGTAATTATGTGAGCTATGGTGGAATGCACTAAGGTGCATGACAGATAGTAATGCACCGCACCCTAGTGATTTAGTGTGTGCTAGTGCATGGTAGCATGGTGGACATGTGTAGATTTTCTACACATTTTATGTTTCCTTATTTTAGATTTATTTGGGTAATTTATTTAAAAAAGAAAAAAAGAAAAAGAAGAGGGAAACAAGGAGTTGGGCGTGTGACCTAGTGGGAAAGGAAAACTTTCCTTAAGATGGTAAAAATCAAAAATTGAAGACCATGATCATTTGGGGATAGGCATGATCACATTTTATTCCTTTGTATCTTTTTGAAATAAAGAGAAATTAAGAAAAATAAAAGAAAAATGGAAACTTACCTTATTGTCTTTGGGGAGACTTTATGGGGGGATTTATGATAAAGGGGCTATGAAAGGAGAGAAGAGCGATTGCTCTTGTGTATGTGTGTGGCTGCCGTGACCTAGAGAGAGAGAGAGAGAGAGGAAGAAAGAAAGAAAGGAAGAAGGAAGGAGAAAGTGAAGAGGAACCCCCTAGAGTATGTCTTCTTGTTTTTCTCTTTGCATAATCTTTTTTTGATAATATGATTTTGATTTGTGTTATTTTCTTGTGTGTGTTTGGGTTCTTCCTCCTCCTCATGGTGGCTTTCCCATAAAAACCCTAGGCTTGAACAAGGGTGTGGAGTTTGGGGTATTGATCTTTTGTGTTCTTGATTTTTACAATCAAGAGAGGTAATGGTCTTTTCCTTAGCCTTATATTGTTTTTGGTGGGTTGTATATGAGGTTTTGCTAATGGTGCTAATGGTTGATTTTGGTAGGATTGATGTATAGGATTTGGATTTTGTGAGAGTATGATTTGTGTTTAAGGGTTGTGATGTTGATTTTGCTATGCATAAAAAAATTGTAATAATCTATGAATACTTGTATGGTGATTTCGGCCTAGGTACACCCAAGGGTGTTCTTGATATGTTGTCTGATTTACAATATAATTGATCCATGTTTTAGGACCTATGATATGTGGGTAAGAGAATAAGTGGTAATCTTGATATTTTGATCATGAAATTTTGTTAGATGCATGTTATATTTTGAATGATTAAATTATAAGATGCATGAAATAATGATAGAAACATGTTAGGTTAATATAAGGCATATGTGAATATGGTACTTATAAATTACTATATGTTATTTTATTGATAGTGTTTTGTTGGTTTTCATGGAATTGCAACAAATGGTTTTTAAAAGAATTCATGTGAATATGTTAGTGATATTAGAATCATACATATTATAAGAGTATAATGAGATTTTAAGCATGTATGATTTTATGTAATTTTTGAGACAAAAGTTGAGTTTTATAAAGAAATAAGCTTGCTGTTTTTTTGTAAATAATTGGGTACAAGTTGATAAAAAGATGAGTTGCATGCATAAATAATGTTCTTGATGAATATGTTAATTTTTATGAAATTAAAAGAGGATTTTAAGTCTCATGTTATGATATTTTACTCAATTAATTTCCTACAGAATTTTTATTGAATTTTGAGAAAAATATGGGTTTATAAAATTGAATCTGGTGATTTTTAATGATAATAATAGTTGCTGGAATTTTGTAATAAAATATGAAGTAAGTTTCACTAAAAATGAATTTGAGTAATTTTTGGAATAAATTATTTTTCCTAAGTTATGGTAATATTGAAAAATGATATTTTAATGGTATGAATGCATATTTTGATAAATAATGATTTTTTCTTTATTTTGATTGAGAAAAATATTTAGACTCTATTTATTTGTGATTTTTGAATAAAATAAATAGTGGCTGAAAGTTTGTTTTAAAAAGATTAACAATTGTTATTAAATTGTCACATATGGGTTTTTACTACTTAAAAACTAAGTCTTAAATAAATTAAATCAAAATGTATTTTTCCACACTTAAAATATATTTTTCACATCATTTTTGTAACACAATAATAAAATATATTTTTCTAAAGAAACATGTTAAAATAGGTATTAAATCCAAGCTTGTTGGTTAATTCTTGGTAAATTAATATTTATTTAATGAAAATGTCACATATTTTATTTTGAGCTAAAATAAAATAAATTTTTGAGAAATTTAATCAACTTAGAAATTTTAAAGAAACATAAAGCATGTAATATGGCTATTGATTTTCAAACAATAAAAGCAAGAAATGTAGAATTATCGTTTTTGAAAAACGTCTTTATTACGCAACATTCCCACGTATGCATGTTACATGCAAATCAACTTTTACGTCCAAAATCATGATTATTATTCAACTATGTAATTTTTATAAAGCAATCATGTTAGTAAAATGAGTAGAACGGGCATTATTCTTTTGGCGATAATTGCATGTTTTAGTGTAACTGTTATCATGAGTGCATGGCCCATGCACACATGAGTTGTATGGAAGGGCAAAATAGTAATTTTATGAACCTAAGAAACGTTATTTTGATTATGATATAGGCTCGTTGAAAAGATTGTGAAATTCTTAGCTTGGACCTGAGGTAAGGAAGTTAGATAGATTTTATGATTTTATGCTATGAATGGTAAGGCTATTTTATGAATGATCTGTTATGAAATTTTGAATGCCTTAATGTGATGATCTGTTGAATGTGATATGTGTATGGATGTTAGATACATCAAACAGAATACGATGTTAGATACATCAAACAGATTTCGATGTCAGATACATCGAACGAGTTACTAAGGACATTGAGACGTGACTCCTAGGGCGGACGCGCCGAGGTTATTCAAGGACCAGTGATCTCCTGTTTACCTCATAGGGTGACATGGACAACTAGCGTTCCATGCTCATCATGTATGCTGTATGTTTGTGATATGATGATATGTCACATTTATGTTATGATATGATGATATGTTACGTTATGTTATGATATGATGATATGTTACGTTATGTTATGATATGATGATATGTACGATTATGCTATGATATGATGATATGTTACGATTACATTATGACGTACCATGATGTCTTAGATGAATGTTAGTGTTTGGTTTTTGTTGTTTTTTTTTCTCACTTGCTTATTTGCTTGTACTTCCTTACTGGGCTTTTAGCTCACCCCCTTACTTTCCTTCCAGGTAGCAAATAGGATTTCTCTATGGCACGCGTGGTGACGTGAGGAGTTCTTCATCATGGGGTGTATGGCGTGGGGCAATCCTATGGACGATAAAACGATCAACGTGGAACGCCATTTAAATTATGTTTTGTTTTAAGAGACTTTTCCTAAAATTATCAGTGGGACTCTGTTATTTAAATTATTTGGTTTTCTTGAACCTTGCATAAAAACCTATGTGTTATTTTAAACTTATGGCGCCAACTTGCATGATTTTAAATAAGTCCCCCTGAGACTTTAATAATGGACGGCATTCTTTTATAAGCTATGTTATGCGAATGTTTTGTAAGTATTAGTCTAGGGCGTTCTTTACAACTGTCCTCAACGGATACCCTATGTTGGCCTTGGTGTTTGGCATGTATCACGATCGCAGGCTTGATTAGCCCATCCCTTACCAGTTCCCGTGTTTCAAGAGGATTTGGCAAGGGTGATATTGTTGTTGCCTTCTTGCCTCTTGTTCCTTTCCCGCCTCTCGTTGCCTTCCTACCTCCTAGAGTTCGAAAAACCGGTTTTGCTTCAGTTTCCTTTGCAGAAGTAACCATCACTGAAGCGTCAGTGGGCAAGAAAATAAGGATGGAACCAATCATGATACACTCTTGGCCCTATTCCCTCTATGTGGTTATGGAACAATCTTTGGTTGTTGGCTTCTCTTCCTCCTTACCAACCTTTGAAATGGATCTCTTCATTGACCAATTTTGCCTCTTTTTGAAGCCTTTCGCAGCCTTGCCTCTCAAGGCCTGCTAAGTCTTAGAGACATCCTTCACAACTTTTCCTTTTCTAGCCTTTCTAGCTGGTGTAGCTTTCTTCGCATCCTCTATAGGTTTGGGTACGCTATATGAAATGGGTACCCGATCAATATAGAATGCCGCTAGGAAGTGATTATTTTTCTCTCCTTGGTTAGAAGAGGTCGTTGGTAACTTGTGGAAGTAAATTGTCACTTGTGGTGCCATTTTTCCCCCTAAAAACGGTAAACACAATTAGCACCAAAATTTTAAAGTTCAAGAATAGTCATCATAGTTGGAGATTAAAAGGAGAATGGGTCCCACTGGGCGTGCCAAAAATCATGTTAAGCAAAAATTTCACATTTAGAATATAAAAAAAATAAATGCCAAACACAATTTCACCTATGCTAATTTTATAGCATAAGAGTTTATTAATTCGAGTTCGACCCATCCAAGATTATAAGAATAACCTCTTAATTAGTACATTTTTTATTTAAAGGAAAACTTTTTTATTCTAATTATGATGATATTAAGTACTTGTGTAATTTTGGGAAAATTTTGAAGAGATTTGAATTGCAGCTGAACTCAGTAATTTTGGTTAACTGAGCTGCCTACATACTTTTTTTATGAAGGATCAAGCCACTTGTAGTTCATAATAATTTAATTTAGGATTTGAATAGAAGAATTATGGTATATGACCATTTTCAGGAATTCCTTGCCATTTCGAAAATTTGGAAAAAAATCCGAGGTGAATGACCCTATATGGAATTTTGAGATTTTGTGTCTTATACCGTTTTGTGGTATATTGTGACTGCACTTAGATTCAGAAACTAAGTTTCCTACGTATCCTTTTATAAGAATCAAGTCAAACGTAGTTCAAGAGCATCTTCGTGATGCTTTGAAAGTTAAGAGGTGAATGACCTATTTTTGGGATACCATTTATTATGCCTTTGAATTTTAGTGCACTTTTAATTTTGAGGTAAAATTACCATTTTTGAGATTTTGTGAGGTTAATGACCTCTTTGAAATTTTGGAATGATATTTCATCATTTGAATTGACTTTGATGAGCTCATTTGGAATTTGGAAATTTCATACCATTTACATGGTTTTAGAATTTTGTCATTTTTGTGACAATTTTTATGTCTTCAAATCTCTTTATATTTTTTCTTATCAATAATTTGATTTATATATAAAGAGATTATTTGACCAAAATTTTAATTCATTATTCCAAAATTTGTGGGGAATGAATAATCAAATTTCATATCAGATAATATCTTCATTCTAAAATTAAAATTTAATTTCAGAAATTTAAATTTAAAATTTGTGATAAGATCTAAGATAGATATTTATAAGATAATATCATTATTTTATATTCTAAAACTCAATTTGAATTTTTAAAAAACATATCATCTTTTGTTTATATAAACCATCTATCATACTCAACATAGTGCATTATTCAAAGTTCTCCATATTTGAGAAACATAATTTAGTTTTGGAGAGAAAAATATCGCCGATATCTGGGTACGTACGATATGGGTAACAGATATTTTTAATATATGATATTCCCTGTTTGCCTTTTCATTTGTGCCCTTTTGGATTTTGTAGGTACTGTTTGTGTGCATATGTAATTCATTGTTCATACATGTGTACGAATACTTACTGAGAATATTTTTCTTTATGAATGTTGACAAGCAGAAAGCACATCATCATTCTTTAAAAAGTCATTTTTTTCTTTCACCAAAATTGTTTCCTCCTTTATGCTATGATTTGAACATATAGATACACACATATATTTAGATCTCTTAATATATTGTGTGAATAGAAGGTTGTAAACAAGTCAAACGTGATTGGAGGCCTTTATATTTCGCTGAATATGTATTAAATCTTCTTTTCTCTTTTTGTTGCTCACATTTCATTATGAAAACAGAGGCATGCGATTGGACACGAATGAATCAGACTTTTTTGTTTTGTTTCTTTTACCACAATGATTCAACATTTTTGTTTATCATGGCATACGCATATACATGAATCATGATTTCCTCTTCTTCATAAATGTTGATATATATATATGCATATATATGTAGTTATTAATTTTACATCTGATTTTGGCAGAGAGGTTCACACCGGCAATTTTCGTTTCATCAAAGAATGAATTTGGTTGAATAGATCAATCGACTGAGTTAGTTTTACATCTTTTTTGGCTCAGAGTATTTTCCTTTTAGGAGGTATTTAATTATTCAACCAAGTTTTCTATCTTGCTCTTATTATTTTTCATTAGAACTCATACTTAGTGATAATTTTGGCGGCATGACAATTTCTTTAAATCTTTTATTCTTTCCTTTGGTTATATACCACATATTGACTTATTTTCTGAAGTCTAGCGAACCAAAGGGAAACCATAAAGATTTTCAATAAATCGGGCAGCATAACACCATGAAAAATTCATATTTTTCTCTTTGATTATTTATCACATGTTGACTTATTTTCTGAAGTCTAATGAATCAAAGAGAAATATAATAATCCATGATGAAATTGGCAACATAAAAATATTAGTCTTTTCCTTTCCCCTTTGATTATATATCACATCAACTTATTTTCTGAAGTCTAGTGAATCAAATGAGATTAGAATGACTCTTAATCACAATAGATTGAAAATAAAATAGTCAAAAGAAGAAGATACAGATCCATTTTATGAATCTTCACTTACCCTTGTAAAGCTTGAAGGAAGACTTTAGAATATGCAGTGTTTTTCTTTTCTCAATTTTTTCTGGTTCACTCTTGCATATCAATTTTTCTTTGCCCAAAAAACAAAAAAAAAAAAATCTAGTAACTGTTCTGCTCTCTCCCTTTTTATAGAACCTTTTATTTTATTATTTTTATTTTTAATAAAAACCCACTCAACGTAAAAGTGGTAGAAGTGGAGAAAATATCTCCTTTATTTGCTCTTTTATCTTAACTGACTCATCCCTTTTTTATATATTATTATTATTTTAATAACTAAATATTCCTTTCAGGTTTTAAATGATTTATAAAGGAAATATTTATATATTAATAATAATAATTTGTTGCTTTTTTTTTTGTTCAACAGTCTCCAAGTCATAAAAGTTTAAATTCATACACATGACACATGGACATCGAATCTTATTCTCTTCATTTAACTAACATCTTGATAATCTGATGAAGTTCTTCAATCCATTAATGTACTTGGTAGACAATCTGTTCTTATTAGAAATCCAACTCTTATCCATACCCTATATACTTCTTTTGAGATGTGTAGATGACGTGTTATACTATAAAAAATATCAAACAATGTACTATAAAATGTATATTTATTTTGAGTTATTAATATATGTTATATTACATAAATTAATATATATATATTATAAATATATATGTGTGAAGATAATAAAAGCATATGATCATTTACATATTTCTTAACTTCTAAATTAACCTAAAAAAATTTAAATAACAAATAATTCTAAATTAAAATTAAATTATAATTTTTTATTCTTTTACATGAAGAATTCCTGTTAGAGTAATGCACCCTTCAAGTAGTTTTTCACTCAATTAAAATTCACTACTACAAAACTGGGCTTTCCCGACACCCAACCATGACAGTCAACTCTGTTGACTGTCGTAATTGCTTTGCGCGACTCTACGCCGACAGTTAATAAATGCCACTGTTGCTTTTGACTGTCACTATTGACCCCAACGTCGACAGTTTATTCGAGACAAATGCCGACAGTTAAAAACTGTTGTAGTTGACCCCCAATCCCGACAGTTAATTCGAGACCAATGCCGACAGTTAAAAATTATCGCTATTGACCTCAACGTCGACAATTAATAAAACCCCAATATCGACAGTTATAAAATGTTTTTGAAATTCAAATAAAAAAATCTAAAAATATAATTAATAAATAATTTAATTTTAAAAATAAACTAAATTTTTTAAAATATATATTTATGAAAATTATACATATTTATTAAAAACTTTCAAAACTAATTTTTTTTTCTTCTAAATTTTTCATATCATTAACTTTTATTATAATTACAACAAATGTCATTTTTTTACAACAGTGGATTATAAGTTTATTGGAAAAATATTATGATAGGTAATAAGGTAAAAAAGCGGTAAAGTAATATAAGAATTGAAATTAATGGCGGGCCCAAAAAAAATTTATGCGGCAAGCTAAAAAAGTAAAACTAAATGCTTTATTTTTCCCAACCCTTCTCTTTTTCCCCATTGTTGTCTCTGGTCAACTAGTTCACTTTCACTCTCAGACGCTCCTTCCTCTCTCCAACGCAAAGGACGAAGGCCCATTCATTTGGTTGGGTTTGTCACCTCTCTTCTCTCTAAGCAGAATGGTCTATCTCAGGTTTGCACTCTTTTAAACTCTAGTTGATATGGGTGGAATTTCAGTCATTTATTATAATAGAAAGTGTTCAACTATTTCATCCTCGAAACTTGACCAAAATACCCAAATTATTGTTCTTATAGTCTTTCATAACGTGATTTTTTAATATAATTATTCATTTATGATTTTCAATGTTTTAGGTTATGGTTCTGAATGATTGTAATCTTTGTTTCTACTAGGTAATGAAACTTTTATTTTATTTTTGCATTAATTTATTCTTAGCCTCCATCTTTTCTGCCCCTGCCAATATCATCCCCAAAGTTTAATATTTATTATTATTATTTTATAGAGTTTTTATTTTTTGTGGTTACAATGGTGGTGATGATGATGTTCTGTGTTTGTTGTTTCTGGTGGTGAATGTCGATGATGGTGGTTGAATTGGTGGTGTGATATTGAAGACTCTTTATTGTTGTATCAAATAGTAGAGCACTTACGTGCCCATTAACAGGTGAGTTTTGTGTCTTATTTATTGTTTCTCTCTTTTTATTTATTTGCTAACTGCTTATATATATAATAATCTAAATTATTTCTATTGTCTAGTTGAGAAAGGCTTTATAGTAACTAAGGATTTCATGATTCAAGGAGGGGACATTGAAAAGGAAATGTGAGTTAGATTAATTGGTTTGGATGAACAGAATGATGATATGAGATTCTCACTTTTCGATTGGACACCTCTTGTTTTCTCTACATAAGAAGATATCTTATTTGCTATTTTGAGAGTTTGTTTTGTATCATATCTTTATGCTAGTTTTTTCTTTTCTTTTCTTCATTTAGTGCTCATCAAAGAAAGATTTTCATTGTGGGAGGTCAAACTTTCATCAAAGAAAACAGAGACAATATTTTGTTGACTAATGATGTTGTTTAGAATTAAATTGTTGTTGCTGAACTATAACAAAGGAAAATATGTTCTTTAATGTCAGCAACAAGTTTCCTTCCATTTTCTATTTTAATACCAAATGAGATTCATGATGCTTACTCTAATATTTATTTTATTTGTTACTTGTGTAAATGCAACATATCAGTTTGGTGATTGTTTCATGGTAAACTAAAGATCGAGAGATAAAAAATAAAATAATTGGGAAGAAATTTGTATGAATCTTAGATGATTTTTACTAGGAGTTACTAGTTAGAGTAGAAATTAAGGAAAATGTTTACCTACTTTGTTATGGTAAATTGATTGATTAGGAGTGAGTTGTTTTTTTTAAGCATTATAATTTTGGTATATTTTTTTGGTAATTTTTGTATGATTTTTGATTGATAAAGGACTAACAGAGTTTGTGGAAAATTATGAGTTTCTATTCTCTATTCAAAGCATTTAATGTCTGAAGAATTCTCTATGCTATTTTTATTTCTTTCTCTTTCTATAATTGGGTGTTTTTTTATGCAAATCAGGTGTTTGCAAAAATACGCTTGTGATTATACCTCTTGTGAGTAACTTTAGCTTGTGTATCTTATTGATTATTTTTTCTTTGAAATCTCTCTAATTTCTGTCATCAAGCTTATAAAATGTTTCATTGATTTCATGTGATTAGCTGATTATTATATGGTTACTTAGGTAAACTTCCTGTGTTTAAAATACAGGAAGTTTATTTGGGTGGTTTCTTGGCAGTGGATGTAGTTTCATAGCTAAGTTTATGGTCGATTCCTTGGCCTAAATTTCTATCTAAGGTGATTCCTTGCTTTGACTTGTATTTTTGTTCATATTGTTATGATTATGGTCTTTAAGATTTGGGTAAAAAAATAATATGATTTGGGAAATTGACTACTTTGGGTTAAATTGTTCTAAAACTCACTATAATTATAATTTTATTTGGGGTTTTGATTAGATTTAGGGCTTTCTCTAATTGGATGAAAAACTAAATTTATTTCTCTATTGTTTCTAAATTCTTAATTTGTTTTGGGGATTTGTTTTATAAGTTAAATAGTTATAAAAAAAAACTAATAATAGTAATTAAATTTTTTACTATATCTATGTTAGGGTGCTGAGAAAGAGTGTGGAAATAAGTAATTAGAAATCTTAAATCTTATTCTTAAATTTTCTATTGGTAAAACAAATATTAGGAAAGAAAAAGTGAATACATTTTTCAATCGACAAAGCACACAATGAAATTAATATCAATATACATAATAACAATCATATATACATATAAACATGTAAATATAGAAAACACATACATTTTTGTTCTTTAAGTCCTTCAACCAAAACTTGCTTACATTTAATCAAATTTATGTTTTAAAAATGACTTGAAGTGCAACCTCACACATATTAATAGATAAAAATCACAGTCAACTTTCAATCATAATATAATTTTTTAATACATAGATGAAAACATGTAGATGGACATACCTTTTGAATAACGATTATGCTATGTTTGTCAATCTTTTCTTTTTATTTAAGTAAGTAGTCTAGACTAAAATATGTAAGCACAATAATGAATTAGATTTATATATGTATTTATATATATTTATATAGATTTTTAGATTTTTATATTTTTATTTAGGGTTTCGTTTATTTTAAATGTAAATATCTCAAAAATTAATTAACAATTTGAGTAATTTCAAATTTTGAAACGTATTTTTTTATTAAAAAATATTTGGAATTTGCTTTTAAATTTTCAAATATATATTTTTAATCATATACTTTCATTTAAAATTCAAAATATTTATATCTTTAATTTTATTTTGTATATTTTTTTATTCATGTATGTCGATGTTGTTATATGCTATAATAGCACACTTTGTTAGTTAAAGTATTGATTTAAAAATGAGATATTCGGTCAGTTAAGGAATTAGTTGTTGATTTTGAATTCAAAAAACTTAAAACAAATATTAAAATATTGTATACAAAACTATCAAAATTTCTCTGCTCTCTTCCAATTATTTTCCTAAGCATCTCTATCTTTTCGGTTTATTAAATGTATAAATTTGTTTATATAAATATTATATGAATATATATCTGTTTATATTTGAAAACCAAATAAATTTATAATATATATATATATATATATATGAATCACGTTAAGGACCTATATATGTCTCTGTTCTTGGAGTGATCTTAGTGGTTCTTTTAGTCCCCTGACTTAATTTTATTGGTGTAAAAGATAGGTTCTTTGTTTAATTTTATAGGTTATGTTGTAATTCGACATTTGTTTTATGTTGTAGATTGAAAAATACAAAGCTGTTGACAAGAGAGAGCTATTCAAACTTTGGAGAAGGTAAGGAGGTAAGATAACACTCTTGTTGGTCCTTCTTGTATTAACAGTAAAACAATAAGATCGATGTAAATTCTTCTTTGTATTTTTCTCAAATATTCCCTATTGAAGTGTTGCTAGTGTTACTACATTTTAATTCTAAATTGTAATATTTTTGTAAAGTATGGAGCTACACTAATGGATGTTGATGAGTCACTTTCTTATGCCAAGGCCTTATGTTAAAGAAAATATGGTATCCCCTCGAATAAATAAATTATTGTTATTCATATCCTTCACTAGTTTTTGGTTATATATATATATATATATATATATATATATGTATGTATATATTGTGCATATTAACATTCTCAGTCAAAACCCCTTAAAATTGAAGAAAAGTACTTTTTTTGAGTGTTCAGAATAAACTCCAAGAAGTTTGTAACAACTTTCATTTTCTTCATAAACTCAATTGTTGGCTTTGTATTATTTCTTTATAAAATTTGTTTATCGTTTTGCAGGCAGTAACTCTCATATATTTAAAAAGGATTTTTCTGTTGTGGCCAGTTAAACAGTCTACTATGAAAATTAAATTTTACTTGCATCAAAGTATGTTAATATCTCTTAGATTTATTTCCAAAAGGTTCCGTACATGGCATGAAAATTAGTCATATTCTTTTTTATGAGAATTATTTGCTCCCATCTCTTCTTCAAGTGGAATGTTCTATTTGGAACTTGATCTTAATATGAGAATAGGCATAGCTGTAGAGTCCAAGAACTTTACTTAGTTAGTGATGGACCCAAAACGGGTATGTTTAAAAATTTATAAATCCCAAGCGCACGAATTGTTCATATAGAATAGTGATCGTGTAAGCAAGGATGTCGAACCCAAAGGAGTTGTCTAAAATCGAAAAGAGAAAACTATTTTAAATCAAAATTAACAAATTCTAACCTAGTTCCAAAGATTGATGAGATTTTTGTAACAATAAAAATAAAATAAAAGATAATAATAAAGAAATTAAAGACAATATATATAACATAAATTAATAATAGAAATGAAGATGGTAAAATAAGATTATTAAGGATTAGAATCCACAAAATATAAGTTCAATAATATTTATAAGTACATTGATTCCCAAGTTTTAGTGATAAATAAATCAAACTATCATTTTCTAAATAAATTTATAATTTTAAGCACAAATTATTTCTAAAAAGATAGGATTTTTCTTCACTTTTCAAAGTTATAATTTCAAAGCATTTAGTGTAAATTAATCTAATGAAATAACAAATAAATCAATGAACATTATTTATAAGGCAAAACATAATATTTTTGTTCTAAGCATGGATGTGTACAATTTAATGACACATCTTACACAAAGAATATTATGTATTTGCACTAATGAAGAACAAAGTTTAAATATGTGCTAACAATCCAAAATACAATGATATTTAAGATGAAAGAAGATATTTGAAGAAGAAAATTCCATAAACTTTATTGCACAAAATGGGAAATCAACATACAAAATAAATACTATCTAGTTACATAATGTTTCATCATCACCTTAATAATCTTAAAAAGATTAGAAACACATAACTAGAATAACAAATACAAACTAAAAATTACAAACATAAATAGGAAAATTTGGAAGAGAAACCCCCAAAATTTCCTCTAAAAATACATAGAAAATAACAAAAAAGAAGAAGAAGAAGAGAATTGAGAGATTTTGAATGTGTAGAAATTATGGTATAGTAACCTCCCCCTCCAAAATGACACCCTAACTCCCTTATTTATAGCCAAAAAATGAGAATTACAATAATCAATTTAAAATAATTAAATTGATTAAATTAATTATAATATGGCAAATAGGGGTAAAATATAGGGTATAATTATGATGTTTTAGGGTAAAATATGTAGAAAGTGTGATAAAAATTGACATTTTTGTCATAGGGGACAAATGGCACAAAAACATTTTTTGTTGGGCTCAAGACACATTTTTTCTTTTGCTTTGGATGGGCTGGCAGCAAGCTTTGGATGGGCTTGTGATGCCAGGCGTTGAGGCTAGGTGATAGCCGAATGATGGTGAGGCAGGGAGTACTTTGGTGTGGTGAGGCTGATACGTGGAGCTGCTGGAGTATATAAACAAGTTTCCCTCAAATTGGCTGGAGGAATGAAATGCTCATGGTCACGTGGCTGGAAGGAGAGTGCATGTTGAGTGAATTGATTGAAGAGGAAGGATTGGAGCTTGGGCCATAAGGTTGGGCCTTTGAGGCTTATGTGCCACTTTTTTGTTATTTTCTTTCAAAACTACCACAATTCCTTTGATTCCCTTGCTTTTCAAGAGCCACAAATGAAATAATTTTCCTACAAAATAAATTATAAGCTAAATTAAAATTAAATATTTTCATTAATAAAATATACCATATAAATTCCATGAAAACATTAATTAAAATTTAATTTACATAACATTTAAGCTCAAAATTGCATCTTTTTACTCATTACTTAACAATATTAATTTTAAATAATTAAACTATAACATAACACAATAAAATATCTATAAAAACATATAAAAATCTAGAAAATTACAATAAGACTAATAAATGAAAAATTACTTAAAAACTTAATAAATCAATTAAAAACTCAAGAATTAAGCAACAATTAACACATAAAAAGTGGTAAAATAACTCTATTTTGTAGAGTTATCAGCTAGTTAGATAGTAGTAGTAGTAGTAATAGCTGATAGTAGTTGTAGTATATTTATAACTGTGGATTTAGGTTCAAGCCGAGACTTAGTTGGACACTCGTAGTAACACTTGTAGATTTTATAAGTTTAACCTATAGTTTAAGAATATTAATTATAACCTAAGGTTTGATTAATATGACTGATTATGAAGGTGATATTCATTATACTATAAGGTTTAGATAGACCCAATAAGGTATTAACACTTGTCATGTGTAGGTTTAATGAGAAATTAAGTATTTTTTAGGAATAAGTTTATTAAGAGAAATATTTGAACATCCTCGGGTCTGCCAGTAGCTTTGAAATCGTTAAAGGACTTAGTCAAGGTTGTTTACTCAATTCAAATTAGGCTGAAAAAGTGTAATTACGTGTATAATATTTCAGCGTATGTTGATATATCGCAGCTCTAGGGGGCGATATATCGCCATATGGGGATACGAAAAACACGTAGCTTTGCACGACAACCTCGACGAGCCTCGGACATATGAAGCCAGGCGATATATCACCTATAGTGGGCGATATATCGGCCCATGGGCATAAAATTTGAATGATTTTGAAACCGAGCTCATTTTAATCCTTAACCTCTTGATAAGTCCAGAATCTTTCTGACTAAGTCTTCAGCCTCTGCTGAACGATTATTCAATATTTTTTTTTATAATTAAAAAGCCATTATTTTATTCAAGTTAAATGAAGACCTTTTCATTCTTGAACTCTATAAATAGGACCTAGTACCCAGCCATTTCTTCATTCATCAAGCTGAGTTCAGAGCCTATAAGCTGCTAGGATTACTTTAGAGTGTTAAACACTTGGGTTGGGGTTATAAGCTTAATCGTTATAAGCTTAATAAAGACTTGGGAAGTAAGGTTTATAGTGTATTTCGGTTCGAGGTGTGGTTCGGTCATAGAAGCATTCAAGGTATTCCTAATCCTAGTTCCTTTTTGTATTGTTTTTATAGTTTATCTCTACTCAAATCCTTACTCGGTACTCTTTATTCTTGGTTAGGCATCTAAGTTCTTTGAACTTAAGGTTCTTGTTGGTAAGTATCTTTCTCAAATGGTTTAGTTCATTCTCTTCATCTTCTTCTTTTAGAAATACTCACCTTTTCGTTATGGTATTTAGGAGTGTTCCAAAATTCCGACTTTGTTCTCATCATCCCGGTATATTGGTGAGGAAAATAGGATAGTTTTATATGCTTATATGTTATGATAAGTTATGTTATAATGTGTTATGTTATGTTTTCTTATGTTTCATGGTTATGATTTACCCTACCTCAGATATTAGACAGGGGACGTAGATGGGTTATCATAAACCTACCATGTGATCTAACCTACCTCAGATATTAGAAAGGGGAAGTAGATGGTTTATCCATGTTTTAATGGCCATTAATAGTATAGTCTTATAGGATGTACGTCTTTATAGATATATGTTTATAGCTTATAGTTTATGTGTGTGATTATGTTTCATGCTTGTAGTAAATTTTCCTTGCTGGGCATTAGGCTCATTCCTTTATGTTTTATATGTGCAAGAAAATAGCTTTGGCGGCAGGAAGGTTCTTGGCAGCTTGGGAATGTGTATTGAGGAAGAATGACATCGGTGGACTGCGTGAATGATTCGAGGATGAAGTTGTTTTTTAGTCTTTTAATTATGATTTCTATGTATTTCCGCATCTAATTTTGTAACCCATTTATTTAAGTTATGTTATGTTTTTATTTTCAAAACAATGGGATCCCATATCCTACTTTGAATTTTATGTAGTTTAACACTTGTTTTACAAATTTTAAATAAAGTTATGGTTATTTCATATGTACGTTTTCTTAAGATTAGTATAGTAGTTTCTAATGGTCCAAAGTCTAGAGTAGTTGGGTCGTTACAATAGCCAATAGGCATTTTATCATTTATGCAATTTTAGCTTATGTTTTACAATGAATGACTTTTGTTTATATGCAACATGAAAAATAGAAGAAAATCATGAATCGGTAGAGGTCATACATGGAATGTGCCTCACAATTAATTTCACTCATTGCTTTACTTTTTTCTTAATTTATTGAAGACAATAAACATTTGTATTGTTGAGTGTGAATTTTGATCTTATCTTTTACACACCATATCAATCAGTTGAAGGCTTCATTAATGATATGGAGGTGAGTTCACCACACTTTTTTTAGTTAATATCTGTAAATAGTAAGACTTTGAATTCCTTTTATAAAAAAATTACTACAATTTTGGAGTACAGAGCTAAAAATTTATTGATGATACTTGGTTTTGGTTTAATAGGAATTTTGTAGATCAGTGGATGATCAACTTCAATGGTTAAAGGTGAGCCCCAACATTGCTTTCACTATTATATGTCTATGTTAATTATACTGCTCTTTGATCCTTACGGACTTGATAATTTTTTTTTAATTATTTATGTTCAAATATCATTCTTTTAATGCGTTTAGTTGTTACTTGCTTGTGACTGTGGCATGGGAGGTGTTTGTGCATGAAGCAGTTTTACTTCCAATGTGTTTAAAATTGTGTGAGGCACTATTGATATGTTTAATGTTGTTTATCTGTCTTTCATCAATAGGCACTAACATGCATGTCTTCCATCTCACTATTGATGTTTTGATCAAGTTTTTTATGTTTCACGTACTAATATGCTTTCATTTTTTTTAATGTATATCAGGTTACTAAGGCATTGTGAGTACAAATGTGTAAAGTCAAAGAATGTTTCGTGACCATATGGGAGGCTATATCAAAGAAAGAAATAAGCAATTTCATCCATGTTTTTTTTCGTATTCATAATAAATTAAATTAATGTAACAATATCTACCAATTAGGTATATTAACCATTAATATACTATTTGGATAGATGTGTATATACACACATGTTTATTATAAATCTTAAATTTCTATTTAATTTAATAAATTTAATATATTTTGTTGTATTTAAATTTCATGTTAAAATAATTTTAAAATTATTTATCAATTATTAAAATAAATATATTTAATTATAAAAATAAATAAATAAATTTTTGCTGCCAAATTATTTAGCAGCTAATTATATTTTGTCATTATTATTTAATTATTTTACATCATTTACCAAAAATTGGTAGTAAAATAGTTTTATTTGACAAAAAATTTTAATTGTTTTGCTACTGGCTTAATAAGGTTTTGCTACCAAAAGATTGGTAGTAAAAATTGGACAAAGACTACCAAAACATTTGGTAGCTATATACTTTTAACGACAGGGATTCAACTATCAACTCACTACCAAAAATTGTGGTAGCAAAAAACGTATTTGCTACCAAAAATATATAATTTACTACCAAATTTCTTGAAGGTAAAAGTCAATTTTTTTGTAGTGAATGCTAGAACTCTTGAAGATCTCCTTCCTTCAATGGAGGTGAGTACTCTTGAGCTTTTCAAGAAGAGAAGAAATGCATCAATGGAGGTTTAGAGAACTTAGGGTTTCGGTTTTGGCAGTGTAGGGGAAGAGAGAAAGTTTGCTTGAGTGGAAAAAATGATTTTTGAGGGAAATGTGTAGTTTTGGTGAAAAAGGGATTAAGGACAAAAATAAGGAAGAGCAGTAATCATTAGGGTAGTCTCTTAATCTTCCTTAGGATATGTTTCATAAGACACTTGAGTGCATAGGCATAGCCTAGCCGCCCACCTTTCTCTCTCCTCCCTTATGAAAAGACTTTTATGCCCTTGCCAAATTTTACCACACTTTAAGACATTCGAGGACCCTTTGGTAATTTCACTTCTAATTTTTAACCAAAATTTTACCCTATAGTTTTTTAAATATCCCAAGCTAAAATTAATTAAATAAATGTGACCAAAAATATTTTTTTCACATAACACATAATTTTGGTAATTTACTCAAATTGACCAAAATGCCCTAGGGGCTCGACCAAGAATTTCCATTCTTTAACCCGGTAAATTGGAATTAAATCCTCAATCAATTTTTTCTTAAATTTATTGGCTTGATTATACAGTCTCAGTTGCCAAATATTTGTATGTCATAATATTCCTTATTTTACTTAATCCGAGATTTTTACCCAATTAGGGTTCTTGACCTGGTCCATGACCAAAGGCCTCGCTTTCTTAAAAAAATCCGCACTTACCACAACATGGCAAGCATTCACACATCACAACTTCTTGTAACATAAAATGTTCCCCTGACATAATATATAATACAGGGAATTAAAATATTCGAACTAGGGTTTACCCGGTGCCCTAAATGCGAGGCGGTACATAATAGCAGTATTCATTTTTCAGGGATATTGCATTTTTCTTTTATTTATTTATATAAGTATGTAACGACCCAACTATCTATAATACTTAGATCATTAACCCTACTAGACATAACTACTACTTTGAAGAGAACATACATGAGAAAATTCATAATTTTATTGAAAACTTTAAAATAATATTTGTAATACATAAATGAGCTCATTGTTTTAAAGAAAAACATGACTTTAAATAAAATTGTTTACAAAGCTAAATGCGGAAAAATACATAAAAACGTAATTTAAAGAGACTAAAAATATTGTCCTCGAATCGACACGCAGCCCATCCACTCCATTCACCTCCATACACACACCAAGCTTCCAAGAATCCTTCCGCCTTTGCATCTATTTTCCTACATCATACTAAAAGAAAATGAGTGAGCTTAGTGCCCAGCAAGGAAAAACTACTAACAACATAAATCATATACATAAAATTATTGTAACGACCCAAATTCACTAATAAGGCTTAAGGGCCTTGATTAGTGTGCCTGGAGGGCATAATGGAGATTATGTGTGATTTTAATGATTAAGATGCATGACTATGATTTAAAGCATGTTATATGACTATGTGTATTACGTTATGTGATAATTATGCTATGTTATTTGTACCACGTTTGTGTGGTGATATTAATGTGATGCACGTGCCGAGACGGTCCTAGAAAGCTAGATAGTGGTAACTGGTGATTTGGTAACCTGCGTAACTATTAGTAACCATAGAGAGTAACAGGTTTTGCTGGAAAGTGGTAGAATTGTAATGTTAGTAAAAGGACAAGTGTGCCCTTGAGGTTTAGTTAGAAAGGGATATTTGAGGAGGGCTAAAGTGGTCTTTTGGCAATGAATAGATGAGCTTCAGCTGAGAGGAAAAGTTAGTTACGTATAACACTTAGGAAGATTGATTTATGCTGAAAATTAGAGGAAAATCTAGAAGAAAAGAGAAGAAGAGGGAAGCTAAAGTTGGGAGACCTAAGAAGAGAATTTTTATGATTCAAGGAAATTAAGCTAAGCCTAGGCCAAGGTTTATACTGAGGTAAGGATTTGGTCCCTGTTTTATTAAGTTCTGAATTTGATTTTGGAAGGAATTGAGAGATAGCCATGGCTTGTTTTGCATGGAAATTCAGCTGGTTTGTCAAGGGAGGAATTCAGTTCAAAGCTTGGATTGGAGGAAGCTCAAGTCAAATTTCTGATTGAGGTAAGGGTACTAAATATGTTTGCAATCTCGTGGCTGTTATGGTTTAAGGATTTAGAGGTCTGGTTTGTACTTTTCTCAAGTTTTGGTTTAAGTGTTTGAATCTGAAACTTAAGTGTGAATTCTAAGAATAGTTGTGTAATTGAGTTAGATTATGATGTTTATAGGTTGAGGTATGGTCTATTTGGGGTTTTGAATTGGTTTTGGGGCTTAGGTAGGAGTTTGGGATGATTTGGAATGATTTGGGTTCGGGAAAAACCCAGGTTTCTGGGCTCGCGAAGGAGCGCCGCGGCGCTGTTCTAGCGCGTCGCGGTTCAAGGCTGATTCTGGGCAGAGCAAGTTCTTTGACTTGCTGGGCGCCGCGGCCCTACAGGGCTGCACCGCAGCGCTAGGCCAATTTCAGGACATGAGATTTTGCAATTTTGAGCCTTTGCTCCGGGGGTTCGGGGGATGCCTTCTGTGCATTGTTTTAGGGATTTGGGGGTTCTGAGAGTGTGGGATTGGTTCCGGGAAGTAGTTTTGGATTGATTAGTGACAAAGGATGTTTCATTTGTGATATGATTAGGTCTTTGGAGAGGCTCGGGGTAGAGGACCGTGCTCGCGGCTTCGTGGCGTCGGTAACTAGTAAATTTAAAGGTAAGAGAACTGCACCCGGTTGTATGATTGTGATGGGACTAAGTGCTCCCGAAAGTTATATCGTGTCAATGTTGGTATCACGCCATGGGACATGTAAAAGCGGTCTAGGAGTACCGTATATGATTTTAGCGCACAGGGCGCGAATTGGCCACTGGGAGCCAAGAACAACGAGATAACGGAGGGAGCAGTCTGAGGGCGCTAGCCCTGGTTATCGTTTGTGAATTGTGTATGTTATGAACTGATATGCCTAGTATGTGGAATACTTGATTATAATGACTGATGATATATCTGAATTTATGTGATGCAATGTGAGATGTCGACTTGTCTGTTAATTGTTCATGCTCTATTGTTGTTGTTGTGTTTTCTTGCTGGGCCTTGGCTCACGGGTGCTACGTGGTGCAGGTAAAGGCAAGGGCAAGCTGGACCAAGCCTTAGCTGGAGAGCTCTGAGGTGGAATGTACATAGCCAGCGGTTCGACCGCCACGGTCGAGAAGTGGACCAGGACAGGGATCACCTAACTGCTTGTTTTGCCTTAGTATGGCCGGTTGTTGTACATAAACCTTGTGTCTTTTGTAAATGGTCCTTGAACTTATTATGTTTTTTTGGGATCCCATGTAACAGATGATACTTCTTAATGAAAATGTGGCTTTTGAGACCAAAACGCTTTTAACCCTAGTTCCTTTATAGTTTCAATAACACGATTTTATTTAAACGACTTGATTACCAAGTCTGGCACTTTATAAACACACACAGTGTAACGGTCTTGGTTATCCAAGGCGTTACAATTATATCATAAATAGATACTATAAACATATCATAACAGATACTATAAACATATGACTATAAAAACGTATACCATATAGGACTATACTATTAATGGTCATTATGACATGTGATAAACCATCTACGTCCCCTGTCTAATATTTGAGGTAGGTTAGATCACATGTAGTGTATGATAACCCATTTAGGCCCCCTGTCTAATATTTGAGGTTGGGTGAATCATAACATAACATATTAAAACATAAACTTATCATAACATATTATACATAACATAACATATAAGCATAATGTATCATACAAACATACAAGATCTATCCTATTTTCCTTACCAAAACTGGGATATGAGAACAAATGCGGGACTTGGAACACTCCTAATCCAATAATAAGAATACCGAGTATTTCTTAAAAGAAAGAGATGAAAAGTATAGAACTAAGCCACCAAGAGAAACTTACCGAAAAGACACATTAAGTTCAATAAACTTAAAAACCTAACCACAAAACCATAACAAAAGTTAGAACCTGAATGAAAACTAAAGAAACTAAGGAATCAAACAGGATTGAACTTAAGAATAAGGGTACCTTTGTTGACCTTATGGATTGGTCTAACTCCAATACCGAAATACTCTAATCCTCACTTCCCAAGTGTTTGGTAAAGCTTAAGAATGGCAAAGCGTTTTCCCAACCCAAGTGTTTATCACTCTTATGGTCTCACTAGCACCTTAGAGTCTGATCACAGCTGAAGAGTAAGTGAAAGGGTTGGGTTCTAAGTCCTATTTATAAAGTTCTAGGAATAAAAATCTTCTTTTTATCTTTGAATAAAAATAATGAATTTAATTGAAGATAATTGAATATTCCTCAATCAGAGGCTGAAGACTCGGTCAAAACTATCAGAGGTTGGTCTAAGGAGTCAAAGTTGCTTTTTAAAAATAAAATAAAAAATTATTAATATAGGCGATATATCACCCCTATGTGGCGATATATCGGCTGCCCTCTAGTCCCGAGTCTCCGTTCGTACGATCGTGCAATGTCAACATGTTTTCCGTATTCATCGTCAGGCGATATATCGGCTCTAATGCTGTGATATATCGGCATACGTGATTATTTTAAACACATAATTGCACGTTTTCAGCATAATTAAGGTTGGATAACTACTTTGACTGAGTCAAACTACAACTCTAATAGTTTCTGGTGAAGACTAAGTCTTATATTTCCTTATTTTATCATTAAAATAATAATTCATTAATAATCATGCTTATGACAAGTGTCATATTCCTATTGGCTCTATCTAAACCTTAGGTTATAATAAATATCATATTTATAACCAGCAATATTAATCAAACCTTATGTTATAATTAATATTCTTAAATTATAGGTTAAACTTATAAAATCTATAACTATTGCTAGGAGTTTCCAACTAAGTCCTGGTTTGAACCAAAATCCACGAAATCTAAAATAGTACATCTACTACTAGCTAGCTAACCAAGTAAACATTCTGGGACTCTACAAAGTAAAATCAATCATTCCACAAAATATGGTATTTTATTTTAAAGGAAAAAGATCACAATCATATTTCAAATTTTAAATTTTAAATTTCAAATTCAAAATTCAAATTGATGATTATCATTATCATCATCTTTTAAAATTCAATAAATCAAAAAGTATTTTTGACTTACCAATTTTATTTTCTCCCACTAAAATAAAATAATTAATTTCAAATTTTAATTTATTTATTTATATATATATCGAAATTTATATATTTAAATTAATAAACATATTTTTGATAATTTAATAATTAATTCTAAATTAATTATTCAATCTCAATTATCATATAATTGTATACTTGAACCGAAGAATAAAATTCTTCTCAAATTTCCAAATTACAGCTTTACCCTTGTATCAACTCTTACATTGATATAGTGTTGATAGAGCCACCCTAGAGACCTATGAACCTATAATATCAAGCTCCAATAAATATTAGATTATTAATCAAAGCTCTTTGATTAAATAATCATATTTATTATCTCATGATGACTCCACTATAAATATGAGATTAAACTCTGGATAATTTTAGACATATTTACAGAGTACTTTATTAAAGAATAAAGTGTCCATTGATATAATCATTACATAAAACTTTATGCAACGTCCCGCATTTTCGGGTACCTTTAAACGACTTGGGTCGGGATTTTTCCCCAAGTTAAGAATATTATTTTAAATAATATTATATTTGTTTGGAAATTATTCCATGAGTTATTGCTAGCCAAAATATGAATTTTGTGATTTAAAAGTCAAGATAAGACTTTCGGTCTTGGACCGACACAAAAACCCTGATCGGGTAAAAATCTCATAAAATAAAATGAAAAGCTATGGAAAATATATTTTGGGCATAAAATACATTCATAAAAATTAAAGTTTGGTCAAAAATAATAAACCTAAGAGAAAATGGAAATTTTAGGGCATTTTGTGCTAAATGCTTAATTTTGCCGAAATGGGGAATTTTATTCCATGAGTGGACCTTAGGTTAAATTTTGTTGTGTGATTAATTAAATTAAATGTGAGAGATATTTAATTTAATTATTTAATGTTAATTTTTGTGATTTAAAACTTAATAAGAGTGAAAAAGATGTAGAAAGTCAAATTAGGTTTTTTCTTCTTATGAAATAATTATTCACCATTATAAAATATATATATATATTTATATATAGGATAAGGTGGCCGGCCATGTGTGTGGCTTTAAAATGGTTTGACCAAAATTTTAATTAGCTTATTCTCATTTATTTAAGTATTAGGGTAAATAGGCAAGTGGTGGTAAAACACTCAAGTGGCTAAGTGATATTTTTTAGAGTTGTGTGGGCTCTTCTAACCTCAAAACCGACCACCCTCTCTCTCATTTCACTATCATCTTTTTCTGAAAACTCTCTCAAAGTTTTCTCTCCACCTTCAACCTCAAGAACACTAAGGAGACTTGGAAGCTAAGTTTGGTCTAGGAAGGGTTTTCCCTAAGGTAAAGTTTCAGTAATCTAGACCTTTGTAAAGTTTTATTCATAGAGTTTCAAATAGCTAACTATCTATGTTTTTGGGGGGAGTTGGTTAGGGTTTTTTAAAAGGTTTTGAAGGAGCCAAAGCTAGTAGGAAGACCCACACCTTAAGCAAGAACACCAAAGAGGTAAAAAGTTTACTTTTATGGTTGTTATTGTATGATTTTTAGTATTAAGCATTATTTTGTATATTTAATGCTTAAAGTTTCTTATTGGTGATGTAATAAGGTTATGGTAGTTGTTTTGTAATTTTTATGATGCTTGTGTATTGATTTTTGAAAATATGGACCAAAACCCCTAAGGGTTTTGTAGGAAACATTAAAACAAAATACATGTTTTGAGCTGTGACTTCCAAGGGGTCTAGCATCCACTGTTTATTGATTTTGTAAAATTTAATTATACTGTGATGTTTTTGAGATTGAGTACATAAAATTGAGCTTTTGAAACACTCAAAAATGTTTAAAAATGAGTGAGTTATGTTATTTCAAAGTTAAGGTAAAAAACTGTTTTTTCATATTCTTATTTTCGAAACCATGTTTGGACAGCCACTGTATAGGGACAATGAACCCAGTTTTTTCTAAAATTTTGTGGGCATATTATTGACATAACCTAGTATTCCACTGTAAAATTTGGTAAGAAAATACTGAACGGTTTGAAATTTATTAAGTGTCAACGTTTGGAAAAAATAAGGATTTGAAAATAAGGTCATTTTTACCTCATTGTTGGAAAATGATTTCACCAATCAAAAATGCTCATTTTGACCTACGATTTTACAAAGACCTAAATAGAACACCAAAAATGGAATTGGGAAATTTTGGTAACAATTGGGTAAGTAAATTTAAAGTTATGAACTAACAAAGTATGTAGTTAAAAATGTGAAAAAATAGGCTTTTCACACTTAGTGTAAAAATGAGATTTTGGAACTTAAGGTAAAAAGTAAAATTTTGTTTATTTCAAGATATAAACTTGGTAAGTCTTGAAAACATATTTTCACTAAAATACCACTTTGAGTTTAGTGTGAATTATTTTTATTAAAGAATTTTTATTCTTTTAAAAATAAGAGATTTAATTTATTAATAGTTAATAAATTAAAAGAGGGTTTAAAACCCTGTGTTTTGAGAAAATAATTAAGTGAATTATTTTTCTAGTAAGTAAAATTGATTAATTGATTTTGGAAAATTTATTAGTCAAGAGGGGAAATTTTTAACGATTTTCCTAATTAAGACAAATTAGGCAATTTTCTTAAAACAGTTTTGAGAGATTAAAACCTTAAGAAAAATAAAAAGAAAATTAAGAGTTTATTTTCTTTAAAAATAATTAAAAAATTTAATTGGTGTTTTCTAGATATAATACCGGCTAAAATATTCTATATATTTTAACCGAATTGTTGAAAGTACGGATCAAAAGTAATGCATTTAAAGAACAAGATTTTTAGCGGATTGTGGGAAAATACTATTGTGATACCCGAGCCTAGGTATCGAGACCATAGGATAGGTCTCCCCGAGACTTAGGGTTTAGTCTCAAATATTTTGTATGAATTTCCTTAATGGGTTGAAAAACCAAATAAGGATCATTAATCCTTACAAATGATTTTGAGAATGACCAAACTGGCCAAAATAATAATAATGAATTATGAGTGTCATAATTAATCCGAGTATACTGTATGGATAACTACAGTATTGGCTAAGCGTAACTGGACTGAACGTTGAGGGTGAAAACCTGCTGAGTGCTAAGGACTCCAAGTAAGTCAACTTAATTTGTGTGGCTGCAACATGAAACAATTATTGTATTATGTGTTAGTATAGGGACACATGCACATATATACATTGTCGTAGAAAGTTTCTTAGAGATGTTAGTCTAGTGAGTGCTAATTTAGAAAATATGAACGGTAGATATCCGTCATATCCTAGACAGCTGATCCCCGTCACACTACTTGATTTTATTATGTCCAGCTCATTACCGCGACGAGTGGCCAAGAGGTGAGGATCGCTGGTTAAACCTAGGGGTGCCAAAATGAATGGGACCTAGGGGCCCTCATGCTTACTTAATCAATAAACGGTTAGAGCCCGAGTAAGTGCTCTGATAAGTTATTCTCGAATAGCAGCCGTGAATATTGGCCATTCAGTTAGAGTGCCTAGAGATACTAGGGGTTTCCAAGTTTGAGTGAGGTTGAACACCCTAGGGGCAACTGCTCACCAGCACCATTGATTAGCATAGAAGTCTCTGTAAAACTGTGTAAATTCAATTACACTCTTGGATAAGTAGCGATGCCCTAGGTAACACGATAGTTACCTTTGATGGGGATATTTATTGGCTAGATCTTAGTGTTGAGACTCGGTTCTCTCTTACAGATTAGCATTTATGTTGGAGGGCGTGTTACACCCGAATTGTTGGAAATTGTCGAGCGTTGGTCTCAAATTATATTGTGATATAATATATCTGCTTGCTCTGGGATTTTCTGAGTGCAGAGATATATTTGTTGATAAGATATAGTTGCGATATAATATATCTGCGTGTTATGGGATCTTCTGAGTGCAGGGATATATTTGTTGATAAGATATAGTTGCAATATAATATATATGCTTGTTCTGGGATTTTCTGCGTGCAGGGTTTTATCTGTTTATAGGAAATAATTTATCATTGGTTATCAGGCATGACCATAAGTTTGTCAGGACGCTTTAGCATTCTTGAAATTGATTGTGTAGGGTCCGGATGGATCCATAACCCTAATTCTCTGCATGCTTTTGTTTTAAGGTTGAACTTACTAAGCGTTTTCGCTTACCTAGTTGTTTCATATTGTAGGTAAGAGCAAGGGCAAGGCAAAGTAGTGAGCACTGGAGTCTACCTTGGAAATGTACATGTGGACCGACCTTTTAGGAAGCTGTTTTATTTTTGGAAATGTTGTGTAATTTTCCTAAACTAGGCTCACTCTACTCTTTATAAAATATGTTTGTAACTAAATGTTAAGTATGGCCATACGACTTTTAAAAAAGTTTTTTTATACAGGTTTTTGAGACATTTTGTTAATGAAAACATTTATATTTTCTCATTATCGAGTCTTGAAAATCTGGGTCGTTACACTTTAATCCTCTATTAATGGTTCATAACTAAAAGGGAATAAATTGTCATTTTATCCTTTTAACTATATCTTGTTCCTAGAGTACCATTGACTTTACTAGTGAAGGTTGTGTCACATCAAGTTTGCGACGTGAGCGCTCATAACCTTTTCAGTTCCAAAAGTCAACCCAATAGGGAACCATTATTCAATCTATAAAAAGGTATAAATTCCATATATGTTAAACTATGTCCCTAGCCATATATATCATTGAGTCCCCAAAACAATTGTTCTTAGCCTGATCATTCTGACAAACCTTAACGCATGAATCAATGGATCAGATGACATATATAGGAGTTCATAGCAACCTCAGGATTAAGATCAACGTGTATATGATCATCATTTGATGTGTATGATTAATGCTATGAAACGGTGTTCAAACAAGTATTAACAAATCACATCTGGTCGAGTTCTATATATCACTATATATAAAGTACCTTCACTAAAGTGTCCTGCTACACTAGTGACCCGGATCTAGGTCACTTCTATTCATAATACTAGTGAAACATACTAGTGGTAACTAATCTTAAGATTCCATAACTTTATTTTACTGCGAACTATTTTAAGTATATTATCTTAATCTTGATCCTCTCATACCAATATGAGATTAAGACCACATAGATAAACTTTGGAATTTTCTGATATTAACTTAATGTTATCAACATAATATCGGTCATAGCCTATATATATATAATAATTCAATTATTTTATTTCATTTAAAACATTTGTCAACTACAATTACTTTAAGGGCATTATTCCCAACACCTTCTGGCAATAGGTCTCTGTAATGCCCTGGTTACTCCAAGACCGTTACTATGGACTTCAAACAGTGCTTAACTCGCTAAACGAGTCATTTGGTTATAAACGTGCATCTAGGTGTCATTAATAGGCTAAGGTAAAAAATCTCGATCAAAAGGAATGGATGTAACAACCCAAAATTACTAATAAGGCTTAAAGGTCTTGATTAGTGTGTCGGGAGGGCATTATTGGTTTATGTGTGATTTAAATGATTTAATACATGATTATGTGATAAGCGTGCTTATATGGTTATATGGATATATGAGATGCATGATTATGAATATTAGTATACATGTGGGCCATATTTAGATTATAGGGGCATATCTGTAATTTTGGCCCGTCGAGGGCATAAATGTGATTAATTGCGATAAATTGTTGAGACCACATTATTATGTGGATATATTTGCCGCATATGGCTCGAGACGGTCCTAGTGAGCGGTTTGGCAAAATAGTCACGACGAGGATTTATACTCAGCTCGGGGGAGTCTGGGGGTATTTTTGGGAATTTAGGAGAATATATTAGAGATTATTAGACATTGGGTAAATAATTGTTGATTAATTGGATGACGATATTTAGGTGGTAAATATTAGGAACACTTGAGGAATTAGTGGGGATTGGGAACAAATGACTATTATACCCTTAGTTCAAGTCAAAAGTTAGTAATGTTTGGAGGGATAAGTTGGTCATTTTGTTAGTAAGGGATATAACCAGTTTTTTTTAGATTATTAGGGAAGGCATTGGAATATTGAAGAAGAAGAAAAAAGAACTCTCTCTCTCTCTCTCTCTTTCAGCTCATCCCTCTCCCACGCATCTCTCTCTCCTTAGCTTCCTTTGGGATTTTGAAGCTTCTCCTCAAGGTTAGGGCTTGTGCTAAGCTTGGGCTGGGAATTCTTGGAGGAAAACAGAAGGGAATTAAGCTTGAATTGTAGCTGGAAACTCAGAGGAGGAAACTGTTACATTGAGGTAAGAATTTTGGGTATTCAAGTCTGGTTTTTACTGCTAGGTTGTCTAGATAAGTTTAGACTCTTAGATTTGAAATGAATGATGGAATTAGACCAAGTTCTTGGGATGTAATTAGTTGTGGATTTTACTAGTGACTTCAAGTTTGTTGCTTAGATTTTAAGGATTAAGATAGGTGGTTTACTCTTAAAATTCGTAGCTTGATAGAAGATGGAATTAGGGAAAGATGTTGGGTAAATTCTGGGTAAGTTTGTGTGTGCATGGCTGGAAGAAGAAGGAGGAAAACCCAGGTTTTCTCTGGGTTCACAGGGCACACCGCAACCCAGCTTGGGGGCACCGCGGCGCATGTGGCCCTCCTGGCCATGGGAGTTCTCTGACTTGGGGGCGCGTCGTAACTTGCTTGGCCAAGTAGCGACCTGCCTCCCTTTGGTGTGAGAGCTTGCTCTCTTACTTGGGCTAAGTCACGACTTGCTGGGCCAAGTCGCGTCTCGCCTGGGGGTCTTGAGCTTGGAAGTGTTCTTAGTTTCGTTAGTGCTCGAGGGTTCGAACCTAGGGGCTCGAGAGAATTTCTACTGCCTGGTTTAGTAGAAATTGAGGTCCCAGAGACTAGTTTTGTTACCTAAGTATTTTATTTCTGATTGGGAGTTGATAGATATCGATAATTCTTATGACTAGGTTTGTCTCCAAGGCTCGTGGCTAGGGATCGTGCTCGGAACTAGTTCACCTTCTCCGCTCGGAATCAAAGGTAAGAAAACTGCACCCGATTATGTGGTTATGTTGGGACTAAGAGTTCCCTATACTTGTATGCAATGTCATATGATGGTATTATGCCATGTGGACGTGAAATAAACGGCCTAAGAGTGTCGGGATTAATTTTGGCGCACAAGGATGCGGCTCGGCCACTAGTAGCTGAGGTTAATTATATAATCACTGAGCTCGGCCTAAGTGAGTCAGAGTCAGTGGGATAAACAAAGGGTGCGGCCTAAGGGCGTCGTCCCTGGAAATTGTGTGATATGTTTACTATTATTAATCTGATGATGATGGCATGTTTATTACCTGGATGATTGATTATTGGTTTGCAGATTGATATCACTGATTATGTGAACAATGTGATCTGCTGAGTATCTGATTGATGATTTGTGAATTATTTGACTATTGATTATGCTCTGTTATATGGTTTTCTTGCTGGGCCTTGGCTCACGGGTGCTACGTGGTGCAGGTAAAGGCAAGGGTTAGCTGGAACAACCCTGAATTGGAGAGCTCTGGGGGCGGAATGTACGTTGTAATGACCCAAAATCACTAATATGGCTTAAGGGCCCTGATTAATGTGCCAGGAAGGCATAATTGGTTTATGTGTGAATTTATTGATTTAATGCATGATTACATGACAAGCATGCTTGTATGATTATATGAATGTAAATGTTATATCTGTGAGAACCACATTATTATGTGGGTAGATTTGCAGAGTGCGACCTGAGGCGATCCTAGGGAGCTAGATAGCGAGAAAAAGTCACAACGGGGCTTAATATTTGACTTTGGATAAGTCAGGGGTATTTTAGGTATCGAGTAGTTATTTAGACTATCGGGTTATGGAAATAAATTTATGGAGATATATTTGAGGATAGAAAGCTTAGGCGAGAATATTGGGGAAAATTACCGTTTTGCCCTCGGGGACGTTTCCAGTAGTACCCCGAGCCTCGGGATTGACTTAACTAGCCAAGATTAGATTAAGTTAATAAAAGAACAGGGGAATAAAACACAAACCGACCTCATCTCTTCTCCTCGCTACTATTCCCTTCTTTCTCCTTTCACTTTCAAGAAACTACAGAAAACCTAAGGGAAACAGCTGGGAAAACTCTGTGTTTAAGCTGAATTCATGAAGGCTTAGCTCAGTTCAGACTAAGGGACACTAAATCAAGATTAAGGTAAGAGTTGAATTGTGTTTTTGGGTGTTAGAACTCTAAGTTTTTGGCTAAATATTAAGGTGTTTATGATTTTGATGTTTAAGGGCAGAATTGAAGATAAGTGCTTGGGTTTTGGCTCAGAGGTTGTCAAGGATGTAGTTCAGCAAAAGAGGTAAGCTTCAATTCGTAATTTAGAGGTTAAAATTTGAGTTTTTCATGACTGGTTTTGGTGTTTTGAGTTGCTGGGTTTCAGAGAATCAAAATGGAGTTTTAGTAGGTTTTTAGGCTGAATTTCTGTTGGATTATGTTGTTAGAGTCATGATAAAAGTTTTGTTATTAATGGGTTTTGAGTTAGGGTGCTTTGGAATGGTTTTGGATGGGGTTAGGATGCTAGAAATGGTGGATTTTCTGGACACAAAGGGGAGGGTCGCGGCTCTGTTCTAGAGCGTTGCGGCCCTACGAAGCAAGAGAGCCAGGGAGGCTCGGCCAAGGGAGAGCGTCGCGGCACGCGTCTGCTTGCTGAGGGCCTTAGGCTCTGTTTTAGGGGCGGGTCGCGGCTAGGGTTCAAGGGCCGCAACCCTTAGGTGCATTCTTGATCATTTGGGGATTTTAAGCGCGGGAATCTAGCCTAGGGTGCTCGGGATCGATTTCACCATCGTGCTTGGTGGAATTCGATGTCCCAGAAGCTAGTATTGTACCTGGAAACCTTTATTTGAATATTAATGGAATCCAATATCTTGGTTGTGATTAGGTGTTAAGGCTAGGGCTCAGGAAACGGATCGTGCTCGAGGAACGTCGCTCGTAATCAGTGAGCATAGGAATTAAAGGTAAGAAAACTGCACCCAGTTGTATATTTATAAAGGGACTAAGGGTTCCCTGTTATGTATGCTTGAAAGGATGGTATTATTCCATGTAAACAGTGAACCAACGGCCTAAGAGTGACAAGGGTTACACTAGCACACAGGGCGCGGCTTGGCCACTGGTAGCCAAGGACAGCTTATTATGCACTGAGCTCGATTTAAGCGGGCCAGAGTCAGTGGGGTAAAAAAAGGGTGCGTCCTAAGTTGTTGGCCCTGACTATTATGTGATCTAATTGTTAATTGTGATTAGTTGTATCATTGGTTTTGTATAAGTGCTGAGTGGTAAATATGGAGTATTAAGTGTTTAAACATGCTGAAAGAGTTTATTATCTGCTATTGTTGTTTGTGTTGCATATTATGTTTTTCTTGCTGGGCATTAGCTCACGGGTGCTACGTGGTGCAGGTAAAGGCAAGGGCAAGCTTGATCAGCCCTGACATGGAGAGCTCTGCGAGCTGAATGTACATGACCAGCTGCTCAGCCGCCACGGTTAGGGATTAGGCAGGGACGTGAGAACCAGAAATGTCTATTTTGCCTTAGTATGGCTGATGGTTGTCTGTATTTTGGAGATTCTGTAAACCAACTTTTAAGCTCTGTTTCTTTTTGGGATCCCATGTATAAAAATGTGTAATTATATAAAGTGTAACTTTTGAGACCGAAACCTTTTTAACCCTAGCTCATCCATGTTTAGTGACACATTTTTAAATTAATGACTTGATTAGCAAGTCCTGCACCTTTATAAGTACACAGTGTAGCGGTCTTGGCTATCCAGGGCGTTACATACATAGTCCGCTGCTCGACCGCCACGGCCGAGAGAGGTTACAGGGACAAGAGAACCTAAAATGCCTATTTTGCCATTAGAGTGGCATTTGGTTGTATATACCCTTTGAACTTTGGTAAACTATTCTTTAACCTTGTTTATTTTGGGATCCCATGAAACAATCACTTATTTAAATGAAAATTTATCTTTAATGACTAAAATCTTTTAACCCTAGTTCAATAATGGTTTAGCGACACATTTTCAACTAAATGACTTGGTTAGCAAGTCTTGCACCTTTATTAACACACAATGTAACAGTCTCCGTTATCTAGGGCATTACAATGGATATATTTTATTTAAAACATAAAATTGTACATGGGCCCATAAAAACGTTTACAAATTATTTATAATCCAAAATGGTCATTACAGTGTAAAAATTACAACCCGCTGACCTAAGCGGAAAAATATAAGGTTAACCCCTAGTTCCTCTAAGAAACACCTTGGCCGTGGTGGTCAAGCAGCCGCATATGTACACATCACCGCCTAAGCTCTCCACTCAAGATTGGGTGAGCTTTTCTTTCCCTTTACCTACACCACATAGCACCTGTGAGCCAAGGCTTAGCAAGAAAACTTATTACTGCATGTATACAATATCAATTGGTGATTATGATAATTATACTGGGGCTTGTAGCCCTAAACAGATAATATTGAGATTCTGGTAATCATGCTGGGGCGTGTAGCCCTAATCCGATAAGTGACTAATAAGTCTATCTCTGGAAAGATGACTAATAAGTCTATCTCTGGATGGATGACTAATAAGTCTATCTCTAAATGGATGACTAATGAGTCTATCTCTGAATAGATGACTAATAAGCCTATCTCTGTGTAGATGATTGATAAGTCTATCTCTGTATAGATGATTGATAAGTCTATCTCTGGGGTCCCACGCCCTCCTAGCCATGTGACGCTTCAGTCACCTGAGCTTATAGCCCTAGCTCTATGTAACTAGCCTTTAGACTAGACAAATGCTTTTGGTTTTCATCAAACTTAAGGTCGGTCAAGCATTTCATACTTATGATGATAATGCTTATGTTGATTAGATCTAATCTTTTCAGCTTGCGTTAAACACGCTAATATTGTTGTTGACTCATAAGTCAATACCATACGAACAGTGCTCAATACTACTGCCGAACTTGACTAAAGAGTCACATCTTCACAGTCAATACTGACACCATTGCCGATTCTGAATAATAATTTAGTACCACTCACAAGTAAGCAAGATTGCTAAGCATTTAAAATGCAATCAATGTCCACATATAGAGCACTCAACATGCCTCATCAATAACCATGCATATCACATACTGGGTGCAGTTTTGTTACCTCTAGTTCGAGCGAGAAATAATAAAAGAATGACCTTTGAGAACGATCGGTCGTTAAGTTCCTTAGCTGTCACCTAGTCATAACCCATATGGAATTCCATCAATAAAAATCAATAATAAAAGGTTCATGATCTAAACCTCGCTCCCGGGACCTCGAATCCTACTAACACGATTAATAAATTCGATCCCGAGCCTTAAGAATTGAAACCTCGAGCCAAAAACCTTAAAAATTACCCAAAAGAATGCCCTGGGAAAACAGGGTAGCGCTACAGCACTGCCCCTCAGGCGTTATGGCGCTACAGACAGCCGGCCAAGCCCTGACCAGCGCTGTAGCGCCAAAACCAGAGTGTTCCAGCTCTGGTTTTTCCTCTTCGAGTTCTCCAAATTCCAAACCCCAAAAACTAATTCCAAACCTCAACCAAACCCACAAATGAATCCAAAAACCATTTCTACAAGTCTTTGGTATCAAACCCAATCAACTTTCCCAAAAACCTCATTGAATTCCCAACTATCAAATCCAATATTTCAACTGAAAACTAACTGAAAAACAGGGCATAAACCAGAAATTTCATGGCTGAATTTCTTACCTCAAACTCAGGATTAAGCCTTCTTCAACTGCTAAACATAATCCTAAACCCTCATGCCTTGATTCCCTAGCTTGAATCCTCAATTGGAGCTTCAAAAATTTCAAAGGAAAGGGAGAAAAAGATGATCGGGAGGAAGAAGGAGAAGAAGCTCTGTTTTTGGTTCAGTTTAATCCTTCAACAGTCGTCTAGTTCACATATAACCTTAGGTCAAATGACCAAAAATCCCCTAGGTTAAATAATTTCCTTTCAATGCTAGCAAGGGCAAAATAGTCATTTCTCTTCTATCTCATTAATTATAATTAACGTCCTCAAATTCCCGTTATTCCCAATATTCTCAAATAATAATAAATCATATATCATTACCCTTTAATTTCCAGTAATGTACTAATCATCAAATTACCCCGTTATGACCAAACTACGAACTTGCATTCAAATATCGTCTCATACCGAATATGTAACGCCCTACTACCTTAGAGCCGTTACTAAGTGAGTTTTACGAAGAATTGTGCAATTAACTCGCTAACCGAGGTTTTTAAAACAAAAGTGTGACTAAGCAAAAGTTAAGGCTGTAATCTTTTGAAAATGCTTTACTTCGTTGAAAACTTCAAGTATCTATAATTTGGGATCCGAAAATAAGGTTTGCAAAATATTTACAAGTTAAAATAAGTTTGCCGCTGATTGACTATCAAAATACAGGTTAATACAGCCATTTAGAAAATGCCCCCAACCAAAGAAGTCGGGCAGGCCAAACATGTACGCGCCGCTTCGTGCTCTCCATACTCATGGCTGGTTGACTATATATTTGCCCTTACCTGCAACACAGAGCACCCGTGAGCCGAAGCCCAGCAAGAAAACTCAAACAACACATATCATATGCATATTATATAATCAATCTATCAGATAATCCAAGTAGTCCATTAGACTAAACAAACACTCCACGTACTAAGTGTTACTCCCGGCCCCGCTGTCGTTCGCGGCTCCCTTGCCGTTCTCGGCTCATTTTCCGTTCTCAGCACCTTTGTCGTTCTCGGCTCATTTGTCATTCTTAGCTCCTTTTCCGTTCTCGGCTCATTTTCCATTCTCGGCTCCCTTGCCATTCTCGGCTCATTTGCCGTTCTTGGCACCTTTGCCATTCTCGCTACTATAATCACATATAGTATAATTCAAATAACATTCAAACATATAACAATTCAATCAAAACTATACCATAATCATGTAATACAATTTAGGGCCATGCCCTGCATTAACACTATGGGTCCATGCCCTGTCCTACGGGTGCTACAGTTTTCTTACCTGTATCCCGAGCTTCACAGTGCACCAAAGTCACGAGCACGGTCCTCTAGCACGAGCCTCTCTGAAACCCTAGTCACAACACTTATAAAACACTCTTTAATACTAACCAATTCCAAAACCACTTTCCGGGACCAATCCCGTACTCTCGGGACCTCCAAATTCCTAAAACAATGCATCGGAAACATCCCCCGAGCCCCCGGAACAAATGCCCAAAAATTGCAAAATTTCCCATCCTGAAAATAGCCTAGCATCGCGGCGCTACCCGTGAGGGCTGCGACGCCCAGAGAAGTCAGAAAGTTCCCCTGACTAGAAACAACCTCGCGCCGCGGCGCCCAAGAACAGGGTCGCAGCACTCCTTCGCGAACCCAGAAATCTGGGTTTTTCCTCTGCATTTCCCCGAGCCAATACCCCTCCAAATCATCCCAAACAAATACTTAAACCCCAAGATCAATTTAAAACCTCAAATGAACCACCTAACAACCCATAAACACTAGCATCAAGATTAAACACACAATCACACCCAAAAATCCACCCTTTGATTTCTAATTTCAGCAAACTCAACACAAGACTTGAAAACTTAACTCATGCTTCAATTTCTCAAACCAAAACAGAAACAAGCCTTAAATTTACATAGAATCCTTACCTCAAGTGGAGAATCCACCCTTTAAGCTTCTTTGATTCTTCTCCTAATTCCCACTTCAGCCCCTTCTACTCTTCTTCTTCTTCTACTTCTTCTTCTTCTTGCCCTAGCTTTTCATCTAGCTTTTCTTCTCTCTATTTTTTTTTAACAAAACCATAATATGACTAAGCCTAAACCGTGTACCCCAAATCCCAGCTGAAATTTGTCTAAACCCCCTGCCAAATGACCATTCTACCCCTCCTAATAATCCTTTCCTAACTAAACCTTCAAGGGCACTCTAGTCCTTTCACTTCTATTTCAATTCTACCATTTTCCATCTAAACTTGTTACTCACAGCAGTTACAAATGGTTACCCAGGTTACTCAATCACCAATAACTATAACCACTAGTTCTCAACTCAACCATGAAATTCCCAAAGTACCCCCCTAGGCTCCTCCCGAGATGGGTATAAAAATCCCGTTGTGACCTTTTAAGTTACTAGCTCTCTAGGACCGTCTCGGCACGTGCATCACAATAATATCACCACACCCACGTGGTACAAATCTCATAATACAATTATCACATTTATGCCCTCAACGGACTAAAATTACCAATTTACCCCTATCATACAAACGGGGTTCACATGCATATTTATTTCACCTAAACATGCATTCTAACCACATATTCATTAAATTCACATAAATTAATGCAGTATAACAATTATTGCCCTCCAGGCACACTAATCAAGGCTCCAAGCCTTATTAGCAAATTAGGTCATTACAGAATAGCTCGAACAAATCCACATTATAATGTGGCCTCATCATAAAACACCAACATATGCATGAAAATATACAAATATGTGCTCAACGGGCCAAATTACCAAAATGCCCTTATAATGAAAAATGGACCTACATGCATGCATTTATCATCATATAATGATATAACTCACATAATCATGCATATAATCATTTAACGGCATAATAAATCAATTATACCCCTCCCGGCCTCCTAATCCAACCATTAAACCTCATTAAGAATTTTGGGGCATTACAATCTCTAGCTTTTAATGCAGAGATCATGGGTACTCGTGGTCCACTCACTGTCCCCACAAACACGAAAGGCTCCTCTCCATCCAGTTCAAAAGTCACCATCCTTCGCTTATAGTATATCGTCGTCCCATACTTTGCTAACCAATCCATCCCCAAGATCATATCAGAATCATCCATCACCAGTTCAATCAGATCAACAGACAACTCCCTACTATCTATCTCCACTGGTAACACTCTAACCCATCTCCTAGAGACTACCAATTCCCCAGTTGGCAACAAAGTCCTAAATCCTCTAGCATACAGATCATAAGGTCTACACAGATGGTTTATCACTCTTGCATATACAAATAAATGAGTAGCCCCTGAATCAATCAATGCATTAAATGAAGAACCAGCACTAGAAATCTAAATTGTCATGACCGAGGGAGTAGTCTCAGCCTCGGTCTGGGTCAAGGTGTACACTCTGGCTGGAGTAAGACTGACGCTCCTCTTTGGTTCCTCTTGTCTAGCTTGTGGACAGTCTTTCCTGAAGTAGCTAACACTCCCACAGATGAAATATGCTCTGACTCTGCACTCCCCCAGATGTCGTTGCCTACACCGTGGACACTCTGGGAAGCTTCTCCAGTTCTCTCCCTCGCCCTAATGGCCACCAAAGGCACCTCGTGCCCTCCTATCTGAACCAGGAGGAAAAAAATAATCTAGGACCTTTCTCTTCTGCTCACTGGGGCCACTACCTTGGCTAGAACCAGGGAAGGGAGGCACCATCCTCTGAGCATCATGCCTTGCAACGCCTTCTTTCCAGATCTGTTCTTCAGCACCCTCAACAGTAAGGGATTTTTCCACTACCTGAGCATAAATGGTAGTCCTTGGATCTAGTGTTATCTTGCATCTTGGGCTATCATTACATTCAACCCCCGTACAAAGCAATATCTCCTTGCCATATCAGTAGGCACCAAATCCTATGCGAACTTTGCCAACTGGTCAAACTTCAAAGCATACTCGGTTACAGTCATTATGTTTTGAGTTAGGTTGGTGAATTTATCCACCTTTGCAGCTGAAATGCAACACTGTAGCATTTCTCATTAAAAACATCCCTGAACTCATCCCAAGTCATGGTGGTCACATCTCTCCTCTGAGACACAACTTCCCACCAGATGCGGGCATCATCTCTCAGCATATAATTTACACAAGCCACTCTTTCATTTCCTTCCACCCTCATGAAATCCAATATAGAAGAAGTCATGTTCATACACTGCTCTGCCCACAGTGGGTCTGGACCGCCCTCAAAGGTGGGACGGTGCTGCTTTCTCAACCTCTCATATGGAGGCTCCCACCTATTCTCCATCACAGGTTGGGCTCGCACTGGTGCCACATCCTGTGGAGCCTATAATCCAACATCCCAAGGAGGAGCCTGCTGTCTCAGCTCTTGGATTTCATCTTCAATTCTTAGAAGTCTGGCTTGCATTTCTACAAACATTAGTTGCCAATTTTGTGGGGCAGGTGGAGGGTCCCGACCCTGGTTGTTATCTTCGGCCATATTGGCACGGAATATAGTTGATTGTCGAGGCATAACTTCAATATGCCTGCAATCAATGATGTCGCACATCAGGCATGATAACAACATCCAAAGAAACTACCTCCCAGTTCAACTAATAAAACACATATATCAAACCAACACAATGCACACACAACATAATCATATAACAGTCAAAGGGGTCATGCCCTGACATTATATATACTTATCATGCTCTACATATATCAATCATGAAAACATGGAAATTCAGATTAGCAATTAAAGAGACAGTTCACTTAATACCGACCAACCCTAAGTCGAGCTTGTCTCTGGCAGCGAGCGTACATGTTCGGTCAATATCTAGGAATCATAAACCTTGGGACGCTTTGATATCAAGTTGTAATGCCCTACTACCCTAGAGACATTACCATGTGATTTTAAAATGTGCCATTAACAGCTAATCGAGGTTTTTGACAAAAAAAAGTGTGATTAAATAAAGTAAAGACGCATTTAAATAAGAATTCAATATAAAAGTTTGGACATTCATTTAAATCATAAAAGTGATGCATTGGGATCCCAAAATATTGTTTTAAAACATATTTACAACTCAAAAGTTAGTGTACAGTCGACCTAGGCAACAAAATCAAATGTTTATAGTACGTTTGCGTTTACCAGGTACCAAGTTCACGGTCCTAACTGAGCAGGTGAACACAACACCCTAGATGAGCATGCCATGGTGGCCTGCATTCAGCGTGCTTAACGCTTATTCCGGCCCTTGCCGATCCCGGCTCTTGCCAACCCCCGCCCTTGTCTACTGTGGCCTTTGCCGATCCCGGCACTTACCGTCCATTCTCACCATACATAAATGGCATAATAATTACAGACATTCACATATAACCCTAAGTACATATAATTGGGCCATGCCTTGATCTATGGGCACAAATATTTTTCTTACCTCAGTCCTGAGCTGACAATGCAAGGCGATCCCAACACGATCCCTAATCCCGAGCCTTAGCGGTAAAACCTAGTCACAACATAATAATAAATAACCATCACAATATAAATCGATTAAAATCTTTCGAAATAATATACTAGCCTCTGTGACCTCGGATTCTACTAAACCAAGTAGTATAATCCCTCCCGAGCTCTTAGGTTTGAGCTCCCGAGCTTAAAAATCTATTTTGGCCATTTCCCTTAATTAGAACCGTGGCACGCTACAAGTCATAGAGCCCAAGGCTCTCTCTTGGAGGATTCAGGTCATGGCGTGCCCCAACCTGCGCCACAGGACCTGGGCGATTTCAGAGAATCGACAAGCCCCTTGCATGCACAGGGGCCGTGGCGCCTGAAGAACAGCATCGTGGCTCGAACTCCAAAACCCAGAATTCCCTTGCGTTTTCTCAAGCCATTTTCAATAAAATTCACCCTAATCAATACCCAAACCCATAATTATCTCTAGAACTCACATCAACATGACATAATCATTATAATTACCCCAACAGCTACTCCATACTCTCACCAAAATCCAAATTCAGCCTAAGGTTTAAATCCCAATTAAACCCTTAAACTACAATAGGAATTCCACATCAGAGACAACCTTACCTCAAACTGAGAATTCGATCCCCCCTGAGCTACTCCACTTAATCCTAACTCCATTCCCCCAATCTTCAAGCTTCTCCCTTTCCAAAAATCAAAGCTTCCACGGCTTTCGAGGGAGAGATGGTTACAATAGAGAGAGAGAAAGTGAATGAGCTCAGAGTGTCGTCTTTTTTCTTTCTTTTTTTCCTAATTATTCTGCTGATGTCTAGAGTCTACCCAAGTTTATCCCTTGGCACCAAAATGACCAAAATGCCCCTATATCAACTCTTAGCCCTTTAATGCCTCCAAGGGAGAACCCGTCATTTGCCGCATTCCTGTTAATTCCTCAAGTAGTTTTATAAATCCCCAATGAATCATGGCATACTCAAGTAATGGCTAAATACCTACCTATTACCCAGTAAATCCCGAACATGCACTAACTCCCCAAAATATCCCTAGGCTCACCCCAAGCCGGGTATCTAACCCCGTTGTGACTATTCCGCTAATATGCTCCCTAGGACCGTCTCGGACCACACATCTCAAATATATCTCCACAATATTGTAGTCTTACTTATATCACAAACATAACACATATATGTACCCTCAACGGGTCAAAAATTACAAATATGACCTTGATAACCAGAACGGGCCCACATGCACATTTAATACACCTAAAGATGCATATCTAGTCACATCATAACATAACCCCAAGCAATCAAATAATAATGCACATATATCATGATTAATCACGTAAATATAATTAAATCAATTATTGCCCTCCGGCACACTAATCAAGGCACTAAGCCTTATTAGTGGATTTGGGATGTTACATAGGCCTTCCCAAAACTTGGAAGTAGGAAATATAAGATCGCAATCCGATACTATAAACTTTGGTGTCCCATGGAGACATACAATCTACCTTCTCATATAACTCAACATGCTAATCCACTTTGTAATTCATTCGCATAAGTAGGAAGTGCATTGACTTGGTATATCGATCTACGATCACCTACACCAAGTCATACCACCTCACCATCCTAGATGATTCATTCACCAAAGTCTATGGTTATATTCCTCTATTTTATATTTTGGGATGCCCCAAAGGTCATAATAACCCCGTTGGTCTCTGTTATTCATCATTTACTTGATGACTAGTTAGGCACATAGCCATATTTCTACTACCTCTTTCTTTATCCATGCTTTCCAATATAACAATTTCATGGTAAATGGATACAACAAACATAGAGGGGTAAAAGACTCATCTAGAATCTCTTCCCTAACACCCTCATATATCGGCTTATCTTTCTGATCCTTATATCTTAACATATCCATATAAAAAATGGTGAAGTCTTTAGCCACTCCAGCTAAGACCTCCTCTTTATACCTTATCAATCGTGGATTACTTCCTTACATTTCCTTGTAATTTTCTTAATAAGAGTATACTGAGGCGTTCCATTAGCCAACTTACCAATTCCGAGCTCTATACCTACAATGGTAATCTTCTCAACTAATTTGTTATGATTTGTCTCAAACTATACCCTTGGCCCAGATCTTTCTAGCATAAGACTCCAGCCACCATATTGATTGTACCGTCATCCTAATCCAAGACTATTACAATGTGTAATTTAAATAGTGTCAGACTTGCTAATCAAGTGTTTGGTTATAAACGTGTAACTAAGGTTAATGTCAATGGTTAGGGTTAAAAAATTTGGTCAAGGAACATTGACTTTTCATTTAAAGGTTTTATACGTACATGGGATATCAAAATGTTACAAACAGATGTTTAAAAGGGTATATACAAATCTAAAGTTACAACCAGCCGTCCTAAGCAACAAAATAAGGGATACAACCCTAGTTCCTCTGTGATAACCTTGGCCGTGGTGGACGAGCAGCTGCATTTGTACACGCCGCCATCGAAGCTCTCCAACTCATGCCTGGTCTAGCTTTCCTTTTCCCTTACCTGCACCACATAGCACCCGTGAGCCAAGGCTCAACAAGAAAACTTAGACATGTGCATGAACAGTAAACACAAATTCCAACTACATATCTAGCATGCCCAACAATAATAACCTGCTCATGCATGTATACAATTACAAATAAATGATGATTGGATCGTTCTAGTGCCCTCTGCTCTGAATAGATGACCATAGAGTCAACCTGGGGCCCTATGCTCTAGCTATGTGACCATAGAGTCACCTGGGGCCCTTGCCCTTAGCTATGAGTGTAATGCCCTGGTTACCCCAGAACAGTTACGATGAATGGTGAACTAGAAATTTAACTCGCTACCCGAGTCCTTTAGTTAAAAACGTGCTTCTAAGTGTTATTAACAAGCTAAGGTGAAAAACCAATAAAAAGGAAAGTGTAATGCCCCGAAATCCCTAATGCGGTTTAATGGCTGGATTAGTAGGCCGGGAGGGCCATAACTGTTTAATTATGCCATTAAATGAATATATGCATGTTTATGTGAATTATATTATAATATGATGTTATATGCATGCATGTGGGTCCACATTTGAATATTATGATGTTTCAATAATTTGGCACATTGAGGGAAAATTTGTGTGTTTGGATGCATAATGTGATTTGTGAATGAGATCCCATTATTATGGAGATATATTCAAGCTATTCGGCATGAGACGGTCTTATATTATGGATTAGCGGTTTTGTCATAACGGGGTCAATTATTGGGTAATAAGAATGTTTATTTGATGATAAATTGGGAATTATTGAGATATGGATGAAATTCTGGAAGTTTTGACTATAATGTCCCCAGGGGTTTTTTTGGGACCCCGAGCACTAGGTTTTAATTGAGGTTACTTAAGCTTGAAGTAGCTTGTCAGATAGAGCGTACGTTAGAAAATTTCTCGTTCTTCCCCTTCAGTTCGTTTTACCGTTCGAAGCGTTTTCGAAGATATCCCGAGTTCTATGAGTCAGAATCAAGCGAGGATCGAGGCATAGTGATCCTAGGAAAGATTAGAATCTTCTTGACCAAAGGATTGGACGAGAAACAACCCAATCAAAGGTAATCTAAGTTTTGAGTTTTTAGAGTTTCTAAGCTTAGAATTGGCTTTTGTGAATCGTTGAATTTTGGTTCATTTGAGCCTTGGGATTTGATGGTTTTGGACCATTGGGAAGCTTGGGAACTTTGATTTGAATATTTGGTAATGTTTAGGCAAGATTTTGGAGGCTTTGGAATGATGAAAAACGTTTTTCGGGATGGCTCTAGGTTGGGGGTCGCGGCCCTGTTCTTGGGCGTCGCGGCCCTAGCACAAAGAAGCAAGTGGAGCTTGCTGGGCGCCACAACCCTTACTCCTGGAGTGGCTGGGGGCCACAGTCCAAGGTGCTAGGGCTGCAGCCCTTGAGCAGGGTTGAGCCCGTTTGAGTGTTTTGGCCCCGGGAACATGGTTTTAGGCCTCGGGATCGTTCCTACTACCCAGATTAGTGAGGATTGATGTCCCAGAGGCTAGATCTTGGTTTGGGAACCCTTGATTATCATTTTATTGATGGTATCCCATATTTGGTTATTAGTAGGTGACTGCTAAAGGACTAAAAGCCAGATCATTCTCAAGGGTCGTTCTTTTATTCATTCTAGCTCGAATCAGAGGTAAGAAAACTGCACCCCATATGTGACATGCATGGTTATTCTTGAGGCATGTTGATTATGTAAATGTGGACATGGATTAATGATTGAATGCTTAGCAAATCTTGCTCACTTGTGCATGGTACTGACTAATTAGTCAGCTTTGGCAAAGGTGTCAGTATTAACTGTGAAGCTAGGACTTATTAGTCAAGTGCGGCAGTGGTACTGGACACTGGTCACAGTGCTGACTTATAAGTCAGGGTGGCCTTAGCGTATTCAATGCAAGCCAATAAAGATTAGATCTAATCGACATCTGCATTAAATGACTCAGAAGAGTGTTAATGCTGGACTGACCTCAAGTTCGATGAAAACTAAAAGCACTTGTGTGACATACCCATCAGTCACTCATTTGTTAAGTTAGAGACTTACCCATCAGTCTCTCATCTGTTTAAGCTAGTGGCTTACCCAACAGTCACTCAACTATTTAAGCTAGTGACTTACCTAGTAGTCACTCATCTGTTTAAGCTAGTTACTTACCCAGCAATCACTCAGCTGTTCAGGTAAATTTCGAGGATGAAATTTCTATAAGGAGGGGATAATTGTAATGCCCCGAAATCCCTAATGCGGTTTAATGGCTGGATTAGTAGGCCGGGAGGGCCATAACTGTTTAATTATGCCATTAAATGAATATATGCATGTTTATGTGAATTATATTATAATATGATGTTATATGCATGCATGTGGGTCCACATTTGAATATTATGATGTTTTGATAATTTGGCCCATTGAGGGAAAATTTGTGTTTTTGGGAGCATAATGTGATTTGTGAATGAGATCCCATTATTATAGAGATATATTCGAGCTATTCGGCATGCGACGGTCTTATATTATGGATTAGCGGTTTTATCATAACAGGGTCAATTATTGGGTAATAAGAATGTTTATTTGATGATAAATTGGGAATTATTGAGATCAGGATGAAATTCTGGAAGTTTTGACTATAATGTCCCCGGGGGTGTTTTTGGGACCCCGAGCACTAGGTTTTAATTGAGGTTACTTAAGCTTGAAGTAGCTTGTCAGATAGAACGTACGTTAGAAAACTTCTCGTTCTTCCCCGTCAGTTCGTTTTACCGTTCAAAGCGTTTTCGAAGATATCCCGAGTTCTAGGAGTCAGAATCAAGCGAGGATTGAAGCATAGCTATCCTAGGAAAGATTAGAAGCTTCTTGACCGAAGGATTTGACGAGAAATAACCCAATCAAAGGTAATCTATGTTGGCAGTGAGAACTCGTCAACGAAGTTAAGTTGGAAAAATTATCAAATTAAGATCACTAATCGGAAAGCTGTAAAAACTTGAACAATAACTCAAGAACAATGATAGAACAATAATGGAGAATTCAGTCTTTCATTCACACTCAAACCTCTGCTACAGTAAAATTTCCAACCCCCTTTCAGGTGGTCTTCGAGTTCATTTTATAGTAGGCTCTAATGGCCTTAGATACATGGTGGTCCAGGAGACCAAGTGGTACATATGTACTGTGTCAGGGGAGTGGCTTCAGAGGTTGTGGTCGTACATCCCGTACAGGAGCATATGTAAGGAGGATGTCTCCACTACTTGTCTGTACCCGTGTCTGATGAGTAGTGGCAGGTGTAGTGGCGCAGGAGGTAGTGGTGTCGATTCTGTCCTCTTTCATAATGCTCCAACTACTCGTCTATCATGGGTGTCAGGATCATGCGTACGGTCTTAACGGTCGTACCCCGTACAAGATTGTACCAACATGATCCTTTTGAATTATTCTTAGGCCTTTCCCTCTAAATGTCGAAGTTATGGTTGACCCTCAGAGGAGACGTCCACTTGGAGTGTTAGGGGCGAAGAATAGGCGTGTGCGTGACGCCATCTCGCGAGGCCACCTGGTGCTGGGCCTCATGCGCGCGGCCAAGGCATGGTTGGGGCACCATTTCGCGAGGTGCCTTACTAGCGAGGCCACCACCAGCGAGGCCACCATGTGCAGCGAGGCCACCGCCAGCAAGGCCACCACCAGCGAGGCCATCATGTGCAGCGAGGCCACCACCAGCAAGGCCACCATGTGCAGCGAGGCCACCACCAGCGAGGCCACCACCAGCGAGGCCACTACGCCCAGCGAGGCCACTACGCCCAGTGAGACGCTCCACCAGCGTGGCCATCATGTGTAGCGAGGCCACCACCAGTGAGGCCACCACCAGTGAGGCCACCATGTGCAGCGAGGCCACCACCAGCGAGGCCACCACCGGCGAGGCCACCACCTCCAGCGAGGCGCTCCACCAGCGAGGCCACCACGCCCAGCGAGACGCTCCACCAGCGAGGCCATCAAGTGCAACTAAGGCGTGGCTTCGCTAGGTACGTGGTTGGTGTGGGACGATGGGAGCCCGAGGGCATCGCGGCCCCATCACGTAATTAAGTGCTTATGGGACCTTAGTGCGTGCCTTTGATCCTTCGAGGGCGTGGAATTTTGAGCCTCAACAATCTAAGTTTTGAGTTTTTAGAGTTTCTATGCTTAGAATTTGCTTTCGTGAATCGTTGAGTTTTTGGTTCGATTGAGCCTTGGGATTTGATGGTTTTGGACCATTGGGAAGCTTGGGAACTTTGATTTGAAGATTTGGTAATGTTTAGGCAAGATTTTGGAGGCTTTGGAATTATGAAAAACGTGTTTGGGGATGGCTCTGGGTTGGGGGCCGCGGCCCTAGCTCGAAGAAGCAGGTGGAGCAATTTTTCTCTAGCTGGGCGCCGCGGCTACTTGCTCTTGGAGTGGCTTGGGGCCGCGGCCCAAGGTGCTAGGGCCGCAGCCCTTGAGCAGGGTTGAGCCCGTTTGAGTGTTTTGGCCCTGGGAACATGGTTTTTGGCCTCGGGATCGTTCCTACTACCCAGATTAGTGGGGATTGATGTCCCGGAGGCTAGATCTTGGTTTGGGAACCCTTGATTATAATTTTATTGGTGGTGTCCCATATTTGGTTATGAATAGGTGACCGCTAAAGGACTAAAATCCATATCGTTCTCAAGGGTCGTTCTTTTATTCATTCTAGCTCGAATCAGAGGTAAGAAAACTGCACCCCATATGTGACATGCATGGTTATTCTTGAGGCATATTGATTGTGTAAACGTGGACATGGATTGATGATTGAATGCTTAGTAAATCTTGCTCACTTGTGCATGGTACTGACTAATTAGTCAAATTTGGCAAAGGTGTCAGTATCAACTGTGAAGCTGGGACTTATTAGTCAAGTTCGGCAGTGGTACTAGACACTGGTCACAGTGCTGACTTATAAGTCAGGGCGGCCTTAGCGTATTCAATGCAAGCCAATAAAGATTAGATCTAATCGACATCTGTATTAAATGAATCAGAAGAGTGTTAATGTCGGACCGACCTCAAGTTCGATGAAAACTAAAAGCGCTTGTGTGACTTACCCAGCAGTCACTCATCTGTTAAGTTAGAGACTTACCCATCAGTCTCTCATCTGTTTAAGCTAGTGGCTTACCCAGCAGTCACTCAACTGTTTAAGCTAGTGACTTACCCAGCAGTCGCTCATTTGTTTAAATTAGTGACTTGCATGTCAGTCACTCATTATGGTTTTCCAGAACCTCAAGTGATATTCACTCAATTTTTTAAGAGCTATAAGCTCTGTGTGATTATAATAATAATCATTTGCTAGTGTTTATATGCAATACTGTGTTTTCTTGCTGAGCCTTGGCTCATGGGTGCTATGTGGTGCAGGTAAAGGGAAAGAAAAGCTCACCCATCCTTGAGTGGAGAGCTTAGGTGGTGATGTGTACATATGCGGCCGCTTGACCACCACGGCCAAGGAGTTCTCAGAGTAACTAGGGGTTTAACCTATTTTTGCTGCTTAGGTCGGCAAGGTTGTAAATTTGAAACAGTAGTGACCATTTTGTGTTAAAAATAACTTGTAAATGTTTTGATGAGCTCATGAACAGTTTATATACTTAATAAAATATATCCTTTTCTTTTTGTTGGTTTTCCACCTTAGCCTGTTAATAATACTTTGAAGCACGTTTTTAACCAAAGGACTCGGGTAGCAAGTCAAATTTCCAGTTCACCGTAACTGTTCTGGGGTAGCTAGGGCGTTATAGAAAGGATATATTTTATTAAACACATAAAACTGTTCATGGACCAATAAAAACATTTACAAGTTATTTACAACTTAAACTGGTCATTACTGTTTAAAATTTACAAACCTCGCCGACCTAAGCGGCAAAAATAGGGTAAACCCCTAGTTCCTCTAAGAACTGCTTGGCCGTGGTGGTCAAGTGGCTGCATATGTACACATCACCACCTAAGTTCTCCACTCACGGCTAGGTGAACTTTTCTTTCCCTTTACCTGCACCACATAGCACCCATGAGCCAAGGCCCAGCAAGAAAACACAATAATGCATATAGATATTATCAACTGATTATTATTATAATCGCACAGAGCTTATAGCTCTTAAACAGATGAGTGAATATCACTTGAGGTTCTGGTAAACCATAATGAGTGACTGACAGGCAAGTCACTAATTTAAGCAGATGAGTGACTGCTGGGTAAGTCACTAGCTTAAACAGATGAGTGACTACTGGGTAAGTCACTAGCTTAAACAGATGAGTGACTCCTGGGTAAGTCAGTAGCTTAAACAGATGAGAGACTGATGGGTAAGTCTCTAACTTAACAAATGAGAGACCGATGGGTAAGTCTCACAAGCGCTTTTAGTTTTCATCGAACTTGAGGTCGATCCGGCATTAACGCTCTTCTGAGTCATTTAATGCAGATGTCGATTAGATCTAATCTTTATTTGCTTGCGTTGAACACGCTGAGGTCGTCCTGACTTATAAGTCAGCACTGTGTGACCAGTGCCCAGTACCACTGCCAAACTTGACTATAAGTCTCAACTTCACAGTTGATACTGACACCTTTGCCAAATCTGACTAATTAGTCAGTACCATGCACAAGTGAGCAAGATTTGCTAAGCATTCAATAATCAATCCATGTCCACATTTACATAATCAACATGCCTCAAGAATAACCATGCATGTCACATATGGGGTGCAGTTTTCTTACCTCTAATTCGAGCGAGAATGAATAAAAGAACGACTCTTGAGAACGATCTGACATTTAGTCCTTTAACGGTCACCTAGTCATAACCAAATATTGGACACCATCAATAAAATGATTAAAAAAGGTTCCCAAACCAAGATTTAGCCTCAGGGACATCAAGCCCCACTAATCCGGGTAGTAGGAACAATCCCGAGGCCTAAAACCAAGTTCCCGGGGCCAAAACACTCAAACGGGCTCAAACCTACTCAAGGGTTGCGGCCCTAACACCTTGGATCACGGCGCCCAGCAAGGCAAAACTTACTCCACCAGCTTCTTCGAGCTAGGGCCGCAGCGCCCAAGAACAAGGTCGCGGCCCCCAACCCAGAACCATCCCCAAACTCGTTCTCATTCATCCCGAACCCTCCATAAACATACCTAAACACTTCCAAATCATCAAATCAAAGTTCCCAAGCTTCCCAATGATCCAAAACCATCAAATCTCGAGGCTCAATCGAACCAAAAACTCAACGATTCACGAAAGCCAATTCTAAGCTTAAAAACTCTAAAAACTCAAAACTTAAAACTTAGATTACCTTTGATTGGGTTCTTTCTCATCAAATCCTTCGGTCAAGAAGCTTCTAATCTTTTCTAGGATCGCTATGCCTCGATCCTCGCTTGATTCGAACTCCTAGAACTCGAGATTTCTTTGAAAGTGCTTCGAACGGTAAAATGAACTAACGGGAAGAGAACGAGAGGTTTTCTAACGTACAGTTCTATCTGACAAGCTACTTCAAGCTTAAGTAACCTTAAATAAAACCTAGTGCTCGAGGTCCCAAAAACACCCCCGGGGACATTATAGTCAAAACTTCCAGAATTTCCTCCTCATCTCAATAACTCCCAATCTATCATCAAATAACATTCTCATAACTCAATATCCCAATAAAAGACCCCCTGTTATGACAAAACCGCTAATTTGAAATATAAGACCGTCTCATGCCGAATAGCTCGAATATTTCTCCATAATAATGGGATCTCATTCACAAATCATAATATGCACCCAAATTCACAAATATGCCCTCAACGGGCCAAATTACCAAAACACCCTAATAATCAAATGTGGACCCACATGCATGCATATAACATCATATTATAATATAATTCACATAAACATGCATATATTCATTTAATGGCATAACTAAACAGTTATGGCCCTCCCGACCTACTAACTAGCCATTAAACCGCATTAAGGATTTCAGGGCATTACAACTATCCCCTCCTTATAGAAATTTCATCCTCGAAATTTACCTGAACAGCTCGGGATACTGACTCTGCATATCTAACTCTAGCTCCCAGGTCGCTTCCTCGACCTTGCTGTTCCTCCACAATACCTTAACCAAAGGTATCGTCTTATTCCTGAGGACCTTATCTTTTCTGTCGAGTATCTGAAGTGGCTGCTCCTCAAAGGAGAGATCTGGCTCAAGCTCCAGATCTTCATAACTCAAAATATGATTCACATCAGATACATACCTTCGAAGAGCTGAAACATGGAACACATTATGCACGGCTGACAATGTCGGTGGCAAGGCCAACCTGTAAGCCACCTGACCAACCCTCTTAAGGATCTTAAATGGACCTACAAACCTAGGGCTCAACTTGCCCTTCTTCCCAAACCTTCTCACCCCTTTCCATGGTGAGACTCTAAGAAAGACATAGTCTCCCACTTGGAACTCCACGTTCCTGCGCTTGGGATATGCATAGCTCTTCTGCCTACTCTGAGAAGTGAGCATTCGAACTCTAATCTTTTCAATGGCCTCACTGGTCCTCTGAACTGCCTTAGGACCCAAGTATCTCATTTCACCCGTTTCATCCCAATGAATGGGAGATCTGAACTTCCTACCAAACAGCATCTCATAAGGTGCAACTCCAATGGTAAACTGATAATTGTTGTTGTAGGAAAATTCTATCAAAGGTAGATACTTACTCCAAGATCAACCAAAGTCCAGCACACATGCTTGCAGCATGTCTTCCAATATCTGGATCGTCCTCTCAGATTTCCCATCTGTCTGAGGATGATAAGCAGTACTGAACTTCAATTGTGTCCCCATGGCCTTCTGCAAACTCCCCCAGAACATGGAAGTAAAAGTAGGGTCCCGATCCGACACGATCGACCTAGGTGCTCCATGGAGGTGCAAGATCTCTCTCACATAGAGCTCTGCATACTGATCAACTGTATAAGTAGTCCCCACTGACAGAAAGTGAGCTGACTTGGTGTAGCGATCCACTATCACCCAAATAGAATCATGCTGACCAACAGTCCTGGGTAAGCCCATCACGAAATCAATTGTGATGTCTTCCCACTTCCACTCTGGGATATCCAGAGGCTACAATAACCCTGCCGGCCTCTGATGCTCAGCCTTGACCTGTTGACATGTCAAGCACTTAGCCACATACTCTACTACATCTCTCTTCATCCCTGGCCACCAATACAATGATCTCACATCCTGATACATCTTCGTGGTGCCTGGATGCAAAGAGTAAGGTGTAGTATGAGATTCATCCAAAATCTCTCGCCTCAAAGCAGTGTCTAATGGAACACATATCGGCTCCTTGTACCTCAACAAGCCTAACTCAGTCACTGTATAATCTCTGGATGCTCCAGCCAAAACATCCTCTCTGATCTTGATCAGCTGTGGATCACTCAACTGACCCTCCTTGATTCTCTCCAACAGTGTAGACTGTAGCGTAATATTAGCCAACTAGCCCACCAGCAACTCTATACCAGCTCTGGTCATATCATCTGCTAACTCTTTGGCTATCAGCCTCGTACCATAAATCTTTCCCGGACCCTTCCGGCTTAAAGCATCAGCTACCACGTTGGCTTTTCCTGGATGATACAAAATCTCACAATCATAATCTTTTACTAACTCCAGCCAACGCCTTTGTCTCATATTCAAGTCTCTCTGGGTGAAGAAGTATTTCAGGCCCTTGTAGTCTATATAGATCTCACACTTCTCTCCATAAAGATAATGCCTCCATATATTTAAAGCAAAGACCACAGCTGCCAACTCTAAATCATGGGCAACTACCTTCTCTGGTTTCATCAGAACACAGCGCAAACCCTGATGAGAAGCATCACAATAAATCACAAACTTCTCCTGATCTATCGGAATACTTAAAATTAGAGCTGTAATCAATCTCTATTTTAGTTCCTGGAAGTTGTTCTCACATTTATCTGACCACACAAATTTCTGGCTCTTGTGTGTCAGCTCTGTCAATGCAGTAGCTATCTTTGAGAACCCTTCCACGAAACGCCTATAATAACCTGCCAATCCAAGGAAACTTCTAACCTCAGAAGTATTCTTTGGCCTTGGCCAATCTCTGACCGCTTTAATCTTTGCTGAATCTACCTTAATCCCTTTCTTACTGACAATGTGCCCAAGAAAGAATACCTGAGATAACCAAAACTCACATTTCTTGAACTTTGCAAACAGTCTGTGTTCCCTCAGTCTTTGTAGAACCAACCTCAGATGCTGCTCATGCTCTGACTCAGACTGAGAATATACCAGGATATCATCGATGAAGACAATCACGAACTGTTCCAGATAATCCTTGAACACTCAGTTCATCAGATCCATAAAAGCAGCATGGGCATTAGGCAATCCAAATGACATAACTAAGAACTCATAATGCCCATATCTAGTACGAAAAGCAGTCTTCCGTATATCTCCCTCCTTGACCCTCAACTGATGATAACCAGAACGAAGGTCGATCTTTGAGAATACCTTCTTACCTTACAACTGATCAAACAGATCATCTATCCTTGGCAAAGGATACTTATTCTTGATTGTCAACTTATTCAGTTCCCTGTAATCAATACACATTCTCAGAGAACCATCCTTCTTTTTCATAAACAGAACTGGCGCACCCCAAGGTGAGAAGCTAGGTCTGATAAAACCCAAATCCAACAGTTCTTGCAACTGTACCTTTAATTCTTTCAACTCAGCTGGGGCCATTCTGTAAGGCGTTCTAGATACTGGCTCCGTCCTTGGTGCCAGTTCTATAACGAACTCAATTTCTCTATGCGGTGGCAACCCTAGCAAATCTTCTGGAAACACATCCAGGAATTCACAAACAAGTCTAGTATCTTCTGGTCTCACTGGCAATACCTGAGTGGTATCAACCACACTGGCCAAGAATCCAATGCAACCTCCTTGCAATAGATCCCTAGCCCTCAATACAGAAATCCTAGGTATTCGAGGTCCATGCACAGTACCAACAAACACAAAAGGATCCTCACCTTCAGGCTCAAAGGTGACCATCTTCCTTCTGCAATCAATGGTTGCCCCATACTTCGCTAACCAATCCATACCCAATATCATGTCGAAGTCATTCATAACCAACTCTATCAAGTCCACTGACAACTCTCTGCCCTCCACTGTCACTGGCAAAGATCTGACCCATCTCCTGGATACCACTAACTCTCCAGTGGGTAACAAAGTTCCAAACCCCACAGCATAAAAATCGCAAGGTCTACACAGTCTATCAATAATACTACTAGCAACAAAAGAGTGTGTAGCACCAGAATCAATCAATACATTATAAGGGGTTCCAGCACTAAGAAGCTGACCTATAACAACTGAGGGAGAAGCCTCAGCTTCTACTTGAGTTAATGCGAACACTCGAGCTGGGGCCGATCTGTCCACTTTCCTGGGTTCTTCTTTTATTGCCTGAGGGAAATCCTTCTTAAAATGACCTACTGCTCCACACAAGTAGCAGGCCTTTGCCCTACACTCTCCCAAATGATGTCTCTTGCATCTAGGGCATTCAGAACGAGTCTTCCATGCTTCACTACCACCTGAATGACCCATTAAAATACCACGAGACTGTTGGTTTTTATTGATCAAATCAGAGACTATACGCAGCGGAACAACAATCAAATTATTAATTTAATCCCATAAGATTTCTAGATCTACTTCTTCACATGCATATATATATTGAATCAAAGACATGAATAGAAAAATTACCTTAGGTCCTTCCTTGCTGCTATCTTTTTGTATGGCTAAATCCTTGAGATCTCACACCAAGATCTTCCAAAATGTTCTCTGCACACAAAGAACGAGTGTGGGCTCGCTATAAAAAACAATAGGCAAAATCTATTTATCAGATGTTCTCAACACATGAGATCTGATAAAGTTTGGACTTAGGTTTTGTGAAGAACACTGACTTTTGTATGTATCACTGTTCTCTTTCTCTCAGAGAGATTTCTAGATATTTTTCTGTCCATGAAAAGTTACGTTCTGAAAAAACTGATATCCTATATTTAATATATCTAATATATTAAAATAAAATCTTAGTTATTTTAAACAATTTGAAAATAATTAATCAGTTATTAGATTTTTGTTTAAATAATAATATTTTAATCATATTACAATATCTCATTATTTATTTAATATTTAAATAACTAAAATTGTAGAACCAAGATACTTCTCAGTCTCTTATGCGTGTAGCACAATGACTGTGCACTGTGCTACACGTGTACCTCATGCCAGTGATGGCATGTGATTTTTCCCAATTTTTATTATTATTTAAATACCAAAAATCCCAAAAATAAATTAATTCAAAATTAATTATATTTTTGTTAAATCAAATAATTAATTAATTACACATAATTATACAATAATTATGTTTGATACATAGAAAAATATTTTACTTATCACATAAGTCATTTTTGCCCATTTTTGTATTTACCTTTGTCAGTGTTTGTTTGAGCCATTTCGGGGACCATGGACCTATAACATTAAGCTCCAATAAATTGAAACTAAATAATTAAACTCTTTAATTATAATAGTTAATTTATTAATTATGATATTACTCCACTATAAATTCATAATTGCACTCTTTATGTTATAGATATACTTTTACAGAAATCTTATCTTAAGTCGTCCATTGATATAACCATCTTACAATAGTTCAACCCTCTAATTAATTAGTTCATAAATTAGAATGGAAGGATTACCATTTTACCTTTCTAATTTACTTCTTATTCCTTAAGTACCATTAATTCACTAGTGAATAATTAATCTATAATCTAATTATAGATTTGAGCTCAAAATCATTCAGTTCCAGAATTAACCCTTAAGGGAACTAATGTACGATCCGTTAGGAAAGATTAGATTCTGTATTGTTGATACATGTTCCCAGTCATCCATGATAATAAATCTCCAAAACAAAAGTATTAGCCTCATTCTTTGAAGAGACTTTAACGAATGAATCAAAAGATTTAATAAACATGAACAGGAGTTCATGAACACTCAGGATTTAGGTTGATCTATAAATGATCATCAATTATGATATGAATTACAAGTCTTTATTGTTAAATAGTTTTTGGATAAAGACTTTAATTCATATCGGTCCTTGTCATATATAATCATATTATATAAAGCACCTTTACCGATATGTCTTACCACATCAATAATCTGAATCTAGATTATTTGTATCATTATGATACTCAGTAAGCCGTACTTACAACTCTAATTAAAGAATTCCATAACTTTAATTTGTTGTTGTTGACTATTTTTATTCATTCATGTCATCTTAACTCTCTCATACTAATACAACATCACATCCTCAATAATGAATATGGAATTTTTCTGATATTTACAAAATTATTCAAACAATAATTTAACAATCTAAATATAACAATAATAATAAATCATTGTATTTATTTATTCACAGAATAAACAAATGTCTTTACATGCTTTTAGGACACACTCCTAACAATCTCCCACTTGTACTTAAAGCAAGTGAGGCATTTCTCTCAATCCCATATTACGTACATGACCCTCGAATTGCTTTGTTGGAAGCGTCTTCGTGAACGGGTCTGCCAGATTGTGTTCTAATGCAATTTTCAGAATGGACACATCTCCTCTATGTACGATTTCTCTGACTAAGTGGTATTTGCGCTCTATATGCTTTCCCTTTTGTGGCTTCTTGGTTCTTTAGAATTGGCCATTGCTCCACTGTTGTCACAGTAAAGAACAAGTGGTTTCTCCACTTTTGGAACTGCTTCCAAATCTGTGTAGAACTTTTTCAGCCAAACTGCTTCCTTAGCTGCTTCACAAGCTGCTATGTATTCAGCTTCCATGGTTGAATCAGCTATACTGAATTCCTTAATGCTTCTCCAGACAACTGCTCCACCACCAAGAGTGAATACTGACCCAGAAGTAGACTTTCTACTATCCTTGTTAGATTGAAAATCTGAGTCAGTGTATCCAGTAGGTTCGAGGTCACTACCCGAATATACTAGCATATAGTCTCTCGTTCTCCTGAGATACTAGAGAATATGTTTCACCACAATCCAGTGTTCCAAACCTGGATTTTATTGATAACGACTGACAATCCCTACTACATGACATATGTCAGGTCTAGTACATAACATTGCATACATTAGGCTCCTTACAGCTGATGCATAGGGATACTTTCTCATATCCTCTTGCTCTTGTGGTGTCTTTGGACACTGATCTTTGCAAAGAGTAATTCCATGTCTGGTCGGCAATTGACCCTTTTTGGAATTCTCCATAGAGAATCTTTCAAGCACTTTATCAATATAATTTGCTTGTGAAAGTGCTAGGAGCTTGTTCTTTCTATCTCTTAGAATTTTAATGCTTAGAACATAGCTCGCTTCTCCCAAATCTTTCATTTGGAATTTGTCAGCCAACCATTTCTTTACATTTGATAATGTCTCTACATCATTCCCAATGAGTAGGATATCATCAACATAAAGAACTAAGAAAACCACAATTTTTCCTTTGATGTATTTATAAACACATGCTTCGTCAACATTTTGTTCGAAACCATATGTTTTAATAGTTTCATCAAATGTTAAGTTCCAAGATCTTGATGCTTGTTTCAATCCATATATGGATTTCAACAACTTGAATACCTTTTGATCTTGATCCTTCTTTATAAACCCTTCTGGTTGTTCCATATAAATGGTTTCATCAAGGTGGCCATTCAGAAAGGCTGTCTTGACCTCCATTTGCCATATCTCATAATCATAGATGGCAGTCATGGATAAAAGTATGCGAATGAACTTAAGCATGGCCACAGGAGAAAATATTTCTTCATAGTCCACACCCTCTCTCTGTGTGTAGCCTTTGGCCACAAGCCTTGCTTTATAGATCTCTACCTTTCCATCTGCACCTCTTTTCTTCTTGTAGATCCATTTGCATCCAATGGCATTAACATTGTCAGGCAGATCTACAAGTTCCCAGACTGAATTGGAATACATTGATTCCATTTCTTGATTCATGGCATCTTGCCACTTATCAACATTAGGGTCTTCCATTGCTTCTTTAAAAGTCAATGGATCGTCCCTTTCAGTATCTGATACAAGAACGTGTGCCTCATGTTCGTAGCGAATAGGTTGTCTCATAATCCTCCCACTACGACGTTGCACTGGTTTTTCCTTTTCAGGAATTGTGGTTTCTTTGGTTGTTTTATCATTAACTAATGAAGAAGATGGAGATGAAATTTTATCTGTTATTAGTTCCTCTAAAACTACTTTGCTCTGAGGTTTAAAATCGTTCATATAGTCGTGTTCTAAAAAAGTTGCATTTGTCGAAACAAATACCTTTTGATCGCTTGGGCTATAGAAATATCCACCTCTTGTTTCTGGAGCATAGCCCACAAATATACACACCTCAAACCTAGAATCCAATTTTCCAGATTTAGGTCTTAGCACATGAGCAGGACATCCCCAAATACGGAAATGTTGTAAACTAGGTTTACTTCCATTCCATAGTTCTAGAGGTGTCTTTGTCACAGCTTTGGATGGAACTACATTCAAAATGTAGTTAGCCATTTGAAGTGCATATCCCCAAAACGATAAGGGAAGTGAAGAGTAGCTTAACATAGACCTGACCATGTCCTACAGGGTCCGGTTTCTTCTCTCTGAAACTTCATTTTGTTGTGGTGTTCCAGGTGCTGTGAGTTGGGATAAAATTCCATGCTCCAGCAAGAAATCTTTGAATTCAGAATCCAAATATTCACCACAACGATCAGATCGGAGTGTTTTTAAAGATTTACCTAATTGCTTCTCAGCTAAAGCTTTGAAGTCTTTAAACCTATCAAAAGTTTCTGACTTCTTAAGCATTAGGTAAACATGACCGTATCTATAATAGTCATCAGTAAATGTGACAAAACATTCATAACCACCTCAAGCTTGAATGTTAATTGGACCACATACATCACTATGTATTAGCTCTAGTGGTTCTTTGGCTCTATTTCCCTTTGAAGTAAAAGGTCCTTTAGTCAATTTTCCTTCTAAACAGGATTCACAAACCGGTAGGGTTCCAACTGTTAGTTCCCTTAGAGGTCCATCTTTAGTTAACCGGTATATCCTATCTAGACTAATATGACCTAATCTTAAGTGCCATATATATGTGTCATTTTCTTTAGAAACCTTTTGTCTTTTGTTACTTTGTGGAACGGCTACTTTAAACAATTCAGAATTATTGAGCGATTTTTCTATTGGATTAAGCATGTACAGTCCATCCTTTTGTTTTACATGACAAATATTGTTCCCATTCCTTGAAATAAAAATCATATTATTATTAAAAGAAATGCCAAATTTTTGTTCATGTAACAAAGATAAATAAATAATGTTTCTAGTAATTTCATGAATAAATAACACATTATTCAAAACTAGAAAATTGTTCTTCAAATTTAAACGGACTGTTCCACATGCTTTAGCTGAAACAAGCGCTCCACTTCCCACTCTCATAGTCATCTCTCCTTGCTCCAACTACTTTGTGGACTCAAGCATCTGCAAACAAGAACAAACATGGTTAGTGGAACCAGAATCAACTATCCTTGATAATTTATCTTGTTCCACCATACAAGCTTCGAGTACAAGTAAATCTGATTTACCTTTCTTTTTCTCTTTTAGCTCGGCGAGATACTTTGGACAGTTTCTCTTCCAATGACCATTAACATTACAATGGAAACACTTTCCTTTGGGTGCCTTTTGTTTGGGGTCATTGTTCTTTTTGTTTTCGAGTTCCTTGGATGACTTCCTTGCCTTTTTCGGATTGTCCTTTTTAGGTTTGCTGTCATTGTTATTGCTTTTTCTTTTCTTCTTAGAAGAAGATGGTTTTGCTTCAGCAACATTTGCTTCAGCCTGACTTGAGATGGTCTTATTCAAAGACTCAAAATTTTGTAATTCATTCAACAATTGTGTCATGTTAAAATCCAATTTGTTCATGACATAATTTGTTGTGAATGTAGAAAAAGCAGGAGTTAAAGACTCAACTATAATGCTTACTTGTGTCTTTTCATCCATGACTGCTCCATGCGTCTCAGCTTCATGAAGTACACTGATCATGTTCAAAACATGCTCACGCACAGATTGACCTTTCTTCATCTTAGCATTCATGTAGGTTCTAGTAGCCTCATGACGGCTTTGATCAGATGGGCGCCTAAACATTTCCTTAAGAGATTCTATTATCTCAAAAGCAGTTTCCATGGATTCATACTTTGTTCGTAAGACATCACTCATGCTTACAAGCATATAGCACTTAGATTTGTTATTGGATTGAATCCATGCATCAAATTTGTCCCGAACATGTTTCGGGGCATTGACGCCAGGTTCTTCAAGACATTCCTCATTTAGGACAAACTTGTGGTTTTCGCTAACCAACAACAGATTCATATTTGATTTCCATTTTTTGAAGTTATCACCAGTTAATTTTTCTTGTGCGATCAAAGCAGTGATGGGATTTCCAGAGATAGACATATTCTAAATAAAATAAAAAAAATACAAATATTATTATTATATTTAGAAAAATAAATATCAAATTTTTGGAAATTAAACGTGATGCATGAGCACAATTAAAACACATAAGATAAAGATTAATTTCCACAATAAAATTTTCTAACAATTAAAGTGCCGCCTTAGGGTCGGTCAAATTAATTTTAGAGAATTTATAAGACATCCTTATCTTTATTGTTTAAAACTTAAAATAACTCCTTATTTTCTCTTTTAAACATTAAAGTACCGCTTAGTTTGGTCAAGTTATGATTATCCACTGCAAAATCTTAATCATAGCTTTGTGAGTGTAACCCATTATTTCAGAGTTCATGACTTAACTTAGGACATGCCGCCATAGGGTCGGTCAAGCCTAAAATAAATCATTAGTGCATATCTATGTAAGAAATATAACCTTGCTATTGATATGTCCAGACACTTTCCTTAGGGGGACGAAAATAAAGTCGTCGCGAGGCGTTATTCATATCTCACGATGTTATATTAATAATGGAGACCATGGGTTATGTTTGAGATATCAACCCTCTCCCACTCACTATTTTGAAATAAGTGTTTTTAACTTAATTAATTATAACATCTTTAAACCTTATGAACATAATTAAAATTGGAAAGAAAGCGAGTTTCTAGGTCCATATCCAATTTTAAATTACCAATCATGTTCATCTAAACTTTACTAAAAAAAACAATTTTTAAAATAAAGTTGGTTTAAAGAATATAAGTCATAAAGACTTAAAATTTGGTGTGATATTTTACCAAGTTTTCAAAATAAAACTAAGTAATTGACATGCAATTGATTTCGCAAAACAATTCATATAAACATATAGGACAATCCTAATAATCATGTTTCTACTAATGAGATGCATGATTATGACTGTGTGGGATTTTATGTATGGCATAAAATGCATGAACATGTTATCAATCACATCAATCACATGAAAATAATTATTTAAATAAATAAATAAACAATAAATGTTAAACCAGGTGCTTTTGAGTATTTCTAATTTTACAACCACTTTATAAAATTAAAAAAATAAAATAAAACCGCATTGATCTCCATCGGGCTTCTTAACTTTACTGTCGGTAGGACATGTGTCGTTGTTGATCCAGAATAATATTAAGAAAACAATTTTCTAATTATTTTTTTATTAATTAAAACAAACTTTTAAATAATCATTATTTTTATTTTTATTTTTAATTAAAACAATTTTTAATTAAAATTAGAAACTGAAATAATTAAATAAAATCTGTTATTTTTTAAAATTAAATTTTGAAATTAGATTTTTTTTTTAAATGTTTGTTAAGATAACAAAATTATCACATTATTTAAATATCAAATTTTAAATAAATAGGATATTTAACATTTTTTTAAAAAAATTAAAAAATAATAGAATAATTTCATAAAATAAAAAAATTCTGGACCAGCAGGACGGGGACACGTGGCGTCAAACGGGGCTACCGGGGCCGGGATGTACAGAACCGTACGGACCCGGTCGTACGGTCCGTACGGACGTCCATACGACGTCCCGGCAGCGGCTCGGAGGGCGGCCTCGGAGGAGCGGTGGCTGAATTCTGAATCCCTGGCTCCGTTCTGACTTTTGTGTGATCGGAATTACAATTTTATGGTGTCAAAAACCAAATAAAATTACATAAATCCTATGCCCTTTAATGGCTTACACAATGATCTAATCATAAATAAATCATAACCCAAAAACACCATACAATTAACGATTCAACATTCCCATGCATTCAATCATATTAAGCCATCCATTCATTCATCAAAATAAATAAATGCATAAAAGTAAACCCACACAGATTCAATATATATATATATATGTGTGAAGATGGCTCTGGTACCATTTGTTGTTTTTTATTGATCAAATCATAGATTATACACAATGGAACAACAATCAAATTGTTAATTTAAGCCCATAAGATTTCTAGATCTACTTCTTCACGTGCATATATATATTGAATCAAAGACATGAATAGAAAAATTACCTCAGGTCCTTCCTTGCTGTTATCTTTTTGTATGACTAAATCCTTGAGATCTCACACCAAGATCTTCCAAAATATTCTCAACACACAAAGAACGAGTGTGGGCTCGCTATACAAAATAATAGGCAAAATCTATTTATCAGATGTTCTCAACACATGAGATCTGATAAAGTTTGGACCTAGGTTTTGTGAAGAACAGTGACTTTTGTATGTATCACTGTTCTCTTTCTCTCAGAGAGATTTCTAGATATTTTTCTATCCCTGAAAAGTTACGTTCTGAAAAAACTGATATCCTATATTTAATATATCCAATATATTAAAATAAAAGCTTAGTTATTTTAAACAATTTGAAAATAACTAATCAGTTATCAGATTTTTGTTTAAATAATAATATTTTAATCATATTACAATATCTCATTATTTATTTAATATTTAAATAACTAAAATTGTGGAACCAAGAAACTTCTCAGTCTCTTATGCGTGTAGCACAGTGACTGTGCACTGTGCTATACGTGTACCACATGTCAGTGATGATATGTGATTTTTCTCAATTTTTATTAATATTTAAATACCAAAAATCCCAAAAATAAATTAATTCAAAATTAATTATATTTTTGTTAAATCAAATAATTAATTAATTCTTAATTAATTAATTACACATAATTATACAATAATTATGTTTGATACATAGAAAAATATTTTACTTATCACATAAGTCTTTTTTGCCCATTTTTGTATTTACCTTTGTCAGTGTTTGTTTGAGCCATTTCGAGAACCATGGACCTATAACATTAAGCTCCAATAAATTGAAACTAAATAATTAAACTCTTTAATTATAATAGTTAATTTATTAATTCTGATATTACTCCACTATAAATTCATAATTGCACTCTTTATGTTATAGATATACTTTTACAGAAATCTTATCTTAAGTCGTCCATTGATATAACCATCTTACAATAGTTCAACCCTCTAATTAATTAGTTCATAAATTAGAATAGAAGAATTACCATTTTACCTTTCTAATTTACTTCTTATTCTTTAAGTACCATTAATTCACTAGTGAATAATTAATCTATAATCTAATTATAGATTTGAGCTCAAAATCATCCAGTTCCAGAATTAACCCTTAAGGGAACTAATGTACGATCCCTTTGGAAAGATTGGATTCCGTATTGTTGATACATGTTCCCAGCCATCCATGATAATAAATCTCCAAAAAAAAAGTATTAGCCTCATTCTTTGAAGAGACCTTAATGAATGAATCAAAAGATTTAATAAACATGAACAGGAGTTCATGAACACTCAGGATTTAGGTTGATCTATAAATGATCATCAATTATGATATGAATTACAAGTTTTTATTGTTAAATGGTTTTTGGATAAAGACTTTAATTCATATCGGTCCTTGTCATATATAATCATATTATATAAAGCACATTTACCGATATGTCTTACCACATCAATAATCTGAATCTAGATTATTTGTATCATTATGATACTCAGTAAACCGTACTTACAACTCTAATTAAAGAATTCCATAACTTTGACTATTTTTATTCATTCATGTGATCTTAATTCTCTCGTACTAATACAACATCACATCCTCAATAATGAATATGGAATTTTTCTGATATTTACAAAATTATTCAAACAATAATTTAACAATCTAAATATAACAATAATAATAAATCATTGTATTTATTTATTTACATAATAAACAAATGTCTTTACATGCTTTTAGGACACACTCCTAACAAAGGCCGCCTATCAGGACCTGGAACTGGGAAGGTATCAGGAACCTTCCTCTTCTGATCACTGGGGCCTATACCCCTACCAGAACCCACAAATGGAGGACCTGTCCTCCTGAAATCCTTTCTGGCTGCACTGTCACGCCAGATCATGTTCTCTGTACTCTCAGCTGTGAGTGCCTTCTCAACCACCTGTGCATAGGTAGTAACCCCAGCCACAGTGGTGATACGTACATCACAGGCTAATCTGGGTTGTAGCCCTACAATAATCTCTCTCTTCTGGTCCCATCAGTGGGCACCAGCTCCATGGAAAACTTTGCCAAACGATCAAACTTTAAGGCATACTCAGTGACTGACAAACTCCCCTGAAGTAGCCTGATGAACTCCTCAGCTTTAGCTGCCCTTATGTCATCATTATAATATTTCTCGTTGAAAAAAGTCTGAAACTCTTCCCAACTCAGGGCATTTACATTGTTGGTCTGGGTAATAACCTCCCACCAAATCCGGGCATCCTCCCGAAACATATAAGTGGCACAGGCCACCCTCTCATTACCAGTTACCCTCATGAAATCAAGGATAGTGATAATCATACTCATCCATTGCTCTACCTTGGCAGTATATGCACTGCCCTCAAATACTGGGAGGTTGTTGCTTCCTAAACCTTTCGTAAAGAGGCTCCCATTTATTTCCAACCTCAGACAGATGCTCTGCTACTGGCACCGACATAGGGGGTGCCTCTAATACACTAGCCACTGCAGGCACTTGCTGTTGTCTCAAGAGACGAAGCTCTTCCCCCTGTCTTAACACTGTTGCCAGCAGATCACTAATCATTTGCTGCCAGTTTACAGGAGCTGGCTGTGGAATCTGTGATTGGTCATTTTCCTGACCCTAACTATTATTATTCTGGCCTTGATCACTTTGGCCAGCTGAAGTATTTATCTGCCCTGGATTCATTCTTATCTGTTATACCTTGCTGAAACATTGATCAATACGGCCAATCAGGTAGTAATAACTAAACCTCTTGCCGCCTTACGGTCCAAGAACAAGCAGACAATTATCATATTCCACAGTCATACAGAAATACAAACATATACATGTTTATAGCATTTAGCACTTAGCATGTATCACATAATAATTCACAAACAACCATACTGATAAGTATGTTCCAGCAATCTCAGTCCTAATTTGCACACATTTGTTGATGATATAATATTTCACGGCACAAGATTAACATGGTGTCTCATGCACACAGGTAAAGCATATATACTATATTTAAGCAGTTATACATATAACTTCATAAATAGTTACCAAACCATGAGTCGAGCTTGACTTCAGTGATGTGTGTACATGCCCAGCCAGTCTACAGGAACCCTATCCTTGGCATGCTCTAATACCAAGTTGTAACGCCCTGATTACCCCAGAACAATTATGGTGAACTGTATATTTGACTCGCTACCCGAGTCCTTTGGTTAAAAACGTGCTTCTAAGTGTTATTACCGGGCTAAGGAGAAAAACCAATAAAAAAGAAAGGATATATTTTATTAAACACATAAACTGTTCATGGGCCCATAAAAACATTTACAAGTTATTTACAACTCGAATTGGTCATTACTGTTTCAAACTTACAAACCCCGGTGACCTAAGCGGCAAAAATAGAGTAAACCCCTAGTTCCTCTGAGAACTCCTTGGCCGTGGTGGTCAAGCGGCCGCATATGTACACATCACCACCTAAGCTCTCCACTCAAGCTGGGGTGAGCTTTTCTTTCCCTTTACCTACACCACATAGCACCCATGAGCCAAGGCCCAGCAAGAAAACACAATAATGCATATAGATATTATCAACTGATTATTATTATAATCACACAGAGCTTATAGCTCTTAAACAGATGAGTGAATATCACTTGAGGTTCTGGTATACCATAATGAGTGACTGACAAGCAAGTCACTAATTTAAACAGATGAGTGACTGTTGGGTAAGTCACTAGCTTAAACAGATGAGTGACTACTGGGTAAGTCACTAGCTTAAACAGATGAGAGACCGATGGGTAAGTCTCTGACTTAACAGATGAGAGACCGATGGGTAAGTCTCACAAGCGCTTTTAGTTTTCATCGAACTTGAGGTCGGTCCGGCATTAATGCTCTTCTGAGTCATTTAATGCAGATGTTGATTAGATCTAATCTTTGTTTGCTTGTATTGAACACGCTAAGGTCGTCTTGACTTATAAGTCAGCACTATGTGACCAGTGCCCAGTACCACTGCCAAACTTGACTAATAAGTCTCAGCTTCACAGTTGATACTGACACCTTTGCCAAATCTGACTAATTAGTCAGTACCATGCACAAGTGAGCAAGATTTGCAAAGCATTCAATAATCAATCCATGTCAACATTTACACAATCAACATGCCTCAAGAATAACCATGCATGTCACATATGGGGTGCAGTTTTCTTACCTCTGATTCGAGCGAGAATGAATAAAAGAACGACTCTTGAGAACGATCTGACTTTTAGTCCTTTAGCAGTCACCTAGTCATAACCAAATATGGGACACCATCAATAAAATGATTAACAAAGGTTCCCAAACTAAGATCTAGCCTCCGAGACATCAATCCTCACTAATCCGGGTATTAGGAACAATCCTGAGGCCTAAAACCAAGTTCCCGAGGCCAAAACACTCAAACGGGCTCAAACCTGCTCAAGGGCTGCGGCCCTAACACCTTGGGCCGCGGCCCCCAGCCACTCTAGGAGCAAGGGTCGCGGCGCCCAGCAAGGCAAAACTTGCTCCACCATCTTCTTCGAGCTAGGGTCGCGGCCCCCAACCCAGAACCATCCCCAAACTTGTTCTCCTTCATCACAAACCCTCCAAAAACATACCTAAACACTTCCAAATCATTAAATCAAAGTTCCCAAGCTTCCCAATGATCCAAAACCATCAAATCCCGAGGCTCAATCGAACCAAAAACTCAATGATTCACAAAAGCCAATTCTAAGCTTAAAAACTCTAAAAACTCAAAACTTAAAACTTAGATTACCTTTGATTGGGTTGTTTCTCGTCAAATCCTTCAGTCAAGAAGATTCTAATCTTTCCTAGGATCGCTATGCCTCAATCCTCGCTTGATTTTGACTCCTAGAATTCGAGATTTCTTCGAAAATGCTTCGAACGGTAAAATGAACTAACGGGGAGAGAACGAGAGGTTTTCTAACGTACGGTTCTATCTGACAAGCTACTTCAAGCTTAAGTAACCTCAAATAAAACATAGTGCTCGGGGTCCCAAAAACACCTCCGGGGACATTATAGTCAAAACTTCCAGAATTTTCTCCTCATCTCAATAACTCCCAATCTATCATCAAATAACATTCTCATAACTCAATTTCCCAATAAAAGACCCCCCGTTATGACAAAACCGCTAATTTGAAATATAAGACCGTCTCATCCCGAATAGCTTGAATATATCTCCATAATAATGGGATCTCATTCACAAATCACAATATGCACCCAAATTCACAAATATGCCCTCAACGGGCCAAATTACCAAAACACCCTAATAATCAAATGTGGACCCACATGCATGCATATAACATCATATTATAATATAATTCACATAAAATGCACATATTCATTTAATGGCATAACTAAACAGTTATGGCCCTCCCGGTGTACTAACCAGCCATTAAACCGCATTAGGGATTTGGGGGCATTATAATGAGTAACTAGCCATAGAGCTAGCCAAGCGCTTTGTTTTCCAACGACCATAGGGTCGGCCAACGTAATAGTACGTCATTGATTGGACCTAAGCCTCTCAACTAGCACGTAGCGCGCTATTACCGCCCTTGACTAATAAGTCAAGGCTTTATTCGGACATTCAAATAACCAGACAAACAAATACAGATGCAGATAAGCATACTTCAGACAATACAAGTATGCATACATATAAATCATGGTATTTTAACCAATCACACACAAACACAGTAATAACCATGATCCTTAACGGGGCCTAGCCCTACTTATGCAAACAAGGCAAGCATTTCATTAAACAATTATCCAGACATAGAGCATTCAAACATAACCTAAATCACGTTCATTCTCAGGGGTCGAGCCCTATTTATAGTTATAATCAACAATTGGGCCAAGCCCAAATCACATAAATCACATAATGGGTGCAATTTTCTTACCTTAGGTCTAAGTGCAACGTGCATTAAGAATGTCTTTCGAGCACGATCCTGGTCCTGAGCCCCTAGTGATAACCTAGTCACAACCAATAGAGAATCCCATCAAAATGAGAGAATAAAGGCTTCTGGACCGACTCCTAGCCTCCGGGATGTCGAATTCTACTAAACCAGGTAGTAGGATCGACCTCGAGCCCTTAGGTTTGAGTTCCCGCACTCAAAAACCCTCTCGAGGCTCAAAACCCTTCAAGTGTCGTGGCTCAAAACAAAGGAGCCACATCCCAGGCCAAGTTAGATAGCCCAAGCTCTCCTCTTCTTCGACACGCGCTGCGGCGCGCCCTAATAGGTGTTGTGGCTTAAATGGCCCAAAGGCACATGCTTCTCCTATTGTTTAAGAGAGTCGCGGCGCCCCAAGAATAAGGTCGAGGATCGACATGAAAACCCTATTTTTTTCTCCATTTTCCTCAAGCCAAATCCCTCCAAAATCCTATCTCAACATAGCTAAAACTCAAAAGTAAAGTTCCCAATCAATTCAGTAGCCCAAAACCATCAAAACGAAAGCAAAAGCTTGGCCAAAACCCCATCAAATTCCCAACTTAGAATTGAGTTTCTAAAACTACAAAAAATTAACTAAAAACCAAAAATACACAGAGATTTAGGGCTAGAAATCATTACCTATGTTGCCTCAACCGATGGTAAGCCTTTCCCCAAGCAATCCTGAGTCCAAGCTAGTCTTGATTCTCCTTAAACCGGAAGAATTCCCAAGGAATTTGAGGGAGAGAGTGTGTAGCCGAGAGAGAGAAAATGAGAACGTGTTTTTTCTTCTATTTGAGTGTTTGTGAGGTTTACTTAGATGCTAAGTAACCTTAAGCAAATCTCGAGACTTGGGGTACCAAAAATGTCCCCGAGGGAAAAATGGTCAAAACTCCCAGAATTCCCTCCTAATCTCACTAACTCCAAATATATCCTCGAATATTCATTCTCATACCTAATAACCCAGTAATGTACTAGATATCCAAAATACCCCCTGACTCATCTTGAGTCGAGTATTAGGTCCTGTTGTGACTTTCCCGCTAACTCGCTCCCGAGGATCGTCTCGTGCCGAGTAACCCAAATATATCCACATAATAATGTGGTCTCACACATATATCACATATATGCACATATATTCCAAATATACTCATAACGGGCCAAATTACGAAAAATTTCCCTTCTAATAAGAAACAGGCCCACATGCATATTTAATACATCTAAACATGCATATCTAGTCATATTATCATATAGCTCACATAATCACATAATTACACACATATATTTCACATAAACACATAACTTACATAAATTTCCATCCTGACCCCTAATCAAGGCCCTAAGCCTTATTAAGTAATTTGGGACATTACAACTATCCCCTCTTTACAGAAATTTCATCCTCGAAATTTTACCTGAACAGCTTAGGATACTAATTCTGCATATCTGCCTCCAGCTCCCAAGTCGCTTCCTCGACCTTGCTTTTCCTTTACAATACCTTAACTAAAGGTATATTCTTGTTCCTCAGGACCTTATCCTTCCTGTCTAAAATCTGAATTGGCTGCTCCTCATAGGACAAATATGTCTCCAGTTCTAGATCCTCGTAACTCAATACATGAGTCTCATCTGATACATACTTCTTCATCATGGAAATATGAAATACGTTATGCACACTAGACAGTGCAGGGGTAAGGCCAACCTATAGGCCACCTGACTGTCTCTCTCTAGAATCTCAAATGGTCCAACAAACCTAGGGCTCAGCTTTCCCTTCTTCCCAAATCTCTTCACCCCTCTCAATGGTGAAACCCTAAGGAAGACATATTCTTCCACTTGGAACTCCACGTTCCTCCACTTTGGGTCTGAATACCTCTTTTGTCTACTCTGAGACGCGAGCATCCGAACTCTAATCTTTTCAATAGCCTCAGTGGTCCTCTGAACTGCTTCAGGACCCAAATATTTCCTCTCACCCATCTCATCCCAGTGAATGGGCGATCTACACTTCCTACCATACAGCATCTCATAAGGTGCCACTACAATAGTCGACTGATAAATGTTATTATAGGAAAACTCTATTTGAGGCAAATATTTACTCCAGGACCCTTTAAAGTCCAATACACATGCTCTAAGCATGTCCTCTAGTATCTGGATAGTTTTCTCAGACTAACCATTGGTCTGAGGATGATAAGTTATACTTAACTTTAGTTGTGTACCCATCGCCTTCTGCAAACCTCCCCAAAACTTGGAAGTAAAGATAGGGTCCTTATCAGACACAATAGACCTCGGGATCCCATGAAGGCGTACTATCTCTAGTTTCAAGCCAACCTTGATGTATTAAATCTTTAATTTCCCATTTCTGAGCTTAATGTGAAATTTTTTGTTGTTGTTTGACACTTATTTTGAACCTATTTGAAACTTTGTTATTTATCTTTCCCTTTAATGTATACCATGAGCACATGAGAAGTGATTAAGGGATGATTTGTAATGGGGCTAATGTGGGAAATTGTGTCAACAATAGAAGAAGAAAAACAATTGAGAGAGAAAAGAAAAAATATATTGAAAATGAGCTACACTCCAGATAAGAATACAAAGAAATAAGTTTGGGGGAGTGTAGTATCATTAGAGGAAAAAATGAAAAGAAAGAAGAAAAAAAAACTCGAAATTATAATTCTCTCAAAGTAAGGAATATTAGGAAATTTGGGGACTGTTTTTGGGTTTTCAAGTTGATAAGGATTGGTTTGTTTGAGTTGTGTTCTTATGGTATATTTGAGCCTAAATGAATTTTTATTTACCTGACTAAGCCTAAGTCGTTCGTTATAAGCTGAAAAAGTCATTTTGATTCTTGAGTATGTGTTATTATATTATGGGAGATTGATGAATTATGCAATCATATGAAATACTTTGTTTTGATGGAATGGTTTGTTAAGATTTGATAATGTATATGGTATTTTGATTGTATGTTATTTATTGATTAAGGTTGATTGGTGTAGTAAAGATTGGAGTTGATTTTTGCTGAAACTCTGGATAGAACTTAGTTGAAGAATTTTGAGGCTTGTATTGCATGGCGTTTCTTTGGGTTGAGGCTTGTTAGGTAATAAATGGATTCATATGTGTTGGTTAGTTTATTTTTATTTTAGGAAATGTTAATTGGTTTCACTCAAGGGCGAGTAAAAGATAAGTTTGGGGGAGTTTGATAGATTAGTTTTTATTGTGTTTTGGAGAGTTATTTTAGGGTATTTTTGTGCTTATTTAGCTATGTTTGTGCAGTATGACGCTTTTGTTGCTTGTGTTTGCTAGTGTTTCAGAATCTATTGAAAAATCAAAATATGGACCAAGTTATGGTGATTTTGTGGGATTCTGAGTTAGGAGATAGATGTCGAAGTAGATTTGATCGTTGACACTGTTTATGGGATCAAAAATACAAGTTTTTGTGAAAAGGAAATTTGAGCCACAGCACTGGGACTAAGGGTCGCGGCGTTGTGGTAGGCAGAGACAACCAAAATATGGGGAGTGAAAAGAGTCGTGACGCTATTGTTTTGGGATTTAGAGTCGTGGTGCAACACCTTAAGGGTCGCATCACTTGTCAAGGCAGAGGCGAGACATATTTTCAATTTCGTACACGAGCCGCAGCGCTTCAATATAGAGTAGCGGTGCTTCAGTCAATCAAAGTGAAAAATAGGTCATTTTTAGCAGGGGCAAAAGTGGGATCTCACATTTAATACACAGACAACTATATAAGCATCATTATGACAATTTTTGTAATGCCCCAAATTTCCTAATAAGGTTTAGGACCTTGATTAGGTGGCCGGGAGGGCCATAATTGATTTATTATGATATGTAATGATTATATGCATGTTTACGTTAATTATATTATTATATGATGGTGAATGCATGCATATGGGCTCATATGTTAATTATGAGGGTATTTTGGTAATTTGGCCACTGTGAGTGTAATTGTATTTTTTGGGTGCATGATTGTGATTAATTAATATAGCCACACTATAAGGTGGATTGGTTCGAGCTATCGACATGAGACGATCATGAGATGTAAGTGTTCGGTCTAGTCATAACGGGTTTAAGTTCGGGGCTCGGGGTGAGTCTCGGGGTGAATTTAATGATTAGAGCGTTACCGGGGATTTTAGGGTAACGGGATATGAATTATTGGAATTTGAGGATATTGAGAATAGCGGGAATTAGAGAGCGTTAATTATAATTAACGAGATAAACGGGAAAGGACGGTTTTACCCTCGGAAGCTTTTAGAGGGGTTTATTTGGCTTAGGGGTATTTTGGTCTTTTGACCCTAAGGATATATATGACATAAAGGGCTGTAGATTGATACTAAAACAGAGCCTATCCTCTCTTTTTCCCTTTCATCCCGTACAAACTTCCTCCCTCACCTTTCTTTGAATTTTGAGAGCTCAAATGGAGGTGTTGAGCTAGGGGATTAAAGGTGGCAGCTAGGGAACCTATAACAACCATCAAAGGGGATTCAAAGCTGTGTTTGAGGTGAGTTCTAGTTATAAATTTAATGGTGTGCTCTGTTTTTGAGTTAAGTTTTGAATTTCTTAAGTTTTTAAGCTTAGAATTGGACTTTGTGAATTGTTGAGTTTTTGGTTGGTTTGAGCTTCAGGTTTTGGTGGTTTAGGACCATTGGGAAGTTTGGTAACTTGGGTTTGGTGATTTGGAGATGTTTAGATGGGTTTTTGGAAGGTTTTAGAAGTGGAAAAACGAAGAAAAATGGCTGGTGCGAAGCTGGGCCGCGGCCCTGTTCTTGGGCGCCGCGGCCCTAGCTTGAAGAAGGTGGTGGAGGCTCTATCAGGGGGGGCGCGCCGCGGCATGGTCCATGTAGGGCCGTGGCCCTTAAGGAAAAAAAAATACTAAATGGTGGTTTTGTGATGGGAACTTAACTCTAAGGGCCTAGGATCGAACCTACTACCTAGTTGAGTGGGATTTGATATTCCGGAGGCTTGGGTTGGGTTTGGAAGTATTTAATTACTCATTTTGATGAGGTTTTATATTTGGTTATGACTAGGTGACCGCTAATGGACTAGAAGTTGATCGTTCTCAAGGGTCGTTCTTTTAATCGTTCTCGCTCGAACCCGAGGTAAGAAAACTGCACCCCGTATGTGACATGCATGGCTATGATTGATGCATGTTGGATGTTTAAATGTAAACATTGATAGCATAATGAATGCTTGGCGATCTTTCCCATTTGCATATGATTATTAATGAGGCATGCTGGGTGATTAAGTGTGATGCATGTGATGCACGAGAAACATGTGATTAGGGCATGCCATGAATGATGAATATGAGATTGGCCAGAGCTTGAGTCTCTGAGTTTGTGCATGATCATGATTGTGCTAGCAACTGTTTAGTAAGCATGCTAAATGCCCTATTCTTGGATAATTGGCATATGATACATATTGATAGCATTGCTTACTTGTGCATGGCACTGACTAATTAGTCAGATTTGGCAAAGGTGCTAGTATCAACTGTGAAGTCGTGACTCACTAGTCAGGTTCGGCAGTGGTACTGGGCACTGGTCACGTTGCACAGAATCGTCAGACAGAATTGGCAAAGGTGTTAGCATCAGCTGTGAAGCTGTGACTGAATAGTCAAGTTCGACAGTGATACTGGACACTGGTCACCCAGAATTGGCAAAGGTGTTAGTACCAGCTGTGAAGCTGTGACTGATTAGTCAAGTTCGGCAGTGATACTGGACACTGGTCACATAGCGCTGACTGATTAGTCATAATGGTCTTAGCGTGGTTCACGCAAGCCAACGGAGATTAGATCTAATCGATTACTAGCATTGAATGACTCGAGGAGCATTAATGCCTGACCGACCCTGAGGGTCGATGAATAAACAGAGCTTGAAGGCTAGTGGCTTACCTATCAGCCACTCTCTTGCTAGAAAACAGAGCTTGAAGGCTAGTGGCTTACCTATCAGCCACTCTCTTGCTAGAAAACAGAGCTTGGAGGCTAGTGGCTTACCTAGCAGCCACTCTCCCGCTAGAAAAGAGAGCTTGGAGGCTAGTGGCTTATGTAACAGCCACTCTCCCGCTAGAATCATGTGATGTGCACCCATTGGTTTGAAAGTTTTATATTCAGTGTGATTATAACGATAATCATTTGATAATTTTTATGAAAAGTGTTATGTTTTCTTGTTGGGCTTCGGCTCACGGGTGCTATGTGGTGCAGGTAAAGGCAAGAGGAAGCTGGACCATCCTTGAGTTGGAGAGCTTAGGTGATGGCGTGTACATATGCAGCTGCTCGACCGCCACGGCCGAGGTTTAAAGTGGAACTAGGGTTGAACCCTGTTTTGCCGCTTAGAACGGCCTGTTGTAAATATTTTCTGTAATAAACTCTGAAACTTTATTTTCGGGATCCCAATGTATATATTAAACGTTCTAGTGAAACGTTACATCTTTACCAAAATGTTTAATCCCTAAACCGCTAATCATACTTAGTTCACGATTTTGGCCAAACAACTCGATTAGCGAGTTTAGCACTGTTTACAAGGCACACCGTAACGGTCACAGGAGTTGGGGCGTTACAATTTTTAAAGGAGAACCCTAGAGACTCAAGAAAACGCTCAGCGGAGGCAAAGGATTGAAGACCTAACATTTATCATAGTTTTTCTTCTCTTCTTCTTTTAGTTTCTGTTATATTGATGTTTATAACTAATTTTATGGATGCATTTATGTTTGGTATTTACTAATTTTCTTTTTAGGGTGTTAATGAATTCTTCTTGAAACCTTATGATTATCTAATACAATTTTTATGAATTTCCTGTCAATATCGTGAATTATTTGATTTCTGTGTAATGCTTGTGATTGATTTACTACCAATTGCATGTTTTATATGAGTTTAACCTAAAATCTGAAAAGTGAAGGATAAATATGATTTAGTCAAATAATCATAGATTTGTATTGGACGAGAGTATCCGTATGATTTGTCTAGCTTAGCGATTACGTGTTTAATGCCTACAATTTGTTTAATTTACCACTGAGATGTAGGAAGTTTGCTTATTGTAGAGAGTTATATGTCCTAATAAGAATATAATTTGCATTTGTAATTCACTATCACAATAGAGATAGAAATTTTGGAATTTGTATTGGAGAAGCATAGGCGGATAGTTGATGATATTAATAACCCTATATTTATCCATTGAATTAGAATTTTTATCGTTGAGTTCTTTTATGTTCTTTATATTTATTTTATCTAATTTGTTTAGTTATTCGTGTAATTTGATCACGTGATAACCAAATAGAGATTAGAAATTAATTATTGGTAATTGATAATTCAGTTTTCGTGGGACGATAATCGGATTTACCAAATATTACATCATCGCGATTACATATACTTGCGTAGCTTAATTTTCGCAACAAAAGCAAAATTGGATCTTCATCTAGTTTTTCTTTCTTCTTTTACCAATAATATTTACAAACATCAACGTTCAAGAAAATGGTGCATAAGATCATAATGCTTGATAAAACAATATTTATCCATACTTGCCCCTGTGTGCTTTCTTGTTGCCTATGTGTTACTTGTTTGTTATCTTCATTGGGTCATTGCGTCCCACTTGCCTTGTTGTGTGCTTTGTGTTGTGTGGATGTTCCTAGGAATAACTTGCTTTGTGCTTGCTCATACTTCGTTATTGCCCGTTGCATATCCGAGATGTGTATGTGGCTAACCACTGAGTTTGTTTGCCTGTAGGTGTGTGTTGTAGGCTGACTTGCTAGCTTGAAGAGTCTGCAAATGTCGCACGTTCCGTCTAGTTGGAGTACCCAAATAGTCGGCCCGTGACAGTTGGTATCGATTAAAGGATTTTCAAGAGCGTCGAAATGAGGGGAAGTAAATAAACACTGCACTTTTTTCCCCTTGGCTGAGTTTTTGTCCTACTGGGTTTTTCTAGCAATGATTTTAATGAGGCAGTTTTCATGGACATACAAGAGGGAGTGTTATAAATATTATATATAGCGATGTCCATAATAATGAAGAATCACTAGGTTACCCAAAGTATTATATCAACATTAATTATTGATTGTATTCAGAGTAGTTACCCGATTTCCTTAGGGCTTGTGTATATGTATAAATAGGGGTCATTCCCCTGTTGAAATAACACACAAGAGTTTAACTCTCTTTTCATGTCTCTATTTCCCTGTCAATTTCTTTTTTCAATATATTTTACATTTCAGTATTCTTAATAATTTTATAACAAATAATAATAATAATAATAATAAATAAGGAAACGACAACCTTAAACTCTGCCGATGTATACTCAATATGTCCGGTCCTACTTGCTTATAGCTATTTTCCCAAAATAACTAAAAAGAGTCTGAGTTTCTGTTGTTTTTTCATCAATCACTCTCATCACGTCGTGGTGGGTTATGGCTTTTGTTATTCTCTAATTCTGCATTAACATGCACGTTTTTATAGGCTTCTTCTCTACTCCCATGCTGGATTTTCAACTCATGCATGCATGTTCTTGCTTATTAGCTTTGGGCTCTCTAGAATCGGGAGGAAGATAGAGATGGTTTCTTGCAAGTTTTTCTTTTAGATTATTCAAAGAGAGATGTTGCAGAGAGCAGCAAGCAATGCATATTCATGGTGGTGGGCAAGCCACGTGAGGACAAAACAGTCAAAATGGCTAGAAGAAAACCTCCAAGGTATTTATTTGCATATATTCCTACGGACCTTTTAATACCTTAATATATTTATATGTGTGTGTGTGTGTATGTATACATATTCATCATAATTGGTTATTATTATAGTACAAAAATACAAATCAATGTTGAAACTTCCTTCTTACATTGTTCATATAATTTCATATCTAATAAATGGCATTGCATGTAATGATAGATATAAAGCATATTACATATTGAGAGCTATATACTTAATCAAACCAATAACAATTCTCATGTGGCCAAGTCCATCTATGATGAGGATGGTCAACACCAAAGTATATGCATCATATATATCATATATGTACATAAAATTTCATGATTTTGACAGATATGGAGGAAAAGGTAACAATGACCCTGAAAATCATAGACGCTGGAGGAGACTCTTTTGCTCAAAGAGCTGAAATGTACTACAGAAAAAGGCCAGAACTAACCAACTTTGTCGAAGAATTATTTCGAGCTTATCGAGCCTTGGCAGAGAGATATGACCATCTTTCCCAAGACCTCCAAAGCGCCAACCGAACCATTGCCACGGTCTACCCTGAACAAGCTCATGAGTTGGCTATGGATGTTGATGGGGAAGAAAAGGCTTCTCAAACTTCAACTTCTTCAAACACTGACCAATACGAGCGAAGCATCCCCAGAGTTCCAAAAATACCGAAGTCGAAGGACTTCAGGAGGTCATCTATGGCAATTTCAAGAAAAACGTCTCAGCTTGGAAGGATTTCTAGCTTAGTAAAAGTGGTACCGAGTTCAGGGCTAACGAGAATAGAGGCTTTGGAGGAAATTGATATTCTCCAAAAGGGTATTCTGGGGTTCCAAACAGAAAAGGAGTTTGTAAAGAGTATGTATGAACACGGCTATCAGAAGTTTTGGGAGATTGAGAATCAGATAACCGAAATGCAGAAAAGGGTTAGTACTTTACAAGATGAGTTTGATATTCAAACTGTTATTGAGGACGACGAAGCTCGGTCTATAATGGCAGCCACGGCTCTGAAATCGTGTCAAGAGACTTTGGTTAAGCTGCAAGAGAAGAAGGAACAGTCGACAGAAGAGGCTATAGTTGAGCAGAAAAAGATGAAAGATGCTCATGAGAAGTTTTCTAGGATAAGAGCAAAGTTTATTGACAAACAAACTGGGGACAGGAAAGTAGAGTCCAAAGAGGAAGATATAGATGAAGAGATTGTTGGGATGGGAACAGATGAAAGGGATGTGAAGATATTGAGGGAAATGATTAAGAAAAGGCTTGATATGGATTCAAAGTCTACTCTTACTGTGACTGAACTAGCTGAGAAGATTGATGAGCTTGTCAACAAGGTTGCTAGCCTCAAAACTGAGGTTTCTTCACAAACTGCTTTGGTAAAGAGGTTAGGTTCAGAAACTGATCAGCTTCAGGCACATGTACGAAGCTTAGAAAATGACCATGAGAGCTTGAAGGAAGGATCCAATAATATGGTAAAGAGGCTGAGAGAGTTGGAGGAAGAACTGCATAGGATAAAAGAGTTGAACAGAAGTCTAAAAGTCCAAAACAACAATCTCCAAACTTATTTTACCGAAGCTAGTTGTAATATTGATCATCTTTCAGAAAAGTTGCAGAGTGTGAGGCAGGACAAGGAGGATAATGAGAGTAAACCAGGAAAAAGCATTGAAGAAATGAAGGAAGAAGTGGAGGAAGAAAAGGAAAATGATACTTCACTTCTTGGAAACTTGGCAGAAAGTCGAACCAATCCAGGCAATAATTCTGGCATTGTGAGTGTTGAAGTAGAGGAACAAAAGCAGGAGGTGGGAGAAGAGAAGAAAGAGTTGCTTGATGAGCCAAGTGAGATATTGAAAGTAGAGAAGGAAAGTGATGATGCCGGTGGTGGCGCTAGATCAAATTGGAGGTTGCTGTTCTTGAAAGGTTTAGAGGACAGAGAAAATATTCTACTGCAGGAGTATACCTCAGTTCTTCAAGATTATAAGGAAGTGAAGAAGAAGCTGAATGAAATGGAGAGCAAAAACCGGGAGAGCATATTTGATTTGGCAATACAGATAAGAGAACTAAAGAATGATGTAGCCTCTAAAGATGATGAGATCAAGAGCTTAAAACATAAGTTTGACTACCCACCACAGACGAATCCTGATGAAAGTCCATTTACTTACTCCACAGATGCTTCAGGTGAGAGCTCAAATCAAACACCATCTCTAAATTTGGACTTAGAATCAGTTTCTAGTGAGCTTGGGGTCCAAAATGTTAAAACCTTGGAGAAACTCATGGCATCAACAGAAGACTTGAAAAACCCTAATGAAAACGAGGTGGTGGAAGAGATAGTCGAGAAGAATCGGGCTCCTATACCCCATTCTGTTTCGTCTATAGAAGAAAAGTTCCGATCAGACATTGATGGACTGCTTGAGGAGAACCTCGAGTTCTGGTTGAGGTTTAGCACTTCGGTTCATCAGATACAGAAGTTTGAGACTTCAATAGAGGATTTACAATTGGATTTATCAAAATTGAAGGAGAACCATAACAGGAAGCCAGATGGCATAATAGGCTCTAAACAACACTTTATACAATCAAATGCTAGGCCGATATACAGGCACTTGAGGGAAATCCAAACTGAGATGTCACTCTGGTTAGAACACAACGCTGTTCTGCAAGAAGAATTGCAGGGCAGGTTTTCATCCTTGTGCAACATCCAAGATGAGATATCGAGGGTCTCTTGTGTTGGTTCTGAAGTTGAAAAGACCAAGCTGAACAGATACCAGGCTGCAAAGTTACAAGGAGAAGTTCTCAACATGAAGCAGGAGAACAACAAGGTTGCAGACGAACTGAACGTGGGCCTTAATCGTGTGATGGGGTTCAAAGTTAAAGTGGAGAAGACTCTGGTGAAACTCAATGAAGAGCTTGGAATTTCTGCTGCAAAGAATGACCACTGCAGCACCACCAAACATCCAGCTAATAGGCCAAGGATTCCTTTGAGGTCTTTCTTGTTTGGTGTAAAGTTGAAGAGGCAAAAGGCATCAATCTTCTCGTGTGTGAGTCCTGCACTTCAAAAACAATATAGTGATCAAGCAACAGCTGGACCACCCCCAATCTAAATCACTTCTATCATTTTCTTTCTATTTATTCTTTGTTAGTAGTAGATTCTAATGCAAATAGGATATGCAGAAAGGTCATGTGTTCTTTCACTTGATCAATAGGGGGATTATTCTTCAGTTCATGTAACATTCATTCAGTACCTTGTCTCTATTTTCAATTTCACAATACACGATATTGTCATATCTTATGATGGAAATTTTTTAATCTCTTTCCATTTTTCCTTTTATTAGAGTTTTCATGTTTGCTGTGTGCTTAAAATATATGAACACCAATTTATGAATGGAAAATTTAAGCCAACAATAAGATATACATAATCGAATACTTCGTTCCATCCTTCAATTCCCACAAGGTTCTTTAACATCTAATCTACAATACACAACTCCTAATAAATTCAATTAAAAATAAATAATAATTTGAGAATTTACTCCCCCTACAACTCTTGGTGTCAGCTTCTTTGCATACAATCTCTAATATCTCACTACACGCATCTGCCTTCGCTGCCGATGGTTCTTCCTCCATCTTATCCATGTTTTGATTCGCACCATCTTCCTCAACAACATCATCCTTCTCACCTACTCCGACTACTGACCTCATCATTTCAGTATCCTTCTCACTTTCCCTATTTTTTGGTTGGATGTCTACGATAACTTGATCATTCAAAGATGATGTCACATTCACTGGACTAACCAAACTCCCAACATCAGATGTACCATTTATCCAAACCTTAATCTGGTGATGTCACTTTATTTTCTTTGACAGCTTCACCCAGGGAATTAGAAGAGATACAAGCTCGCATCTTGTATTTACTCTTTCGTGGCAGGCCCCAACTCAGACACTGTTATTTCTTCTGTCTTAACCATTTGTTTTGAGGGAACTTCGCAGACCGGAGGGGTATAGCTCACATCATTTTTCTGCTTAGAGGATACATCTGACTGGGCATTGATAGTTGGAGTATGCCGAACTGCAGGTGGAATGGCTTTAACTGAACCAATGGACGGAGCACTAGGTGTGGCAGTAGAGTATGTGGCAATTGGTGCAGATGCTAGGCCGGTACGGATATAGGATGACCCTTCGAGAGGGTGGAAATGCCACTGATGGCCTTAATTGAACCACTTCCTGAGGGCATAATATGCACAACATTCTTTGCCTGAGCAGCCTTGAGCAATGAAGCAGCATCTGATGGAGAAGCAATGTGTGCCCCAACAGCTACGACACCGGCTCTTACCATGGCATCTGAACTTGGAGAATATTTCAGTACAGGCTTTTTAAGGGGTAATCGAGGTTTTTCTGTGGGACCCAGTGACCACACTGGAGATTGTTTTGATGTGTGGTTTTCTTGAGCCTGCTTTTGTGATTGTAAAAAGCAGCAGACACTCGTTGAAGTTTCAGCAACACCAGCAATAAGAAGAGAGTTTTTAATTTCATTTGTCCCGGCATAGTTATTGATGGAATTTGTCACAGCTGAGCTATTAGTAGTCGTAGCTCCAGCTGTTCATAATTTACAAAGCCAAATTAATTTTGGATAAAGAACTATTAAAAACAAACTGTATGGAAACTTAACAATGTTGGAAAATCATTTCATAATTTCATTAGCACGATCTCCATGAGTAAATTCAATACATTCTAACCCTAATTTCTCCAATGGAGAATAACAACATAGCTTATCAATTACAAATTCACAAGAAAGCAGCTTCTACAAATATATAGCAAAATCAGAGGGTGTAGAGAAGATATTGGCTGATATCTTCAAGCAGCCACATGTAAAAGCAACTCAAATCCCTACAGAGGTTATGCATCCAGAAATTTTAAAGATCTTGTAATAATGGTGACTAGAGGAAAATGGACAATGGACAACGAAACAACAAGAATGTTTGAAGAAAACATACTAGATTAGGCACTTCCACTACACTATTAAATATATTAAGAGGAAATCATCAGGGCTAGTTCTATACCTGTTTGGCTTTTAACTGGCATATTCAGGGCTAGGAATACTGCATGATTAGCTGCCAGTTGTGCCTTAGAAAGTTGGGTCTTGTTTGAATGGCCTTCCAGATTCAAGTTACCGTGTCTCTTTCTAATAATGGCCTACCTCTGCACATATCAAGATATGTCAACAGTTAGTAGGACGAGATCATGAAAATAAACATCCACCAAAGATGAACTAAAATAATAGGAAGCAAAGGAGATAACTACTTTATGCTTGGCAGTAGAAAAAAAAAAAACGGGTGGATGTGGGGGGGGGGGGGGGGGGGGGGGTGGAGGTAGGGGGACAGGAGAGGTTACAATCATGTTGTTTAGCAAGGATTGTTGGGAGAAAGAAAAATAGTTTAGGTGTTAAAAACTCTACTATACCTATTTTTTTGGGGCCATTTATGACATTTCAAAAAAATAATAATTATAAAGGGATGATGAATAGAACTATTTATATTCACGTTCTCATGAAGCACAAAGTACTTCCTGTTCTCACGAAGTACAAAGACAAACCATTACACGCTAAGAGGAGGATCTTGCTCGTTCAATACACGAAATCACGCTAAGAGAGTTAGCAAGGGCGTACGAGTTGTCATCTACAAAAATATAAATGTATTTCTGTTGTAATGTATTATTTGCGGGCTAAGCCCAATAACTTAGGCCCATGATCTAATTGTAATCTTAAACTCCTCACTATAAATAAATAAAAGGAGATGGGATAGAAACGGGAGGAGGCATTTCATAATGTCGAAATTCCATTATTGTATAAACAAGTCTATATGTAATGTAAAAGCGAAGGAGGACTATAGAACAATCGACAATGCAAGTTCGTCGGAAACTATAGTTCTTTAAGCTTAAATATTAATAAAAGAGACTAAGTGGACGTAGGTCATCTTTTTAGGGTTGAACCACTATAAAATATTGTGTTATATTGAGGAAATTACACCAAATATGGGATTTTTTTTATAAACTCTGAAAAATGTGGCAGTTTTTTTTTTAAGTTTTTTATGGGATATTTTTTTAGTTTACATTTTTATGGGAGTTTTTTTCCCATATATTTGTAAAATTTTATTTGTATACCATATTTTTTCTTTTATACTTTTTTCAGTACTTATTTTTGATATATTTTGAGATTATTTTTATAATTTTAATCTATTTGTGTTAATTTTTATCATTTATATTTGATAAAATATTTTGTTACATAACTCTTTGAAAGAAAAAACTGAGACATTCATCACCAGACTTTTTATTCTCATTTCTTCTTCTTTTCTTTCATTTTTTATCTTCTTCCATCAATATTTTATTCACAACTGGCTACCACTATCCAAAAAAAAATTGATTTTATGCATTGTCTGGCTTCTTTGTGGTTTATCGGTTTTTCAACCTAACTTCAGATGCAGCACTTGATAACGTATTGGAAAAGGGTCGGGGATTTTGTGAAAGGACATGGGAAGCTGCAAAGAATAGCGTTGCTCCGCAACCGTTTATTGAACAGTACTGCTTTAGGGCACCCTATATTGTAGCACTGTTGAGAGAGGACTCTTTGAGTGGCTCTGTTGGAAGCCGGGAATGCATTTTCGACTAGAATGGGGATTCACAACTATGAAATACTTCAGATGGAGATAAATCTGTTTCTTCTTCTTATAGTTTTATTTATATCATTGTTTCTCCTTCTTTGCGCATTATCGTGTGCTGGCAATTGGAGGCCGAAATTTTTGCGAAGGCTTTATCTCCCACTTTTCAGACATAACAATGCATCATTTGTATCCGTTCTTGGCATGTCATCTCCATTTCGACTCCAACGATGGAGCCCAATGAGCTTTGGTAAGCAATCCTCAAGGTTTTTATTTTACACTTATATCCATGTTTCGAGAATAATACTCTGATGTATATATGACAGTATTGAAGATTCCCTTAGTATTGCTAGAAGAAATAGCTCCATTTGACATTCCTAGTCGATAATCAAGGGTTTAGGAGTTTTGATAGAGTGGTTTTGTGTTTGAGTGTCAAATTTGTTCTCTTTCTGTTTTTAGTTGGTCGTTTTAAGGTCAAGCAATCAACATGCTAGGACTTGTAAATGTGATCTAATAATGACCAGTAATCTTTAAAACAAGTCTATGAGATGGAATTTTGAAGATGTTTGTGATGTATGCACTAAAGTAAGGATAAAGACGTAATATTCTACCTGAAAAATTAATGTTACTGTCATTGAGGATAGAACAAATGAATTGTATTGTATGTTTGACATACAATGAGAATAGTAATTGTGCATTTTATGTTAGTGATGTGTGATAACTGGTTACAACTATAAAAATCAGTTTTATTATTTAAGTTGTGTTGTAGTAACTGGTTACAACTATAAAAATAATTTTTATTTTTTTTAAGTAATGTATCATTATTAAAATATCAACTGAATTGTAACTGGTTACTTAGTGAGATTTGGAAGAAAAGAATGATATGAAAAAAATAAAATAAAATGATCGTGAAGGTAACTGGTTACAACTAGGTCTGAAAAAAAAATGAAAAAAAACAGAGACAGTTGCGATGGTAACCAGTTACTTAGCCAGACTTGGAAAAAAAATGAGATTCGAACAAAAAATCTAAACTGATCATGATCATAACTGGTTACAGCGATGTTTCTAAAAAAAAGAACTAATTGCCAATGTACCTAGTTACTTAGTCAGGTGTGAAAACAAAATCAAATCTAAACAAAATAATCTAAATAATTCGTTATTGTAGCTAGTTACAACTAGGTCTAAAAAAAATCAGATATGAATTTAATGAATCAGGCGTCATGGTACCTGGTTACTAAAACAGATTTGGAAAAAAGAACCCAGAAAAATTAAATATGAAGGAAAAAATCATATGTGAAGAATAAAAACAGATTTGAAGAAAGAAAAAGAAGAATAAGAAAGACAGAAGAAGAAGAAGAAGAAGAAAAAGATGTATATATATATATATATTCATATTTTGCAAAAACGAAACGACAAGAAAGATCTTTTAATTTTGATTCAACTCTCCAAGTCTGGGATTATTGGAATCATCAACTTGAAGCTATACTCAAATCTGGATATAAGGTGTAATATTTCTTTGAAGAACATGTATTCTTCCACAAAGGTATATATATATATAATTCATCTCTGGGTTATGTTTTTTTTTAAGTATGAATTGAACCTCAGAAAATAAAGTGTCACAAAGAAGAAGAAGAAGAAGAAGAATTAGAAGAACCAGGTCGTCGTCATCGTTGGGGGCAGCGATGGAGGTGGCATCACCGGCAGATATCTGAGATGGACACTGAATGGGGGAGGAGAAAAAAAGAAATGAGAAAAGAGAGAGAGAGATATCGGGAGGAAGAGAACATAAAATAAGAGACAATTGTATAATTATGCTTATGGTAATTTATTTTTTATATTTTATGAAATTACCTTATTTTAAACTTTTTTTTCCAAATCTTACCATATTTTGTATAAAAAAAAATTTCCCATAAATTTAGAAACTATATACATTTTTTCCATATTTATGTAAACTGCTCTTATTTATTTTATTATATCTCTATTCTTGAATCCATACTCTTATGTTCTCAAGTTGACAAAAAACGGTGTCATCAAACTCCTTGGGCCCACTAATTTCTATTTGTTCACTAATGGAAGGATTTGACCTCACCCTTCTCTTATAACATGAAAATTACAATGATTAAAGAAAAATATGGAAAAAATTTATATAAATACTCAGTATCCTTCCATCTCTCCACACTTCATACCAAACAATTGACAGGATTTACTCTCCTCTCCCTACTTCAAATTCCCCATCCATTCTGATATCCCTCCCTCTTACCAAACATAAAAAGTGAACCATACACCAACCCAAAAAAAAAATGATGATTCATCCCAAAAGTTGAAAACAGATTCTAGATTTTTTTTTAATTCAGGACATAATAAATTACACAATACTAGGTATATTTTCGTTGTCAGGATTTGAACCCGGGAAAACTGGGTGAAACCTAGACTTCCTGACCAGAGTAGATGACAACGGATTATTGAAGTAGGAAGGAATCGATATTACAGGCTAGAAACTTGAATTAGAAAATAAATTACATTATTATTTTAGACCTATGAATTATCATTGTAATTATTATTGATGTTATTGCTGCTACTACCATTGTTGTTCTGCAGGAACGAAGACATAATTTTCACAGTAGAAAAAGTTATCAATGCATATGTTTGACCGGTTCATATCTAGCTTGTTGGAAAATAAAATCAACAATTGCTAGTGATAGACATGATACACCAGAGATAAAAGAGCATAAATTTAAGAAAACTTAAAACAATGTTTATAGAAGTAACCTAATACACCAAAATGTACTACCAAATGTAAAAGGAAGAACAAGTTACTAGCGTAACACATAAAAACTTTAAAAAAAAAATGCTAGTGATTTCTTTATAATTAACTTTTGAAAACACCAAATGAAATGACCAAGACAAGAAATGTAAATGAATTTTGGAAACCTCATATACTTTTTTTTAAAAATATATATATCTTCCAAGCAACTAACCCTCTATATCTCATATTGGCTTATTAAAGAAAAGATAATGACCTTATGTATCTATATTGTGATCTGTTCAATTTAAACTCACTCATATCTCATATTGGATTATTATAGACAATGTCTTTCTGGTAGATCTGCTCAATCTAAACTCACTCACTCTTACACTCACACTCACACTCACACTCACCCTCACCCTCACCCTCTCTCACTCTCTGACTCACTCATTCAATCTTTAGATTTCAACATTAGAGGTGAGGTGAGGTGAGGGGGGTATAGATATCAATCAGACTTAGCCGCTATACAATTTAAACTCAATTTTCAATAGTCCAACACATCCAAATGGCACATTAAACCCCTTCAGCTTTTAAAGGACATGAAAATAGTCAAGAGAGCTAGAATAACCTGAGAAAGCTATGAGGTGGTTCGGTCGCCCTTGAAGTCTAATCTTAAGATTTTGCCCAATTCTGTACACCACATTTATGAAAATCAGCAATAAGTTCCAAATCTTCAGCCTCATACCATGGTTTTCTCTTCCTCCTGTGCAAGTTGCCACCAGCTAATCCATTCATATCTTGGTCGACAATTGTTGTTGAAGCTACTGTTGGTAATTGGTTTACCATATGCACAGCGGAAAGCACGGGATGGTGGGCTCAGAGATTTCAAAAAAATTATTTAAACAATCTTTAAATAACCAGATCCATTAATATGCAAAACATTAATCAAAGAGAAAGAAAAAGATGAAGATTTTCCAGTTGTAGAACAATCAAGAATCTTCGCTATCTTTTAGTAACTCCTATGAACATCCAATCCAAAGCAGCTTGTGAATACTCAGACCAAGATCTTCCAAGATGTGTCTCTACAGCTGAAGACGTGTGTGGGCACGTAGAGTAATAGTGGAAAATTTTCTGATTCACAAGATGTACTCAACTCATGAGATCTTTGAATATTAGGTCTGAGATAGTTTCCAGAGATGGGAAAAAATATGACGATATATTTTTATCTTTGTGAAAGGCTTAGAATTTTCTCTCTAGATTATTCTTTCACTTAAGCTTATTATAAAATAATTTCTATGTGATAAATTTATAAAATAATTAATTAAATTCATAATTCATAATTCAAATTATAAATCAATTATTAAATAAATAAATAAAAGAAATATCAAGATCCAATCTTGATTCTTGTTACACGGATACACGTCAACTACAGTGTCAGTACTATAGTAGGCGTGTAGCACATCCCTTATTTCAATAATGTGTTTCAACCACTTTATTTTAATTATTATTTAATAATTATTTATTAAAAAATATATAAACTTGATAACCTATCTTATCATATTAATTAAAGAATAAATATCATTTCATATTCAAATCCACTTTGAATTATCACAAATATATAAATTTTCACATTATTTAAATAAATAAAACTAATTAATTTAAAAGTAATTATCTTATTATTTAAATAGCCATTTTCGAAAATGTCATTTTATTTAAAAAATCATTTTTCAAAAATTTATTTAATTAAATAATTTGTCTCGTTTACATTTGACCATGATGAACAAATTTCTTCCAAATATGTTATTTCCCTGATTTTCTAAATTTCAACTCTTACATTGAATAATATTTGATAGAGCATTCTCAGGGACCTATGGACCTATAATTTAAAGCTCCAATAAATTTAGATTAATAATTAAAACTCTTTAATATAATAACCTTAATTTATTAATCTCAATATTATTCCACTAAAAATATGAAATTACACTCTTGTAATTATAGACATTTATTTTTTGAGTACCTGTAAATATAAAAAGTGTTCATCGATTTAATCACTACATACAATTCAATCATCTATTAATAGTTCATAATTAATGTAGGAATTAATTACCATTTATTAATTTGAGCTCAACAAACTTTCAATTCCAAAAGTTAATCTTAAAGAACCATTATTCAATTCCTCTCGGAAAGGGATAGATTTCATATCTGTATATTATGTCATCAATCATTTACATCAATGAGTTCCTAAAACAAAAGTCTCCAGCTTGATCATTTTGACAAACCATAACGAGTGAATCAATTAACTCATATGACATAAACAGGAGTTCATAATAACTTCAGGATTAAGATCAATTTGTATATGATCATCTTATTGATATGTTTAATTAATACTTATAAAGTAAATGGTATTTTTTGACCCACGAATTGGCCAACGACACGGAGTCAAATATACGAAACAAGATAAAATGACAAGTAAGAAAGTTGATCTAATGGAAGAGAAGAAAACACTAAGGATTTATAGTGGTTCAGCCCCAAAAGATGGTAATGACCTACATCCACTTAGTGCTATTATTAAGATTGAATCTCAAAGCAGTGATCAACGAACTAGGGTTCTTGAGTTTCACAAACCTTGGAAGAAATACAATAAAACGATGGATAATTGCACTATAGCTCTCTCTTTTTCTCTATCTTAGCAAAAAGATTCAGGAATCAAAAGTCCCTTCCTTGAGCTATTTCATGTATATTTATAGGCTCAAGGAGGGTTACATGTGCCAACGTGCCCTTTCTTTCCTTAATAATCGCGTATCAAGATAATAATGAAGAAATATTCAATGCAATTATTATAAGATTACAGTTTAAGAAGGAAATAAATCATGTTATACTACTAGCCTGGTCGTATCTAAAAATTAACCTCTAGCGAAGCGATGTGCTTCTGGTCGATAGTCGAGCAGTACTTCTGCCACATGTCAACTACATAGGAGAAATCCTTGCCACGTCATCAGTAGTCGTTTTTAGGGTAAACAGTATTATTAAGTATTAATAACATATCGGGCCATGTTCATGTATAACCACTTTATACAAAATACCTCCACTAAGATGTCCTACTACATCAATAATTCGGATCTAGATTACATGCATTCATAATACTAGTGAACCGTACTTACAGTATTTAATCCAAAGATTCTATATAACTTTTTTTTACTGTGAACTACTTAAATTTGTTCACTGCAATCTTAATCCTCTCGTACCAATACAAAATTTTAGTCACAATAACGAACTTGAAAATTTTCTGATATTCATATAATATTATTCTATCAATAATAATAAACAATCAATATATGCAAAAAAAAAACTATTTCAATTAATTATTTCATAAAACATTGTTTAATACATATGCTTTAAAAGGCAGTAATCCCAACAGGTACAGGTTTCTTTTGGACTGACATTGGAACTGTAATATTTGTTCCTTGCATGGAATAACTTGATTGTTCTAAAGCTCTAGAAGACTGGCCATTTGGTCATGGGTGCCTCAATTATTAAGCCACAAGGGATAAAGTCACTTGATGATCCAGATGCAATCAACACCTAAAACAAGCAACAATTTATATTGATAAGGGGGCTAACTTAAACAAATACAAGTTTGCAACATTGAAAATTTAATATATAGATCAAGCAACATACTGCAGAAAAAATAAATTTGTAAACTTTAACACAGGAGTGGAGATATTTTTACATGATCGACTAAAGATAGTGCTTCTAGACATGATCATAAGTTAATCAAATTAGATGGAAGTTTGAAACCTATCCATCCTCGGTTAACCAATATCAACAAACTGCAAATTACCATATTGTAATCATCCAAGAAAACCTGTTAAATATGATTTACCTAACCTAGGAAGAGTAACTTAAGTTGTCTAGCTGTGCTTTTATTTTAGTTTCTTTCATTAATCTTAGGGGGTTTCTTGGAAAGTAGATACGGGCACTTAGTAGCCGAACACTATAAATACTATGTCTGTGTGTGTAAGAGAGATTATTATATTGTAAAAGTTTTTCCGAGCAAAACTCTAAAAAGTATAGACAACTTCTATATTGTGGAAAGATTTTGGGCCTCTCAAATAGCTCAAACACTTTGTAATCATTTCTGGAATCAATAAAGTTACTGCCTAGAGGTTTTTCCTATTCTAGTTTGTATCAAAATCATCTCAATGAGTGAACTCACCAGTAAACCCTGCTTACAAGACAACCAACAACAATTGAAAGCACTGGCGTAAATTTGAATGTATGTGGCTTGGCCATAATTAGGTTCATAGCTCCATATTGACCAGAAAACTTAAGGTTTTCTTTTTTTCCAGACACATGTTGCATGAGCTTTCAGGAATTTATTTTACCAAAGCAAGTCATTTTAATTTTTTTTTTTATAAAGAAAAACTTGTCTTGTATTAATTTAAGAGAAAATAGATGGATGTGGAAAATCCACGGGTATTAAAAAAATGAAACAGGAAAACAATGAAAAATGACACAACATAATGATATTTCAATCTCTTAATAAAACAGGTCACTTTAGAAACCTCTCGTGTATAGAACAACTCTAAAAATTTTCCAACAAAAGCTTTGATACACACTAAATCTGGAAAATCAATCCTTGAAATAATGTTTCTATTAGGGTTCTCATTGATATCAAAAACAAAGTTACAAAGTTCCAAGTCTTAGAGACACTTAGATATCTCCGCAAGGAGCTATTCCTCTTCCACAATCCAAACACAATAATCAGATGCCTAACTCAAAGAGATTAACTACTATATATACTAGGACTCTCTCCTACTAGGACTAAACAAAATAACTACCCCAACTAATTAAAATACAACTCATCCAATTAGGAAAGTACAACTCGGCAACATATTCTAATTACTTGTGGCTTATTCTTTTACCCTGTATGTGTAGGCATGTTAGGCATATTTGAGGCCAAACATTATGCCCGCTCAAACATTCACCTTGTTCTCAATGTGTAATTTATGAAAATGTGTTGTTGGATTATCTGGTAGTTCCCCCAAGTAGCTTCAACTTCTAGTAGACTCAATGGATATTGCAGTGTTATCCAAGGCATCATAATCTGAGTATTCAGACCATGAGTCAGGGTCCATTCGAGATTTTGCCTACCAAGAACCTTGACCATCTAGCTCATAACCTCTTACCAGCTCAAGGTGGGACAAAATGTTGAGTAAAATTTAGAGTACACAACTCTAAACTTACTAATATTGGACCCAAACAAGTAAACAAATTACTTGTATTATACCACAATAAAAGACACTACAACACTTTCCAAAGACCACTCACAATTTGAAGAGAAATAGACACTCAATAGGAAGCTGACAACGTACACTCAAAACACCACACTAAGAATACAAAGACTTATTTTTGGAGGATGCCTAATCCAAATGCAAGGGAGGGTATTTATAGTCCTCACCATGCAATCTACACCATACAAATATTAAATTGAGAAATAATCCTAGCCATACATTATTACCACATTCTACACACTTCTCCTAAAAAATCTACTTTCTACATCCTTCTACAATTTTCTCTTAAAAATATCTTCCTTCCACATTTGTTGAGAAGCTTCCATTGTCTTGGCTTTAGATAAAATGGATTGGGCTTTTATTTACCTTTGGGCTTGGACATTTGGACTTTTTGGGCTGACATTGATTCTTAACCAAAATCGAAACATGCAGTCGTTGTTGAAGTTCAACAAACTGATAAATCCCTCCAATGCCAATGGCTGTCGATGCTTCTTCCTTACTGAATCACAAGTGCCCAAGTCATGGTCCTTGCCCAAATTTTGATCTCTGGCTTTCCCAGCCATTGTGACTATGCTCTCTATTTCTTGAATAACCTTCTCTACTCAAACAGGTCTATAAAGCTTGGTTTGTATAGAGCTTGTAGTATTTCCCCACTGTGGGCATCGCAAAAGGAGTTATAGGAAGTCCAATTATATGCATCATAGCTACCACATTTTGAAGTTATGTCTTATAGATGTTTTGAGATCCTTACAAGCAATGCTTTTGAATTTCATGCAAATACTTTACAGAGGTTATGAAGGCAAGGGGACCAATTACACAAGCAATATTCCTTTCTTCCCATAATCATCCATAAGATCTGTAAAAAAAATTGTTAGAGCTTGAATTTTGAGATCCCTCAGTCACAAGTAGAAGAAATAATACAATCAAGATAGTCAAGGATAACAAGAGATGGTGCATGATCTAAAACCTCATACATATAGCCATTGAGTGTTTGAGGAATGATTTAGGCCTTTTTCACAACAAGTTTAGAGCAAGATACAAATACTCTCTAATTGATATGACATTACATTATGCAAGGGTTCATGTTTTCTAACACATTTCATTTCCCTCTATCCAATATTCCAAACCTAATTTGTTGTTTCTCTTAAGTAGGTGTCAATTGACTTTTATATTTCAATGACAACATTCGTAGGTCATCTTCCTCGACATACTACAATTCTTTCTATCGACTTGTACCCACACATCTTCTCTCAAACTAACCATGATTGAGTCCACCATAGTTGCAGCCAAATCCAATGAACCCACTACAGTTACGTCATGCCAAACCCCATTTCTGTCCACCATTGTTGAAGAAGGAAGTCATGTTCTCCTTCCCCATTATTTTTCTCTATATCAAAATTACAATGCTTGACCTAGAAATTTCAATCCTTCTTCTTGGGATCTCGTTGAAGAAAGACGACAGTACACTCAAAGTCCTCCAATGGCCAAGCCCGATTACATATATCACGTATTGGGTGCAGTTTTCTTACCTCAGGTCTGAGTGCAATGTATATTAAGAACGACCCTCGAGCATGATCTTGGTTCCGAGCCCCTATCAATAACCTAGTCACAACCAATTAGAAAATCTCTTCAAAAATGAGAAAATAAAGGCTTCTAAACCGAGTCCTAGCCTCCGAGACGTCGAATTCTACTAAACCGGGTAGTAGGATCGATCTCGAGCCCTTAGGTTTGAGTTCCCGCACTCAAAACCTTCCGGGGGCTCAAAGGCCCTTCAAGCACCACGACCCACCTCAAGTCAGAGAGGCCAAGGCTCTCCCCTGGACCACACGCGTCGCAGCGCGGCTCAAATGGAGGTTCGACGCCTCCTCCCTGAGTTCATGAAAGTCGCGGCGCCCCAAGAACAGGGTCACGGCTCACCATGAAAGCCCAGCTTTTTTCCTATTTTCTTCAAGCCAAATCTCACCAAAAAAACCTATCCAAACATAATTGAATCCCTTAAACAAATTTCCCAAACAAATCAGTACCTCAATGCCCACAAAACCTAAGCTAAAACTTGGCTAAAACCTCACCAAATCTCCAACTCAGAATTGAGTTTTCAAGGCTCTGAAACTTAACTAAAACCATAGAAAATGCAGGGAATTAAGGCTAGAAATTGTTACCTTTGCTACCCTAAGCGATGCTAAGCTTTTCCCCAAGTAATCCCGAGCCTAAACTTGCTTCGATTCCTCCTAGATCGGAAAATTCCCAATTAATCAAGAGAGAGTATGAATGAGAGAGTGTATTTTCTCCTCAATTTTTCTGTGTTTTAGGTTTATGAGAGGTTACTTAGAGTTCAAGTAACTCTATGTAAATCTCGAGGCTCGGGGTACCAAAAACGTCCCTGAGGGTAAAATGGTCAAAATCCCCGAAATTCCCTCCTAATCACACTAACTTTGAATATATCCTTGAATATTTATCCATGTTACCCAATATCCCGGTAATATACTAAATACCCAAAATACTCCTTGACTCACCCCGAGTCGGGTATCAGATCCCGCTGTGACTATCCCGCTAACTTGCTCCCTAGGATCACCTCGTGCCAAATAACCCAAATGTATCCACATAATAATGTGGTCTCACACATATATGCACATATATTCCAAATATACTCATAACGGACCAAATTACGAAAATTTTCCTCCTAATAAAAAAAGGCCCACATGCATATTTAATACACCTAAACATGCATATCTAGTCATATTATAACATAACTCACATAATCATATAATGACACATATATATATCACATGAACACATAATTTTCCATAATTTGTCATCATGACCCCCTAATTAAGGCCCTAAGCCTTGTTAGGTAATTTGGGACGTTACAATAATAGTTGCTCTTTGCGTTTGTGGCAGTTTCCCGATGTAGTGGACTTTGGGTTGGTTCCATCGCTCTTCCCGCAGGAAACCAAAATTTGGGAACTCTTCCACCCAAATCATTTCATATGCAAGGCTTCAATGTCATCCTTATCACCTCCGGTTGTGAGTCATCAGCGACCAGCAACGGACCTCATTTCCATGATCGTCGCTCTTAATTGTCGCAACAAAAAAATGGTGGTTTTGGAAAACCCATTTGTTTTTCTTAAAGTTTTTGAAGTAAAATTATGGTTGTCTCCATCGGAAGTGGCGAGGACTCATCTCCATCAGTAGCAAGTTTCCAATGTTCCAAAGTGGTGGTTGTTAGTCCAAATTCCTCGAGTCAAAGTGTCTTCATCATTGTAACGCCCTACTAATATAGGACCGTTACACTGTGTGTTTCAAATGATGTTTATCTCATTAAGCGAGTCATTTAAACTCAAAAGTGTAATTAAGATTAACTTATGGTATAGGTACTAAAAATTTTTGGTCAAAGGAATTAAACTTTTCATTAAAGGTTTATAATATTTACAAGGGATCCCAAAATCTTGTACACAAAATACAGATATATCCAGAGTTACAAAAAATAGTTGACCTGAGCAACAAAGCTAGACCTATACCCTAAGTCCCTCAAAATAAGTCTCGACTGTGGTAGCCGAGCAGACTGAGTATGTACACACTGCCCCTAGAGCTCTCCAACTCATGGATGGTCCAATTTTACCTTGCCCTTACCTGCACCACAAAGCACCCGTGAGCCAAGGCCCGACAAGAAAATCCAACAAGATATAACAGATATTCAAATAATCATTAACATCAAATATAAGCTTCATAAATCACAACAAAATCACTTTTCAACAAGTACACGACCTATGCCGAGTTGGTGCATATCTCACCCCCGTAATGGCCATGCCATAACGGTCAACATTTCACATGATTATTGTCGATTACAGCCCCTAGATGATCAGACATAAACAATCACAAAAAATAGATGCAACATATGCAATTATAGAGTAAAACATTTTACTCTAAATAGATATCCAAGGCACGGTTATAGCTATGTTCCAAAATCAGGGTCAGTGGCCTACTATCGGTGCATGTGCCAGTTTTCTTACCTCGAGTCTTACGCGAAAGGTAAAACGACCCTGAATGCGATCATTTTCCCGAGTCTCGCGAAAACCTTAGTCATAACATAAATGATACACTTATAAGGAATTAAATCCAAATCTTGAGTTCAAACCCAAACCCTAGCTCTCGGGGCTACCAATTCTAGTTAATGGGGTGATGGAATCATCCTCCGAACTACCAAGTGGGCCCCCAAAACAAATCCTAGGAACCTCGAGCCTTAATCCCTAAAATTCAAAAAACCACCAATTCAGGGCACTTAGCGCGGCAACACCTGCCCCTGGCGCGGTCGCGCCCACAACAATATTTGGGTTTCTAGGGCACTAGTGCAGTCGCGCTGGTGGCCTCAAAACCCAAAATACCCTAGCGCGGTCACGCTAGGTCGCCAAAAAACCCAAAACGAGCCCAGAATTCAAGTCTTCCCCAAATCGCAAACCACGATTTTCCCCTGCATCTCATACCCAAAACTCGACTAAAAGCTCTCACTCCAACTAGATTTTTTACCCAAACCAACCTCAAATAACTTAGATAGACCACAAACATCAATAAGATACCATAAAAACATACTAAAACACATCAAAACACCAAATGGTGATTTAGAGTTCCAAACTCTAGCTTTGGCTCTGAAATCCAAGAATCACACCACAAATCAAGAACCCCAGCAGTAGACAAATCCTCAATTCAGTTTATAAACCACTTAACAATACAATTCTACACCCCAAGTAGCCTTGCATCCCCAAAATTCAAATATCCAAACTCAAATTCCCCAAAGCACAAGAACACAAGAAAGCTCAAGAGAAGTTTAAAGTTAAGTAACTATACCTCTGAATTTTGAAAATTTGTGGCTGTAGAGGTATCTTGGGCAGCTCCTAATCCTTCCAACAACTTCAATTCTCCTAAGAAAATTCCTCAATTCAAGCTTGGACTAATTCTTGTGTTTAGTGTCCTTGAGGGAATTCTTGAAACAAAGAGGAGAGTGAGAAGTATGTGTGTAGAATGTGAATGACAGCTGCATCTAATCTTAGTCAAATTCTCTACCAATTGTCAAATGACCATTTTTCCCCTGGTCTTGCGTAACCTCAAAACTAAACCCCAAAGGCCTTTTAGTCATTTGCCTAAATATTCCCACTAACCTCAAATTACACCTCTAATCTTCCAACCACAAATATTTTCCCCAAAATATTTCGTTTACCAATAACCTCAAAATATGTGAAATTACCAAAATACCCATTGGCTCACCCCGAGCTGGGTATTTATCCCCGTTGTGACTTTTTTGCTAAATTTCTTGAAGGATCGATTCATATCGAATATCACGAATATATTCACATAATAATGCAGTCTCAAGCATATAATACATAAAATTATAAATATACTCTCGAGGGGTCAAAATAACGAGAATGTCATTTTTTAACAAAAGTGGGTCTTTAAACATATTTAATACACATAAACATGCATACTCAATCATGTAATCATATAAAACACATAAATCAATTAATTCACACATAATTCCACCACGTGTCCCCCTGACACGCTAATCAAAGCACTTAGTTCTATTAGAAGTTTTGGGACGTTACGATCATCTTCGATATTCTCAGTATGCTAACAACTCCAATGCGGTGGAATTTCCTTTGATGTGACCCCAACTACTCTGGTATAGTTAAAATGGGAGGAGTTCACTCCCATTACGATGCTTCTCTATCTAGTACCATCTCTGAAGCTTTGCAGTTATTTCACCAAAGTTCATCATTGAATTTCTGGTCTCGATAAGGACTTCTAGTAGTGAAATAGGAAAATTTCACCTCTTTTTCTTGGAAGCATCTCCAATTGAGAATCAAGAATCTTTGATTGAGTGCCAAATATTTATGATTGAGGAACAAGAATACTAGCAACTAGGCCTCCATCATCCTCCAACTCATCATAAGTTGTGACTTCTGTCATTCTTTAACGACCATGCCTGAGCAATTACTTTAGAGAGGTTGAAAATACTGCACTTCAATAGTGATTTCATTAGCGAAGTATATATCAAGGAGAAAGGTTACTAGAATTCCCAGAAGCTCTATTGCCTTCCCTAAGCGAGTCTAGAATGAATTCACCCAATCTTCATATCATAGTTTCATCAATGAATCGACACTAATTCAAATACATCAATTGAACAACGTGATTCGAAAATCCAACCAGTTCTTGTTTCTCTACCATCTGAAACCAACTCCAAGGAAACCCTACAAGGCATTCTTTAGCGACAGAAATCATTTTTCTTTCACTAATCCAATGTAGCTAAAAATATTCTTCAATGTGAATGGACCCACTCAAACAAATCATCTCCACTAAAATTGGGTAACATGGTCACCATGACAATACCAACTGCCTTGATACCAATTTGATACACACGAAAATCAATCCTTGAAAAAATTATGCTATTAGGGTTCTCATTGATATTAAAAACAAAATTACAAAGTTCTAAGTCTTTAAGACACTTGGATATCTCCACAAGAGTAATTCATCTTCCCTAATCCAAACACAATAATCACATGCCTAACTCATAGAGATTAACTATTATATATACTAGGTTTCTCTCCTATTAGGACTTAACAAAATAACTACCCCAACTAATTAAAAATATTACTCTGAAAGTTAGAAAGTACCAACGTAGCAACAGATTTCAATTACTCGTGGCCTATTCTTGTGCCTGAATGTGTTAGGCATGCTAGGCAAAACTAGCTTAAACCTACAATCTTTACAATTTGATAGTAATGGATTTACTGCAAGCAAAAAAATTAGTAAAGATAGCAGGAATGCATACAATAATGATTCAATGGACTCCAACAGCAAACTGGCAGCAACATTCCTTTCAAAAAAAAAAAAAAAAACTGGCAGCAACATTTGACTAGCAAATACTCCGTGTAAGGATTTTCCACAATGCCACGACAACAGTATGTGCTCAAGAATCCACGTAAGGAGTTCCAGGCTTCCAGCGGGCCATCAACAACTCAAATAACACAAGATACCTAATTAATTGATATACCTTCACGTATGCTGCAGCCTCAGCTAGAGGTTCACCGCTAAGAGTAGGGAAAGCTTCCAACTCATAGTCACTATTATCATCCTGCAATCCAAATTTAAAACCACTTAATATAGAGAAAATGTACAAAATTCTACTAAGCACGTGAGCAGAATGTACAAATACCCTCCAGGCAGGTCATCCAATTTTCAAAAAACGAGAGAATCTAATTGATATTAGTTATTATTCATTAACATAAATAAACACACCCCATTTGATTCATCTAAAAAAATTTATATATATAGGAAAACTTTGGAAGTGATGTGGCATTCTATAATCTCGTAAATTGGTAATTGGTAATGATTTTATACATGTATATATATACTAAATACAAACAATGTACAATATGTACGTTTGCTTAGTTTTATTTATAGAATTTATTAATTATTTTTATTAAATTTATATTAATGTCATATAAATTTTATAATAAATATCGTATTTTAATTAAATAATTTTTTTTTTTTTTAATTTATGTTTGTTCTAATTTTTTAATTTTGGAGTGACAACAGGAGATTATATATTATATATTTAATATAATATTAAATATTATACGTGGATTTTAAATTTAAGTTTCTTGTTAGTTTTTTTTTTTAAATAATTTGTTGTTAATTCACAGTAAATTATATTATATGTTTAATATGATATTATTCTAATAAGTGAGTTTAAGTTTAAGTTTAATTAAATTTTGTTTAAGTTATAAAACGTATGATTTTATTATTTTTAAATAATTATCATTGTAAAATATCTCAAAAATATCATATTTTAATTTGTTTAATTATTTATTATTTTTAAATAATTATCATTGTAAAATGTCTCAAAAATATCCTATTTTAATTTTTTTTAATTATTTATTTTATTTTATTTAAATTTAAATGTTTATAATCTACCGTTAAATATAAGAATATTCTGTTAAATATAAGAATATTCCATTAAAGTTAACATTAAAAAAATAAAAAACCGTTAAAACCAAGAATTTCCGTTATCTACACACTTATTATATATAAGATAAGATAAGATATAAATATATAAATAAAAACTACCACTTATTTGAGGTCTTGGAACATAAGAGAGAGATTTTCCAATCACTAAGGCAGAGAGAATTACTAAAATATTTTTCTGCACACCACTATGCGGTAAATGTTTCCAATAATCTAAATCACAACAATCATATCGGACAACAGAATAATCAGAATTCAAAAGCATTTAAAAGAATGGGGTAATTACTGACCATAGGTTGAGCTCATGCTACATTTTCAAAAGTTTCGAGCAAAGATTGGCGATAAGTTAAATGGCGCACATCATCTGATACTCATTGGCATTAGAAATCTCAATCGAGGTCTTCTCCACCAACGTATTCCAATCAATCTCCAAATCTGAACAATTTGATACTTCACTGTTGGAAATGTGGATAAATTTCCCAGTTCAAGAACCTCAGATGAATCTCGATAAACCAGAGATGAATCTAAGAACACAAATCAGTAAGACTAATTATCAAACAATTAGAAAATGAAAAATATGAAAGCATAAATCAACACAAGTATATATACTGGTTCAGAGCAAGATCAATGTGATCTTGAACCTAATCCAATTTTAGGAACCACTATCCCTTCTTTATTCAATCAACGAAATGAGTACAAGACTTCAATGGAGCTTCTTGGAATAATCTTGGATCAAACTCTCTAAACACTCAATCACACAGGTGTTTTCCTCTCAATCCCTGAGCAAGCACTTTCCCAACAATTGTGCTTCTCAATACAGTTCCCCAAACCCAGCTCTCACAACCTTTCTCAATACTCAATCTTGATTTCCACACTTGAGCTCTCTCTCTCTCTAATCTGGTGTTTCTACTGTTTCAACTGAACTTTCTCTGTCTACTTTCTTGTTCTATTTTGTGTCTTCCAACAAGTGAATCCAACATGTCCTTTTATAGACCAAGGACTGAAAGTTAATGAGGTTGTTATGATAGTTGAGAACCAAACAACCCATTAACAGAATTAGTTGAGATTTGGAGAAACTACTCCCACAAATTCCATCTAGATTCTTCAAATCACAACCTAAATAGAATTCCACTTATAGAGATAGTGATCCTAGAGTTCCAGCATTAGTTACCAAGGTTGAGCAAGTTTAAGCAATGTTTAAACTTGTTCACAGGTAGCACCTTAGTTCCTATATCAGCTGGATTATCCTCAGTATCAATCTTGTCCAATGATATCACATCTTCCTCTATCTTTTCTCTTATCCAAAACAAACGAATGTCAATGTGTTTGCTCTTTTCGTGGTATACTGGATTTTTACAGAGGTGAATTGAAGATTGACTATCTGAGTATATCTTAGCTTTACCTTTCATCATCTTCAGCTCTTGTAGCATTCCTTGTAACCATATTGCCTCTTTGAATGCTTCGGTGGTGGCCATGAACTCAGCTTCAGTTGTTGATAGTGACACCACTGACTGTAGTTGGGACTTCCAACATATGCAATCTCCATTTGTTGTGAATACATATGAAGTAGTTGACCTCCTTGTATCCTTACTTGCTGCATAGTCTGCATCTACAAAACCTTCAAGTGTAACTTTCTGATCCATCTGCTTGTATCTCAGTCCCATCTCTGTAGTTCCCTTTAGATATCTAAGTAGCCACTTAAGAGCATTCCAATTCTCTAATCCGGGGTTGGACATAAACCTGCTAAGAATTCTTAGAGCATGTACTATGTCTGATCTAGTGCTGACCATGATGTACATTAAACACCCTAGAGCCATAGCATAAGGGACTTTTTCCATTTCCTTTGTCTCCTCGATAGTCTTTAGACTTTGATCTTTGAAAGTACAAATTGTCCTCCTAGAGGTACTAAAACACTCTTTGAATCCTGCATGTTGAATCTCTGAAGTACCCTCTGAATATAACTTGCTTGTTTAAGATTCAGAATCCCATCTTTTCTGTTCCTTGTCACTTCTATCCCAAGTACCTTTTGGACTTGACCGAGCTCCTTCATTTCAAATTCATCTTTCAACTTGTCTTTGATACCTTTTATCACTATCTTGTCCTTCCTCATAATGAGCATATCATCTACATATAGTAAGAGAAAAACTGAGGTAGATTGGTCAAGATTTTTGTAGTCTAGGCAATGATCAAACTTTGATCTAAAAAATCCAATGTCTTGAACATAGGTGTCGAATCTCTTATTCCATTGTCGTGGTGACTGTTTAAGTCCATACAGTGACCTTCTAAGCTTGCACACCGTCTCTTTATTGCTTGATTCCACCTGAAAACTAGGTGGTTGATGCATATAAATGTCCTCCTCTATAAAACCATTTAAGAAGGTAGTCTTGACATCAAGTTGTTCTACTTCTAAATTTTGTTGTGTTGCAAGAGATAACATCAATCTTATAGTCTTATACTTTACTACAGGTGAGAACACTTCATTGTAATCGATTACTTCCACTTATGTAAACCCCTTTGCGACGAGCCTTGCTTTGAACCTCAAAGGCTCATCTTTACTCAGACCTTCCTTCACCTTGAAAATCCATTTACATGAAATCACCTTCTGACCTTTTGGTTTTGCAACTAAATCCCATGTTCTGTTTTTGCTCAATGGATCTATTTCTTCCTTCATTGCTTGACTCCATTCAGCCTTGTTCTTCCCTGAAAGAGCCTCTTCAACACTGTTGGGTTATGGTGTGTCAGTTTGCTGCACTGATGCAAGTGCATAAGCCACCAAGTCAGCTTCAGCATATCTTGCTGGAGGTTGTATAACTCTTCTCTCTCGATCTCTTGCCAGTTGATACCCAGATAGATCAGGTTGTTGTTCTGTTGCATCTAGCTCAGTTTCTGATTCACTTTGGTCATTCATATCAGCAGTAGCTTGAGTATTTCCTTCAAAGTTTCTCAGCTTAACTTCAAACTCAGCCATGTTCCTTTTACTTGTTCCACCTGCATCATTTGAAACACTACCAATCTCGGCTTTCAAGTGAGGAAAATCATGCTCATTAAAGATAACATTTCTTGAAATTATAATTTTTGGCTTACCATTTTGATTAACACAAAGTCTATAACCTTTAGTTCCTATAGGGTAACCAAGAAAAATCCCCTTGACAGATCTAGTGCCTAGTTTATCATTGGGCTGGTGTGCATATGCTGCACAACCAAAAACTCTCAAATGTTTCAAGCTTGGGGCTTTTCTATACCACATTTCATATGGAGTTTTCAAATTTATAGATCTGTTAGGACTCCTATTTATCAAATAGCATGCAGTAGCAAGTGCTTCTTCCCAATAAGATTTAGACAAACCTGAACTTACTAGCATACACCTAACCTTATTCAGTAGAATACGATTCATCCTCTCAGCAACTCCATTCTGTTCTGGAGTACTAACTACCGTCCTATGTCTAGTACACCTAACCTTATTCAGTAATGTACGATTCATCCTCTCAGCGACTCCATTCTGTTCTGGAGTACTAGCTACTGTCTTATGTCTAGTGATACCATACTCATTGCACAACATGTCAAACTCATGGTTTATAAATTCTAAGCCATTATCAGTTCTAAGAGTCTTAATTCTAGAGTTTGTTTGATTTTCCACTTGATTTTTCCATACTTTAAATTTTTCTAGACATTCATCTTTAGTCCTAAGTAAATATACCCAAACACATCTAGAATAATCATCTGCTATAGATAGAAAGTAATGTTTACCTGAGTGTGTTGGTATTTTGCTAGGCCCCCATAAATCCGAGTGAATGTACTCCAAGACTCCTTTGGTATTGTGCTTTGCTGCAGTGAATTTAATTTTATGCTGCTTTTCAAATACACATGCTTCACAGAAAGGTAATGCATGGGTCTTCAACTTGTCTATGCTTCCTTGTTTGTGAAGCTCTCTCAGCCCCTGCTCACTGATATGTCCCATCCGTTGGTGCCACAGATGCATCTCACTTTCTTGGGTCTTAACAACAGATGCTTCAGCAATTGCTACAGTTTCTCCTTCCAGTACATACAGTCCATTAACTTTCTTCCCTTTCATCACTACTAGAGAGCCACTAGTGATTTTCAAGATGTCATTTGTAGACTTGTAGCTATATCCTTCATCTTCCAAAGATCCGAGAGAAATCAAGTTTCTCCTCAATTCTGGTATATGCCTCACATTTGTCAATACCTTGACCTCACCATTAAATTGTTTAATAGCTACCTTGCCAATGCCATAGACCCTGCAAGAAACATCATTACCCATTAGTAATTTACCATCATTAATTTCTTTATAATCAAAAAATGATTCTTGATTGGGACACATATGGAATGTGCATCCTGAATCAAGAATCCACTCCCTTGTCATGGCGGTTTCTGAGATGGAGAAAAGTTCTCCTTCTGAGACACGTTCATCTTCTCCTTTTACTACAGCAGCTGAATCATTTCGAGACTTCATTCCTTGCTAGTGTTTGTTCTCATTATGAAATTGATTGTAGATGGGTCTTCTCTAGTCCTGGTTTGATCTGGACCCTTGTTGATTTCTTAACAGATTGCAAAATCTCCTGATATGTCCTGCCTTTCCACATTGGTAACATGTTCTTGAATCCTTTCCTCTTGATTTAGAGCATGAGTGAAATGGTGTATGGCTTCTTGAAGAGCTCCTCTTTGTTGATCTTCCACGAACAAAGTAAGCTTCATCCTTCTTGGATTCTTTCTCCAACTGAAGTTCAAAATCTTTGGACTTCAATGCTCCAAAAACTCCATCTAGTGAAATGATATCTCTTCCATACTTTATTGCAACTTTCACTTCTTGGTATGCCATTGGTAATGAGCGCAACAAGATTATTGCTTGGCTTTCCTCATCCACATTATGCTCGATATTTTCCAAACCTACAATGATTTCATTGAATTTGTCAATTTTTTCATCTAAAGACATAACAGGATTCATTCTAAAACCATAAAGCCTTTCAAGTAAATTAATTTTCTAAGAAACAGAAGGCTTTAAATATAACTTTTCCATCTTATCCCATAATCCCTTTGTCGTAGTCTCTAATGTCAATTTCCTTCGTACTCCATTTGATAGGTACATGATTATGGTGTAATAGGCCATTTCTTCCATCTCAGCTATTTCTTCAGGTTTCTTATCAGCCAGCAACTTCTAATCTCCAAGAATCTTGGCTACTTTCTAGTGTACCAAAATTCCTTTAAGACTTTCTCTCCACAATGAGAAATCGTTTGTGCCATCAAATTTCTCAAGCTCGAACTTGGCCATGGTTGACATAGTCTTCTAGCTTGTGTTATGTATCAGTTGTAATGCGGAAGCTCTAGGATCTTGAACTTTCTTCTCCCATTTTGATCTGAAACCTGGCTCTGATTTTGTTGGAAATGTGGATAAATTTCCCAGTTCAAGAACCTCGGATGAATCTCGGTAAACCAGAGATGAATCTGAGAACACATATCAGTAAGATTAATTATCAAACAATTAGAAAATGAAAAATATGAAAGCATAAATCAACACAAGTATATATACTGGTTCAGAACAAGATCAATGTGATCTTGAACCTAATCCAGTTTTAGGAACCACTATCTCTTCTTTATTCAATCAACGAAATGAGTACAAGACTTCAATGGAGCTTCTTGGAACAATCTTGGATCAAACTCTCTAAACACTCAATCACACAGGTGTTTTCCTCTCAATCCCTGAGCAAGAATTTTCCCAATAATTGTGCTTCTCAATACAGTTCCCCAAACCCAGCTCTCACAACCTTTCTCAATACTCAATCTTGATTTCCACACTTGAGCTCTCTCTCTCTCTAATCTGGTGTTTCTACTGTTTCAACTGAACTTTCTCTGTCTACTTTCTTGTTCTATTTTGTGTCTTCCAACAAGTGAATCCAACATGTCCTTTTATAGACCAAGGACTGAAAGTTAATGAGGTTGTTATGATAATTGAGAACCAAACAACCCATTAACAGAATTAGTTGAGATTTGGAGAAACTACTCCCACATTCATGAAGTAATATCAACACCGTTGTTGCCGAATACCTGCCAATTTTTTTATTAAAAAAAAACCAAAACTCTGACCTAAACCTTATAAAAAAAAAATTATAATTTAATAAGAATTTACAGAGAAAAAAAAACCTATGTAAGAGAGTGGCGATCTCTTCTTCGCTGATCAAACCCTTCGTCTGCTTCTTCGAGCTCTCAACCATGGTTAATTTTCTTATGGAGAAATTTCATATTATAAGAGACCAAAAACATCAATATTCTTCGCTTTCCCCACCAAGAATGGTCACTTGAAAAATGAAACGAAAAAGGAAATCACCCTGAACCCTAGAAAGGGAGAAAGATATTTTTTCAGTTTTGGGATCTGAAAGAAAAGAAGAGAAGTGAGTGATAACGGAAGAAGATGTATGTAATATATTCATGTATATTTACAAAAGAGCACAAGAGTAGAAGTGAGTGGAGAGAGAGAGATAGTAAGTACAGAGGACGTAACCGTACCGTAAAGAGCGTGGATGCACATGGCCCGTTGAATGATGTTAAATGCATGCATGTGGGTTCACATTTGATTATTGAGGTGTTTTGATAATTTGGCCCGTTGAGGGCATATTTGTGTATTTTAGTGCATATTGTGAGTTATGGATGAGATCTCATTATTATGGAGATATATTCGAGCTATTCGGCATGAGACAGTCTTATATTGTGAATTAGCGGTTTTGTCATAACGGGGTCATTTATTGGGATATTGAGTAATGGGAATGTTTATTTGATGATAAATTTGGAGTTATTGAGATCAGGAGGAAATTCTGGAAGTTTTGACTATAATGTTCTCGGGGGTGTTTTCGGGACCTCGAGCGCTAGGTTTTATTTGAGGTTACTTAAGCTTGAAGTATCTTGTCAAATAGAACCATACGTTAGAAAATACTTTCTCTCTTCCCGTCAGTTCCTTTTACCGTTTAAGGCAATTTCGAAGGAATCTCGAGTTCTAGGAGTCGGAATCAAGTGAGGATCGAGGCATTGCAATCCTAGGAAAGATTAAAAGCTTCTTAACCGAAGGATTTAGCGAGAAACAACCCAATCAAAGGTAATCTATGTAATGCCCCAAATTTCCTAATAAGGTCTAGGACCTTGATTAGGAGGCCGGGAGGGCCATAATTGCTTTATTATGCTATTTAATGATAATATGCATGTTTAGGTGTATTAAATATGCATGTGAACCCATTTGTGATTAATTGGGTGACTTTTATATTTTGGCCATTTCGGACATTTTTGGCATATATGTGAAATGGGCGTGGTGCTTTGTTATTATCTGGTTATGCCAGGGTTACCCAACACAAGACGATCCTGGGAGGTAAGCTAGTGGGAAAGTCACAACGGGATGTAAGCTTGACTTGGAGTAAGTCAAGGGGTATTTAGAGCATTACCGGGTTATTGGGTAATGGGAATTAACATTTGGTGATAAATTGGGAGTTAGTAAGACCAGGGGGAAATTCTGGAAGTTTTGACTATAATGTTCCCGGGGGTGTTTTCGGGACCCCGAGCATTAGGTTTTATTGGAGGCTACTTAAGCTTGAAGTAACCTTTTAAGGAAATAAAAAAGAACGTTATGTACGTTCTCTCTCCCTAAAGTTCCCTTTTCGTTCCCGATTGCATTTTCGAAGATAACTTGAGTTCTAGGACTCGGAATCAAGCGAGGATCGAGGCATAGCAATCCTAAGGAGAATTAGAAGCTTATTATCTGGAGGATTTAGTTGGAAACAACTCAATCGGAGGTAATTCAAGTTTAAGTTTTAAGTTTTTAAAAGTTTTTAAGCTTGAATTAGACTTTGTGAATCGTTGAGTTTTAGGTTGTTTGAACCTTGGGTTTTGGTGGTTTTAGACCATTGGGGAGTTTGGGAACTTTGATTTGATGATTTGGGAATGTTTAGACATGTTCTTGGGAGGTTTTAAAAGGTTGAAACGAAGGGAAAAATGGCTGCCCCGAAGTTGGGTCGCGGCCCTGTTCTTGGGCGCCGCGGCCCTTGCTCGATGAAGCAGGTGCCTTTTCTATCTTGTTGGGCACCGCGGCCCTTGGGTTGGGCGCCGCGGCGCTTGCTTCGGGTGGTGCTGGGGGCCGCGGCTCAGGCAGGCTTTTGAGCCCGTTTGGGTATTTTGACCCCGGGAACATGGTTTTAGGCCTCGGGATCATTCCTACTACCCGGATTAGTGAGGATTGATGTCTTGGAGGCTAAGTTTTAGTTCAAGGGTTGGTTTTAGAACTTGAACTCATTGGGTCACCATTTGTGGTTGTGACTAGGTTAACACTAGAGGCTTGGAGTCAGGATCGTGCTTGTGGCTCATTTGTTGGTAACCTGTGCTTGGACCAAAGGTAAGAAAACTGCACCCTGTGTATATGTGACATGTATGGCTATTATGGATGCATGTTGGTTGATTATTGAGCATGACATGCATGACTATGATTGATGCATGTTGGATGTTTAAATGTAAACATTGTTAGCATAATGAATGCTTGGCAAATCTTGCCCATTTGCATATGACTGTTGTTGAGGCATGCTGGATAATTTAGTGTGATGCATGTAATGCACGAGAAACATGTGATAGGGCATGCCATGAACGATGAATATGAGATTGGTCAGAGCTTGAGTCTCTGAGTTTGTGCATGATCATGACTGTGCTAGAAACTGTTTAGTAAGCATGCTGAATGCCCTGTTCTTGGATAACTGGCATATGATACATATTGATAGCATTGCTTACTTGTGTATGGACTGAATACAGAATCGACAAAAGTGTTAGTATCAGCTGTGAGGTTGTGACTTACTTGTCAGGCTCGGCAGTGTTACTGGACACAGGTCAGGAAGTGCTGACTTACTTGTCAGAACGGCCTTAGCGTGAATCACGCAAGCCAACAGAGATTAGATCTAATCGATTACTAGCATTGAATGACTCAAGGAGCATTAATGCCTGACCGACCCTGAGGGTCGATGAACAAACAGAGCTTGAAGGCCAGTGGCTTACCTATCAGCCACTCTCTTGCTAGAAAACAGAGCTTGAAGGCCAGTGGCTTACCTATCAGCCACTCTCTTGCTAGAAAACAGAGCTTGGAGGCTAGTGGCTTACTTAACAGCCACTCTCCTACTAAAAGACAGAGCTTGGAGGCTGGTGGCTTACTTAACAGCCACTCTCCCGCTACAAAACAGAGCTTGGAGGCTGGTGGCTTACTTAACAGCCACTCTCCCGCTAGGATCATGTGATGTGCACCCATTGGTTTGAAAGCTTTATATTCAGTGTGGTTATAATGATAATCATTTGATAACATTTATGAAAAGCATTATGTTTTCTTGCTGGGCTTCGGCTCACGGGTGCTATGTGGTGCAGGTAAAGGCAAGAGGAAGCTAGACCATCCTTGAGTTGGAGGGCTTAGGTGATGACGTGTACATATGCAGCTGCTCGACCGTCACGGTCGAGGTTTAAAGTGGAACTAGGGTTGAACCCTGTTTTGCCGCTTAGAACGGCCTGTTGTAAATATTTTCTGTAATAAACTCTGAATTGTATTTTCGGGATCCCAATGTATATGTTAAACGTTCTAGTGAAACGTTATATCTTAACCAAAATGTTTAATCCCTAAACCGCTAATCATACTTAGATCACGATTTTGGCCAAATGACTCGATTAGCGAGTTTAGCACTATTTACAAGGCACACCGTAACGGTCCCAGGAGTTGGGGCGTTACAATCTAAGTTTTAAGTTTTTAGTTTTTAGAGTTTCTAAGCTTAGAATTGGGTTGTAACGACCCAAATTCACTAATAAGGCTTAAGGGCCTTGATTAGTGTGCCGGGAGGGCATGATGGGAATTATGTGTGATTTTTATGATTAAGATTCATGATTATGATTTTAAGCATGTTATATGACTATGTGAATTATGTTATGTGATAATTATGATGTGTGAATTGTACCACGTGGGTGCTGTGATACCAATGTGATGCACGTGCCGAGACGGTCCTAGAAAACTAGATAATGGTAACTGGTGATTTGGTAACCTGCGTAACTGTTAGTAACCATAGAGAGTAACAGGTTTTATGGGGAAAGTGGTAGAATTGCAAAGCTGATGAAAGGACTAGTATGCCCTTGAGGTTTAGTTAGGAAGGGGTATTAGTGGAAGGGTAGAATAGTCATTTGGTAGGATAAATGACCATTAGCTGAAGGGAAAATATCATATACGTATAACACTTGGAGAAATGGGTTTAAGCTGAAATTGGAGACCTAGAGGAAGAGCAAAACTAAAAAGAAGAAGGGAGAAGCTGATTTTAGCTTTTGGAAGAAGAATTAAGGGTGATTGAAGTTGTCAAGCAAGCTTAGATCAAGAATACTCAGAGGTAAGATTTTGATTATGATATATCTAAGTTCTAAGTCTGAAATTTTAGATAATGAATGTGAATTGAGGCAAGTTGGTGGCTGGTTTTGTGTGAATTCAGAATTGGGAAATCAAGGGGGAAGGAGGTTTAGAGCTGGAGGTTGGACTCACCACTCAAGGTAAGGTTTCTGTGTGATTATTAGGCTTGTTTCTGTTAAGGTTTAGGGAGTTTGGAGTGTGGTTTGTGTTTGAGTTCAAGTTGTTCTTAATTTTCTGGTTTGAGTTACTAAGTATGAAATTCAAGAGTGAATCTTGGGAATAATTGTGTGAATGGGCTTGGGCGTGATGTTTCTAGGTTGTTGTGAGGTTTGTTATGGATTTAGAGTTGGTTTTGGGACTTAGGATGGAGTTTGGGGTGATTTGGAGTGAGTTAGGCTCGGGAAAAACGCGAAGGAAAACCCAGAATTCTGGGCCTGCGAAGGCGTGCCGCGGCGTGGGGCCCCTGACTTGCTGGGTGTCGCGGCACAAGGCCAATTTCAGGACATCAATTTTGGCAATTTTAGGCCTTTGCTCCGGGGGTTCGGGGGATGTCTCCGGGGTATGGTTTTAAGGTTTTTGGGGGTCCCGAGAGTGTGGATTAGGTTCCGGGAAGGTAGCTTTGTATTGATTAGTGACAAAGGATGTTTCATTTGTGTTGTGATTAGGACTTTGGAGAGGCTCGTGGTAGAGGACCGTGCTCGCGGCTTCGTGGCATCGGAAACCAATGAATTGAAAGGTAAGAAAGCTGCACCAGAGTATGTGGTTAGGTTGGGACTAAGTGCTCCCTATGTATGTATGCATTGTTATGTGAATATGAATAATCATGTGGACACGATGGGACAAAGAGCTCCCTATATTTGTATATCATGTCGTGTGATGGTATTATTATGCCATAGGACATGCAATTACCGGCCTAAGGGTGTCGGAATCAATATTTGCGCATTGAGGCGCAACTCGGCCACTGGGAGCTAAGGCAGCTTATCTGTCACTGAGCTTGGTTAAACTGGCCAGAGTCAGTGAGTATTACACTGGGGGCGGCCCTAATGAGTCGAAGACAGTGTGTTAAATAGAGGGTGCGACTAAGGGCGCCAACCCTGAATGTTATTTGATGGATATGACAATCTATTGGTTATGAACGTGAATATTGTGCTATGAATATAGTTGATTGACTGTTTGGATGACAAACTGTTATTACTGATTGGATTAATGTTATGAAATGTTGAATTCTTAGTTGAGCATTGTGAAATATTTTATAAGTGTTGCTGATCTTGCTATGTTATTATGCTTTCTTGCTGGGCCTTGGCTCACGGGTGCTACGTGGTGCAGGTAAAGGCAAGGGCAAGCTGGACCTAGCCTGAGGTGGAGAGCTCCAAGGTGAAATGTACATAGCTAGCCGTTCGATCTCCACGATCGAGGAGTGGACCAGGACAGGGACTACCTAATTGCTTGTTTTGCCTTAGTATGGCTGGTTATTGTATCTGAGTCTTACAATTTCTATAAACGATCTTTAAACTGATTTTTAAATTGGGATCCCGTGTAACTGGATAATGTTTCTTAATGAAAACGTAACTTTTGAGACCAAAACACTTTTAACCCTAGTTCCTCTACTGTTTCATTAACACGCTTTTACTTTAATGACTTGATTAGCAAGTCTGGCACTTTATAAACACACAGTGTAACGGTCTTGGCTATCCAAGGCGTTACATGGGTTTTGTGAATCGTTGAGTTTTTGGTTCGTTTGAGCCTCGGGATTTGATGATTTTGGATCATTGGGAAGTTTGGGAACTTTGATTTTTGGATTTGGAAGTGTTTAGGTATGTTTTTGGAAGGTTTGGGATGAAGAAAATTGGGTTCATGGCTGGTTCTGGGTGGGGGGCCGCGGCCCAAGCTCGAAGAAGCAGCTGAGGGTGTATTGGGCGTGTTGGGCGCCACGGCCCTGGGTAGTGAGCGTCGCGGCCCTTGCTCCTGGTGTGGCTGGGGGCCGCGGCTCAGGCAGGGCTTTGAGGTCATTTGGGTGTTTTGATCTCGGGAACTTGGTTTTAGGCCTCGGGATTGTTCCTACTACCTGGATTAGTGGGGATTGATGTCCCGGAGGCTAGATCTTGGTTCGGGAACCTTTGTTATTCATTTTATTATTGGTGTCCCGTATGTGGTTATGACTAGGTGACTGTTAAGGAACTTAAAGGTTGACCGTTCTCAAGAGTCGTTCTTTTATTCATTCTCGCTCGAATCAGAGGTAAGAAAACTGCACCTTGTGTATATGTGACATGCATGGTTATTGTTGAGGCATGTCAAGTGATTAAATGTGATGCATGTGTTGCACGAGAAACATGTGGTTAGGGCTTGTTATGAATATTGAATATGAGATTGTTCAGAGCTTGAGCCTCTGTGTTTATGCATGGTCCTAATTATGCTAGCAGTTGTTAAGTAAGCATGATGAATGCCCTATATTCGGATATTTGACATATGATATATGTTTGGTAGCATTGCTTGCTTGTGTGTGTGGCACCAACTGTTCAGGATCGGCACTAGTCGTGTATTACTGACCTGAGAGTTAGAAGTGGCATAAGCATCGAGGACGCAGAGCCGATAAAAGATTAGATCTAATCGATATCAGCATTGAATGACTCATATGGGGTATTAATGCTGGACCGACCAGAAGGTTGATGAAAATTATAAGCGCTTGTCTAGTCTAAGACTAGTTACTCAGAGCCAGGGCCAAAGGTCTAGGTGACTGTTTTGTCACATGGCTGAGGGAGCGGAATCCCATGTTAGTGACTTGATAATTAGTCTCTCGTTTAAAGGTATTGACCCCCTGTTAGTGACTTGATAATTAGTCACTCATTTAAAGGTATTGACTGTAACGCCATGGATAACCAAGACCGTTACACTGTGTGTTTGAAATAGTGTAAGACTTGCTAATCAATTCATTTAAATCAAAATGTGTATCTAATGACATAAACAAATTAGGTTAAAAAGAATTTTGGTTACAAACGATTAAATTTTATTAAAATACATGTTTGATACATGGGATCCCAAAACAAGGTTTAAATAACGTAAATACAAAATTCTCATTAACAAATAAATAACCAAGCCACTCTAATGGAAAAATATACGATTTAGGTTCCCGTCCTTGCACAATACCTCAACCATGGTGGCCGAGCAGCTGACAATGTACACCTCACCCCCAGAGCTCTCCAACCCATGGTCAACTTGCCTTACCTGCACCATGTAGCACCCGTGAGCCGAGACCCAGCAAGAAAACATAATATCGTAACATAATAGTATTAGCAGCTAAACAGTTCGCAGAGCATAATCCAATAATTACAAGGCCTTAATCAATTACCAGCAAACCATAAAATACATTCAAGGCAGCACACTGGTCAATAACCAATAATTCAGCTCCAGATACTCATCAAGTCATGCACAATAATCAACAATAGAACATATGGCAAGCAATAACTAGGGTTAATGCCTACAGGCCGCACCCTCTATTTAATTCACTATCTTTGGCTCGCTTAGGCCAAGCCCAGTGACATACCCACTGACTCCAGCCAGTTTAACCGAGCTTAGTGATTAATAAGCTGTCCTCGGATACCAGTGTCCGAGCCGCGCCATGTGCACAAGTATTGATTTCGGCACCCTTAGGTCGTTTATCACATGTGCCAGTGGCATAATACCACCTCATGACATTCATACAATTATAGGGAACTCTTAGTCCCAACATATTCACATGGTTTATCACAATCACATAACAACACATACAAATATAGGGAACACTTAGTCTCATCCTATCCACCTACATAGGTGCAGTTTTCTTACCTTAATTCCAAGTGCTTTAATTAGAAAGGACGACCCCGAGCACGATCTGTTTCCTGAGCCCTAGCTTATCACCTAGTCACAACCAAGATAATGGATTCCATTAATATTCAAATATAGGTTTTCGGGTACAAAACTAGCTTCCGGGAAATCGAATTCCACCAAACACGGTGGTGAAATCGATCCCGAGCACTTTAGGTTAGATTCACGTGCTTTAAAACCCCAAATGTTCAAGTATACCTCTAAAGGCTGCAGCCCTTGAAGCCTAGCTGTGGCCCTGCCCTAAAACAGAACCTAAGACCTCCCTGGAAGAAGACACGCGTCGCGGCCCTTGCTTTGGGTGCCGCGACGCTCACCCCTGGCCGAGCCCTCCTGACTCATCTTCATCCTAGGGCCGCAGCGCTCTAGAACAGAGCCGCGGCCCTTCCCTTCGAGCCCAGAATTTCCACCATTTCCAACCTCTAAACCTTACCCAAAAATCATCCCAAAGCTCCCTATTTCAATATCAATCATTCCCAACACTTTTAAGATAACTTTAACAACATAATTCAACAGAAAACCCAACCTAAAGCTCATTAAAATCCATGTTTCAATCTCTGAAACTCAAGAACTTCAAACACTAAAACCAACCAAACAAAACTCAAATTTAAGCTTCTAATCATGAATTAAAGTTTACCTCTTCAGCTGAACCCCTTCTCTATGCTGAATCCCAGTTAATTCCCAAGTTTATCAGCTCCAATTTAACCTTAAACATCAACAACACAATCATCTTACTACTCAGTCAAAAGCTCAAAGTTTCTTACTTCAAAACACAGTTTAATTCTCACCTTGGCTTTGATTAAATATTTCTTGGATAATCCTTGAACTGAGCTTCTAAATCCCCACTGAATTCTCAGCAATTCCCAGCTCAATCCACTTGGTTTTCTCTTTTTTTCTTTCCTTGTGGTTTTGCCTAGTTTCCTTGAGAGAGAGAGAGAGAGAGAGAAAAGAGCTGAGAAGAAAGAAAAAGGTCGATTTATTTGTGTTCTACTGTTTTCTTAAGTCTAACCTTATCATTTAGGTCAAACCCGAGGCTCGGGGTGCCGGAACCGTCCCCGAGGGCAAAACGGTAAAATTCCCCAATATTCCCGCTTAGACTTCCTAACCTCAAATATATCTCCATATATTTATTTTCACAACCCGGTAGTCTAAATAACTACCCGATACCTAAAATACCCCTGACTTATCCAAAGTCAACTGTTAAGCCCCATTGTGACTTTTCCCGCTATCTAGCTCTAGGATCGCCTCGTGCCGAAAGCTACAAGCACACATGCATACACATATATATATATATATCTACTTATCCACATAATAATGTGGTCTCAACAATTTATCACACACACAATCACGTTTATGCCCAAACGAGCCAAAATTACAATTATGCCCTTACTAGCCAAATAGGGCCCGCATTGCTTATCCAATACCCATATTCATGCTTTCTTACCATTAATTCTCTTAACCTCCAATTATGCCCTCCCGGCACACTAATCAAGGCCCTTAAGCCTCATTAATAATTTTGGGTCGTTACAACTATCCTCTCCTTATAATAATTTCGTCCTCGAAATTTACTTAAACACATCAGACAGTAAACCCCATACCTTTGACGATAATTCCCAAGGTCTAATGCCTTTACCCTTAATATTTGATGATACTCAAACGTGAGTAACAATAATGTTTCACATGATCTTGTCTGAAAATTATGCTTTCTTTAACTTTTACTTACACTTCAGATCTGTTGAATCCCCAGAATTTGTTAGTTCACAACGATCACTTCATTGATTTGTTCTCATTACCAGAGATACTAATGAATCATCACCCCTACCAATGTGATCTCAGCTTATAGGCCCCCGGCCTAAACCTTGATACAACCTTAAAATTCTTGTTGAATCGAAAGTCAGAACTTCCCTTGTCTACACACACTTTGGAGAGATACAAATCTCTGCTCCTGGAACTTTGTATTTTAAAGTTAATAACTTTCAATTTCTTATGTCCTTTAAGACAAGCAGACACTCTTGCCTAAAGGATTCCAACAACCTTTTTGGTCTTTCCCTGAACCAATACTAAACCGTAGTATCCATTGTTTTTCATTTCTCTACTTTATATAGTACTCCTTGCTTTTTATCTTATCATGTCCTATGCCGTGTCACCTTAGCTGTACTCCAACATCCAATACCGTGACTGTCTCATCAAAGAATACACTTCCCTTGATATCCCAAATGTTGCACATTCAATGCCTAATCCCCTAACATAATTGTTAAGCCCGCAGATTGCTATCCTATTTGCAATCAATCAGTAATTCCAGATTCCAACTTTGTTTTCTTCGCTCTCTGGTCCCTTTCCATAGTTTAGAAACTATAGGGTCTCAACTCAACATTACCAATGCTCTACTTCATTACTAATTTATACAAACCAAATTATGCCATCTCATTCAGCTGAGTTACAACTCCTCTCCTGTTCAATCTCCTTATTTACAGTCTAATGTGGTCCATTCTTATGATCCATCATCATATTATTTTACTTTTCAATATCCGAGTATACCAAATTCTACCATCCGCTAAAACCTCCCGGTACATCAAACCCTAGGAGGTGGAACAACACCCACCTATAATTCTCATCTCCACATCAAACTCTCATTGGACCATTCATCCGATCCTTGTACCTTATCTTGTATTATACTCATAGGGTTCTTCCTCGTTTCCACAAAACCATCACTCTGGATTCCATTATCCAAAGAAAACGTATATGTTCATCACCACACACTAATACTATACCCATCTCAATCGTTACCTTGTCCATTCCATTGTAATTTGTGGCATTATTTTTAACTGACACATACCTTCCAGGTAAGAGATCCGCCTCTAATTAAATCCCCTCTTCGTACAGTCGAGGACTTCTAACATCAACCATCCATCTACTACGTTCCATTAAATTCTAGTCTCAAGATTATCTTTCTTACCAATGACCAAACACTCAAGTACCTTACACTATGCATAAACTGTCAATTTAAAATTCCATGTGTATCCACCATGTTCCCATTCTTTTACCTCTCGCGAGGCTCGATCCATCCTTGCGTCAGTCTGAGCCTGGGCATGCCCCGACCCGTGGTGTACCCTCACAGTTTTATATCTTTATCAGAAGTTCGCTTCTTTATACTATTCTTCCATATCCAACCATAACACGTGTATTCCTGCATCACCAAGTGCTAACCAATTCTTACCCTGTCTTCTAAACTCTGATTTGACACTATCCATTCAGTCTAACTTCTAGTTTTACTATTCCTCCAATCTCTGGTGTAGTTGTCTGTGAAGATACTTATGTGATAGATGACGCGTTTGCCAGTCTCGTTGTGCTTCCTGTTCTTCAAACGTTATTCAGTAGCTTCTTTGTGGCTTCAGACCAAATCTCCTCCTACCTGTCCCTTCTTCTTGTAGCTCTACTCTGAGTACCCCTGGCGAAACCAATTTGACACTTCATAGAACCTTACCTGTGACCCTGCTTCCTTAGTGCCAATGTCTTCAACATAATGGTCACTTGCTTCTCACTTTGACTAGAGAGTAATCTGACATACCGCACGTAAACCTGAAGAAGACTTACATGTACCGCTCTTATATTTCCCGCTTGAAGAACTTACCTGTGTAGCTGAAGCTTGAACCAGTTAAGAACCCTTTTTACCAAATTTCCTCACACCCTACTCAATACAAGTAGTAATTCCTTAAATGTCTCTTTCCTTGATCTCCAGCTGGTAATAACCATATCGTAGATCAATTCCTGGAGACATTGTCTCGTCTTGTACCCAACATTAAAGCTTGTCATTCCTAACCGACGATGCTAACAATCCCCGCATCATGATGCTCTGTCTAATCCAAGGTCAAATTTCTTCAATTGCTTCAGTAATTCTTTCTGTCACCCAGTACCGACTTCCACAACATTCCTGATAACAAACCTACCTGTAGTCCGACCTTGAAGTACACCCAATCTTTCCTTATATACCCATCTAAATTTTCCACTGGTCAGCTTAGTTTCCATTCAGTCCAATTAAAATACTCCAGATGATATCCCCTACAATCCATGGTTGTCTCTTAACAGATTCACTTTCACTCTGACTCATGTTGAGGCTTCCTTATGACGAACTCTATTGTTCTCACTACGAACCTCTTGATTACTTGTATCCCAATTCATCAGCCAAAATTTTCTAATTCCTCCTCAATAAATACTACTATCTTCAGCTTCTCGCACAATACCCTTGAGGCAAATTCTCTATGTCTAACTCTCTCTCGGAACATTCTCAACACTGAATTCTTCCAGCTTGTTACATGACTAAACATAGACTATCCAGTTAAATACTCATCTTCGAGGAACCAGCCTCGAACTTCGAATGTAACGAGGCATTCTAGTCTTCCGTTCCCTCACCATGGGAAATCCATCCTAACATATCGAATTATTTCATGTAGAAGTCGTGCCCTCACCTGACATCCTCTCAGGTGGCGTCCTCTGCCTTAGGTGCATACCAAATAACCTCCCTGGTTCCTGTCACCATCTTGACAACTACCTTTTCAATCAGACCCCTTTCCTATCACAAACTAGGTGCCCTAGCACTGTCTGGGGTCCTTCTACCTCGATAATCGAGAATCTGTCCTTACTGAATTCTACCAATAGAAGTACTATCTTTTGCATCCCTTTCCCTGCAACATTCATGCTCGATACCTCATTCCACAGATCTCAAATAACATGTCCTTCTCTACTGCTCAAATACAACCAAAGATCTAATACATTGGAGCGGCCCTGTCACCCTGAACCAATCCAGAATTTAACCTTTACATGGGTCATTATTCCCAACTACCACCGCTTGTATAAATTTCCAAAATGAAGTATCCAACTCCTAACACTCATTAACACATGTTGTCGTTGTCTTATCATTTCAAATCAAACTCATAGATTTATTAATCTCCGCAGCTCAGATTGTGTCCTTATAACTTCTTTTATCGAATCCCCATTTGAGTTCTTTCCAACCCACCATGCCAATATCTCAATCTGAATACCATTTCCTAGCATCCTCCTGCCACAAGTACTTAACACAATCCCTTAGTTATGACCTCTCACCTTTATATAACCAAGAATGGAATTAGCTTTGCCCATCCACTAAATAATTCTTAGGCAAACCCAAACCTTCCTCTTCAAACCAGAGGATAGCGCCTTTTAGGCCCTCCATTTAATATCCTTTATCTGTCTGTACCCTTATACTAAACCAACACAATTTACTCATATGCTAGCGAACATCTCTGCGACTCTCAGGGTAGATGGAGGTTTCCAACCCCAATTATCATCTACAACCCTCCTGTATTACGATGCCATGTCTACTTAACCATCCTGGATGCAAACATTCTGAATTCATCCGCCACTGCTGACTAAACTTCTTAACCCTGAGGTTCACACTCCGAACCAAACCACATCCAGGTCCAAGTAATCACAATATTCAAACACACATATAACATAATAGACATTAATTCACATTTCTACGCACTTAGCTACCAAATTTATTGATGCCATGTTTATTCACACATTCTCATGCTTCCTATAAATCAATAAACAAGCATAACATATAAATTCAGCTTGGGCAATCACCCACAAGCAATCAATATGCAAACTATTGTTCAAATATTCATTCACGTGCAACAGCAATGCTGATCAGCACGCCTCCATCTCATAATGCAATAATAGTCAAGGGCCAGGCCCTATCAGTTCTCATGCTTCCTATGGTCATACAACATAATACATTCATACTTCAATCAAAAGCTTAAACATACCATCTCATATATTCAATTATAGAACCTTGAGTCAAGCTTGTCTTTAGCGGCGAGTGTACATGTCCAGCCTATCTCCAGGAACCCTTAAACCTAGGACGCTCTGATACCAAGTTGTAACGCCGTGGATAACCAAGACCGTTACACTGTGTGTTTGAAATAGTGCAAGACTTGCTAATCAAGTCATTTAAATCAAAATGTGTATCTAATGACATAAACAAATTAGGTTAAAAAGAATTTTGGTTACAAACGATTAAATTTTATTAAAATACATGGGATCCCAAAACAATGTTTAAATAACGTAAATACAAAATTCTCAATAACAAATAAATAACCGAGCCACTCTAATGGCAAAATATACGATTTAGGTTCCCGTCCTTGCACAATACCTCGACCGTGGTGGCCAAGCAGCTGACAATGTACACCTTACCCCCAGAGCTCTCCAACCCATGGTCAACTTGCCTTACCTGCACCATGTAGCACCCGTGAGCCGAGACCCAGCAAGAAAACATAATATCATAACATAACAGTATTAGCAGCTAAACAGTTCGCAGAGCATAATCCAATAATTACAAGACCTTAATCAGTTACCAGCAAACCATAAAATACATTCAAGGCAGCACACTGGTCAATAACCAATAATTCAGCTCCAGATACTCATCAAGTCATACACAATAATCAACAATAGAACATATGGCAAACAATAACTAGGGTTAATGCCCACAGGTCGCACCCTCTATTTAATTCACTATCTTTGGCTCGCTTAGGCCAAGCCCAGTGACATAACCACTGACTCCGGTCAACTTAACCGAGCTCAGTGATTAATAAGCTGTCCTCGGATACCAGTGTCCGAGCCGCGCCATGTGCACAAGTATTGATTTCAGCACCCTTAGGTCGTTTATCATATGTCCCAGTGGCATAATACCACCTCATGACATTCATACAATTATAGGGAACTCTTAGTCCCAACATATTCACATGGTTTATCACAATCACATAACAACACATACAAATATAGGGAACACTTAGTCCCATCCTATCCACCTACATAGGTGCATTTTTCTTACCTTAATTCCAAGTGCTTTAATTAGAAAGGACGACCCCCGAGCACGATACGTTTCCTGAGCCCTAGCTTATCACCTAGTCACAACCAAGATAATGGATTCCATTAATATTCAAATATAGGTTTTCGGGTACAAAACTAGCTTCCGGGAAATCGAATTCCACCAAACACGGTGGTGAAATCGATCCCGAGCACTTTAGGTTAGATTCACGTGCTTTAAAACCCCAAATGTTCAGGTATACCTCTAAGGGTTGCGGCCCTTGAAGCCTAGCTGCGACCCTGCCCTAAAATAAGACACGCGCTGTGGCCCTTGCTTTGGGCGCCGCGGCGCTCACCCCTGGTTGAGCCCTCCTGGCTCATCTTCATCCTAGGGCCGCAACGCTCTAGAACAGAGCCGCGGCCCTTCCCTTCGAGCCCAAAATTTCCACCATTTCCAACCTCTAAACCTTACCCAAAAATCATCCCAAAGCTCCCTATTTCAATATCAATCATTCCCAACACTTTTAAGATAATTTTAACAACATAATTTAAAAGAAAACCCAACCTAAAACTCATTAAAATCCATGTTTCAATCTCTGAAACTCAAGAACTTCAAACACTAAAACCAACCAAACAAAACTCAAATTTAAGCTTCTAATCATGAATTAAAGTTTACCTCTTCAGCTGAACCCCTTCTCTAAGCTGAATCTCAGTTAATTCCCAAGTTTATCAGCTCCAATTTAACCTTAAACATCAACAACACAATCATCTTACTACTCAGTCAAAAGCTCAAAGTTTCTTACTTCAAAACACAGTTTAATTCTCACCTCGACTTTGATTAAAGATTTCTTGGATAATCCTTGAACTGAGCTTCTAAATCCCCACTGAATTCGCAACAATTCCCAGCTCAATCCACTTGGTTTTCTCTTTTTTTCTTTCCTTGTGGTTTTGCCTAGTTTCCTTGAGAGAGAGAGAGAGAAAAGAGCTGAGAAGAAAGAAAAAGGTCGGTTTATTTGTGTTCTACTGTTTTCTTAAGTCTAACCTTATCATTTAGGTCAAACCCGAGGCTCGGGGTGCCGGAACCATCCCCGAGGGCAAAACGGTAAAATTCCCCAATATTCCCGCTTAGACTTCCTAACCTCAAATATATCTCCATATATTTATTTTCACAACCCGATAGTCTAAATAACTACCCGATACCTAAAATACCCCTGACTTATCCAAAGTCAACTGTTAAGCCCTGTTGTGACTTTTCCCGCTATCTAGCTCTAGGATCGCCTCGTGCCGAAAGCTACAAACACACATGCATACACATATATATCTACCTATCCACATAATAATGTGGTCTCAACAATTTATCACACACACAATCACGTTTATGCCCAAACGGGCCAAAATTACAATTATGCCCTTACTAGCTAAACAGGGCCCGCATTGCTTATCCAATACCCATATTCATGCTTTCTTACCATTAATTCTCTTAACCTCCAATTATGCCCTCCCGGCACACTAATCAAGGTCCTTAAGCCTCATTAGTAATTTTAGGTCGTTACATTTACCCCCTGTTAGTGACTTGGTAATTAGTCACTTGTTAAAAGGTACAGACCCCCTATTAGTGACTTGTTGATCAGTCACTCGTTCATTGTTTGAATTTATTTGCCTGCTTGAATAGGGTTGTATTTTCTAGGCATATGCCTTATGATTTGATGACATGTTATTACTGTTCATGAGCATATTGAGTTTTCTTGCTGGGATTCGGCTCACGGGTGCTATGTGGTGCAAGTAAAGGCAAAAGAAAGCTGGACCATCCTTGAGTTGGAGAGCTTAGGTGACGATGTGTACAAATGTGGCTGCTCGACTACCACGGCCGAGGGTGGAAAGAGGAACTAGGGTTAAACCATGTTTTACCGCTTAGATCTGCTGGTTGTAAATATTTTCTTGTAATAGACCTTTAAATTATATTTTTGGGATCCCAATGTATATAATAAACGTTCTAATGAAACATTATATCTTAACCAAAAATTTTAATCCCTAAACCGCTAATCATACTTAGTTACACGATTTTGGCCAAATGACTCGATTAGCGAGTTTAGCACTGTTTATAAAGCATACCGTAACGGTCCCTGGAGTTTAGGGCGTTACAATAGTGGTGTTTAGCGGCTGGGGATTCCTTCTTGAAAGGCAGGTGGCAACCACCCACCTTATTTATAAAAGAGTGAGACTATTTGCACCCATTTTTTCTTTTCTTTTCTTGTGAGGAGCACTCATTTTTTCTCAAGCATTCCTATCCCATTTTTTCTTTCATCGCCACTATTAACTATTTAATTGTTGTTGATAAATTGACATACATATTATCATACAAAAAAAATAAAAATAAAAAACATTTATATAGCACCTAAAAAAAAAGTTTTTCATGTGTATATGTGCGGGAGTAATGCTAGACACACACCTAAATTGCACATAATTTTACACACAATTATGTGAAATAAATTTTAACCAAGATAATTTTAAGTAGAGACCAAATCACTTTTAATTATGTGATTAAGATTAATTACACATCATTATGTGTAAATAATATGTGTAGTTTGAGTGTGTCTCAATCATTACGCATGTGTCTAATGGGATGGAGATTCCTCACATAAATTGGGAATGAGACAGAGGCGAGAGCGTGAGTGGCACTCCTCACTTCGTCTCATCTCTGTTTTGCTATGAAATTATCTTAGTGAAGATTATGTAGAGTTAGAGGATATTTCTATTTCAATCTATTATACTTGGGGATGGAAATTTTTCTTGAGATGGGGACCCGTCCCATTTGATTCATAATTCTGTCTTCATCCTTGTTCCCATTTAAAAAAAAATTATTTAATTATATGTATACATATTGTAATAAATCTTTTGTTTTGTTTTTATTTTTGAATAATGCATATATTTATATATGTATATATTATGTTTTTAAATTTGTGATTTTTTTATTAATATGTATATATATTTATTGTGCTACTTTAGTTTTAGTTTAAATAATTCTTTTTTTATTTTATATAAATGGGTCCTTATAGAAATCCCAAACACTATGGAGAATCCATGTCATCACCCCGCCAAGGATTAGGCAGTAGGCAAGGCATGGATGGGGATGGGAGGCTTAAATGGAGGGCAAGGACAGGGACGAGGATGGCATTTCTTGCCCCATTTGTATCCCTAATTATACCTTGGATAGCGACCGATGATAATGCGTTGCTCGAAGCAAAATTCTGCTCGACAATAACATTACTAATGCTGTTATTTTTATTTTATGATATGCAAGTGTACATAATAGTTAAGCAAGTAATAAACTAGAAAGTATTTTAATCATTTCCACAGGGATTTTTTTATGCTAAATATTGCAATAATCAACGCTAAACAATTTGGGTTGCAAACAATTTGACATGATTTAATTAATGAAGATTTAAGAACTAATTCATAAAAATAAAATTAAAATTAAATCAAGGGAATAGTCAAATTGTGAAATGAATGATGAGAGTAGCTTGGAATATTAACTCCCCCTAATCTAAATCCTTCCAGAATTCAAACTACCTTGTGTTTCACTTAAGTTGATCACTCACTGGCAAAATTTAACAATAAATATAGCTTAATTGAACAAGAAATACTTTGCATAAATTAAAGTCAACAAGTTAAGTATCACTACAAATTAGGGTTCATCAATACCTCTAACTTTCAAGAAATTAGCTTATTCTAAAAATACTAAAATAACCACAAAATATCAACACCATTGTTCTATGAGTTCAAGATAAGAGGAGATTCAAATACTAAATATGAAAAAAGTAAGAGAATCTAGCCCAAATGGTAGAAAGTTTCTTCTCCTCTTCCTTTTCTCCTTTCTTTTCTCTTCTCCCACATTCTCCATCTTTCTCCTTGGTGTTTCTGGTTCAAAAGTTGCAGTAAATGGTCTTTAATGGTGGTGTTGGGCAGCTCGAATCTTTGTGTAGTGAAGTGTGAGTGATTAATTAGGGTTCCCCAAAATGGATAGAAACCCTTTCTTTCTCATTTCCACGTGGGGTCCACTTACTTTCCCATAAAAATCAGCTGATATCCTACTCACCCTCCCAACTCAGCACACCATTCCAACTCATTTAATGAGTTGCCAAGTGTGCATGACTCAAGCTGACTACTGACTGTGCACACTTTATGCAGCATTGTTGAAATGATGTTGTAGCAAAGTTTCAGGATTTTAACTCCAAAATGTTGTCTTTACACATTTTTCACTAAGTTGTCCAAGCATTCATTCATTCTGGTCTTCAAAATAGATATCACACTTTTTAGCTCTTAATCCAATTATTTTCCAACAATGTTTATCATTAATTAAAATAAAATTCACAAACAAAATTAATAGATAAAATGGTGTGTTTGATGCGCCGTATCAAGTCATATTGAATTGTATTATAATGAATTGTGTTTTATAACATATTTTTATATTGTATTATGTTTGGTATTGATTTGTATTTTCATATAAATATATAATATTTTAATATATCGTGGTGCGCCATGGCCACAAGTCTTCACTCATGTTGGCAGGCATTGGAGGGTGCACGGTGCTTGAGAAGGACAGAGCTCCAGTGTATGCCACAAATCTGGTAGCTAGTCTCGAGGGCCTACCAACATGAGTGTAAGCATGGTGCCTTGAGGATTGGACCATGGACGTATGGGAGTCCTTGGACCGTGACGAGAGCTATTTGGATAGTATCGAACGAGGCATGACAAAAAGTGTTGGCACGTCAACTTGATGTTGGCTCTTGGCCACAAGTGCTACCTTGGCTTGCGAATGTCTAGATGAGCATCAATGTTGGGATTAGTCTTGCCATAGTGAGAACCTATGGACAGTGTGAGCATCGTGGCTAGAGTCTTGATGCACAAATGCACTCATAGATGCTTGAGAGCGTGACTCAGCGAGAATTGTTCGAAAGATGGAAGTATGCAAAGGCACATGGTCGAGTCAAAAATGTGTCCATTGCCATCTGAATGGTTGGAAGGCTAACATAGGCTCAGAGGAGTCAATGTGTTGCACAAGCATTTTCATTGTCAAAATGTCAATTCTTGACAATCTATGTTTTTTTCGCCAATTAGTTCAAACCTTCAACATACATGTAAAATTTTACTACATGAGAACTTGAAATGAATTTCGTCACATTAAGTACTCGAACTTGATCACTAAGTCATCTAAAAATAATTACCCTAATAAAAAGTTAACTAAAAATAAAATGAAAACAAAACTTGATCACTAAGCAACAAAACATTCAAGAACAAAATTAAAATAAGGATTCTGGCTTTCTCCCAAATGAGGCGCAGGCTTCGACCTTATCCTTCTATACCATTATTTCATAAGTTATTCAATACAATGGTATCCGATAAATATGTATGTTTTTTTAAATCTTGTAATCAGCTAATACTCTGTTTCCTACAATAAAATTACCCTTTCTAGAAAGGAAAAATTCAGGGAAAAAAAAATCTACCAAATCATATTTTACACCTTTATGGGGGGAAACTAGATTCAGTTACCAGCACGGTGGTCCAAATCTGGCTGCTATAATTTCTAGAGCTGAGGACGCACAAAGTCCACTAATTTTGTTTTACGAATGCCAGTGAAGACGAATAGAAGGTGGAAAGTTAGAACTGTCACCAGACATCCCTAAGATATCGCCCATCCATCTGTAGTTTCTTCACTAGAGACTCGGCCTTTGATGAGTCCACACATTCCTGAAATCATAAAAAAAAAGTTTTTGATATCATCTATTTCTCACAACGGTAGGTAAAACTAAAAATCATAAACAAAAAATGCTCAAAATTAATACTAGCCAAAAGTTATCTTTTTCTGAAGAAAAAAAATGCCAGCTTAAAAGCAACTTCATTTCTAATTTTGTCATTTAATTACACTCAATACCCTTAAGTAACAGCTAAATACTCACTGGTAATTGTCATAAACTGCATGACTGTGAGAACTACATCAACCCCGGCGGAGATTTTTTATTAGTCAACATTGATCATGAAACCAAATTGTAACATTTGATTATAAAAAAGTCAAATTTCAGTGCCAACGTAGAGAGTAAATAGGTTATGATTTCCCATGGCTGAGGAACATTGCAGCACAGTTATCCTAAAGCTATGTTTGTCATTGTTGTCCTAGTCAAGGAGTCACTGATATATAAGAATTGTAACATTGACTAAAAGGTTCTAGTTATTCCTTAAGCAATAAGTATTATTATGAATATTTGTATAAATGAGGTATATGGGTATTATACTATTATATATGTGACATTGTGATGAATATGTATATACATTCATTTATATGGCAGAGACAGAGAGAACTATCACCAGTTCTTGTACTATGGTATGCAAAGTTCGATGAACATCTCTAGCCATGCCTTTGGCATCACCACATACGTAGAGGTATCCCCCTTGTGATATCAAGCTCCAAACTTGAGATGCCTGAGCATGAAGCTTAATTAAACACACACCAAAAGTGTGTGAACATCATGAACAGTAGCCACAGTTTTCCAGATGCTAATACTTACTTTATCAATGATCTTATGTTGAACATACTCCTTTTGCAGCCCCTCTCGTGAGAATGCAACAATCAACTCTGACATCGCACCTTGTTCTACAAAATTGTTTAACTCATCCTCGTAGATAAAATCCTACAAAAGCAAAGACAAATTGGACAACATAAAGCATACGAGTACGATGTTCTCAAAAGATATAAACAACTCATGAGTCAGAGGTTACTACCATCCTACGATTTCTACATCCAAAAAATAGAAGTGCAGGACCAAGTTGAGCACCTTCCTCTTTAAGAGCCAATCTTTCCTGGAGAACGGTAAAAAATATTGAAACTACTTTCCCTCATATATGTATACAAAGAAAATATAAGGAGTTAAAGTAATTTCAAACCTGCAGAAATCCTCTGAAAGGTGCTAAGCCAGTTCCAGGTCCCACCATGATAATCGGAATTGAAGGATCAGCTGGTAACTTGAAATTAGATTGCCTAATAAAAATAGGAGCCCAGCTACATTTTTGACTCTTCTCGAGAGGCACTGCATCCTGAGTTAATCCAAAGAATGATGGGTTTAGCACCTTTAGTTTTTTGCTAAATTGTCCAATATGAGATGCTACCATGCTTTTTGCATTTTACATAACAAAAGACTTAGTATTTAGTGGTTCACAGAATGACAAAAAGTGCAGCATGTTCAAAGCTCAGCAGTACCTTCATCCAGGTTGAACACACTCCTTTGTGAATTCTGCCAGTGGGACTTGGACCATAAACCAATGCACATGTAACATGGACACGATGAGGGGATAACCTGCCTCACAAAGACATTTTTTTCAGACATGTTTACATTGCTCATAAAAAAGTTTTGGAATGCAAAAGGAAGTAAAGTTGTCACCTTGGTGAAGAAGAAATTGAGTAGTAACGAGGCTGTAAGCGAGGGGCAACTGCAGCAAAAAATACACCAAGTGGAGGCTTTGCCGATGGAAATTCAGCCATTACCTCAAGAAGAGTTCTCTGACTTCCAATAACCCATTTTGAGTACTCGTCCTGGACATTAGAAGCAAGACCCAATATAAACAAGGCAAGTAAAAGGAAAAACAGTTCGGAGGAAACAACAAGAAAATTTGAGACAGGGCTGCACGTAAAACCTTCCCCTGAGGCGACGATAGAAACTTCAGTTTTTCTGCTTCACTTGGTTCAACAGCATGCGCAGCCAAAGCAATTAAGGCAGCCTGGTAGAGAACGTAATAATGAAGGGGTAAGTTTTTGCTTTTTTTGTTTTTTAAAAAAGAAAACAACAACAGAAAGGAACCTTATAAAAGGAAACTGCTTAAACATACCTTTCGAGGTGAGGTTAACAAATCAGCATAACGGGCCAATGCACTGCGAAGTGTACAAGGTCCAGGAAATGGAGGAGGTAAAGAGCTTTCAAGGGGAGAACCATCCTCATTGTCAGTGTGGATACAGAACAACAAATCTAAAGGCTGACCTAGCAATTTTCCAGCTTCTTCAACTATTTCATCAAGGTTCTCTGCATAAACACCCACGTGGTCTCCAGTTTCATACCTGAGGAAATGGAAGGGAGTTAATCATACCTGAGGAAATGGAAGGGAGTTAATCATCACCTAATTACAAAAGAACTAACACAGAATAAGAAAAACTTATAGAAATTTGATTTACTTTTTCCAAGAAGTAAGTTTAAGCTTGTTTAATATGAGGCCAGGTGTGGCGTGCTGCCCCTTTGGCACACCTACATAGGGTCATTTTGTAAGTGAGCATGCATTGGTGCTTGATCATTAGTCAATCTTGCACCAAGCAACCTCATGGGTAAGGTAGTGGCAATATTGTAATTATGCATGTCTCCCAGTCAGAAATCATATATGTTCCTGGGAAGGCCTTGTATCCCTAGAATGCTCCTTAGGGGGGATGACTTGGTGACTTAGGAAAGCACCATGGCCACCAGCAGATAGGGGCACAAGCTCTGTACTCCCTGCAAGGCTACGTATTAATAAAACGATGTTTATCAATACTTGCCCGTGTATGCTTCCTTATTGTCTCTGTATTACTTGATTGCTGCCTTCGTTGGGCCATTGCGTGCTACTTGTCTTGTTGTATGCTTTTGTGTGATGTGGACGTTCTATGGAATGACTTTCTTTGTGATTGCTCATACTTCGTTATTGCATGTTGCATGTACGAGATGTGTTTGTGGCTAACCAATGAGTTTGTTTGCACATAGGCGTAAGTTGTAGGCTAACTTACTAGCTTGGAGTGCCTACAAGTGTCGCACATTCTGTCTACTTGGAGATCCCAAATAGTCAGCTCGTGACATTTGGTATCAGAGCCAAGTTAGAGAAAGCTTGGTGGAACGCACAAATGGTGAGCAATACTCAGAGGATCAAAGCGCTTGAGAAACAAATGGGGGAAATAGATGGCCTGGACGATAGTGTCAGGGATCTATCCTCTGCAAGTCGCAATTTTGGATCGTCCGACACAAGCAATCGCCTAGCCACGCTAGAGAAGGAGAATGACGTTCTGCTAGCCCGGATAATTGCGTTGGAGCAAAGAAATACTCCCACAAGTACATCTGATATCCCTCGGTGGGAAGAGCGTATTGCGGCAGTGGAGCGCATGTTGAAGGACCAACAAGACTCCATAAACGACATCATGGAGGACTGGAGGGAGTCAGTTGGTGCACTCAGAGATGAGATGACTAAACTATCCGCGAAGGTGAACCTAACCATGCGAGCGGTTGGGAATGCGCCTACAACGGATCCCATAGGTATGGAGTATGGCCGAGTGAAAGTGTTTGACCCAGGACCTTATAATGGGGCTAGGGACACAAAGGACTTGGAAAATTTCCTCTTTGACATGGAGCACTACTTTAGATCCGTGCGGACCGAATCCGAAGGGAAGGTCGTCATGGCTACTATGTACTCGTCTGGTGATGCCAAGTGTGGTAGAAGAGCGTATTGCGGCAGTGGAGCGCATGTTGAAGGACCAACAAGACTCCATAAACGACATCATGGAGGACTGGAGGGAGTCAGTTGGTGCGCTCAGAGATGAGATGACTAAGCTATCCGCGAAGGTGAACCTAACCATGCGAGCGGTTGGGAATGCGCCTACAACGGATCCCATAGGTATGGAGTATGGCCGAGTGAAAGTGTCTGACCCAGGACCTTATAATGGGGCTAGGGACGCGAAGGACTTGGAAAATTTCCTCTTTCACATAGAGCACTACTTTAGATCCGTGCGGGCCGAATCCGAAGGGAAGGTCGTCATGGCTGCCATATACTTGTCTGGGGATGCCAAGTGTGGTAGAAGACAAAGTATGATGACATTGAGCATGGTAGATGCAAAATCATGTCATAGAGAGATTTGAAGAGAGAATTGATGACGCAGTTTCTACCAAAAAATGTCGCCTACATGGCTCATCGCCAGTTGAGAGAGCTTAAGCAAATCGGGACAGTCCGGGAATACGTGAAGAAATTTTCGGGACTGATGCTCGATATTAAAGACATGTCCGAAGTAGACAGGCTCTTTTGTTTCCTCGAATGACTAAAGTCGTGGGCCAAGCAAAAACTTCAGAGGCCGCTTGTGACTGACCTAGCCACCACTCAAGCTACTACTGAACACTTAACAGATTACACACCGGAGAGCAACTTGCCGAAGAGGACTACCCCTCCAACCAGCTCAAGTAGTGTTGGGAGTAAGAAGTCTGGGAAGTTGTGGCAAAGTAGGAGTGGGGGAGGGAAGAGGGCAGCAGAGTCGGTTCTTCCAATAGGACAGACAACACCGTAGGGAAGAAGCCACTAGCTTGTTGGCCCTGCAAGGGACCACATAAATCGGCAGTTTTCCCTTATGGGGGCAAGCTAAATGCCCTCATTGGCCAAAAGGAGCAGCGTGAAGGAGAAGAGGACGAAGAGTATGCGCACATGGGCGCTGTCCGCTTGTTGAATGCTCTCAAGAAGCATGGTGAAAAGGGGAAGAAGGCCCTGGGGAAGGGATTGATGTTCGTGGACACCACCATCAACGACAAGTCGACCAAGAGCATGATGATCGATACTGGCGCCACACATAATTTCATCTCGGAGCTCGAAGCCAAACGATTGGGACTAAAGCTGGAGAAAGATGCGGGCCACGTGAAGACAGTCAACTCAAAAGCCTTGGCCACAACAGGAGTGGGTAACGGCGTGAAAGTCAAGATTGACAAGTGGGAGGGGCAGACCGACTTGGTGGTGTTCCATATGGACGACTTTGATTTAGTTTTGGGAATGGCATTCCTAACCGAGAAATGAGTCATTCTAATTCCTGCTACTGGGAGCTTGCTCATAATGGAGGAGACACCATCGATGATGCCTACAAAGGTGACACCACCCCCTAGTGTGAAGCTTTTATCAGCCTTATAGTTTAAAAAGAGCATGAAGAATCAGGAGTCCACTTATGTGGCGGTACCCGTCGTGTTCGAAAAAACCAATGGAGGAGATTGTTCCACCTGAAATTAAAAGGGTCTTGAAGACGTATGGGAATATGATGGCAGATAAACTCCCCAAAGCCTTGCCACCAAGGGGGATTGATCAGCAGATAAAGCTGGTCCCAGGAACGAAACCTCCAACTAAAGCCCCTTACAAAATGGCACCCCCGAGCTAAAAGAGTTGAGAAAGCAATTGAAGGAGTTATTGGAGGCAGGCTTCATCAGACTGTCGAAGGCGCCGTTTGGCGCACTTGTGCTATTCTAGAAGAAACACGATAGGAGCTTGAGACTGTGCATTGATTATAAAGCTCTCAACAAGGTGACAGTTCGCAACACCAACCTCATCCCTCTGATTGCTATTTGTTCGACCAGCTAAGTGGAGCAAAGTATTTCACGAAGTTTGACCTGAGATCAGACTATTATCAGGTGAGGATCGCAGATGGGGATGAGCCAAAGACAACCTGTGATTCTCGATATGGAGCATTCGAGTTATGCCGTTTGGGTTGACGAATGCACCAGCCACTTTCTGCACACTGATGAACCAAGTATTCCACGAGTATCTAGGCAAGTTCGTGGTAGCCACGACGAAGGAGCATCGAGAACACTTAGCTCAAGTGTTTCAGAAGTTTAGAGAGAAGCAGATATATGTGAAGCGCGAGAAATGCTCATTTGCGCAGGAGAGCATCAAGTTCCTAGACCACATTGTAGAGTGTGGCCGAATTCATATGGACCTGGAGAAGGTGAGGGCAATCCAAGAGTAAAAAGCCCCCAGAAATGTGAAGGAACTACGAAATGTGAAAGAACTACGCTCTTTTCTTGACCCAGCCAACTACTATAAACGATTTGCGGACGGCTACTCAAGAAGGGCGACACCCTTGACCGAGTTGTTGAAGAAGGGTGTGACTTGGGCGTGGACTAATAAGTGTCCTAAAGCATTCAGGAGTTTGAAAGAAGCTATGATGAAAAATCTTGTTCTTGCCCTGCCAAATGTCAGCAAGCCCTTCAAAGTGGAGACCGATGTGTCAGATTATGCTTTGGGAGGGGTGCTTGTACAAGAGGATCACCAGGTAGCATATGAGAGCCGCAAGCTTTCCGAAGCTGGGAGACGATATACTGCCCAGTAAAGAGAACTCCTCGCAGTTATCTATTGCTTGCGGGTGTGGAAACATTATTTGCTGGGGTCGAAGTTTGTAGTGAAGGCGGACAACGTAGTGGTTAGTCATTTCCTTACCCAATCGAAACTGACCCCTAAGCAAGCACGATGACAGGAGTTCGTGACAAAATTCGACTTCTATTTTGAGCACAAGGCAAGATGCCTAAACCAGGCAGTCGATGCCTTGAGTCGCAAAACAGAATTGGCGACTCTAAAGATCTTGGCTAGTTTGTCGGCTAGCATAGTGAATACTCCCATCAAGGAGCACATCAAAGAAAACCTGGAGAATGTCATGACACTTTGTGGGCGGGTCATACGGGGCAATGTTTAAAAAAGCAGTTTTGAGGTGCGCCTCAGTTTGAAGCGGAAAAAAAACGCACCAAGGCGTGCGCCTTGCTTAGAAGAGGTGAGGCGCTGAGTTGAGGTGGGTGAGGCAGAAATAGAGAGAGGCGTACACATCAATGGTGTATTTCGTAATGGGCTTTTTTATGCCCAAAAAGGCCCAAAATAAAAAACTGGCCAAAATAAGCCCAAAGAAACTGATCAAAACTTATCTTAAATAGGTTCAAACCTAATAAAACTTAAAACTTGGATTTAAATAGGTCCAATAAAACTTAAAACAAATAAAATTAGAAACCCTACCTACTCACTCACTCAGCCTCTCCTCTCCTTTCTATCGATCTTCTCCTCTCCTCTCCCTCTCGTTCATCTCCTCTGCCCAGCCAGCTGTGCCTTTGAAGCAGAGAAAGGAAAAAAAAAAACGAAACCTGCCTTCCTCCCTACCTCTCCTCTCCCTCTCGTTAATTAAATATTTGAGGCATACGCCTCAATGCGCCTTGAGGCGTACGCCTCGCCTCACAAAATCAAAACGACTTGAGGTGTAAAAGCGGTATTTTAAACATTGATCCAGGGTGTTAAAGGACGCATGCCATTTTGAAGCAGGGATACTACTGGCCACAGATGCGAGATGATGTAGTGGAGTACACCAAGACCTGTCTCATCTGCCAACAAGACAAGGTTGAGAGGAACAAAACACTAGAGTTGTTGGAGCCATTGCTAGTCCCAAGCCGACCATGGGAGAGTGTCGCTTGACTTTATAACCAACCTACCAAAGACAAGGGATTTAAGTGCGATCTTAGTGGTTGTGGACAGATTCTCGAAGTATGCGACGTTCATCCCAGTGTTGAAGTACTGTTCGGCAGAAGAGACAGCACGGCAATTTTTCAAGTACATTGGCAAATATTGGAGAGTGTCCTAGAACATTGTTAGTGACCGAGATGGGAGATTTATAGGGAGCTTTTGGTCCGAACTATTCAGCCTTTTGGGATCACAGTTGAACATCTCCTCGAGCTACCATCCACAGACAGATAGGCAGACAGAAAGATTCAACGAGATGTTAGAGGAGTACTTGCGCCACTTTGTCAATGTCAACCAGAAGTAATGGCTGCAACTACTCGATGTAGCTCAATTTTGCTTCAACTCTCAAAAGAGTTATTCATTGAATAAGAGCCATTTTGAAGTTGTTAATGGACAACAACCACTGTTGCCCCACACAGTGGACGAATACCGCGGTCGAAATCCGCGAGTCTTTCACTTCACAAAAGACTAGAAGAAGACTACAGAGATTGCCCGAGCATATTTAAAGAAAGCATCAAAGAGAATGAAGTGGGCACATCAGAAGCGCAGACCACTGGAATTCAAAACAGATGACTTAGAGTTGATCAAGCTGAAGCCCGAACAATTGAGATTCCGAGGGGACAAAGACATCAGACTTGTTCGCAAGTACGAGGGTCTAGTTCTAATCATCTCAAAAGTTGGTCTAACTTCCTACAAAGTCGACCTACCAAGGTAGATGAAGATACATCCGGTCCTTCACGCCAGCAACTTGAAGTCGTATCATGAAGATCTAGCCAATCCAGCGCGTAACTAGTCAACCAGAGGAGTCATCATTCATCCAAGGAGCAAACGTCAACCTGAAAAAATCCCAGCGGAGAGAATGGTCACCACAGACCGTAAAAAGCACAAAGAATATCTGGTAAAATGGAAGAGGCTCGCAAACGACGAGATAAGCTGGGAGAGGGTGGAAGACTTGAACGCCGAAGAATTAAGTGGGGGAGAGTATGGAGTGCTACCCCTTTGGCACACCTACATGGGGTCGTTTTGTAAGTGAGCATGCCTTGGTATTTGATCATTAGTCAAGTCTTGCACCAAGCAACCTCCTGGGGTAGTGGCAATATTGTAATTATGCATATGTCTCCCAAGCAGAAATCATATTTGTTCTTGGGAAGACCTTGTATCCCTAGAATGCTCCTTAGGAGGGGTAACCTAGTGACTTGGGGAAGCACCATGGCCACCAGCAGATAGGGGCTCAAGATGTGTACTCTCTTGCCCTATCAAGGTCATGTATTAATAAAACGATGTTTATACATACTTGCCCGTGTATGCTTCCTTATCGTCTATGTGTTACTTGATTGTTGCTTTCGTTGGGCCATCGAGTGCTACTTGCCTTGTTGTATGCTTTCATGTGGTGTGGACGTTCTATGAAATGATTTGCTTTATGCTCGCTCATACTTCGCTATTGTCTGTTGCATGTACGAGATATGTTTGTGGCTAACCAATGAGTTTGTTTGCATGCAGGCGTGAGTTGTAGGCTACCTTGCTAGCTTAGAGTGTCTGCAAGTGTCACACGTTCCGTCTACTTAAAGAACCGAAATAGTCGGCCCATTTCACCAGGCACAACAAAGCTCAAGTAAAACTCTCACTTCTCTAATCTTTTTTTCAGCATGTTACTCATGACCAAGCTAAATGACAAGCCATTCAACATGTGAAAATAAAGACAACATCTTAGTCGATAAGACATTATAATGAACTAGATTTCGCCAATTACATTAAATTCCTTTTACATTTCTCCCTCTCTATGTGAGGGGCAGTTACACAATGATAAATGGAACAGGAAATGCCCAAATGGAAAAAGTAACAGATAGCTTAAGTTTAAAAATATTTCTTATTCTAATTTAACTTTTAAATTGATGCATGAAAGAGAACTCAAAATTGAATCATGCAAATCAGCAGAAACTAGAGATTGTGACCATATGCTGGAGGAGTATTCAAACAAACACCCCCTTTTTCACAAACAATTTCTTTTATAATATAAAAAGGGGCTTGTACAGAGATTGTGTTTATTGCATTAAAAATCTGATAGACCCTTATGAAAGTAATTTTCTACATTGACATTAAGGGTATTTTTTGGTATATTGTTCTAGGTGGTTAGGGACAAATGGGGTATATATGAAGTGGGAGGGTCAGTGAATAGATCATTGAATACCTGCCATTGTGGGGAGTTGGAAGTCTCTCGAATACCAGCCATTTTCTTATTGTATGCTCTTGCCATTTCTTTAATAAAACTCAGTGATGTTTCATCTTCTTTATCTTTCTTGCTGGTTTGTTCTAATATTTTCTGTATATGTTTAGTGGTTCCTATCAAAATCTCTTAACAGAAGCACTGAGTATAGATATGAACTTACGTTATACCAGTTCCAAATATATCAAACTCCAGATGTATGCAGGATCTATCAGATTCAGGCTTGTGAAGCTCCTTTTGTGCAGCAACATTAACTCTGCGGCAAAAATATTGAGCTTGAAACTTAGTGATGAAAATATTCATAAAATAAAAGGGCAATATACTAGTAATATAGAAGAAAAAATGTTTGAAAGAACCAAAAAAGTTCATATCATTCATTACCTGCACGGATGATGAATGTCAAATGTAGCATTCCCATTTGCCATATTCAAGCAGTTATCCTCAAAAGAGGTAACACAAGGATCATGAATCACAAGCCTGTATTCAGGAACTGTAGCTGTATATGGGGTAGATACAGTATTTGCATCATCTTCGTCTCGAAGTAATAGATCCAATTCAGGCCACAATGATTCTTTCCTACATAATAGCAAACATACAAATCATGATGCAAAAGCTCAATCTTCCTAGATTTAGTACAACTAAGGAAAAACAGAAGAAACTATCATCATAGGAATAACGCACATACCAAGCAGAAAAGTCATCCTCGATACATTGCTCATCATCACCAAGGCCGACAGGAATGAGACGCTTTGCTCCTGTGTAAAACCAGAGAGCAAATTTTAATAAATACCAGCAAATTCAATTGTTACTAAGAAAATAAATAACAATTATATACAGTATATGACAAATAAACAACAAATCTAAGAATTTGAATTAAGTTTGCTACATTAATCAAAACTAATCACTGCCAAAGAGGTTCACCATAAAGTTGTCATTGCATCAACTTCTCCGCAACAGAAAGTATGCCACAAGGAAAGCTTGGGCATGCTGATATGCATACCACAAGGAATTTAGTACATGCTAATTATTCATTATCTTGTCCTTCAGACATATATATACTAACTTGATATGAAAGTGATAATTGCTATTATATACATAGCAAATCAAAACTAAAACTTACCAAACAAATCTCATTATTCAGTTAAAATATGGTTTCCATTAACTAATTTTCACTTGGATTTGACATACCTTTAGATAACTTGTAAAACAGTAAGCAATATTTTTTATTTGATAAGATTCCACTCCAAGTCTATAGTATATTTGCAGCATAATTCATGGGCAACATTCAGCAAATTAGCAATAATGCAGTAAATAAACTTGTACCAAATTAGACATAAAATAAAAAAAAATAAAAAAGTTGATAGACTAAGAGAAAGTTATAAATTGGCAAAAAGGTAAAGAAATCCAATGAATAAAATTTTCATCAATGAAAACAGAAAAGAATTCAACATCAAAAATTTTATTGACCTCGTAAATTATAAAATATAAAAATTAGTAACTTAGACAGTTACTTACCTTGTTCACTAAGTTGTTCATCAATCACTATCCCAATCTGTTGCAAGATGGGTTCCATCAGATGACAATTTTTTAAAAAAATGTAATAAAAAAAATAGCATTTTTGCCCCCGAACTAATAGCATTGTCTGATTGTGCCCCCGAATAATTCGCAATATTTTCAATTCCCCCGAACTATTCCCCGAACTATTCCCATTACTGCATTGTGGGACTTCTGTTACTTTCTGTCCTATGTGGCTAACGGGGAGCAGATTTGGCACTAACGTGACAGTGCAACGTGTATAATTAAAATTTTATAAATATTTAATTTAAATTAAATAATGAATTGAAAATCAATTTTCCCCATAATCTTCACTCCCATCCTCCTAATCTTTCGACACTCCAGACTCGACCCAATCCACCTCCACCAAAAAAGTACATTTTTTGCTCTATTTCTGAGTAATGAGTTTGTTAAGAATCAATGATTAATGCATAAATTTGAGATTTCAGAGTAATGGGTTTTTCTAGGTATTGTGTGCTTGCAGGTGAGGGTTGTGATTAAGGGTCGAGTTTAGGGCGTGTTTTATAGGAACTGGACTATTGAGAACGTAAACCAATTGGGTTTGAAGGGTTGGGTTCGGAATAGGAAAGATGGGTCTGTGGGGGCTCTTTTTCTGGGAACCCTGACTGGGTCAAAGAGATGGAACAGAGGTGCCGCTGGGGTGCTTCGCATCTGGGTTCTTGCAGCTGGGTTCGGGGACGCGCGCGCCTGGAATCACGTGGTTGCCTCGATTGGGCTGATGCACCTGCGCGAGAGGTTGGGCACTTAGGCGAGCATGGAGGCAGATGGAGCTGGGGGTTGCAGAGGAGGCGTGGATGGGTTCTTGCAGCTAGGCATGGAGTCACAGATGGGTTCTTAGCTTCAGATCTCTGCTTGTATGCCGCCGTGGATGGTAACCTGTGATGTTGAAATTTCTGGGATTTTGTTCTTTGGCTACTAGTTTTTGTTTGTTGATTTTTGAGGTATAAATTCTGAGTTTTATGGATGAGGTTGGGGATGTGTAGATGTGTCGATTTTTGCTTTGGCTGTGGTCGGGGATGTGCAGATCTAAATATATTCTTTTGGCTTTGGTTATACATATTGAAGTTGTATTTTGGTGAGATTTGTAGATTTTTCTTACTCATAGTATGTCTAGATTTAGGAGTTTTTTAATGGAAATATGTATATTTAAGTTTATGAATAGATTTCTGGTTCTATTCAATTTGTTCAACATTGTTCATGTTTATTGATTTTCAATTAATTATTTAATTTGAATTAATTTTTTTAGTAAAATTGATTTTTAATTTTTTAAGTAAATTATTTTAAAAAATTTAATTATACACGTGGCACTGTCACATTAGTGTCAAAAATGCCAAATAGTTTGGAAAGAAAGTAACAAAAGTCTCACAACTCAGTAACGGAAATAGTTTGGGGGAATTTAAAACATCGCGAATTATTCGAGAGACACAATTAGACAGTAATAATAGTTCGGGGGCAAAAATGCTATTTATTCTAAAAAAAAAAAAAAAAAATCATATTTTACCTTATTGAAATGTTCATATTGCCGATTACCTAAACCAAAAACACCATATCTGAGTTGTTGAAGCCAAGCACCCCTGTCTGTTCCCTGGACAAGAAAGCAAAATTTAAACTTACAATATAGCTTAGAAAGCAAAAGCACCCCTGCCCTTTCCCTGGACTGAAATATATCCAACTGAAAGAGAGAGAGAGAGACTATGGAAATGCCAAAATATTAAACTTAGAATTTGGCATCATAGTGACTTGAAACAAGCAACCAACCTCGGTAAACCATTTGTAAAATCTAGCGGCATTATCTGTTGGTTCTCCATCTCCATAACTACAATGTCAGGCCCAAATGTAGAGTAAATATTATGCTATCCAAATATCCATATTAATCTTATTTATCGAAATTTAAAAATATAATTGTTTATCTCACGTGGCCACCATAAAAAATGACAAAGTCTCTTTCTTCAGTTTTTCTTCATATTGATCTTCCTCCGCAGCATAATCATCCTGATTGAAAGTGAGCCATAAACAACATGAAGTAAAGAAAAATGTGAAGCTGATTCTCATATGCAATGTCTAGAAAAAATTTCCATCTAGCATACCAGATCAATAACTTTGACAGCTGCTTTCTCATATCTTGCCTTGATCTCTTCTGCTAATGCCTAATTGAGAAACACAAAGGAAAGCATAACAGTTAGATGATAAAAAGACAATGTTAAAAAGTTCGACTTCAGGACTTGTTAAATTAGAAAAATAACATAATTTTAACTTGGCAAAAAAGGGTTAGAAATTTTCGGTTCTCATAGATTGCTCAAGTTACAAACAGCATTTTAGCAATGTGTCATCAATGACACAGCAATAGGCATTCATGTTATAGTGAGTTGCAACCAAATATGAGTTTAGTAACCTAAAGCTCACAGGCAAATAAAGATTCACATAAATTCAAATCTTGTAAATAACCATAACATTGTTTTACAACCATGTAAAAGAGTCGTCTTCGAAGAAAAAAGAATCAATCCTAACTTCCCCTCCAGCCACAAACGCATGCGTAGAAAATTCTACACAAAGGTTTCAAGCCAAAGCCTCGATCTTCAAAAAAAAAAAAAAAAAAGTCAAAGCTTTGATCCAAGTTTCCACTTAACACATTACTATGTTCCTACTCAACTTCCGGTTCCCGAAATCAATCTTTACTAGCTAACCACACTCATCATAATAATAACAAAAAATTCAATTTAGCAACGACAAAACAAAACAATAAAGTCTCCTTTGTGCTCTACCTTAGCAAAGCCCTCAGCGGTACCAGTCTGAGTACCATAGAAGACAAAGACCTTGGTCTTACCAGACCCAACCTCAAGCTCTTCATCTTCATCCTTGACCAAGAGCTTCGGCACCACCAGAGGCTTCACCTCCTTGCTCCGATCCGACGATTTCCTCCAAACCAGCACCAAAACCCCAAATATCACTGCCACTGAAGTCGTCACAATCAGTATCATTGAGTCCGTGACTGAACCCCCAAATGAAACGCCAAGCAATGACTCAAGCCTCTGAACCAACTCCGAATTCGAACTCATGGCGTCGATTAGAATTCAAAACCTATTCCGAATTCGGAACTCGAAAACAGTCAATCGAATCGGCCTTTACAGCTCTGGAACCTTCTCGCTTTAAATTATGTCTCTCTGCATAGAGAGAGAGTTGATGAATGGTGAGTAAGAACGCCAGAGAAAAGAGAGAGATCAGAACATGAGCACGAGTTCTTCCCCCCCCCCCCCTCTCTTCCCTTTCTCTTTTTTCTTTAAATTTTTGTGAATTTGAGATAAAAAAAAATATTATTACTAAAACTTTTCGTGTAATTGATAGAATTAATGGAACTTTTTGTGCGTTGACAAAAAAATAGGGAAAAAAAATAGCCGTAGGAAGTAGGAACATCAATAATTAAAATAAATGTTTAGTCTTTGGACTTTTCTGCGTGCACTACTTTTTTTCTTAAATTACATTTTCATTCGTACATTTTGCTTTCTTTTCTCTTAAATAGCCTTAGTTTTCAATACTGTGCATCACTATAAATGTTTAAACGGTTTTTTTTTTTTTTTAAATGATCATATTATTTTTTTTTAAATTGTAAGATAATGTTTTGGGAAATTATTTTTAATATATTTATGTCATTTTTTTATAATATATAATATTATTTATTTATTTAAAATTTAAATAATTATATTTTCTAAATAAAATTAAATAAATTGGCATTGTATATTAATTTTACTAATATCTATATAAATAAGAGTAAGAGTTTTGAGGAGATTGGGTGACACTCTCTTTTTTTTATCATCTATTTTCTTTATTTTGTAGTTTTTTCCAATTTTTTATTTAATATTTATTGAAAGAAATAAAAAATTAACAATTAAAAAAATATATATATAATCCCACTTAGTTTACAAATCATTATGGTATTATACACTTAGTCTATATATAAAGTACTATTAGATTACTTTGATTTTATCCCAACATTAGTATTTTCTTCTTATTTGGGTGATTGATTTAACTCAATCTTGCTCAAATACCACATAATTATATTTTTTTTTTAATTTATCAAATTTAATATATTATTTATATCTATAAAAATCTATATCAATATCAATCTATTTCTTACTTTTTTTTATCCTATTTTATCTTTATTTTTTATCATTTTTTTATTTTACTTTTTTTAATTTATGATTATTAATATTAATAATAATAAACATTTATTTATTTAAACTTGAATAGAATATATTTTAACGTCATATATAATTTAAATTTGAATTATTTGAATTTTTTATTAAAATGATATATATATAATCTATTTATATCCATAAATATAAAGAAGACTGTCATGAGAACGTCAAAAACGACAAGCATTTAAGAGAATACAAACGACAACAGACAGTTTATGAACAAAAAGTAAATAACACGAGATTTTATAGTGGTTCAGCCCCGATGATCGGTAATAGCCTAATCCACTTAGAGATTTTATTACTGTATTCACACTCAAGATCAGATGAACCAGTGTCAACTAAGTTTCTTCAGTGCAAATATTCCAGAATACAAAAAAAGGGTTCTCTCAAGAAAAAACATTTCTTTCTCTAGACACCTATTTACTCTTAATTTGCCAAAAGTCTTGTTACGATCCTCCCAATCCTCTATTTATAGGCCTGGGATCCTCAACTGATATCCCCTTTAGATAGGGATATTTTATTATTCATCTTATATTTATATTACCAGAAATGTTTAAAATACAACTGATTCCTCAATTTAAGTGAGGAGTGAGAGATTCCCGGGTGTTTAGACCAATTCTTGCCACAGTCGTTCCGGGGATTTTGCGTAGTCTCACATGTATGTTGATTACTCCTTCAAGCTTTCCGTGGACCAAAGGTGGTATATGCATGGCTCTCCTCGGACCAAAGGTCATGCAAGCTTGGCTCTCCTCGGACCAAGGTGGTCCGAGCCAACTCCCTTGGCACCTCACCTCGGGTAGGTCCGAGGCAATTCTCTTGGCTTCTTTCCTCGGACAACTTTGAGGCAACCTCCTCCATGACATGTCCGATCGGACATGATGGCCTTCTCCTCGGACCAAGGTGGTCCGAGGCATCCTTCTCATGCCTTCTCCTCGGACCAAGGTGGTCCGAGCCAACCTTCTCTCTTGTTTCTCACCTCGGACAAGTCCGAGCATACCTCCTCCATTCAAGGTCCTTTCGGACCTTGTGGCCTTCTCCTCGGACCAAGGTGGTCCGAGCCAAGCTACCTGGCACTTCACCTCGGACAAGTCCGAGGCATCTCTCCCTTTGGCATCTTCAACCATGTCCGATCGGACATTATGTGGTCTTCCCTTTACTGAAATCTAAGTCCCAATTCTTGGCTTGCATGGGACCTCTTTCCCTTAGCCTTCTTACCTCGGACACATCCAAGCCAAATGCTTGAGAGGCTCCCAAGCTAAGGTCCGATCGGACCTCCTGCCTTTATCCCTCGAGCCAAAATCCAAACCCCTCCTTCAAGCTTCTTGGACTTGGATTTAAACCAATCAATTGGGTCTTCAAACTGGGGTCTGAGCCAAGCACTCCTTAGACCAAATATTCTCCTTGGGTGTATTTGACTTGACCATGCATCTCTCAAGCAATTCAACTTCTTAACTGATGTATTCGGCTACTGCTAAGCCAGATCATCCAACTAACTCATGCCATGTGTTAATTTTATTGCCAAATCATTCTTTTCAATTTTTTGGGATAACAAAGAGCATCAATGAGGTAATGTGGCACTTTAAAATATCTTCAAACCAATCCATCTATTTTCTTATTTTTTATTCAACTTCTAATAATTTATGGTTATTAATTAATATTTTATGATAATTTATCTTTTTTGGTCCCAAAAACTAACTACATAAACATATTTGTTTTGGAAATTGTTGGACTCTGATACGTGTAATTAGCAGTAAAATAAATTTGAGCACATATATGAATTAATTATTATTTTTAATATGCATATGTATCTACAAACTGTGTGAAATAAATACCAAATGACTCTTTTGCAAGCATTTTATCACGGGTAAAGATTCAAACTCATTATCTATATGAATGAGCTTCAAATTTTAGAGCAACAATTTGATTTTGTACTATAACACGTATTATTGTAAATATTATTTTTATTGTGGAGTCCACAAAGTAAAAAATCATGGGATACCAACTATGTAACATGTACTTGTAGTGTACCAATGTTTGTGCATTTCATTTATCAGTTTACACAAAATTTGAATAAAAAATAATTAAATAAATTAGTTTTAAATTAAAGTCATGAGTTAAAATAGTTGAAAATCAAACAAAAATTAATAAAATCAATGATAAAAGTAGCTGTGAGAATTGAGTGGTACATATAATATTTTTAGAAAAAATAAATATATCTAAACATCTATAACTATTTACAAGTACTTATATAAATGAGAACTATAGAGAAGTGATGTGACAACCTAAAATCATCTATATATAATTAGCTATTTTTCTCATAATTTATGGTTTTTTCTAATTTATTTTATTTAACATTTATTAAAAGAAAGAATTAATTAACAATTAAAAAAATTCTTATAGTCACACATGTTTTAAAAATCATTGTGGGTGTTATACTTTTAAGCTATAAATATAGTACTATTCATTCACTTTGATTTGTCAAAATATTAGTATTTTTTTCTTATGTGAATAATTGATTTAACTCAATCTTACCCAATAATTATATATGTTCGGGTTTTATGCCTTAATTAAAACTCAATTTATTTGTAATCTCATTTTATTATCAATCAAATAATAGATAATATCAGCCTAATGGTCGAAATTATCATAGGTTTTAGGCTCGTGAAATTTCTCATTTATTATAAGCTCATTGGACTTAAAATAAAGGCATGTATTATTTTCTATTGATTTGATTAATTAAATAATTATTTAAATCATTTATCAAATTAATTATTTATAATTTGAACATTGATTTAAACTTATTTATTAATTTAAATATCAATTTATCTTAATTAATAAATCTGTCATAATTTCTATTTTTGTTGACCCAAGATTTGGCCAACTGACACGGAGTCAAAACGTGATTGATATGAACGAATGTATAGAGAAGAACGCAATGACAAAAGTAAAGAAAACACAGTAATTTATAGTGGTTCGCCTCCAGGATCTGGTAATGACCTACGTCCACTTAGAATAATATTGATATAAAATCAGAGGGGTGATCAAAGAACCAGGGTTCGATGAGTTTCACTCTTCTCTAAAGAACAATACAGATTTACTTGGAGAATTACTATCGTTTCCTACGATTCAAAAGCTTAAAAAAGGTCCCCCTCCCTTGAGCTATCTCTTCTTATTTATAGGCTCAAGGAGGGTCACAAGAGATTGTTACAAATATTCTTCCCTGAATGATCGGATATCCAGAAGATTATATGAGATAAATTCGGGATTCATAAAGATCTTCCCATAAATGTTGCCTTGTACGCGGAACTACCGACCAGACTGGTCGTGGGTAAGACAGGCTTACCCTGCTTCTACTGTGTCTCCTGGTCGATACTCTAGTAGGCGCTTCCAGGTATCAGCCATGTGTCAAAAGATTATTTGCCACGTCACCAATGCTAATTTATTGGATAACATTTGCCCCCCAAAGTTTATTTACTATGAATAGTAAATAAACTTTGAACGAACGACCCTTCGGTAACCCCTTCTGACGTGTCACAACCCTTCGTGTGTTTTTGAAAAAAGCAACCCACTTCTGTCTAATCATGTCCTTTCAGTTCCCCAGAAACGATTTCGATGGCCATCCCGTTTCCCCATACTTAAAAAAAGGAAAACTAATGATTATACTTTTTTAATATCAGAGAATACTTATATAAGACCGTCGAAGCCTCCTCTTTCTTTTTACGCACGCCATTATCTTAACAAAAAACCCTAAAAACCAGAGCTTTAAGCTTTTCCGAAGACCGTTCTCTTGCCCTTCCAAGACTCAGACCGTGGGCTCTTTAATCTCCGAAGACCTTTCTTCCTCCTTCACGATCACTTTTCTTGGTAAGTTTTTGAAACCCCATGCTTCTAATTTCTCGTGATGCATGCTTCTGGTGGTATACTGTTTAAGTCTTTCTGTTTCTGGTTTTAAATGCCTGTAGACAAAATGTTTTGTAGGCGCAGTAGAGTTACGATTTAGTTTAAAAATTCAGGATCATGCTTTTTAGGACGTAAAACCGAAGTAACATTTCGATTTTTAAGCCAGTTGAAAAATAAATTTTTCCCGCCCTAAGGGGAGTTGAAAAAGCTTTCACAGAAAAACTTTTTACTTTCACCCTTTGATCCGCCTTTCAAACTGTTCGTGTAGAAAAACTAGCTTTTTAATAGAATGCTGTTGTGTAAAAGCCTAACTTTTATACTCGACCAGCGCTATTCTAAAAGCTTTTTAGAGTTCTATTTCCTCACCTCCCCATTCTACTGTTTGCAGACTTTAATGCCAGATTTGTGGGGAGGTGAAAGACCCATTGACGACGACCTTCTTGCCCAGCTGCTCGAGGGGGAAGAACAACCAACTGTACGCGTCCACGAGATTCCTTTTTCGCGATCCTCTTCCAGACCCCATCCTTCCTTTCCAATGTCCCGCTCCAAGTCCTTTGGCAAGAAAAGGCCCGAGTCTGAAAGCAACCCTACTCCTCCTGCCCAGCCTGATTCGCAGGCTAGGGCTCCCTCGACCAGTGGTCGAGAAAATCTTGTTCCTGACCCTAATATCCAAACTAGGGCTCGTCCTCGTCATCGGAATCCGCCTGATGTCGAGTGGTATACTCCCCCAGCCAGTTCAGTGACCCTTCGAATGGTTGTTAACTGTTTCAGGAAATTCCCCCTTACGGGGGTAACCATTATACGTCCCCCCGAGGACCAGAGGGCTAACCGTCCAGGAGGGGCGAACAACGCCTGGTCCCGGTATCACATTGAAGCGGGAGCTTATCTCCCTCTTCATCCCTTCTTTGTGGGGGTGGCCAATTATTTCGGCGTCGCTCCCTTCCAAATAACTCCAAACGGATATAGGATGTTGGCCACACTCTATGTCCTGTACAAACTTAACAAATGGCCAGAACCTTCACCCCATGAGGTCAACTATCTCTTTGACCTCAAGTCTAACCCACAGCACAACGGGACGGGCTTTTTCCACTTCTGCCACCAGGAGACCGGCCGGACGTTCCTGAGTGGTACTACCCACATATCAAACATGGGGCACTACAACAAGGAGTACTTCTTTACTCCGGACATAACCAGTAATAACTTGGCCTTCGCGAGAGGAGGTATAAACATATCTTCGTCTAGTCGATACTTTAACATAGAGTGTTTCCTTTCATTTTTCCTCAAACTTGATCTGTTTTTCAGGCCCTTGGTTACGTCCGACCCCAACACCAGACATGGTGTTGAGGTCTAACACTCTGGCCAGGATGTCTGATGCAGCAAAATGTGTCAAGACCCTAACACTTGAAGAGAATTTGAGGTCGTCTAGCCTCCTGGCTCCTCGCCATGAAAATAGAGGGTCCGTGGTGGACGAAGCCACTGCCGCGGGGGTTCCCGAGCAACAACCTCCTGTGCCTCCTCCCAGGAGGAGGCCAACAGGAGTTACGATCAGGGAACCCACGGGTAGCCCTTTCGCAGAAAGGCCTTCTGCTCCCCAAGGCAAGGGGAAAGAAAAGGCCAAAGAGCCTATTGTTGACTTGGGAGAATCTTCCGATGATAACGGTAAAGTTATTTCACTTTTAAATGGTTTGCCGATTCCCTGTCACTTGTTTGACGGGGATGGAAACTTTACATATGCTCCAAACATAGGATCAGATTTCTTCATGCCAGATAATGAGTATATGACTAATATAGTCAATAGTGTAGCGACCAGTAGTTGTAGCTCGGGTATTTACTTTGTTACCTCCTTTCAATTGTCTATCTTACTTTCACCTGCCTCCTTTTTATAAACTTGCTATGTTTACCTTCATGCAGATATGTCAACTCCCAACATTTTTGACATGTACCAGGCCGAGGAGGAAGAGGAAGTTCCTCAACTCCAACGGAAGCCCAAGAAGAGATCTGGCGAATCCAGTCGAGGCCCTCCAGCCAAGAAGGGTCGAGCAGAAGATCCTCCTCAGAGAACGTCTACTGGGCAAAGTCCTGCACCAACTGGGCAAACTCCTACTCCTCCTCCAGCTCCTTCCGTGCAGCAAAACGCTCCCGCCTCGCCCAACCCTCCAGCCGCACTAGCCAGAGAGCAACTTTCTCGCGAAGAGGCTCATGGGGCCAGACTTATGAGCCGTGCCATTCGATCTGCCAGGGACCGCCTCGATCGTATTGGCAAAGGCGAGCATGTTAGGGCCGCAATGGTCCAGGCTGAAGAGCTGCCAGTCGATCAGATCCTGAACAAGGCTTTGAACGAAATCTCCAGCGTAAGTGTTTCTTTATTCTTCGAGTTTTTAGTTTTTTAGCCCTCGTGATAAGTTCTAACTCCTTTTTCTTTGTGAACATGCCTTACTTTCTGCCATTACTGCTCGTACCCGAGCCGAGGCTTACATTGAGCAGGTCGAGGCAAAAGCCATCGAGAGGTATCAGGTGAAGGCGGCCGAGCAGCTTTCGGCTGCTGAGGCTAAGCATGCTAAGGAGTTGAAGGCAGTGGTCCAAGAGAGGGACGCAGCGGTGACTAAGCTGTCAGAGGCTGAAGCTGTGAAGGAAGCAGCGGTCAAGTTGAGACAGGAGTACCGAGATTTCAACAAAGCTCATCTCTGCGAAATCAAGCATCTAGGGGAGGTACTCAAGACCAAGGACGAGGCCATTCGCACTCTCGGGGGCAAGGTGAAGCAGTTGGAGCTTGACAACTCCAAGAATCTGGAAAAGTATAAGAGGACTACACTCCGATGTTTCTACAATTTCTGGAAACACAATCAGGGTGCTGACTTTAGCTACCTTTCAGAGGAAGTCAGAAATGCGGAGTTGGCTCGATGTGCTGCCCAACTGGCCGAAGAGGAGGCAAGAGCTGCAACCCCTGCCACTCCAAACGTCGCTGGTGTAGAAGAAGAAATTGTCGAGGAAGCGACTAACCAGGATGCTGCCCAGGACCCTCCGGCCCCGAATGCCTCTTGAATTCTTCTCATTTATTTTTATATTTTCTTCTTTTTGGATATACGACCCAAGGGTCGTGATGTAAAGACAATAGTTTCTTTTTAAATTTTTCTGCATGGGCAGTGAATCTTTTTTCTTGAACAATTACATCCAAGCTGCGATGCTTGCGGTGTAAAAGCTTAACTCTTGGTGCTATAATTATTTATTATAACATTTGTCCGTATGACCGGACTTAGCATAGTACTTTGGCATGATTTAACAAAACATAAATTTTGAAAAATACTCTAAGTACTGCAGCATGCTTTCACTTATTTTGTTCATGTGTTTACATACCTTGAGAGTATGTGTTGCTATCGATGTGCCTTATATGCCCCCCAAGTGATCGAGGAGCGTGAGGTCCTTGGTCACTTGCCTTGACCATAACCTGTTCGAACATTCCTGTTCGTAGTAAACTGATACTTGTAATACAGCAAAACAACACACGTAATGAGCAAATACTTGTAAATATAAATTCACAAAGGTTGGCAAGAATGACTGGCTGAGCACAGTCCCTTATAATCTCATATTAAAAATGGACTAAACATGTCTTTACGAGTGATTCTAAAATAGAATCTTACATATACGAGCAGTTAGCCATACAACGTGGCTAACCCTCTTTGCAAAACTTGTAAAAATTAAGAAGAGAAATTTAAACAAGCCAGTCCTTTAAGAAGGGTTGTTCATTGATAATACTTGCGCAGGTGTTCTCCATTCCAATAGCGCGGAATGAGATCTCCGTTTAAGCGTGCAAGTTTGTAGGTGCCTGGGTGAAGGATTTCTTCAATCTGGTAAGGTCCTTCCCAGATAGGTCCGAGCACTCCAGCAGTGGGGTCGCAGGTATTTAAGAAAACTCGTCATAGCACCAAATCTCCGACGTTGAATTTTCTTTCTTTAACTTTTGAGTTAAAGTACCGGGCGACTTTTTGCTGGTATGCAGCAACTCGGAGTTGAGATTTTTCTCGTATCTCGTCGATCGAGTCTAGGGACTCCATCATCAGCTAACTGTTCACGTCCTGGTCGTAAGTCAAACGCCGATGGGAGGGGGGATCTAACTCGACAGGTAACATGGCCTCATATCCGTAGGTTTGGGAAAATGGGGTATGCCCTGTTGCTGTTCGGTGAGATGTTCTATACGACCAGAGGACTTCAGGCAGTTGCTCTGGCCACGCCCCTTTGGCTTCTTCAAGTCTTTTCTTCAGGGTGTCCTTAAGAGTTTTGTTCACGACTTCGACTTGCCCATTCGCTTGGGGATGTGCAACTGAAGAAAAACTTTTAATAATGCCATGCCTTTCGCAGAAATCGGTGAATAAGTCGCTGTCAAACTGGGTCCCGTTGTCTAAAACTATCTTCCCGGGTAATCCATACCGGCATACAATGTTCTTGATGACGAAGTCAATAACTTTTTTGGTCGTGATGGTTGCGAGTGGTTCAGCTTCAGCCCATTTTGTGAAGTAATCAACTGCCACAACTGCGTACTTTACTCCGCCTTTCCCTGTTGGCAGGGATCCAATCAAATCTATCCCCCATATTGCGAAGGGCCATGGGCTTTGCATCTGTTTTAGTTCATTTGGAGCTGCTCGTGGGATCTTGGAGAACCTTTGACATTTGTCACATCTTCGTACATACTCCATTGAATCCTCGTTCATTGTTGGCCAGAAGTAACCTTGTCTTAGAACCTTTTTTGCCAAACTCTGCCCCCCAGCATGATCTCCGCAGAAGCCTTCATGCACCTCCTTCATGAGCTCCTTAGCTTTTTCTGGTGTAATGCACCTGAGTAGTGGCATTGAATATCCTCTTCGGTACATAATGCCATCGACCAGTATATACCTAGCGGCCCGCCTTTGCAGAGTTCTGGCTTTGTTTTTATCTGTTGGCAGTGTGCCATTCATCAAATACTCCAAGTATGGCGCCATCCACGTATCTTCTACACGAATCTCCATATTGGCTTCGGCCGCTTCTATGCTTGGCTTACTCAGTCTTTCTACTGGAACTATGTTCAAGGTATCAGCATCCTTTGCGCTCGCGAGTTTAGCCAAGGCGTCTGCATTCGAATTCTGGTCTCGCGGAATTTGCTGGAGGGTGTACTTTGTGAACTGGGCTAACAAATCCTTTGTTTTATTTAGGTAGGCCATCATCTTTAAGCCATGCGCTTGATATTCCCCCAGGACTTGATTCACGACTAGCTGAGAGTCACTGTAAATATCAAGCGTCTTTATGCTCATGTCTCTGGCCATTCTCAATCCAGCTAGGAGTGCTTCGTATTCTGCTTCATTGTTTGACGCCGCGAAGTCGAACCTGATTGCGCAGTGAAATCGATGCCCTTCCGGCGTTATCAATATCACTCCCGCTCCAGTGTGGGATTCGTTAGATGAACCATCTGTGAATAGTTTCCACGAAGGAGTTTTGTCTTGGGGCATGGGCGCTTCAGGCTGTTCGCACTGCTCACTGCCTGGGAATTCGGTGAACTCCGCAACGAGATCGGCCAAGACTTGTCCCTTTATTGCTGCTCGGGGTGAATAAGTTACATCGAACTGCCCTAGTTCGACTGCCCATTTTAACAATCTTCCAGCTGCCTCAGGTTTTTGGAGGACTTGCCGAAGGGGCTGGTCGGTTAAAACTGTAATAGGATGGGCTTGGAAGTAAGGACGCAACTTCCTGGAGGCTAGAATTAAGCAATATGCTAACCTTTCAATTGGCGGATACCTTAATTCCGCTCCAATCAGCCGTTTACTGATATAGTAGACCGCTTTCTGTATGCCTTCTTTTTCCCGTACTAGTACCGCACTAGCGGCAACTTCAGTAATCGCCAGGTAGATAAACAAAGTTTCTCCTTCTATTGGCTTTGACAAGATGGGAGGTTGCGCCAAATGAGCTTTTAAGGCCTGGAATGCCTGCTCGCAGTCTCCCGTCCATTCAAACTTCTTATTGCCTCTGAGTAGATTGAAGAAAGGGACACATTTGTCAGTTGATTTGGAGATGAATCTACTCAGGGCAGCGATCCTTCCAGTCAAACTTTGTACATCTTTGATTTTCTCCGGTGACTTCATGTCGATCAGGGCTTTTATCTTATCAGGGTTGGCCTCGATTCCTCTTGAATTCACTATAAACCCTAAAAACTTCCCTGATCCGACTCCAAAGGAACATTTGAGGGGATTCAACTTCATCCGGTACTTGCTTAGCACATTGAAGCATTCTTGTAGATCCCTCACATGTCCTTCTGCCTTCTTAGACTTTACCAGCATGTCATCCACATATACCTCCATGTTTGCACCGATCAGATCCTTAAACATGTGGTTGACTAGCCGTTGGTAAGTCGCACCTGCGTTTTTCAGTCCGAAGGGCATTACTTTGTAACAGTATAAGCCCGTATCGGTCCGAAAGCTGGTGTGATCCTCGTCAGGGGGATGCATGTTGATCTGGTTGTAGCCTGAATATGCATCCATGAACGAGAGGATCTCATGTCCTGCAGTTGCATCGACCAGCTGGTCGATCCTTGGGAGCGGGAAGCAGTCCTTTGGGCAGGCTTTATTGAGGTCCGTAAAATCCACACAGGTACGCCACTTGCCGTTAAGCTTGGGGACCAGTACCGGATTCGAGACCCACGAGGGATAAAACGCTACCCTGATGAATCCATTCTCCTTAAGTCTTTCGACTTCTTCTTTCAGAGCTCTTGATCTATCTTTATCGAGCAACCTTCTCTTTTGTTGCACGGGCGGAAAGGTTTTGTCTATGTTCAGGGCATGGCTGATTACTGCAGGATCTATCCCAACCATGTCTTTGTGTGACCAGGCGAAAACCTCCTAGTTCTTTTGCAAGAATTCCACCAGCGCTTGCTTTATAGTAGGCTCTAAGTTCTTCCCAACCTTCATGACTCTGGTCGGGTCTTTTTTGTCGAGTTGGACCTCCTCCAGGTCCTCGACGGGTCCAACATTTTCTTCAAAATCCCCAAAGAGAGGATCCAAATCTCCAATCTCACTTTGGGCAACACCCTATTTGGTGACTTCTCCACCGGATTAGGCTTGCGTGTCTATTGCCATCTGCAATCGATCTGGGGTAGGGCTCCTCGACGTCCCACTCTTCGCCTTTGTGATCGAGGCGTTGTAGCACTCCCTGGCTTCCCTTTGGTTCCCTACGACGCGTCCTACCCCCACGTCCGTCGGGAATTTCATGGCTAAGTGCCACATAGAGATGACGGCCCGTAGATCAACCAGTATGGGCCTTCCAATAACGGTGTTGTATGCCGAAGGGCAATCGACCACTACAAAAGTGGTGAGTAATGTCCTTGTTGCGGGCGCTGTACCCGTCGTTATTGGAAGCTTGATCATTCCGGCTGGGGCGAGTCTTCTCCAGAGAAGCCGTATATGGTTTGATTGCAGGGCTCCAAGTCTTTTACGGACAACTTCATGCGTTCCAGTGTTGATTTATACAGGATGTTCACTGAACTTCCTGTATCGACCAGTACCCTTTTTACCATCATGTTGGCCATCTGGATGTCCACGACCAGCGGATCGGAATGTGGGAATCGAACGTGTCGGGCATCGCCATCAGAGAAGGTTATCTCACCCTCCTCTGACTGAGCCTTTTTTGGTGCACGGTCCTCCACAGTCATCATCTCGATGTCCTGGTCGTGACGTAGAGTCTGAGCATATCGTTCTCTGGCCTTTCCGCTATTTCCCACGAGGTGCGGGCCTCCACAGATGGTTAAGAGTGTTCCGGCCATGGGGGCAGGCTGTAATGGTGGCGAGCGTTGGCGTGTAGACGCCTACTCATTGCTACCTGGAACTTCTCATTGGGAAGTTCCCGAGGCCCGTACGTACCTTCTCAAGTGTCCTTGTCTAATAAGGAACTCGATTTCGTCTTTTAACTGGTTGCATTCGTTAGTGTCATGTCCGTAGTCGTTATGGTAACGACAGAACTTGGTGGTGTCTCTTTTCGAAATGTCTTTTCGAATGGGTCCTGGTTTCTTGTAAGGCACACTAGAGCTTGTGGCCTGATAAACCTCTCCCCGAGACTCGACGAGGGCAGTGTAGTTAGTGAACCTAGGTTCATAACGATTACTTTTGGCTCGTTTGTTGTCGGAGGTGGAAGGCTCGTTATACGGCCATTTCCCACCATTTTTGCCATTACCATTGCCGTTTCTGTGGCCTTTGTCGTTGCCATTAGGTTTGGAACCATTGGCGGCTTTGGCAGGCTCGGCGGCCTTCTTACCCTTGTTCGAGGGTTTCCCATCATCAGCAATGGCTTCCTCGAGCTTGATGTAACGATCAGCTCGGTCCAAGAACTCCTGGGTCGTTTTAACTCCTTCCTTTCGGAGACTCTTCCAGAGGGGAGAGCAATGCTTTACCCCTGCGGTAATGGCCATCATCTTGCCTTCGTCTCCTACCATTTTCGCTTCAGCCGCCGCTCGCATAAAGCGCTGGACGTAATCCTTCACTGACTCTCCGTCCTGCTGGCGAATCTCGACCAGCTGGTTTGCTTCGGTTGGGTGCACACGACCCGCATAGAACTGCCCGTAGAACTCCCTTACAAACATTTCCCAAGAAACTGTGCTTGCAGGCGGGAACTTAAAAAACCACTCCTGCGCTGCTTCAGAAAGTGTTGCAGGGAAGATCCTGCACCGAGCGTCTTCGGACACTTTCTGAATGTCCATCTAAATTTCAAATTTATTTACATGCGAGACTGGGTCCCCATATCCATCAAAGTTCGGGAGCGTAGGCATTTTGAACTTGCTGGGAGTTTCGGCGTTAGCTATCCTCTAGACGAAAGGAGTACCTTTCCTCCTGTCGTGGTCGATATAAGAAGTTCTTCCTCCGACTAGCTACTGCACAGCCTGATTGAGTGCGTCTATCTGGGCTTGCACTGCGGCAGGAATTGCGGTGGCCTCTGTGGCTGGGGGGAGGTTTTCGCCGTGCCTCTCGCGATGATCGTTGAGTACACCTCTCAGGTCCTCTTCTCTTCTTCGCTGCTCGCTACCTCCGAGCCGGTTGAAGACATTTTTTGTCTGGGCTGCCCCCCAGCATCTTGTCTATTTGGCTGGTCACCTTGAGGTACTTGGCTCCTGCCTTTACCTCTTTCTCCATTCCTCCCAGCAGCATTTCCCTTGCCTAAGTCGGCCTCATTGTATCCGTGGCCATCTCTGAACCTTGACTGGCTGTGGTGAGACTGACTGTTCCCCCTATTCCCGTCTCTGGCAGAAACGCCCCGAGCGTTAGAGGGTGGCTTGCGCTGGTCGCGGTGTCCCCGTGCATTATCATGCCGTGGGGGTCCACGGACCGCAGAGCCTAGCTCCGAGTCCCTCCTGTTACCAGGAGGGTATTGACCTCTGTTTGCTTGGTTTGGCCCATCATTCTCATGGCGTCTAGGACTACGAGGCTGACGCTTGGCCCTATTCTGCCTTTGCTGCGGGGGATTACCCCGAGCAGCTTGGGATGGTGGATTTGCCTCAGGGTCCAACGGGACATTGTCATGGGGTGTCTGAGGCTGCTCGGGCCTTTGAGGACTTGAAGGCTGAATTGGTGGGCTAGGATTGGGACCCCTCTGGGGTGGTCCATTTGCGGGTTGGTCAGGCTGCGAGGCAGGTGAGGCCTGATTTCTAGCCAACAGCAAGGCTGCTTTGAGGGCGGCCATGGCTTCGGTCTGGCGGCGATCCACCTCCGCCTGTCTCTCGCTTAATTCCGCACGCTGCCGATCAATCTCCTGCTGCTGCCGCGCCATAACTTCGGCGACAGTTTCTTGATTGGCCTTCAGACTAGCCAATTCTTCCTGCAACGCGCCCAGGGTGATCTTCAGCGTCTCATCGTCCATTTCCTCCTCTTCAAAATCTAGTTGGGGCTCATCTTCCGCCATGCTTGCAGGGGGAGGAGGAGGTGGTGGATTCGACGGTGCAGCGGCGGTTGCCTGCCCAGTTTTCCTTCCTGCTTTCGCCATTGATTTTCTTAACAGCAACAAATCAATCTCTCAATGAAAGCACCAAAATGTTGACCCAAGATTTGGCCAACTGACACGGAGTCAAAACGTGATTGATATGGACGAATGTATAGAGAAGAACGCAATGACAAAAGTAAAGAAAACACAGTAATTTATAGTGGTTCGGCCCCAGGATCTGGTAATGACCTACGTCCACTTAGAATAATATTGATATAAAATCAAAGGGGTGATCAAAGAACCAGGGTTCAATGAGTTTCACTCTTCTCTAAAGAACAATACAGATTTACTTGGAGAATTACTATCGTTTCCTACGATTCAAAAGCTTAAAAAAGGTCCCCCTCCCTTGAGCTATCTCTTCTTATTTATAGGCTCAATGAGGGTCACAAGAGATTGTTACAGATATTCTTCCCTGGATGATCGGATATCCAGAAGATTGTATGAGATAAATTCGGGATTCATAAAGATCTTCCCATAAATGTTGCCTTGTACGCGGAACTACCGACCAGACTGGTCGTGGGTAAGACAGGCTTACCCTGCTTCTACTGTGTCTCCTGGTCGATACTCTAGCAGGCGCTTCCAGGTATCAGCCACGTGTCAAAAGATTATTTGCCACGTCACCAATGCTAATTTATTGGATAACAATTTTCTTCTCTAAATTACATAACTCTGTGAAACTATCCAAAATTGACTTGGTCAACTTTAATAATTAAATCAATTAATTGAGGTTATCTAGATGATTTTATCCAATGTACAGTGGGGACCATGGGCCTATGAAATCAAGCTCCAATAAGTTATCATAAATTTAACAAATAAATTTACTAACTTATTAATTACTCATGACTCTACTAAAGGCTCGGAATTGCACTATTGAATTCATAGAATGTTCTATAACCAATATAGATACGTTATTAATTATACATTGTTACAACCATAATTGTAACTCAATCTTCTATAGATGGTCTACAATGAGATAGAACTAAAATATCAGTTTACCCCTCATTGTATTTTATCCTTAAAACACTTAATTCCTTGAAAATGATATTTCATTAAACTAATATTAATTATTGCAATGAGATCTCTATCATTTAGCACATTGAACCAAACTAAAAGGAAACCATCGTTTCACTTATTCATCAGAAGCTATAGATGTTCATATCTATAATTAACACTCCCACTCAATTATACTACCGAGTTCCCAAGATGTGAGTATGGGCTACTCCGTAGGGTAAGTTGGTAACGAACAAGTCAAATAACTCAAATAATACAATCAGTTAGAATACTAACCACTCAGAATTGAGATTGAATTGACATATGATCAACTACATGATATGACTAGAATTGATAATAATGGTATGTTTACTTATCCTTTCTATTGTCAATATCGATGTTGTCCGATGTAAGAAATACATCTTATCTTATCTATCTTGCTAATGTCTTGGAAAAACATAACACTGCGATATGTAAGTAAATCATATCGTAGATTGGCAAGTCAGTGTAAATCCTGTGCACTGACTAATCTTAGGACTAACTTATTTTGAACATATAATCATATTTATATTCCACTGTGATTACGTCACTATAAATATGATTAGCTATATTGCTCGGGATTTAATAGAAGTTTATATTAAACAAATAATCATGAAAATAAAACATGTGAGCAAAGTGATTGACCAAGTCAAAAATTGATTTCTATTCTTTTATTGATAATAAAATGATATTACAAAGAAATTGGGTTTTAATTAGGCCATTGCCCGAAAGTAAAAAAAATTGTGTAATTTTTCAACCCAAAAATGTTTTCTAAATAATTTTTACCATGTTTTACATCAAATAAAGCATTTATATAAAAATTATTTGCAAAGAAAACACAACAAAATAACCCAAATATGCTAATAATCACATAAAATTCAATATGCATCATAAAAATCATGAAATCCATCCAATTACTCAAAACATCAAATAATTCAATTTTACCCTATTCATGCATGAAAATAAAGATTATCAAAGACTCTAAGTCCAATTTCTAGCAGCGAAAAACAAATGTAATGATTATAGTTCATTTATCTTAGAAACATGTGTTTTAGAGAATGATAAATCAGTTTGGATTATTGATTATGGATCTACTAACCATGTTTGTAATTCTTTACAACTTCTTAAATCGTGAGAGGAAGTGGATGAAGGCGACTTAAAGCTTAGAGTTGGGAACGGAACGTTCGTTACAGTCCAAGCTAGAGGAAGAGCTTGCCTAAAGTTCGAAAATAAATATCTAATTTTGAAAGATGTATTTTTTATTTCAGATTTTAGTAGAAATTTAATTTCAGTTTCCATGTTGCAATTAGAACAATTTTTTATGACTTTCACAAGTTCTAATATATCTATTTCTTTCAATGGATCGCAATTGTGTATTGCATGTTTGGAAAACGGGCTTTATATTTTGCGACCTAACAAACCCCTCACTCTTAACAATGATTTATTCAAAGTAGCTAAACCTAGAACCAATAAATGTCAAAAGACTGATAACGATAACATGACGTATTTATGGCATTTGAGATTAGGTTACATTGGCTATGATGGAATTCAAAGACTTACAAAGGACGGGCCTTTGAGGGAACTCACCTTAGGTGAATTACCTGTTTGTGAATATTGTCTAGAAGGCACACTAACCAAGCGTCCATTCTTTGCAAAGGGTGATAGGGCCAAGGAACCACTTGGACTTGTTCATTCAGATATTTGTGGATCTTTGAATGTACAAGTCAGGGGTCATTTTGAGTATTTTGTCACTTTCATTGACGATTACTCTAGATACTCATGTCTTTACCTAATGCATAGGAAATCAGAAACATTTTCAAAGTCTCAGGAATTCCTAGCTCTGGCTCAGAAGCAATTAGGTAAAACGTTAAAGATCTTGCGATCTGATAGGGGTGGAGAATATTTGGATATGTAGTTCCAAGATCATTTAACTGAACTTGGGATTTTATCACAACTTACTACCCCGGGTACTCCGCAACGAAATGGTGTAGCAGAACGCCAGAACAGAACTTTATTGAAAATGGTTAGATGCATGCTTAGTTACTCAATACCAACTTCGTTCTGGGGACATGCAATTGAAACTGCAAATGACATTCTCAATGTTGTGTCGTCTAAATCAATCCCCAAAACACTTTTAGAACGCTGGAATGGTCATGAACCTAGTTTACGCCATCATAGAATCTGGGGTGTTCCGCCCACGTCCTAAGGAAAAAGGAAGGAAAGCTAGAACCATGAACTGAAGTTTGCATGTTTGTTGGCTATCCTAAAGGTACTTATGGTGGACTTTTTTATAGTCATTCAGAAAAGAAAGTGTTTACTTCTATGAATGCTACTTTTCTGGATAATGACTATGTCCAAAACTTCAAACCGCGCAGCAAAGTAGTTTTTGAGGAGATGGTTGAAGAATTGACTCCAACCAATGTTCCATCGTCATCAACGCAAGTTGATGATGAAATTCCCACTCTTCATGTCCAACCGACGCAAGTCGATTTAAATGAAGAAAGTACCAATGTTACTGAGCAAACAGTCACAGAGCCTCATCGTAGTGGGAAGGTTTCTAGGAACCCAATTCGCTATGGTTTGGATGTTGAAACCAATATGGTTGTTGGTGACACTAGTCATGATGATCCATTATCTTTCAAACAGGTAAAGGCTATTAGGAACGAGATTCCTAATACGCAACGGAATGGTGGTGGGGTTGGCCCAGTGTACAACAAAAATTTTGTAACGTATTTAAAGTATCTTTAAATATGCGGATCCATTAATATACATACATTAGTCATAAGCAAGATAGGAATAGAAATCACACCTCTTGAAGTCTATCAAGTGTCATTGTTATCTTTTCATAATAAGAACGATCTTCCTATCAAAGCTGCTCCTAGGTACTCACACCAAGATCTTCCACAGCGTTCTCTACACCTCAAGAAGTGTGTGGGCACTTAGAGAATAAATGATAGTTTATTTGTGATTCTACTTAATATATTCAACACATGAGATCAAGATAATAGGCCTGAGAATTGGTTCTTTATCTTTTTAAGGAGAGGTAGAAAAGTATCGTTCTATTTTTCACAGAGCGAATGACTGAGATAAAATTGTCTGTATATTTTCTGATAAGTCTTACTTAAATAGAAAATATTTAATTTAAAAAAAAAATCTGTAACCAACATACAATTTATCTTTTAATTAATTAATTATCTTATTAATGAAAATATCCAAAAACTAATTTTTTGAATTATTCATTAATTAATTAAATTAAAAAATCTATCCCTGAAATATGTAGTACACGCCACACACAGTTCATGGACTGTGTGTGGTCGTGCACCACCCTAATTTCTAGGGATATTTGATTTTTCTATTTTTATTTAATTATTTACTCAAACTACTTTGTCAGATAAAAATCTAACAACCTCATAACTAATTCAAATTTGAATTCAAATTTAAATTAAATATATTTTTAACTAATTATCAAATATAATTAATTATTTGAATAAATATCAATCTTTTAAATTCAAATCTAATTTGAACTTATCAAATTATTATCTCCCACTCAAATAAAGATATTTAATTAATTCTACCAATTAATTAAATCCAATATAATTTCGAAAATAAATATTTAATTTATTATAATTTCAAAAAATTATAATTATTTAATTAAATTTCGAAATTAATTTAATTATTTAATATAATTTCAAAAATTACATTATAATTAAATATTAATTAATTTTGTTAATTACAACTAATTTATAATTAATTAATTAATCACTATTTTCATATAATTGCATATTTGGCCTGAAGAACAAATTTCTTCTTAAATATGTCTTTCAACTATTTTTCCCTTTATATCAACTCTTGCCTTGAATAGTGTTGATAGAGCCGATGTGGAGACCTATGGACCTATAATTCCAAACTCCAATAACTTTGAGATTATTAATTAAACTATTTAATTAAATAATCATAATTTATTAATCTTGTGATTATTCCACTATAAATATGAGATTGCACTCTTATATTCCATTGATATAATCATTGCATACAAATTAACCCTCTAATAATGGTTCATAATTAATCGGGAATAAAATTACCGTTTTACTATTTTAATTATATCTTGTTTCCTTAAGTACCATTGACTTTTCTAGTGAAGGTTAATTCATATCTAAATTATGAATTTGAGCTCAATAACCTTTCAGTCCCAAAAGTCAACCCTTAAGAGAACCATTATTCAATCTCTTGTAAGAAGGCATAGATTCCATATTTGTATACTATGTCCTCGGCCATTTACATTAATGAGTTCCCAAAACAAAAGTTTCTAGCCTGATCATTCTGATAGACCTTAACGAGTGAATCAAAGAACTCATATAATATAAACATGAGTTCATAGTAACTTCAGGATTAAGATCTATTTGTATATGATCATTAGTTGATATATTTAATTAATACTTTGAAATGGTATTTAGCTAAGTATTAATAAACATATCTGGTCCAGTTCTATATATTCTCTAATATATAAAGTACATCCACTAAAGTGTCCTACTACATTAGTGATCCGGATCTAGATCACATGTATTCATAATACTTGTGGACCGTACTTGCAGTAATTAATCTAAAGATTTCATAACTTTATTTTACTGCGAACTATTCAAGTTCATTTATCTCAAACATAATCCTCCCGTACCAATACGTGTTTGAGATCACATATACGAACTTAGGTTTTTTTTTTTTTGATATTTACATAATATTATCACAGAATAATATAGTCCATAAAATATATGCATAACAAATTCAATTTATTTATTTATTTCATAAAACAATGTCTACCACATATGCTTTTAGAGCACAATTCCCAACAATCTCCCACTTGCCCTAAATCAAATGAGGCATCTCTCTCATTCCCATGTTTCTTACATGCTCCTTAAAAGATTTTATGGGTAAAGTCTTTGTGAAAGGATCTGCAAGATTATGCTGTGAAGCTATCTTCATAACTGCAACATCTCATCGATGAACTATCTCTCTAAGCAAGTGATACTTCCTCTCGATGTGCTTTCCCCTCTCGTGACTCCGTGGTTCCTTTGAGTTAGCTACTACCCCACTGTTGTCACAGTATAGGACTAGTGGCTTATCCACATCTGACACTACTTCCAGATCAGAATAGAACTTTTTGAGCCACACAGCCTCCTTAGCTGCTTCACAAGCCGCTATATACTCGGCTTCCATGGTGGAGTCTGCAATGCTGGTTTGTTTAATACTTTGCCAGACTACCACTCCTCCTCCAAGAGTAAACACTGATCCAGAAGTCAATTTCTGACTATCTCTGTCTGATTGAAAATCAGATCTAGTGTAACCAGTGGGGTTCAGGTCTCCACCTGAATATACAAGCATATAATCTTTAGTATTTCAAAGATACTTGAGAATATTCTTCACTGCAGTCCAATGAATCAATCTAGGATTGGATTGATAACGGCTGACTATCCCTACTGTATAACAAATTCCAGGTCATGTACACAACATGGCATACATTAGACTGCCTACCACTGAGGCATAGGGATACTGTCTCATGGCTTCCTCTTCCTGAGGTGTTTTAGGACACTGCTCCTTGGAAAGGAATACTCCAGAACGGGTTGGCATATCACCCTTTTTGGAGTTTTGCATATTAAAGCTTCTAGCAGCTTATCAATATAAGTTGCTTGAGACAGTGCCAAAGTTTTGTTCTGTCTATCTCTAAGAATCTTAATGCCTAGAACATACTTGGCTTCTCCCAAATCTTTCATTTGGAATTGTTTAGCTAACCAGTTCTTTACCTTTGATAATGATGTTACGTCATTTCCAATCAGTAATATATCATCAACATAAAGAACGAGGAATACTACTATACCATCTTTGATTTGTTTATAGACACAAGGTTCGTCAACGTTTTGTTCAATACCAAACATTTTAACTGTGTCCTCAAAACTAAGATTCCAAGATCTAGAATCTTGTTTGAGTCCATAGTTGGACCTAAGAAGCTTGCAAACTTTTTACTCTTGACCTTTTAATTCGAACCCTTCTGGTTGAGACATGTAAATGGTTTCATCAAGGTAGCCATTCAGAAAAGTTGTTGTAACACCCTAAACTCCAGAGACCGTTACGGTGTGCCTTTTAAACAGTGTTAAACTCGCTAATTGAGTTATTTGGCCATAATCGTGTGACTAAGTATGATTAGCAGTTTAGGGATTAAATTTTTTGGTTAAGATATAACATTTCATTAGATCATTTACTATATACATTGGGATCCCAAAAATATAATTTAAAGGTTCATTACAATAAAATATTTACAACCAGCCGATCTAAGCGGCAAAACAGGGTTTAACCCTAATTCCTCTTTCAACTCTCGGCCGTGGCGGTCAAGCAGCCGTATATGTACACGTCGTCACCTAAGCTCTCCAACTCAAGGATGGTCCAGCTTTCATTCTCCTTTACCTGCACCACATAGCACCCGTGAGTCGAAGCCCAGCAAGAAAACTCAATATGCTCATGAACAGTCATATCATGACATCAAATCATATCTGACATGCCTAGCAAATATAGCTCTATTCAAGCATGCAAATAAATTCAGATAATGATGGGGTATCCAGGATAAAAAAATCTTGCCCTCCTAATTGGATGACTATCAAGTCAATCCTAATCAGATGAGTGATTTAACACTTGTGGTTTCATTAACCATAATGAGTGACTGACAAGCAAGTCACCATGGGGCTCAGCACCCACAGCCATGCGAATGATGATCATTATGATCATACAGAGCTTATAGCCCTGAAAAGATGAGTGAATATCACTTTGAGGTTCTGTTTAACCATAATGAGTGCCTGACAAGCAATTCACTACGGGGCTTAGCACCCATAGCCATGTGACGAAATAGTCACTTGGGCTTTCTTGCAATACTCTAATCAGAAGAGTGACTGACGAAAAAGTCACTACGGGGCTCGGCACCTACAGTCATGTGACGAAATAGTCACCTGGGCTCAGCACCCACAACCATGTGACTAAATAGTCACTGGGGCTCTCTGGCCCTGGCTCCAATCAAATGAGTGACTGCTGGGTAAGTCACTCGGGCTCAACACCCATAGCCATGTGACTAAACAGTCACTGAGGCTCTCTCTGGCCCTGGCTCTAAGTAACTAGCCTTTGGCTAAAAAAGCGCTTATAATTTTCATCGAACCTGAGGTTGGTCCGGCATTAATGCTCATTTGAGTCATTCAATGCAGATGTCGATTAGATCTAATCTTTTATCGGCTCTACATTCATGACGCTTATGCCGTTCTTGACTTTTAGTCAATACCAGGTGACTAGTGCTCAGTACTACTGCGAGCTTGACAAGTAGGTCACAACTTCACAGCTAATACTGACACCATTGCCAATTCTGACTACTTAGTCAGTGCCAAGCACAAGTAAGCAATGCTACCAGGCATATATCATATGTCAAATATCCAAATGTAGGGCATTCAACATGCTTACTTAATAGTTGCTAGCATAATTATGATCATGCACAAACACGGAGACTCAAGCTTTAATCAGTCTCAAATTCAATATTCATGGCATGCCCTAATCACATGTTTCTCGTGCATCACATTTAAACACTCGGCATGCCTCAATAATAACCATACACAAGTGAGCAAGGTTGCTAAGCATTCAAAATGATATCAATGTCCACATTTAAACATCCAACATGCATCAAGAATAACCATACATGTCACATATGGGGTGCAGCTTTCTTACCTTTGGTCCAAGCACAGGTTACCAATAAATGAGCCACAAGCATGATCCTGATTCCAAGCCGCTAGTGATAACCTAATCACAACCATAATATAAAACCTCATCAAAATGAGTAAATAAATACCTCCAAACCCAACCCAAGCCTCAGGGAGTTCCCACGACCAAAAACCAAATCTGGCATTTTTTTCCCTTAAGGGTTGCGGCCCTCCAAACACCATGCCGCGGCCCGCCCCCCAGACAGAGCCTCCTCCTCCTTCTTCAAGCTTGGGCTGCGGCGCCCTAGAACAGGGTCGCAGCCCAACCGCGAACCAGCCCAAAAACCATGTTTTTACCATTTTAAAACCTTCCAAAAACCTATCCAAACATCTCCAAATCCCAAAATTAAAGTTCCCAAATATCCCCATGATCCAAAATCATTAAACCCAAAGTCTCAAATCATCCAAAAACTTAAGTAGCCTCAACAAATCCTAACGCTCGGGGTCCCAAAAATGTCCCCGGGGCAAAATAGTCAAAACCTCCAGAATTTCCCCCTGATCTTACTAACTCCCAATTTATTATCAAATTCTTATTCCCAATACCCAATAACCCGGTAATGCTCTAAATACCCCTTAACTCACTCCAAGTCAAGTATAAATCCCGTTGTGACTTTCCCACTAGCTTACCTCCTAGGATCGTCTCGTGCTGAGTAACCCTGGCATAACCAAATAATAATAAAGCACCACACACATATCATATATATATGCCAATTATGCCCGAAATGGCCAAAATATGAAAATCACCCAATTAATCAGAAATGGGTTCACATGCATATTTAATACACCTAAAGATGCATATAATCATTTAATAACATAATAAATCAATTATGGCCTTCCTGGCCTCCTAATCAAGGTCCTAAACCTTATTAGGAAATTTTTGGCATTACAACTGTTTTGACATCCATTTGCCAAATCTCATAATCCATGCACGCAGCAATGGACAAGAGTATACGAATGGATTTTAGCATGGCTACAAGAGAAAAGGCTTCTTCATAGTCAACCCCTTCTTTCTGTGTGTAACCTTTGGCTACAAGCCTTGCTTTGAAAGTCTCTACTTTCCCATCCACTCCTCTTTTCTTCTTGAATATCCTCTTGCAACCAATGGGTTTGATATTCTCAGGTGGATCTTCAAGAACCCAGACAAAATTGGAATACATTGATTCCATTTCTTGGTTCATGGCTTCTTGCCATTTGTCCTTGTTAGAATCATTCATTGCATCTTTAAATGTCAATGGATCGTATTTGTTTGTGTCAGACACAAGCATTTGAACTTTGTGTTCATAGCTTGTGGGTTGCTTACTAACCTTCCCACTACGACGAGGCTCTCTACTATTCTGACTAGAACTAGCAGTTTCCTCTTGCCGTTTTTCATTGGTTGTTGCTGGTGACTTTGCAACTTCATTCGAGACCATCTCCTCCAGTACAACCTTACTGCGAGGTTTGTGGTTATTAACATAGTCATGTTCAAGAAAAGTTGCATTTGTCGATACAAATGTTTTATTTTCTTTTGTACTATAGAAAATTCCACCTCTAGTCTCTTTGGAATATCCCACAAACATGCACACTTCAGAGCGCGATTCCAACTTCTCGGTCTTTCCTTTAAGCACGTGTGTATGACACCCCCAAATTCAAAAATGGTGTGAACTAGGTTTACAACCATTCCATAATTCTATGGGTGTCTTTTGGATAGACTTAGATGGAACAACATTCAATATGTATAGAGCACATTGAATTGCATAGCCCCAGAATGATAGTGGTAATGATGAGTAACTCATCATTGATCTAACCATATCTAATAATGTTCTATTCCGTCTTTCTGAAACACCATTTTGCTGTGGCGTTCCAGGTGCTGTGAGTTGGGATTGAATACCATACTCACGTAGATGGTCCTCGAATTTAAAATCCAAGTACTCTCCTCCTCGATCAGATCGAAGAGCTTTTAGTGATTTACCTAATTGCTTTTCAGCCTCTGATTAAAATTCTTTGAACTTTCCAAAAGTTTCAGATTTTCTTTGCATTAAGTATAGGTAACCATATCTTGAATAATCGTCAATAAAAGTGACGACGTATTCATAACCTCCTCTTGCTTGTACATTAAGTGGACCGCAAACTTCCGTATGTACTAGCTGAAGTGGTTCTGTGGCTCTTGAACCTTTAGCAGAGAAATGTCCCTTGGTCATCTTGCCTTCTAGACAGGATTCACAACAGGGAAAGATCCAATAGATAGTTCTCTTAAAGGACCATCCTTTACAAGCCTATTAATTCTGGCTAGACCAATATGGTCCAATCTCAAGTGCCACAGATATGTTTCACTATCAGAATCAATCTTTTGTCGTTTAATAGATCTAGGATTAACTGTTTTAAATAATTCAGAATTTTAAAAAATTTGTCATTCATTATAAGTATGTAAATTTTGTTTATCCCAAAGCATTTGCATAACAAGTAAATAGATAATTTCTTTAAATAATAACTACTTTATTAATAAAAGAAATAAATGTTATTCAAAAATAGAAATAAGTTTCCAAACATTAATAATCAAAATTATTAATAACAAACTAAATTTCTAGATTGTAGTTTTCTTTGTTCAAAGAAATCTAAAATTGCTAAAAAAACAAACTAAAGGAATTTAAATTGTTCAACTAACAATAAAATTACTAAATAAAACTACTCTCCAACTCCTCTAGCTCTTTACTCGCTATCATAATCGTCATTAGTCTCTTCCTCCTTTTTAGGGTTCTGATTCTGTAAAAGGAAAAACAAAAGAAAAATAGATTAGTGGCTTTTTGAATCTACTATCCAAAAATTTGAATATGCTATTCATAGTATTTGAATCTACTATTCAAAATTGAAAAAATATATGTAAATCTTATTTACCTTTTTCATTTAATTCAAACGATGACACTCAGCAAAGACTTCCTCTATCATTGCTCGCCACATCTCATGTGCTGAGTCATAGTGTATATATTTTTCCTTTGTTTCGTCAGGCATGATTGAAAGCATGCAATAACGTGCCAACCGATCCGATTTCATCCAATTTGCATATTTTTCTTCTACTTCATTGCTAGTAGCAAAAGGTGGTTCTGTAACGCCCTAAACTCTAGGGACCGTTACGGTGCGCATTTTAAACAGTGCTAAACTCGCTAACCGAGTCATTTGGCCATAATCGTGTAACTAAGTATGATTAGCGGTTTAGGGATTACAAATTTTGGTTAAGATATAACGATTCACTAGAACATTTACTATATACATTGGGATCCCAAAAATATAATTTAAAGGTCTATTACAAGAAAATATTTACAACCAGCCGATCTAAGCGGCAAAATAGGGTTTAACCCTAGTTCCTCTTTCAACCCTCGGCTGTGATGGTCGAGCAGCCGCATATGTACACATCGCCACCTAAGCTCTCCAACTCAAGGATGGTGCAGCTTTCTTTTGCCTTTACCTACACCACATAGCACCCGTGAACCGAAGCCCAACAAGAAAACTCAATATGCTCATGAAAAGTAATAACATGTCATCAAATCATAAGGTGCATGCCTAAAAAATATAACCCTATTCAAGCAGGCAAATAAGTTCACGTAATGATGGGTATCCATGATAAGGAATCTTGCCCTTCTGAGTGAATGACTATCAAGTTAATCCTAATCAGATAAGTAATTTAACACTGGTTGTTCTGGTAACCATACTGGTCTTATAGCCCTAAATAGAAGAGTGACAGTTGTAAAAGTCACTAAGGTGGGTTCCGTTCCCTTTATAAATAAGTGATCCTTTCACTAGCTTAAACAAGATTGGTATCTGGTGAAACAGTCACCAGCATAAACCTACCGAGTGACCACAGGGTCACTAACATGGGATCCACTCCCTTAGCCATGTGACAAAATAGTCACCTAGGCCTTTGGCCCTGGCCCTGAGTAACTAGTCCTAGACTAGTCAAGCGCTTATAATTTTCATCGACCTTCAGGTCGGTCCAGCATTAATGCTCCTAGAGTCATTCAACGCTGATATTGATTAGATCTAATATTTTATCGGCTTTGCATTCATGACGCTCATGCCGTTTCTGACTCTCAGGTCAGTAAAACGTGACCAGTGCCGATTCTGAATTGTCAGTGCCATACACAAGTAAGCAATGCTACCAAGCATATATCACATGTCAAATATCTGAATACAGGGCATTCAACATGCTTACTTAACAATTGCTAGCATAACTAATATCATGCATAAACACAGAGACTCAAGCTCTGATCAATCTCATATTCAATATTCATGGCATGCCCTATTCACATGTTTCTCGTGTATCACATGCATCACATTTAAACATCCAACATGCATCAAGAATAACCATGCATATCACATATACACAGGGTGCATTTTTCTTACCTTTGGTCCAAGCATAGGCTACCAATAAACGAGCCACAAGCACGATCCTTATTCCAAGCCTCTAGTGATAACCTAGTCACAACCATAAACGGTGATCCAATGAGTTCAAGTTCTAAAACCAATCCCGGAACTAGGACCTAGCCTCCGAGACATCAAACCCCACTAAACCGGGTAGTAAGAATGATCCCGAGGCCTAAGGTTTGAGTTCCCATGCCCAAAACATCACTTAAGCCATAAAAACCCTCAAGCGTCGCGACCCCAACTCACTGAGTCGCGACCCCCAGCCAAAACAGAGCTGCCAACATCAAGCATCAGTACCAAGCATTGCGGTGCCACTATTCAAGCGCCGTGGCCCCCAGACCCCTTTAGCAACCTACACCTGCTTCATCGAGCCTGGGCCGCGGCGCCCAAGAACAGGGCCGCGGCCCAACCTCGAACCAGCCATTTTTCCTCGATTTCTCCATTTTAAAACCTTCCAAAAACATATCCAAACATCTTCAAACTCAAAAATCAAAGTTCACAAACATCCCCATGATCCAAAACCCATAAAACCCAAGCTTCAATTCAATCAAAAACTCATCAAAACACAAAATCCAATTCAAGCTTAAAAACTTTAAAAACTTAGAACTTAAAACCTGAATTACCTCTGATTGAGTTGTTTCCAACTAAATCCTTTGGCTAATAAGCTTCTAATATTTCCTAGGATCGCTATGCCTCGATCCTCGCTTGAATCCGAGTCCAAGAACTCAAGTTTCCTTCGAAAATGCGATCGGGTGTCGAAAATGGAACTTAGAGGGAGAGAGAACTTTCTGAATGTTCTTTTTATTTCTTAAAAGGTTACTTCAAGCTTAAGTAGCCTCAAACAAAAACCTAACGCTCGGGGTCCCGAAAACACCCCTGGGGACAAAATAGTCAAAACCTCCAGAATTTCCCCCTGATCTTACTAACTCTCAATTTATCATCAAATATTTATTCTCATTACCCAATAACCCGGTAATGCTCTAAATACCCCTTTACTCACTCCGATTCAAGAATAAATCCCATTGTGACTTTCCCACTAGCTTACCTCCTAGGATCGTCTTGTGCTGAGTAACCCTAGCATAACCAAACAATAATAAAGCACCACACACATATCACATATATGCCAAATATGTCCAAAATGGCCAAAATATGAAAATCGCCCAATTAATCATAAATGGGTTCACATGCATATTTAATACACCTAAACATGCATATTATCATTTAATCACATAAAAATCAATTATGGCCCTCCCGGCTTCCTAATCAAGGTCCTAAACCTTATTAGGAAATTTGGGGCATTACAAGTTCCGTTGGAGGTTTGTTACAGACGGTTGACATCATCTTTTTATAAGAAAAAATTGTCAACATGCCTCGAAACCAGTGTTGCATGTTTTCAGGTTCAAAAACCAAGGATTTGAGAAAGGCATCGGTGTGTAATTCACCAATAGACAGATTTGCTAAGAATAAATAAATAAACTAAAATGAATTTATGCATATAATAAATATCAGTAATTTTCGGAATAGTAAACGTGATGCATGAATGCAACAATTAAAGAGCACATAAAAAATAATTACTAATTCTACGATTAATTCATTTGAACATTAATGGACCAGCCTTAAGGTAGGTCAGACTAATTCCAAATTAATTTTGATACAAGTTCTCAAATTTATAAGTGAAAACTTAAATCAATATTTCTCTTTTGACATATAAACAACCGCTTGTTTGGTCAAGAATACACTAGTCCGCTCGAAAGCCTAAAGTACCTTGTGAGTGTAACTCATTATTTTAGATCAATGACTTAACTCAAGAGTGTGCCTTAGAGTCAGTCAAACTTGAAATACATCATTAAATCCTATTTTTGAAAAAGAAGTTTGCCTTGAGAATAACACAGTCAGAAGCCTTCCTTAGGGGGACACAAGCAATGGTGCCACGAGGCCCTCCATGCTACCTCAGTGCCAACTAATAATGGAGACCATGGGACTTATTGTCATAACTCCCTCTCCCACTCACTATTTTAGAATATGTGTTTTCTCAAAGCATCCTATGCTTTTTAATTGGTTGTAAAAATAAAGTGATATATTTTTACCAAATGATATTCTAATAATTACTAATCAAATTAAGCAAAATTAAAATTATAGAACTATGCCCTAATAATTCAATTTTAATTTGCCATAATTATTAGAAATATCATTTATAATTTAATAAAACAATTTATTAAATACTAGAAATTAAACAACTTTTAAAATCTATTTCCGCTCTTGAACTAGTTAAAACTAGATTTATTATTATATGGTTCATCACATAAAGCATATAATCACAAAGAACAATCCTAAGGCATGTTTCTACTTATATGAGATGCATGCACAATTTTAAATACTGTGTGGGTTATATATATGGCATGTCAAAAATGCATGATAAAGTATTAAATAATTTAATCACATTCAAATATTTAAATAATAAATGCAGGCCGGGTGTCTTGGGTATTTCTAGAAAAATTACAACACTTGCAAAAATATACACAAAAATGTAAGAAACTAAATAAAACCTAAAGGGATCTCTATCTTCAACTTTGGGCCTCACAGGTAGTCTTGATCCATTAAGCCACTTATCCATTTAATTTTGAATTAAAATAACTTTTAATTATCTTAAACAAATTTTAAGAATAATTAACTTGGGCTTTAATGCTCAATAAGTGTAATGACCCACTAATCTAGACTAATTGGACCATTATCGAAACTATACATAAAAACTTACATTTTACGAAAATACCATAATTTATTGAGTAACTTGAAAATAAGAGTTATTTACAAAGAAACAGAATACTAAGAAGGATTTTGGGATCCCATTGTCTTTAAAACCAAAACATGATTTAAAAATAAAAGACATTACATAATAATGCGGAAAATACATGTAAAACCATAAAAAAACATAAAAGGAGACTACATCCTCGAATCGATAACGCTCGGCCCCTTGACTCCATTCATCATCGATACACATCCTCCCAAGCATCACGAATCTTACCGCCTCTAAGCTTATTTTCCTGCACATAAACAGAAAGGAGTGAGCCTAATGCCCAGCAAGGAAAAACCTAACACATAGTCATATACACAATTTCATAAGAAAACATAAAGACTTAACATAATACATATAACATACACTTATTATAATGGCCATTATTACTTGGGGTCCCATAGACTAAACAAGCATATGCCCATGGGGTTAATGGGGTCCTACTAGCTAAGTAGGTCATATGCCCATAACCCATTTGGGGTCTTGTTAGTCATATGGGTCATATGCCCAAGCCTACATACACATATACATATCATAACACTTTTAATAACATAAACATATAGATAACATAAGCACATAACATATTAATTCTAGCCTATTTTCCTTACCAAAGTTACCGGGATAAAATGGACTGAGTTAGGACTTTTGGAACACTCCTAAAACCACAATGAACAAGGGTGAGTCTAAAGAAAGGAGATGAAATGAAAGAGAATAGGAAGACTAAACCATTAAACGAAAATATGCTTACCACCACTTAAGTGCTTAAGAACTTGGATTCCCTAACCAAAATAAGAATAAGGTTAGGGGACTGAGTAGAAGGTTTTGAGAAAAGAAATAACATAGAATACAGAAAGGACTAGAGTTTTGGGTTTACCTCAAAGATTGCAAGATCAATCTAACATCTACCGAAATACTATAGCACTCACTTACTTCCCAAGTGTTTGATAAGCTTATGATGTTTAAGCTTATAGTTTTTCCCCAAACCAAGTGTTTACACTCTCTCACTCACTTAACACTAGCAGCCTCTGAACTTAGAGCAAATGGTGAATAATGGCTGGGTACTAGGTCCTATTTATAGAGTTTGGGAATGAAAATATCTTGATTTTACTTGAATAAAAATAATGGCTTTTTAGGTGAAAATCATTTGAATAATCGTTCAGCAGAGGCTGAAGACTCGTTCAGAAGATGCTGGACTGTTGAAGGAGTTTGAATGGCTGAAGGGAAAAGAATTCAAATGTATTTGAATTCATCCTGGTGGAGGCGATATATCGCCCCCTATAGGCGATATATCGCCTGGACCTTTGTTCCCGAGGCGACCGTGCATCGATTCGTGTTTTCCGTATCTACGTGCTGCGACATATCGCCCCCTATAGCTGCGATATATCGGCATACGCTGAATATTTAAACACGAATTTACACATTTTTAGCTGAGTTTGAATGGAGTAAACAGCCTTGACTAAGCCCTCAACGTGCTCAAAGCTGTTGACTGACCCTATACATTCAAACTTTTACCCTTATTTAATTTAATCCTCAAAAATACTAAATCCTTAATTACCATTCAAAACATGTGCTTAAAATCCTATTGGTTGATGTCTAAACCTTATAATATAATAATATATTCCTTAATATCAGACACATTAATCAAACCTTAGGTTATACTTAATATTCTTAAACTATAGGTTAAACTTAGAAAATCTATAAGTACTACTATGAGTGTCCAAATAACTCCCGGTCTGAACCAAAAATCCAAAGTAACAATGATAACACTCAACATACTATAATACTACTAAACAATTAGGTAAGTAAAGTTCTTGGACTCTACAATAAGGTATTAGGCCCAGTTTTGAATTTGGGCTCATACAATTAATTCAAAATAAAACAATTTTAATTATGGGCTAAAATTAATTAGGCCCATAATTTAAATGAAGAACAATGTGCAAACTCTAGGATTAAAAATTCTAGGGCTCGCGGCACAAGAAGGCTCGGCATGGGGCATGCGGCTGGCAGCTAGGAGGTACGGCTGGGGTGCGCGGGCTGCTGCTGGTGCCACGGCATGGGCGTGCAGCACGCAGCTGAGTGCGATAGTAGCTGGTGCAGGACGTGTGTGCGCGCGGCTGGCATAGGCCCAGGGGCGTGCTAGGCGCGCAGGCGAGGTCCGCAGAGGCGCGGGAACTCGACTGGGCGAGGTGCGCAGGGGCACACTTGGCAGCAGTAGGCGCTGGGCACGGATGGGTATAGGCTCGGGCTTCGGGGCACTAAAATCGAGGCTCAGGCCTTACAAAATTTTTTCCAATAATTTAATGCTGAAACATAAATTAAAAAAAATTCCTATGCCCCAATATGGCTTACATTTTTCATCTAGAAATTTAAGAGCAATTCCTAAACCCAAAACACTATATAATTAACGACCCTTAAGAATAAACTATAATCATACATACATCCATTCATTCACATATATTACAATAACATAAGAATGCATGTTATGCCCACACAATAATTAATGTATGAAGAAATTAATGACCGCTCTGGTACCAATTGTTAGGAACGAGTTTCCTAATACGCAGCGAAATGGTGGTGGGGTTGGCCCAGTGTACAACAAAATTTTTGTAACATATTTAAACTACCTTTAAATATGCGGATCCATTAATATACATACATTAATCATACCTCTTGAAGCCTATCAAGTGTCCTTGCTATCTTTTCGTAATAAAAACGATCTTCCTATCCAAGCTGCTCTGAGGTACTCACACCAAGATCTTCCACAACGTTCTCTACACCTCAAGAAGTGTGTGGGCACTTAGAGAATAAATGATAGTTTATTTGTGATTCTACTTGATGTACTCAACACATGAGATCAAGAGAATAAGCCTGAGAATTGGTTCTTTATCTTTTCAGGGAAAGGTAGAAAAGTATCGTTCTATTTTTCACAGAGCGAATGACTGAGATAAAATTGTCTGTATATTTTTTGATAAGTCTTACTTAAATAGAAAATGTTTAATTTAAAAAAAATAAATCTGTAACCAACTTACAATTTATCTTTTAATTAATTAATTATCTTATTAATGAAAATATCCAAAAACTAATTTTTTGAATTATCCATTAATTAATTAATTAAATAAATAAAATTGAAAAATTTGTCATTGAAATATGCAGTACATGCCACACACAGTCCATGGACCATGTGTGGTTGTTTACCACCCTAATTTCTAGGGATATTTGATTTTTCTATTTTTATTTAATTATTTATTCAAACTACTTTGCCACATAAAAATCTAACCACCTTATAACTAATTCAAATTTGAATTAAATATATTTTTAACTAATTATCAAATATAATTAATAGTTTGAATAAATATCAATCTTTTAAATTCAAATCCAATTTGAACTTATCAGATTATTATCTCCCACTCACATAAAAATATTTAATTAATTCTACCAATTAATTAAATCCAATATAATATCAAAAATAAACATTTAATTTATTATAATTTTGAAAATTATAATTAATTAATTATTTAATTAAAATTTGAAATTAATTTAATTATTTAATATAATTTCAAAAATTACATTATAATTAAATATTAATTAATTTTGTTAATTACAACTAATTTGTAATTAATTAATTAATCACTATTATCATATAATTGCATATTTGGCCCGAAGAACAAATTTCTTCTTAAATATGTCTTTCAACTATTTTTTCCTTTATATAAACTCTTGTCTTGAATAGTGTTGATAGAGCCGCTGTGGGGACCTATGGACCTATAATTCCAAGCTCCAATAAATTTGAGATTATTAATTAAACTCTTTAATTAAATAATCTTAATTTATTAATCTCATGATTATTCCACTATAAATATGAGACTACACTCTTGTAATTATAGACATTTCATTTACTGAGTATTTTATAATGATAAAGCATCCATTGATATAATCATTGCATACAAATTAACCCTCTAATAATGGTTCATAATTAATCAGGAATAAAATTACTGTTTTACCCTTTTAATTATATCTTGTTTCCTTAAGTACTATTTACTTTACTAGTGAAGGTTAATTCATAACTAAATTATGAATTTGAGCTCAATAACCTTTCAGTTCCAAAAGTCAACCCTTAAGAGAACCATTATTCAATCTCTTGGGAGAAGGCATAGATTCCATATCTGTATACTATGTCCCCAGCCATTTACATTAATGAGTTCCCAAAACAAAAGTTTCTAGCTTGATCATTTTGACAGATCCTAACGAGTGAATCAAAGAACTCAAATAACATAAACAAGAGTTCATAGTAACTTCAGGATTAAGATCTATTTGTATATGATCATCAGTTGATATATTTAATTAATACTTCGAAGCGGTATTTAACTAAGTATTAATAAACATATCTGGTCCAATTCTATATATTCTCTAATATATAAAGTACATCCACTAAAGTGTCCTACTACACTAGTTATCCGGATCTAGATCACATGCATTTATAATACTAGTGAATCGTACTTGCAGTAATTAATCTAAAGATTTCATAACTTTATTTTACCGCGAACTATTCAAGTTCATTTTTCTCAAACACAATCCTCTCGTACCAATACGTGTTTGAGATCACATATATGAACTTAGGAATTTTGTTTTTTGATATTTACATAATATTATCACAAAATAATATAGTCCATAAAATATATGCATAACAAATTCAATTTATTTATTTATTTCATAAAACAATGTCTACTACATATGCTTTTAGGGCACAATTCCCAACAATAGCTAGCCCTGAAAAGGAACTATGGTTCGAAGCCATGAAACAGGAAATGGAGTCCATGTACTCAAATTCTGTATGGGATCTTGTGGAAGCACTAGTGAATTTTGGGGGTGCAAGTGGATCTACAACAAGAAACGAGGTGTTGATGGAAATATTGAAACTTATAAAGCTTGATTAGTGGCAAAGGGTTATGCCCAAAGAGAAGGCGTGGACTATGAGGAAACTTTTAGTCCGGTAGCCATGCTCAAGTCCATTCGCATCCTCCTATCCATAGCAGCTGCTCTCAACTATGAGATCTGGCAAATGGAAGTGAGGACATCTTTTCTTAATGGGAAGCTTGACGAAGTCATTTATATGAATCAGCCATAAGGATTTAAAGTAGTTGGACAAGAAAGAAAAGTTTGCAAGTTGAATAGGTCCCTTTATAGACTTAAGTAAGCTTCTCGTTCCTAGAATCTTAGGTTTGATGAAATAATCAAAACCTATAGCTTTGAACAAAATATTGATGAGCATCGTGTTTCCCAACAGAAGGCAAATCAAATAGTGGTATTCCTAGTTCTTTATGTATATGATATCTTACTCATTGGAAACAATGTTAAGAAATTGTCAGATTTGAAGAATTGACTGAGCACTTAATTCCAAATGAAGGATTTGGGTGAAGCAAGTTATGTTCTAGGAATCCAGATCATTAGGGATAGAAAGAACAAACTCTTAGCTCTATCTCAAGCAACTTACATGGATAAAATGCTTGAACGTTTCTCAATGACAAATTCCAAGAAAGGGCATCTACCGTCCCGCCATGGAATTCATCTTTCAAAGAAGCAGTCTCCCCAGACTTCTGATGAGGAAGATGCAATGAGAAAAGTTCCTTACGCATCTGCAGTTGGAAGTCTGATGTATGCTATGTTGTGTACTAGACCAAATATCTACTATACAGTGGGAGTAGTGAGCAGGTATCAGTCAAACCCATGACCGGAACATTGGATAGCAGTTAAGCATATTCTGAAGTATTTAAGGCGGATTAGGGATTATATGTTAGTCTGCAAGGGTGGTGTTCTGAATCCTGTAGGCTGCACCGATTCAGATTTTCAAACCAGTTTATGCCAATCGACTAGCTGACATCAAGTAAGGGAATGATGAATCCCTAAAGTACTACATCCAAAGATTCATGAGAAAGGAAAACTGAGCATCCACAGTAGGAGATGAAGGGAAGTTCGTTGCCATCTCGACAGGAATAATTTATCGTAGTCCCTTGTGGGATAGCATACACATGAACCCCATCAACATTGTGCAGGAGTTCCAAGACCGAGCAGACAAATACATGAAACTAGATGATACTATCATGAAGGAAGAAAAAGGCATAAACCATCCAACCACTATCAAGGCAGACAAGAATGATGCAAACCCTTAGGGCGGCAATGGGGGCAACGGTAAGAAGAGGAGTACCTCAGGGGCCGAGTAGGGTGGAGAAAAGAAAGCTAAGTCAGCACCAGTTGACAAACAACCTAAGCATCAACCCTACCAGCCCAGGTTCACCAATTATATAGTCCTGACTACATCAAAAGTTGAGATTTACTTGGCAACATACCAGGAGGTACCATATCGAAAGCCACCACCCTTGCATTCAGAAGGAAAGAGGGACAAGAATAAGTTTTGTTGTTTCCATAATGATTATGGGCACGACACAAACGAGTGCAAACAATTGAAGGATGAGATAGATTTTCTCGTTTGATCAGGAAAACTCTCGAAGTACCGAGTCAAGACTGAAACCCCGAGCAGGAATCCAAAGTTTCGAAGGCAGAGGAGTCCACCACTAGAGCCAGCAGCCGTAGACTTCACATTGGATACCATATGTGTGGGGCCCCACATAGCAGGCAATAGTAACAATGCTCATGTGCGATATGCAAGGACCCTAAGACATGAGGTAGGGGAGTCTTCCCAGTGCATGGAAGTCGAGGAATGGTCTCCAAAGAATCCAAATTATGAAAGTGAAACTCTCACTTTTACAGAGGATGATGCCAGGCACGTGAGGTACCCCCACAATGACCCTCTGGTCCTTACCATTCAAATCGCCAATGCTAGAGTGAAGAGATGCTTGGTGGATACGGGAAGCTTAGTAGATATCATCTACAAAACATCCCTTGAGAAGATGAAGCTCACAGTTAAGGACCTGACACCATGTTCCTAAGTGATATATGGGTTCACAGGAGAATGCCTAGCACCAGCAGGAACTATCAAACTACCGGTCACGGTGGGGGATGCCCTAGGCACGAGACTGTGATGATAGAGTTCCTGGTGGTAGATTGCTCATCGGCTTACAATCTTGTCTGCCTTGATAGTGGTTGGATGGTTTATGCCTTTTTCTTCCTTCATGATAGTATCATCTAGTTTCATGTATTTGTCTGCTCGGTCTTGGAACTCCTGCACAATGTTGATGGGGTTCATGTGTATGCTATCCCACAAGGGACTACGATAAATTATTCCTGTCGAGATGGCAACGAACTTCCCTTCATCTCCTATTGTGGATGCTCAGTTTTCCTTTCTCATGAATCTTTGGATGTAGTACTTTAGGGATTCATCATTCCCTTACTTGATGTCAGCTAGTCGATTGGCATAAACTGGTTAAAGAGTAAAGTTAGTAAGTGAACATAATGAAGCCAATAGCTGGGGGCATATCCATTAACTAAGGAGCAAAAATGAAGAAATCAGGGGAAAAAATCTATATAGGGGGTCAGCCCAGTGAGACTAAGCTTAGGTCGACCACCATAGGACTCCCTAGACTTGGAAAAATTGATCGAAGACACAAAGAAGGGTTAACCTAGGCCCTAAGCTTACATAACGTGAAAGAAAGGGCATACGTGGTCGGCCAACCACCCTAGGGATGCAAACCTCAGAAAAATGCCAGAGGACTAAGGTTCAAGTCTCCAATAAATTGTACAGTACAAGGAAGACCCCAAAGAGATCAATAAAGGAGGATAAACATTTTTTAGGGGCCCAGGTGGTCGCCCTATGATTGGACCGACCACCCAAGACCCTGGATCCCTAGAAAATGCCCAGGGAGTGAGGTGGTCGGCCCATGATGTAAACCCTAAGGTGCTCGGCCCATGATGGGGTATGTGAGCCTGGAAGTCCCATAAGGCAAGGGAAATGCAAGGGAAGTCCTAGAGGTGGTCGACCCATAATGGAAACCCTAGGGGTGGTAGGCTCATGATGGAATTTATATCGCTAGAAATCACCTATGCCTAGGTTGTGAAACCCTGGAAATTGCCAATCATAGGGCACATAAGCCTGGAAATCGCCCTGCTAAGAAAACCCTAGGGGTAGTAGGCCTAAACCCTAACCCCCTAAACCTAGAAATCTTCCAGGCTAAGGAAAACCTAGGATGGTCGGCCTATGAGGGAATTTGAAGACCTGAAATCGCCTATGGCTAGATGGGGAACCCTGGAAATCTCCCAACCCTAATTTCCTAAGCTTGGAAATCGCCCAGGCCAATGAATCTAAAGGGTGGTCGGCCTATAGGGATCTAAACCCTAAGCATCACTCAAAAAGGGGCAAGGAACAAGCCAATTTTTTTTATTAAGAACAATCTTTGATTCAAACAAGTTAATTATTTTGGATCAAAATAAAACAAAACAAGGAGATTCAGACATATTCATCAAAAACGTAAAAATTGGGAAAGAATACTTACCAAAGAGGAGATGCGAAGAGTTGATGAAGAATTAGAGAATTCCACAACTCAGAACTTCCTGAAGGAGGCATATGGGTCAAGAGTCTGACGAGTGAGGCCCTGCTTATAGCATCTCAGGCTAACCATATTTTTAGGAATTTAAAATCCTTGAAAAATATCTAGTTAAAAATTCAAATTCATTGAAAAATATCTTATATTTTTAGGAATTCAAATTACTTGAAAAATATTTTGTATTTTTAGGAATTAATATCCTTGAAAAATATATTATATTTTTAGGACTTCAAATTTCCTTGAAAAATTTACTAGATTTTTAGGAAATTAATTTTCCTTGAAAAGTATAATTATTTTTAGGAATTACAATTATCCTTGAAATCGATAGTTAATAAAAGTACTACGGAATGTCCCGAGGGACTTTGCTGTTAAAGTACTACTACGATATGTTTCTCAGACCAGATTAAGTTTACCATAATGTTGAACACATTACAATAAACTTGGGGGGCAAATGTTATCCCTAAAAAATCCAGGGATGATGTGGCGAATGAGAAAGCGACACGTGCCATCACAAATCACGGAAAAATGACAAAGTATTGAAAAAAGACCGATGGGCAAAAAATATAGGTGCAGGACCTATAGAGAAGTCGACCAGGCCAAAACCCCCTACGGGTGGTCGGCCTGACCCCAACCCCTAGGGGTGGTTAGCCCAAGCATGTCCAAGAATCCCTCGGGGTGGTCAGCCCATCCTATCCTTCATAGGGTGGTCGGCCTACACTCCCAAAGACACTTCATGGGGTAAAACTCACGCTCGTTCAAACTGAGATCAACAGGCCTAGCACCCTGAAGATCAATAGGCCTAGCACCAAGAAGATCACAAGCCTAGCACCCAAAGGACCAACAGGCCTAGCACCCAAGCTCTAAAGGGTCGTCGAGCCTAGCACCTAAGTCTCATAGACCAATCAAGACTTAGCATTTTCTTGAAGGTCTCAATCATGCATTATCAACCACGATCCAAAGAAGACAACGGGAAGACCCACGTTCTCATAATCATGGGAAGGTGGACATGTATCTCCACTCCCAATGATCGTGTACCAAACCAAGATCCCACTCTTACTGAGTATGTAAACAGCCCTTGGGTACTATAAATAAAGGACCTAGGGCTTCGTTTCAAGGGATCTCTTTTTCAGGACTTTTTGGATCGATCCTTTGGGCGAATTTGTGACGAGTGAAATCTGAGTTTATCTTTGTAATTGTCTATCGAGCGATTCAATACAAATACTAAGTGGATTAGGTTATTACTGTTCAGAAGAGCAGGGCTGAACCACTATAAATTCCTGTGTGTTTTGTTTAGATATTTGTACTCTGTCGTATATTATATTCATTCCGTTCAAAAGGTGTCGTATATTGTACATACGACCGTTGGCCAATTTCACAGGTCAACATTATCAATAAAAGAATAGAAATCAATTTTTGACTTAGTCAATCACTTTGCTCACATGTTTTATTTTCATGATTATTTGTTTAATATAAACTTCTATTAAGTCCCGAGCATATAGCTAATCATATTTATAGTGATGTAATCACAGTCGAATATAAATATGATTATATGTTCAAAATAAGTTAGTTCTAAGATTAGTCAGTGCACATGATTTACACTGACTTGTCAATCTACGATATATTCTACTTACACATCGTAGTGTTATGTTCTTTCTAGAACATTAGCAAAGTAGACAAGATCGGATGTATTTGTTACATCAGACTGGACCGATATTGACAGTAGAAAGGATAAGTAAACATACTATTATTATCTATTCTAGTTATATCATATAGTTGATCATAGGTTAATTCAATCTCAATTATGAGTGGTTAGTATTCTACCTGATTGTATTATTTAAGTTCTTTGACTTGTTTGTCACTAACTTACCATACAGACTAGTCCATACTTACATCTTGGGAACTCGGTAGTATAATTGAGTAGGAGTGTTAATCATAGATATGAACATATATAGCTTCTGATGAAGAAGTGAAATGATGGTTTCCTTTTAGTTTGGTTCAAGGTGCTAAATGATAGAGATCTCATTTCAGTAATTAATATTAGTTTACTGAAATATCATTTACAAGGAACTAAGTGTTTTAAGGATAAAATTCAATGAGGGGTAAAACAATATTTTAGTCCCATCTCATTGTAGACCGTCTATAGAGGATTGAGTTACAATTATGGTTGTAACAATGTATAATTAATAACGTCTCTATATTGGTTATAGAGCGTTCTATGAATTCAAGAGTGCAATTCTGAGTTTTTAGCGGAGTCACGAGGAATCAATAAGTTAATAAATTTATTTGTTAAATTTATGATAACTTATTGGACCTTGATTTCATAGGCCGATGGTCCCCACTATACCTTGGATAAAATCATGTAGATAGTCTCAATTAATTGATTTAAATACCAATTAGAATTATCAAAGTTGACCAGGTCAATTTTGGAAAGTTTCACAGAGTTATGTAATTTAGAGAAGAAAAGAGAAATTATGGCTGATTTATTAATTAAAATAAATTGGTATCTAAATTAATGTTCAAATTATAAATAATTAATTTGATAAAAAATTTAAATAATTATTTAATTAATTAAATCAATAGAAAATAATACATGCTTTTATTTTAAGTCTAATGGACTTATAATTAAATGAGAAATTTCATGGGCCTAAAGCCCATGATAATTTCGACCATTAGGCTGATATTATCTATTATTTTATTGATTTTTTAATTAAAATAAATGACCTAATTGAGCCTATAAAATGAATGCCAAGTGAGAGTTTAAAACATATATTTTTAGATGACAGAAAGACTGGTTTTTGAGAAGATCTGAAGATCTAGTCTTGATGCTCTAGGTTTTAGATTCTCTCTACAACATAAGTCATTTTCTAAGCCTTAATTTTTCTCTTCTATTCTTCTTCTCTTTGTATCTATCTCATGTATTGAGAATTGCCCATTCTAGTCTAGGTGATTCTAAGGATACTTTGGAAGGTTGTGAAGAAAATTGAAGAACAATTCAGTTTCTTGGTGATACCCTACGACATAAAGGATACAAGGGTTAGATAAACTAAAGGAATGACTCAGTCATTCCATTGAACAATAATCTAAGTGTTCTTATCATTATCTCTGTATGAATTCAATTTTAGAAACATGTTCTAGGTTTTCTTATATTAATATATTTAATATAAGATTTATATGAAAATAAACAAGATCCTGAATAAGTTTTCCCAACAATATATATATATTTATATCTATATATTTTTTGAGTTCATCAAATTTATATTAATATTTAACATATTATTTATATTTATATATTTAATTTTGTAGTATATATTTTTATATTATTTAAATTTTAAATTATATATTGAAAAAATGACAAATATATATTGTAACAATAATGAATATACATTACTACAAAACTGTACTTAGATGACACACATGAGATGACGGTTTTAGTAGACATGTCTTCTCATGTTAAAAATAAACATATGATGACTGACTCTCTAGAACCATCGTGCCGTGCACAACAAAACTTACATTAGACAACAGTTCTTAGAAGAATTTCGTCACATGTTTATTTTTAGCATAATTAGACAGTTCTACTCAGAACGTTGTCTCGTGTGCGTCGTCTTATTATTTTTATTTTTTAAGGCTTATTTGGATTTTCCCCCCGAACTATTACCAATCCAAATCGTGCCCCCCGAATTTTTTAACTTGTTAAAAATTCCCCCTGAATTATTCACGATACTAAAATGTGGGACTTCCGTCCAATTTCGCTAATGGAATGGTGATGTGGCAGTTTGGTGGCCGATGTGGTATTACCACGTCAATGCTTCGTTTATAATATAAATAATAAATAGGATTCTTGCCCCCCGAATTATTACCATTACCAAATTGTGCCCCCTGATTTTTAAAAATTTAAAATTAAACAATCTTTTGAATATTAAAAAAAATGAAAAAATCATTAAAAAAATTTTAAAAAAATTGATGGTGACAAAAAATTGGCTTGGGTGTTGGGCATGCGTCAAAATGAGGGTAGTGACATCGTCGACAGACTGGGCTCATATGGGTCCCTTGCGACATTCAGCTTTGGTGTCGCCTTAAGTTTTTATTTTGTATGATTTAATTTAATTTAAATGGTTTTTTAGTTTAATGCTTTTTATATTTTCTTATTAATTTTCAAAATATTGTTTAAATTTTAAATTTTAGAATTCGAGGGGCATAATTTGGCAACAGTAATAGTTTGGGGGGGTAAAATTCTATATATTTTTTTAAATTATACACGTAGCAATCCACATCAGCACTCCAGTGTCGCCATATCACTATTCAGTTAGCAAAAGTGGACGGAAGTCCCACATTTCAATAACATGAATAGTTCAGGGGGAATTTTTAATAGGCCAAAAAATTCAGGAGGAACGATTTGGTAGTGGTAATAGTCCGGGGGAAAAAAATCCTAATAAGCCTTTTTTAAAGGGTCTTAATATTATTGGATCACATATATATTTTAATATTTATAAAAAATATTGTCTAGACATATCTATTAAAACTTTAATTAGTTGTTAAATTTTTATATATAATATTATACTTTTAATTAATTATATTATATTAATAATACTTAAAACTTAAATCAAATAAAAACATTATATGTCTAATATTAAGATATGTTACTCATGCATGTTTCTTATTTTTTTTAAACTAAAAATAATTTATATAAAAAAAATTTAATATTGTAAAAAAAGATTATTCCTTAGAAAGAGAAATTTTTTTTTACATGTTTAATAAGTGACATAATTTTTTTTTTGAAAGTAATGAGTGACATAAATTAATTGTGTATAACACGTCTAATAAGTCTAATAAAATAATGAAACTTTAGCCAAAAAAAAAAAAAAATTGAAATACACAGCCACTTAGCCCCAAATGAAATTAACAAAACAAGAAAAATCCCTAATTGTGTATTACACGTTTAATTATCTAGTCTCTACCAGTTGGCTTCTCTGGATCTCACTCAAACTCAGCCTCTCAATCGTTTTCCTCTCACGCTCACTCGCTCGATCTATTCTCTCTCACACTCAGCCCCCTCGATCCGTTCTCTCACTCAGCCTCTACAAGAACTCAGATCTCGTCTTTCTCTTCATAATGTCGAGCTTCTCTCCTTCACACTCAGCCTCGGCAAGAACCAGGCGACCCTGCCGATGCAAGAACCAGGCCACCATGGGGCAAACTAGGCAGACCTCCAATTGTTTATGAGGTAATTTTTTTTCAGATTCAATTTAATATGGAGAAAATACATTAAATATAGTCAATATATTTTTTTTGTGTTGGAATTATTTTTAATTAAGAGAATACACTCTGGTTCTTGTTGAAGTGCTGGTTCTTGTTGAATTTTAAAGAACTTGTTTGAAGAGTTTTTGTTTTTAATTCTTTTCTGTGCATACCAGCTGTTTGTTTCATTGTTTTTCCTGAGTTGGAGTGCATAAATATTTATTATTGGTGTTAAGGTGTCATTATAGGATCTTGATATTGTGTAGGAATTATTTTTGGGTGTTCATGGTGTCATTACAGCTGAGAGTTGTCTTGACAACACCAAGATTGATTTTTGTTTCTTCTTTGTTTGTTTAGATTGTTTTGGAACTATTCATTTTCTGTGCGTAATTTGGGTATGAGATTGTGAAGTAGATATTTATTTCTTTTTTGGGTTTGTTCAATTTGGTTCAATTACTTTGGTTTGATGTGTTTTGTGTTTTGAGTTTTGAAGATTTAACATATAATTCAATAATAAAACGATAAGAATATGTGTTTTTGATCATCACATTGGTTGTTGCATGTTGTATTAGTTAATTAATAGATTTATTCTTATGTGTTCTTATGCTATATTTGCTTCTGTTATGCAGATTCTTCCACCACAATGCTTATAGATGGTTTCCTGCATATGGGTTAGTTAATATCTTGTTCTGAAGGAGGTATATGACAATGTTAATAAATTGATGAAAGAACTCTGTTTTTTTTTTTTATTCAAGTGCTATTCATAAATTATTTCAATTATTTTGTTAGTCTCTCAATTAAAAATCAGCAAGTATGTACACATATTACTATAATAAGTGTCACCTAGTACTTTGTATCATTAGGGCCAATGAAAACAGATCAGGATCACAATTCGTTTATTGGAATCAAATCATTGATTGAGCCTACTCTTCGTGAACTACAATCAAAGATGAGAGAAGGTTGATTTTTTTTTTCAACACATAATTATATGTACTTATTTTCTCTGTTTTATGAACTTTTCGATGATTAAAAAACTTCTGAGTATTGACAAGAAAATCATGAAGCTCACATTTTGTTGTGTATTTTGTACTGTGCAGCTGAGAATGATCCCCATGATGGCAAGAGAAAGTGTGAGGCTTTGTGGCCTATATTCAAAATAGCACATCAGAAGAGCCGTTACATTTTTTACCTTTACCATCAGCAAAAGGAAATATCTAAGGAGCTGTTTGAGTTCTGTCTAGACCGACCAAGGTTACGCTGACCGTAATATTATTGCAAAATGGAAGAATTTTCGTTTATAGTACACTTTATTTGAACATGATACTGTTTGCACTTGCTAAGATCGTTATTTGTATTCAAAAAATGGCTGTTAATCTTAGGGTGGACTACATATATATATTTATATGAAAAAACAATGTAGAGTAGAATACTTTATAAGACTAACTAAGTATATAAGCCTGAACATATGTGTGTATGGGATTGGGTTTTGTCCCATTATGTGATGCATTCCGTTCATCCCTGTATGTCGAATCAATGGTTGGTTATTAATTATTGGAAGCCTGCATATCACACCATGTCTAGAGTATATTAAATCGTAGTCTAACACATAAAACAAAATATGTAGTATATTACGAGATGCATTCCCTTTTTTACAAAAAAAAAAAGGATAATTTTTACTTCTGCATATATAAAAATATCAGTGATAACTATAGTATTGTTTCCCCTCTTTGCTTTTGTGTTTGATCGTAGACAAAGTCCTTGTCTTTGCAAGGAAAAGGGGCATAAGTAGTGTAGAGAAAGAGGCATTAGGACGAGTTTAGTTTCTTTCTAATGTGTAATTGTGTGGAGATAATAACAACACTAAACGATAAATTTTTCCTATAACTTAAAACTTGATATATTTCTTTTTGTATCATCAAAACTAAACTGCCCACGTTTCCTTTTTATTTTTGCTTTAAATGCAGGCAGGCTTTTCAAGCTCTTCTCTTTTCTTTTCTCTTTTCAGATTATTTAGCTTCCATAATGTAATGGTTTTTTTTGTTGAATTGCAGCCTGGTTATGAACGCCTCTGCTGCTTGAGGTGCATGCAGCCCCGAGATCATAACTTTGCTACCACATGTGTGTGTCGAGCGCTGAAACATCTGAGAAAGGAGAAGGTTATAGAGTGTGTACATTGTGGTTGTAGGGGCTGCACTAGTGGAGACTGATTGGCTTCCACTTCTTCTGAGTGTTAACTATATATGCTAGGATAGTCTATTATGGTTAAATAACTAAAAACTGAATTTGTTTTGCTAATGCAACATCATCATGCTTCATACTCATTGAATGGTGCCAATGACAGTGAGAAAACAAAGGCGTTGTTGACAAGTACTGCACATGTTCATTTGAAGTACTCAGAAATCATCTTCAACTACCTCAGAAAGTGTACAACTTATATGTTATGGTAGAATTTCTTGTATTTTTTGCTGTGTTTAAAGTCTACTCCTTAAAAGAATCAATGTTCCTAGCCAGAATAAGAAACACTATCTTGTTTTATGTAACTACAATGCTCTCTCCTCCATTTATATTAGAAAAGCTATAGAGAATTAAATTGGAGGATTTCTTAGAGTAAAGCTTCTGGATACACACTGCATCTGCATGGATTATTTGTTTGTCTAGAAAATGCAAAAAGGTAAAAGCTTTGTAATAAGCTTGATTTTGATTTTTTTTTTTGGAAATTTCAGATGGATTTCAAGTCTGGGCTCTCTTACGTTTGATGGTATTTATTAGTTCTGACTGAAAGTTGTATTGATTAAAACTTGTATAAGCGTTTGATATTTGACATTTGGTGTTTGGTGTTTTGGTTTGTGAATTGAAAGCATGTATCTGTTTTGGTGTTTGGAATTTTCGGTGCTTGATGATCTGCATTTTTAATGGATATAAGTGGATGACCAATCTGAACTTTGAAATCATTTTTTTGGTTATGTTGACAGTGAGAACTCATCAACTAAGTTAAGTTGGAAAAATTATCAAATCAAGATCGCTAATTGGAAAGCAGTAAAAACAAAAACTCAAGAACAATGATGGAACAATAATGGAGAATTCAGTCTTTTATTCACACTCAAAACTCTGCTACAGTAAAATTTCCAACCCCCTTTCAGGTGGTCTTAGAGTTCATTTTATAGTAGGCTCTAATGGCCTTAGGTACATAGTGGTCCAGGAGACCATAGGGTACATAAGTACTATGTCAGGGGAGTGGCTCCAGAGGTTATGGTCGTACATCCAGCACAGGAGCAGGTGTCAGGAGAGTGCCTCCACTACTTGTCTGTACCCATGTCTGATGAGTGGTGGCAGGCGTAGTGGCGCAGGAGGTAGTGGTGTCAGCTCTGACCTATGGTCGTAGACGTACGGACCATGACTCTTACCCCAGCAGTCTCACTGACACTGGTATTCGTACTTAGTACTAGGTCGTACAAGTATGTCCCATTCGACTCGTACTGGATCTCCTAAGCATAGGGGTCTCCAGGTGTAAGGAATGGGACCCTTGGTGTGTGTTATGGCCCTGACGTGAGGTGGAGATCTCGGGCCCTTGGCACGAGATGCCTGAAGCACCCCGACGTCACCCACGAGCCTAGGCGATAGGCATGTGGCCTTGACGGATGTCTAAGGAGGCGTGGCGAAACGCCCTCCTTGTGACCCCCTTGGTGGTGCGGTTCCCTTGGTGCATGGTTCCGCTCGTGTGGCTGCCAGGTGGCGTGTCTCCTACTCCTTCGCGAGGCCCCCTTGGAAGGCCTACTGACGACGCGGCTCCCTAGCTGCTCACGAAGCCTTCTTCCTCTCACGTGGCCATGCGAATGCGTGGTTCACTAAGGGCGTGAGGCTGAACATCTGCTGAGGTGCGAGGCTACGGTGCCGAGGTGCGACGCCAAGGGTGCTTCACCGAGGCCACGCGCGCATCAGGGGCCTCGCTCGGACGCGAGGCGGAACACGCATCAGGGGCCTCGCTCGGACGCGAGGCGGGGCGCGCAGCAGGGGCCTCGCTCGGACGAGAGGCGGGGGCTCGCTCGGACGCGAGGCGTGGCGCACAGCAGGGGCCTCGCTCGGACGCGAGGCGGGGCGCGCAGCAGGGGCCTCGCTCGGACGCGAGGCGGGGTGCGCACCAAGGGCCTCGCTCGGACGCGAGGCGGGGCGAGAGCATATCAGGGGCCTCGCTCGGACGCGAGGCGGAGCGCACCAAGGGCCTCGCTCAGATGCGAGGCGGGGAGCGCGCACATTAGGGGGCCTCGCTCGGACGCGAGGCGGGGCGTGCGCACATCAGGGGCCTCGCTCTGACACGAGGCGGGGCGCGCAACAGGGGCCTCGCTCGGACACGAGGCGGGAGCTCGCTCGGACTTGAGGCGGGGCGCGCAGCAGGGACCTCGCTCTGACGCGAGGCGGGGCGTGCACCAGGAGGAGGTGGGGCCTCGCTCGGACGCGAGGCCACGCGAGGCCGATGCTGCTGGGCTGTGAGCTTGGGCACTCGGGGCCGTCTCGCAGTGCTTGGTTCTTTTATGGGCGCGGAATACTGAGCGTCTACACTTGCCCCCCAGTCTAGGAGAGGACCTTTAGGTGCTCTTGTAGACTATTCACCTTGATCCCTATAAATAGGCCCTCATGCATGGCCTAATATTTTCACCTTACTCCTTTGGCTTATTGGTTTGGAGAGTCCTTCTTTTTTCAAGAGGTGAGGGGTTCAACCCCTCACAACCTCATTTTTGCCATAGTTCCTTTTATTTTAATTTTTTTACTTCATTTTCATCATCATCTATTTACTTCATAATTTTTTTTTTTTTTTTTTTACATAGGAGCTAGTTTTATGGTGTTTCTATCTTATGACTAACACATCTTTCTGGTTCATCCTTGCAGACGCGCATTTTCGATTCTTTGGTGCTTTTCGCTCTTCGACCTCCTTTGGACCCCAACTTCGCTCTCTTAATCGCTTGAGGTACATTTTCTTTCCTTCTCCCTTTTATATATATATATATTTATTGGGTCTAAACTAGCAGTACTTGGGATGGGGTGCATTAGTCTGAGCTTGTAGTGAATTTGACCATATGCACGCCCCTCCTCTTTGTTTGTTTGTTTTTTTTTATCCTGTAGTAGGCCATTTAGGGCGTTTGCATCTAGAGGTATTAAGCCTATTCCTTTGTGTTTTGTAGCCTTCCACTCGTTTATACGTGAGCCCCTTTTTGCTGTTGGGACGCGGTTTCATGGCCAGTGACGGCCCGTCCGACATACCCCCAAGGGCTGAGTTTATTGACCTGTCCTCAGACTCAGAGTCCCCTGAGGGCAACCCTCACCAGGACTATGACTCTTTAAGACAAGCCCGCATCCGCCACCTTGAGTGCATGACCGAACTTAGACGTAAAATTTGGGTGGTGGAGAGCGAAATAGACTCGGTGTCGAGAGGGGATGGAGGACCTTCACCCCTGGGCCTTAGTGACCATATAGTGCGTCTTAGGACGACCCTTTTTGAATTACGGTGGGAGTTAGAATTTATGGAGGGACACATTCCGCCAGAACCTCCTACTCCCTCTTCTCCTGATGACAGTCATGGGGCTGCTAGCTCCTCTTCCCAGCCCCTAGTCTCAGTTTATCCTAGCTTAGTGCTTCCCCCATCACTCCCTCGATGGAAAACTCTTGCTAGGAAGAAAAAATGGAGGGTTAAGTGTTCTGCCCCTTCCTCACATATTTCTTTTGATTTTGCAGATATGTCGAAAGCACGCAGACAGGTGTCCGCCCAGGAAGAGGACGACGCCCCCCTACTGGCGTCCAGTCTAGTGTCACATGTGTCTCCGAACAAATTGAAGGCAATCGTGAAGCACTACCGGGCTCCTCCAGAATACGCCCTGCATGTTCCTCAGGAGGCCTGTTGGGCCGACCGCCCTGAGAAGGGCTTTGTGGCTTTGAGTGAGCAGATTTTGAAGGCGGGTGGCACCATTCCTCTGCACCCGTTCTTCGTGGCGGTTCTCAACTATTTTGATTTGGCCCCTCTTCAACTGTCGCCCAACAGTTGGTTGACTTTAAGTTGCCTCTTCATTTGGTTCAAGGATAACGTCCAACGCGCCCCGACGGTGCAGGAGGTGCACTCCTTGTATAACCTTATGGGAGTGCCCAAGTCCAAGGGCTTCTACTACCTGCAGAAGGCCAACAGTGAGCTTCCCTTAATAGAGGGCTCGGTGTCCAACACAGGGCCTTGGAAACAAGACTTTTTCTGGGTAGAGGGGCCTCTCTCGGTTCGTGAAGGCTTTCGCGCCGGCCCTAGTAAGTATCCTGGTCTTTCTCTTCTTCTTATTAGAACTTACTGTTTTGCACTCTTGCTTGTACTGACATTGCCGTGGTTCTTGTAGGGAAATTTGCTGATCCCTCGGTCATTGGGCCGGAGGCGGAGGCCATAGGAAAACTCCTTGCTGCAGACTCCGCCCTGAAGAAGGCAACAATCCTATTTACTGTGGCGAATCTCAACCGCCACCAATTGTCCCTGGTTTCTAACCCCAAGTTCCTGTGGTCAGTTACTGGGTCTAAGAAGGCTATGGCTATGCCGGCTGGGCCGTCCCTACACGATGGTGAGGTTGAGGTGGAGATGGAGGATGTTCCCCTCGAATGTGGGGGGTCTCATCAGCGCCCCCTGTCCCCCGGAGGATGCCCTCCTTACGATTCCCATGACCAGGACATGGCCTGTCAATCTCCGGACTCGCAGGCCGCAGCGGGATGTTACGCTCCTCCTGGCCTTGATGGCAATGATGCCTTCCCTCAGGTCCCTCATGATATTGGCTTTCCGGACGCTGATTATGTCAACCTCGCGGAGCCCCCTTCTAATGCACCAAGGTTCCAGTTTTTCCCTTTCACTGCGCCTCCTCCTGCTTCGGCGAGTGGATCATCCGTTCCTGTCCAACCAGATGTTCCTAGCAGGGAGGCGGAGCCTTGGGTGACTAGGATGGCCTCATCCTATGCCCAGCGTTTCATTCAGATTGCCTCGGATCTCCCTACCTTTGACTGGAAAGGTCATGGGAATGTGACCCAACCAGATCTTGGGGAAATCCTAAGGCGTGCCGCGGCCTGGGTGAGGTCTTGCACCTTGTGTTGACTAATATTATGTATAGGTGTACATGTGTTTTCCTTTTTGTTACCTATTGCTGACGCCATTGACTTTCTTGTGCAGGTCTACATCGTGTCTCTTTGGCATGCTGACTCGTCCGGCGTCCTCTCTGCATCTACTGCTGAGAGGGACGGCCTCATGGCCCAGGTCCAGGAGCTCGAAAATGAGCTTAGTACAACCAAGGTCCAATTGTCAAAGGCCCGGACTAAGTATGCCAAGTTGGACTCGAAGAGGGAGAAGCTGAAGGCCAAGATCAAGGAGCTAAAGGGCAAGGCTAGATGCTTGGAGCGCGAGCTCCGGGGGGCCAAGGCCGCTGCGACCGCGTCGTAGGAGAGGGTTACTCAACTGGGGATTGAAGTTGAGGCCCTTAGGGCTGAACTACAGTCGGCTCAGGAGAAGGTCGCTTCCTTGGAGGCGGAGAAGGCTTCCTGGGAGGCGGCGAGAGCTTCCTGGGAGGCGGGGAGGGCTTCTTTGGAGGCGGAGAGGGTCATAACCGAGCGCAAGTCTATAGACCATGCTCTTTACAATGTGTGGAAGCAGAATCCCAACTTCGACTTCTCCTCTTTTGGCGAACAGGTCGTTGCCCGAGCGGCCTGGTGGAGTGCCCACTACGGGAGACCTTGAAATAGTCTCGCTCCTTTTTTGTTTTCTTTTTATTTTGTAACATCATTACCAGTGCTACTTTTCTGTTAGTAACTCTTGTACTATCCCGAGAACACTTTTTTTTTTTAATGTATAAATACATATGTTGCTGTTTATCTCTTGTTCTATTGCATTAGAGGCCCTTTTAAGCCCGGGGTTTAGTTGGTTCCCCTCTTTTATCTATCAGGCTGGAGGTCCTTTGGAGCCCATGTGAAAGGGTTCGCTGGGACCTCTTTTGGTGCCTCTTGGTTGCTTTCATAAGGATATTTTGACCCCTTGGGTCGTAGTTATCCTTTTATGTTTTTCTTGCGCGCGCTTATTATTTGTTGCGAGAAGCGTCCTTCTCGTCATTATGCATAGTACTATTTTTACAAGGGTCTCTTTTGGGATCCTTTTTGGCTAGGCGGCTTGGCGGCCGCTCTAGACTTATTATTGTCGTCACCATATAATGGCTAGACTTATTATTGGCTAGACGGCTTGGTGGCCGCTCTAGACTTATTATCATCGATACCATATATTTTTCTTGTGAGTCCCTAAGGCCTCCTTGATATTCACACGGGTAGCTAATCCTTGTGATCTCAGGAGATGCCTTGTAAAGACTTCGCTTAAGGCCCTGATATAGGGGGTCCCCCTGGGATCCCTGTTGAAGGGTCCTTTTTGGGGTCCTCCTGATGGAGGGTCCTTTTTGAGGATCCTCTTGGTAGAGGGTCTCCCTTAGGAGTTAGGAAGGCAAGGGGTCCTTTTTAGGATCCTCCGTTAGAGGGTCCCTCTTTAGGAATTAGGAGGGCAAGGGGACCTTTTTAGGATCCTCCGTTAGAGGGTCCCTTTTTAGGAGCCCTTTTGCTGGCTGCATGTTCTTGCCCCCTGTCCTGCCCCCCAAGTGCTTGGTGAAATTTATTTCGGCAGGCACTTTGGCTGATGCTCGTGCAGCGAAGAAAATAAACACAGGAAGTAGCAAACGGTTTCATTCATAGAACGCGGTTTACATCTAACTTTGAAAATAAAAAAGGGGGGGGGGGGGGTTACATCTAAGTAGGAGGCTACCTAGGGCAGCCTCTTTGATTCTTACTACAATAACGAAGAACAAGCTAAACATAGGTTCTTTTGGCATTAAGAGCTGAAGCCTTGCTGGTAGTACTTCTCGAAAGGCTCCGTAGCCTGTCCCATCTTGTGCGGATCTAACTTGTGTGAGTTGCTCCTTCATGCACAGCCATCGTCATTGACATGGATGGTTTGGTGGCTGCGCGGAGGGACATGTTATAGCATTCCCTCGCTTCCTTCTGCTCCCCTCTCACACATGCTACTCCCCCAGGGCGTAGGGAATTTCATGGCTAGATGATACACAGAAGTTATCGCCTTCAATTCTCTCAGGGAGGGTCTCCCTAATACCGCATTGAAGGCCGAGGTGCAATCTACCACGACGAAGTTAGCCATTATGGTGGTTTGCCTGGGTTGCTCCCCCATGGTGAGGGCCAATTCGATTGTCCCCAGGGGTTGCATCGAATCTCCCGTGAACCCATACAAAGTCGTAGTGCAAGGCTTTAGGAGACGGAGGCTCAACCCCATCTTTTCCAGCGCCTGTCGATACAAGATGTCCACGGAGCTCCCGTTATCCACCATGATCTGATGTACCCTCATGTTAGCTAGCTGGGCGGTTAGCACTAGGGGGGCATTATGAGGGAAGTGCACCCCCTGTGCATCTTCTTCAGTGAAAGTTATTGAGTCATTCTCGCCCTTGAAGTTCTTCGGGGGGCGTTGTTCCAAACTTAAAACACAATGTGGTGGACTTCGTCGGGCCTCCTTGGCATACCTGTCTCGCCCTTTCCTAGAATCGCCTCCAAATCCTAGTCCTGACCTCTCCTTGCACTTCCGGGGCCACCTCACGTGCCCGCGGCGGGGACACTCCTCCTTCTGGCCTCTGGTTATCCTTGCGCACATACCTACTCAAATGTCCCCTACGGATGAGTTCCTCAATTTCTTCCTATAAATGGATACACTCTGTCGTGGTATGTCCGGTATCTTTGTGGTACCGACAGTATCTACTAGGATCTCTTTTGGACCGGTCCTTTCTCATTGGTGGGGGCCTTTTGAAAGGAACTCGATCTTCATTGGTGAGGTAAATGTGCTCCCTGGTATCTGGAGGTCTGTGTAGTAAGTGTAAGCCGCTAGCTTGTGATCATTCCCATGTTTGGTTCTCCTCTGGTGGTCATCTCTTGATCCATCGTATGCCCTTCTCTTCTTTGCTACGTTCGACCCGTCGTTAGTTGGGGGCTTCACGTGGGGCTCCTCCTTTCCCGCCTTTAGGTTTGCGTGGCCATCCTCCATACGGATGTACTTCTGCGCTCTCTCATAGAAGTCATCTAAGTCGGTGACTTCCCTCTTCAACATGTTTTCCCACAACTTGCTTCCTGGGAGCACTCCAGCGGTAATGGCCATTTTTAACTCTCGACGCGTTAGGCTCCCCACTTTTGCGGCCTCCATATTGAACCGGTGAATGTAGCTCTTTAGGCTCTCATTCTCCCCTTGCTTCACGTTGGCCAGGCTGGTGCCTGGCATCGTGTAGTCTCGCACGGCATGGTGCTGTTGGAGGAATTCGTCAGAAAACTGTTGCCAGGACCTGATGGACCCCGGCCTTAGTCTTTTAAACCATTTGTAGGCGGGTCCTTTCAGAGTAACAGCGAAGTAATGGCACCTGGCACCACTTCCAATCCCCCTCAGTTTCATCAGATCATTAAACGCATCCAGGTGGTATTTCGGATCAGTATTCCCTGGGAGAACTCGTCAACTAAGTTAAGTTGGAAAAATTATCAAATCAAGATCGCTAATTGGAAAGCTGTAAAAACAAAAACTCAAGAACAATGATGGAACAATAATGGAGAATTCAGTCTTTCATTCACACTCAAAACTCTGCTACAGTAAAATTTCCAACCCCCTTTCAGGTGGTCTTAGAGTTCATTTTATAGTAGGCTCTAATGGCCTTAGGTACATAGTGGTCCAGGAGACCATAGGGTACATAAGTACTATGTCAGGGGAGTGGCTCCAGAGGTTGTGGTCGTACATCTAGCACAGGAGCAGGTGTCAGGAGAATGCCTCCACTACTTGTCTGTACCCATGTCTGATGAGTGGTGGCAGGCGTAGTGGCGCAGGAGGTAGTGGTGTCGGCTCTGACCTATGGCCGTAGACGTACGGACCATGACTCTTACCCCAGCAGTCTCACTGGCACTGGTATCCGTACTTAGTACTAGGTCGTACAAGTATGTCCCATTCGACTCGTACTGGATCTCCTAAGCATAGGGGTCTCCAGGTGTAAGGAATGGGACCCTTGGTGTGTGTTATGGCCCTGGCGTGAGGTGGAGATCTCGGGCCCTTGGCACGAGATGCCTGAAGCACCCCGACGTCACCCACGAGCCTAGGCGATAGGCATGTGGCCTTGACGGATGTCTAAGGAGGCGTGGCGAAACGCCCTCCTTGTGACCCCCTTGGTGGTGCGGTTCCCTTGGTGCATGGTTCCGCTCGTGTGGCTGCCAGGTGGCGTGTCTCCTACTCCTTCGCGAGGCCCCCTTGGAAGACCTACTGACGACACGGCTCCCTAGCTGCTCACGAAGCCTTCTTCCTCTCACGTGGCCATGCGAAAGCGTGGTTCACTAAGGGCGTGAGGCTGAACATCTGCTGAGGTGCGAGGCTACGGTGCCGAGGTGCGACGCCAAGGGTGCTTCACCGAGGCCACGCGCGCATCAGGGGCCTCGCTCGGACACGAGGCGGAACACGCATCAGGGGCCTCGCTCGGACGCGAGGCGGGGCGCGCAGCAGGGGCCTCGCTCGGACGAGAGGTGAGGGCTCGCTCAGACGCGAGGCGGGGCGCACAGCAGGGGCCTCGCTCGGACGCGAGGCGGGGCGCGCAGCAGGGGCCTCGCTCGGACGCGAGGCGGGGTGCGCACCAAGGGCTTCGCTTGGAAGCGAGGCGGAGCGCACCAAGGGCCTCGCTCGGATGCAAGGCGGGGAGCGCGCACATCAGGGGGCCTCGCTCGGACGCGAGGCGGGGCACGCGCACATCAGAGGCCTCGCTCGGATGCGAGGCAGGGCGCGCAGCAGGGGCCTCGCTTGGACGCGAGGCGGGAGCTCGCTCGGATGCGAGGCGGAGCGCACCAAGGGCCTCGCTCAGACGTGAGGTGGGGTGCGCGCACATCAAGGGCCTCGCTCGGATGCGAGGTGGGGCTCGCAGTAGGGGCCTCGCTCTGACGCGAGGCGGGGTGTGCACCAGGAGGAGGTGGGGCCTCGCTCGGACGCGAGGCCACGCGAGGCCGATGCTGCTGGGCTGTGAGCTTGGGCATTCGGGCCGGTCTCGCGGTGCTTGGTTCTTTTATGGGCGCGGAATACTGAGCGTCTACAGGTTATAAAAAGCTATGATTCCTCTCTTTCCCTTATTAATTTAAGCAAGAACTTATGATCTATTTCAACTACTTCATTGATGATTAGCCTTTTTTATTTATTTGGGCAAAAGATAACTAGCTTTTTAGTTTGCACTTTTTTTGTGTTAGTTGATTATGTCTCATTAATTATGTACTGCATATTCAATGTCAAAACATATTTGGAAATATATTAGCAAATTCACAATGTATGGTTATCAAACTAAGCTACTACACATCGATATTGTATATGTATACATCATTTTTATCATTTGGTTTAACTTGAGTTTTTTTTAATCATTTTTCTTATTATTGAATTTTTTCCTTGTAGCTTGATTTTTTTTTCTCCCTATGCAATATAATAGTATTGAATTTGATTAAGAAAAATAAAAGAAAAAAAATAAAAAACAACATAATATTCAAAGTTGTAAATTTTTGTCTTATTAATGATATATACGAAGATAGAATTTGATAAAATAAAATTGTTATAAGTTTCTCAATGAGACATTATCTTTTGTTGGGTGGATTAATTTGGTTTTTGAATTAATTTTTCTCATATATATAGAAAAAAATTATATCATATTCTACTCCACTTTTCAAACATGACTTAAAAGTATTGGTGTGCTGCAAATATGTTCTGGACAACCTATATGATTTACTGGTTCACTTTATTCAAAACTTTTCTAATAGAATTTCTTCAGCATATCTACTTGATGTTTCACGATATAGATTAGCTATTAAAATATTTGTTTTAATAGATGGCAGGAATCTTTAAGCCATTTTAAGCACATTTTTTTATCTGGGTAAGCAAGGAAAGCATAGAGATGTCAAGGTTTACTTAATTCCTAGAAACCATGACATTGGCTATGAAAGTAACCTCATTCATAGTCTAGAGGTAATCAAGCACCTTAATTCTATAAATTGTCGTGCATTTTCAAACAATTATGATTATTTTGTTAATTATATTCCTTGTTCTACTTATAATCAGGAGTTTGGAAAGAGAAACTATCGATTTACAGCAGTAGAAGTAGAATTTACTGCCATTGATGCCCAAACTTTAGATGGTAAAAGAGAACAAGCAACTTTTTTTTGTTTATCTATCATATAATTGTTGTTTGAACTCTGAAATTTGGATGTGATAATAATGAATGTGACGTCAGCCAAGCAATTGTTTTTCCTGGACATGGAAGTTTAATATCAATTAACCAGTAAATTATTCCTTGTAGTTGGCATCTTTACTATAATTGATCTTAATTTCTCATGGAATTTGCATTCCTTGTATAATGTAAAATGATTTATTATTGCTCTGATGGCATTTAGATGACTTTGTATTAGAGTGTAGATGACTGGATTCTTTAGTTAACAATGGTAAATCATCAACATCATATCATCAAAAGAATCAAGCTTTCTCGTCTTGGAATTTGTCAAGAATGTATCAATTGGTATAGATTGTTGACTTATGTTTATTTTGTGTTATTAAGTTTGTGGTTACAATATAATTTACTCATTTATGTATTCTGCATGTTTTAGTTGTTTGATCTTATCCAAGGGTTTTATTGACCCATATTCCATTGTATCGACGTGATTGGACATATTGTGGGCCTAATTGCAAATCTCCAGTTATCAACTAGGTATTGATTTATCTGTTCTTTTTTCTTGATTTCCTATTAGTACATTTTTTTTTTCATTATTCATTACTTCATATCATAACCTTTATGTAGAGTGGTTGTGAATAATTGTTATGGTTTTATTTTTGTCAACATTTTTCACATGTATCTGATTGTTATTCTTTTTTGTTTCTGATTTCAGCGAGTGACGCACACGGCTAATAGAGAAATAATGTTTGATTATATTATTGCTTTTCTACAAAATGTGCACCTAAAATATTACTTTGAGTTGGTGACCTCGTAGATGCTTTCGGATTGATCTTTGTTTCAAATAAATAGGTACCAGAATTACATTTCTGAGGAGTCATTAGATTTCTTACTGGAGTTGATCAAACCTGTACAATACAGACTTTAGGCAGATATTGACACATTATAGACACGCAGGCAACTATCTTGACCTCATGTGCAACTATGGTCTCAACTTGCAATGAAAAAGCATGAGCTAATTTATTGATTTTAGACATTTTATATTGTGTCCATGAAAAGTTTAAGTTCAAGTTGAGCAATCACTAACATGTACTTCTTTTCAGGTACTTATCTTGTCTGGTCACGATCATGATCAATGCACTATAACTCATAAGTCAACATCCGGGCCTGTAATGGAGGTATGCATCCACTTTATTTGGTTTATGTAACTCTTATCAAGGCATGATATATCGATAACAATAGTCTGCAACACACTGTAGGAACTGTAAGTTGGCAGGAGGGAAACCTGTACCCATCTTTCATGTTGTTGTCTGCTACTAATGTTGTACTTTCAAACACTTCAAGTCCTGATGAAGAAATATCAACTCAGCTGTGCTTTCTTCAAGCAATTGTTTATCTATCATATACTAATTGTAGTTTTTAGATAACACTTACATAGTTATTGTAAGTGTATATTTTGATATTGTAATTTTTAGATTTGAAACATACTGAGTTCTATTGATTTTGTCTGCTTGTTGATTCTGTCTTCACTATGTTGTAATTATACAGGAAATTATGAATGAATTAGTGGTTGAAAATAGAGAAATGAAAAAATTCTCATATTCTACATGGGACGTCGGTCTCCACAAAACTGTCGTCTTATGTATTGCAGGAGACGATGCTTGCACATAAATTGTCATCTCATGTATTGCAGGAGGATGACGCTTGAGTAGGAACTGTTGTCTCATTTATTTCAGTGGATGACACTTGCACAGAAACTGTCGTCTCATGTACCATAAAAGACAAAGTTTGTATAGGAACTATCGTCTCATGTACGACATGAGATGACACTTTTATTTAAACCGTCGTTTCATGCTTTACATGGCATGACATTGCATGGGACGACGGTATTAGAACCGACGTGCGAGAGTCCATACGATGGTTTAAAACCATCGTCCTATGTCAATTTTGTAGTAGTGATATATGACATAATAGTGTAACAATAATTTTTTTTTATATATATCTATATATATTGTATCACCTATTTTTTTTAATATGGTGTGGTGATATTGAGTCTGTTTGGAAAAAATATGCATGCTCTAACATATTAATAAGTTCAAGATACTCAAAGGAAATTAAGATTCTATAATATTAATTTATTTTTGTCGTGTTATAATTTATCTTTTGTATTGATCGTATAAGAGAAAAGATAAAGAATAAAAAAATTATGATACTTTATATAGTTCCTAATTTTTATAATATAAGATTTATAAAAAGTATTAGGTAATTGAAAAAAAAAATTGAGACAACATTAAATGATGATCTTACTTATATTATATTATTTTTATAAAAAATATTATAAAATAATTAAATAAATATAATTTTGTATTATTATCAAACTACGCAAAGCGCCACTATATTTATTAGTGATTTATGCAATAACTTACTTCTTTTTTGGAAGGGTTTATACTTTTTTGGACTCTGTATTTTTTTCCATTACTTGTTTGGATCCTGTATTTTGACAAATTACTTTTTGGACCCTATGTTTTGTAAAATGATTAAAATAGAACCCTAAACCCAATTTTGGTCAATGTTTTCCCAACTAAATCACAAAGAATTTACTAAACTAACAATTCAGAACAAAAATAAAATCATTCTGCTTAAAAACAATGTTGTTATATTCAGTTTTTTCTTCATCAAAATTGAGTTTAGGGTTCTATTTTAACTATTTTACAAAACATAGGGTCCAAAAAGTAATTTGTCAAAACACAAGGTCCAAAAACGTATAAACCCTTTTTGGAAAGATGAGTTTCACTATGTCATAATTTACAACACTCATTTTAACTTCTTTTCACGAATAAGTAGTGGATTTATCCCTGATTTTTTTTTATTGAAACGTTTGTTAGTAGTTATAGGGAATTCACTCATTTGGTATCCTATGTTTTTGTAAAGTATCATTTTGGCACCCTCTGTTTTTAATAATACTCATATGGTACCCTGTATTTTAAAATTATACATATTTGATACCCTAGACTCAGATTTGATAGATAAAATTTTGTCAATGTGATCAAACTGTCATCAGTTATATGTAATTAAGTAATTAAATTTAAATTTGGAACTTACATAATTGACAACAGTTTGATTAAATTAGTAAAAATTTATTAATTAAATTTGAATTTATGGTACCAAATATGTACGATTTTAAAATACAGAGTACCATATGAGCATTATTGAAAACAGAGGGTACCAAAATGATACTTTGCAAAAATACAGGGTACCAAATGGTTACCAACCCGTAGTTATATTAGTGTTAGATTTTTTCCCCACATATATAGTTAGAATATGATTTATTCATGATTTTTACTCTCTTTTTTTACCAAAATAACTACCTAAGGAATGATCTCTTATTACATTTATAGGTAGTTTATAGGTATACAATTATAAGCCTATTGTGAAAGAGGTGAATATTTTAATATATATTATATAATTTAAAAAATAATAATTCCTAACAATTTATCTAAGGGTAAATACTATTTTGGACCTTGTGTTGTGCAAAAGTTAATGATCGGACCCTCTGTTTTGTTAAATGACAATTTGGACACTATGTTTTGCAAAATGAATCAAAATAGTACCATAGAACCAATTTTAGTCTAACTTTTTTTTAATATGACGAAAATACCCTTAGGTTTTGTTAATAATTGAATTTTAAATTATATTAAAATAATTGTTCATATTAAAAATTAAAAATAAATAAAAAAACATAATATTTACTTCAAAAATTTTTAAATAAAAATTAACACTTTAATGTTTAACCTAAACTAAATTAATTAAACTAAAATCTTAAATAAAACTTAATTAAAATTAAAATTACACATAACTAAAACTAAAATAAAAATAAAAACATCAACATAAGCCACAAATAAAATAAATCTAATTAATTATTTTATTTTCTTCCTCTGCCAGTCTTCTTCTTCTTCTTCTTCTTCTTCTCTGGTACATCTTCTTCTGCTGGAGTTTGGGACTCTGTTAATGGCGAAATCTGACGAGGCAATAGGAGGAGGCTGAGATCTGAGGACTATAGAGGTTCGGCAACACTTAGATCCGACGCAAAGGCAACTAAGGGAGGCAAAGATCTGACGATGCGATGGGAGGAGGTTGAGATCCGAGGACTATAGAGGTTCAACAGCTTCTTCTCCGAGATGGGCAACACGAGATGGCACATATCTGGTTATGGAGCATAGAGGAAGAATAATTGTCCTTATTGTTCAAGAGTTTACAAATTTGGTTTTGATAAAGATATTAAAGATTGATATTGTTGATTTTTAATAATTTGAGTTTAGTTTTAATGTTTTTTAAGATTGTTGTTGATGATATTTGAGTTAGATTCAAAGTTTTGGTTTTAATTATATTTTATTTTAAAATCAATTTAATTTATTTTCTATTTTAAAATGTATTTTGTATTATATAATTAATTCATTAATTAAAAAACTCAGGAGTATTTTGGTCACATTGAAAAATATTTTGACTAAAATCGTGTCCAGTGTTTTATTTTATTTCGTTTTGCAAAACGCATAGTACGAAGTGTCATTTAACAAAACATAGGGTCCTATCAGTAACTTTTGCAAAACACATGGTCCAAAATTGTATTTATCCTTTATCTAATCTTAGGTAAATAAATAAAGAAAAAAATAAGTTAAAATTTAATAATATTTTATATGGTTAAAAAATAAAGCATAAATTTTTTCTTCATAAAATATATGCCACAAAATAGTCGTAATTATTCTAAATTATAAAAATATTTCATGACATTAATTAATTTATGAAAAAAAATTTAACCATGTAAAATATTATTATAAATAAGTAATTATGAAATATTTAAAAAAAAAAGTTATATATTTTATCTCTTGGGTGCATTGAATTGTATGACAATATACTGCCCACGATAATAAGAGTTTTTTTTTTTTGCATATTTATTTTGGTAAAAAATAATTATGGAATAAATATAAAAAAAATTATTAGATGCTTTAGTAAATAGTGTTATAACACTCTTAATGGATACTCTACTTTATCTTTTAAAATAAATCAGCAAAATACTATTTTATTTATTTTATCTATTATATTTTTTAATATATTTTATTCATTTTAAGTATTTTCTTTAGTTATTAATAATATTATTGTATTTTTTAATATTTATAATATTTGCCTATATATTTTCTCAAACTACTAATATTGCAATATTATTACAATATAAAGTATATATAATTGAATGCCAAATCAAATTAAAAAATAATAATATATTAAAATATTGTTTTTTAATGTCGGGTATTTAATTATATAGAGAAAGAGATAATATATATTGTTGACGCGATTTTTGGCCAATAGTAGATTAAGGGATCTGAAAAATAGAGATTAGACTTTTTGCCAAACCATAATTGGACAAATAAAAAGTATTAAGAGCATTCACACACTTTTACGTGGTTCAATGATTAAAATCCACCTAGTCCACGAGTCACTCTTATTGATCTGTTTTATTCTCACCATGAGATTGTTTGTCACAATTTCACTAGAGTTTCGGTATACAAGATGTTCATCCCCCTTTATGTTCATTCTCCCCTGTATTTATAGGGAATTATGCCTAGACAGTTTTGGGTAACCATGCATAAATATGGTAACATACATTTTTGGGTAACATCTCATTTATATAAATACATTAATGCCTATTGATTTTATGCCCCCAATACAGAATAATATCTGAGCATTAATGAGTGTATAAGGAATCTCCGAGTCTTTTGGGATTCTTCACTGTGCGTCATGATCAGGCTTCTGCGAGTTGAACACTTCCTTAGAGCTGGGGATCGAAGAACTAATCTGAACTGATACAGGTCACGCTCGGAATTTCAGGAAGGCGATCTGGTTCTCTCGCATCTCGAACTAAGTTGTTGGCACAAGAGGCGGTTTGGAAACTATCTGGTTGTCATAAGCTGTCAAGTTTGACTTAAGCTGCTTACTCCAAAGTTAGCTAGATGTTCTAGTTGCACGCTTTCTTCTTACGTTTGTCTGCCAGTTGTATCCCGTGCTGAGTAATTCGGCTCGTATTTTTGGGGTACAATATATATGTATATATATATCCAAAAATATCGAGAGGTAGAAAGATAGAGAGAGTAAATAAAATAAAAAGAAAAGAAAGAAAGAGAGTGAAATCAATGAATAAAATTGTTATATTTATGTATATAAACAATTATAATAGTGTACGTTTTTTATGCACTACTATGGTGAATCATACATTTTTACACACGTATATAAGTTATGATCCCAATTTTTTTACACGACGATGTTCATAGTAGTCATAATGAACATCCTCTAAATTTTCAGAAAAATTTGAATAATTTATAGTGCCAAAATAGGGTTCCAAACAAGGTGCTGAAATATTGTTTTATACCTTATTTTCGGTACCCTAAATTATTCATTTTTTCCTAAAAATTTGCGGGAGGTTCGTTGTGAGTACAATGAATACCATCGTGTAAAAAAAATTAAGGTTTGCATGTGCAAAATTGTATGATTCACCGTGGTAGTGCACAACCTATATTTATATAGTAAAACAATAAGTATTAAAATATTTTTGAAGTAGCTCTAAATTTTAGCTACATTTGATGATGTACTATATATGAGATACAATGTTGAGTCACTATAGCTCATATGATGAAAAAGGCATTTTAAGAGCACTCACACCATTTTCTCTACTCTATATTTAAAGTACCTCACGAAAACTTTTAGGGTTTATATATTTTTAGACCCTGTGTTTTGTCTCATTATCTGTTTGGACCTTGTGTTTTGACAAATTATTTTTTAGACCCTGTGTGTTTGTAAAATGGTTCAAATAGGCCCTTAAACTTGATTTTGATGAAAAAAATTGAGTATAACAACACATTTTTTAGGCAGAATGACTGTATTTTTGTTTTGAGTTGTTAGTTTGATGAATTATTTGTGATTTTAGTTCAAAAAACTTTGATCAAAATCAGGTTTAGGGGTCTATTTGAACTATTTTAGAAAACACAGGGTCCAAAAAGTAATTTGTCAAAATACAGGGTCCAAACAGGTAATAAGACAAAACAAAAGGTCTACAAAAGTATAAACTTTTTTTTTATTTTACCTCAACATTTTATATTACATCATATATCAGATTCTTTATTTTTTTTTCTCTACATCATTTAAATATTATATTTTTTAATATTTTTTATTCATAAAAAAACATATAAAATATAAGAAAGAGATGAGAGAGGAGTGAGAAATTAATAAAAAAAAATACATATGTAAAATACATTTGTAGCTAGATGTAGCTAATGAATAGTGCACATGTGAGTGCTCTGAGAGTTTTAAGCTATATTTTAGCTATGTTAAGTTTTAGCTCTAAAATACATATGATGGAGTTAAGTTTTAGCATTTTTTAGCTATATTTTAGCTATTCTAATGTGAGTGCTCTAAGAGTTTTGAGCTATATTTTAGCTATATAGCTACTATCCCTCCTCTAATGGAAGTGCTATATATAAGAGCACTTAAACTAGCTAATTTTCTAAAATATAGAGAAAATGGTACAAATGAGCTTCCAATGGAAGAGCTAAATTTGAGTTTTTTTTACACATTTTTTACCTTAATGAATAATATTACTCCACATGCAAAGATAATTATTCATTGAGTTAAAATTATTTTTATTATTTTTTCTTTCTTTCTCTTTCTATGTTAATTGTATTTTATTTATTTTGTTTCTTTCTCTTTCATATTTTAGTATTTTAATGATTAAAAAAAAATTAAATGATGTAGAAAAAATATAGAGAAACTGATGTATGATGCAATGTAAATGTTTGATGTAAAATAGAAAAAAAAAAAAAGGTTTTGGCAATGTATTTAAAAAAAGTAGAGTAGAAAAGCATTAAGAGTGCTATATATATATATATACTAGATACAAACAACGTGTAATGCACGTTTGTTTAGTTTTATTTATAGAATTTATTAATTATTTTTATTAAATTTGTATCATTGTCCTATAAATTTCAAATAAATAAATAATATTATATATAAAATGTAGCACACCAATTTTTTATTTTATTTTATTATTATTTGTTGAAGTGATTAGTTATTTTACTTTATTTATTTAAGTGTTAAGTGTTAATTGTGTGAATTGATTTTTAATTATTTTATTTATTTAATTAATTTAAAAATTATTGTGCTTAAGCTTTGATTGTATGTATGTGTGTGCATGGTTAGTAGTGATAGACATGCATGGTTGTGCGTGTGCAAGTGCATGACATGCATGGTGAGCATATGCAAGTGAATGCTATGAACCTAGACTAAATAGTGGAAAATGTTAGTAAATTCCATATTTATAGAAAACTATTAAGAGGGATAGTTGTAAAAGTTGTGATTCACAAAGTGTGAGAATGGAAACCAATTTGTAAGAGAGAGAGAGAGAGAGAGAGAGAGAGAGAGAGTAAGTGGCGTGAGCATGGAAGAGCAAGGAAAGATTAATTTTCCTTAATTATACATTGTCATCTTTTCTTCATCTAAATGAAAGGAAAAATCAATATTATTTGGATGAATATTATATTATTTGATGATTTTATTAGTTGTCCTTGGTTATTTCTGAGTAAGTAGAATTGTGAATTAAAGGGATAAGGTTCTAGAAATGCAGTGTTCATATTGTGAAAATGAAACAAAGAGAGATGTGGTGAGCAAAGAAGAGAGTTGCCATTTTTTGAGTTCTTGTAACTCTGGACCTAGCCTTTGTAAAATAGTTATAACTTAAGTTGTAGATGTCTAATTTAGAACCATTAGAAAGCTAATTAAAATATCTACAACTTTTGTGAAATAAAGGTTTTCCTAAAACGCAACGAATAAGGGTCAAAATTGAGTCCCAAGTGGCAAGACCCTAGAACTACGAAAATTTGACATTTCCGTATTAGTGTGGTGTGCCAGGGAAGGAAAGAGAGAAGTTAGTGTGCTGTCAATTGTCAAAGGGATTTAATTGGCCGAGTACAATTATTATTTGATTTTATTTTTTATTTATTGTTTATAGGATATAAAGGATTAATAGAAATTAGGTTGCCTTTTCTTCATATTGAAAAACCTAGTACACTATAAATAGAATCTTAGAATCTTAGAACCCTATACCACAGTCGCCCACCTAGAGAGAAAAAGAGAGAGGAGAGAGAAAGAGATCATGGAAGAGGGAAGGAAGAAAGAAGGAGAGAAAGAAAGCAAGAGGAAGAGGTAGTTAGGGATTTCGAAATCCCTATTGGTGAGTATTGGTTCTTAGTGTTGATTTCATTATTCTTCTTCTTCCATTAATTCTAAGAGTATTTTTTTCTTTTTCTTTTCTCTTTTCTTGATGTGGGTTTTGAAAACTCTAGTTGTGTTTAAGAGAGTGGCCATAATTTTTGGGTATTTGATTTCTATCAAGAGAGGTAATGAGAATTCCTAGCCTTTTTGTTGTTTGATTGTTGTTATATTTTGATTGTGACTTTGTAATATTGGTTTGTGTTTTGACAAGATATTTTATATTGAATAATGAAATGGTATATATAGTTTGATACTTGCACTTTAGAAACATGCTAAGGATCTCTTTGTTTTGTTATGGGTTTGGAATGATTAGTTTTTGTTTTGAGAAAATGGATTTAGGCTAGGGAATGCTTTGGAAATCATGATCTTGTTGCATGATATTATTATAGGTGTATTCTTGTTTTATTAGGAAGCATGCTTGAGTAGAATATGTGTTATTTCCATATTTTGTAACCTAATGTTTCTTGTAAATTGTTAAGAGTTTTATGTATGTATTTATTTAATTATTTGAACATATCTTTATGAAAGATTAGAATAGGAGCATAGTGGTTTAGAGAGATAATGGTGTCTTATGATAAAAGTTGCAAAAATTGATGCTAAAGTCATGATAGGGGTTTCAAACATAGGTGTACATTGTGGCCTAGACTTGTTTGAGTTATTGTTAGTTTTGCATGTTTAAATGTGGTGTGAGGTGCATATAAGCATGTGTTTCAATTTTATGGTTGCTGATTTTGTTATGCTTTCTATGGAAATATATATAATTTTGCAAGAGAACCAATCATGTTTTATAATTTACATTTTAAAACAAATACAAAAAAAGGAGTATTTCACATGAAAATATGTATTTTTCCTTCATCAAATGCATGCATCTTTTTTTTTGTTCATAATTTGAGAAAGAAACTAATTTTAAAAAAATGCTTACAAATGGAATTGTTAAAATTAGTATAATAAAATTCTCGCTGAAATTTTTAGTTTCTTGATAGAAAACTTCTTTTTAATTAAAAATATAAAGTATACACTCAAATAATTTAAGTCCTAGATTTTATACATGAAAATTTTGTTTTCTACACTTTTAGAAATGTAAATTCTCAATCTTAATAATGCAATTTTTATTTGTAAAATAGTTAATTAAGTGACACTATATTTTGTTAAAAAGAGACTAAGTAATCTTTATTTGAATAAATTGGAGTATTAATCAATTTTTCTAACTTATTAGTTATGACTCATATGTGGTAACCTTGAGATATCACTATTTTTACAAAGTTAAATATTTAAATTATCTGTTTGGTAAAGTGAGTGAGTGCCAAATTATTCAATACTAATTAATTTTGTTAAATTAATTATTTTGTGAGAAAAGAAATAGAAAAGAGTTACTATAGTTTGTTTTATTTTATTTAAGATAATAAATGGAATTAATGTTTGGTAAATGGCAACTAAAATAAAATAACTCTTTTTATTAAAATTTTGAGTACAATTTTAATGTAGCATTGCGGTATAAATCAAGTTGGTAACATATTTTTTTATTTAATAAAATATTATGAGATTACTAAGAAATAAATGGACTAAAATCTACGAACTTCTACTCGCGTTTTAAGACCCTTCCCACGTACGCATGTCGAATGCAAGTTTAGTTTTACATTCAAAATACGTCTTTAAATTAAATGTATGTTTGTTGCTTGGCATTCGTTGAGATTACATCAGTAAGATTGAGATTATTGTTTTATGATTTTATGTGTGATTTTGTGATTATGATTGAGATGCAACATGTGTCACATGTGCATGACCTATGCATACGTAATATATGTTTGTTGGGTATGCTTAGTCTTGCTTGATATTGAAACGAATGTTTGAGTTGTGATTCTAGGCTTGTTGTGAAGCATCCCGCTAGTTAATTTGCTTAGAATTGAGGTAAGGAAGTTAGCTAGAATTTCTATAAGTTTATGATATAATTAATAAATATTTATTTTTAATTAGTTTTAAATGTATATTTATTTAAATATTTAGAATATTATGTTAAAATTAATAAAACAAACCATTAATAGAAGAGGCATACGTATTTTACTATTTAAGGATAATAGAATACTAAGTTAAAAATGAGAAAGTAAAATCAAAAGTGATTGTCTATACATACAACACTTTATATAGTGTAATAAATATGAGATTCTAAATATTTTTTATGGTAACAGGGCATGCGAACTAGTGGGGATTATACGAGTAAAACGTAGGTCACATGGGAGATTTATGTTGTTTATTCATGGAATCGGAAAACACTAAATTCAATGGAACATGATCATCATCATCATCCCACATGTGACTTTCACGTGCATCTAAAACAAAAGAGAAATTCTATGTTATATGCATGATAATTTGGTGAAATTTTTTAATATGCCAACATCAGTTACTATCCCAAATAAATGACAATTTCAATATTTTAGACAAAAATACCCCTAACATTCAATTATTTATTTTCTCTCTCAATTCGAACTCTCTTTCTCTAATATCTCTCATTCGCTCACTCTCTCTCTCTCTCATTTTAATCTTGTAGATCTCGAAAAAATACCAAAATTTTAAAAAATCATCTGAAACGGAAATTTGAGTGAATAAATATGAACCTCCAAAGTTTTCGTCAAATTTAGTGCATAGCATCAAAATTATTTCGAAAAAGCATTGTTTTGGCAAAAAATCAAGGTTTCATGATTGCATTGCAAAAACATCGATTTTGCATCGAAAAAGCATCATTTTGGCCAAAAAAATAAGTTTTCATGATTGCATCGCGAAAGTATCGAAACACCATCGATTTTGCATCGAAAAAATAATATTTTGGCAAAAAATCAAGTTTCATGATTGCATCGTAAGAGGATCGAAAAAGCATCGTTTTGGCCAAAAAACAAGTTTTCGTGATTGCATCGCAAGAGCATCGAAACATCATCGATTTCGTATCAAAACACCATCAATTTTGCATCGAAACACCATCGATTTTGCATCGAAAAAGCATTGTTTTGGCCAAAAAATAAGTTTTCATGATTGCATCGCAAGAACATCGAAACATCATCGGTTTTACATCGAAATACCGTCGATTTTGGATCGAAACACCATCGATTTTGCATCGAAAAAGCATCGTTTTGGCCAAAAATCAAGTTTCATGATTGCATCGCAAGAGCATTGAAATTGCATGGAAAATGCATCGTTTTGGCCAAAAATCAAGTTTTTATGATTGGATCGCAAGAGCATCGAAACACCATCGATTTTGCTGACAATGTGATCCCATCTCTATTGACAATATAACCAAGGAAAGTTACTTGTGGTAACCAAAACTCACACTTCTTGAACTTCACATACAGTTTGTGTTTCCTCAGCCTCTGTAGAACCAACCTGAGGTGTTGCTCATGTTCTGCTTCTGACTGAGAATAAACCAGAATATCATCGATGAAGACGATCACAAACCGATCCATATAATCTTTGAACACCCTGTTCATTATATCCATAAAAGCAGCTAGAGATTAGTCAAATCAAATGACATGACTAAAAACTCACAATGCCCGTATCTGGTACAAAAAGTAGTCTTTGGTATATCTCCCTCCTTGATCCTCATCTGGTGATAACCAGATCGAAGATCTATCTTTGAGAATACCGTCTTATCCTACAACTAATCAAACAGGTCATCTATCCTTAGTAGATGATACTTGTTCAGTTCCCTATAATCAATGCACATCCTCAGAGAACCGTCTTTCTTCTTTACAAACAGGACTGGTGCACCCCATGGAGAGAAATTGGGTCTTATAAAACCCAAGTCTAACAACTCCTATAATTGTACCTTCATTTCTTTCAATTCTGCTAGGGCCATTCTGTATGGTGCCCTAGACACTGGCTCAGTCCCTGACGCCAGTTCAATAACAAACTCTATCTCTTTATGTGGCGGCAACCCTGGTAAATCCTCTAGAAACACATCCAGAAACTCACAGACTAATCTAGTCTCTTATGGTCCCACTGGCACGACCTGAGTGGTATCTACCACACTGGCTAGGAATTCTATGCAACCACCTCGCAGTAGGTCTTTAGCCCTCAATGCTGATATCCTAGGTGAAACTGGGTCCATGCACAGTGCCAACAAATACAAAGGCATCCTCACCCTCAGACTCAAAGGTTACCATCTTCCTTTTGAGTTAAAAGAATGGCCCCAACTGAGTTAAAAGAATTGAAAGTACAGTTGCAAGAGCTGTTGGATTTGGGTTTTATCAGACCTAGTTTCTCACCTTGGGGTGCACTAGTTCTGTTTGTGAGGAAGAAAGATGGTTCTCTGAAGATGTGCATTAATTACAGAGAAATGAATAAGTTAACAATTAAGAACAAGTATCCTCTGCCAAGGATAGATGATCTGTTTGATCAGTTGCAAGGTAAAAGGGTATTCTCAAAGATAGACCTTCATTTCTGGTTATCATCAGTTAAGGGTCAAGGAAGGAGACATACCAAAGACTGCTTTTCGCACTAAATATAGGCATTATGAGTTCTTAGTCATGTCCTTTGGATTGACTAATGCCCCAGCTACTTTTATGGATTTGATGAACAGAGTGTTCAAGGATTATCTGGACCAGTTTGTGATCGTCTTCATCAATGGTATCCTGGTTTATTCTCAGTCAAAGTCAGAAAATGAGCAACATTTGAGGTTGGTTCTACAAAGATTGAGGGAGCACATATTGTTTGCAAAGTTCAAGAAATGTGAATTCTGATTATCTCAGGTATCTTTCCTTGGGCACATTGTCAGTAAGGAGGGGATTAAGGTAGATCCAGCCAAGGTTGAGGCAGTCAGAGATTGGCCTAGGCCAAAGAATGTGTAACGACCCAAAATCACTAATAAGGCTTAAGGGCCTTGATTAGTGTGCCGGGAGGGCATAATTGGTTTATGTGTGAATTTATTAGTTTAATGCATGATCATGAGATAAGCATGCTTGAATGGTTATATGAATATACATGAAATGCATGTCTATGAGTATTAGTATGCATGTAGTCCCCGTTTATCTTAAAGGGGTATATTTGTAATTTTAGCCCGTTGAGGGCGTAAATGTGATTATATGTTATAATTGTGAGGACCACATTATTATGCGAGTAAATCTGCAGCATGTGACTTGAGGCGATCCTAGGGAGCTAGTTAGCAGGAAAGTCACAACAGGACCTAATACTTGACTTGGGGCAAGTCAAGGGGAATTTCGAGTATTAGATGATTATTTAGGTTATCGAGTTATGGAAATAAATAATCGGAGATATATTTGAGGTTAGGAAGCTTAGGCGGGAATATTGAGGAATTTTACCATTTTGCCCTCGGGGACGTTTCCGGTACCCCGAGCCTCGGGATTAATTTAACTGCTTAAGGGTAGATAGATAAAACTTAGAAAATAGTGGAAACATAAGGAACCAACCCTTTCCTCTTTCTCTCCTTCTTTCTTCTTCTCTCTCAAGGAAAATCACTGAAACTAAGGGGGATTTGGCTAGGAATTCAGAGGTTTGAGCTAAGGATTTGGAGGATTAACTTAGTGGAAGCTAGGGAATCAAACTAGAAACTAAGGTAAGCATTGAATTACATTTTGATCAGTTGATTATGAGATTTTGGGGCTGAAATTCTAAGAGTTCTTAGGTTCTTAATTTCAAGGTTGAATTAAGGCAGAAAGCTTGGGAGTTAGCTCAGAATTTGCCTAGAGAAGTGGTTCTGAAGTGAAGGTAAGCTCGAATTTATGATCTAATGTTTGAATTCTGGTGTTTTCATGGCTGGTTTTTGTGTTCTTGAGCTTTTGGGTTTCAGAAATTGAAATGGGATTTTGATGAGTTTCTAAGCTAGGTCTTTGCTGGATTATGTTGCTGGAATCATGTTAGAATTTTTGTGATCAATGGGTTTTGGAATTAGGATGGTTTTGGGTGGTTTTGAGCAAGGTTGGGATGTTAAAAATGGTGGATTTTCTGGGCACGAGGGGCTGGGCCGCGACTCTGTTCTAGAGTGCTGCGGCCCTGCAGAGCAAAGAAGAGCCAGGGAGGCTTTGTGGCAGGGAAGCGCCGCGGCGCCACAAGGCAGGGCCGCGACACATGTCTATGACCAGAGAGGCCTAGCCTCTATTTTAGGGGGCGGGCCGCGGCCCTTAAGGGAATTTTTGGTTATTTGGAGGTTTTAAGCGTGGTAACCTAACCTAGGGTGCTCGGGATCGATTCCACCACCGTGCTTGGTGGAATTCGATGACCCAGAAGCTAGAACTTTACCCAGAAACCTTTATTCGAATATTAATGGAATCCCTTATCTTGGTTGTGACTAGGTAAAAGCTACAGCCCGGGAGACGGATTGTGCTCAAGGGGCATTTCTCGTAATTAGAGTGTTTGGAAATTAAAGGTAAGAAAACTGCACCCGGTTGTGGATTTGTAATGGGACTAAGGGTTCCTTGTTTTGTATGCTTTATAAAGGATGGTATTATGCCATGTAAATAGTAGACAAACGGCCTAAGAGTGCCAGAGTTTACATTAGCGCACAGGGCGCGGCTCGGCCACTGGTAGCTGAGGACAGCTTATTACGCACTGAGCTCGGTTTAAGCGGGCTGGAGTCAGTGGGGTAAACAGAGGGTGCGACCTAAGGTGTCGACCCTGACTATCATATGACTTGATCGTTATTATTGGTTGGTGGATTTGTCATGCTGAATAGCTGAGTGTTAATTGGTTGAATCATTGGATGTATCTACATGCTATGTGATTAGTGTGGAATGTTAAGTACATGTTCATGCTTAAAGGGTTATTAAATTGTTACTAGTGTTTGTTATATAATGTGATGTTTTCTTGCTAGGCCTTGGCTCACGGGTACTTCATGGTGCATGTAAAGGCAAGGGCAAGCTTGACCAGTCTTGACTCAGGGAGCTCTGGGAGCATAATGTACATGAACAACTGCTCAGCCGACACGGTTGAGGGGAGACAGGGACAGGAGAACCATAAACGTCTGTTTTGCCTTTAGAATGGCTAGTGGTTGTTTGTGCTCTAGAAATTTTGTAAACTGACTTTTAAACGCTGTTTCTTTTGGGATCCCATGTGTAAAAATGTTAAGTTATATGAAAAGTATCTTTTGAGACCAAAACCTTTTAACCCTAGCGCATTAATGATTTTAGCAAACACATTTTTAACTAAATGACTTGATTAGCAAGTCCTGCACCTTTATAAACACACAGTGTAATAGTCTTTGCTATCCAGGGTGTTACAGAATACTTCTGAGGTTAGAAGTTTCCTTGGTTTGGCAGGTTATTATAGATGTTTTGTGGAAGGGTTCTCTAAGATTTCTACTTCATTGACTGAGTTGAAACGCAAGAATCAGAAGTTTGTGTGGTCAGCAGGTATGAGAACAACTTCTAGGAATTGAAGCAGAGATTGATTACAGCTCCATTTATGAGCCTTTTAATAAATCATGAGAAGTTTGTGATATACTGTGATGCCTCACATCAAGGTTTGGGCTGTGTTTTGATGCAATCAGGCAAGGTGATTGCTTATGCTTCACATCAACTGAAGGAGTATGAACAGAGATATCCCACTCATGATTTAGAGTTGACAGCTGTGGTCTTTACTTTAAAGGTATGGAGGCATTACCTTTATAGGGAGAAGTGTGAGATCTACACTGACCACAAGAGCTTGAAATACTTCTTCATGTAGAAAGACCTGAATATGAGACAAAGGCGTTGGCTGGATTTAGTAAAAGATTATGATTGTGAGATTTTGTATCATCCAGGAAAGGCCCACGTGGTAGCTGATGCTGTAAGCCGGAAGGGTCCGAGCCAGATTTATAGTGCGAGGCTGATAGCCAGAGAGTTAGCAGAGGATATGACCAAAGCTGGTATAGAGTTGATGGTGGGCCGGTTGGCCAATATTACGCTACAGTCTACACTGTTGGAGAGGATAAAAGAGGGTCAATTGGGTGATCCACAACTGATCAAGATTAGAGAGGATGTTTTGGCTGGAGTATCCAGAGATTATACAGTGTCTGATTTGGGCTTGTTGAGATTCAAGGATCGGATATGTGTTTTGTTAGACACTGCTATGAGACGAGAGATTCTGGATGAATCTCATACTACTCCTTATTCTTTGCATCCAGGCACCATGAAGATGTATCAGGATGTGAGATCGTTGTATTGGTGACCTGAGATGAAGAAGGATGTAGTGGAATATATGGCTAGGTGCTTGACATGTGAACAGGTCAAGGCTGAGCATCAGAGGCCGTCAGGGCTATTGCAGCCTCTGGATATCTCATAGTGGGAATGGGAGGACTTCATGATGGATTTTGTGGTGGGGTTACCCAGGACTGTTGGTCAACATGATTCCATTTGGGTTATTATGGATTGCTACACTAATGGTTTATTATGCTTCTCGTCAGCTGAAGGAGTATGAAAAGAGATATCCCACTCATGATTTAGAGTTGGCGGCTGTGGTCTTTGCTTTAAAGATATGGAGGCATTATTGATGAGTCAGTTTTTAGAATAGTTTTTAACATGTGTTTAGGGTAAGTGTGAGTCATTTTGGTGGAATGTTATGCAGTATTATGCTTGTTTTGCTATGTTTGTAGGAAATAGAATAAGGAAACACGAAGTTGGGGAAATGAATGAAAAATCAGCACAGTTTGGGAAATTTATGCTAAAAGTTGACAAGAAGATAGTTGATGATTCAATTGCAGAGAGAATTGTTCATTTTGGAGTTTCGGAATAAGTTTTTGGGGTCAATATGAAGGGCTGCGACGCTTACATGAAGAGCTGCAGCGCAAGATAAAAGCAGAGAGAGCCATTTTCTAGGATTTTCAAGGGCCGCGACGCATGTGGAAAGGGCCGCGGCGCTTGTTGAAGTTAGAGAGCTTAGTGCACAAAGGCGCGCCACGGCACGTGTATTTTTTTTCGTGGCTATCAGAAGGGCGAAATCATCATATACTTAGAAAAAACATTTTAGGGTTTCTATTTAAATACGTTTTTAAGAGTTAATTAGGGAGATTTTTTTTCATTAATTTTTGATGTGGAGAAATTATTAGAGACTTGGGAGAACATTGAAGATCTGAGAGTTTGATTTCTTGATCTCTTCTTTATTTCTCTATTCTTGAGTTTATGTTTATATTTAATTTGATTGATTCCATTATGTTTGTTTTGAACTAATCTTGTTATTAGGGTGTTAGTGGATTCTTCTTGAAGCTTTTGATTTCTTAATGAAATTTTTTCTGAATTTCTTTCTCCTGCTGTGGATTATTTATCTTATGCTTAATGCTTGTGAATGTTTGATCACCATTTACATGTTTATATGATTTTAACCTATGCTCTGAAAAGAGAAGGCTAATTATGCTATAGGTAGATAATCTCAATTTTATATTAGACGAAAGTACTTCTATGAATTGTGTAGTTTAGGGATTATGTGTTTAAAGCCTGCAATATATTGATTTACCAGAGAGATGTAGGAAATAGTATGTTGGAGAGAATTATAGATCTTAGCAAGACTATAATATATAATTATAATCTGCTATCACATTATAATTAAGAAATATTGAGAATTGGTTAAAAATCATAAGTGGATGGTTGATGAAACTAAAGCCCTAACTTTTACATCCATTGAATTAAATCAAATTTTTATCTTTGAATTTCTCTAGTGCTTAATAGTTTCCTTAATTTTTAGTAATAATTATTTTATTCATAATTCTGAAATTATTATTTAAATCAATTAGAATTAGAAGTTAATTATTGGAAATTAATATCAGTCTTCGTGGGATCGACACTTTACTTATCGTATATTACTTGATTTGACCATGTATACTTGCGTGTTAATTTTAAAGAGATCAATTATCTTTATGGGGAGAAGTGTGAGATCTATACAGACCACAAGAGCCTGAAATACTTCTTTACCCTGAAAGATTTGAATATTAGACAAAGGCGTTGGCTGGAGTTAGTGAAAGATTATGACTGTGAGATTTTGTATCATCCAGGAAAAGCTAACGTGGTAGTTGATGCTTTAAGCCGGAAGGGTCCGGGACAGATTTATGGTGCGAGGCTGATAGCCAGAGAGTTAGCTGATGATATGACCAGAGCTGGTATAGAGTTGCTGGTGGGCTAGTTGGCCAATATTACGCTATAGTCTACACTGTTGGAAAGAATTAAGGAGGGCCAATTGAGTGATCCACAACTGATCAATATCAGAGAGGATGTTTTGGCTGGAGCATCCAGAGATTATTCAGTGTCTGACTTGGGCTTGTTGAGATACAAGGGTCGGATATGTGTTCCGTTAGACACTGCACTAAGGCGAGAGATTCTGGATGAATCTCATACTACACCTTACTCTTTGCATCCAGGCACCACGAAGATGTATCAGGATGTGAGATCGTTGTATTGGTGGCCAGGGATGAAGAGAGATGTGGTAGAGTATGTGGCTAAGTGCTTGACATGTCAGCAGGTCAAGGCTGAGCATCAGAGGTCGGCATGGTTATTACAGCCTCTGGATATCCCAGAGTGGAAGTGGGAGGACATCACGATGGATTTAGTGGTGGGCTTACCCATGACTAATGGTCAACATGATTCTATTTGGGTTATAGTGGATCACTATACCAAGCCAGCTCATTTCTTGCCAGTGAGGACTACATACACAATTGATCAGTATGCATATCTCTATGTGAGAGAGATCGTGTGCCTCCATGGAGCGCCAAGGTCGATCGTGTCAGATCGGGACCCCACCTTTACTTCTAAGTTCTGAGGGGAGTTTACAGAAGGCCATGGGAACACAGTTAAAGTTCAATACTGCTTATCATCCTCAAACAGATGGGCAATCTGAGAGGACGATCCAGATATTGGAAGACATGCTGCGAGCATGTGTGCTGGGCTTTGGTGGATCTTGGAATAAGTATCTACCTTTGATAGAGTTTTCCTACAACAACAGTTATCAGTCTACCATTGGAGTTGCACCTTATGAGATGCTGTATGGTAGGAAGTGCAGATCTCCCATTCATTGGGATGAGATAGGTGAACGGAGATATTTAGGTCCTGAGGTAGTTCAGAGGACCAGTGAGGCCATTGAGGAGATTAGAGCTCGGATGCTCACTTCTCAGAGTATGTAGAAAAGCTATGCAGATCCCAAGCATAGGAACGTGGAGTTCCAAGTGGGAGACTATGTCTTCCTTAGAGTCTCTCCATGGAAAGGGGTGAGAAGGTTTGGGAAGAAGGGCAAGCTAAGCCCTAGGTTTTTAGGTCTATTTGAGATCCTGGAGAGGATTGGTTAGGTGGCTTACAGGTTGGCTTTGCCACCGGCATTGTCAGCCGTGCATAATGTGTTTCACATTTCAGCTCTTCGGAGGTATGTATCTGATGTGACTCATATTTTGAGCTATGAAGATCTGGAGCTTGAGGCAGATCTTTCCTTTGAGGAGCAGCCAGTCAAGATATTTGACAGAAAGGACAAAGTCCTCAGGAATAAGACAATACCTTTAGTTAAGGTATTGTGGAGGAACAGCAAGGTCGAGGAAGCGACCTGGGAGCTTGAGTCGGATATGCAGAGTCAGTATCTCGAGCTGTTCAGGTAAATTTTGAGGACGAAATTTCTGTAAGGAGGGGATAGTTGTAATGCCCCGAAATCCCTAATGCGGTTTAATGGCTGGATTAGTAGGCCGGGAGGGCCATAATTGTTTCATTATGCCATTAAATGATTATATGCATGTTTATGTGAATTATATTATAATATGATGTTAAATGCATGCATGTGGGTCCACATTTGATTATCATGGGTATTTTGGTAATTTGGTCCGTTGAGAGCATAATTGTATATATGTATGCATGTCGGTGATATATTGTTGAGGCCACATTATAATGTGGATTTGTTCGAGCTATTCAGCATGAGACGATCTTTGAATATTAAGTAGCAGTTTAGTCATAACGGGATTAAGTTCGAGGCTCGGGGTGAGTCTCGGGGTGATTTAATGATTAGAGCGTTGCCGGGAATAAAAGGGTAACGAGATATAAATTATTGGTATTTGGGAATATCGAGAATAGCGGGAATTGGAGGGTGTTAATTATGATTAACGAAATAGGTTGGAAAGGACGATTTTACCCTTGGGAGTTTTTAGAAACTTTTACTTGACTAGGGGCAATTTGGTCATTTGGCAAGGGATATGTATGACCTTGGTAAGCTGTAGAAGGCCATTAGCATAATCAAAATAGAGCAAGGTTTCTCCCTCACCCGTACACCATTTTCCCTCTTTCTTTCTTCTGATTTTTGAAGCAAAATTGGGGAATTAAGCTAGGAAACTAAAGGTTTGAGCTTAGGAACTTGGTTCATCCATTGAAGAGGAGTCAAAACCAGTTTGAAGTAAGATTTTATCCATGAATTTCAAGAGTTTCTCTGTTTTTCTTATAGTTTTCAGCCTATGGATTTTGATATGGATAGTTGTAATCAATGTGAGTTTTTGGGTTTGGATGCTTGGGTTTTGATGAGGGTATGATGTAGATGAAGTTTAGGGATTAAATTGGATGTTTGGATGAAGTTTGGGAGTGGTTTGAAAGCTTGGTTTCAAGGAGAATCGCAAGGAGGGAAAAACAGGGATGTTGCTGGTCTGAAGCTGGCGCCCCAGCGCTAGGCAGGGCTGAAATTGGCCTTCTCTGGTTTTCTGACAGCGCCCCAGCGCCAATGGGCAGTGCCCCAGTGTTAGGCCAACTTCAGGGGATGTCATTTTTTGGGCTCGAGATGGTTTTTTACGGCTCGGGGGTTGGTTCCTTTACCCCTTTTGAGTAGATTGGGAGTCCCGAGAGTGAGGGATTGATCCCGGGAGTGTGGTTTTAGATTGTGAACCTTTTATTAATTTACTTTTTTAATGGATTATAATTGGTTATGATTAGGTAACCGCTAAGGAATCTAAAGGTTAATCGTTTTCAAGGGTCATTCTTATATTAACTCTCGCTCGAATCAGAGGTAAGAAAACTACACCCTGTGTATATGACATGCATGATTGTTGTTGAGGCATGTTGGTTGTTAAATGTGGACATTGATTGCATATTAAATGCTTAGCAAATCTTGCTTACTTGTGTATGGCACTGACTAGTCAAGGTCGGCATTGGTCGCGTATTATTGACCTGAGAGCCAGAAAATGGCATAAGCATCATGAACGCAGGGCCGATAAAAGATTAGATCTAATCAATATCAGAGTTGAATGACTCTGGGAGCATTAATGCTGGACCGACCCTAAGGTCGATGAAAATTATAAATGCTTGACTAGTCTAGGACTAGTTACTCAGAGCCAGGGCCTAAGGCTTAGGTGACTGCTTGTCACATGGCTAGGGAGCGGAATCCCACGATTATGACTCTATGGTCATGCGGTAGGTTATATTGGTGACTAGTTCAATGAGCACCTATCTTGATAAGCTCATGAAAGGATCACTTATTTATAAAGCCCAGGTGACTCTATCGTCACGTGGCTAGAGGGAACAGAACCCACCATAGTGACTTTTCAACTGTCACTCATCTGTTTTGGACTGAAAGTCTTGAATGATTATTATGATCATTGTTGAGATTATATTCAGGCTATATTGTGTTTTCTTGCTGGGCTTTGGCTCATGGGTGCTATGTGGTGCAGTTAAAGGGAAAGAAAAGCTCACCCAGCCTTGAGTGGAGAGCTTAGGTGAGTTGTGTACATATGCGGGCGCTTGACCACCACGGCCAAGGAGTTCTCAGAGGGACTAGGGGGTTTACCCTATTTTTGCCGCTTAGGTCGGCAAGGTTGTAAATTTAAAATGTAATGACCATTTTAAGTTGTAAAGAACTTGTAAGTGTTTTTTATGGGCCCATGAACAGTTTTATGTTTTAAATAAAATATATCCTTTCCTTTTGATTGGTTTCCACCTTAGCCTGTTAATAATACCTAGAAGCACGTTTTTAACCAAAGAACTCGGGTAGCGAGTTAAATTTCTGGTTCACCGTAACTGTTTTGGGGTAACCAGGGCGTTACAATGTGTGTTGGACTTTGGTGGATCTTGTAGTAAGTATCTACCTTTGATAGAGTTTTCCTACAACAATAGTTATCAGTCGACCATTGGAGTGGCACCTTATGAGATGTTGTACGGTAGGAAATGCAGATCTCCCATTCATTAGGATGAGACAGGAGAAATGAGATACTTGGGTCCTGAAGCAATTCAGAGGACCAGTGAGGCCATTGAGAAGATTAGAGCTCAGATGCTTACTTCTCAAAGTAGACAAAAAAGTTATGCAGATCCCAAGCGCAGGAATGTGGAATTCCAAGTGGGAGACTGCGTCTTCCTTAGAGTCTCACCGTGGAAAGGGGTGAGAAGATTTGGGAAGAAGGGAAAGTTGAGCCCTAGGTTTGTAGGTCCATTTGAGTTCCTAGAAATGATTGGTTAGGTGGCCTACAGGTTGGCCTTACCACCGGCATTGTCAGCCGTGAATAAAGTATTTCACGTTTCAGCTCTTCGGAGGTATGTATCTAATGTGACTCATGTCTTGAGTTATGAAGATCTGGAGCTTGAGGCAGATCTCTCCTATGAGGAACAGCCAGTCCAAATACTTGACAGAAAGGACAAGGTCCCCAGGAATTGCTCTTCGATCTGGTTATTACCAGCTAAGGATCAAGGAAAGAGACATTTAAGGAATTACTACTTGTATCCAGTGGAGTGTGATGGATTAGCAGTAAAGGTTCTTAATTGATTTATGTTTAAAAACACAGGTAAGTTTGACAAGCAGAGAGTACAAGAACAATATGGATGAGGCACATTCAGGTTCGTTAGAGATGTGTTGATCTACTCTCCGGTTGGAAGCAGAATGTGGACGACTACTACACTGATGATACTAAGACTGAAGCAATAGGGTCATAGGTAAGGCTCCAGAAGGTATCAACTTTATTTCTTCAAGGGTATTCAAGGTCACGCTACAGGAAGAGAAGGGATCAAGTATGAAGAAGTTCAAGCAGAAGCAACAAAGAAGTTACTGAAGAACACCTGATGGGTAAGATGCACAATGAGACCGGTGGACATGTCATCTACTATATAAGTATCTTCGAAGGAAGTTACACTAGAGATTAGAATGACAGAAGAACTTAAAGTTAGATTGAACGGACAACTTTGTATCATATTTTCAGAAGACAGAATAAGGATTGGTTAGCACCCTGTGGTATAGGAATCTGCATGTAATGAATGGATACGGAAGGGTAACGTGAAGGACCTTGTTTTTTTGTTAAGACATGAAACTGTGAGTGATGCATCAAAGGCTGAGACGCACCCAGACATAGACTGAAAGGGTGATAGTTGTGCCTTGCGAGAGGTGAAAGAATGGGAACATGGCCAGTATACATGGAACATTAAGTTAATGATGAATTCATAACGTAAGGGATTTGACCATTAGGTCATATGTAAGAAAGATAACCCTATATTCAAGATTCAATGAGACTTAATGGGTGATTCATGTTAGAAACCCTTGACTGTACAAGGAGAAAATTAATTTGGAAACTGACCTCTTACTTGGGAAGGCCTATGTCGGTTGGGATAAGACGTCACAGATTATAGTAAGGTCAGACAAGGTAATGATTGAGATTGGTATGGAATCTGTGATTGGTTATGGATATATATATTTCTTTGGACAATGAAATTCAGAAAGAGAATCTTGTGGAAATGGTGAAGAACCCTACTAGTATGGTATGAGTTAAGGGATGAAGATCGGATGAGTGATCCGATAGAATCTTGTGTGGAGATGGAGATCCCAAATAAACATCATACTACCTTTTTAATTTTATGATAGTCAAGAAGTTTGAATGGATGATAAGGTTTAAAATTCGTATTTTGAAGGTAAAATGGTATAGTAGTGGATTGTAGGAGTGGACCACAATAGACTACAAGTGAGATGATTGGATGTGGAAGGTCGCAACTCAGCAGAATGAGTTAACACATTTTGATTTGTGTGAATGGGTGACGTGGCATGATAATTGATAGTGGCGGGTTGAGACCCTTTAGTTTTCCAAGTTTTGGAGAGAAATTAGAGAACAAAGGGAAGAAGGTTGGAACCTGGAATTATTGGTTGACTACAGATAGTATGGCAATCTGAAGAATTAATGGTGGTTCTAAGGAATCATGCATTGAATATGAAAATGATTGGGATATTAAGGAAAGTATAGTCCCTTGATGAAATAGTCACAGTGATGAATGCTAAATTACGACTAAGGTGACATGGCATAAGATATGATAAGATAGAAGTAAGAGGTACTGGTTTTAAGTAAAGAAATGAAAGGTGGTGAGTATCTTGGTTCAATTTTGGTTCAGGGGGAGACCAATGAAGTTGTTAGAATTATTAGGGCAGAAGTATCTGCCTATTTGAAAGGACACAAGAGTTTGCAAGTTGTAAACTTTGGAACACGAAGTTCCAAGACGGGAGATTTGTATTTCTCCAAGTATTGCAGATAAGAAAGAATATGATATCATGGGAAAGGAATGGGAGTTTCACCTCCCGATTTAATAAGAGTTCTGAGATCGTACCAAGGTTTAGGCCGAGGGCCTACAAGCTAGCCTTACCCTAGTATGGGTGATGGCTTGTGAGTATTGTTGGCACCAATGACATGACAGGAAATGATCGCTGATGAGATAAGCAGGTCCTGAGGTTATAACATAGTTATTGTGCAAGAAAGGGTTAATGAAATCATAGTCATAAGATGAGACCTTATGGAACAAGATTGTCACTCTAATATGAGTACTGTTATCCCCAAAATTTCATTCAATGACGTGGCAATCAAAAGTGACACGTGGCAATGCATGGTAGTGAATGGCACATTAATAGTCAATAAATGGGTTGACCAAGAAGTAGGGGTGAGCATCGGTCAGTTTGGGCGGTTTTTTCACAAAAAAAAAATCCAAAATTCGGTTTTTGGTTCGGATTGGTGCAATCCAAAAACCGACTGAACCAAACCAGTTTAAAAAAAAACCGACCGTTTTGGACCGCGGTTTGGTCGGTTAAACCGACCAAACCAAATATGATTATTTTTTTATTATTTTATTATTTTTTTTGAAAGTTTTAGTTAAAAAATTAAAAAATTTGGATTGTTATAATCCATTTTTGTGTGTTTTTACAACATAAATATATAGAACATAATTACATTTACAAGTGCCCTAAGTTTTTTTTTTTTTTATTAAAAATTTTAATAATTAATAATTATATAATATTATATTATTATTTTATTGTGTTCGGTCGGTTTCGGTTTTATTGGTCGGTTCACCCAAAATTTCCAAACCGACCGAACAGTGGCGGTTTGCACCGTCGGCGGTTTTTTCGGTTTTCGGTTTAAACGGTTTCGATTTTTTCGGTGTTCGATAGGTCGGTGTACACGGTTTTTTCGGTTTTTCGGATTTTATGCTCAGCCCTACCAAGAAGTGCAAATGTTTGAAATTAATCTTTGGAGTTGTGATATTAATGGTCAAGAAATTGATTTATCTGGTCAGAAAGTAATTTGACTGCAATGCCCCAACTCCTGGGACCGTTACGGTGTGCCTTGTAAACAGTGCTAAACTCGCTAATCGAGTCATTTGGCCAAAATCGTGAACTAAGTGTGATTAGCGGTTTAGGTATTAAGAACTTTGATTAGGATATAACGTTTCACTAGAACGTTTAATATATACATTGAGATCCCGAAAATATAATTTCAGAGTTTATTACAGAAAATATTTACAACAGGCCGTTCTAAGCGGCAAAACAGGGTTCAACCCTAATTCCACTTTAAACCTCGGCCGTGGCGAACGAGCAGCTGCATAAGTACACACCATCACCTAAGCTCTCCAACTCAAGGATGGTCCAACTTCCTCTTGTCTTTACCTGCACCATGTAGCACCCGTGAGCCAAAGCCCAGCAAGAAAACACAATAAGGCATGATATAATATCAACAACGATCGTAATAACCATCCAGGACTATCAGTCCAAGCAATATAGGTGACAATAGCCAAAAGTCACAATAATGAGCATCGCTCCCTCTAGCCATGTGACGATAGGGTCACCAGGGCTTAACTGGTAAGTGATTCTTTCTTGGGTTTGATTAGGACAGGTGCAAGGTGATTAGTCACCAACATAACCTTCCTCACGACTCTAGAGTCAAAACTATGGACAACGTCCCTTAGCCATATGATAAACAATCACCGAGTCATATACCTTGGCTATAGTCACCTGGTCGTAGACCAGGCAAGCGCTTATAAATTCTTCGACCTTAGGGTCGGTCTAGCATTAATGCCATAGGGCCATTCAATGCGTAATCATCGACCTTAGGGTCGGTCTAGCATTAATGCCATAGATCCATTCAATGCGTAATTCTCGACTTTAGAGTCGGTCCCTGACTAGTCAGTGTCATACACAAGTAAGTCATGCTGCCAATCACATATCACATGTTCCATATCCATAAACGAGGCATTTGGCATGCCTACTAAACATGTATTAGTGCTATTAGGACCATGCATAAACACAGAGACTCAAGCTCTGAACGATTTCATACTCAGTATATAAAGCATGTCCCAAACACATGTTTCTCATGCATCATAAGCAATACATCCAGTAACCCAACATGCATCAATAATAGCCATGCATGTCACGTTTAATAGTCAGCCAACATGCTCCAATAACAGCCATGCATGTCATACATAATAATCAACCGACATGCATCAATACTAACCATGCGTGTCATACTCAATAATCAACCAACATGCATCATAATAGCCATGCATGTCATGCTCAATAACCAACCAACATGCATCCATAATAACCATGCATGTCACATATACACAGGGTGCAGTTTTCTTACCTCAAAGTCGAGCTAGAACGATTAAAGGAACGACCCTTGAGAACGATCAACTTTTAGTCCTTTAGCGGTCACCTAGTCATAACCAGATACAATCTCCAATTAATGAAAATCACCAAAGATAGGGTCTTAACCTAAACCCCACTCTCAGGACCTCGAAACATGCCCACACGGTGAGTAGATTCGATCCCGTGCCTTAGGGATTGAAACCCCAAGCCAAAAGCCCTTAAAAACACCCAAAACAGGGTTCTGAAGGAACAGGGTAGCGCTACAGCACTGCCCTTCTAGCACCCCAGCGCTCAAGACAGAACCACAACCGCCCTACTGAAGCCCTGTGTAGCGCTATAGCGCCCTCTGATGGGCGCTGTAGCGCCCTCTGATGGGCGCTGTAGCGCTACCCCCAGACAGAGCCACCCCTGAAACTTCCTTCTTTGACTCCTTCAATTCTAACTCAATTCCAATGCTTCCAAATCCCACTTTTGGTGCCAAATGAACCCAAAAACCATCTCCACATGTCCTAGGGACCACAACCCCAAGAGCCCTAGCCAAAACTCCAACCAATTCCCAAGTTTCCAACCCAAAAACCAGCTGAAACTTAACTTAGAAAACAGAGCAAAATCAAGAGTTCTAGTGGCTAGAAACTCACCTTAATCTTGGCAACACACCCTCTTCAATGGTGGAGCACAACCCTAGCTTGGCTAAGCTTGGTTCCTTGGCTTAATTCCTCAAACTGAGCTTGAAAATCCAAGGAGAACAGAGGAAGAAAATCTATCGGGAGAGAAGGAGGAGAGACTCTATTTTTGTTACTCTTCTATAGCCTTAATGGCTGATATATATCTCATAGGGTAAAAAGAACTAAATACCCTTAGGTCTAAAATAAAACCTTAACAGCCACCAAGGGCAAAACCGTCCTTTCGCACCTATTTCATTAATCACAGTTAACACCCTCCAATTCCCGCTATTCTCAATAACCTCAAACACCAATAATCCATATCCCATTACCCTTTAATTCCCGGTAATGCTCTAGTCATTAAATTCACCCCGAGACTCACCCCGAACCCCGAAACTAAACCTGTTATGACTAGACCGAACACTTACACCTCATGATCGTCTCATGTCGATAGCTTGAACCAATCCACCTTATAATGTGGCTATATTAATTAATCACAACCATGCACCCAAAATATACAATTACGCCCAGAATGGCCAAATTACCAAATTGCCCTCATAATTAATATATGAGCCCATATGCATGCATTCACCATCATATAATAATATAATCCACGTAAACATGCATATAATCATTAAATACTATAATAAATCAATTATGGCCCTCCCGGCCTCCTAATCAAGGTCCTAAACCTTATTAGGAAATTTGGGGCATTACATTGACCGACCAGGTAAAATTTCTGTCCGACCAGTAAGGTTCTTGACCGACCAATAAAATGTTATGTTCGACCAATCACTTCAGAAAATAGTATTATCCGACCAGTAAAATGTTTTGGCCTACTAGTAAAGTGTTTTGGTCGACCAGTCACTTTGGGAATTAGGTTTATCCGGCCAGTTAGCTTATGAAGATGTTTTGCTATACTAGAAATGTGTCATGCTAGACCAGAGATGTGTCATGCTAGACTAGAGATGTGTCATGCTAAACCAGAAATGTGTCATGCTAGACCAGAGGTGTGCTTTGCCTATACCAACCAAAGGTGTGCTTTGCCTATGTCGACGAGAGGTGCTTCCTTGTGCCGACCGGTGAGTTGTCTTGGCCGACCAGACACTTCGGGGATGGATTTGGTCAGTCCACGGATCAGAGTCTTAGAAGTTACCGTCTAGTGACTCTTCAGTAAAACCTCGATAACAGATTTCAACCCGAATCATTCTCAACTGCCACAGAAATCTCTCAAATATCTCGAATAACAGCTATATTATTGTAATTTAAATTTGTTTATTCTTTTATTAATTAAAGATGGTTGAAACAACCAAGGACCCCGTCAAAGGGATATTTTTGATGTATGATCCATGAGTCTATAAATAAATGGCTCATGGCATCATTATGAGGGGCGGGTCTTTTGAAAGAAAAAAGAGCTCGCTGGTTTCGAGAACTTAGGACTGTTACTTGGGGAATTCTTGGGGCATTTTCTAAGAGAGCTTAGAGAGAGAAAGCTTGTATTCTTTAGAGAGAGAAACTCTGTATTTTTCTACTTACAATTGAGAAACTCAGTTGGCTCAGGTCCATCTAATCTTAAGTGTAGGCCACATATATCACAACTCCAAGTGGATTAGGCTATTACCAACAAATTGGGGCTGAACCACTATAAAAATTACTTTTGTTATTTACTTTATATTCAAGGTTATTGTCGTTTTTGCGTTTACTCGCAGTTGGCCAAATCGTGGTCAACATTTTTGGTGCTTTCCTTGAGAGCCTGAAGAGAAGAAACACATTGCTACCCTACCAATATGGCTCCCAAGAATACGAGTATGGCCTCAAAAAAGCCAAGTACGTCAAAAGAGCCTGCTAGAATAGAAGGTCCTGGACCGCAGAACCCAGGGACTGAGCCCAGGGTCTTTCTCGAGGAAACCACTCCAAAAGTTGAACAACTCCAGGAAGCAATAGGCGCTTTCTAAGAAGAGATGATGCAATTCAAAGCTCGACAGGAGTCTTTTGCCGAGGAAATGGTCAGGCAAAAGGCTGCATTGGAGCAGCAAAAATAGGAGATGGATGCCAGGAGTGAAGAGATTAGACGACGACAGGAGGAGGCCGGTCGGAGACATCGTGAAGCAGCATTTGCTCTAGAAACGGCTACCCAATTGGCCCAAGCCAATGCTCAAGCCGTGGCACAAGCAGCTGCCTAAGAGCACGAAAGGACAATGCTAGTCGGAAGTCCCCTGCTGGAAGGACGGACTCTCAGGGACCTGACCGGAGTCGAAGCAATCAGACTGGTCGAGCAGATGACGGAGTCCGCTCTAGAACTGCATCAACACAAAGGGAGAACTCTAAAACCCCTTCTAGAAGTCACCGGTCAGAAAACTCCCGATTAGAAAGTTATTGGTCGGATAGTAAGCACACTCCACCTGCAAACAACCAAACCAAAGCTCCTCGAGATAAAAAAAACTCCTAGCTACAAAGATGGACATGGTCGAGACGAGGGGGACAGTCATCAGACCGATTGGTTAAGAGAAAAGGAAAAGGAAGGCACTGACCAGCAAGGAGGAAAAGACTACTCAGGACATATCGAGAAGCCTCCACTACATCCCGGCCAGCAGCGTAGTTGGAGAGAGCAGGTCCCGCGTAGTAAGCCTTCTGAAAAATTGAAAAGTACAGTGTTCGATCGGCTAGGAGAACATGCTTCCCAGAAGGATGTCGTTGTCACCAACAAGAGGAAGACCGTCCCGGTCGAAGGGCAAGATCTGAACCGCCCTGCCAGTCAAGTAGAAACACTTGACGACAGTGCACCAGACAGAAATGCCCGACCAGGCGGTCAAGACCTTGAGACCCCGACGGTCGCCCCAGCTATCCAAGCCCAGCTTGACGCGCTAACAGCTGCAGTGCAAGGTTTATCAAAACAACCTTCCAGAATGGATGCGGTAGACCACAGGCGAGGCAGTCCATTTTGTGCTCGGATTAGAGTAGCCCAGCCACCGGCAAAATATAAAGCACCAGTACTGCCAATATATACAGAAAAAGCAGATCCCATCAGACATGTTGGGAAATTCAAGGACCAGATGGAACTACTCGGGGTAAGTGACGATTATCGGTGTAGAGTTTTCCCAACCACATTGTCAGATACTGCCCAGGAGTGGTATTGGATGTTTAAATCAAATTCCATTACCTCTTGGGAAGCATTTAGGAAGGAGTTTTGTACAAAATTTAGTCCTGCTCGGACTCCACCAGTTTATGCCAACCACTTGGTAGATATCAAACAAGGAAAAGATGAGTCTTTAAAGAATTATATACAGAGATTCATGAGAGAAGCCAATAGAGCAACTACTGTAGGAGACAAGGGGAAGATGGTTGCCATATCCTCTGGGATAACTTATCAAAGCCCTTTGTGGGATAGTATACATAGAAATTCAATTTCAACACTTCAAAAATTTCTTGACAGAGCGGATAAGTATATGAAATTGGATGACACGATTGAGAAAGAGGAGAAAGGCATAAAAAATCCGGGCGGATCTGCTGACCCTCCTAAGAATGGTGGAAACGGTCAAAATGGTGGAAAGAAGCATGGGAATAATGGGTCTGACCACCATGAAGAAAAGAAGGCTAAGTCGAGTTCAAACGAAAAACCAACCAAGTATGAGCCTCAGTTCACTAATTACACCACTCTCTCGGCCAGCGGGGCAGAAATATATCTTGCTAGTCATGAAGAAGTTCCCTACAAGAAACCTCCACCCGTCAGGAAAGAGATGAGTAAGAGAGACGTGAATAAGTATTGTCGTTTCCATGGAGATTATGGTCATGAAACGAATGAATGCAATCACCTCAAAGACGAGATAGAATTTCTTCTCCGGTCGGGCAAGTTGAAAAAGTACCGGGCAAAGACACCCCAAGGAGAAGGAGGCAGCAACAATCCTGAGTTCAAATGATAGAGATCTCCATCCTTGCAACCCGGGCCTGTGGACTTTACCTTAGACACTATATGTGGAGGTCCACACTTGGCTAAGGATAGTAACAAAGCAAGGGAGAGGTATGCCCAGACACTTTGACATGAATGGGAGCGCTAGGATCAGATTTGGTGAATGGAGCCTGATCAGGAACCATTGGAACGGCGAGCGTCCGTGGATATATTATTTCTAAATACCGCTTTCAGAGTGGTCGCTTGATTTCAAGTTGTTTGACTTGTTATTTAAGTTTGGTTTATGAGCTGGTTATTTGCTAACCAGTCATTTATTTTTTGAACAATTTTTGTTGTTTTAGACTCGTTATTAGACACGTTTTGTCCTTTTTTAATTTACGAGTAATAAAAGAGACTACGCGCTGCATGGTCGATTCTTGCTACAAATGTGCGTGTGTGTTAATTATCCAAACAATGTTCAACTAGTCGGTAAAATTGGACAGTGTTCAACTGGTCGATACATTCAAGCAGTGTTCAACTGCTCGAATGTTTTCCATATATTCTATGTGTTTCACGAGTAATTAACTGCTCAAACAGATTCAGTCAAGTAGCAAGTGACCAAGGATCTTTCAACCCTCGATCACATGGGGGGGCACATGGGGTATATTGGTATATAATTTAACACAGGCAATAAGAGCACGAGTTAAGATATTAGTTTTTAGGCTGACTTGTAAAATTTTGTAGTAAAAAAAGGCCATTAAGCTAACTTGTTTGACAAAGCTTAAGTAACTTGGAATTTTTCAAACTTTCAAGTTAGAAGAAAATATTCGTGTGACAATAAAAATTATGCTCATAAAATGTTAGAGCAATAAGAGTGTGAGAAATTATACTTAGTAGGGACTTATGAAATGTCTAGAATTTCTAAGTTAGAAAACTATTATACTTAGTAGGGACTTATGAAATGTCTAGAATTTCTAAGTTAGAAAACTAAGTACTCATGCGAAAATATAAGGCATATATCAGAGTGACTTTACTATTCACAAAAAACTTATAACTTTTTAAGTCTAAAAAGACTTAGAATGTTTCAAGTTAGCAAAGAAAATTAAAGTATAACTGCCAACAACTCGGCCTTACGAGAAAAATATCAAAGCTGCTAAGCAGCAGTTGTCTTCATGAAAGTATAAGAACAAAGAGTACACTACTAGCTAGATAGAAAGTTTAGCTAGTCAGGTGTAAAGTTTGCCTGGTCGGGAGAGCAGATACAACTTCCCTGGTCGGCTGAGCATGTTTCACTGGTTGAGTAGGAAACTTTGTTGATGGATAGGAAGTTCTCAGGTCGGCTAAAAGTGTCTACTGGTCGAGTAAACTAGTCCCTAACTGGTTAACACCATCGTCAACATCTAGGACCTCCTCTTGTTGATTCTTCTTGAGTCTTCTCCTTCAGTTGGTCAGTCAATGTCTTATTGGCCTAGATTTGCTTGTTGTTCTCATCAACCAACTCCTTCAATGGTCTATCTCAGTCATCAATTGTTTTCTCAGCCTGCTCAGTCTTTTCTTGGAGATATTTTTCAGACTTAGTCAAACTCTTAATCTTTGCTTGGGCTTCCATTAATTGATCATTCAAGACCTTGACCAGCTCCTTATAGTCTACTGCTCGGCGTTGAGCATGACTAACAGTGATGAGTCCATGGAGTAAACTAAACAGAAAATGAGTGCAAAGCAAAAATATTTACTACATAGTGAAAAAATTTCTTTGAGAAGAGAAACCAATTTTCCCTAAAGAAAGACATTTAAGGAAGTAATAATACTTTTGAGAGATTTGAACAAGGTGTTTTAAGTGCCGAATGGTGTTCAGAGGGATAAGTTTTAGGCATATGCTTAAGTAGCTATGCCATATGCCCGAGCGGCTGTGCCGCATGTCCGAGGGACTAGGAGGGCCATGTGTCTGAGAAGTTCGAGGGGCACGCCGAGGAGCTGCTGGCACGCACGCATCTGAGGAGTTCCATATGACCGAGCGGCTGCATGTGTTCGAGCAGTAGAGTGCACATCCGAGTGGCTGCATGCGTCCGAGCGGCTGGGTGGTGTCCGAGTGTTGGGGTGCATGTCCGAGGAGCTGCTGGCTGGCCATCTGAGGAGCTCTGTGTCCGAGCAGTTTGAGGAGGACATCACGAGGCTTCTTTCCAAAGAGATTGCATGCTGTAGAGCTGGGCACATCCGAGGCTGCATGTCCGAGAGGATAGACATATATGAGGAGTGGTGTCCGAGGAGCAAGGAGGTATCCGACCAGCTTGCAGGAGTTTCAAAAAGCGAAGGCAGCCGAGTAGATCCGATCTGCTAGCAAAGTCTGAGCGGCTAGGGGATGAGGAGGCAAAACATCCGAGGAGCTACTTGGGTCGTAGGGCCAAAAGAAGTTTGGTTGGCTAGGTATTTTCTTGGTGGTCTGATCGGTTTAGTGGAATCCGAGCAGTTAAAACCTCAAAAGGGGATGGCTAAAATGAAAAGTTCAATCGTGGGTTTACTTCAAAAGTGAAAGTTACAGACCGGGTGGAAGCTTTTGGACGACATGAATAACTATCAGCTAGAGAAAAAGTTTATCATATGAGAAAATCATATAATAAACTTGAGGGGCAAATGTTATCCCCAAAATTTCGTTCAATGACGTGGAAATCAAAAGTGACACGTGGCAATGCATGGTAGTAAATGACACATTAATAGTCAATAAATGGGTTCACCAAGAAGTACAAAGGGTTGAAATTAATCTTCGGAGTTGTGATATTAATAGTCAAGAAATTGATTTATCCGGTCAGAAAGTAATTTGACCGACTAGGTAAAATTTCTGTCCGACCAGTAAGGTTCTTGATCGACCAGTAAAACGTTATGTCCGACCAGTCACTTCAGAAAATAGTATTATCCGACCAGTAAAATGTTTTGGCCAACCAGTAAAGTGTTTTGGCCGACCAGTCACTTTGGGAATCAGGTGTATCTGGCCAGTCAGCTTATGAAGATGTTTTGCTAGACTAGAAATGTGTTATGCTAGACCAGAGATGTGTCATGCTAGACTAGAAATGTGTCATGCTAGACTAGAGATGTGTCATGCTAGACCAGAAATGTGTCATGCTAGACCAGAGGTGTGCTAGAGGAGTGCTTTGCCTATACTAACCAGAGGTGTGCCAAAGGTATGCTTTGCCTATACAAACCAAAGGTGTGATTTGCCTATACCGACGAGAGGTGCTTGCCTGTGCCGACCAGTGAGTTGTCTTGGCCGACTAGTCACTTCGGGAATGGATTTGGTCAGTCCACGGATTAGAGTCTCAAAAGTTACCGTCTAGTGACTCTTCAGTAAAACCTCGGTAACAACTTCAACCTGAATCATTCTCAACTACTGCAGAAATCTCTCAAATATCTCGAATAACAGCTATATTATTGTAATTTAAATTTGTTTATTCTTTGATTAATTAAAGATGGTTGAAACAACCAATGACCCCGTCAAAGGGATATTTTTGATGTACGATCCATGAGCCTATAAATAAATGGCTCATGGCATCATTATGAGGGGCAGGTCTTTTGGTTTTGAGAACTTGGGACTGTTACTTGAGGCATTCTTGGGGCATTTTCTAAGAGAGCTTAGAGAGAGAAAGCTTGTATTCTTTAGAGAGAGAAACTCTGTATTTTTCTACTTACACTTGAGAAACTCAGTTGGTTCAGGTCCATCTAAATCACAACTCTAAGTGGATTAGGCTATTACCAACAAATTGGGGCTGAACCACTATAAAAATTACTTGTGTTATTTACTTTCTATTCAAGGTTATTGTCATTTTTGCGTCTACTCGCAGTTGGCCAAAATCATGGTCACCAAGTATTATTGAAAGATAAAAGGTAAAGAGTTGGGCTCTGGAGTTTGGTCAGAGGTATGAGATTTATTACCTGATGTGTTCGAATAAATTTTGAGGATAAAATTATTGTAAGGAAGGGATAGTTGTAACGACCCAAAATTACTATTAAGGCTTAAGGGCCTTGATTCATATGTCGGGAGGGCATAATTGGTATTTATGTGAATTAATGAATAAATGCATGATTATGTGGCATGCTTGATTTTGTGATTATGTGAAAATGATTAAATGCATGTTTACGAGTATTAAATATGCATGTGGGCCCTGTTTAGCCTTTAAGGGCATATTTGTAATTTTGGCCCGTTGAGGGCATAAATGTAATTATGTGTGATAAATTGTTGAGACCGCATTATTATGTGGATATATTTGCAGCATATGGCTTGAGACGGTCCTGGCGAGCGGATGGGCGAAATAGTCACGGCGAGAATTAATACCCGGCTTAGTGGAGCTTGGGGCACTTTTGGGAATTTAGGAAATATATTGGAGATTATTAGACATTGGGTAAATAATTGAAGAGTAATTGGATGATGGGATTAAGTGGTAAATATTAGGAACATTTGAGGAATTAGCAGGAATTGGGAAAAATGACCATTTTACCCTTAAGAGTAATGAAGGTACTAAGTTTTATATGGGAGGGCAAAATAGTCTTTTCTTAGGTAAGGGATAAAGTCAGTAATATCTTAAGGATTAACCTGAAGGCTTTAGAAGGCTCTCAAATCTTCTTCTACTCTCTCTCACCATCTCACATTTTTCTCTCTCAAGGGAGCCTAAGGGAAATTCTGATTTTCAAGGAAAAGCTTAGGGAATTATTGGGGGAAACTTTGAGGAATTGAAGATTTGAACCAGGGGGAATCAGCTGGGAAATCTAAGAGTATAAGCTCAAGGGTGGAAGGCTAGAGGCTAGTGAGGAGTCAACCATAATTGGGGTAAGTTCCTCTCACTGTTTTTGTTAGAGGATTTTGATTGTTGGGTAGAGTTTTGCTGCTGAATTGGGTATTAACTTTGGTATTATAGTGTGATTTTTTGTGATTGAATTAAGAGTGTGATTTATTACTGAATTGGGATAATGATTGTAATGCCCAAATCCCCAATGAGGTTTAATGGTTGAATTAGTAGGCCGGGATGACCATAATTTATTTACTATGCCATTAAATGATTATATGCATGTTTATGTGAATTATATTATTATATGATATTAAATGCATGCATGTGGGTCCACATTTCATGATAGGGTCATTTTGGTAATTTGGCCCGTTGAGGGCATAACTGTGTATTTTCATGCATGTTGGTGAATTATTGATGATGCCACATTATAATGTTGATTTGTTCGAGCCAGTCGGCATGAGACAATCTTTTAATGCAGGTTAGCGGTTTGGTCATAACAGAGTTGATTTCGGGGCTCGGGGTGAGTCTCGGGGTAATTTGGTGATTAGAACATTACCGGGAATTAAAGAGTAATGGGATATGATTTATTAGCATTTGAGAATATTGGGAATAACAGGAATTGGAGAATGTTAATTATGATTAACGAGATAGAGGAGAAATGACGATTTTACCCTTGGAAGCCTTTAAAGGACTTTAAAATACCTAGGGGCAATATTGCCTTTTTACCTAAGGGATATATGTGAACTAAGATGGTTGTAGAAACTTAACCAAAGCAGAGTACATTTTCTTCTTCCCCCGAGCACCATTTCTTCTTCCTTTTCTCTTTGAATTTTTGAGCTTCCTTTGAGGAATCAAGCTAGGGAAGTGAGTCTTGAGGGTCTAGGGTTGTGTTCCACCATTGAAGAGGGTTCTATACTGAGTTTGAGGTAAGTTTCTAGCCATTAAAATTCTGGTTCTTACTCTATTTTCATTTGGTTTTTGAGTTGGATAACTGAGGATTGATGGGAGTTTTTGGCTATGATTGCTTGGGTTATGATGCCTAGGACTTGTATATATGGTTTTGGGGTTCTTTTGTGAGTTTGGGTGAAGTTTAGAATCAATTCATGAAGGTTGGAAATGGATAAGTCGAAGGAGGGAAAAACCAGGGTTGATCAGCCTGGTCCTAGCGCTACAACGCCCAAGGGAGAGTGCTACAACGCTAGCCAGGGCCATTCAATCTTGCTTGTAGCGTTGGGGCTCTAGGGGGGCAGCGCTGTAGCGCTTCCCTGTCTTTCCTGATTCCTATTTTGGGAACTTTTGAGAGTTTTTGGGTCGGGGTTTCAATTCCTAAGGCTCTGGATAACTCACCGTTTGGGTACGATTCAGGCCCCGGGAGTGAGGTTTAGGTCAAGAACCTTTTATTGTTGATTTTCATTGATGGAGGTTATATTTGGTTATGACTAGGTGACCGCTACGAAATCTAAGGGTTGATCGTTCTCAAGGGTCGTTCTTTTACTATTTCTCGCTCGAACCAGAGGTAAGAAAACTGCACCCCATATGTGACATGCATGGTTATTAATAAGGCATGTTGAGTGTTTAAATGTGGACATTGATTGCATATCAAATACTTAGCAAATCTTGCTTACTTGTGAATGGCACCAACTTATTAGTCCGAATCGGCAATGGCGTTAGTATTAACTGTGAAGTTGTGACTTATTAGTCAAGTTCGGCAGTAGTATTAAGCACTGGTCGTACGGTATTGGCTTATGAATCAAGAACGATTTTAGCGTGTTTAAGGCAAGCCGAAAAGATTAGATCTAATCGACATAAGCATTATTGTCTTGAGCATGAAATGCTTGACCGACCTTAAGTTCGATGAAAAACAAAAGTGCTTGTCTAGTCTAAAGGCTATTTACTTAGAGCCAGGGCCAGAAGGCCCAGGTGACTACATTGTCACATGGCTATGGGTGCGGAGCCCAAGTTCATGACTTACACATTAGTCACTCATCTGATTCAAGTTGTGACTCCATAGTCACTCACCTGGTTTAAGTTTGTGACTTACTCATCAGTCACCATCTGATTAGGGCTACACGTCCAGCATGATTATCAGAATCTCGACATTATCTGATTAGGGCTACAAGCCCTCGCATGGTTACCAAAACCTTGAAGTGATGTTCACTCATCTGTTTAGGGCTATAAGCTATGTATGATTATCATAATCATCATTTGATATTGTATACATGCAGTACTGAGTTTTCTTGCTGAGCCTTGGCTCACGGGTGCTATGTGGTGCAGGTAAAGGGAAAGAAAAGCTCATCCAGCCTTGAGTGGAGAGCTTAGGTGGTGATGTGTACATATGCGGCCGCTTGACCACCACGGCCAAGGTGTTTTTCAAAGGAACTAGGGATTAACCCTATATTTTGCCGCTTAGGTCGGCGGGTTGTACTTTTACACTGTAATGACTGTTTTGAATTCTAAATAACTTGTAAACGCTTTTATGGGCCCATGTACAGTTTTATGTTTTAAATAAAATATATCATTTCCTTTTGATCGTGATTTTTCACCCTGGCCTATTAATAACACCTAGATGCACGTTTGTAACCAAATGACTCGATTAGCGAGTTAAGCACGGTTCAAAGCTCACAATAATGGTCTTGGAGTAACCAGGGCATTACAATGATTGTTGTATAATTGTTAAAGCTTTGGTGATTAGAAATATGGAATCTAAGCTTGAAATTCGTAGATGGTTAGTGTTGAATTGAAGGGAAAATTCTTGACTTATCTTCAGTGTTCTTGGCTGGGAAGAAGGAGGAAGAAAACCCATAATTTTCAGGGTCGAAGGGGGCGCGCCGCGACCTAGCCAGGGGGCGCTGTGGCGCATGTGGCCTTATGGCCTGGGGTGCTCTCTGATCTGGGGCGTGCTGCAACTTGCCTGGCCAAGTCACGACTCACCTCCCCTTTGGCTTGGGAGTTTGCTCTCTGACTTGAGGAAAGTCGTGACTTGCTGAGCCAAGTTGCGACTCGCCTGGGAAGTTTGGTCTTGGAAGTATTTCAAATGTTGTTAGGGCTCGGGGGTTCGAACCTAGGTGCTCGAGACAATTTCTACTACCCAGTTTAGTAGAAATTTAGGTTCCAGAGGCTAGTTTTGTTTCCTAGGTATTTTATTGTATTTGGAAGTTGATGGATATCAATGGCCTTGTGACTAGATTTATCGCCAAGGGCTCGAGGCTGAGGACCGTGCTTGGAACCAGTTCACCTTCTCCGCTCAGAATCAAAGGTAAGAAAACTGCACCCGGTTATATGGCTATGTTGGGACTAAGAGTTCCCTATACTTGTATGCAATGTTGTATGATGGTATTATGCCATGTGGACATGAGATAAATGACCTAAGAGTGCCGAAATTAATATTAGCGAACAAGGATGCGGCTCGGCCACTAGTAGCTAAGGTCAATTAAATAATCACTGAGCTTGGCCTAAGTGAGCCAGAGTTAGTGGGTTAAACGTTGGGCTCGACCTAAGTGAGCCGGAGACAGTGGGTTAAACAGAGGGTGCGGCCAACTGGCGTCAACCCTAGTTATTGTATGATATGTCTATTGTTGTTAATTTGATGAATATGATATGTTGGGTACCTGGATAATAGATTATTGATTTGTCAATTGTTATCGCTGATTATGTGAATGTTATGGACTACATAATATTTGGTTATGTTTTATGAATTATTTGGTTATCGATATTGTTCATGTTGTGATATTATGGTTTTCTTGCTAAGCCTCAGCTCACAGGTGCTACGTGGTGCAGGTAAAGGCAAGGGTAAAATGGATCAACCATGGGTTGGAGAGCTCTGGGGGCGAGGTGTACATTCTCAGTTGCTCGGCCACCACGGTCATGTGTATTTTGCCATTAGAGTGGCCTTGATTATTTATAACTTTTGGAAATTTTGTAAATATGTTCTCTAAACCCATTTTTGGGATCCCATGTACTGAACTCTCATTCTAATGAAACAATCTGTTTATGACCAAAATCTTTTAAACCTTTCCCGTTTATGACTTTAGATTCACATTTTCATTTAAATGACTTGATTAGAAAGTCTTGCACTATTTTAAACACACGGTGTAACAATCTTGGTTATCCAGGGCGTTACATCTGACCCATCGCTTGGAAACTACTAACTCCCCAGTGGGAAATAAGGTTTTGAACCCCACAACATAATAATCACATGGCATGCACAGTATATCAATAATCCTACTAGAAACAAAAGAGTGTGTAGCACCAAAATCAATCAAAATAGTATAAGAGGTTCCAGCACTAGAAAGCTGACCTGTCACTACTGAGGGACTAGCCTCAGCCTCTGCCTATGTTAGTGCGAACACTCGAGCTAGAGTCGAGCTGTCAACCTTGCTTGGTTTTTCCTTTCTTGCTCTCGAGCAATCTTTCTTTAAGTGTCCCACTATCCCGCACAAAAATTAGGCATTTGCCCGACACTCCCCCGCATGGCGCCCCCTACACCTGGCGCACTCTGGATAAGTCTTCCAGCCCTGATTGCTGCCCTAGCGACCTATCTGTATACCACATGGTCTCTTGTCGAGGCTTGGAGCTGAAAAAGTGTCTAGAGCCTTCCTTTTCTGATCACTAGGGCCTCCGCCCCTACCTAAACCCATGAATGGAGGTCCCATCCTCCTGGTGTTTCTCCTGTCCGTGTTCTCGCACTAGATTTTGTGATATGCACCCTCTGCAGTAAGGGCTTTCTCCATCACCTATACATAAGTTGTCACCCCAGGCATAGTGGTAATGCGAACATCTTGGGCTATCATAGGTTGTAGCCCTGAATGAATCTTTCCTTCCTTGTCCCATCAGTGGGCACCAAGTCTGCAGTGAACTTGGCCAATATATGAAATCTCAATGCATACTCTGACACTGACATATTCCCCTGAAGCAGTTTACTGAATTCTTCTGCCTTTGCATCCCTAACTGCATCATAGTAATACTTCTCATTGCACAGAGTTCTAAACTCTTCCCAATCTAGGGTACTGACGTTCCTGGTCTGGGATATCACCTCCCACCAAATCCGGGCTTCCTCTTGAAACATGTATGTGACACAAGCCACCCTCCCATTACCAACTACTCTTATAAAATCCAAGATGGTGGTAACCATGCTTATCCACTACTCGACCTTAGCCAGATCTGCACTCCCCTTAAAGACTGAAGGGTGATGTTTCCTGAACCTTTCATAAAGAGGTTCCCATATGATATCAGCCTCTGGCGGCTGCTCTACTGTTGGCACCAACACAAATGGTACCTTTGGCAAAATGTTCCCTGCAAGAACCTGTTGTTGTCTTAGGAGGCGGATCTCTTCTTCCTGCCTCAATAAGATGGCTTGCATATCAGCAAGCACTTACTACCAGTTCTCAGGAGCTAGGGGAGGGGTTTGACCCTGATTATCATTCTGGCCATGCCTATCATTCTGGTCCTGTTCTTCCTGACCACCTGATGAATCTGTTTGCCTTGGAAGCATACTTCCAAACTTATACCTTGCTACAATAATCAATTTGGCCAGTTAGGTAGTAATAACTATACCTTTTGACGCCTACGGTCCAAGACCGAACAAACAAACATTCACACTCAACAAACATGCCAATGAGCATGTCGATTCATGTTCATATCCAAACATGGTGCTGATAAGAACTTCCCAACATTTTATATGCAAGTAATGATGCTAACAAGCATTTTCTGGCACTCATAAACAATTAACAATGGTAATAAGAATTTTCTAACATTCATAGACAAATAGTGATGCTAATAAGCATTTCTTTAACACATAAAAGTGCTAATAAGAATTTCCTAGCATACATGTACCTACAATACCAACACAGGTGGTACCTTTGGCAAAATGTTCCCTGCAAGAACCTGTTGCTGACTTAGGAGGCAGATCTCTTCTTCCTACCTCAATAAGATGGTTTGCATATCAGCAAGCACTTACAGCCAGTTCTCAGGAGCTGGGGGAGGGGTCTGACCCTGATTATCATTCTGGCCCTGCCTATCATTCTGGTCCTGTCTTCCTGACCAACTGATGAATCTGTCTGCCTTGGAAGCATGCTTCCAAACTTATACCTTGCTACAATAATCAATTCGGCCAATTAGGTAGTAATTACTATACCTCTTGTTACTTATGGTCCAAGACTGAACAAACAAACATTCACACTCAACAAACATGCCAATGAGCATGTCGATTCATGTTCATATCCAAACATAGTGCTAATAAGCATTTCCCAACATTTATAAGCAAGTAACGATGCTAACAAGCATTTTCTGGCACTCGTAAACAATTAACAATGGTAATAAGCATTTTCTAACATTCATAGACAAATAGCGATGCTACTAAGCATTTCTTTAACACTTAAAAGTGCTAATAAGCATTTCCTAGCATACATGTACCTACAACAACGCTAATGAGTGTGTCCTGACCAATATGTCCATATAACAATGCTAATAAGTGTTTCCTTTGCATTCACAAGCAATAACAATGCTAATAAGCATATCTTTATCATTCATACAACAGTCAAGGGCCAAGCCTTATCACAATATCTATTGTTTCCTAATAAGGCAGGCAGATAAGGCATTTATATCCTATTTAATTAAAGTATCCTATTTAATTAAAAGGAATAACCATTTCATTAAAATATTTACGTTCATACATGGGATCCCAAAATAACGTTTAAAAGGTTTATTACAACTTAAAAGTTACAAACTGTGACAGTCAGAATCTTATGATCCGCATAGGGAAAGACCGGGAAAAAGTTGTGCAATCCCACATCGCCTAGAGAAGGTCAAGTGTGATGATTCTAAGACTGTATAGGTATGGGACTACACAGTTGAAGAAGGCTTAAATGGATTGATGGGTACTAACTATGCTAACAAGATGCATCTTCTTTTCACTAGCCCATCACTTGAGAACTCCAAAGTTAAGCGTGCTTGACCTGGAGTAGTCTCATGATGGGTGACCTCCTGGGAAGTTTTCCCAGGAAGCGTGCGAGTGAGGACAAAGCACGTTGGAAAGACTCGTGTTGGTTTGTAGGGCTAGTCGTCATTCCAGGATGCAACCATAATGACGTGGGGCGTTACAAATGGTATCAGAGCCTTGACCCAGCCATAAGTGTGGCCGACGGGGACGTCGGGCCCCTAAGGGGGGTGATTGTGACAGTCAGAATCCTGTGATCCGCAGGGGGAAAGACTGGGTAAAAGTTGTGCAATCCCACATCACCTGGGGAAGGTCAAGAGTGATGATTCTAAGACTGTGTAGGTATGGGGCTACATAGTTGAAGAGGGCTTAAATGGATTGATGGGTACTACCTACGCCAACAAGAAGCATCTTCTTTTCGGTAACCCATCACTTGAGAACTCCAAAGTTAAGCGTGCTTGACCTGGAGTAGTCTCATGATGGGTGACCTACTGGGAAGTTTTCCCAGGAAGCGTGCGAGTGAGGACAAAGAACGCTGGAAAGACTCTTGTTGGTTTGTAGGGCTAGTCGTCATTCCAGGAAGCAACCATAGTGATGTGGGGTGTTACACAAACAGCCGACCTAAGCAGAAAAATAAGGTTTGACCCTAGCTCCTCTGAGAAACCCCGACCGTGGTGGTCGAGCAGCCACATATGTACACGTTGCCACTGAAGCTCTCCAACTCATGGCTGCTCCAGCTTCCGTTTCCCCTTACCTGCACCATGTAGCACCCGTGTGCCAAGGCTCAACAAGAAAACTTAAACATGCTCATAGGCAGTTAATAACATATTATCGAATCATTATAAGCATGTCTAGCAGTAATAACCCTACTCATGCATACATTATATTCATATAAATGACTACAGTGTCATATCAGGGCCAGTTGCCCTAATTAACTGACTAATAAGTCATATTGGGGCCTAGTGCCCTAGGATATGGGACTAATAAGTCACCTCTGGGCCCATTGCCCTATCCTCTGTATAACCAGCCTTGGAGCTGACTCAGCATACCTGTCGCTTTAATTTTCCATGACCATCAGATCGGACAAGCATATAATGCACTCCTGATTAGGCCTAACCATAATGACCAGTGCTCAGTGCGCTATTGCCGCCTTTGACTTACAAGTCAATGCTTTCGATCAGCGCTATTGTTGTCCTTGACTTATAAGTCAAGTCTTTCTCAATCAGATAATGCAAACAGACATACATTATATAACAATATCCAAATACAGAGCATTCAACATGCTTAATCAAACAATCACAAGCATGATCATAATCATGCACATTTACAAGGGCCTAAGCCCTAATCTCATACATCACGTATTGGGTGCAGTTTTCTTACCTTTGGTCCAAGCACCGGATAGATAAAACAACCCTTGAGCACGATCTTGCACCGAGCCTTAGCGGTAACCTAGTCACAACCATAAGTAATAACCTAATTAAGATTCAATTCCAAAAACAAACTCCGAGACCACTACCATGCTCTCGCGACTTCCAATCCCACCCAACGGGGTGGTGGAAACATCCCCGGAGCCCCCAAAGCCTTCCCAAGCTCTAAAAATGAGGCTTGTTGAACTTGGTATATGGCAGGGGCGCCTAAGGATAGAGCAGGGGCACCCAACCAAGTTAAAGAGCCCCTAGAACTTTCCCTGCATAGCGCAGGGGCGCCCAACACAAAGGGAAGGGGCACCCTAACCCAAACAGGGAACCCCAAGGTCCTCCTCTGCATAGCGCAGGGGCGCCAGCCTGTGAACCCAAAAAATTCTAGGTTTTCCACCTGCGTTTTCTTCGAATTCAAACCCCCAAAATCTACCCCAAACTCATAATTCAGCCTCAGAACATCATCAACACATTAACATTAACAAAACCCAAGCTTAAACTTGATCAAAATCCCACCAAAACTCAAAACCCACATCTTTAAGCTTCAAAGCTCAAGAACACTCTTAAACCAAAACAAACTTGAATGAAAGCAGGGATTAGAGCTTACCTCAGTTGTGAATTATGACCTCCTAGTTGCAGCCAATCACACTCTAGACCTAAACCTTCAATTCCAAGCTTTGAATTCCACTAGTTTCCTCAAAAATCCCACACCAATAAATATATATATATATATGTAGAGAGAGAGAGAGAGAGAGAGCGAGAACATATGTGTAACGCCCTACTACCCAGGGACTGTTACACTGTGTATTTTAAACAATGTTAAACTCGCTAAATGAGTCATGTGACCATAATTGTGTAACTAAATATGATTAATGGTTTAGGGTTAAAAAATTTGGTCAAAGATAGAACGTTTCACTAAAACATTTGCTATATACATTGGGATCCCAAAATACATTTGAAAGGTTAATTACAATAAAAGAGTTACAACCAGCCGGCCTAAGCGACAAAATAGGGTTTAACCCTAATTCCTCTTTAAACCCTCAGCCGTGGTGGTTGAGCAGCCACATATGTACACATTGTCACCTAAGCTCTCCAACTCAAGGATTGTCCAGCTTTCTTATACCTTTACCTGCACCACATAGCACCCGTGAGTCGAGGCTTAGTAAGAAAACTCAAACACATGCTCATAAACAAATAATAACGTGTCACCAAATCATAATAAGCATGCCTAGCAGTAATAACTTTATTCATGCATGCAAGCAAGTACCAATAAATGATTATGGAGTCCTGCGCCATGAGTAGATGACTGTCAAGTCAATCTGGGGTTATGCGCCTTGAATGGATGACTTATCAAGTCAATCTGGGGTCTTGCGCCCTAAATAGATGACTAATAAGTCTCTCTGGGGACCTGTGCCCTGAATAGAGGACTAATAAGTCTCTTTGGGGACCTGCGCCCTAAGCCATGTGACTTTCCAGTCACCTGAGCCTTTTAGCCCAGGCTCTGAGTAACTAGTCTTAGGCTAGCCAAGCGCTTAGAGTTTTCTTCGACCAATAGGTTGATCAAGCATTTCATGCTCATGCTGATTAGATCTAATCATTTCAGCCTGTGGTCAGAACGCTAATGCCGCTCTTGACTCCTAAGTTAAGTCCATATGACCAACGCTCAGTACTATTGCCGATCATGACTGATAAGTCAGAGCTTCACGACCAGTACTAAACACCATTGTTGTTAATGAATAATAAGTGAGTGCCATTGTAATGCCCTGGTTACCCCAGAACAGTTACAGTGAACAGTGAACTGGAAATTTGACTCATTGCCTGAGTCATTTGGTTAAAAATGTGCTCTAAGTGTTATTAACAGGTTAAGGTGAAAACCAGTAAAAAGGAAAGGATATGTTTTATTTGATACATAAAATTGTTCATGGGCCCACAAGAACATTTACAAGTTATTTACAACTCAAAAAGGTCATTACTGTTCCAAAATTTCAAACCTCGCCGACCTAAGTGGGAAAAATAGGGTAAACCCCCTAGTTCCTCTGAGAACTCCTTGGCCGTGGTGGTCAAGCGGCCGCATATGTACACATCACCACCTAAGCTCTCCACTCAAGGCTGGGTGAGCTTTTCTTATCCTTTACCTGCACCACATATCACCCATGAGCCAAAGCCCAACAAGAAAACATGGAATTATATGTAAACATCATCAAATGATTATCATTATAATCACACAGAACTCATAGCCTTCAAACAGATGAGTGAATATCACTTTGAGGTCCTGGTAAACCATACCGAGTGACTGACAAACAGATCACTAATTCAAATGGAAGAGTGGCTGCTAGGTAAGCCACTAGCCTTCAACAAGTTCTGGTAAACCATACTGAGTGACTGACAAGCAGGTCACTAATTCAAATAGAAGAGTGGCTGCTAGGTAAGCCACTAGCCTTCAAGCGCTTATAATATTCATCAAACTTGAGGTCGGTCTGACATTAATGCTCTTTGAGTCATCCAATGTAGAAAGTCGATTGGATCTAATCTTTATTGGCTTGCGTTGAACACGCTAAGGCCGTCCTGACTAATGAGTCAGCGCAATATGACCAGTGCCCAGTACCACTGCCGAACCTGACTAATGAGTCACAGCTTCATAGTTGATACTAGCACCTTTGCCAAATCTGACTAATGAGTCAGTACCATGCACAAGTGAGCAACATTTGCTAAGTATTCCACAATCAATCCATGTCCACATTTGTACAACCAACATGCCTCATGAGTAACCATGCATGTCACATATGGGGTGCAGTTTTCTTACCTCTGATTCGAGCTAGAATGAGCAAAAGAACGACCCTTGAGAACAGTTTAGCTTTTAGTCCTTTAGCGGTTACATAATCATAACACATTATAGGATACCATCAATAACATGATAATCAAGGGTTCTCAAACCAAGATTTAGCCTCTGAGACATCAATCCTCACTAATCCGGGTAGTAGGAGTGATCCCGAGGCCTAAAACCATGATCCCGGGGTCAAAACATGCAAATGGGCTCAACCCTGCACATGAGCTGCGGCCCTGGCACCTTGTGCCGCAGCCCCCAGAAATTCCAGAGGCAAGCGCCGCGGTGCCCAGCGCAAACAGAACCTCCTCCTTCAACCTCGAGCTAGGGCCGCGGCGCCCAAGAACAGGGTCGCGGCCCCCAACCCTGGGCCATTCCCAAACGCGTTTTCAACTTCTCAAAACCTCCAAATTCATACCTAAACATTACCCAATCATCAAAACAAGGTTCCCAAGCTTCCCAATGCACCAAAACCCTCAAAACCCAAGGTTCAAATGAATCAAAAACCCAACAATTCACAAAGTCCAATTCAAATCTTAGAAACTCTAAAAACTCAAAACTTTAAACTTAGATTACCTTCGATTAGGTTGTTTTCCGTCAAATCCTTCGGTCAAGAAGCTTATAATCTTTCTTAGGACTTCTATGCCTCAATCCTCACTTGATTCTGACTCCTAGAACTCAAGATTTCCTCGAAAATGCTTCGGGTGGCAAAAATGAACTAACGTAGGAGAACGAGAGGTTTTCTAATCGTACGTTCTATCTGACAGCTACTTCAAGCTTAAGTAACCTCAAATAAAACCTAATGCTCGGGGTCCCGAAAATACCCCCGGGGACATTATAGTCAAAACTTCCAGAATTTCACCCTGATCTCAATAATTCTCAATTTATCATCAAATAAACATTTCTATTACCCCAAAATTGACCCCGTTATGACAAAACCGCTAATCCACTAAATATGACCGTCTCATGCCGAATAGCTCGAATATATCTCCATAATAATGGAATCTCATTCACAAATCACATCATGCACCCAAATACACAAGTTTACCCTCAATGGGCCAAATTATCAAAACAACATAATATTTCAAATGTGGACCCACATGCATGCATATATCATCATATCATAATATAATTCACATAAACATGCATATATTCATTTAATGGCGTAATTAAACAATTACGGCCCTCCCGGCCTACTAAACCACATCGGATAATTCAGGGCATTACAACCATTCACAAGTTAGCCATGCTGCCAAGCATTTACAATGCAATCAATGTCCATATATATAAAGAACTTGTTGGTTTTTATAGATCAAATCAGAGATTATACGCAGCGGAACAACAATCAAAATTGTTAATTTAACCCCACAAGATTTCTAGATCTACTTCTTCACATACATATATATATATTGAATCAAATAGATTAATAGAAAATTACCTCAAGTCCTTCCTTGCTACTATCTTTTTGTACGACAAAAATCCTTGAGATCTCACACCAGGATCTTCCAAAATGTTCTCAGCACACAAAGAACGAGTGTGGGATCGCTATACAAAATAATAGGCAAAATCTATTTATCAGATGTTCTCAACACATGAGATCTGATAAAGTTTGGACCTATGTTTTGTGAAGTTCTCCTTCTCTCAGAGAGATTTCACGATATATTTTCTATCACTGAAAAAGTATCGCTCTGAAATTGATCTCATATATTTAATATATCCAATATATTAAAAATAAAATATTAGTTATTTTAAACAATTTAAAAAATAACTAATTAGTTATCAGATTTTGTTTAAATAATAATATTTTAATCATATTACAATATCTCATTATTTATTTAATATTTAAATAACTAAAATTGTGGAACAAAGAAACTACTATTAGTTTCTCATGCGTGTAGCACAGTGACTGTGCACTGTGCTACACGTGTACCACATGCCAAGGAAGGCATGTGATTTTTCCCAATTTTTTTATTATTATTTAAATACCAAAAATCCAAAAAATAAATGAATTCAAAATTAATTATATTTTTGTTAAATCAAATAATTAATTAATTACACATAATTATACAATAATTATGTTTAGTGCATAGAACAATATTTTTACTTATCAAATAAGTCATTTTGCCCATTTTTGCATTTATCTTTGTCAGTGTTTGTTTGAGCCATTTTGGGGACCATGGACCTATAACATTAAGCTCCAATAAATTGAAACTAAATAATTAAACTCTTTAATCATAATAGTTAATTTATTTATGATATTTCTCCACTATAAATTCATAATTGAACTCTTTATGTTATAGATATACTTTTACAGAAATCTTATTTTAAGTTGTCTATTGATATAACCATCTTACAATAGTTCAACTCTCTAATTAATTAGTTCATAAATTAGAATGGAAGAATTACCATTTTACCTTTCTAATTTACTTCTTATTCCTTAAGTACCATTAATTCACTAGTGAATAATTAATCTATAATCTAATTATTCATTTGAGCTCAAAATCATTCAGTTCCAGAATTAACCCTTAAGGGAACCAATATACGACCCGTTAGGAAAGATTAGATTTCGTATTGTTGATACATGTTCCCAGCCATCCATGATATTAAATCTTCAAAACAAAAGTCATTAGCCTCATTCTATGAAGAGACCTTAATGAATGAATCAAAAGATTTAATAAACATGAACAGGAGTTCATGAACACTCAGGATTTAGGTTGATCTATAAATGATCATCAGTTATGATATGAATTACAAGTCTTTATTATTAAATGGTTTTTGGATAAAGACTTTTATTCATATCGGTCCATGTCATATATAATCATATTATATAAAGCACATTTACCGAGATGTCTTACCACATCAATAATCCGAATCTAGATTATTTGTATCAACATGATACTCAACAAACCGTACTTACAACCCCAATTAAAGAATTCCATAACTTCAATTTGTTGTTGTTGAGTATTTTTATTCATTCATGTGATCTTAATTCTCTCGTACTAATATAATATCACATCCTCAATAATAAATAAGGAATTTTTATGATATTTACAAAATTATTCAAACAATAATTTAATAATCTAAATATAACAATAATAGACCATTGTATTTATTTTTTCATTGAAATAATAAATGTCTTTTACATGCTTTTAGGATATACTCCTAACAGAACTCAACATGCATCATCAATAATCACCAGCATAATTATAATCATGCACATTCAAACATCCAAATATAAAGCATTCAGCATGCTTAACCAATAATGACAAGCATAATGATAATCATGCACAATTACAGAGACTCAAGCTCTGATCAATTCCTTATTCAACACTCATGCCATGCCATAACCACAGGTATCACATGCATCACATACTGGGCACAGTTTTCTTACCTTTGGTCCAAGCACAGGTTATCAATAAACGACCCTCAAGCACGATCCTGTTTCCAAGCCCCTAGCAGTCACCTAGTCACAACCATAATATAAAATCCCATAAAAAAACGAGTAAATAAATACTTCCGGACTGAGTCCTAGCCTCCGGGACGTCGAATCCTACCAAATTGGGTAGTAGGATCGATTCCAAGCCCTTAGAGTTAAGTTCCCATGACTAAAAACAAAATCTAGTAAAAAATGCACAGGCAAGTCGCAACTTGGCCCTGAGGGTCACGACGCACCTCCCTGACAGAGATCCCTCCTGATTCTGGGTTCACTCAGGTCGCTACTTGCTAGAACAAGGTCGCGACTTGACCACGAACCCAGCCATTTTCTTCATTTTCTCCCTTTTAAAACCTTCCAAAAACCTATCCAAACATATCCAAATCCCAAAATCAAAGTTCCCGAACATCCCAATTTCCCAAAACCATTAAATCCCAAGCCTCAAACCATCCAAAAACTCATCAAAACATAAAATCCAATCAAAGCTTAAAAACTTGAAAACTTAAAACTCAGATTACCTTCTATTGGGTTGTTTCCCAACTAAATACTCTTGCTAATAAGCTTATAATCTTCCCTAGAATCGCTATGCCTCAATCCTTGCTTGAATCTGAGTCCTAAAACTCGAGTTTCCTTTGAAAATGCGAACGAGTATCGAAAAGGGAACGAGAGAGAGAGAGAGCGTTCTGAACGTTCTTTTTATTTCTGACGGGTTACTTCAAGATTAAGTAACCTCAAGCAAATCCTAATGCTCGGGGTTCAAAAAATGCCCCCCAGGGGTAAAATAGTCAAAATTCCCAGAATTTACCCTTGATCTCACTAACTCCCAATATATCATCAAATAATCATTCCCATTACCCAATATCCCAGTAATGTGCTAAATACCTAATATACCCCTTGACTCACTCCAAGTCAAGTATGGGTCCCGTTGTGACTTTCCCACTAGCTTGCTCCCTAGGATCGTCTTGTGCCGAGTAACCCAAACATACTCACATAATAATGTGGTCTCACACACATATATATCACACACTACAAGAAAAAATGCTTTTAATAACACCAAAAATGTGTTATCAAAACCTACGATAACACTTTCTGATGTGTTAAGATAGACTATGTTATCGTAGGTCAGGGTACTTTACATAACACTTTATCAGTGTTATACATATGTGTTATTGTACTGTCAGCGATAACACAATTTCTGTGTTATTTTAATACATAGATAAGTGTTGAATTATGTTATTTATAGTCGATACTATAACACTTTTTTTGTGTTATACTACACTTTAGTATAACACTTTTTTTGTGTTATACTACACTTTAGTATAACACTTTTTTTGTGTTATCCTACACTTTAGCATAACACATTTTTTGTGTTATACTATACTTTAGTATAACACATTTTTTGTGTTATACTACACTTTAGTATAACACATGTGTTATATTAGTTTAGAGAAACATAATCTTTTTTTTACTTACACAAAACTAGGACAACAAATATGAAAGTTGAAGCCAAATAATGTAACATAAATAGATTTTTATTAATTACTCAAATGTAATTACAATATTTAGTCTACTAGTCTAAGCTTAAGAAATCATATTACAACATAATTTATGCCCAATTCAGATTACTTTATCACTAAATACAAAACAAGAAATGTATACAAAAATTAGTGAAATACATTCTTCCATTCTAAAGGCCTCAACTACAAATGTTGTCAAGAATTGCTCCAAAGAAATCATCTCAATATACCTGCACATTGTAAAAAAAAAAGTCCTTTTATTATTAAGAACAAAAGTTCTTGCCACCACAACAACAAACTTACAGTCTTTTCTTAAATGATACATTGAAAACTTCAAAAGAAGAAAATGGAAAACTAAGATAAATACTTATCTGTTTTAGTTCAATAAAATAAGAGAGCTATCAAGAAAGAGCTAGGGAATTTTCAGATGAACAATAAAATAAAAGAGAATCAGTAGAGAAGAGTAGTGCAAGATAAAAGAAATAGTAGTGCTTCAATGAAGTGTTGTTGTAGTGTACATGGTCCTAACAAAAAACATATCCTATGTAATTTTCCAACTCCATGGTTTTAAACAGGCAGGGGAAATATAAAAGGAAAGAAAAACATCTCTCTGTCCATTGAAGCTAAATATTAAAAACAAGTGAGAAACATCAATACTAAAATCCTTCATGATGATATATCTCGATTGCTCTTTGTGCCAAAGACTAAAGTTCATGTATTATGAATTGATAAATACTGTGGTTAGCTGTTGTTCCCATGACTGTAGTGAAATAGTTGGACCATATTTTGACTATTTTAACAAGGAACTCGAACACATGCACATTCTAGACTAGCAGCAATAATCTACATTACAAGTTTGGATTATTTATTTCAAACTTGCATAGCCAAGTGCACCCATTGGATCTCTCCTAAGCAGCCTAAAAGAGCACCAGATTGCAGAAATATTACTAGTGAACAAATGCAAAACAGGGGCAGCAAGTGGAAAAAGAGAAGAAACTTGCAAATGGCATCATCTTAGGCACATGGACTCGATAAATTAGTGCACTTTTCAAACAGCTGTGTTGGATTTTTTTTTAATTTAAAATGGTATTTTCCTAGACAGAGGCCACACACTTAATTCATTAAAACAAAGTAGAATACAACACAACATAAGCAACCAACCCCTGCCGAAAGTCAGACTTGAAGGGACCAAAGAAAAGAAATATTGTTTGCTAAACTAAATTTTGATTCCCTTTGTTTGTATATTTCAGGACAAAACTCCACTCTAATCATATCCATAATGTATATTAATTACATAGTGTATATTAGTTTATTTTATAAACTTAGACTATATAATTTTTAGTTTATAAATATTATTCATAAATGTATATTAATTATTAATGATATCTAACTCCAACCATTCAATACTATTACTATAAAATACAAAAAAAAAAAAAAAAAAGAGTTTACAGCTAGTTAGTTTACAGCTAATATCATTAGGTTAGTTAGGATTTGTAGGAAAGATCTCCACATATAGATTAACAAAGAGATTTCAAACTCAAATTTCTTACTCAGGATTCAAAAAAAAAAATTAGATAGATATTACTTGAAAAATACATTATTAAGGGCATTGAAATAATAGCTTAACCCAATCATTGCTTACAAAGGCCAATAAATATTTTGAGCTGAACTTAGTGCCTCAATTTTTAAATCTCTTCAGTTTAAGCAACAATTAAAATAACTAAGACATAGAGAGATGACCTTGTATGTGTTAAATATAATCTAGTCTTTTCATCACTATATATATATGGTACAAGTATAAATTAGGAGTTAATAAATATCAACACATAGTTTAATCAACACAAAAATTACTTGCACTCTTTTTTCTTCTATTTTATTTCAATAGATAAACATTAATACCTCATATAGAAGAAAAATGTGCACTTGAGCTGAAGCTTTAATTGAAAAGAAAAGAAGAAGAAAAGCCATCTTTAGAGATGTAAAATAATCTCAAATTACTACAGGTCCTACCGTACTACAAACTGAAAAGCTCTAACAAAAGCAATTTTATCACTCTGCCTAGGCATCTATGCCAAAACTATTTACTCCTTAGGCCTCATAGTAATCTGAATTTTATTTGGGTTATTTATAAGCTAAACTTTGCTAATCTTTTCATTAAAGAATATGCATCCATGAGGGTGTATGATAATCCGACCTTGTCATGATAAAACTTACTACTGACAAATAATAATTACATTTTCAATCAATATATTGAAAATTCAAGGGCAGTACCAATAAGACATAATTGCTGGTTGATCCACAATACTCTCACAGCCACCAAAAGATGGGGCAATGTATGGAATTTTAAGTGCATCAATGAATTTGATGGTGGTATGTAAGTCGCCATCAATCTGCATAGTCAAGCAATACACCAGTTGAGATTGAACATACCAATGAGTAGAGGTAGAAATAACATATATCGGGCTCACGAAAGCAAGCTAAATAGATGAAAAATAGTCAACAATGCTCACATCAAAACTGACGACACCACCAAAACCAGTCATTTGCCTCTTGGCAAGTTCATGTTCAGGATGACTTTTCAAGCCAGGATAATAGACCTGAGCCACCTGTCAAAAATGTTGTCACACTATCAATTCACAATACATGATACTAACAAATAAAAAGATAAGTATTAAATTATAATCTGTCCAGTGACAAATTGCTGCATCCTGTACCTTAGGATGTGCCTCTAAAACTTCGGCCATCCTCGATGCTGTCGAATTCTGTTGCTGATCGAACTCTGAACTATGTTAAGCTACAAAATATCTTAAATTACAACTTGTCCAGTTACCAAGCCCAAGACTAATTCAATCAGAACCAAAAATAAAAATAAAAAAACAATGACAACACCAACAACTAAAGTTAAAGAAAGAGAAAGCTAACCATATAAAACTTTATTTTGAAATTTGTATCTTTCATAGTCAATATAATCATTCTAAATACTATCAATATACATTACATTTTCCTACCACAAAGTTTAAGATTTAACAAAAAATTATTTGCTTGCTCTCTCAATAGAATCCAATTATCAAACAGAGCTTTAGAGATCCTAAAAGTAATAACAAATGCATAGTAGAAAAAGTATGGATAGGGATGACTGAAAAGATACATATGTGACTGATGAAAAATGTATCCAAGAACCTCATTTCTGAAAGCCTGGCCAATTTGAGCAGCAACAAAAGGAAGCTTGTTCCCATTTCTGAAAGCCTGGCCAATATAACAGATGCCTCTACACCCTCAACAAGAGATGCCTTGCTGCTACTATTGCTCCGGATTGCTGACTGAACCTGATGAAGAAACAATAACCATATAGAACCAGAACGTTCTCTTTTTTAGGTAACAAACAGAGCACTTGATTTAAGACCAAAAGGAGACAGAAACAGAGGTCTACCAACCCAACAAAACAGCACAAAACAATGGAGCGCATTAATTCAACCCCTACATTATTTTACCTGAGAAGACGCACTTTTGAGTACATAAAGTACATGAGAGCGAATCATACCCAATGCTCGAGACTGTCATAACAAAAAAATTACTAAATTATTGGAAATGGAAACAAATTTTAGTGGAAGAATGTGCAAAAATGTAACGTTATCTAATCAGCTATCTGCATAAATTTGTTTCTGCCTGCAGTTGTCGAAATTTGAGTAAGTAAACGCCGGATTCAGCATACTGTGGATTGTTTTCTACATACCTAATATAAAGTAGATAATTTTTAAGGTCATCAAGTTGATTGAGAAAATAAATGTCTCAACAAAATATGCTAGTAATTCCCTAAATCAACATATAAATTAATGGTACGACACAAGTAATATTTAATGAATGCAACTAAAGCAGCAAAAATAGATACATAAATATATATGATGTAAATAGCATCCCCTTACGCTATGCAGTCATCAAGGCGTTTGGGCAGAGGGAGGAAGTTCTCATTGACAACATTCATATTTGGAGAATAAAAATTTGTAGAGATCTGCACAAGGATAGACAACAGCAAATCATTTTGTAATTATAAGAACCGAATAGTTTACTATAATACACTGTCCAAGTTTTGAATCAAGTTTTGTTAGCACCCCAAATGTTCTTTCACCTGAAATATCAAATTACAATGAAGAAAAATTATTTCTTAGCCTCTACAAGAAAAACTGATGAATGTAAAAGAAGAGAGAGAGAGAGAGTTATAAGATTACATGATAATATATATATATATGAACAACAAATTGTAATTTTGTTTTCTTCAGATAATAGATATACATATATATACATGGTTAATGCATATCCTTCTATATAATGTAACACCAAAAACATGACACAGATCACTAATTTGGGAAAAGAACATATCAGTATAGTTTTATTTGTTTGGCCCAAAGAGAGAATCAATCCCTTATTACCCGCTCTTTACGCAGACCAATAAGCACAAGAGATATTTTGTCTTCCATTATACAGTTTCAAATATTTTAAAAAGTACAATCCCAACGTCCTACAAAAACTATTATAAACACTAAAGAGAAAAAGCAGTTTGATTCTTCTGTTAATAGCTTGGTAAGGCATATTTAGTTAGAACTTAGAAAGACAGTTGTATAAGGTAAATGATATCCTTCCCCTTGAGGTAGAAATTGCAGCTGACATAGGGGCAGAACTCCATAATTTTTACAATCTAAGAAATTGATAGGAACAACTGCATTGCATTTTTTTAAGACACAAACGCATATTGGTGAATATAAAAATACTAGATAAAACTGACTGTTGGCCCTTCTTTATGAAAGCTTTTCAACCAATGAAGCAATGGCATGTAAGAAAGTAGCAATTTAATCCAAAACCCAAATATATGATTGCCATATTCACAAAATTGAGTTCTAGAAGAAAGAACATGAATATTTTCATCCTAAAATGTGAAATTCCATTGCTTCATTTAATAAATTGGTTTCTTAGATGATGAAATTAAAAATAATAATAATAATAATTGCACTGGCCCAAACAGTTTGCAACTTAAGAGGGGAGGAATAAAAATAATAATAATATTAATTAGTTTCCCAGAAAAAAGAAGAAAAAAAATGAATTGTTTTGCATCAATATATAATTAATTTGGAGCTCATGACTTGGTAGATACTCTTGCAGTATCTAATATTTTGATGGTAGTGATACTGGATTTGGCAGATGTTTTTAGAGATGATGGGTAAAAAAATACCAACAATTTCTTGAGAAGCCATATGAAATACATTTTCACGGCTCACACCTCCATCTCTTAAAAACAAGAAGACACTTTGTTTTCCTTTAATAAGAATCTACAATAGGCAATGAACATCTATTTACTTTTCTAGATTTATAGTATCACCGTTTATTTCTGTGTTTGGTTTATCAAGTGACTACATGAGCTAGGAAAACTGCCACCATTTATTTCGAATTCAAAAATAAAAATATAAAAAAAGAACAGAGAGAAATAAAAAAAGAAATGTTTCATGTACTCACCTTCTCAACATAAGAGCAGACCATATTTTCAATATCTTCAACAATGGTTTCCGGTTGTCCCTCTGCAACAGCCAAATTTTGTTACTTGATATTATATATTCATTATATTTACCAAATAAAGAAAGGAATTGCCATTTTCTTTGACTGAATTATATAGATTAGAGAAAATTATTACCTACAGCAACCTTTGTCAACCTAGGAAGATCTATGACTGTCAAGTTTACAACTGCCAGAGGAAACGTGATTTTAGTCATTATAGATTATACAATTAAAACCATCGTAGAATATAAGTGTTTCATCAACAAGGCAATGTAATATGAATAATCATCCATAGAATCCAAGAAAACAAATAAAGCTCAAGATGAACACTTGTATGAAAAGCTAACAGTGATCTCCAATTTCATTTGCACAAATAAAGCATGCTTGTAACAATTTACGAGAAGAGTTTAAGTGTATATAACAGACAACAGAGTATGCTTTCCATAAGAATTTACAGTTTGCTAGTGGATTGGATTACCGATCATTGTAGATGGACTAAAGAAATTATAAATTTCACAGCAGATCCATCAAGGAGTCGCCAGCAAAACAAGGTTACCATCGCAAAATAAAAACTTTAAGTATGACAAGTATAGCAGAATTTTCAATGACATGGTAGAGAAGCTGAAAGTGGGTTGCCCCATAGTTGTTTGGTGTAATAGATTTTAAGGATGTATTACTTTTCTGATCTTCTAAGATATTGGAGCTTTCTGTTGCAATTTTACAGTATGGATAACTTATCTATGCTTAACTTGTCTTTTCTTCAATAGTTCTTCAGACAAAGAGATTCATCAGCACACATCTTGGTTAATAGACAATTAAGGGGTATAAGGGACAATCACCACCAAGAAGTTGCAATATAAAGGAAAGATTAAAAAATAAGAAAGGATATGAAATTTGAGAAATTACTGATGATATATATTTTTTTATTTCCATATGAAATGAAAGTACAAACCATTTGGAGAATATATGCTCAGATGAATTGGAATGTTAGATATTTGCTTAGATTTCCCAGTAATACGATCTATCTCATCTTGGATCTCCTTACGCACAGCAGCTGCAGAAAAGAAAAAAATACAATAGAAAGAATATCTTTAAACAAATAGAATAAAAACCCTCAATAAATGATAAATGTCTTAATCGAGAAGAAATTCCCAGATAAGAAAATTAACTCACCAAAATCAGTATACTTCTTTCTAGGAGCATGAAGAAACTCCGCATACTCAGTCTGACCATCTTCTGTCTTATGAAGTTGCAACACCAGTGGCCTCCTCGTAACAATACCTAGAAATCAGGGACCTTTAGTTAGACAAACTAAAGAACTGTTCGAGATATTGGATACAAAATTCTAAATGATTTTAACTCTTATGAGTTGACTACACATCTTCTGATTATTTTTAAAAGCCGAGTGAGTGCACCCAGGTATACTATCTAGCATGGAAGGACATGTCAGTGTCACAAAATTAAATGGTCGATTTGGTCAAGTAGATTCTTTAGATATGTCAAAACATTTTTACAATGATTCCAACAGATAAAAAAGAATAGCTATAGATGTGCTAGCCAGTCAAAACCTTGCAATTTTTTCACAGTTTGCTCAATTTTTTCCTTCTCTTCATTTATCTTGACACATTTTTCTTCCAATATTCGGACTACAGAGCCAATTTTTAACAGGTCCTCTTCAAAGACCTGCAGTGAAATAAAGAAACTCAAGAAATCCTAAATCAACACATGTTTGTATTACAAAATTAGCACAAGGCCTTATATTATTCTAAGTGATACTGGTACAAAAACAAGAATGAAACTATATTACCAATTTCTTTAGCGTGTCTCATAACTAGGTTTCTACAAGTTCAACACATCAGAGATAAAGCTCTCCAGTAAATACACTTACCATTCTCTCCATAACCAGCTGTTACTTTCAAGACTGAGCCACCCACGCCCTCTGCAAGACCGAGCCACCCACCCCCTCCGTGAGACCGAGCCACCCACGCCCTGAGCCCGTCATTTTCACAAGACCCACGAGCCCCTGTCATTTGCGCCGTTTGCCGATGATAGGGAAGGTCGGGCTCCATAAAGACAGGTGAGAGAGAAAGAGGGAAGGAGAGAGGTCTGGTGGGAGAAAGAGATCCGAGAGAGAGGAGATGTGCCTCTTCTCAGGATTTGTCTTCCGTGAAGGGGAGTGAGAGACCGAGAGAGATAGGTCAAAGGGAAAGGGGAAATGGGTCAAAGGGAAATTGGCGCTTTTTTATTTTATTTGCCGCCTGAAATTTGATAATATACCATAACTCTTTTTAAATAGTATTATAATGATGTGTTATGGTAATGGGTGTTTGGTGTAGTGACATATATGCCCAATATACCCAAAACTGGTCAAATTATGAAAATTGCCCAATTAAACAGAAATGGGCCCACATGCATATTTAATACACCTAACACATGCATATCAAGTCATATTATAATATAACTCACATAATCACATAATGATGCACATAAATATCTTATAATCACATAATTCTATAATTTGTCATTCTGGCCCCTTAATCAAGGCCTTAAGCCTAATTAGGAAATTTGGGACGTTACAATATGGAGAGAGAGAGTGTGTGTGCTAAGCTGATAAATGATGTTCTGTTCTACTAGGTTCTGAGGTTACCTTCCTAACTAACTAAGTCACCTCTTGGACTTAAAAGACCAAAATGCCCTTTAGCTCATTAGTTACTCTCTAATGCTCACAAGGGAAAATCTGTCATTTGCCATTTTTCCCGTTAATCATAACTAACGTCTCACAATTCCTGTTATCTCCAATATCCTCGAATATTCTCTAAATTATTTCTCATTACCTGATAAATCCCAGTAATATACTAAATTACCAAAATATCTCTAGGCACACCCCGAGTTGGGTATTTAACCCCGTTATGACTAAACCGCTACTTTGCTCGCTAGGATCATCTCGTGCCGAACAACCCAAATATATCCACATAATAATGTGGTCTCAATCAATACGACACACATATATATATATATATATATATATACAAGTATGCCCTCAATGTGCCAAAATTACGAAAATGCCTTTCTAATAAGAAACGGGCCTGCATGTATGCTTAATACACCTAAACATGCAAATACATACATATTATAATATAACTCACATAATTCATATAATCTTGCATATCATCACATAATAATGAAATTAATCAGTTATTGCCCTTCTGGCCCCCTAATCAAGACACTAAGCCTTATTAGGGAATTTGAGACGTTACACTATCCTTACCTCGAGCTCTACCTTGAGCTCTTCGCTCTCTTCGGCCTTGGCAGAGGCCTGACGGCGAACACTGTCTCCACGTGCTCCTCGCACATCCTCTGCTAGTAGTGGAGGACCGCTCTCGCTGCCACATACTCCGTGTGAACCCTGGCATCTGCCAATGATTTCTTCGAGTCGCGGAAGCTGGACAAGTTCATAGGGCTTATGTGTTGACCCTTCTGGAGAAGCTCGTACTGGCGTAGATGAGCCTCAGTGACAAGGAAGGCGAGACTCATCTTCTTGTCTGGGAAGGCCTTCATTCTTTGAAACCTCTCGTTGTAGGCATCAATGTGAGGAGTGTGGCAGAAGGGACCTACAAAAGACTCAACTCCTAAGGACTAGCAAGAAGGGGAGGACAAATAAACAAAAACATCTCGAGGAGAAACTTACCAACCCTGGAAAATTCCAGGAGTAATGTTGGATTGGTCCGCGTGGGAAAGCCACTTGTCTAGAAAAAGTAGTCTTTGTAGTCCCGCGCATGGCTCTTGTTGCCGCACGGAGCCTTGTAAGACATGCCCTGGTACGTATACTTCATCAAAGTATAGCATCTGTCATGGTTCCCTTTCTTCGGGCATGCTCAGAAGCTGTATATGTAAAGGATCTCTACCAGAGAAGGGGCGGGCCAATTCTGCCTTCTGTATAGAACGAAGAGCTCTGGTAACACCTGATATCCGTTCGGGGATAGCTGGAAGAGGGCTATGCCAACGAACTTCAGGAAGTCAACATAGTATTGATGAGTGGTAGCGCGACTCCTACCTGGAGGTGAGAAGTGCTCCACGCCTCGAGGCCATGGACGCTTTCATGGGCCCTCTCATTCTCTCGGGACAAACGCACCAGCATGTCCCATATGTCTACTCCAAAGTGGGCTATAATCCTGTTAAGAGCTCCCCAATGTCTCAGCTTGCTTGGGGGCTCCTCTGCCTCGAAGCCTTCGGTGATATATTTGTTGTCCCCTGGAAGAGGACCTATGTTGGCCTCCTCTTTCGAGATGCCAAGTCAAAGGGGCCTCTCCACCATTGGAGGGATGTCTTCCCTCACCACAAGGGCCTTATTATGCTCCGGGACCACTTATTTCCCCTTCTCGGGAAGTCATCCCATGTCTCGATCTATCTCCAATATTTCGTTGTCGAAGATATAATCCTTGTTGGTGGAGGTTGTGTAGCTCTTTAGACATCTAAAACAAAACCAAGCAGTTAACACCTTCACCAGAAGAAGGATAGGCCAAAACGAGAACCCCTAAGACTATTGCTCGAGGAGTGGAGGAGAAAGAATTCTAAGGGACTAGGGTGTCCTCGAAACCAATGGATTGGGTCTGGAGAACACCATTGGAGATCATGAACTTCGCCAAAATCTGAAAATTTTCTAGATTCTGGTCGAATGTCCAGAAACGCGAAAAATCGCATAAAGCGCATAATGAGCCATTTCGACCATTAAAAACGACAAAATGGGCCCAAAATAACTAAAAAGAGGTCAAAAAGACTTCTAGATGCCATAAATATCAAAGCCTTGTAGGTGTTGTGCCATGTGCGGACTCGAAAAATATTTCTTGTTGATCGACCAGAAGAATGATGATTTCCTCTAACTGTCCAGGTCGTCGGAAATGCAAGAACTGGTGAGGATTTTGGGGTATGGGAGTGATGAAGCTTGGGGAGAGTTTGAAGGTTTTGGCATCTTCAAATTTCAAATGGCCAAAGTGAGTATGCGAGAGGCTGTTCTCAAGTTTTATACTCGAAGAGCTTGGGGTGGAAGTGATAACTCTATAAAATAGAGTTATTTTACCATATTTTATATGCTAATTGTTGCTTAGTTCTTGAGTTTTTAATTAACTTATTAAGTTTTTATGTAATTTTTAATTTATTAGTCTTAGTGTAGTTTTATAGATTTTTATATGTTTTTATATATTTTTTATTATAATATGTTGTAATTTAATTATATGAAATTTGTATTGTTAAGTTAGAAGTTAAAAATGTAATTCTTTTGAACTTAAATGCTTTATTAAATTAAGTTATAATCAATATTTTCAAATAATTAATATGATTTATTTATAATTGAAAATATTTGATTGTTATTTAATTTATTTTTATCTTGTAGGAATTATATTGCATGCTTGAAAGAAAGAAGAGAAAAGAAAACAAAAGTGGCATTTATGAAGAGAAAATAGCAAATTATGGCAGCCATATCCTTCAGCAGGCCCGCCAGGCCCACTGCCACCTCCACCAGCCTTCAGCCTTCAGCAGTTCCCCAGCATCCATTCGGCCACGCCAGCTGTCACCCTTGCTTCAGCCATCAACCTTCTCCTTCTCAGCATTTGGCTTCTACATCACCCAGCAGCCACCGTGGGCCTGTCAGCCGGCCCAACCCCAGCTCGCCCAGCAGGCCCCTTAGCGCCCCAGCCGCCTGTCACTGCTGTCCATACACCCCTTGAGCCCATAAATTTGCTCATTGTCCCCTTGTCTAAAATGCCACCTTTTTACCCATTTTCTACACACTTTTTACCCCAAAATCATCATCACTCCTACAATTTACCCCTATTTACCATATTATTATTAATTTAATCAATTTACTTAATTTAAATTGATTATTTTAATAATCTCATTTTGGCTATAAATAAGGGTTTTGAAGACCATTTTGGGTGCTTAATGTTTTGGTTACCATCTTTTTCTCCCATTTTCTCTCTACCATTCTCTCTTCCATTTGGGTTTTTTAAGAGCATTTTGCAAGTATGTATGTCTTTTACTTTGTAATTTCTACTCTAGTTATGTGCTTCTAATCTTTTTCATAAGATTATTAAGATCATGATGAAGCAACTTGTAACTAGGTAATATTTATGTTGTATGTTGATTTCCCTTGTAATGCAACAAAGTCTATGGATTTTTCTTCTTCATATATTTCTTTCATCTTAAATATCTTGTATTTTAGATTGTTAGAACATATTTACACTTTGTTCTTCTTAGTGCATAAACATAATATTCTTTGTGTAAGATGTGTCATTAAATTGTACACATCCATGCTAAGAACAAAAATATTATGTTTTACCTTATAAATAATGTTCATTGATTTATTTGTTATTTCATTATATTGATTTATACTAAATGCTTTGAAATTATAATTTTGAAAGGTGAAGAAAAATCCTATCTTTTTATAAGAAATTTGTACTTAAAATTATAAATCTTTTTGGAAAATGATAGTTTAAATTATTTTAACTATCACTAAAACTTGGGAATCAATATACTAATAAATATTATTAAACTTACATTTTGTGGATTCTAGTATCTTAATAATCTTTTCTTTTAACACTTATTGTCAAATCATTATTGGTTTATTTTCATTCTCTTAAATAGCTTTATTTTTCAATCTTTTATTTTATGTTCATAATATTAAAACTCATCAATCTTTGGAACTAGGTTAGAATTTATTACTTTTGATTTAAAATAGTTTTCTTTTTTCGATTTTAGACAACTCCTTTGGGTTCGACCTCGTGCTTACACGAAAACTATTTTATAAATACGATTCGTGCGCTTGCGAGTATAATTTTAAACATACCCGTTTTGGGTCCATCAGGAAGCCACTCCACCCGATCGTTGATCACCTACGGGGTAGGCACTCGAGCGTGATCCAATGGTCATGGTTATCAAGGCACAGATCGCGATCATTAGCATGCGAAAATGAAGCCTCAAATTAAGGGCGAAAGGACACTTCAGGTATAGATTGGATGTCTTGGGTGTGGAACATACTCCTTATTAATTGCACCGATTGATGGGCCCAGCAATGGGGAGTCAACACGTGGATTTACCTTTTTCAAGTGTGGCGTCATGAAGAGCCCAAACGTCACCTCCCGAAGAACTTTGAAATTACTCCTCTTAGACTAAGTTTCCACTGTCCGAGAACAAGTGAAGACTTGGGGGGAAAATATTGTCTGTGATTTCATCATTGGACACGTGGCAGTCATTAGAGAAGTAATTAAGCTCATCGGGAGATAATAAAGCTTTGGAGCTCGCCCAAAGCTCCTCAGAGTGTAGTCTCCCCCCAGTAAGTCGTGATCCCATTTTAGGCGTGGATCTCCAAGTGAGGCCACGTCCTGAGGACCAACATAGCAGTCTTCCTGCCTTCGTAACCCGATAGTCCTCCAGGTCTAGGAACTTTGTCCTCAGGGCCTAGAAAGAGCACCAGGTGTCAGACATTGCAGCCTTGGACCACCACAAGACCGTCTGACAGCTTTTTGGGTGCCTCGAATAGTGATGTCGACACTACTACAAAAAATGTCTCTCTCTGCGGTTTTTTTACTTAATACACTGCGGTTTTCGAGAGTATTGAAAAGCGCAGTGTATTCGACCACAGAGAAAAGTGGTATGAAAACCGCGGAGAAAAGCCACACTTTTCTCTGCGGTTGTGTTGAAAAAACCGCGGAGAAAGGTACCCTTTTCTCTGCGGTTTTGTTAATACAACCGCAGAGAAAGCCATTTTAATAAAAAAAAATTATTTTTCAATTTCGATATATATAATTATTTTCATTTCCGATTATATATATTCTATTTCATAAAAAATATAAAAAATTATGTCAAATACAATACATTTTAAAGAGTAAACATAATTAATATTAACATTATCAAAATACATAAAAGCTAGATAAATAATATAAAAATAAAAAAAAACCGAAATAATTAAAAAAAAACAAAAAAAAAGTCATGTTTTAGTGATCAATACCTGATTTGAACAATAAAAATGACTTTTATTCCTTCCCAAACGTTTAAAAACGTTGGAAAAAAGCTTGAAAATCACCCTATAAACATACATTCAAAACACATTATACTCAATCAATATATCTTCATTTTTGCCCTAAAACTTCAAAACAAATCAATATATATATGTATATTTACATGAGTTGTAGCCTAAATATGGAAGAAAATGAAAAAAAAAAACTAAAAAAAAAGGTGAAAAGAGCACTAACCGTGGCTGGGGAAGAAGGGTTGCATCGTTCCTCTCGAGTCTGCCAAAGTGGAAGAAATTATAAGAATGAGTAAGGTTGTGAGTCGAGGGTTTTATGTAGGGTAAAAGCTTTCTCTGCGGTTCCATAAAGAAAACTGCAGAGAAAAGTGTACCACTTTTCTCCGCGGTTCCATAAACAAAACCGCAGAGAAAGGTATTTTCTCTGCGGTTTTGTTTATGGAACCGCAGAGAAAATGGTACCTTTCTCTGCAGTTTTGTTTATGGAACCGCGGAGAAAAGTCTATTTTTTTCCCATTTCGTGTTTCAAACTCATTTGAACCTTTTCTCTGCGTTTTTAATTTAATGCTAGAAAAAAAGCGCAGAGAAAGCCTATATTTGTAGTAGTGCGAGTTCATACACTCGACAATTGGTATTTTCCACAACACCGCCTGACATAGGAAAACGTGCAGCTGCATTCTGACAGTGTTAGGGACATGCCTCCTTTGAAAGAGTAGGATGGTACCTGCAAATTGGGCCCCGTGAAATCTGCTTGGGCCTACCGCCACCTTTGTCATATAAAAGTGTTTTAATTAGGCCTTTAATCCCACTTATGTGGGAATATTCTTGTAATAACTCATCATTAATAGAGTTAATGGCCATCAACCTCTATAAATAGGGATAAGGCACCATTGTAAAATTGTTCACAATTTCTTGCACTCACAACACTCTCTACATTGCTTGAGAAAACCTCTATTGAAGTTTGTCATCTCAATCTTCAAGAACACTAATACTAAAAACTCGTGGACTATGGTTGTTTTATAACCTCAATCACATAAAATCTCGGTGTTAATCTTCTTTAATTTATGTTATTAAGTTGATAGCAAAAAAGATATTCAACAAAAAATATATTTACAAAATAATAGTATTCTAGAAAATTGCAAAAGCAATACTTTTGTATTTTTTTAAAAGAGATATTTGCAGCATAAATACCTACTTTTATTTTTACAGCAAAAATATTCAATGTTCAATATATGTTAAAGATAAATACCTAATCTTTTTTCTTTGCGGCAAAAATATCTAAAGTTTTTAAAACATTACTTTTTTCAATACCTCCTCTGTTGAAGTTGTTAAGTGTTGACTCACCAGATATGTATTACTCTGTAATTTATGTATTTTTGTTATCAAAATATGTATTATTTAAATTTATATTAATTTAAAATATCTTTTCAATTCATTTTTCTAATTTAAAATATATATATTTTTAAAATAAATATAAAATTGACCAATTATAAAGTGACAAATGTTTACTTAGTCAATATGCTTAACAGTTTCAAGACATGAAGTACTGACAAAAGCAATGTTTTAGCAATTTTATATATTTTTGTCGTAAAGAAAAAGTAGTAAAAATAAAAAATTAGGTATTTAAGTATAAAATACATAGTAATTATGTCGTAAATATTTTAAATAAAAAAATAACACGGTACTATTTTAAGTCTATATCTTACCCTGTTTATAAAAGCCGTACTTCGGGTGTTCGAACTAAAACAAATGCTTTTCCACTGCTAATTGCAGGCCATACTGGTCCTGAATTAATCTCTATCCTTAAAGTCTTTGATAGCCACCGACTCCAACTCCAGCTCAAACCTATGTTGGATTCGTTTCGAAACTCTTCCAAGCTTCCCAAGAAGGTATTCGAACTCTCTCCCTTCTTCCCTTCTTTCTTTTTTCCCGAGTTTCCTTTACACACACAATTATGGCTTTTGATAGAACTGGGCAAACGAAAGCTTCGTTTCCAAAATGGGATAAACGGTTCTTAATGTTCCCGACATGGGTTCATCAAAGCCCTCCGTTTGGTTTCCGAGGAAGTTGGAGCTGCTGGAAAGAAAGTGAATTTGCGTGGCTTCTTCTTCTTCTTCTTTTTTTTTTTTTTTTTAATTTTTGCCGTTTTAGTTTTTCAAATAATCGAAGCACATATATTGCTCATGCTTAAGCTTTACAGTTGTGTCATATGAACCAAATGCGAATTGCGAGTTGATTATTTTAGCTTAAATTATTTGCGTCTTTTATATCAAGTGGAATTATGACAATTTCACTCTCATGGGTATCATTCAAAACAGCAACAAAATCAAGAAAAAGAATGGTTAGGGTCGAGTTTCAGGGCAGAGAACTTCATTCCAGGTCTTGTTATTGGTTTCATATTGGGTTTGCTTTTTGATTTATCAAAGGCCAGTGGAAACCAGACAAATGCAAAGAGAAAATGGTCGTCAAGCAAGCTCCAAACCCAAGATTTGGTCTTAAATAGTGGTGATCAAGAACTTAAAATGGTCGGTCCACGAATTGCTTCTGCTCTTATTCTATTTGCTTTCTTATATTGTGGTTCCCTGACCCTTGTATTTGATTTCAGGCTTAAAATGGTAGACTTGGGTAAAATTTATGTTGTTCATATTGTAGGGTGTGGCACCATATTACTCAATTTTTCTCAAAAGCTTAAGGTGTTAGAAAGTATATTTTTATTATAGTAACGAGGCAACATGTTATTTTTAGTGCTAAGGAAACTTAATGCTGCTATATCATGTAAAGAACCAGAGGATGTCTCATGTTTCCAGGGTAACTTTCAGTTGAAACCTGTAAATTCTGGTGAACATAGTTTTTCAGTCATTAGCTATTTCAGTTTCTTTGTCTTCGTTTTTAAATTTTATTTGGTTTTGTGAGTTGCTTCATTATAAGTTATCTTATTCGAATTTTGACAACTTGATCAAGTGGAATTCTTCGTTTGTGCTTTGCTAATTAATGCTCTGAGTTAACGTGTTGGACTACTCATGACAGGTTCTGGTAGTTAGACTAGACCTGAAGATGAAATCAGGAAAGATTGCATCTCAATGTGCTCGTAAGATAATTATTAGTTTCTGCATTGTGACTTATCTTTCCGTTTAAACCGTTTCATCACCTGCTCTTTTGCTTCATTGGTTTTGTATTCATCATTTACTTTGTTGATCTGTGATCATTAACTTAATTATTTAATTCACAAATGCAGATGCTGCCACAGGCATGTATGCAGAACTTATGCAAAGGTGATTGTTGCTATGTTCTTCTTTCGGTCTCAATTTATTATTGGACTTTTCTACTTCTTATAAATGATATTTCATGCTTGAACCTTTCTGTACATATTGCAGCCGCCGATCCCTTTTGAAACAATGGGAGCAATGCGGGCAGCCAAAAATAGTTCTCACCTGCAAGAACCAACAAGAAATGTTAGTTCTTCCTTGAACACGTATTAAGAACTCCTTTTCTGCTAGTTATGCGAGCTAAGGTTTTTCTTTTCCAGGAATAAACTGAAGGAAGAGGCTGACGGCATTGGCCTTCCTACTTTTGTTGTTGCTGATGCTGGGCGAACACAGGTATATATACGATATTGATTCAGATAGGATAGCTCAGCTATGCAAGGTCATCTTAGGAATTGAAGTGCAAATGGGCTGTGGTAGTATTTAGTATTTTTTAAAACAAAAAACATTTGTGTTTTAAATTAAAAAAGGTCTAATTTTGGCTTTTTTAACAGAGAAAACTGTCCTGAGGTTGAAATGGATTCTCAAATAAATAGTTCTTTTGAATGGTATAATCCACATGGAGACATACTCCTGCTACTTTTTTATCCTTCTGGAATTGGGATTTTATGAAATCTGAGTTTCTTCTCTCAGTAGTAGAGGTTGGACCTATATTATAAAACTTTTTAGTTTAGACATATAGTCCATTGCCTGTGCCTTCTGGGATCATTTTGAGCTCTTTTAGGACATAAGTGGACTCCATGATTTAGGTTTTCTTTTTGTATATATTGTAAGATTTTATAGAGGGATGGAAGTTTAGAATGTAGGAGAAGGTTTTTAGAGAGTTTGAGAAGAAAATGTTGCATAGTATAGAGTGGGGTTTGGTAAGTAACACGGGTTCCATCAAAACCAATTGGTAATGAGTGGAGTAACCCATAATCTTACATCTATTCGATGTGAGACACTCTAATATGTATTAAGTGCAATGGTACATTTTGGGTTTGAATTAGGTGTATTCATTCTTTCTGGAACTAGATGCTCCCTTACTCGATCTAAAATTATCCTATTCCTTTCTGTAAAGAAAAGAACCAATTCAAATTTCTTGTCGTGAAATTTCTTACTTTTACCCAGGTTTCGTCAGGCTCAAGAACTGTTCTGGCCATTGGACCCGGTATGCCTCTTTTTTACTTTTCTGCTTTCTTCTCTCTCTTATCACAGAAATATTGGATGCTTTTATGCTAAATTTACTATGCTACCTCCATTAATCCCTTGCCCCTTGAATTAATGAATTGAATGGGACCTAAAGATAGAAATCTCTGCCTGTGTTGTGTTGGTTGTTTTCCTGTTATCTGTGTGTATAAATGCTTCGTTGTTACTAAGCAGGACCAAAAGTCATTATAGATTCAGTGACGGGAAAACAAAATCTGCTTTGAACTTGTAAGGAGGGGTCTATTTTAACTGGCTTACAACTGTTAGCTGATTTAAGCGCAAGTATGGTTCTATCATGAAGAGAACAATTTCTTAACTCTTCAAAGGTGATTTGTAGCCAAACTGGAAGATGTCTACATATCAGGTTTTCTTTTTATTTCAACACACTCTGTTCCTTAAGTAGAAAGCTCCCATTCTGGAGTAAGAGAAGGTATGATTTTTATTGTATTAAATTGTATGCAATTTAGGTATCTTAACGATGAAGAAGAGCTGAATTGTATGTTAAACTGAAACCATTAACAAACTAGATGAAAAGTGTGGAAATTTTTCCTTTTTTCGTCGGTTCAGTTGTGACATTGGAATTCCATAACTTTTATATTAATGATGAATTTCAACCTTTACAAATAACACAAAAGTACGAACAAATTATATATATAATTTTAATTATCATACAACAAAAATAAAATTATTATAATAAAAATGATAGATATTATTAAAATTAAGATTATAAAAATAAACATTAAAATGGTTGCTACACACATCACTTATAGTATAACTGACACATGGTGTCTTATACAAACATGGAACGTCGTTGAGCGTCGCTGCTCAGCGACGTTTCATACTGAACTTGCAATATGATACATTGCTTTTGCATAAAGCAACATCCTATGTGTGTTGGCGTCATTTCTTATTTTTATTGACATCAAACAATGTTACGATGATTTATATAGAAATGACATCTCATGGTGATGTCTGACATTCATATTGTAGTATTGTCACCTAATCATCTACAATATAGAAATAACACGTTTTGTGATTGTTTTAGCTCATTGCTCCTCAATTATTGCAATTAGAGCACTCTGAATGACTCATTTAAAATAGTTATATTCTCTGAATGACTCATTTAAAATAGCTATATTCTAAATTTATAGATCAAATATGATAAAGTGACTCCATCAAATGAGCTACTTTAATTTTTTTTTTTTAGCTCAATATGCTATTCATTCTCAACATATTCTCAACATGTAGAGATAACTATTCATTCTTTTATAAATATTTTTCTCTATATATGTTTGATGTTATGAATAATATTACATGGTTTTAATGTTTTTATTTAAATTTATATACATATTATCTTTTTATATTTTGTTATAATTATTATATTGAGAATTATTTTTAAATTTTATATTAATTTTTATTTTATTTTGGAACAATCTAATATAAATATGAATTTAAAAGATATAAATATATTATATATGGATAAATATCATAAATATTAAAAGATATTATTGATAATTAGAGAAAAAAATTTAAATGAATAAAAAATAATACTTAAATGATACAGAGAAAAAATCGAAAAATTGATGTATGATATAATATAAAAGTTAGAGGTAAAATAGATAAAATAATGTTTTGATGAGATATTTTAAACGATAGAGAAGAACATGAAAGCAATTTTTAAAGGTAATTTCTGGAGCTTTTATTTGATAACTTGATAGTGGTTCGATTATGGCTTGATGATGCTCGATGGTGCTCGATGTGATTCTTGTAAGAGATATAATTTTTCACTCGGGTGTCCGTTTGATGTGATTTTTTTTATTTTTGGTATTTTTTTCAAGATCTACACGTTTAACATGCTCATATGCACATTTGAGAAGTTTAAAACTTAAAAATATACCAAAAGATGTCTTAAACATGAGGTATGTTTGCACTTTTGTATTTTTTATAAGTGTTACACTTCACAAATGTGCATATGAACATGTCAAACATGTAGATCTTGAAAAATGCCAAAAAAAAAAAAAAATCACCTCAAACGGACACCCGAGTGCAAAATTATGTCTCTTGCAAGAATTGCATTGAGCACCATCGAGCTACCATTGAACCATCATCGAGCAAAGTCATTTTTTTTATGAAAAATCATGATTTTGAAGGTTACATCGAGCTGGCATTGAGCACCATCGAGCAATGCTGATTTTCTGCAGATTTCAGAGTTTCAAATCTGAAAAAAAAATTGCAAAAAACAAACTCAAAAATCATGTCCAGATCTGTTCGAAATACAATATTTATTGTGGTGTTGGTGGTGGTGCTGTGAGGTGAGAGAGAGTGAAATATGAGAGAGAGAGAGAAGAGAGAAGAGAGAAATGAGAAGTGAAAAGTGATGAGGAAATTGTAAGAATATTTTGGGTAAAGTGCTAAAAAGTAGCATTATTTTAAAATGTTTAATATGCCTAGCATTTTTTTTTAAAATTATAGCATTTATCAAGTATACAAACTGAAATTTTCCTTTTATTAGACCCATTAATTTTATCTAAAAACACTATAATAGAACCTAATTTTCCTCCTAATAGTATAGTATAACAAGTGTCTTTCCATTAGAAGCCTTAAACCCTTACATAATCAATTTAAAAACGGAACAATCCTTTTAGTATATCATAAAAGTAATTCTAGTATATAGGAAATTAGTTCCCCATTTAGCCGTATAAGACTTTAAAGCATTACAAATGCCAAATTTTATTCTAATTCACCTCTAATTTTGTTTACCTAATATAGAATAATTTAAGCAATGAGGCCAAGTTTAGACTAATATAGAATCTCAAAAACGTATAAGACCTTTGAAGCATGTGTAATAATATGTGCACTAAAATTATGCACCAAAACATTATAACAACTGACTGACGCTTGATATAAATTTGATTGCTTAAATGAAATTGTCGTGTCAATTGGTGTAATATTTTAGTAACTCCTAATCAATATAATTTAATAATAATTTTTTTTATTCTAATAATATAATCGGATAACCATGAAGGACTTTGATTATATACAAATATATTTTTAATGTTGTTAACAATTTTGATTCTAATGATATAATCTGATAATCTTAAATTTTGATTTTTTTTTGTCACAATAAAATATATTCATTGAAAAAAAATTCATAATGTCACACAACCTATAAAACTAGGGGGCCTGAAGAAAAAAAATAAAATCTTCTAGCCAAACAAGTTTTTCATCTATCCAAAGAGCATGCACAGTTAATCCATGATGATGAACATGAATCAATGATACTATTAGAATTTTAGACAACAAACTTGCAATATTTTCTAACAAAGACCTGAAGCCATTGAAAAATAGAAATCTCTTAAAAAAACAGTCACAACTGCTAAACAGTCTTATACAACAATGTGCAATGAAAGACCAAGTAAATAGCTCTAATCCAGCACAAACATTAAAGACACACATTCTCCTTATACAAATTCTCATCCTTCTTGTATAGCATGTAGATATCCAATGACAAACATGAATATTTTTCAATAAATCTACAAAAAAAAGATAAATGAAAGATGGATAAGTATATTTTTAGAAAAGATAATAATATTAATAATAAGGGTAGGTAACCATTTGGTACCCTGTGTTTTTACAAAGTATCATTTTGGTGCCCTATATTTATAATAATGTTAATTTGGTACCCAGTATTTTGAAACCGTACATATTTGGTACCATGTATTTTAAAATCGTACATATTTGGTACTCTAAACTCAAATTTAATTAATAAAATTTTGCCAATTTAATCAAACTGTTGTCAATTATATAAGTTCAAAATTTAAATTCAATTACTTAATTACATATAATTGATGGCAGTTTTGTCATACTGACAAAATTTTATCTATTAAATCTGAGCTTAGGGTATCGCATATGTATAATTTTAAAATACATGGGCACTATATGAGCATTATTGAAAACAGAGGGTACCAAAATGATACTTTACAAAAGTACAGGGTACCAAATAAGTAAATTCCCTAATAATAATAATAATAATAATAATAAACACTATACAACTAAGTTTAATCAATTGCAATAAAAATAAAATACAATAAAAATATTCTTATGAGTTAGACAAAACAAAAAAAGAAAAAACTAAACTTATAAATTAGAAAGAAATAAGAAAAAAAAATATGAAGTTGTCACCATTGTATCACAGTTTTGTATTGATGCCTCGATAAATAGAGTCTAATAACAAAAACTGGAAATTTCAACCATCCTCCTAAGTTGTCAAAATTTCCAGTGACTTATAATAACAACTCAAAATAACAAAACTTATAAATAACAAATAACTCCAATAACTTTGAATAACAACAATAATAATAAAAATAATTTATCAAAATAATAGAAACTAAAATAATATAACATAAATATTAAATTCCAAAATAATTGAAAAAAATAAGATAAAATTAATTGAAAACTACAAGAATAATGACTGACCGAAGATTATTTAAAAAAACAAGTGACATAAGATTAAAATAATTATCTCAAAATATTAAATTTAACATATTTATTATATAAATATATTTGACCTAAGATAAATAATTAGAAACAATTACATGTTTATTAAATAGAAATTGACAGTTAAAATACTTAAGTTGTTGTTATTCAAACACTTAAATTGTAACGTCCCAAATTCCCTAATATGGCTTAGTGGCTAAATTAGGGGGCCAGGAGGGCAATAATTGGTTTAATGTATTATTATGTGATTATATGCATGATTATGTGCGTTGTGTTATTATATAGTTGTATTTGCATGTGTATGGGGTCGTTTCTTATAAGAAGAGCATTTTCGTAATTTTGGCCCGTTGAGAGCATATTTGTATATTTATGTGCATGTATGTGGTATATGGATGAGACTACATTATTATGTTGATATATTTGAGTTACTCAGCATGAGGCGATCCTAGGAAGCAAGTTAGTGGTTTAGTCATAACTGAGTCAAATACTGAGCTTAAGGTGAGCCTAGGGGTAACTTCGTGCTTAGTACATTACCAGGATTGAGAGGGTAATGAGAAATTATTTGGTAATTATTTGAGGATATTAGAAGTAACAAGAATTGATGGAAATTAATTATGATTAATGGGGTAGGTGGCAAATGAAAAAACTGCCCTTGAGGGGCTTTGAGAGAGAAGGTTGGCCCTATGGGCATTTTAGTCATTTAAGGCAAAAAATCTGGTGTCTTAGTCACCTTTCCCTTGGCTGAAGAAACAAAACACTCTAGCTTTCTTTTTCTTCTCTCTCGATAGTTCTCTTTCTCTTGCTCTCTTGAGCTGTTTTTTTTTTTTTTTTTGTTGAGAAAAACAAAGAATATTTGAGGCTAAGCTTAAGGATTTAAGGCTTGAGGATTTAAGATTGAATTGCTGCAGCTAGGAGACTTCAATTCACAGCTGAGGTAAGGGTTTATAAACTCTATTTTAGTATGTTTTCTCTATGGTTTTGGCTGTTATAAGCTTGAAAGTTTAAGGTTGTGATTGTGTTGTTGGTGGTGCTTTGAATGGGTTAAAGCCTGGGTTTTGATGCTGGTAGTGTGTTGATAATAGTTGGGGGTTGTAGTTTTGGATTTGGGAAGGATTTGTTATGATTTTGGTTGAGTTTGGGCTGAAGGAAAAACAGGGATGCTGGGTTCGGAGGGGTGCGCCGCGGTCGTGTTCTTGGGCGCCACGGCCCGTGTGAGCCCCAAAGCCTTGGAAGGGCTCTGTCTTGGAGGCGCGCTGCGGCCCGTGCCCTCGACCTAGACATGGGCCTTTCTGTCTGGGAGGTGCGCTGCGACCCTTAGGGGCAAGTCGCGGCCCACCTGGCCATTTTCGGCAACCTTGGGTTTTAATGGCGGGATTTCAAACTTTAAGGCTCGGGATCGAATCTACTACCCGGTTTGGTAGAATTCGAGGTCTCGGAGGCTAGGAATTTGTCCGTAAGCCTTTATTTACTCATTATTGATGGAATTTTATATTTGGTTATGACTAGGTTACCACTAAGGGTTCAAGGTCAGGATCGTGCTCGAGGGTCGTTCTTAATTTATCTTAAGCTCGGACTTGAGGTAAGAAAACTGCATCAATTATGTGACATACATGATTGTGCATTGGCCCCTATAAATGCGCATGATTATTGATGAAGCATATTGAGTGCTCTATATATGGATATTGGTTGTATAATGAATGCTTGTTTGCATTACTTACTTGAGAAAAACATTGACTTATCAGTCAAGGATGGCAATAGCGCTGGTCGATATGATTAGATCTAATCAGCAGAGTGTTACACGCTCGTCCGACCCAATAGTCGTAGAAAACTAAAGCGCTTGACTAGTTCTATGGCTAGTTACTCAGAGCTAGGGCAAAAGGCCCAGAGTGACTTTATGGTCACATGGCTAGGGCAAAAGGCCTCGGGTTGACTCCATGGTCATCTATTTAGGGAAAAGTGCCACAAGTTGACTCCATGGTCATCTATTAAGGGAAAATGGCCCCAGGTTGACTCTATGGTCATTTGGACTAGGGTTGCGGGCCCCAGAATGATTCTATAATCATTTACTTGTACTTGTATGCATGCAGTATTAAGTTTTCTTGCTGGACCTTGGCTCACGGATGCTATGTGGTGCAAGTAAAGGAAAAGAAAAAACTTACCCAGCCATGAGTGGAGAGTTTAGGTGGCGACGTGTACATATGCGGTTGTTTGACCACCACGGCCAAGATTTCTCAGAGGAACTAGGGTTAAACCCTATTTTTGCCGCTTAGGTTGGCGGGTTGTAACTTTTGAATTGTAATGACTTTTTTGGAATTGTAAACATTATTATGGGATCCCATGTACAGTTTAATGTTTTTAATGAAATATCCATTCCTTTTAACTGAAATTTTTAACTTTGGACCGGTAATCACACTTAGATGCACGTTTATGACCTAATGACTCGTTTAGCGAGTTAAACACTATTTAAAATACATAGTGTAACGGTCTTGACTAACTAGGGCGTTACATAAATACCTAAGTTTTTTTTAATGGTAAAAGTACCTAACTTCAAAAAATTTGGTGCTCCGTGGTACCTGTTGTTAAGTTTTCCATTGACTGTTGACGTGACAATAATTAAATGGGAAATTGGAGTCTAAAATATCTAAGTTATTGTCATCCAATCACTTAAATACCTAAGTTTTTTTTTAAAAAGTTTAATTATTATTTAAATATTAATTAAACACTTAAAAAAGAATAAATAAAATATAATTTAAAAACTTAAGAGTCATTGTATTTGCACTCCAAAAATATATATAGACACCCCTGTTGACGTGGTTCTTCGCCAACAGGTAATTAAGAAAAGAAAGAGGAAGAGATTAGTGCTTATGTTGAACCGAAATAGATGAATGATCTTGGAAATGGAATGATGACACAAAATACGTTTTTTAGGTGGTTCAAAGGTTAAAATCCTTCTACTCCACCAGTCAGTATTATTGCTATATGCTGTATTCTTTTACAGGGTATTTTTTACATAATAGAATCCAACCCCTTGTAACTCCCAGGGTCTCCATATTTATAGGAGAAGGCACCTGGGAGTTGGTAAGAAGGTCATCCCGTGACCTTCTTACCTATCATGTCAACTCTGTGACATTCATGATTAATTCCTAAACCTGACACATAAGTGTGGTCAAATCAATAGGTAAGGGGATAATGGGCCGCACGGCCCAACCCAGTTGTGGGTGTCTGAATACGCACGTTCATGCTGCGTGTCCGAGAAGTCAGGGATATATCAGACACGTGATGCTTGATATATGCACGCTTACCTTGCGTGGTTGACTTTACAAAAGGTCACAGCTCCAACTCTAGCTCGTACCACGTGATGTCTGATATATGCTTACCTCGACCTGCGGCCTTCAGAGTCCAGACTCAGTCCTTAAGCAATCTTGGCAAACCCTTGGGTTACCTCGAGCTAAGGAGGTAGGATCATATGATGGCAGCTCCGGTCTTGGGGGATGTCCACGTGGTAGTCATGATTAGGCTGTATCTCAGCTCGTTAATCAGCCCGTGGGAAAATCAGGGCCTACAACCCCAATAATAAAAAAATTAAAATCATTTTTAACACTTTTTCTCAATATAATTTTTTGACATTCTATAATTTCTATTTTGTGAATAAAAAACTCTTACTTCAATAATTTTTATATATTTTGATATTTTTAATTTTTTATTTATATATTTAATATATATATTTTCTATATGTATATTTTATAACCACCACTGTTATAGTAATTTATATAAATTTTTATTTATATTATTTTAATTAATTTTGTATTAAACTGTCTATTAAGTTTTTTATTTATATTATTTTAATTAATTTTTTTTTATATTTTAAATCAAATTTTATTTATACTTTGTTAAGTGGTTAAATAATTTTTAAATAAAAAGTAATTTTAAAAAAAAACTTAAGTATTTAAGTGCTTGGATGACAATAATTTAGGTATTTTAACCATCAATTTCCCATTTAATTACTGTCCATCAATAATTAATGGAAAACTTAACGGCAGGTACAACGGAGCACCAAATTTTTTAAGTGCTTGAATGACAACAACTTAAGTATTTTAGCTGCCAATTTTCCTTTATTAAATAATATTAAATTATATCAAACTGTAAAATAATAATAATATATGTAACTTCCATAATAAATTGCTAGAAAAAATAAAATTAGGTGTAGGTAGTTAAAAACGTAAAAAACTTAAAAGAAAAATAACTTAGGCCATAACAATTAAGCAATACACTTCTTGACAAAAAAAAAAAAAAATTGGCAAAGGAAGATTTCTTACACTGCAAAAAAATCTATTAGGTTACAGCCATTGTAACATGGTTATATTAAATTACATTATATTAATCCTACATTGAAAAAATAAACATTTATATATATGAGTGTACTTTTAATGATTACAATGATTACTTTAATATTAATTATTGGATTAAGATCAATGATCCATATTTATAATTGTTAATTAATATTTCTAAACATAAATTTTGATTTTTTCAAATTTTTGGAAGGGTTACTTGATGAAAAACGTGTATTTATATGAAAATATAATATTGTAAACTTTTCATTTTTCAAATGTATGTCAATTTCTAAATATAGCTAGTGTCTCTCATTGATTGGAAACAACATTAGTTATAGCAAAAAAAAAATTCAAAATTAATGTAGAAAAAAATATGTACCTGTTGGTGACTTGCTATACCAAGTCATTATGTTGCCACGTCATCATAATTGTTAGTACCCATCTATGAGTAGTAACCATTGAGAAATCTTCTATATATATATATTAGGTAGAACTAACGTGCAATGCACATTGCTTAGTTTTAAAATTGTAAACATTGTCTATAATTTTAATAAAAATTGGTTTACTATTTAAAAAAAAAAAATATATATAATAGAATGAATTATAGTTCTATAGTATATATAAATATTTATATGAATAATCTCTACATATATGACATCTAAACACAGCGTTGACATATATATTTACATGGCTACATGACATATATATAAAATATAATACTATTTAAAAAGAAATTAATAATAGAACTAAAATGAGAATAGAAAAAGCCATACTATAGACAATAGTATATATGCATAAACTATTTTTAGTTTCTAATGTATCGCGCAATGTCCTTTAATGAATTTGATGAAGAAAAAAAAGTTTTAATCAATTGATAAAAAACAAACTATCACATAAATTTATAAGATAAAAAAATTATATGTATGCCTTTATTAATTTTAAATATATATGATTTAATTATTTAAATTATCATAAAATATCTTAAAAATATTCTATTTCAATCAATTAATTAATTTATTTTTATTTAAGTTTATGGTTGTTCTAGTTTTTGAATTTGACAGTGACAACAAAAGTTTATATATATTAAGTTTATTTATTTAATTTTATTTAAGTTTAAGTCATGTTTACATTCTACCGTTAAATATAAGAATATTCTGTTAAGGTTAACGAAAAAAATAAAAAACCGTTAAAACCAAGAATTTTCGTTATCTACATATTTTTTTTATATATATTAGGTAGAAGTAACATGTATTGCACGTTTGCTTAGTTTTAAAATGGTAACCATTGTCTATAATTTTAATAAAAACTGGTTTACCGTTTTTTTTTATAAAAAATATATATAGAATGAATTATAGTTCTATAGTATATATAAATATTTATATCAATAATCTCTACATATATGACATCTAAACACAGCGTTGACATATATATTTACATGGCTACGTGACATATATATAAAATATAATACTATTTAAAAAGAAATTAATAATAGAACTAAAATGAGAATAGGAAAAGCCATACTATTGACAATAGTATATATGCATAAACTATTTTTAGTTTCTAATGTATCGCGCAATGTCTTTTAGTGAATTTGATGAAGAAAAAAAAGTTTTAATCAATTGATAAAAAACAAACTATCACATAAATTTATAAGATAAAAAAATGATATGTATGCCTTTATTAATTTTAAATAAATATGATTTAATTATTTAAATTATCATAAAATATCTTAAAAATATTATATTTTAATCAATTAATTAATTTATTTTTATTTAAGTTTAAGGTTGTTCTAGTTTTTGAATTTGACAGTGACAACAAAAGTTTATATATATTAAGTTTATTTATTTAATTTTATTTAAGTTTAAATCATGTTTACATTCTACCGTTAAATATAAGAATATTCTGTTAAGGTTAACGAAAAAAATAAAAAATCGTTAAAACCAAGAATTTCCGTTATCTACATATTTTTTTTATATATATTAGGTAGAAGTAACATGTATTGCACGTTTGCTTAGTTTTAAAATGGTAAACATTGTCTATAATTTTAATAAAAATTGGTTTACCGTTTTTTTTATAAAAAATATATATAGAATGAATTATAGTTCTATAGTATATATAAATATTTATATCAATAATCTCTACATATATGCCATCTAAACACATCGTTGACATATATATATTTACATGGCTACGTGACATATAAAATATAATACTATTTAAAAAGAAATTAATAATAGAACTAAAATGAGAATAGAAAAAGCCATACTATAGACAATAGTATATATGCATAAACTATTTTTAGTTTCTAATGTATCGCGCAATGTCTTTTAGTGAATTTGATGAAGAAAAAAAAGTTTTAATCAATTGATAAAAAACAAACTATCACATAAATTTATAAGATAAAAAAATGATATGTATGCCTTTATTAATTTTAAATAAATATGATTTAATTATTTAAATTATCATAAAATATCTTTAAAAATATTCTATTTTAATCAATTAATTAATTTATTTTTATTTAAGTTTATGGTTGTTCTAGTTTTTGAATTTGACAGTGACAACAAAAGTTTATATATATTAAGTTTATTTATTTAATTTTATTTAAGTTTAAGTCATGTTTACATTCTACCGTTAAATATAAGAATATTCTGTTAAGGTTAACGAAAAAAATAAAAAACCGTTAAAACCAAGAATTTCCGTTATCTACATATTTTTTTATATATATTAGGTAGAAGTAACATGTATTGCACGTTTGCTTAGTTTTAAAATAGTAAACATTGTCTATAATTTTAATAAAAACTGGTTTACCGTTTTTTTTTATAAAAAATATATATAGATTGAATTATAGTTCTATAGTATATATAAATATTTATATCAATAATCTCTACATATATGACATCTAAACACAACATTGATGTAGATATATATATATTTACATCACTACATGACATATATATAAATTACAATAAAATTTTAAAAGAAATTAATAATAGACATAAAATAAGAATAGAAAAAGTCACAGTGTAGACAGTAGTATACATGCATTAACTATTTTTAGTTTCTAATGTATTTGGCAATGTCATTTGGTGAATTTGATGAAGAAAAAGAGCTCCAATTAACTGATAAAAAATAAACTATTACATAAATTTATAAGATAAAAAAATATATATGTATGCATTTATTATTTTTAAATAAATATGATTTAATTATTTAAATTATCATAAAATATCATATTTTAATTAATTAATTTTTGTTTTAGTTTATGTTTGTTATAAAACGTATGATTTTATTATTTTTAAATAATTATCATTGTAAAATATCTTATTTTAATTTGTTTAATTATTTATTTATTTAAGTTTAAGTCATGTTTACAATCTACCGTTAAATATAAGAATATTCTGTTAAATATAATAATATTAGTTAAAGTTAACAGAAAAAAAATAAAAAATTGTTAAAACAAAAAATTTCACTTATTTACACACTTTTTATATAGAAAGATATATATATATATATATATTTCAAATGATTAGTGTTAAATAAACTATTTTAATTGCTAATAAAATATAGAAAACTATTTTTATTGTTAAATATAATACACATTAATTTTATTTTGTTAATTCATCATGTATTCAGAATTTGATATATGGAAGCGCTTCTAATGAATAAGAATATAAATGATTTCACTCATGGTAACATTTCAGATTTTTTTCGAGAATTGATTGAGAATTAGGCATGTTATCAAGGAAAACATCACAAACATGGATATATGATTTCTAGGTTATATTATAGTTTTGTTTTGAATTAGTTTTTGAATTTTGATTGTCGTAAAATTCAGTTATTGTTATGGGCTAAGTTGATTATTTGATTTTCCTCTTGGGATCTTTACAATTATATTTCTATAATATAAATGACAATTCTTTAGTCTCTCAGTTGACATTTTCAGGATTTAGTCCCACAATAGTTGTGAGTCGTATGATGTGCTAATTTTTAGGTTGGATGGTTGGATTTGAATCTTTTGATTGAGTGATACAAAAATACCTATATACCCTTAGGGACCCCCTTTAATTGGGTACCGATTGCCATTTACCATTTTGTTTGTTTTTAATTTGTTTAATCCAAAAAATATTTTTAAAAAAAAAAAAACGCTTCTTCCTCTACGACTTCGAGTTGGACTAAGAAATAACGTTTTTGGATTTTTTTTTAATTGAGATATCGTTGGAGTGGCTTTGTGGGTTGTGGGTGGAACTTGGTTACACATTGTTTAAGGTCTTTAGCTTCGTGGGTTTTGTCTTTTGTAGTGTCTGAGTTGGAGAAAAGAGTTGTTCTCTTACTGGTATGTTGTTATCTCTCTCGTTGTTGGTTTTTATTTTTAGAAAAAATTCTCATTTTGTAATTACTAGTTAAGATATTTTCATGAATCTTGACTTTGGATAGTTATAAAACTTGGGATGTTTGGAATTTATTCGGGCAATTTTTTTTCTAGAAATGTAGACATTAACGAAATTTGCACTAGGCATTGCTTTAATTTATGGAATTTTGTAAGTTGTAAAGTTTAAGATGCATTTTCCGAGTTCGATAAGGCTAAGATATTGAGAATTAGTTTATGTGATTATTATTAAGCAATCGATATAACTTTAAAGATAGGAAATTATAATAATTTCTGTATGTATAACTATGAATTGTTGATTAAACTATCTTAGAGTTTTGTATCATTTGATTTATTGTGAAATGCAGATTATGTTGGTTGCTATTGTTTGAGGGCAACAATATGTTGACATAGAACATGACTGTCATGTCTGACTATGTATGTATGTATATATATATAGAGAGAGAGATCTAGAAAATAATAAATTGGTTACGATTCATCGTTCTTACTTGTGGGATTACTTGGAATGAAGCATTGGTATAGTTGAATAACTGTATTTGTCCATATTAATATGTTACTTTTATATTGAACCTTGTTATCTAGCGAAGTGCACTGATTACTTGTACATTAGTCATTGTTACTTGAGAGGGACCGTGTTTGTTTGTTAGAATTTGTTACTTTTACATTGAATGTTTTGAGTTTGAATTAATTTCCACTGTAGATCATTGGTACTTTGTCTATTTATTTTTTTCCCCATTAATTGAAAAGAATTTTCTTGTCATATATCATTGTGTTCTCTTTTATTGTTTTAATGGCAGGTGAACATTTTCTTGTAAAGTGGATTTGAAAATGGCTGAACATGATAAATTAGACTATAGATGCTCTCCTCATAGGATCTTCACCCTTATTTCCCATATGAATGGGGGTCAAAAAGAGGTGCTCAAAGAATTGGGATTCAGGGCACTATTGGGGATGAAAGATTGTAACTTGAGACAGAATCTTCAATTTTGGTTGTTGAGTAGGTTCTGTTGGGGTTTTATGCCCTAATTAAAACTCAAATTCTTTGTAATCTCATTTTATTATCAATAAAAGAATAGAAATCATTTTTTGACTTGGTCAATCACTTTGCTCACATATTTTATTTTCATGATTATTTAAATAATATAAACTTCTATTAAATCCCGAGCATATAGCTAATCGTATTTATAGTGACGTAATCACAATGGAATATAAATATGATTATATGTTCAAAATAAGTTAGTCCTAAGATTAGTTAGTGCACCAGATTTACATTGACTTGCCAATCTACGATATGATCTACTTACACATTACAGTGTTATGTTCTTTCCAGAACATTAGCAAAGTAGATAAGATCGGATGTATTTGTTACATCGGACAAGACCGATATTGACAGTTGATAAGATAAGTAAACATACCGTTATTATCTATTCTAGTCATATCATACAGTTGACCATAGGTCAATTCAATCTCAATTCTGAGTGGTTAGTATTCTAACTGATTGTATTATTTGAGTTCTTTGACTTGTTCATTACCAACTTACCCTATGAACTAGCCCATACTTACATCTTGGGAACTCGGTAGTATAATTGAGTGGGAGTGTTAATCATAGATATGAACATCTATAGCTTCTGATGAAGAAGTGAAACGATGGTTTCCTTTTAGTTTGGTTCAATGTGCTAAATGATAGAGATCTCATTGCAATAATTAATATTAGTTTAATGAAATATCATTTTCAAGGAACTAAGTGTTTTAAGGATAAAATACAATGAGGGGTAAACTGATATTTTAGTCCTATCTCATTGCAGACCATTTATAGAGGATTGAGTGACAATTATGGTTGTAACAATGGATAATTAATAGCGTATCTATATTTTTTATAGAGCGTTCTATGAATTCAAGAGTTCAATTCCGAGTCTATAGTGGGGTCACCAGGAATTAATAAGTTAGTAAATTTATTTGTTAGATTTATGATAACTTATTGGAGCTTGATTTCATAGGCCCATGGTCCCCATTGTACCTTGGATAAAATCATCTAGATAGTCTCAATTAATTGATTTAATTATCAATTAGAATTATCAAAGTTGACCAGGTCAATTTTGGATAGTTTCACAGAGTTGTGTAATTTTGAGAAGAAAAGATAAATCATGACAGATTTATTAATTAAGATAAATTGATATCTAAATTAATAAATAAGTTTAAATCAATGTTCAAATTATAAATAATTAATTTGATGAAGGATTTAAATAATTATTTAATTAATTAAATCAATAGAAAATAATACATGCCTTGATTTTAAGTCCAATGGGCTTATAATCAAATGGGAAATTTCACGGGCGTAAAGCCCATGATAATTTCGACCTAGGGCTTTAAAATGGCTATTGTTTTATTGATTTTTTAATTAAATTAAATGGACCAATTGAGTCTATAAAAGGAGTGCTTAGAGAGAAGTCAAAACATAAGTTTGATAAGTCATAAGTAAGATTTTCTGATAGTTTTAGATTCTCTCTAAACACAAGTCATTTTTTCTAAGCCTCTTGATTAATTTCTCTTCTTCTCTCTGTATCTATCTCATGTGTTGAGAATTGCCCACACTAGTCTAGGTGATTCTAAGGTTACATTGGAAGACTGTGAAGAAATTAGAAGAACGATTCAGTTTCTTGATAATACTCTACGACAGAAAGGATTCAAGAGTTAGAGAAACTGAAGGAATGACTCTTTAATTCCGCTGCGTAAGTATTCTATTCATTGTTTCTCTTTGAATTCAATTTTAAAAACATATTTTAGGCTATCTCGTATTAATTTGTTTAATATTAGATATACATGAAAATAAATAAAGATCCCGTATAAGTTTTCCCAATAGGTTCAACGTTGATGATGGATCTTTAGATGTTCATGGGAAGCACTTCAAACTGGACAATAAAGTTTTTAGTGCTACCATGTGTGTTAATGATGGTGTTGAAGATTTACACAGACATGCTAACCCTGTTGAACAACCTTTTTACAAGAAAGGTGAGAAGAATACTATGAGTCTGTTGGAGGAAAAATTGAGCCTTCGTGAATTGGCTGACATGTCCTTTGTTCGACAATTCTTGTTGTTTTTAGTTAGTGTTTTTTGCTGCCTAATACATCTATACATGTTGCTCGGGAGGTCGAGGGTCCTATAATGTCCCTAACTAACATTGCCGCTGTTTGTCGTGTTAATTGGACGTCGATGGCATATATGCATCTATGGAAGAGCATTAGACAGTGTCACGGCAAACCAGTGAAGTTCATTGGAGGATACGTCTATTTTTTACAAGTAATATTTATTTTTTAGTCTCTTGCAATAATCTTGGCCTTGGTGAATGGTGCATAATAATTTTGTATGTCTGTGCATTTTGTAGGTATTTTACTGTCACTATATTGTTTGGAAGGAATGGTATGTAGATAGGTCCCTATGCCCTATAGGTGTTTGGTCTGACAATGATACCAAGGCTTTGCTTGACTGGGTAGAAGATGAAGGAGGTTTGAGTCGAATACAGTAAGCATGGGATAAAATTTGGTCATTTTTTTTCTTCGTTCTTATGATGGCAAAGTCTATAATATGTCAGAGTTAATAATGTTAAGTAATTGTTGTGCAGATCCCCATGTTAGAATTGCAAGAAGGGGTCGATCAATTGAAATTACTCGCCATGATATCGTCTTTGTGTGTAATGGTTGAATCTTTGGAGAAAAAATTGATTGCTAAGGAGAATGAAATCGATAAATTTAAAGAGGACATGAAGATTGAACTGGACATGAGATTTCAACGCTTACAAAGTTTGAGTACTCTGAATCGTCACCCCATTCAAATTGGAAATTTTAAAGACGAGATGAAATTGTATTTCAACAAGGGATTTGAACGATTACATCAAAGCTTGAATACTACCATAAGTTCAATGGTTCCCAGGCATGCTTCCCCCCATATTAGCAAGGAAGAGGCCGCTAAGTGTGTGCAGTTTGGGAAGTTGACTAAAGACCCAATCGAGCCAAGCATTTACTTGCATGAGAAAACGAACTTCTGCCAGCTTGCGATGACAATTGACCCCATGCTTTTGGAGTGCGACATAGGTCGTCCAAATGAGTTTGAAGATTCTTATAGAAAAGGTTCAATTTTTGATATTGAGAGGAGAAGGGGGTAATACATAATGATTTCAATGATCCTAAACCAACTGTTTTACCCTCGGACAACTACAATGATGATGTTGGGCCTAACAATGATATCCAAAACCTTGATGGTGTACTATCATGTTCAGGGAATGAGAAGATAGATTTTGAGAATGAGATTGGTTTGGAAGATGATGCTTCTAAAATTGGCATGAAAGTGAATGAGAAGGAGGACTTGGGTATTCAAAATTGTGAGGTTTTACCAGAAGATGTCATTCCATATGAAGCCAGTGTGTATGGTACCACAGACACTCCTGTTATTCACAAAATAGAGGACAATAACAACGTCAAGATCGATCCTACTATTCTAAGGAGAGACAAAGAGCTCTGCAAAATGGACAAATCATTTCAGGATATGATTCCTAAGTATAACAAAAGCAAAGGCAGGAAGATTGGTGCATTCAATTTGAAAGCAACCCTACCACAGTCCAAGTTCGAACTTGGACTTTTCTTGTTTGACTTTAGTTTGTCCTTGCGATATGTGATAAATTCTTATCTGAATAATTTTTTTCGCTATTGATATCACTATTTTTTTCCTTTGGTTCAATGATGTTAGGACACTTTGGTTCATTAATGAAGTCAATCATTTTAGAGACGTGTTGGTCGATAATGTAATGGGACAGTTGGAGCGGTGGTACTTTAGAAGCCTTAGAGCTGAAGCTGAGGTGGACATGAAGGTAAATACTGATCTATTTAAAGTTCACCTTTGTTGAAGTAACAAAATTATGATCATGTAGCACATTGCCCAAGTCTTTTTTTCTTCAATATGAAGAAGTTGAGAAAAATATTTGACACTTGATACTGCTTTACAAATTATTGATGCTTTTGGGTGTGTATTAAGGTATAGAGACACACCTGATAGTGTAATAGATGATGATGCTCAAACTTTGATTTTCCCAACCTATTGGCCCGACCTGGTATGTTGCAATATCAATTTTAATTTCTTGGGTTCAATATTCCATTTTTTGTTTTGAATTTGAAATGTTATTTCAATAAAATAACTTAAAACATCGATGTCATAATGGTGCATATTTTTGGGACACCGGCAACACTGGGTTTCTTGGTAGCCATGTAAATCTGGATATGTTGCTAAAGAAAGTGCAGAAGGTAGTTATATTAGACTTATTTTACCACTTAGTGCCTTCTCAAAGTGAGTTAGCTAATTAAGTGTTATTATCTTCTTGTCAGATCTTAGCGCCAATGAAGGATGTCGAAAACAATCATTGGATACTAGCCGTTCTAGACTCCAAGAAAAGTTGTGCAAGCATATGGGACTCAGTGTCTGGTCGATATAGGACACGGGTCAGGACCCATATACTAAGTGAGCTGGTATGCGTGTCTCCTGAGTATACTAATACTCTTGTCACATGTTGTTTTTCAGTATTTAATATACATATACTTATTTGATATAGTTAAAGACGCTTGATGTGTTGCTTCATATGACCATGGATAGTGCTCGTGTTGGTCGTCCCATTTTTTCCGTTTTTAGTGTAGTGCCCTCTGGTCAAGTACCTCAACAAGATAATGGTCATGACTGTGGTATTTTTGTCATGTAGTTTATGGAGTGGATTGTGGACGGGGAATCACCCCCGAAGTCCTATGTAAGTTTTTACCACTTAATTAATATTTTATAAACGCGTTATTAATTAAGTCCTGAAAGAGCAGTTTCATATTTTAGTTTTTCAGCACCTTGTTTTGATTTTGCAGAAAGTTGAGGATGCTGATAGACTTGACATTGCAATCGATATCTTGACCTGTGAATCCAATAGGCTTCGAATGGGAGTGAAAGATAACACAACCACTTATTATAAAGCTTGTTTAAGTAGCGTTGAACAATCCCCTAACTTAAAAGAACTGTCTTGTTATCCTCCAAAACCTTCGCCTGTACCTCCCATGCTATCAACCAAAAAGGCTAGAGACAAACAATGGTCCAAGCTGGGTAAGAGAAAAAGGAAGAACTGATTGAACTTAACCACCATCCGCCTGCCTTATACAATTTTGGTACTACTTTCATTTACCATTAGTCGAGGACATCAGTCAGTTACTTCAAACAGACAAGTTTACCAACACATATTTGGTGTTACTCTTTTATTATAACTATGTTATAATGGTAGGTAATAATTATTACCAGTAGTAACGTCAAACTCTTTTGTACTATACAACTTTCTTTTGGGTAGTACGTTTTTAATATGTCTAGTTTCATGCATAATCATAGCACTAATGGTATATATGCTTATGTTGTGTAGCTTACAAATTAATTTTATAAATTAATAGTAGGGCATCTTGTGCAACCTTTTTAAAACCAACTTTGGTTTCATTAAAAATGGGAAAACAAATTTCTTTTACAAAAGCTAAATTGAGAGTCGTTTACACACTCGGTGATTCGATCTACAAATAAATTTACTTAACATATAAGTTCACATATAAGATCATCTCTTACCTGACCTATAAATTTATCCAGCCTAACTAAACATTCTCACACTAATTTATAAAGAGAAATTTCATATACAAATAGACAAAATGAAAGTAAAATTCTTACCAAATATAGTACGGAAAATCACAACCCAAATTATAATGAGCATGAGTCTTTATATAAAGGTTTAGGGAGACCTTGAAGTACAAAAAATAGTTTTCACCAATAAAAAGTGTATGGTTTATTGAAAAATACATTCTTTTGAATGTCGGAAACTGAAATAAGAATTCCAATGTATATGCTATATAAACTTGAAACAGTTTCATTTCGACACCAACTATTTCGTAACCTCGCCCCATGTCACCCTCGAATTCGAGATGAAGTTCCAACACTGCTAATGTGTCACGCTCACAATGAACAGAGACTTGTAGAGGATCCCACCCAAAATGTAAGCTCAAATGTGGTCCTACTTCTTCAGGGCACGTGCACACAATAAGGTGGTGGTCGTCATTGGCTCTACTCTGTGGGCTTGGATTGAGCCTTCTGTTGGCTACCTTGCAAATCATTTTTGGGCTCCTCTGTTTTATACACAATTATGTATGTGCTTTGCAAAATTGCCACATTTGCCAGTCACCCGGAAAAAAAATTAAATCTTTCCAATCAAAAGTTTCGACATTAAAATAAAATATATTTCGTAGGTGCATCCATCAAATTAAAAACTTAATTACTTTAGTATTTGTTTACAACCAATGTTTCCAATCAAATCTTTCCGGTCACCCGGAAAAAAATTAAATCTTTCCAATCAAAAGTTTCCACATTAAAATAAAATATATTTCGTAGGTGCATCCATCAAATTAAAAACTTAATTACTTTAGTATTTGTTTACAACCAATGTACTCTTTCCTGTACATATAAGACCTTCACAAATCTGGCAGGGAAAATGAGCATAATGAAGGATGTCACAATATTTGAATTAAGCTCATAAAAAAAAACTAACAATATAGGTGACCTCCTTTGACTCCTACAGTGCCTGTAGTTAAAGAAATGGCCCAGTTTGGCATTCCATGATGATAATATGGAACTTCATGGAAATTATAATGGCAAGGCATTCGTCTCTTTAACTTTTAATAATGGTAACGTTTGCCTTTTAATTTTCAAAGTCAAAACAAACCACTTATTTATTTAGGCTTATACGAACAATAATCAAATTTATTCAAAAATATTTATTATTGGTACCATCCGAAACACAAGAGTTTGTACCAGGTGAGATTTTTGTACTGGATAATGTAACAAAATTCAGGGTTCAATCTTTGACTAAAAATTGATATCTTCATATTTTTTATTTTTTGGACATGATAAATGTGTATTAAGAAGGATGTCTCCTTCAATTATGCTTCACTTTGGTGGCCCCCACAGAAGAAATTACAAATGTAAGATTTGCACTAAAACCCATTGATTTGGCAGTGTATCCCACAAAATCAGGTACACCATGAAGAGTAAATATATTCTTGACATTGAGTACAAGCCCTTCTTATTTTGTACTAGGTCCACCCACTACTGCAATAGCTTCCTAATCTATTCATATGTGGTACGAATTGGAACAGTACAAGGTAAGGTTGCAATTCAACTACTCCAAATATTTTAAAAAAAATTCTAAAAAAAAAATCTCATCTTCAATAACTTATGACCTAGCAAAAATCTACTTTTTGTCTTCCTAATTAAAAATATAGGTCATTTTTTGACTTCGACCACTTAAAGACCACCCTAGAGTAGTCCTAAAACACCATGGTGTAGACTAATTTATAATTTACAATAACTTAGTTACAACATCTAACTTAAAGCAAGGATTTAACAAACAACAATAAGATTACCAAGTATTTCTAATTAACTCAATATTAAAAAAAATAACTGTACTGAGGTAAATAATATTTGTGGTTATCCCCTTCCATTATCCATGAACATCTCATGGCTGACAATGTTAACTACTCTTTGCTCTAGGTATTCTTGGTATCGATTTATAGCCTCCTCCATCAGGTGGTCGATCACTTGCGAAAGTCGTTCACAATCTGTCTTCCACTCCTCATATGAGTACACTGCATCACGGATCAATTCTTGTAGCTTGTTCATCTTCTCACCAAGCTCTGACTCCAATTGCAATATCTTTTCTTTCATTGACTTGTTGTGTTCCTCCAATAGGTGTTTGTCCTGATTGATTGAGAAAATCTCGTGCTTCTTCTCGTGTAATGTCGTCTTTAGATTATTAATGTATTCGATTGGGTCAGGTGGGAGGGTTGTGAGTCTATACTGATTGCACTGTTCCAAATCTAGGGGATCTGCTTCTCCCCATCGTAAGTCGGCTACCACCTTTACATTGCACAAATTGACAGTAGAGTAAGAATCCATAACCAATTCCTGCAACCAAAACAAAAATAAATAAATATCAATACATTGATATTTGGTTCTAAAATTAAATTCTTTTTATCAAGTGAGAAAGGTTCAATATAGGGTCTATTCCTACTACCTGCTCTATATCTTCTAATGATGAATCTGATGACACATCTCAATTATATCCATTACGTGGGTCCATGTGTAGTACCACACTTCTTATAACACATGTAACTTGTAAAGGGGGAGAAAGATACAACACATAGAACCTTATTAGTACATTGCTTGGGTGGACCCTACTATGTTTGCCTCCATGTGGTCTTATTGATATTTTAGTTTAATGATGGAACGACCAATTTTATATAATATGGGGTCCATAAGGGCAGCCTTTTAAAAAAAAAAAGTTAATGGTGTGCTGATTACTGTGGAAGTAAGTAAGATGTACGAACAAGTAAACATGTGATTTATTCAAGTAACTGACTTATTACCTGCATGTTATCACCTAATTCAGATCATATGCAGTATATGGTGCCTCATTTATTGATAAATCAAATATCATTACCAAGTATAACTTGTACACAAGTTACCATATACTAGCATGCACTACATGAACTCCATAGGCCATAAGTTATATATAAATATACGTGTAGCCCTTGTGTTATGTTCACCTTTTATCTGAATCGTATTCCTCTCTCCTTATTTCAGTTTTAGTTTTCTATCTACCATGGATCATACACCTCCTGGAGATGGTAATGTATTTGGCTGCCCATACTTTGATGAGTTACGACTAGAGCAAATGGAATACATCAACTACATATTGCTGGAGAACGTGAGGTTGGAAATCGAGCGGAGTGAGTTCGAGAATATGTACAATGCCACAAACATGCAGTACTCTACTCTAAAGTCAAAGATACATATGCTAGAAATGGCCTTAGGGGTGATGCTGAAGAAGTCCATGGAAATGGAAAGTAAATGGAGAAAAGACCTCCAAGCCATGGTTGTCACGATCGAGGAGCTCCGAATTAGGTACATGGCAAAGAATACAACTAATGTCCCAAGTCAGAAGCCACCCACACAGTAGTTATATATTTATAATTTTATATTATGTGCGTTGTAGTAGTGTGTATGTGTTATATTTGATTTCAGGTCCATGGCTTGAACAACCACACTAGTAGGATGTTCTTTTTGGCTTCGTAACTCCTTTTGTTATTGGTCTGTTTTAATGAGTTCACAAAACTCTTTTCCTTGATGTGTAGGACCATTGTAACTCTTGTCCATGGTCAATGTTTACTTCTTCCTAATATATGATGTCATGTGACTACTTTAAGTATTTAATGTGACTGTTTGTTATGAAGAATCATGTTTTTTTGTTATTTTATGTTTACTTACTCAAAATAGCATCTAACCATTGAATGAAATGTTAAGTCAAACTTTTAAAATCTCACTTATTACTTATTACCAACATAATTTATATAAATTACTACTAATACATTTTTCAACTTATTTACTAAAATAAATACACCCAATACATCAGCCTGTCTAATTCAAAGAATTATTAATGCCAGATAACGGGTCACAACAAACCACAACCATCTCATTAAATGGTGAAGAAAAATTGATATATAGGTGTCACATGCGTGAACTCAATCTCAAAAAACACTAGCTTAACCCATTGCTCTGATTTTTTTTTTCATGCAGTGTGATAGGAAGCCCCGTTATTTTTTATGCTTCAGTTGTACTCGTAAGTTGTTCAAGATAAATTAAGAGGTAAATGTCACCAACTTTCATCAAAAACCATTGCCGCATAAAACACTTACTCATGTTGGTTTTGCTTTTTTTTTTCCAACATTACACTTTCATTACTCTTATACTTTTCCACTTTTAGGTTATCATATTTTTTATTTTCGATAACTAAATATATGATGAAAATGCCATTTTCGTTGCAGTTTTTCTAACTAAACCAATGGTTTGTTCATGAGCAAATGCAAAAATGTTAAGCTACGAAGATAATGTATTCATGACACACATGCATTGAACTACTCTCTTAATTTTTTATACATAAATCACCACCTCTCTTGTTGCAGGATGTTCTCAAACCCTATTTCCAGGATTTACCATCCATCCTCCACTCAGTTTTAAGGCGCCAAATTATAGCCTGAGTCTGGAATAGTGTCCTCAATATCCACATTGAAGATTTCATGGGGCCACATTGAGATACAGGTTAGAGTTCTCTTACTGTTCCCATACTTTTGTTCAATCATCACCTATGCGAAAAGTGAGTGTCCACTTGATAATGTGCCAAACCATTACAAATTTTCCTCTGTTTTGCATATAATATCTTTAAAAACCATACATTTGTAGCGTAAATTGAAGAATCACCCATTATTAAGGGTTAATGAATTTATTCTCATTCACTGTTTCCTAGATCCATAGGTAGTGTTTTGGCAGGAATGTAGTGAACACAATGGACCTTTCACAATGCTAACTATACATATATATCTTAGTTCCTTAAGTGAACTAGTCCAAGAGAAAATATACCCCCACGTACTACTATCTTCATTCCTACCATTACCAAACCATGTCACCCTCTAAGTTATGCGTGAATCTATTCCTCGATGATGTTAAGGTGAAAACAGAGATTGAATCACCAACCAAACAATTTTCAATTCCCTTCCTTGTTCAGTCCATACCCACTCCACCTCCATCCACCAAAACTAGTGAAATCACACCCCAGCAAAATTGGTCCTTAGTAAGTCCAGGGGACACAATCTCACCAACTCAGGGAGGGAAGAAAACACCAAGGGACGTGTTTAGAGGGAAGTGTAAAAACTGCTTGGAAAAGGACTTGAAGATTGAGAAGCTAACGACTTTAAAAAATGTAGTTGCTAAGAAAGGCAGCACTTTAAGGATGAATTCAATGGACATTAGTTCTTTCCTTTTTCAGCAGTGCCAAATCATAGATCATGTTGGTTCCATGGTGAAACGCCAAGAGACACTAAGTAGTGAGTTATGTGTTGAAGCTAATCAATCACCAAATAACACAGACATCATCTTGTTGGATTGATCTTTTCTAAGTGTAGTGCTTTTTGTTATGTGTTAGTACCTTAGTACATTGGACTACTATGACTCCCATCTTCATTTTGTAGTATGTTTAAGTCCATGTCCCCTTTCTTATTAATTCTTGTAAGCAATTTCACTTAAGCTTAAGTATCTATCACCTCCAGGTACTGAGATTACCATAATCAATGGTTTTCGGTAATGGAAGTACCGAGTAAAGGTCTTTTGAAGTCATGTCTTAGTTATGTGGTCCTACTGATCAATGCCCTTAAAAGTTTGATGTATGTACTTCATATTATGCATTGTGGACTCGGCTCAACTATGTTATTGAACTCTCTTTTTCAAACCCTTTGTTTTAATTTTACGTGGCATAACAGAGAATGGGGTCCACCTAGATAGATCAACTAAATGACCACCAAAAATGGTCATTTTTTAAAAATTAGAAGGACCTCTATTTCTATTGTTTTACAATAGCTATACACTAAGGTCAAGTAAAAGATATCTTTGGCATGTAAACATAAGGATAGCTGTCCAATAAAATAAGTACATAGTATATTTACCTCATCCACCATATTAACTTGAATATTAATTACTCTACACATAAATAACTCGTTCTTTGAGCCATTGAAATGCTAGGTCAAACCCTTCAATAATAAATATTGTATATAACATGTCCCATGATGTAATTAAATAAAATATGTTATTTGTCCAAAATATACGAACATGAAAATAAAAATTTGGTCAGTGTGTTCATTTACATCTTTTTGGTTTTTTATTAATTATTAAGAAAAACAAAAGAAACCACCAACTGTAGCTTGTTGCTTCTTGGATTTACCAACCTTAAAGTGCTCATTGATTACCATATCAATTATTAATTTTTTTAATTATTCAGGTAGACAAATACAAACGTAAGAAATGGAGAATAAAATGGGCACAACACTTGCACAACTTCAAATCTACAATAAGCAACCACATGATCTGTCAAAAGAAGGCAAACACCTCCAAAGTCTCGATAAATGGGAATAATTTTTTTTTCTTTCTGAATACTCAAAATGGATGGGGTTTATTGTTCGCAAGGAATATGTTCGACGCAACCATGAAAACAACGCATGGCAACGGAAAAGGGTTTGCTCAAACTGAGGTTTTCTTCGCGACAAGTGGACATACCTTCTAAATCGTAAGAAAAAATCGAGACCTATCACAAGAACAGAGTGTCTCACACTTCTACGCGTGAACTTGGATTAAACAAAAAACAATTGGGTGGAAAAATACTTCAATCTAAAACATAATCATGAGTTAGCTTCGAAAAGGGAATTGCACTTCTTGCAATCTAATCGGGCCATACCAGAGTCAATTGGATCCCAGGTAATGTCGATGTGACGATCAGGTATACGCACCTGATACATATTCAACCACTTAGCACAAGAAAGAGGAGGACGTGAGTATGTTCCCTTTATGAAAAATAGGATCTTTATAATCGGATTGGTCACCAAATACTAGTTGAAGATGAAGAACAAACTGACACTGAAGGAGCATTGGGGTACTTGGAATGTCTGGGCCGCCCTGATGCTGACTCTTTTGAGACACACACAATTGATGTAGAAAATAGGTTGGCAGACCTATTTTGGGCTGATGGTATTTCTCGTCGTGATTATGCTTGTTTTGGGGACATTATGGATTTTGACACCACCTATAAGAAGAACTCGTACAATAAGCCCCTGATTATCTTTGTTGGGTTGAATCACCATTACAAGACAATAGTCTTTGCAGTTGCTTTGCTATACGATGAGACCAAGGAGACATATATTTGGGTTTTAGAGGAATTTCTAGAGTGCATGAAAAACAAACCACCTTCTGTGGTGGTCACCGATGGTGATCATGCTATGGAAAAAACAATACAAAAAGTTTTGCCAACTTCTATTCACCGCTTGTGTTCTTGGCATCTTTAGAATAATGTAGCTATTCATGCGCCTCATCCTGTTTTCAAGTCCAAGTTCAATGAACTACTTTATCAATACTGTATCGAGGAAGATTTTGAGGATACATGGAAGAGCATGGTTTCAGAATTCGAATTTGAGGATAGTCGATGGACAACAACTACCTACAATAACAGGAGGAGTTGGGCAGAGTGTTTCCTACGAGGGAATTTCTTTGGGGGACTAAGAACTACTCAAAGATCAGAGTCAATTAATTCCTACTTGTCCCACTTCTTGACGAGCAAACTCAAAATTAGAGATCTGGTTGGCCAAGTAGACAAGGTCATACAGAGTATTCGTCACACAGAACAGGAAGATGACTTCATCAGCAACCATAGTATGCCACAATTACCATTGAACGTCCTCCGATAGTACTATGAATAGGTGGCTTCGATTTTGACAAGGAACATGTACAGAAAGGTCGAGGAACAGATCATGAGTGCCCTGGCTTACTTAGTGGACTCCACCAACGTATCCATTGACTTTAGGTTTTACTCACTGATGCGGTTTCCAAAGGGACTTGTACAAAGTAGAGTGCGCTACCATATTGCCGATGGTCATATAAACTATACATGTATGTTGTTCAAGTCAGATGGAATTCCATGTCGACATATATTTTCAGTTATGAAGCACCTCAACATACCATGCATTCCTCATTCTCTTTATAAGGACTGATGGAAGAAGGATGCGAAAAACATGATTGGGTTAAACATTTTACCCCACTCAAGGGTGCCACCGGATGTGCTAGTTTGTACAAGATGGGGATCTTTAACTTCGCGTTTTAATGAAATGGGATACTATGCCACAAAACAGAGTGAAACTTATGAAGAGGCAATGAATGAAATGTCACGTATGGAACAAAAATTTAAGTCAATATCAGTGGAGGTCGAATTTGTAGACCAAGTTTCAAATGTGGCTCCTACTAACGACCCCGATCACCCTGCCAACAGAGTAATCCGAGACCCAGCTGTGGTAAGAACAAAAGGGAGGGAACCAAACAAATCAAAATCAAAAGAGAAGGACACAGAAAATGGGAGATCCAGGAAAAATAGGTGTCGCAACTGCTACAAGTTAGGGCATAATAGGGCTACTTGCAAATTTAATCCCGCAACTCACACAATAGAAAAATATTACGAACTTTCTTGTAATAGTCTAGCCACTGAAGCAGAACCATGGCTAGATCTCATGCAGTCTCAATCGAGCTTCGCCAGAGACAACAATCTCCAATTCCATCAGTGGTACAGTGATATTCCCTCTAGTTCTAATATTGGGCCTAAGTAGGACAATAATAGTCACCTCATCTAAGCATTTTGTTATAGTAGTGTTATAGTAGTGAGAAAAGTAAAGCTGCACTAGCATTCTAGTTCATGAATGGTCCAGTTGTCATTTTAATTACATCCCATATGTAAATGAATATGTTATATGTTTCAATGTTCATTAGTAACCTAATGCGAGTACCCATTGGTTGCCGATATTTTTAAACAAAAAAACTCTATCACTCCTCACACACTTTGAGTGATTGAGAAATTGTTCTTTTGACTTAACTTACACTAGCGTACCACCCACTATTCATGTGTTTGAAGAGCTTCATTAATAGTTAATATTTAAAATTGCGCCACCTGATATTAAGGTTTACAAGTTATATATAATTGTGTAAGTTGTCAGTTTATCATGTATCTTCTACAGACCTATGGACAGTAGGGTCGTAATAGGTGTTCATTTACCTAAAACTAGCCATGATGTCTATTAAGCTAATCTAAGTTTATTTGGACTACAACTATTTTGTACTCAATACCAAACATAAAAATAATACATAAAAAAGACTCATTTGTCAATATTAAGGATGTATCTGCAAAAACTAAAGTCCTTGGAATACATAATTAAAAATTATTAATAAGGGTAGTCCCACTTTTGTAAGCTTAAACAGTAGTCCAAACAAAAGTCCCAGTTGAAAATATAATAGTCTGCCACTACAGTAATTGGTTACTTAATGCAAATAGTCATAGCCCTACAAAATTTACAGCCAATAATTAAGTCATTAACATAGGTTCCTCATTCACTGGAAGTTGAAATGAAAAAAAATAAACAAGTCCACTAGCCTTGTTCTCAATCTTCAACAAAGAATCAACAACCTATACGCCCTACAATTTCTCTCGAATACCTTCATCATGTTCGTCGATCCACTGGAACATCACGTCCCACTATATTCTTCACTTTCATATGAAGATACTCTTCGTATTTACTAACCGCTTCCTTCTTGAGCTCCTCCACTGCTTGGGACATCTGTTGATACTCAGCCGTGAGAAGACCCGACCGAAGTTCCTCTAATTTCATCGTCTTAACTTCCACCGCTGCTTCCAATTCCATGATCCTCTCTTTTAGGGAATTGGTTCTTTGTTTCAACATACGATTATCAAAATTTATATAAAAAATTTTGCTTTCCTTTTGCTCCAATTTCTCATGTAGATCATTGATGTAATGTATAGGCTCTGGGGCAGGCTTGTTACTCTATAGTGAGTAAACTCTTCCCACTTCAACAGGTCTAGATGTTGTCGGTCGAGCTCGGGGAACACCTGAATATTACATGAGTTAATTGATGAATCAGAATCCATTGCCAAGGTCTAAAAATAGAGTTCAAGATAAATATGTTAAACTGAGAAATCAATATGGAAGAGATGCGATTTTGAAGATTGGAGTACATGATCATTTATTGTGCAATAGGGACGGTATAGATGATGTGGGACTGCAATATCTATAGGGTATGGACAAGTGATACTTCAGTAATTGGAAGTGCCACCATTTTTGTTGTATTTGAAGTCAAGAAATTGGTCCCCACCCATTATTTGGTTGGACTATTCACCACACTTACTAAGTACACCAATAATAATGGCTGAAATATTTGGAATTCCATAACAAAGTGAATATCTAAGACCACTGAAACAAAATTCTTTTGTTCACCTAACATGTCCCATTAATAAACTAGTTCACTATCATTTACTTGATTATAATTTGAGCATATGAACTATTTAACCTTACATGTATATTTTCAGTATCTATATGATGGGACGTACTCCAAACTTGTGGTTAACATAATATTTATCTTTTACACTATTTGGCACATCCATTTAAATCAAAATCAAGTCCCTAAGCTTAAATTTACTTTCCATACACCAATAATTTTAAATGGAAATGTGGTGGCACGTGTTTTTTCCATGCATGGGATTTGTTTTTATTAACAAAATTATTTTTTGATGGATTACTCTATATAATACCCAAAGAACTTGCAATCCCCACTAACTGCATGCACGCAAACAACACAAGCATCCCATTCCCATTTTCTTTCTTACTCCGAGAGGTTAATATCAGATTTTCCCATAGGAGAATGTGATGGCAATCTCCAACAAAGATTCAAAGGAGGTGCAGGATGTGAACATTTATGAATTTGGCTCAACGGCCGATGAAGGCGTGAACTCAATCTGGGATAGTAGCAGGAATGCCTAACTTCTTCATGTACCCGAGTCATGGAACCTTCAAGTGACCGAAGTGGCACCAGGAATGAAGTTAACTACACTGGGTCCTTGGGAGGTTGTTCCAAAACCGGTGTACAAAGAACTAGAGAAGACAAAACCATTAGACGCTGATCGTTTCATTCATGAAGAGATTCAAAAGTTTGATGAGGCTATGAAGAATGCACAATTAGTTCGTGCAAAAATTGAAAAGAAAGGATTGAACTACAAGAACATTGGTGAAATGCAAGACGCAATAAACACTATGGTTCGTTGCTTCCAAGAGTTGGAGGACATCGAGTTCTAACAACAGTGAAGAAGCAAAAGCTTAAGATGTATGACGAACTAATTGAATGTTGTCTATGTGGTTTATCACCTTTTCTGTTTTAGTTGACCTTAGTATGTCATTATCCTTAGTATTTGGTTTATCACCTTCTTTATCCTCTCCCTTTTTCCATTACTATTTGTCAAACATTCAACCACTTATAATTTATTTTTTATTGCTAAATATAAATCTAACTAACCTTTTGTCAAATATATTGGCAAAATTAATTAATGTTAAAACTGTTGTACAATCTATAACATTTTTTTATTTTAGTTTAAAAAACAAATTAATGTTAGTGTCAAATATATTAGCAAAAATAAGTAATGCTAAAATATTCTCCCATGCATCTATATATATATATATTTTTTAAACACAACTTTAAAAAAATTATAACTTTGTTTCTACCACATAATATATTCTCAAACCATGTGAATAATATCTCAAACTTAATTATGGTAATTCACTTATCCCAACATTAAAGAAATAAAAAAAATCAAATATGTCCAAAGAAACTTAATACACAATCATAATATATCAATTTTAGTTATGTGCTACTTGTTTCGTGTTATGGATAACATCATTTAAATTACTTAACACATCATTAAAATTGCTTAGAAGCAACACATTGTTTTTATGAACCATAGACATATCTACTTATTATGAAACTTAGGAGTTGAATAGTCATGGTTTATAATGCATGTTTGGTAGCACTTTATTGCAGTTGGCATTATTTGACAAATTCTTCTTAAAAACATAGCGCAATGGTTTAACCCAAGCCGATTTAAATTAATTATGCTACTAAACTATTTTTGATAGACCACCAACATAAGCAAAATATGTCGAGTAAAATGCAACTACCATATTTAAGGGTCAACATCCAACTCCATGCTTTGTCTAGTCGGCTGTTAGTTCCTTGAGCAGTGTATGGTATAGTGATGCTTCTACATTAGGTGGCTTCTAGACTCCTAAGTTTAGTAGGCGGGTAGTAGCTACTCATTTGGCTAAAAAGAAATATATTCGTATGAACCTAACTTGACCTTGTAATATTTTAAACTAATAATTCAAATTAAGGTGTAAACATTACTTTGTTTCTCCTATATGAGTATGAGGGCCTGCGTACGATACTTACATTCCCTGAACCTGAGCAATGAACAAGTATAAGCATAATTACTTACACTTTGTTTAAGCAACTAAAATACAGTTAATTAAATTAAGATAAATATGTTGCAATAGAGTTGATCATCATCATGGATAGAACTATTAAGATAAATATGTTACAATAATCGTAGTCAACTTAATAAATTATGATTTGCAACAAGTTTTGATATAATTGGTCACCTAAACATGCCAATTGCATCTCAACGCATCTCTAACTTGAACAAGGAAGAACCACCTGTACATGAAACAACAGAGGTGATCTTCATCATGGACATCCATCCATTCTCACATCACGACCCATGATTTTCTTCACTTTCAGATCTAGATACTCTTGGTATCTGGTAATCACTTCTATCTTAAGTTCTTTGAAAGCGTGGGATACCCATTGATAATTAGGCATGAAACAACTGAACCTATGATCTTCAAATTCCTTGGTCTTCTCTTCCACCTGGGCTTCCAATTGCGATATCCTATCTTTCAATCAACAGTTCCTTTGTTCCAACCCACGGTTCTATAAATTTATAAAGAATATTTTGCTTTCTGTCACCTCCAATTTCTCATGAAGATCGTTGATGTATTGTATAGGTTCCGGTGGCAGGGTTGTTATCCTATAATGAGTGAGCTCTTCCCACTCCGGCGGGCCTGGTTGGGGCTATTGTACCGTAGGGAGAACTGGACGATTACACGAGTCTATTGATGAGTCAGAATCCATTATATTGCACATGCAACGATAGTTAAACAGGAATATATTAGATTTAAACAAAAATATTCATGCAAATAGCTTTGGCGGGAATTTGAAAGTAGTGAACTTGATTTTATGAGTATGAGGGTTTGATGAAGAACGTGTCTGAGGTAGGATGATGGTACCAATCTGTACCCTATGCGTAGGGTCTATTTTAAATAGTATATTGAAAGTATAGGATGAACATGTGGCATAGTGATTGAGTACAACAATAGGAGAAGTGAATTTGTTCAGTTCATTATATCTTGAACATTTTCCAGCTGTAATCTTTTGTTCACCTAACATCCCACATAATGTGTTGTGTTAACCAATGACCTCAACAATTTAAACAAGTGAGAGGATATGATATATTTAGCCTGCCATGATATTCTATACTTAGGTCATGGGGGATAAAACGTACAACATAAATATGAAAAAAGAATATGTATTTTTGGTAATTAAACAAACTCCACATTATTCCAACTTATTGACCATGCATCCCATACCTGATAAAGGTCTTTAAGTTGGTCTTGAAAAACTCTAGTTATATATGAATGTTGAACTACTACAAGCCCGAGTGACTGGAGGCCAAAAATTAAATTCAGACCAAAATATTTAAATAAACAATTAAAAATAATCATTTTATAGTGTGATACAAGTATTTTTTTTAACTTTGTTTATATTTTTAATTGAGTGGGTTAGGATGTAATATATTTTTACTCATTGTACTAAAATTCCTAATTATATAATTATTTGAAATACTCAAATTTATTTGATATAAGTTTAGAACTTGCGCATTGAATTAGATAATTAGTTAAAAACAATCTGGTACGTTTAAATATAAAAAAAATGATAATGATTTTTAAATGTAGGTTTTAGGTACAGAAATACTCTTGAATATATATATATATGTATGTTTGTAATAATCATACTGGTAATTTCAGCAACACTAAAGTATACATGAAAAATTGTTTTAGCTTTTGTTGATCAAGATTATTAATTGTAGTAATAAAATATTAAAAGTTTATTTTTATGGCTCAACACTTACTTTATCAATATTCGAACACTATTTTCATAGTTTATCATGATCTTGTATAAAATGAATATATTAGACAAAATTAATCATACTACTAAAGTTAGATAATGTAAACTTTTAAGGGTCGAGAGGTGAAATTTGTGACTTTAGTGACTAATCGATTATCAATTTGGTATTTTTTTCAAGATACTAAATACAATAGACTCATTTTAGAGAAAATTAATCGCATGATTAGGCTCTTGATGATTATGATCACTAATGGTACTAGTAAAGCGTCGAACAATTGATTTTCAAAGGTCAACGCATGAAATTAACGACTTTAATCACAAATTAAACACCCATTTGCTATTTTCTCATCAACAACCATAAAGTGGACACATTAGAGACAAAATCAACCATACTAATAAGCTTTTGTTGATTATGAACATAAATCATACCACTAAAGTTCAAAATTTTTTTGGCTTCCATGCAGTTTATGAGTACAATTAGTGACTAAAAGTCACTAATAAACATTCACTAAAGTATTTAATCATGGTTATGAACAAAATAGACACATTAGTCACAAATTAAACTGTATGATTAAGCCTTTGATGTACAAAATTAATTATTGTACCACTCAATTATCAACAAATTGACTTTTATGGGTCAACAAGTTTGAAATCAACCACCAATTTGTTACCTTCTCATGATCTTACATCATTTCTTACAATCCATGGTTGTCCTTTATTTGAAAGACAAATCCACACTCAGGACCAGGAGTAGTAGAACTATCGGGGGTCTTTTGTTTGTTTTTTTTTCTTCTTCTGGTTATTAGGCTTTCGCCCCTACCTGATCCCACAAATGGGGATACCATTGCCCGGGCTTCCTGCCATATGACACTCTCACTCCATGTCTCATCTCTCGCGTCCTTTATAGCAAGGGCCTTCCCTACTGCCTGAGCGTAGGTAGAAACCTCATGTACTGAAGCGATCCTAACGCTCTGGGCCATCCCAGAGTTGAATCCTCGAATGAATCATTCCTTCCAGGCTACATCTGTCTTGTTCTGGTTTCTAAAGGCTTCTAAGGTATTAAGTCTATCCTCTAGCAAAATGACCACTATACCCCTGCCTTACAACTCTCCCATCAAAGCCCCACAAGGGCAAAACAGTCTTTGTGTCCCATTTCCCACTAATCCTCAAATATTCCTATAAATTCCCAATTAATCCTGACATACCCAAATAATCACTAAATAATTACCCGTTACCTGTTAAATACCAAATATACGCTAAGTTCCCCAAAATACCCCTAGGCTCACCCAGAGCCGGGCATTAGACCCCGTTGTGACTATTCCGCTAATCCGCTTCGTCGGATCACCTCGAGCCAAACATCGCAAATATATCCACATAATAATGTGATCCTCAATCATTTAACACATATAATCAGATTTATACCCTCAACGGGTCAAAATTACAGATATGCCCTTATTAACAAGAACAGGCCCACATGCATATTTAATACACATAAACATGCACATATGTTCATATTACCACGTAAATCATGTATGCCACATAGTCACACATTTATTAAATTAATTCCACATAATAAATCCAATTATTCCCTCCAGGCACCGTAAACAAGGCACTCAGCCTTAATAGTAAATCTGGGACGTTACAGACTTAGTAACTAAGTCCCTTTAGTAGTACGAAACCAAAAGAAACTCTCAGCAGCACCTCACACACACACTCTCTCTCTCTCTCTCTCTCGTTTCTCTCTCTACCTCTTGGAGCTTTGGAGGAGTTGGATCATTTTTTAAGGGAGTTAGCTTGGAAACTTAGGCTTCAAGTTGGGGATTTGGTTAGGAGCAACTCAAAGCTTGAATTACACAATTGAGGTAAGGTTATGCTCTGTTTTTTGATGAATTACATGTAGTTGTTTAAGTTTTAGCAGAGTTTTAAACAAATGGCTGGGATTTTATTTGGGTTAGAGATTGGGTTTGGTTTTTGATATGTTTGTACTGCTTATGATGTGCTGTTTAGTGTTTTAGACTCATTTGGGACCTTGGTGAAAGTTTGGGACGAGATTTGGGAGTTTTAGCTCGAGGAAAAATGGTGGAAAACCAAGTTTTTCTAGGTTTCTGTAAGGGCGCCGCGGCGCTGTTCTTCCAAGACGCAACCCTAGGCCATTTTCAGGGGCCTTAATTTTGTATATTTTAGGGCATAGGCCCAGGGCTCGGGGGATGATTTCACCTCCCCGTGTGGGGGAATTGGAGGTCCCGGGAGCATGAGATTGGTCCCAGGTTCAATTATGGAATCGAATGGTAATGAGAACGTTATTTGTGGGTTGTGACTAAGTTACCGCTAGGGCTTGGGAGAAGATTGTTCTTAGGAGTCCTGTTTGCTTGCTCTTGGGCCAAAGGTAAGAAAACTGCACCCAATGCATGATGTACGTGATTAGGGCTTGACCCGATTGTTAAATATATATATTTGATTAGGACTTCGACCCCTATAATGTGTATGATTATGATTATGCTTGTGATTGTTTGATTAAGCATGCTGAATGCTCTGTATCTATATAATTGTTACATAATGTATGTCTGATTGCATTATCTGACTGAGAAAGGCTGTGAGTAACAACCTTGAATTGTTTCCTACTCCAATCCCAGCTTCAATCCTTCAATTCTCAAGGTTGACTTTAATCAAAGAAAGCAAAGCTCCAAGGCACACCAAGGGAGGGAGAGAGCAAAACAAGAGAGAGAGAGAGAGAGAGAGAGAGAGAGAGAGAGAGAGAGAGAGAGAGAGAGAGATGTTTTCCTTTCTTCTGAAAGGTTCCAAGTGACTAAGTCACTCATTAGAAAGGAAAGGACCAAAATACCCCTTGCCCACTAATGTCCTCTCCAATGCCCTCAAGGACAAATGAGTCATTTACCACTTTTCCTACTAATCATAATTAACGCCTCACAATTCCTGCCATCTTCAATATACTCGAATAAGCACTAAATAATTTCCCATTACCCCATAAATCCTGGTAACGTACTAAATTACTAAAATACCCCTAGACTCACCTCAAGCTGGGTATTTGATCTCATTATGACTAAACCGCTAACTTGCTCCCTAGGATTGTCTCGTGTCGTATAACCCAAATATATCAACATAATAATGTGGTGTCAATCATAAAATACACATATATTCAAATATGCCCTCAACGGGCCAAAATTACAAAAAATGCCATTCTAATAAGAAACGGGCCCACATGCATGCTTAATACACCTAAACATGCCAATATAGTCATATTATAATACAACTGACATAATCCATATAATCATGCATTTCATCACATGATAATGCAATTAAATCAATTATTGCCCTCCTAGCCCCCTAATTATGGCACTAAGCCTTATTAGGGAATTCAGGGACGTTACAGATCTGATCCTCACAGTAGCAAAACTTGTGTTTTATATAATTTTTTTAATTATATTTACTGTAATATATGTTATTTTATCAATCATTTAGTAATATTTTTGTGGGGCACTCATTTACTAATCTATATTTTCAACATTTGAAGAGAATATATTAATTTATATATTCAATGGGACCTATGTATTTTTCAAAAAAAATATTATCTTATAAATTTAGCGAATTATTACTTCACGACATAATCCCCGACTCGAGACCAGACAACAATATAATTTAAGTGAGTTGATTAATTAATCGGGTATGAATTTCTAGATATTTTACTATATATATAAAAATATATACATGGTAATAAATTATAATAATTCTTCATGTCGCCATTTAGAAAATAAAATTATACATCGTAATAATTGAAATCATAATCAAAATATTTAGTTTAATTATCTTGGAGATTAATCCTTCTACTAATTTATTTTAAATGTTGTTGGAAATGGTATTTTTGAAATACAAAATTATTTTTTCGGTGTACCATATTGGGTCCATTACAAAAAAAAAAAAACATATGTATACCATATTAGGCCCATTAGAGCCCGAACTCTTCGTAAGACTCCAAACTCCAAAAATGAAAGCATCGGCAGTCTGCCATGTGACTTCAACATTCTCAATAAATAAATTTTCAAAAATAATTTAATGCAAAAAATGTTTGTTTCAAGCAATACATTTCTTATGTTAGGGCAATGTCGTCTGTTACATTATAAGGAGGTATGTGATTCGATAGCTCCACACAGTAGCCATCATTCCCTAGGGTCTAACAACTAAGAGAAACTATTCAATTTGTAAACACCTCAGGCCATTCATTATGTTTAGTTTAGTTAGCCATTTCTAAAGCCTACCCATTTCCTATTCTCCATCTTCAGAAAGAGTTATCCCAACAAAAGAAAAATATGAGATTGAAGAGCTTGGCAACCCACCGACGAAGAAATGCCGGTGAACGATAGGAGGAGGAAGGTGAGCCGTAGTCGCCTGGATTGGTGGTCTGTCAAATGATGGCAGAGAAGAAACCCCGTAGAAGGCCAGGACAAGAAGTAGGTCCTCCACTACCGAAAGCCCAACCATCGGAAGGTCACTATATGACACAACCTTGGCCCAAGCGAGGTCAAAAGTTTATTCTTTTTTTTTTAAACCAAAAAAATGTAGTTATAGGTGTAATAAGTAGTAATCTGGTGTTTGAATGACCTTTTTCACAGTGCTATTTAAGCCTCTCCAATTATTCGCAACTTTTTTCTTTTAATTTTTTCGGTGTAATGAAGGAAGACCAAGAAGAAATGAATTTGCTGCGTTTGAAGGACCATCTGCTCCAAGGACCAAATGAAATTCCTCACCGGTGACCATATCGTCTTTCAACTCAGAGGTTTCAGATCTAGAGATGATCATGAGCCGAACCACTTCCCCAAATCTGACTTTCAGCATGTTGTTTAATCTGCATAGTGATGTGGAGGAAATCAAGAACAAAGGGTGTTGCCATTGTTCTAATGACAAATCAAGGGAGAATCATACCGAAGTTCTTTCTCCATCTCCACCACATTGGCCCTCTAAGACCAAGTAAGCCATGTCCGAAGAAGATTGCTTTTGTGTACTGTCTAGTGATGTTTAATCAAGTGAAATCCTTTTACCTTATGCCTGTTTTTGAAAAGGGAAAAAAGGTTTAGTTTATATCTTTTATCAGGTTGTAGTTTAAACATGTATTACAGAAAACATCCTCATGTGAAACTCTTCAAATCGGTTCAAATTCTAAATGTAAATAAATTTTGTGTTGTTTATGATTTCGATTACATGCTTCAATTAACACTTTATACAAAATTAATTTCTTATTGAATAACAAAATGAAATTATATTAATATCATAAACTGGACATATCCTTAATTGAATCAACCCTAAATTTCACCCTAAAAAACATGGTTATGAAACAAGACAGAAAATAGTTATTTTGATCAAATATGATAGTGAAAATGAATTTGAATTAAATTTATATTTAAGTTTATCAACTTATGCATCTGTAGTTTAGGGAGGATGACATACGACATACACCATCCTACATAGAATGCATGAGAAAATATTTGGTTCCCACCCTGCCATGGGATTAAGCTTTGGAGGATGCAAGACAAACTTAATACCAAATACATATACGGACTTTTAATATCAGCTAAGAATCAACTTTTAATTGTACAAATAGATTGCTATTCTATGGCGGCATAACTTAACTTAGTATGCTGGATCTTTCCTATATTACTTATGAATGAGGAAGGCAACTACAACAAAAATTGGGCCATAAAAAATTAATTGCTATGTGGTAGTAGAGGTTCTGCTAGTCCAACTTATATAAATCACCCAATTTCTAAAGAACAAGTTGCACACAACATACTTCTTCCGAAAATAATTACAAAGTAATAAGAAAACAAAATCCTCTCCATTGGGATAGATTGAGCTGCATATGGTCATGATGACGGCCCAACAACAATCCATTCAAACTAAATAATTTGGGCTCATTTATGAAGGAAGCTAAGCAACCACCCCAAATACAAAAGGTAATTTCAAAATAACTGCCCATACCTACTACATTCAAACTTGGTTAGTACTTTACACTTTCATCTCACCTCATTTCCCATTTTCAAAATCTTATATTTCATTTTATTTCCCATTTGCAAAATCTCAAATTTCCTTTTATTTTTTTTAGACTGCAATACGTTGTTAAAAAATTGTGAAAGAAAAACTTTTCACATGTAGAATTGATTAACCACTCTACTATTAATTTCAAAGTGGGCCTTACTTTGGTAGCCCATATATATCCCAAAGTTGTGCACAATAAAAGCAAAATAAGTAGCCTTCCTGGTCTGGGCTAAGAAAAAAAGGCCCTTTCTTAACAAAATTGGTGTGCTAGATCATACTCATCAATTGAATCCTGAAACTATTTTTTGTTAGACTGCAATACGTTGTTCCCCTCCTTATGAGATAATTTGAATCGATTTATAGGTCCTAATAAATTTTTTTCTTTGCCTGACAATATTAATGCATCACTAAATGATACAAATTAGACTATGTACAAAGATTGCAATCTCAACGAGATTAAATAATGTCGAACGAGGAAACAAATTTTTAGGACATTAAACCACTTCAATTATTTGACAATATCAAATTAGAGAATTGCGCTTATGACCCACAGAAGGAGAAGATCCCAACACATGTACTGCGATATGTCTCACTCTCAAAGCGTCACATAGAGCTTTATCCGCTACCATTTCCAATTGCGAGATACTCAAGATTTAGAAATGCTAACGGAAGACATGCAATTTTTGTCTTTGACGAAGGACAATGTTGTGTATATGATATTGTTACAAATTCAGTAAGTTACTAAAATCACTTCTTAATATTCAAATTATTAATTTTCCTTCACATTTTCAAGAGCATTTTATCTAGGCATTCAATAATTTACTTTATGATAAATGGCCTTGCACAAAAAATGGTTGAACTTTATGTGTTAAAAAAAAAAAGGTTTTGAGAAGGTATTGTACAGGAAAACTCCTACCGTCTGTGTTGACGACAAGAACTTGTAAACGATATATGGATGGAAAACTCAAAGCTTGTTACGAATATTGCGTAGGTAGGACTTAGGAAAAACTTAATAAAGTGAGATGCAGAACAACAATGGAGGAAAATATAATTTATTGCTAACTATCTCTGTTTACAATGAATTTTTCCAACCTCTTCATTTGAAGGGTTGAAGTCTATTTATAGATGGGCTTTAATGGCCTCTGATATAAGGTGGTCTCATGGACAAGTTCGTACGTTGGTACCCTGTCAGAGTAGTTGTGCATGGTGTAGAGGAGTAGAGGATCGTGGTGTCGGTTGTCGATATAGGGTCAGAGGTATGCAGGGCATGCCACCACTTCTTGTACTGATTCATACCACCACTACTTGTCAGACACTGATATCGGAATCACGCCCTTGCCTCCCTCAGGGTTGTACACCTCGTACATGTTCACGTGCCTCGTACTTGAAGGTCCTTCTCACATTTCCAAAATATATCTTCTCTCATCGCCTTCTAATATTTTGCTAAGTGTTGGACACATTCACTAGTTCTCCTTCTCTACTTGGGAGGCTTGGGACATATGGTACGTGATGAGGCAATGAAGCCCTCACTACACGTGGCCTTCCTCTGTGCCCTGGCATCATGGAAATGAGGCCCTTTGCACATTTTACATATGGGCGAAGTGTCTTTTGCTTATAGGCGGTGTCACCACAATATGAGCAACATGGCGAGGCACTTGGGCATCACGAGGGGTGTGCGAGGCACTTGACTGGCTGCAGCATGTGGGGCCTCGCTGTGTGAGGCACTTGGCGTCGCGAGGGGTGCACAAGGCACTCACCTGGCTGCATCAGGTGAAGCCTTGCTGTGTGAAGCACTCGGGCATCGTAAGGGGTGCGTGAGGCACTCAGCTAGCTACATCATGTGGGGCCTCGCTGTGCGAGGCACTTGGGTGTCACAAGGGGTGCACGAGGCACTTGGCTGACATGCGGTGTATTGGGCCCCGCTATACGTGACCCTCTACGTATACGAGGCCCTCTTCTCAAGTGCCTTATTTCTTCAACGAATTTCCCGCATTCACACTTGCCCCCGAGTCTATGAGCATTCTCTTAAGTGTGTTCGTAGACTCTTTCATATGTTCTTTGTGTGATTTGAATGGATTTTATGCTACGTTTTCCTTGAAGGGGCGCAGAAGGCTCACCTTTTGAATGCTCTCTTGGAGTGAATGAGGAAACACAAAATGGACCTTGGTGGTGTGTTTCTTTGTAATTGCTTGTGATCCAAGCATGTCCCCAAGATGTGATGAGGGCCAATCATTTCCAATCGTGGATCCCAAGGTTGCCAAGGCTCTTGATCTCCACCATCCATCTAATTTTGATCCAATGGCTAGAAAGTGTTGACTTTCCTTATAAATACCCCAAGACTTGAACTCACCTCTTCACACCAAAAGTTGTTTAGCCTAGTGGTATCTCCTTCAAGATATATCTAGGACCTTTTTCTTACACCCTTTATATTTATGTTGTAGATATAGGGTTGTCTTCACGCACACACATCATCGAGTCTTAGCTGGCCCATGGCGTCTGGGTGGTGTTCTAAAGGTGCACCTTGTGTTGAATTAATTGAGTTGTCATCCTCCGACTCTGAGGCCGATGTTTGCAAACCCCCTAACAATGGGGGTGTGTGAATGCTCTACCTATAGAGGTTATCCTACCTTAGGCAGAAGGCATGGGGCCTTGAGAATGAACTCAAATATGTTACTAGTGGTGAGGGTTTAGGTTTCTCCCCGTGGCATGAAACATATGTCTCCCAACTAAAATCAACCCTTCAGGATTGTATAGCCGAAATCGTTTGCCTAGAGGAAAACCTGCCACCTGAACCTCCTTCTTTCTATGGTGATGAGTCCTCAGGCTATGGGGGTCCTGCCCGTGGGGGTGCTCATTGTGATCCACTTGAACCTGAGTTTCTTTCTATGGTTTTTCCCACGTTTCCTCCTCTGCCCCCAGCCGTACGTCATAGGGTCAAGCAGTGTGCGGGTAGACGTAAGACACGTAGAGTTCCTTCTGGGGGGTTGATGAAGTCAATCGCTCACAAACTGCCCTTTGTCTCTGTCCAGGTACCAAACATGCCGAGGGGGACTTTTGACAATTCTGAAGACGCGGGCATCGTGTCCACTCTTACCCGAGTTAAGCTTGCCAACATGCTGAAAGCCCACCAACTATCACTGGACATCAACTTCATCATTCCATCTCACGAGGACTGTGCATCTGAGCCACCTGAGGGGCTTGTTGCTTTCAGCGACTCAATGATCAAATCTAGTGGAGTCTTGCCGCTTCACCCTTTTTTTGTTAAGGTACTCAACTATTTTGAGCTGGCACCCCTCCAACTGTCTCCCAACTCTTGGGTTGTGCTTAGTTGTTTATACGTATTATACAAGCAAGTGAACTCTAGGGGGCCTTCCATGAGTGAGGTCCACCACCTTTATACCCTTACGTTGAACCCAACAACCCCTGGCTTCTATCAGCTCCAGAAAGTTGTGGCTCTTATAGGGTATCCCCTCATGGAGGGTTCCATTTCTAATAGGGGTTCGTGGAAGAGAAACTTTTTCTTCACCAACAGCGTGTCCACTCAACATACTCATTTCAACACTTCAAGTAAGCTTATTCCCACCTTGGGTGCATATATAAGAGTTGTTTCTTTAGCTCCCTTTTTTGGTTTATTTAACTATGGTTATTTCTTTTTCTTGACCATAGGCCTTAAAGGGGTTGTCGGCCCTACCCTGAGCTCGACGGCCCACGATCGAGTGGCGAAGATCCTGGGTGTGCCAGCCTTGCGCAAACAGGCTTGTGGCCTTTTTACAGAGGACAATCTTTATTCGTACAAGTTGCTGTATCTAGATCAAGTTGTTTCCTTATGCTCCATCTTGTCCAAATCTACCATCCCGTGGGTAGTAGGTGATGATGAAGAGGGTTATGATGAGGAAGCTGATAAAGATTACGACAACTCATTAGGTGACTAGATGAAGACAGAAGATGAGGTCGAGGTGGAGTCCAAGAATTATTCATGTTTACGGTCCTTGGCCGGCAGGGCTAGGGATGTTGCTGACGACGGACACGTTAATGGTGTTACTTCTCGAGTTCCACTGTCAGTGGTGGCAAGTTTGCTTTCAACACCCATGCTCCCCCCCCCCCCCCCCTTCTATCCCGAAGAGGAACTTTGTCCTACCTTCTTTTGGTGATGCCTTTCCACCCTTGGGGGGGGGGGCGTTTGGGGCAGGCATCTTCGAGTGCTTCTCTGCCTAAAGAGGTGACTCAGCACCCCTCTGCCCCTCATGCCTCTACGGATGGATCAGGGCCCTCTCGGTCTTCTTCCTTATCTAAGCATGCCTCGACAGGTATACATGCCTCCCCACGTCGAGCTTATACTTCTGCTTCCAAATGCCATCCTTTAGTGAGCCAGTACGGAGAGGCCATGAACCATTACATGGGCAACATTCCTGAAGGCGAGTGGGCGTCTATGTATGACATTCTAGATGCTGAGTTTGGTGAGGCTTATAAGGCTTCCATCCTGGGTCACCGACTTGTCGCCTCAAGCTCCTCATCCACACAAGGGCTACAGCTCGAGCTTGAGGGGGCAATGAAGAATCTCTCAATGGTCGAGGCAGAGAAGGATAGTTTTTCCACCCGGGTCCGCAATTTGGAGGGCCAGCTTGCTGAAGCGGTTTTCCAAAGGGATGCTGCACTGGCCAAGGCTGCTTCAACCTCTCACTCCAATACTAGACTTGAAGCTACCATCCACACTCTAAACAAGAAGATTAACGCACTTGAGGCTGAATTTGTAAATGCCGAGAATGACGTAATTGAGTGCACATTGCACACCGTGTGGAGGACCAACCCTGACGTCGACTTGTCTCCCTTTAGAGAGTATACGACTGGGAAAATTACTGAGTGGAAAGGTCAGAGTGGAAACCTGTAGACCCCTCCTCAAGGCTTATTTGTATACATATATGCTGCTATCATGTAACCTTTCATATTGTTTTTGTTTTGTTTTATGGAGATCCTCGTAAGTCTTTAATGGTATGTGGGACTCTTGATTTCAAATTCCTAGCTTATTTTTTATATCGACTATGAGGATGCATCAGCCCTTCTCGCCTTTGTCATTCTCTTTTGATTATCAAGCTTGAGGGACTTTGATAAGTCCCTCTTATAATTTTTTTTGACGAATTCCTTATGTCTTCTTTAGGCTGATGACAATAGTCTTTTTTGTGCACCCTGACTATACTTGTAAGGAAATATTAACCCTTTAGGTTCTTGGTATCCTTTTTATATTCTTTGTGCACGCTTGTAATTTTGTGCGAGAAGTGTCCTTCTCGTCATTATGTATAGAACTATTTTTACAAGGGTCTCTTTTAGGACCCTTTTTGGCTAGCTAGCTTAGTGGTCGTTCTAGACTTATTGGGAGATGCCTTCCTTACAGCCTCACCCCCTGTGGGGGTGTAAGCCTTTAGTTTGAGGTCATCTTTGTAATTTTTTTTATTCACTTGATATTCATAAGGGTAGCTAATCCTTTTGAATATAAGAGACAACTTGCCAAGTTTATTCTTTTTTGTATATATGCGTGCCTCCTGTCTTGCCCCCCAAGTGCTTGGTGAAATTTATTCCATCAAGCACTTTGGTGAATGTTTGCATAGAGAAGAAATGTAGCATGTGAAGTAGTGAATACTTTCATTCATAGTAGGCAGATTACAAAGACATATATTAAATGATTACATCTACTTGTGAGGTTATCTAGGTAACCTCTTTGATTCTTATCTGCTGAAGTTAACATACACATACAATAAACTAAATATGGATATTCTTTGCATTGGATATGAATGTCTTACTGGAAGTATTTCTTGAGGTGTTCCGCGTTCCATGATCGGTGTATTACGGTGTCATCCATGCGTGCTAGTTTATAAGTGTTCGGCGGTATGCACTGGGTGACTTGGTAGGGTCCTTCCTAGTTCGCCCCTAGTACCCCCGCCCTTGGGTCTCGCATGTTGGGGAATACTTTTCTTCTCAGAACCAATTTTCCTACCCTGAACATTCTTTCTCATACCCTGAAGTTGTAGTACCTCGCTGCCCGTTGTTGGTAAACCGCCACTCTTAGTTGTGCCCTTTCCATTCTTTCTTCTAACAGATCTAAGTTTTCAGCCATTGACGCATGGTTGAGTTGGTCCTCATATGCCTGTATCCTAAAGGAGTTAACCTTCATCTCAACCGGGAGGATAGCCTTGCATCCATATGCTAAGGAAAAATGGGTCTCCCCAATGGTTGAGCGCGACGTGGTCCTATAGGCCTAAAGCACATTGGGTAGCTCCTCGACCCAGGCTCCCTTCAGTTTTTCTAGCTTCGTTTTTAGGTTCTTCTTGAAGACTTTGTTAATGGCCTCCACTTGCCCATTGGCCTGCGGATGCACAACAACTGAGAAGTTTCTCCTTATTCCTTTCTCCTTACAGTACTCCTCGAACATTTCCTCCTCAAACTGGGTGCCGTTACCATATTTGATTTTGTAAGGCACTCCATACCTGCAGACAATGGACTTGTAGAAAAATGTGGTGATCTGCTAGGCATTTTTATTACAGGTTCTGCTTCAACCCACTTGGTGAAGTAATCTACCGCTACGACTGCGTACTTGGTTCCTCCTGTGCCTACGGGAAGGGTGCTGATCAGGTCTATTCCCCAAATAGCCAAAGGCCAAGGGCTGGTTAGCTCATTTGGGGGCTTCCGGGAGTAGTTTGCATGTCTCTGACATTTGTCACACTTTCTTGCGAAGTCACTTGCATCATTCTCCATAGAAGGCCAGTAGTACCCTTCTCTCATGGCTTTCCTGGCCGTAGATGGCCCACTCACATTATTGTCGCATTCTCCCTCGTGTATTTCATACAGAACTTTCATTGCTTCCTCTTCATCAACACACTACAAGAGAAGCACAAAAAATCCTCCCTTGTACAAGACTCCGTCTACTAGAGTGTATCGGGCGACTTTATATGCCAGCCTCCGAGCTTCTCTCTTGTCTGTCGGTAGAGCTCCATTCTTCAGGTATTTCATAATTGGGTCGACCCATGATTCTTTTGGGGTGTTGATCATGTGAACCTCTACTTCAGTGATGGTTGGCCTAGATAAGTACTCCACAGGTACAGAGTCGAGTATATCTCCATCCTTTGTGGAGGCTAGCTTTGCAAGGGCATCGACGTGGTTATTCCTTTCTCTTGGGATCTACTCTATGCTATACCCCTCCAATTACTCCAGATAGCCTTTTACCCTTTTTAGTTATGCGGCCATCTCAGGACCCCTCACCTGATACTCGCCCTTCACCTGGAATACCACCAACTGTGAGTCACTAAAAATGTGTAAATGTGTTACCTTTAGCCCCTTGGCCAACTGTAACCCGGCTGGAAGTGCTTTATACTCCGCCTCGTTGTTCGTGGCTTCAAATTCCAACATTATCGCACAATACATCTTGTGTCCTCTAGGGCCAGTCATCATGATACCTGCTCCAACTCCCCCTTTTCGTTGGATGCCTCATCTACGTGGAGGCTCCATTCCTCAAACTTTCTTTCCTCGTCCTTGCCAACCGATTCTCTCCCTCTTATATCTCCTTCTTCATTTGGCCGATAGGTGAACTCAACTATGAAGTCCGCAAGCACTTATCCATTGATGGAGGTCCTTGGGGTGTATGTGATGCCGAATTGACTTAAATCAATCGACCATTTCATTAGTCTCCCCGAGGTTTGTGCAAGACCTATCTCAAGGGATTATCAGTGAGTACCTCAATCGCATGGGCGTGGAAGTAGGGCCTTAACTTTCTTGAGGCCACAACTAAGGCATATGATAACTTCTCTATCTCTGGGTATCGAGTCTCTGTGTATACTAACCGTTTACTGACATTTTACACGAGTTATTGGTGCTTCTTTTCTCCTTTAACCAGGGCATCGCTTATGGCATGCTCGAATACTGCCAAGTATAAGTATAGTCTTTTGCCCTTCTCGGGTTTAGCCAGCAAGGGTGGCTTCCCTAAGTGCTCCTTCAACTTGGCAAAGGCTTCCTCGCAATCTCCATCCCAAGCGAACTTTTTGCTCCCTTTTAGGACGTTGAAGAAGGGGAGGCACTTGTCCGTGGACCTCGAAATGAATATGTTGAGTGCTGCCACCCTTCCCGTTAGACATTGAACCTCTTTCTTGCTCTTTGGTGGATTCATTTCTACTAGTGCCTTTATTTTTTCAGGGTTAGCTTCAATGCCTCTGGAGTTGACCATGAAACCTAAGAACTTTCCCGAAGAGACTCTGAAAGTGCACTTGAGTGGAGTCAAATTCATCTGGTATCTTCGGAGTGTGTCGAGCATCTCACTCAGGTCCTCGTTGAGATCTTCGGCATTTTTGGTCTTCACCAACATAACATCAACGTATACCTCCATGTTCCTTCCTATCTGGTTAGCGAACATCTTGTTCTCCAATCTTTGGTAGGCGGCACCTGCATTCTTCAATCCAAAAGGTATCACTTTGTAGCAGTAGAGTCCTTTATCCGTTATGAATAAAGTAAACTCTTCATCAGCGGGTTTCATGGGTATCTGGTTGTATCCAGAGTAAGCATCCATAAAGCTAAGTAACTCATGTTCGGCTGTCACATCCACCAATTGATCTATTCTTGGAAGCAGGAATCTATCCTTAGGACAAGCCTTATTGAGGTTAGAGATGTCCACACAGGTCCTCCATTTTCCATCCAGTTTTGGGACTAGTACGGGGTTCGATACCCACACAGGGTAGAACGCTTCGCTGACGAACCCATTTTCCTTCAATTTGTCGATCTCCTCCTTCAAGATTGCATACCTTTCTGGGTCAAGCGCTCGTCTCTTTTGCCTAACTGGCCTTGCCTCGGGGTTGATATTTAAATGGTGGCACATGATGGAGGGATCTATCCCCACCATCTCTTCGTGACTCCAAGCAAATACATCAAGATTATCCTTCAAGAACCTCACCAATTTCTCCTTTGTGTCGCCTTGAAGGTTTTTTCCCACCTTCAACTTTCATAATGGTTCTTCCATTACAACGATTTCTTCTAACTCCTCCACAGGTTTGGCCCCTAGCTCCTCTGTGACTTGGGGGTCTAGTTCTTGCGAGTTTGTGCCTCCATGCATTACCATTTCCATCGATTCCCTTGGCTTTACAGACGTGCGGAGGGAGGTGTTATAACACTCCATCACTTCTTTTTGTTCCCCTTTCATACTCACAAATCCCCCAGGAGTTAGAAATTTGACAGCTAGGTGATATATTGAAGTTATTGCTTTCAATTATCTCAGGGATGGTCTCCCCAATATTGCGTTGAAAGTCGAAGCACAATCTACCACGACGAAGTTTGCCATGATAGTAGTTTGTCTGGGCTGTTCTCCCATGGTGAGGGCAAAGTCGATCACTCCTAAAGTTTGTATCTAGTCCCCTGTGAATCTGTATAAGGAGGAATGGCAGGGTTTCAAGTGTCTGACTCCCAATCCCATCTTCTCCAAGGCGGGGCAATACAAGATGTCCACGGAACTTTCGTTGTCTATGAGGACCCGATGTACCCTCATATTGGCCAGTTGGATGGTCAACACCAAAGGATCATTGTGGGGGAAATGCACCCCTTGTGCTTCCTCCTCTGTGAAAGTGATTGAGTCATTTTCTCCCTTAAAACTCTTCGGGTATCGTTGCTCCAGGCTCATGACATACGGTGGTGGACTTCATTTGGCTTCTTTAGCGTATCTGTCTCGTCCCTTCCTGGACTCTCCTCCAAATCCCGGGCCTCCGAAGATAGTTCTCACTCTTCCTTGTACTTCTAGGGCTCTTTCTCGGGCCCGAGGTGACACCAGCGCATCCTCCAGTTTATGATTTTCCCTTTTGACATATCTTCCCAGGTGCCCCTGCATATGAGCTCCTCAATTTCTACTTTCAAATGGGTACACTCTGATGTGGTATGACCAATGTCCTTGTGGTACTGACAGTATTTGCTAGGGTCCGATTTGGACCGATCTTTTCTCATCGGCAGGGGCCTCTTGAAGGGAACTTCACCTTCATTCGTGAGGTAGATATGTTCTCTAGTGTCTGTCAGTTTTGCATAGAAGGTGTAGATGTTTGCCTAGGGTCGCCTCTGCATTTAGGTCTTCACTGGTGGTCATCTCTCGGCCCCTATTACACCCTCTTCTTTTTTGCGCCATTTGAACCTTCATGGGCTGAGGGCTTGACGTGGGATTCACTTTTCCCTGCCTTTAGGTTCTCATGGCCATCCTCAACATGAATGTACTTTTGTGCTCTTTTGTAGAAGTCGTCTAAGTCAGTGACCTCCCTTTTGAGCATATTATCCCAAAGCTTACTGCCTGGGCGTACTCCAGCCGTGATTACCATCTTGAGTTCTCCCCTTGTCAGACTTCCCACTTTAGCCGCCTCCATGTTGAACCTATGGATATAGCTCTTCAGGCTTTCTACTTCACCTTGCTTTATGTTAGCGAGGCTAGTGCCTGGCATGGTGTAATGGCATACAGCATGATGTTGTTGGAGAAACTTGTCAAAAAATTGTTTCCATGACCTAATGGTCCCCGACCTCAGCCTTTTGAACCACTTGTATGTAGGCCCTTTCAGCGTGACAACAAAATAGTGACACCTTGCTCTGCTATTGATCCCTATCAGCTTCATTAAATCATTGAAGGCATCTAAGTGGTACTTAGGGTCCGAAGTGCCCTCATATGAGGTTCTTTAAAGTTAGCTGGGAGTCATTCAAGCTGGATTTCTCGAGTGAAGGGTGACTCATAGTCGAAATCTTCATCGGTAATGTGCCCCCCAGACGCCGTGATGATTTTTCTCTGAAGACTCCTCATCTCGATGTCTAGCTCCTGTCGCCTCCTATTCAAGGAGTCCCTCTGCTCAGTAGGGTTGGCCTTTCTCTTATCTTTGCCCTTTGGAGAGGCCATAGAAGGTGTTGTCCTTACTTCTTACCTCCTTCCATTAAGCTTTTCTCTTAGGTCAGGGGGTGCCTCCTTAGAGGTGACTTCGACTTCGTTCTTACGACCAGCGTCGTCCCTCCGCCTTTGCTCCTGGGGATATCTCGTCAGCCTAGGTCCCTCATGGTACTTTGTCTGGGGAGTGTTGCTGGTGGAAAGTCAAGTTCTCTCATCGTCTACAGGGACAATAGTTTCCCCTCTTTCACACTCTTTCTCCTTATGCTTGGGAAGGGGCATGCTCGACTTTCCTTGCGGAAGGCCATTTAAAACCTCCTGCATGTTCTCTAGTGTGGTTTCCAGCCTTTGATTCTTTTTTTGTAACTCACGAATCTCGTCCTCATAGAAGCGAGTCCTTAAGCTGGAACTTACCGAGTGCATTCGGGGACTCTTGCCTGACCTCTGCATAGAGGGACTCGGGTCCTGGTGGCCAGAGCGTGGTGCCACCGGGGGCCGAGGATGTGGGTGCACTGGCAGCTGTAAATGATCTCTGTCGATTTGGACAGCCGGGGATGATGTTTCCTTCTCCTTTCTTTGGGCAAGATGTTCCTCCAGCATATCTCCATGCTTAGGCGGAGGATGGTCTTTTCTGGGGGCCCTCAGCTGTTCTCCATTCAGATGAACTTCAACATCTTGTAGTTGACGTAGGCGTTTCGAAACGCCTTGGAATTTCTCCTTGTTGGAAGTGATGAAAGAACGTTGGCTTGATACTTGTTCTTCCCACAGACGGTGCCAAATTGTTGATGGCAAGAACTCATCAACGATATATGGATGGAAAACTCAAAGCTTGTTACAAATATTGCATAGGTAGGACTTAGGAAAAATTAAAGAAAATGAGATGCATAACAACAATGGAGGAAAATATCATTTATTGCTTTACTATCTCTGTTTACAATGAATTTTTCCAACCTCTTCATTTTAGGGGTCGAAGCCTATTTATAGATGGGCTCTAATGGCCTCTGATACAAGGTGGTCCCATGGGACAAGTTTGTACGTTGGTACCCTGTCTGAGTAGTGGTGCATGGTGTAGAAGAGCAGAGGATCATGGTGTCGGTTGTCGGAACAAGGTCAGAGGTATGCAGGTCATGCCACCACTTCTTGTACTGATTCGTACCACCACTACTTGTTAGACACTGATGTCGGAATCACACCCTTGCCTCCCTCAGGGTCGTACACCTCGTACCTGTTCACGTGCCCCGTACTTGAAGGTCCTTCTCACATTTCCAAAATATATATTCTCTCATCGCCTTCTAATATTTTGCTAAGTGTTGGACATGTTTACTAGTTCTCCTTCTCTACTTAGGAGGCTTGGGACATATGGTACATGATGAGGCATTAAAGCTCTCACTACGTGTGGTCTTCCTCCGGGCCTTGGCATCATGGCAATGAGGCCTTTTGCACATTTTACATAAGGGCGAAGTGTCTTTTGCTTATAGGCGGTGTCACCACATTATGAGCAACACGACGAGGCACTTGGGTGTCGCGAAGGGTGCGTAAGGAACTTGGCTGGCTGCAGCGTGTGAGGCCTCACTGTGCGAGGTACTCAACATCGCAAGGGTTGCACGAGGCACTCGGCTGGCTGCAGCGTGTAGGGCCTCTGTGCGAGGCACTTGGCATCGTGAGGGGTGCGCGAGGCACTCGGCTGGCTGCAACAGGTGAAGCCTCGCTGTGTGAGGCACTTGGGCATCATGATGGGTGCGCGAGGCACTCGGCTGGAAGGTCCTTCTCACATTTCCAAAATATATCTTCTCTCATCGCCTTATAATATTTTGCTAAGTGTTGGACACATTTACTAGTTCTCCTTCTCTACTTGGGAGGCTTGGGACATATGGTACGTGATGAGGCAATGAAGCCCTCACTACGTGTGGCCTTCCTCCGTGCCCTGACATCATGGCAGCGAGGCCTTTTGCACATTTTACATATGGGTGAAGTGTCTTTTGCTTATAGGCGGTGTCACCACATTATGAGCAACACGGCGAGGCACTTAGGCATCGCAAGGGGTTCACAAGGCACTCGGTTGGCTGCAGCATGTGGGGACTCACTGTGCGAGGCACTTGGCATCGCAAGGGGTGCGCAAGGCACTCAGATGGCTGCAGTAGGTGAAGCCTCGCTATGTGAGGCACTTGGGAGTTGCAAGTAGTGCACGAGGCACTCGGCTAGCTGCAGCATGTGCGGCCTCGCTGTACGAGGCACTTGGGCATCGCGAGGGGTGCGCGAGGCACTTGGATGGCATGCAGCATGTTGGGTCTCGCTATGCGAGGCCTCTACGTATACGAGGCCCTCTTCTCGGGTGCCTTGCTTCTTCAACGAATTTCCCGTATTCATAATCTGCTATATGGAATGGAGTAGCGATCATGACAACAGGATGCTTTAATCAATATGAAATTATAACTATGTACACAAACGACTTCCACAAAATTGCTGGAGTTACAAGCTGGGAAGACCATCCATTCTCATGACTATCCACATATGTGCACAAAAATTATACGGAATAAAACCAACCTCAACAGGAGACGTACCACTGCCACGCGGCCAGTCAAAACCTTTTGTTGTATAGAAACAACGAAGATAAATTCATAACATTGTTTGATCTAAGAAATGGGGATATTAAAATGCATAGTGATGTTGTACTTCCCATACACCCAATTCAATTCTTAAAATCAATTTCCTGGAGTACCAATGAATGTGTTATACTACACTCTAGCCACATATTACAAATATGGGACTTGGTTTGTAATAGGGCCGAACAAATAAGGCATCTTCCTTAAGTGGGAAAGACATTTTAGGCATTCACAACCATTAAAGATTTCAAAGACAACCACACCGATCTTCATAAAAGGTACTACTTTTTTCTTAACCTAATATTCGATATTATAGTAAAAAAAAAACAAAAATTCATGTTATAGCCCCCCCCCCCCAAAAAAAATTGCTAAACTGTTCTTAATTGTATCATGTAAAACATTGGGAACAGGGTAACCATGAATGGTGTAGATGCGATATATTGTACCAATGAAAGATTGTACTTGTTCGACTCCAGAAATCCAACTATCAAAGTTATTGACCTACCACAACAAATTATAGATGTCTACAGCATCACCCTCAACAAATAATCAGTCCTTTTCGGTGTAAAAACTTCGTCTATGTCAAAATATTATCATCACCAAGAAAAGGTAGTTGACATAGATATCAGGGGAGGTAGTTCAATGACAACCTACATACTTCCAAGACCCCCACAAGATTTACAATTAGATACAAGAATCATGCAAGTAGGGTCAAATGGAGAAAGAGTATTAGCGCTAAACCAAAGAGGTGTCTTCGTTTTCGATCACTACAGCTTAGATTACACAAGCATAATTGGGGACGTTCTACTGCCACCTATATGACACATTCGTACAATTAACACATCTCAGTTGGTTGACCCCATCTTCTATGCAAACAATGACGAAATAATAATTTCCTCATCAACTAAGGCATCAATGTGGTCGGTACTTTAAACCTATGTATTTTACACTAAATTCCAAGTAAAGTTACAAAAGTATAATACGAATAATTCATCAATTAAGCATCTTCTAAATAAGGTGACATTAATTTTTTTTAATCGTTAGCTTAAAAAAAGAATATTAGTTGCAACTAATGACGCCTAAACAAACGATTTAACAATTTTCATAATGATTTTGGTTCGCCGCTTTAATAGAAAAAAATATATTAGTTAAACTCATAGTGCATTATTCTTTTTGTTTTATGCCATATCAGTTGTCTGCAGCTTTGCCTCTTAATTGATTAATCAATTTCAAATAGAAAAAAAGTTCTTTTGATATTGTTATTTGTGTACAACAATATAGATGGTAGGATTAAGATTTGATCATGAGCGCATTCCAAGGGATCAAATGTTGATGAGGTTTGCACTTCTCTAACTCATAGTCTCATCTTTTTATTGTGTCTATACAATGTGTAGATGTGTTTCCCTTGTAATAATTAGCAATTTCATAAATATATAGTCACATACTCTTGGTCATGTTAAGTTTCATCTTTTACTGATCATTTTTTTCCTTTCATTTCTATTATTACTCTCATTGGGTTTTATATTGTTAACTAACTTGACTTGAAATTATCTACATTGTGATATTGTCTTTTGGCTCTTTCCAGAGTGTGCACTAATGAACAATTTTGATGTACAAAAAATTCAAATTAGATGCAATCTGCATTCCTCTACATCAACTGATTGGACTAAAACTCTCATCATTGTATCATGTAAGGTTACAATCTCTTAACCTACTATTTGCTGCCAAGCTTTCTCAAATTGGACTTAAGCACAATTCAATTGTCACAATAGAAAGCAGTAATAACTGCAGTTTGAGTATTTGGCCATTTTAGTGGTTCAAAACGATCTTTAGACTCAAGCTAGTAAATATACTATTTTAATAGTTTTATAGAGAGAATATGTCACTTAGATCTCATCTTGTATTTAACATTGAAAAATGTTGTTCTGGGTTCTTGTATTATGTTGGTGAGAGTTTGAAAAATAAAAACAAACTTCCTATTCAGATTATATAACTTTGTATTGATCTCAATTTGTGCTTACTAAAGAGTGTTAGTCCCATCCATTCGATTTAGGTCATACTTGTTTGAACCAAGTAAATTTCTTATGTTGTTAACATGAGTACCATTTATTTGACTCTCATTTGGTCTAAAAGGTAATACTAGTGTAATGTTGTCAACATGATGAGCAAAGCAGCCAATAAAGCTCTCTATGATGATCATGAGACAACTAAGGCTCATGAGGTGTGCTCATTGGATTCCAGTCATTGTTGGCAATAATAATAATAATAATAATAAAACCATATTTACAAGGCTTTTTTAACTTTCAGCTATAACATTATTATTCACCACTCAATTAAATATTACTTACTAGCATAAAAGGTTACTTATACCCAAAAAAAAACAAAAACAAAAATTAATTATTTTTTTTCCTTCTCTCTCGGTGATTCTCGCTGGAGCCATGGCTAAGGGGGCAAGGAATGTGGGGAAAACTAAGACAAAGGGCAAAGAAAAGAAAAGAGGACCCTCGTCCTCTGATAGTATAATCAAAACGAGGTCGATGGATGCAATCTTGGGAGTTGAAGAACTGAAAATAACGGAGGATGAGAAAGAGGATTCTAAGCAACTGGGAAGGATTTTCTCTACTAAGGAGACAAAGGAGCTATTTCAGAGGCAAAGTGAGATTTGAACCGATTTTGCTATTTGGTTAAGTGCTTCCAACAGAGCTATGCAGGATGTGGATTTAGGTAAGAGTGTTTCATCTCCGATTTTACGATCTGATAATATAGTGATGAATCTGAAAAATACTTTTGGATTCCAAGGAAATGGAATAGAAAATTCTCAGAATCATGTCAAAAGATATGGAATCAAAATAGAACCAGAGGTCATTGCTAAGGAGATAAGCTACTGGCAACCTTCAATAGTTTGTTATGTAGTCAGAACTAATCCTCCGGTTAGCATTCTAGATGGTTTTGCGAGGAGACTATGGAAATATATTTTGGATAAGGTAGGAGTGCTTTCTCGTGGCATTTTTATCATCAGATTTCACAATCTGGAATTTCGTGATCGAGTCTTAGATGGAGGATATCTATTCTTTGGCAAGAAACCTTTCATTATGAAATCATGGAATTCAGTGGATGATTTCACTAAAGAGGACATCACTACAGTACCTACTTGGATTCAACAGGGAGGTTTAGACATCAAATACTGGGGTGAACGGTTTCTCTTTAAGATAGTGGGACAGTTAGGGAAACCAATTCAAGTTGACAACATTACAAAACACAGGGATAGACTATACTATCCTCAAATTCTTATTGAGGTTAGTCTTGATCAGGAATTTCCAAACACAATTGTCTTCACGAATGAATGTGATCAGGAAAAAGAGATTCTTGTGACGTACAAGTGGATACCAATTGTATGTCAAAATTGCTCTGGTATGGGACATGAGACTATGATGTGCAGGAAGAAAAATCAAGTTAAACAGACATGGGTGCCTAAGAAGATTGTGACAGAGAAGATACCAGCGATAATGTCAGAAGAAGATGATGAAGGTTTTCAGAAAGTGGTTAAGGGGAAAAAGGTGCTGAAGTCTTCTGCAATTTCAATTACAGTGACCAATCAGTCTCCATATTGGCAGAGAAACATGGAACAGGAGAGTTACAAGGGCAAAACACTGGAGGGGGGGGGGGGGGGGGGGAGATCCCTCTATTTCTAATGGATATAATTCTATGTTGGAATGTAAGAGGGATTAAAAACCAACATAAACATTGTGAGATTAAGCAATTGATCAATTCAAAGAAGGTTGGTCTTGTTAGTCTCCTAGAAACAAAGGAGAAGAATAAAAATATGGGATCACTTTATTCTAGTTTATTTTATGGTTGGTGTTTTACTAATAATAATCCTTGGCTAGATAAAGGCAGAATAATTGTTGCTTGGAATCCTAGTATGTATTCTCTTGATATTAGAGTATGTACTAGTTAGTTAATACATTGCATTGTTCAAGCATCACATCAGGCAGGCATATTTTACCTTACATTTGTGTTGACCCTCGATTTGGCCAACGACACGGAGTCAAAAATACGACACATAATGAGATGACAATTAAGAGTTTAATATAATGGTAAAGAATAAACACAGATGATTTATAGTGGTTCGGCCCCAATGAATGGTAATGACCTACGTCCACTTAGTACTATTATTAATATTGAATCTCAATGTCGTGATCAAAGAACTAAGGTTCTTAAGTTTCACTAAACTTGGGAGAGTTACAATAAGACGATGGACAATCACACTATATGCTCTCTCTCTGTACTCAGGAAAAAGATTAGAAAACAAAAGTCCCTTCCTTGAGCTATTTCATGCATATTTATAGGCTCAAGGGAGTTACATGTGCCAATGGGCCTTAACTATCCTTAATATCCGTGTATCAAGGTAATAAAGAGGAAATAATCAACGTAGTTATTACAAGATTATAATCTTTTAAGGAAATAATCCGAATCATATGACCATCCTGGTCGTGTCTAATAGTCAGACTTGACGAAGCAATGTGTAGCTGGTCGATCATCGAAGAACACTACCTTATTTTGACTCTGCCACGTGTCAACCACATGTGAGAGATCCTTGCCACATCATCAGCAGCCATTTTTTGGGTAAACATTTGCCCCCCAAGTTTACTTTACTGCGACCAGCATAAAGTAAACTTAGGAAACTAACCATTCGCTTACACCACCAAATCTGTCAGAGCCGCCCCCTTCTTGAAAAAAGTAACCAATCATGTCCAATCAAGTCTTTTTGGTTTCCCAAAAACTTGTCTGATGGCTATTACACTTCCCCATACTTTGAAGAAAGTAATTTCATGATTACTTCTTTTATGGTGTCGCAATCACTATAAATAATACCCCAAAATCACGTTTTCACTTTTTACTTTTCACTCGCTTTTTCTTCTTCAATAACTCTGAAGAACTTCGACCATTTGAGCCAAGAAAATCCCAGAAGCTCCTGTTGCTGATCTAAGGAACTTCCGTTCAGACGCTCAAAACAATTGTGTTCATACTCCTCCTTTTATCCAAGTAAGCTTTCCGAACCCTTTAGTCGTTTGAGTTGCCATGCAAAATTGGTTTTTATTTGTTTTGTATCTGAGTTCTTGACTGAAACTGTCTTGGGGTAAATGGGATATTGATCGATGCTTGATAGGGTGATGAAATAACGTTTCATAGGAGTTAGGATCCAGTTTGGTAGTCGAGATTGTAGGTTTAGGGTGCAAAATCGAAGTAAAATTTCGATTTTTAAGCTAGTTGAAAAACTGGGTTTTTCCCGCCCTCTCGGAGTCGAAAAAGTTTTCTCTGAAAAACTTTTTACTTCCGCTTTTTAATCCGTTTCTCGAAATACTCATAAGAAACTTAATGTTTTTTCTAGAATGCTGCTGGCCGTATAAAAGCTTAACTTTTATACGCGAGCAACATTATTCCCACTTTCAACACAAGCTTTTAGGCTCCAAGTTCTCATCTCCCCTTTCCTATTTTCCGATTTTCATGCAAGATCCATGGGGAGGTGAGAGACCAATTGACGACGACCTGCTCCGTCAAATGCTCGTGGATGAAGAACAGCCGTCATTACTCATTCCGAACATCCCTTTTTCTCGAATTACACCTAACAGACCTCACTCAAACCCTTCAGCCATGGGTAGAGTAAAATCCACTGCTTAGAAAAAGAAATCATTAAAACCTTCTAAAAACCACACTGCCCCTCCTGCGGAAATTCCCTCGACCAGCGGTATAGCTGAGAACACTTCCGATCTAGGAATCCAAGCTCAAGCCCAACTCAAAATCGTCATTCGACCAGATGTCGAATGGTACGTAGCCCCTCCTAGTCGAGTAACAATTAGGATGATTGCCAACTAAATCAGGAAGTATGGGCTTCCTGGGGTAACTCTAGTCCGACCCAGCAGAGACTAACGAGCGAATCTGCCTAGAGGCGCATACAACACCTGGTCGAGGTATCACATTGAGGCATGCGTGATCCTGCCTCTCCATCCTTTTTTCCAAGGAGTGGCCAATTACTTTGGGGTCGCTCCTTTTCAAATTACCCCATATGGATATAGAATGCTCTCTGCACTCTATATCCTTTATAGTCATAAGAAGTGGTCGGTCCCCACGCCACACGAGGTCAACTACCTGCTCGACCTAAAATCCAACCCCAACCAAGAAAACACAGGGTTCTTCCATTTCTGCCACCAGGAAACAATGCGCACTTTCCTGAGTGACACCACTTTCATATCCAATGTGGGGAAGTACCATCTGGAGTACTTTCTGACTACTGATATGGTCGTGACCAACCTGGCCTTTACACAAGGAGGTAATATCTTTGCACCCCGGGTCGTTTATTATTTTTCTTTGATTCTTCCTACATTTCCCTTAGAGATTTAGTGTATTTCAGGCCCATGGCTACGAACAGCTTCTACTCCAGACATGGAGGTCTGATCAACCCTTTTGGCAAGCATGACCGACATAGAGAAAAGTGTCAAACAGCTGGTCATCGAGGCTAATCTGAGGCTGGTTGGCCTTCTGGCGCCTCACCAGGATGTGAGGGAATCTACCACAGGGAGTGCCATCGACACTGAAGTCCCCGAGCAACAATAAGACGTGTCACAACCTCCACCGAGGAGGGCAATAGGGGTGACAATAAATGAACCAACCGATGCACCACGGCCTGCTGCTGCACTGGCCCCTTCAGGGAAAGGCAAGAAGAAGGCCTCAGAGCCTGTTCTTGAGTTGTCAGATGAGAACGGTACTGATTTATTGCTTTTAGATAGTCTGCATATTCCCTGTCACCTTTTCGACAGGGATGGCAACTTTAAATACCCACCTGCTTTAAATTCAGACCTCTTCAGGCCAGAGAGTGAGTGTAGCACTAGTAAAGTAAATAGTGTAGCGACTAGTAATTATAGCTCAGGTATTATACTTTTAATTTCTCTACCCTTGTTTCCTAAACTTAGCAAGTTCCTTTTATTACATTGCCTGACTGTTCGCTTGTTTTTTTTTTGTTTTTTTGTAGACATGCCTGCCGAACGCGCTTTTGACTTGTACGCCAAATCGAAGAGCAAGAAAGAGTCCCATAAGCGCCAGTCTGGGGAGGGCTGCAGCAATCCCCCCACGAAGAAATCTCGAATAGACGACCCTTCTGCGTCTACTCCAACAAAGGAGACAACTCCTCCACCAGCTCCTGCTAGAGAGGCAACTCCTCCACCTCCAGTAAACCCAGATCCCCCATCTCTGGTCGGATAGACTCCTCCTCCAACTCCAGCCGACCGTAGGCCTCCAACGTCCACCGTCCAGCAGTCGGCTGGTCGTAGAGAAGAAGCCTCCGGCAACGACCTCACGGGCGTGGTGCTTAATTCAGCCAAAGATAGGCTATCCAGAATAAGAAAGCATCGTTGCAGCCAGGAGGCGATTCAGGAGACAGCTCTATGGCAGTTGACCAAGTTTTCAACCACGCACTGAACGAAGTGCTTGCTATAAGTTGTTTTCTTTATCGTACTTTATGAATTTTCTTACCAATTCGCTCCTACTAACAGCTTTATCTCTTTTTGATCGCAAGGAGTTCTTACTATGACTTCTGGTTGGCGATGCTCGAGGACGATGACTGCTCAATTCGAAAAGAGACTTAGCGTTCAGCTTAGTGCTGCTGAGGCTCGATACACCGAGCAACTCAAGGCGACTGAAGCTACTCATGCTGAGAGGCTGAAGGTGGTTGAGGCAAAGAATTATGATGCCCTTAAGGAGGTCAAGGCGAAGCATACCGAGGCCCTCAAGGAGGCTGAGGCGAAGCACCTCGAGGCGCTGGAGGTGACTGAGACCAAAATCGCTTCTCTTGAAGAAGAGCTGAAAAAGAAGGAGGCGAGTATTGCCAAGATCATTGCATCTAAGGAGCAGTACAAGGAGACCTCGCTCATAAATTATTGGGAAGCCCATAAGCTTCAAGCTGAGCTGGAGATAAGCCGCAAAGAAGTCAATGCACTGGAGGAAGAGAATGCCCGCAATCTTGAAGACTACGAAGGGGCAGCGTTCGAGTGTTTCTAATTATTCTGGAAAAACAACCCCAATGCTAATTTCTCCTATCTTCCAGACCATATCAGGGAGGTAGAGTTGGCTAGGTGTGTTGCTCGTCTGGAAGAGGAAACAACTCCAAGGTCTCCAAAGATCTCTTTAGCGACCGGTATCGAGGGCGCCCAAGAAGAAGCTGGAGATGCAGTCGATCAGCAGCAGAAATTTCCACAGGATCCCCCGGCTACTTCATAATTTTATCTTCTTATTTTTTATTTACATGACCTACAGGTCATGATGTAAAAAAAAATTTATGTTTGAACTTTTATTGTTGCACGGGAAGATTTTTTTTCTTTTTATTAAACACTTACATCCGAGCAGTCACTGCTCGCGGTGTAAAAGAATTCATTTTGATATTATAATATCTGCATTTTATTATAACAGCTTTTTGTATGACCGAACTTAGCATAGTACTTTGGTTTGATTTAACAAAATACAAAATTTTGAAAAGTACTCTAAGTACCCTAGCATGCTTTCACTTATTTTGCTCATGTGTTTAAATACCTTTCAATATGCTTTGTTTACTAGATGCCTTATATGCCCCCCAAGTGATTGAGGAGCTTTAGGTCCTGAGTCACTTGCCTTGACCAAAACCTGTTCGAACATTACTGCTCAAAGCAAAGGAATTAAAACGAGAATATAACAAAACAACACACGTAGTGAGAAAATACTTATAATAAATACAATAATTGGCAAGAATGACTGGGTGCGCACAGTCCCTTATATTTCTCATAATAAATGGACAAAATATGCCTGTACGAGTGATCAATAAGATCTTACACTTACAAGCGATTAGTCACATGAAAGGACCAACCCTTTTTCATAACTTGTAAAAAATAAAATTAACACAATCCAATTATTTAAGAAGAATTGTTCATTGATAGTACTTGCGCAAGTGTTCTCCACTCCAATAACGAGGAATGAGATCTCCATTTAAGCGAGCAAGTTTGTAGGTGCCTAGATGGAGGACTTCTTCAATCTAGTATGGCCCTTCCCAATTAGGTCCGAGTACTCCAGCAGCCTGGTCGCGGGTGTTTAGAAAAACTCTTTGAAGTACTAGATCTCTGAGATTGAATTTCCTTTCACGCACTTTAGAATTGAAACACCAGGCGACTTTTTGCTGGTAAGCAGCTACTCGCAGTTGGGCTTGCTCACGCTTCTCATTGATCAAATCCAGGGATTCCATCAATAGTAGACTATTAGAGCCTTGATCGTACGTTATTCTGTGATGCAAAGGTGGATCTAACTCAATAGGCAACATAGCTTCGTACCCATAAGCCAAGGAAAATGGGGTATGGCCTGTTGCTATTCAGTGGTAAGTTCTGTACGACCAAAGGACTTCGGGCAACTGTTCTGGCCATGCCCCCTTAGCTTCTTCCATCCTTTTCTTTATAGTATCCATTAGAGTTTTATTGACTGCTTCGACTTGTCCATTTGCTTGGGGATGAGCGATTGAAGAAAATCTTTTGATAATCCCATGCCATTCGCAAAAGTCCGTGAATAAATCACTATCAAACTGCGTGTCGTTAGCTGAGATGATTTTCCTTGGCAATCCATAGCGACAAACGATGTTTTTGACCACAAAATCCAGCACCTTCTTGGTCGTTATGGTTGCGAGTGGCTTGGCTTCGGCCCATTTAGTGAAGTAATCGATGGCAACCACAACATATTTGACGCCGCCCTTTCCTGTGGGCAGAGATCCAATTAAATCTATACCCCAAACTGCAAACGGCCATGGACTTTGCATCTGTTTCAGCTCATTAGTGGCTGCTCGTGGGATTTTGGAGAACCTCTGGCACTTGTTTCATCTCTGCACGAATTCCATCGAGTCTTCATTCATTGTTGGCTAGAAATACCCTTGCCTCAGGATCTTTTTTGACAAGCTTTGCCCCCCAGCGTGGTCCCCACAAAAGCCTTCGTGTACTTCTTTCATCAATTCCTTGGCCTTCTCTTTCGAAATACATCTGAGGATTGGCATTGAGTATCCCCTTCAGTACAAGATTCCATCGACCAGGATATACCTAGCAACCTGCCGCTGAAGGGTCCTGGCTTTGTTTCTATCCGTTGGTAACACACCTTGCGTCATATACTCTATGTATGGTGCCATCCATGTACCTACCATCTAAATAACCAGAGTGGTCTCCTCTGCTTGGATGCTTGGCACAGATAGTCGTTCAACTGGCACTATGTTCAGAGTATTAGCATCTTCGCACTTGCTAAATTGGCCAAAGCATCAGCATTTGAATTCTAGTTGCGAGGTACTTACTGAAGAGTGTACTTGTCAAACTGTGCCAATATATCCTTTGTTTTGTTTAAGTAAGCAACCATCTTTAAACCTCGGGCCTGGTATTCCCCCATGACTTGATTTACTACTAGCTGAGAGTCACTGTAGACGTTAAGTACCTTTATATTCATGTCCCTGGCTAACTGTAACCCAGCGAGCAACGCTTCATACTCAGCCTCGTTGTTAGAAGCAGTGAAGTCAAACCTGATTGCGCAGTGAAATCGATGTCCTTCAGGCGTAATCAGAATCACCCCTGCCCCTGCGTGATGCTCATTAGAGGAGCCGTCTATAAATAGCTTCCATAAGGGAGTTTGGTTATGAGACTCAGGCTCTTTAGGCTCTTCGAGCTGCTTTCTATCTGAAAGTCCAATGAACTCTGTAATTAAGTTAGCCAGGGCTTGCCCCTTTATCGTTGCTCGCGGTAAGTAAGAGATATCGAACAACCCAAGTTTGATTGCCCATTTCAATAATCTGCCTGCGACCTCTGGCTTTTGCAGAACTTGCCGTAGAGGCTGGTCGGTCAAAACTGTGATTGGGTGGGCTTGAAAGTAAGGCCGCAACTTCCTAGAGGCCAAAATTAAGCAATAGGCTAACTTTTCAATAGGTGGGTATCACAGCTCCGCCCTAACTAGCCTTTTGCTTACGTAATAAACAAACTTATGTACGCCTTCTTCTTCTCTTACTAAGACAATACTAGCAGCGTACTCTGTGATCACCAAGTAGACAAACAAAGTTTCCTTATTGACCAACTTCGATAGAATGGATGGTTGTGCCATGTGAGTCTTCAATGCTTGGAAAGCCTGCTCGCACTCCTCTGTCCATTCGAATTTTTTGTTGCCTTTAAGTGGATTAAAAAATGGGAGGCACTTGTCCATTTATTTGGAAATAAATCTACTTAGAGCAGCAATTCTTCCGGTCAGACTTTGAACATCTTTGATCTTTGCTGGTGATTTCATGTCGATCAGGGCTTTGATCTTCTCGGGATTGGCTTCGATTCCTCTCGAGTTTACTATAAATCCCAAGAACTTTCCTGATCATACTCTGAAGGAGCATTTGAGGGGATTTAACTTCATCTGATATTTGTTCAAGACGTTGAAACATTCCTGAAAATCCTTTATATGCCCTTTTGCCTTCTTCGACTTAACCAGCATGTCATCGACATAAACCTCCATGTTTATTTCGATTAGCCCCCTCAACATGTGGTTGACCAGTCGCTGGTAAGTCGCACCAGAGTTTTTCAGACCGAAGGGCATTACTTTATAACAGTAAATTCCCATGTCAGTCTGAAAGCTAGTGTGATCCTCATCAAGAGGATGCATACTAATCTAATTATACCTGGAGTGTGCATCCATGAAAGAGAGAATCTCGTGCCCTGCAGTGGCGTTGACCAGTTGGTCGATCCTGGGGAGTGGGAAACAATCTTTCGGGCAGGCTTTATTGAGGTCTGTGAAATCCACGCATGTTTTCCATTTGCCATTCGGCTTGGGAACTAACACGGGATTAGAGACCCATGATGGATAAAATGCTACCCTGATGAATCCATTCTCCTTGAGCTTCTCGACTTCTTCTTTTAAGGCCTTTGATTTATCTTTGTCGAGCAACCTCCTTTTTTGTTGTACTGGTGGAAATTTTTTGTCTATATTAAGGACATGGCTAATGACTGTAGGGTCTATTCCGACCATGTCTTTATGCGACCAGGCAAAGACCTCCTGGTTTTTCTTCAAAAATTCCACCAACACTTGTTTTGTTGTTGTCTCTAAGTTTTTACCGACTTTCACAACCCTGGTCGGATTTTCTTCATTGAGTTGGACCTCTTCAAGGTCCTTGATGGGTCCTATCTCTTCCTCAAAATCCCCAAAGTGAGGATCCAAGTCTCTATCCTCACTTTGGGCAACGCCTTATTTGGTGACATTATCACCTGATTGGACATGTTCATCAAAAGCCATTTGCAACTCTATTTTGGGAACCTCCCTCGACATACCTTTCTTCGCTTTAGTTATCGAGGTGTTGTAGCATTCCCTTGCTTCTCGCTGATTTCCCAGCACGCATCCTACCCCTGCGACTGTTGGGAATTTCATGGCAAGGTGCCATATTGAAATGACGGCTCGTAGGTCGACCAGAATTGGCCTCCCAATTACAACATTATATGCCGAAGGACAATCAACTACTATGAAAGTAGTGAGTAATGTCCTGTTAGCAGGTGCAGTGCCTGCTGTCACTGGGAGCCTAATTGACCCAGTTGGGGCGAGCCCTTCGCCAAAAAAACCATAGATGGTTTGGTTGCATGGCTCCAGGTCCTTGATGGACAGCTCCATTCTCTCCAGTGAAGACTTGTATAGGATGTTGACCGAACTTCCTGTGTCAACCAACACCCTCTTCACCATCATGTTGGCAATTTGCACATCCACGACCAGCGAATCGGAGTGTGGGAATCGTACGTGCTGGGCATTGTCTTCAGAGAAGGTTATCAATTCCTCCTCTGTTCGAGCCTTCTTTGATGCTCGATCCTCCACACTCATCATCTCAATGTCCTGGTCGTGGCATAGGGTTCAAGCGTATCGTTCCCTTGCCTTCCCACTATCCCCTGAAAGATGTGGGCCGCCATAGATGATGAGTAAAGTGCCTGCCACAGGAGCTAGATGTAAAGGTGGCGAGCATTGGCGTACAGGCACTTTCTCGTTGCCACCTTGGGCCTCTCGTTGAGACCCTCCTATGGCTCGCACATACCTTCTTAGATGTCCCTGCCTAATCAGGAACTCAATTTCGTTTTTCAACTGGTTGCATTCGTTAGTGTCATGCCCGTAGTCATTGTGAAAATGACAGAATTTTTTCGTATCTCTCTTAGAGATATCCTTCCTTATAGGTGCATGTCGCTTGTAAGGCACGTTTGAGCTGGTCACCTGGTAGACTTCCGCTCGACTTTCGACAAGTGTCGTGTAGTTGGTGAATCTTGGATCGTATCGATTGCCTTTGGGGCATTTATTCTCAGAAGCTGAGGGCTCATTGCTTGCCCGTTTTCCACCATTCCTAACATTTCCATTGCCATTGGCGGCCTTGGCCAGCTCTTCCTTTGGCCCCTTATCTTTCGTTGGTGATTTCCCCTCATTGGCGATTACCCCATTCTTTCTTAGGCTACTCCAGAGGGGTGAATGGTACCTAACCCCAGCAGTTAGGGCCATCATCTTGCCTTCATCACCCACTATCTTGGCTTCAGCTGCTGCTCGCATGAAGCGCTGGAAATATTCCTTTAAGGGTTCTCCCTCCTTCTGGCGTATATTGACCAGCTGTGTAAAGCCTTGGATAGCCAAGACCGTTACACTGTGTGTTTATAAAAGTGCTAGACTTGCTAATCAAGTCGTTTAATTAAGAACGTGTTATTGAAACTATAAAGGAACTATAAAGGAACGTGTTACTTGGCCTTAAAAGTCACATTTCTTATAAGAAACATTTCCTGTTTACACGGGATCCCAAAATAATAGGTTTAAAGCCATTTACAAAAGATTCACGATCTAAATACGAAATTAGCCATACTAAGGCAAAATAGACGGTTCAGCGATCCCTGTCCTGATCCACTCCTCGGCCAAAGCGACCGAACAGCTGGCTATGTACATTCAACCTCCAATCTCTCCATCTCAGGACTGGTCTAACTTGCCTTTGCCTTTACCTGCACCATGTGCACCCGTGAGCCAAGGCCCAGCAAGAAAACACAATAACAGAGCATAGGCAATCAACAGATAATCCAATATCTCACATTGCATAAACATGTTCTCAATCATATAAACATTCAGAATAACCAAGTATTCAACATATTAACATATCAATTCATATCATATATCAATTTACAAATGATAACTAGGGTTAGCGCCCTCAGGCCGCACCCTCCGTTATCCCACTGACTCCGGCCCGCTTAAACCGAGCTCAGTGAATATTAAGCTATCCTCGGCTACCAGTGGCCAAGCCGCGCCCTGTGCACAAATATTGTGTACGACACTCTTAGGCCGCTATCACATGTCCCATGGAATAATACCATCATTGACATTATACATATATCGGGAGCACTTAGTCCCATCACAAACATATAACCGGGTGCAGTTTTCTTACCTTTAGATTCGCTAGCTCTGATCACTTGACTCCTTGAGCACGATCCCTCTCGAGCTCTAGCGCTCACCTAATCACAACCATAGGTCAAAGTCATCACCAAACCTCAAGTCCAAAACCTAGCCTTGAGACCAATCCCGAGCCCCCGGGAAGTCCTAATTCCACCAAACAGGGTGGTGGAATTGAACCCTGAACCCTTGGTCAAAAACCCTTGTAAATAACCCTAAAATCCCTTTCTGGAAATAGGGCAGCGCTACAGCGCTCTAAGGAGGGTGCTACAGCACTACAAGTAGAACCAAAATCCCCCAGAAAGCATGGCCTAGCGCTGTAGCGCTAGTCACAGACAGCCAACATCCCATTTTCCCTTCTTGCGATTTTCTCGAGCCAAACTTGACCAAAACTTCTCCAAACCTTCACCAAACTCAAAAACAAGCTTATTAACACACTCCACCCATCCCAAGCATCCCAAATACTCAAAACCCAATCACATGCATCCCTAATCTCAAAATTCACCATAGTTGCTCATAGACTTCAGAAACTCAGCAAAACAGTCAGAACTTCATAGTTTAAAGCTTAGAATTTTATACCTTTGATGGAAATTCGACTTTGAGTTAGCTTCTAGACCTCCTTAGATTGATCCTTCTAAAACCTTGGCTTGAATTCTGCTAAATTTCCCATCAACTCAGCTTAGACACCATAGCTTAAACCAGCCAAACCAAAAACTGAAAACTCTAAAGGCTTACCTCAAATATTGATGTGATCTTGATAATCCTTTACCAGCCCTTCAAGCTTAGCTTAGTACTCTTGTTTCTTAGCCTAACCTAGCTCCCTTCTGAGTCTTGCTCCAAGAAAATTGAAGAGAAATGGTGAGAGAACCACAAACCGACCCTTTGAAGAAAACTGCTCTGTTTTCTCCCTTTTCTTTTTCTTTCTTTCCACAACCTTCTTCCTTTTTCTACAATTCCCACTAAGTATAAAGCCTCAACATACTTATCTCTGAGAAGCCAATTGACCGTAATGCCCTCCCTTTTAATCTAAATCATTCAATCCACTTAGGGGCATTTTGGTCATTTCACCCCAATTCCCGCTAATTCCTTGAGTGTCTCTAATATTTTCCGCTTACCTCCCGATACCTAATTAATCACCAATTATATTCCTCAATGTCAAAATAGACTCCAATATACTCACTAAATTCCCATTTATACCCCAAGGCTCACCCCGAGCCGGGTATAAATCCCCGCCATAACTTTTTCGCTAATCTGCTCACTAGGATTGTCTCAAGTCACAGATCACAGATATATCTACATAAAAATGTCATCTCAACAATTATCACATATATATACTGTTATGCCCGCAACGGGCCAAAATTACGATTATGCCATTCTAACCAAATCAGGGCCTGCATGCATACTAATACACATAGTCATGCATCTCAAATATTCAAATAGTCATATAACATGCTTTAAATCATTAAATCACGTATAATTCCCATTATGCCCTCCAGGCACACTAATCAAGGCCCTTAAGCCTTATTAGCGAATTTGGGTCGTTACAAGTTGGTTGGCCTCTGTAGGGTGTATGCGACCGGCATAGAATTGTCTGTAAAATTCCTTCACGAACATCTCCCAAGATAATATACTAGCAGGAGGGAACTTAAACAACCACTCATGGGCGGTGTGAGAAAGTGTCGCGGGGAAGATCCTGCAGCGGGCATCTTCCAACACTTTTTGTATCTCAAACTTGTTAACGTGAGATACTAGGTCTCCGTACCCATCAAAGTTCGGCAGTGTTGGCATCTTGAATTTACTGGGGTTTTAGTTGCAGCAATCCTCTGTACAAAGGGAGTGCCCCTCCTCTTATCGTACTCTATGTGGGACGTCCGTCCCCCGACCAGCTGTTGTACTGCTTGGTTCAGAGCATCAATCTGAGCTTGAATCGCTTCTGTGACCGCAGAGGTGACCTATGCCAGGGGAGCGTACTCATCATGCCTTTCACGATGGTCATTGAGTACGTCCCTTAAATCGTCATCCCTGCGTCTCTGCTCACTAACTCCTAGCCGATCAAAGATGTTCTGCTGCCTGGGCTGCCCCCAGCGTTATGGCTAGCTGGCCTATTTTCCCTAGGTAGGGGGTTCTACCTCTGCCTCTTTCCTCATTCCTCCGACTAGCATTTCCTTGCCAGAGTCAGCTTCATTGTAATCGTAGCTGTCTCTAAACAGGGGCCAGCTACGGCGTGACCGACTGTTCACGCTATTTCTTCCTCGGGCTGGAATTTCCCGAGCGTCTGGGGGAGGCCTGCGCTGGTCGTTGGATCCCCGTGCATTGTTATGCCGTGAGGGGCCCCTGATTGTAGAGCCTGACTCGATGTTCCTTCTGTTGGCAGAAGGACGCTGTCCCCTGCTCAATGGATTCAACTCTTCGTCCCCCGGGCATCTAGGGCTGCAAGGCAACTGCCCGACCCTATTCTGCCTCATGCGGTGGGGATTGCCTCGACCAGCCTGAGATGGAGCCTTCTGCTCAGGATCCCTAACTGGGACATCATCTTGAGCCACAGGTGGCTGCTCCGACCTTTGAGGGCTTGCTGGCTGGAGGGAGGACTAGGATTGGGAGCTCTCTGAGGCGGCGCACTCGGTGGCTGATCTAGCTGAGAGGCTGGCACAGCCTGACTCTGAGCCAATTGGATGGCTGCTTTGAGAGCGGCCATGGCATCCCTCTGCCGTCGGGCCATGTTCGCTTGCTGCTCACTCAGCTCCTGGCACTAGCGTTCAATTTCTCTTGGCTGCAGTGCCATTGTCTCCGCAGCATTCTCCTGATTGGCCCTCAGATTAGCCAACCCGCCCTGCAACACCCCCAATGTTGCCCTTAACAGTTCTGAATCTAACTCCTCCTCTTCAAACTCTAAATGTGGTTCATTCTCAGCCACATTTGGGGGAGGAGGTTGGGATGATGCAGTACCAGCGGTCTATCCAGCTCTCTTGGATGTCTTTGCCATTAGATTTTCTTACAGTTTTTTTATCAATCTCTCAATGAAAGCAGCAAAATGTTGACCCTCGATTTGGCCAACGACACGGAGTCAAAAATTCGACAGATAATGAGATGACAATTAAGAGTTTAATCTAATGGTAAAGAATAAACACAGACGATTTATAGTGGTTCGGCCCCAATGAATGGTAATGACCTACGTCCACTTAGTATTATTATTAATATTGAATCTCAATGCCGTGATCAAAGAACTAGGGTTCTTGAGTTTCACTAACCTTGGGAGAATTACAATAAGATGATGGACAATCGCATTATATGCTCTCTCTCTCTCTCTGTGTGTACTCAGGAAAAATATTAGAAAACAAAAGTCCCTTCCTTGAGCTATTTCATGCATATTTATAGGCTCAAGGGAGTTACATGGGCCAATGGGCCTTAACTATCCATAATATATGTGTATCAAGGGAATAAAGAGGAAATAATCAACGTAGTTATTACAAGATTACAATTATTTAAGGAAATAATCCGAATCATATGACCATCCTGGTCGTGTCTAATAGTTAGCTTGACGAAGCAATGTGTAGCTGGTCAATCACCGAACAACATTGCCTTATTTTGACTCTGCCACGTGTCAACCACGTGTGAAAGATCCTTGCCACGTCATCAGCAACCATTTTTTGGGTAAACAATTTGTGTATGGATTTAATGATGAGCTGAACAGGGAAAGGTTGTGGCAAGATATAAAGGGACTGGCCTCTCATATTGATGAGGCATGGATGATACTCGGGGACTTCAATGAGATACTTAATCAGAATGAAAGAATAGGTAAAAAGGTCACCAAAAAACCTTCTCCAAGCTTTCGAGATTGCATGATACATTGCCAAATGGAATATCTAAAATTCTAAGGGTGCTTCTATACTTGGAATAATAAGCAACAACCTGATGAACAAGTGTGCTAAAAAATAGATCGTGCTATGGTCAACTCGAGATGGACATACACTTTTCTGAACTCAGAAGCAGTATTTCTTCAAGAAGGTAACTTTGATCACAACCCTATTCTTATATCCTTTTACTTGGAGGTGAACCTGGGGAAGAAGCCTTTCAGATATTTTCGAATGTGGAAGGAGGCTTCAACTAATGCGAACAAAGTTAGAACCAGTTGGAATTAACCAATTATAGGTACTGAGATGTATAAGCTGGTTAAGAAATTAAAGAGATTGAAACAGGTTCTCTTGGACATTAATAGAGAATGTTTCAATGATATTAAAAAGGCAGAGTTTCAAGAAAAACAAAGTATGATGGAAATTAAAGAAAACTTGCACAAAGATCCACTCAATGTTAATATTATGGAGCAGGAAAAATTGGTTAGGGATAAGTATATACAGCTTCATAAGGCCTATATTTTGTTTTTAACACAGAAAGCTAAAGCAAATTGGGTTCTAAATGGAGATGAAAATACTTCTATTTTGCATGCTTCCTTGAAATCTAGAAGAACTAAGAATATAATTCACTCAATTAAGAATGAGGAAGGCATTTGGGTAGACACAACCGATGGAGTTAAAGTTGCAACTCTGGAGTACTATAAAAGCCTGTTGGGGACAACTATGAATAACATAATGAAAATTTCCCAGTCAATTGTGGAGTTAGGGCCTATAATTTTTTATGCTCATATTCGGTTACTTCAGGCAGAATTCACAACATAGGAAGTTAAAGAGGTAATCTTCTCAATTCCAGGGATGAAGGCACCTGGTCCGGACGACTTTAGTAGTTTTTTCTATCAAGATAATTGGGATTTGGTTGGTTCTGAAGTAAGTGCTGCTATCCTATCCTTCTTAAACATTGGAAATCTTCTTAAAGATATTAATGCAACGTCTATCACTCTCATTCCAAAGACAAAATGTCCTGATAATGTGACTAATTTCATACCTATAGGCTATTGTAATGTGATATACAAAGCAGCTTCGAAGATGATCTGTTCAAGGCTTCACCAAGTACTACCTGATTTAATTTAGGAGAATCATGGGGGATTTGTTCATGAGAGATATATAGCTCATAACATCATGCTCTGTCAAGATCTAGTTCGTCAATATGGAAGGAAAAATTGCAAGCCGAGTTGTATGATCAATGAATTTAAGGAAAGCGTATGACACGATTGAGTGGGATTTTATTGAAGAGATACTAGCTGCTTTTAAATTCCCACAGAAGCTCATCAAGCTCATCATGATTTGTGTACGAACACCGAGATTCTCATTGATGATTAATAGATCAATGCATGGGTTCTTTGCAGCCAAACGAGGACTATGTCAAGGAGACCCAATGTCTCCACCATTATTTGTGCTGGGCATGGAATACATATCTCGTATTATTATTAAAGTGGGGTCTTTGCCTAGTTACAAATATCATGACAGGTGCTCTCCAATGAGACTAAATCATTTGTGTTTTGCAGATGATCTCCTATTATTCTGTCATGGAGATTATATCTCCATTTTATTGATGCTTAGGGGACTAAAGCTTTTCTCATTGACATCTAGTTTGCTGCCAAATGAGACCAAATATGCGGTATACTGTAGTGGTATGGCTGATTCTGAGGTGTGTGGAGTGCTGGAGGTTTCAGGTTTCACTAGAAGTCATCTACCTTTCAGGTACCTTGGCATTCCCAATTTTGTTCTAAAAAAATATCTAATGTTGAATGTGGGCTTATTCTAGAAAAAATGGTGCAAAAAATTCGGCAGTGGAGTTCAAGGAAGTTATCCTACATAGGAAGAGTTACATTAATCAATTCTGTATTGATTTCAATACACTCTTATTGGGCACAAATAATGATATTACCAAAGAAATTATTGCGAGATGTTGAAGCTATATGTAGAGCTTTTCTTTGGAAAGGAATGATTGATAACTCGGGGCCATGTTTAGTTGCTTGGAATAATGCTTGTCTTCCTAAGGCAGATGGAGGATTGGGATTTAGGAAGGTAATTGATTGGAATATTGCAGCTACGGGGAAATATGTATGGGCCATTGCCTCTAAAAAATATAACTTGTGGGTGTGGTGGATTCACAGTGTTTATTTGAAAAATCTAGACTGGTGGGAATACAAAACTCCTTCTGATTGCAGTTAGTATTGGAAGAGATTGGTTGATGTTAAAAATATATTTAAAGCCAAGATGGATCTGAATGTTTTTGTAGCAATGAAGTATAGCATTAAAACAGGGCATGGTCTTTTATTTGATCATACAATCAAAGTACATTGGAGAAATGTTGTTTGGGAAAGGCTTAGCATTCCCAAGAATCATTTTATTCTTTGGTTAGTAATGATACAGAAGCTTCGCACTAGAGTTCAAATAAGGAAATATAATCCACACATAGATCCATCATGTTTATTGTGTGGTGAGTAATATGAAGATATTCAACATTTATTTTTCCAGTGTAAATATAGCAAGAATTGTTTGATGAGAATGAAGACTTGGGTAGGATGGAGAGCTCAAGCAGAGAAGTATGACCGACTACTTCAGTGGATTACAAAAGCCAAACATTTGAGCAAATTCAGGAAAGAGCATGTTTATAGCATCTGTTATAACTTTGGTGTATCACATTTGGCGAGTGAGAAATGATATGCTATGGTCTCAAAAACTTTGGCATATTAATCATACTGTACAGGCAATGCCAAGAGATTTTAAGCTTAGGATGTTCATTGTAATGCCGAGTAAGGCAGGGAATATTGATAGGGAATGGTTTAATACAATTTGTAAAGATACACAACATTGATTGTATAGATGAAAGGGAACAGGGGGTTGCAAGGATTTTAGTGTCAAAAAATGAGAAAGTGTAAATGCTATTTGTTTTGAGTAATACAATGACTTCTTATTCACCAAAAATAAAACAAATAAAAATTACTTCAAGGTTTTTTACTTTCCGATACAACGTTATTACTGACCATTTCATTAAAAATTACTTAGCCGCATCAAAAAATTACTTACCCAATATCGTAAATAAACTCAACACAATACATATTTTACCCTATTGCCCTCGACTGTACACTTTTTCAATTGCAAATTACTTCATTGTCCTTAACTTTCACAGCATGCATCACAACTTCTTAGATCCGGTTTACATAACTTCTTCATCAAGTATATTGTAACGTCCTGCGTTTTCGGGTACCTTGAAACGACTCGGGTCGGGATTGTTTTCCCCGAGTTAAGAATATTATTTTAAATAATATTATATTTTGTTTGGAATTTATTTCCATGATTTATTGCTAGCCAAATTATGAATTTTGTGTTTAAAAGTCAAGATAAGACTTTTGGTCTTGGACCGACACAAAAATCCTGATAGGGTAAAAATCTCAGAAAATAAAATGAAAAACTATGGCAAATACATTTTTGGCATAAAATACATTCATAAAAATTAAAGTTTGGTAAAAAATAATAAACCTAAGGGAAAATGGAAATTTTAGGGCATTTTGTATTAAATGCTTAATTTTGCCGAATTGGGGAATTTATTCCATAAATGGACCTAGTTAAATTTTATTGTGATTAATTAAATTAAATGTGAGAGACATTTAATTTAATTATTATGTGTTAAGTTTTGTGTTTAAAAGTTAATAAGGGTGAAAAAGGTTATAGGAAGTCAAATTGGATTTTTCTTGTTAGGAAATATTTATTAACATTTATATATAAATATATATATATATGATTACATATATAACAAAAGGGGTGGCCGGCCATGTGATATAGTTTAATTGGGTGGACCAAATTTATTAAGTTTAATCCCATTTTAAATTTAGGGTAAATAGTCAAGTGGGTAGTAAAACACTTCAGTGTTTTAGGATATTTTTTTAGAGTTTAAACTCTTCTAACCCCCTCCCAAAAAAAAAAAAACGACCCTATACTCTCACAAACACTCTCGTATTTTTTTGTCCATCTTCAACCTCAAGAACACTAAGGAGGCTTGGAAGCATTAAGCTTTGGTCTAGGAAGGCTTTTTCCCTAAGGTAAAGTTTCAATAAACTAGACTTTTGTAAAATTTTAACCATAGATTGTTCATTAGCTAGTTATTTATGTTGTTGGGGGGAGTTGGTTAAGGTTTTGAAAGAGTTTTGAAGGAGCCAAAGCTAATAGGAAGATCCAACCTTAAGCAAGAAAAACAAGAGGTAAAAAGTTTACTTTTTATGGTTGTTATTGTATGGTTTTTATTTTTAAGCATTATTTTTTTTATATTTAATGTGTAATGTTTCTTATTGGTGATGTAATAATATTATGGTATTTTTTATAATTTTTATGATGCTTGTGTGCTGATTTTTGAAAATAGGGACCAAAACCCCCAAGGGTTTTGTTGGAAAACCTAAAACAAAATACATGTTTTGAGCTGTGACTTCCAAGGGGTAAAGCATTCACTGTAAATTGATTATGTAAAATTTAATTATGCTGTGATGTTGTTGAGATTGAGTACATAAAATTGAGCTTTTGAAACACTCAAAAATGTTTTAAAATGAGTGAGTTATGCTATTTCAAAGTTTAGGTAAAAAATTGTTTTTTCGTATTCTTAATTTCGGGATCATGTTTGGACAGCCACTGTATAGGGAAAATGAACCCATTTTTTTCTAAAATTTGGTGAATATATTATTGGCATAACCTAATATTCCACTGTAAAATTTGGTAATAAAATACTGAACGGTTTGAAATTTATTAAGTGTCAAAGTTTGGAAAAAATAAGGACTTGAAAATAAGGTCATTTTTACCTCATTGTTGGAAAATAATTTCACCAATAAAAAAGGCTCCTTTTGACCTAAGATTTTACAAAGACCTAAATGGCATACCAAAAATAGAATTGGGAAATTTTGGTAATAATTGGGTAAGTAATTTCAAGTTGTGAACTAATAAAGTATGTAGTTAAAAATGTGAAAAATAGGGTTTTCACACTTAGTGTAAAAATGAGATTTTGGAACTTAAGGTAAAAAGTGAAAGTTTGCTTATTGCAAGATAAAAACTTAGTAAGTCTTGAAAACATATTTTGACCTAAAATACCACTTTGATAGTAGTGTGAATTATTTTTATTTAAGAACTTTTTTATTCTTTTTAAAAATAAAAGATTTAATTTATTAATAAGTTAATAAATTAAAAGAGGGTTTAAAACCTTATATTTTGAGAAAATAATTAAGTAAATTATTATTCTAGTAAGTAAACTTGATTAATTGATTTCGGAAAATTAACTAGTCAAGATGGAAAATTTTTAATTGTTTTCCTAATTAAGATAAATTAAGCTTTTTTTTTTCGATCAAGAAGGAAAAAATTCATTGAACAAACCAACTATTACAACCAAGGGCAAACCGCCCACAAAACACATCCTAGAACATGGCCAAACAAGCCCCAAACCTCACTCTAGTTACATTGAAGCTTCCTTATAAAAAGCTTATGTTGAGGAAACAACTTCCTGTTATGAACAATGTATAACCTATACTTAACTAATGTAATCACATCCTTTGCTATACAGTTAGCTGTCAAAGAATACCCATAAAAAATGCACCTATTTCTATTCCTCCAAATATGATGGATCACAGCAGCTAACACCATATTCAAAACAATATCCACAGTGCCTCTCTGCCCAACACTAAGTTGAACAACCCAATCTGATAAATTAGAAGACCATGCTTGAAACCCAAGCCAAGTAAAAATGCAAGACAAAATCCTCTTGGAAAGGCAGCAATAAAAAAATAAATGATTATGACTTTCTAAGTGGTCTTCACAAACAGGACAAGAGAAGCAATTCAACTGAATATTGAACTTAGCTAAATTGTCTCTAGTTAGGAGGTAATAATTGACCACCAGCCAAAGCAAGAATCGGTGCTTAGGAAGGATTGTTCGACACCAAACGACATTCTTATACTCCACAAGTTGCTGATTTATTGTACTGTTATAAAGCTTGGAAGGTTTGAACTTCCCTGATATGCCAGCTGCAAACACCTCTCTTTCACTGAACTTGCTCCTTAAATGGCAGAGTTTCCGCCAATACCAACTGCTATCCTGCTTCAAAACATAATTCCAAAAATTAACCCCCTTCAGATATACATTCTGAATCCATTTGACCCAAAGAATGTCCTGTTTTGCAGAAATAGCCCACACATATTTAGCAAGAAGCGCTCTGTTCTAGCTAGCCCCATCTCTAAGCCCGAGCCCTCCATAAGCCTTAGGAAGGCAAACCTGCTGCCAAGAAGCTAGATGGAGTTTACTGCGAGTCCCTAAGGCCCCCCGCAAGAACATTCTGCACAATTTCTCAACTTCCTTGACGACACTTTGAGGCAGAATAAACACATTCATCAAATAATTTCTCAAGCCAAATAAAACAGTATGAATGAGAAGTAACCGACCAGCATAGGAAGATGTATACTCGACCAGCATAGGAAAGATGTCTACTCGACAAGAAAACAACTTAGTTCTAATTTTATGCACTATGATCTCGCAATCCTCATGTTTCCATTTGGTTGGTCTCATAGGGACCCCAAGATAACGAAGAGGAAAGCTCCCCTCAGTAAGTTGAATGGTCTGAGTAATCACTCTTCTCTCAGCTGCATGAACTCCCCTAAAATAGATATGAGACTTCTGAGTATTGATTGACAGCCCAGAAGCCTCACTAAACTTCCCAAGAGCATCCTTAAGAATACTAACTGCCGAGAGGGAGCCTTTGCAAAACAGGATAATATCATCAGCAAAACACAAATTAAGAAGTTGAAGACTCTTGCACATAGGGTGATAACAAAATAGAGAAGACCTAGCAGCCAACTGAAGACTTCTTATCATATATTCCATAATAAGCACAAAGAGAAGAGGAGACATAGGATCCCCTTGGCGCAGACCCTTTTCACCCTTAAATCTACTCTGAACTCTGCCATTTAGCAATAAAGAATAGGAGGTATTTCTCACAAAAGACATAATCCAACCAATAAACTTCATAGGAAAACAGTAGGCCTTCAAGAGATCTTCAAGAAAATGCCAATCTACTATGTCATAAGCCTTACTAAGGTCAATCTTAATTGCACAAAGAGGAAAAGTAATAGCCCTACCATAATTCTTAATGAGATCCTGAAGAATCATTATATTATGGGCAATCGACCTACCTCGAACAAACGCACCTTGATTAGACTGGACAAGAAATGGAAGCACAAAAGCCAACCGAGAACACAACAGTTTTGCCATAACTTTATATATCGTCGAACAGCAAGCAATAGGCCTGTAATCTAAGGCCCGAGCTGGATTAGGGACCTTAGGAACCAAAGACAAAGTAGTCTCATGAAGCTCGTACGGGAATTGACCTGTAGAAAATCCTTGTGTAATTGCTGAACAGATATCCTGACCAATGTCCTGCCAAAGTTCTTTAAAAAAACCTGAGCCAAAACCGTCTAGGCCAGGGGATTTAGTGCTAGGAATACTAAACAATGCAACTTTTATTTCCTTGTTGGAAAAGGGTTTCAAGAGAGAGAGTTGATGCTCTACAGACAGCTTAGTTCCCAAAGCCATACTTTGCAAATCAATATTTCCTGTAGCAGAACTAGGACTACCAAGATAACTCTTAAAATTATCAACAAAATGGGCTACCACTTCCTTAAAATCTTCTACCAGCAGACCTTGATCTGTAATATAAGAAACAATAGTGTTCTCTGCTTTACGCTTCTTCAAATAGGCATGAAAATATGAAGTATTCATATCCCTTTGCCTAATCCAATTTATCTTGCTGCGTTGAGCAAGAAAACTGTGATACACGTGCTCTTGACGATGAAACTCAGTTGCCTTCTCCTTAACCGCCTATTGTAACCTGATATCAAAAGGATTCACTTGGGCTTGAAATTGAGCATCTTGATAAGCCCCCATAGCCGACTGATAGTTACACCCAACATCACCAATATAGTCCCTGTTGAACTTCTTAAGACGATGCTTCAACCTCACAAGCCTAAGATAGATTGCTCTAAGACCAGAAGCTCTTATAGGGACCCTCCAACTACTCAAAACAACCTGTTTAAAAGATGAATGGCCAGTCCAAAAATTAAAAAATCTGAAAAGTTTGATTCCCATAGCCTCCATAGGAATATTAGACACCACACAAGAGCAATGATCTGAGACCACCTCCCAACTGAAAACAACCAAAGATTGAGGAAACATGTCCAACCAATCCTCATTCATGAACACATGATCTATCTTTGAGTAGATCCTAGCTGAGCCATCCTGGTTATTAGTCCAAGTAAAATAAGAACCACTACTTTTCATAGCCTCCATTTTAGCTTCAACTAGCCAACCTACAGGATCAGTCAACTCCACACCTGCTATAGGTTTACCTCCAGACCGATCCAAACCAGAAAAAGGGGCATTAAAATCCCCTAAAACTATCCAAGCTTTAACTAAAAGCGAAATACGAGTTAGATCATGCCATAAGCTTCTTCTATTCTCTAGCACGTTATAACCATAGACAAAGGTAACGTAAAACATACCCCTCTGGCCTACCAAGTTAACCTGACAGTGAACCGTCTGAGGAGACTCCTCCAAGACAGACATTCGCACTATCCCCTTCCTCCAAATAATCAAGAGTCTACCCTCAATTTTCGGACTAGAATAAAACTCCCAATTAGGAAGTTTATGCTCCATGAACTCACCAATTTTATTCCCCCTCATTTTAGTTTCCAACAAACCACCAATACCAATCTTATTCCTTCTACAAACATCTTGGACTGAAATTTGTTTATTTATACTATTCAGCCCTCTTAGGTTCCAGCTCAGAATATTACACTTATCCATTAGGAAAACTACCTCCAAGAAACCCAACCTTACCACCATGTACCTGTTCCTAAAGAACAACAAATTGATTAGTCTGCTTTGAGTCTGAACAGCCTGATTAGAAGTGCCACCAGTAAAAGGACCCTGCCTACTCTGAATAGCAACACGCCTAGGAGTTTGCCAAACCTCATCCTTACTTGACTCCCTTATCTGACCAGAGTTGTCCTCCCCTGAAAATGCAGCTGCACTAATAATCGAATCAGTATGATCCACTACTTCAGACACACCAGCTTGCTCCCCTAATTCCTCTTCATTTAGCCCAATGAAAACTTTTGACTGTTCCATTGGGACTTCAGCTTTAGAACTAGCTTCTTTTTTCACCCAAATAGTCTTCTTCTCCTTATGACAGTCTACCATAGAGTGCCCAAACCCTGAACAACTCTTGCATTTAGTAGGAAGCCACTCATATTCTACTCCTTGTTTCAAAATCTGGCCATGTTCCTTAATAAACTGAAAACTTCGAGGAGGAGTATTAGTAATCTCCATCTCCACTAGAACCCTCGCAAATTGAATTCAAGATCGCTCCCTAGTAAACTTATCTACTAGAAGAGGTTTTCCTATAGTACTCACCAAAGCACTGATACATTTGCTACCCCAATATTGAAGTCCAAGGTCATGTAGCCGAATCCAAAGCAGGACAGAACGGATGAGACGAATAGCACTAAGGTCTGCTGTCCACGGCCTAATGATGACATGCTTCCTATCAAATTGAAGCACTCCATTCTCCATAACATGATCTCTAGTTGCTTCATCATTGAATTTTACCAAAGTTAGCCCCAACGTCATTCTAGAGATTTGGGCAATCCCAAGATGGTCTCAAACTCTTTTTATAAAGCCTTCAAACACTGCCATAGGAGGATTTGCTCCAAGCACCATGCACACAACAACCGAACTCCAATTTGCAGACTAAATTTTCACCTCTTCAATATCAACTTTAGCCAACTTCTGCCCATTTCTAAACAGAGGTTCAGTAAACTCAAGCTTCAGTTCAGAAAAGGAAAGCTTAGTTGATCTAAATTGTTGCCATTGATGTTGAGCCTCGGACTGAAAGTCCCCTTCTGTGACTTTATCCTCTCCTTCACTCCTATCCGCCCAAGAAGCATTTCTCATATCCGCACCCAAACCATCTTCCACAGCCTCAACATGCGGGGCCTTCAAACTCTATCGATCCAAATCATCCACCTGCAAAACCCCTAACCCAGGCACCTCTAGGTCCTCAAGATTGACAGACTCTTGTCCAACGAACCCATCTCCCTCAGAACAATGAACTTCCTTCACTTGTACCGGAGGAGATAACCGCTCAGTTCGATCAGCGGATTGAATATCAGGCCTACGAATCGGCTTCTTCTGCTTCGCCATGGAAGAGAGCAACCCGACCCTTCGGCTTCTATTTTCTTAAAACGGTTTTTAGAGATTAAAACCTTAAGAAAAAAAAAAGAAAAATTAAGAGTTATTTTCTTGAAAAAAATAATTAAAGAATTTAATTAGTATTTTCTGGATATAATATCGGCTAAAATCTTCTATATTTTTAACCGACTTGTTGAAAGTACGAGTTAATATCATTACCTTTAAAGAATAAGATTTTTAGCGGATTGTGGGAAAATACTATTGTGATACCCGAGCCTAGGTATCGAGACCATAGGATAGGTCTCCCCGAGTCTTAGGCTTTAGTCTCAAATATTTTTGTATGAATTTCCTCGATGGGTTTAAAACCAAATAAGGATCATTAATCCTTACAAATAATTTTTAAAATGATCAAACTGCCCAAAATAATAATAATGAATTATGAAGCGCCCTAATTAATATGAGTATACTGTATGGATAATTACAGTATTGGCTAAAGCATAAGGGGACTATATATTGAAGGGTGAAATCCTGCTGAGAGCTAAGGACTCCAAGTAAGTCAACTTATATTGTGTGGCTGCAACATGAAACGACTATTGTATTGTATGTTAGTATAGGGACACATGCACATATATACACTGTCGTAGAAAGTTGCTTAGAGACGTTAGTCTATTGAGTGCTGATTTAGAAAATATGAACGGTAAATATCTGTCATATCCTAGACGGTTGATCCCTGTCACACTGCTTGATTTTATTATGTATGGTTCATTACCGTGACGAGTGGCCAAGAGGTGAGGATTGCTGGTTAAACCTAGGGGCGCCAAAATGAATGGGACCTAGGGGCCCTCATGCTTACTTATCAGTGAACAGTTAGAACCCGAGCAAGTGCTCTGATAAGTTATTCCCGGATAGTAGCCGTGAATATTGGCCATTCAGTGAGAGTGCCTAGAGATATTAGGGGTTGCCAAGTTTGAGTGAGGTTGGACACCCTAGGGGCAACTGCTAACCAGCACCACTGATTAACATAGAAGTCTCTGTAAAACCGTGTAACTTTGGTTACACTCTTGGGTAAGTAGTAATGCCCTAGGTAACTTGATGGTTACCCTTGTAAGGGATTTACTCTTTGATAAGTAGCGATGCCCTAGGTAACACGATAGTTACCCTTGATGGGGATATTTATTGGCTAGATCTTAGTGTTGAGACTCGTTTCTCTCTTACAGATTAACATTTATGCTGGAGGGCGTGTTACGCCTGAATTGTTGATAAGAAATAGTTGTGATATATTATATCTACTTGCTCTGGGATTTTCTAAGTGCAGGAATTTATTTGTTGATAAGAAATAGTTGTGATATAATATATCTGATTGTTCTGGGATTTTCTGAGTGCAGAAATTTCATCTGTTTATATGAAATAATTTGTCATTGGTTATCAGGCATGACCATAAGTTTTCCAGGACACTTTTGCGTTCTTGAAATTGATTGTGTAGGGTCCGGATGGATTCGAAACCCTAATTCTCTACATGCTTTTGTTTTAAAGTTGAACTTACTAAGCGTTTTTGCTTACCTAGTTGTTTCCTGTTGTAGGTAAGAACAAGGGCATGGCAGAGCAGTGAGCGTTGGAGTCTACCTTGCAAATGTACATGTGGATTGACCTTTTGGGAAGTCATTTTATTTTTGGAAATATTGTGTAATTTTCCTAAACTGAGCTCAATCTACTCTTTATAAAATATGTTTGTAATTAAATGTTAAGTATGGCCATACGGCTTTTTTAAAAAAAAAATTATACGGGTTTTTGAGACATTTTGTTAAATGAAAACATTTATATTTCTGTATTATCGAGTCTTGAAAATCTGGGTCGTTACATATATAGTTTAAAAAAGAAAAACATCAAATTTTTCAAAGCTTGACACTTGGCAAATTATTTGGGTCTGACTTGTAGGACTAAGTCCCGTGAGGGACTAAAGAATTTACCTGGGCAATTCTTTAGTCGCTCACTTGGATTTGAAGGACTTAGTCCTTCATCTATTTTCAGCCATTTGATACATGGTGGACAGTGGGATTGTGGTGTTTGGTTAAGGATGTGTTAAAATACATATATACCCCTTGATAACTCTTAGGAACTGGCTACTGTTTCCACTCTTAATTTTTTTTTTCTGATTTTTTTAATTGAAAACAAAGAAGAGTTGTTCTTCCCCTCCGAATGTACCTCGGTCTATCTCTCCCTCCCCATTGCTTTTTTTAGTCGGAGTTTTGTGCTAAATTTTTTGAATAGTAGGTGGATTGGCCCGGTTAATTGATGGTGGAGGTTGAGTGAACTAATTTTCATTTTGAATGCCGTGGGTTTCATTCATTCTTTTCCTCTATTTTTTTCGTATATTTTCCAGGAACGAAGCTACCTTGTTTTCCATCTGCGGGTACATTTGTCTTGCATTTGTTCTTCTTATTTTTCCTATTTCGTGCCCTAATTTTGTTTGTCTTCTCATATTTTAAATGTCGTCATACATAAATATTGTTCTGCTAACTAAATTTGGTGGATTCAGATCATTTGTTTCTTGTCTTGTTCCGTTGATTTTAATGAATTCTCTTGTTCATTCTCACTCCCGTCAGGCAACACAACCACTCAAAGGTATTTGACCATCCTAATGGGCGGTCGGTGACAAAGGCACTCTTCCCTACTTCCACCCGTTCTTCTAAAGTCGTGGAGAGGTAATCTATCTCTCTATATCTCCTTTTTTTTATGGATTCAGTTAGAGCACCAATTGTTTGATGCAATGCCTAAGCCTATTTGGATATTTTTAGATTTTATTTTATATGTGTATATGAAAAATGAATTGAATCTCTATGTCGTAATTTTCAGACTCATACATGTATTTTGACTGGAGTGACGTTTTAAGCCATATAATTTCCATTGACTTTGTTTTTTTTTTAAAAAAGAAAAATTTATTCTGCATTTGAAATTAATGATTATTTATGTATGGCCATGACTAGTTTTCTTAATTAAATGTGGTTTGAGTTATTGGTAGCATTTATTAATAATTGTCTTGTACAAAACCCGTTTGATGAAAGTCATTGTGATATTTTTTGGTTTCATTTAAGTTTTTTTGTTAGAAAGTTAAGTATAAATTGTATAGTGTTGTTGTTTAATTTGTAAGAATCATTTTATTTGCTGGTGACATGGTAGTTTTATGATTCATATCTATTTATATAAGTGACATGAAGTTATGTTGTTGTGAGAATATACCAACGTGATTGCAAGGGAATTAGGTAAATTTTTAAATAAGAGAAAAAATATGAAAGCTATTAAAGTTACCATGCCTCATGCCCTACTCTTAGAATCGGTACTATGTTTTTACCAACCATAGCAAGTTACTTGACCAAGTTACAATAGTCCTGAGTTGTATCAGAACCTTTCATAGTATGAAGTTTCATTTTGTAATGGAAACAAGTAATTTGTTCAAACTTTCTAGTTTAAGTCATTGTTCTTGTTTTTCACAAGTAATTCTGTCTAATAAATATTTGATGGCTTAGTTTATGAATTTTCACGGTGAGGCTTAATTACATAAACACAAAAGTATAGCACCTTTCTTTGAATCTATGAAAAGTTGTTCATCCTCTTTAATCCCTCAGTTCAATTTCTAGTTTTTTTTTTCATATAATATAAAGTCATGTTTTTTGTAATTTAAAAAGTTTGTAATATTCTTATTAATTCATATTGTTGTTATGTGAAAGACATATTATTATTAGTATCATCTTTAACCACATGTAGTTGGTTTTGTTATGGTTGGAAAATTGTGTTCTTTGAAATGAATAAAAATTAGTATCTATTGTGTTATTGTCTTTATATTGGACTTCAATAACTACTTCTGAGTATTTTCATGGGTTTCTATATTTATAATAACTAATCTAATTTCATTTTTCTTAACACCAATGGCTTTTTAGGGCCATTGCGGTTGAGATATTGACATAATTACTTTATCCAATGCATCAGTGTGTATTATAGAACAAGTTATTTATGTCCAAATAAGTGACAGGTGAGCTATAAAAGTTGTGGGATTACTTGGAATGAATCCCACTTGGAATGAAGCATTAATATAGTTGAAGGAATGCATTTGTCCATATGAATCAGTTACTTTTATATTGAATCTTGTTAAGTAGCGAAGTACATTGGTTACTTGTATATTAGTCAATGTTACTTGAGATGGACTGTATTTGTCTATATGAATCTGTCACTTTTAGATTGAATCTTTTAAACGTATCCGAGTACATTGGTTACTTGTATATTAGTAACTGTTACTTGAGATGGAAATTAAATTAGTGTTTGACATACCTTTATTATTGTTTAGTATTATATTTGATTGCCATAGTTGTTATAGTTTTTATGTTATTGACAGATACTTAGCACTCGAAATGTTTCAAGAGTAATGATGTGGACGCTTATAATTCTTTATTTTGTGTGATTATATATACATATATATATTTAATGGTTCAAAGATGTAGATACTAGTTAATGATAACCACTTGCAATCCTGAAGTTTGAATTTGTTTTCCAATGTAGATCATTGCTACATTGTGTATTTATTTTTTCCCATTATAGATTGCAATGAATTTTCTTGTCATATATCATTGTGTTCTCCTATAATGTTTTAATGGAAGGTAAGCTTTTACCCCTAAAGTGAAATTGAAAATGGTTGATCCAGAAAAATTAGACTATAGATGCTCACCTCATAGGATCTTTACCCTTATTTCCCATATTAACGGGGGTCAAAAAGAGATGCTCAAACAATTGGGATTTAGGGCACTATTGGGGATGAAAGATTGTAACTTGAGACTAAATCTTCCATCGTGGTTGTTGTCTAGGTTCAATATTGTGGATGGGTCCTTGGATGTTCATGGGAAGCACTTCAAATTGGATAGTAAAGTTTTTAGTGCTACCATGGGTGTTAAGGATGGTGTTGAAGATTTAAAAGTGAATGTTAATGGTGAACAACCTTTTTATCAGAAGGGTGAGAGGAGTACTGTGACAGTTTTGGAGGAAAAATTAAGGCTTTGTGAATTGGCGGACATGTCCTTTGTAAGACACATCTTGTTGTTTTTAGTTAGTATTTTTTTTTTGCTGCCTAATACATCTCTATATGTTGCTCGGGAGGTTGAGGGTCCTATAATGTCCCTAAGTGACATTGTCGTTGTTTGTCGTGTTAACTGGGCAACGTTGGCATATAAGCATCTATGAAAGAGAATCAGGCGACATCATGCCAAACCAGCTGTAGCGTCCCAAATTTGCTAATAGGGCTTAGGGCCTTGATTAGCACGCCAAGAGGGCAATAATTGATTTAATTATGTTAATATTTGAATTAAATGGTAATGTGATTAGAAATGCATGTTTAGGTGAATTAAATATGCATGTGGGCCGCATTTGGTTATTAGGGGCATATTTGTAATTTTAGCCCGTTGAGGGCATAAATGCAATATATTTCTATACTGTGATTGGTACCACGAGGGTGTGGTGATATGTTTGAGATGTGCGATTCGAGATGGTCCTTGGGAACAGATAGCTAAATAGTCACAACGGGGTCGAATACCCGCCTCGGGAGGAGCCTAGGGGTATTTTGGGAACATTGTTGGTGTTCGGGATTTATCGGGTAGCGGGTAGTAATTTAGCAATTATTTGGGCATGTCGGAATTAAAATGGGAATTTATAGGAACACTCGAGGAATTAGCGGGAATGTGACAAAAAACAATTTTGCCCTTGGTGGTGTTAGAAAGGGAGTAAGGATAAGTTAGGGGTATTTTTGTCTTTTGTTCCATGAGATAGACACAACTGAGCCTTGGGGGTTTTGTGGAATAAACCAGAAGTTAGAAAACATTTCCACAAGTTCCCTTTCCTCTCAGTCACATTTTTCTCTCTCAAGGCTAAGGAGGAAGTTTTTCTACTGAACTCAAGGGGGAAAGTCTTTACAATTCAAAGGAGATTGAAGCTAGAAGCAGTTGAGGTTTAGCTTAGGGCTGGGTCATCAGTTGAGGTAAGGTTGTTTCTATGTTTCTTCTAGTAATTACTGCTGATTTTATTGAGTTTTCTGTTATGGTTCAGAGGTTCTATAGGGTGGAACTTTAGGATATGAATTATGAATTTTATGAGTTGGTGAGGTGCGTTTTGGGGTGTCTTTATGAGTTATGCTGCTTTGGTATGAATTGTGGGTAGAATTTTGGGTCTAGGCTCTGATTTGTGTGGATTTTGGAGAGGTTAGTTCATGAAATTCACGAGGAATTATGGGTTTTAGGGCTCGTGCCGCGGCCCTGTTCTTCAGGTGCCGCGACCCATGTGTGCAAAGAGGCCTGGGGAGCCTCTGATCTTGCCCAGGTGCCACGGAGCAGGAAGGGCACGTCGCGGCCCGTGTCCTCCAGCACAAAGGGCTTTGCCCTCTGACTTGTAGCGAGCCGCGACCCTAGAGGGCATGCCGCGACTCAAAATAAGAAAAAGGGGAAAATGAAGGTTTTAAGCTCGAGAACCAAAATGTTAAAACTCGGGAAGTGTTCTACTACCCGATTTAGTAGAATTCGAGGTTCTGGAGGATAGATTAATATTCTGAAGTTCTTATTTGGTTTAGGGCTTGATGGATGGTTATTATGTATGTGTTGTGACTAGGTTTACGTCAAAGCTCAGGTTAGAGGATTGTGCTTAGGACTGCAGTAATCAATCAGCTCAGGACACTATTAAGAAAATTGTTTGTATCCATAGAGCTATGTGGTGTGTTGTGTTGTATGTATTGTTTATAGATGTTATGTCAAACATGTGGTTGTGATTGATCAGCAAGAGCCAGAAGCAGCAAAGGGCAGGAATCAGCATTAAGCATGTTGAATGCAGGCCGCTAGGGTGAGACCCTCTAAGGGTGTTGTACACACCCGTCCAGTTAAGACCACAGATCTGGTGCTTGAAGTGCACTTCGAGCTGAGGAGACCTCTATTGTTCTACTGTACTGTTGCGATGATTATGCTGCTATGATATTGTGTCGTCGTTCTTACGTGCTGTTATACTACTATAATGTTATATTGTTGTGTTTACGTGTTGTTATACTGCTATGATGCGATGTTGTTGTACTATTGTGCCATCGTGTATCCCAATAACAATTTGGAGATTGTTTATTGCCTTTGATTAAGTATTTATTTGTTGTGATGAATTATTGTATGTTGTGCTTGGGGTTCTCTTGCTGGGCCTCAGCTCACAGGTGCTCTGTGCTGCAGATAAAGGCAAGGAAAAGATTGGTCAACCATGAGTTGGAGGGCATGGAGTGGTGTGTACATGTTTGGCCTACCTGGCTGCCACGACCAGGGTCATTCTGAGGAATATGTTGTAAAAGTTAGTTTTGTCGCCTAGGTTGACAATATTTCCCCTTCTGAGTTGTAAATATGTTTCTAAATAGTATTTTGGGATCCCAGTGTAATACTGTAATGCCCCAGAATCCCTAATGAGGTTTAATGGTCGAATTAGTAGGTCGGGAGGGCCATAATTGATTTATTATGCCATTAAATGATTATATGCATGTTTATATGAATTATATTATTATATGATGATAAATGCATGCATGTGGGTGCACATTTCATTATAAGCGCTTTTGGTAATTTGGCCCGTTGAGGGCATAATTTTATATTTTCATGCATGTTGGTGAATTATTGATGAGGCCACATTATAATGTCGATTTGATTGAGCTGTTCGGCATGAGACAATCTTTTAATGCTAGTTAGCAGTTTGGTCATAACGGGGATAATTTCGAGGCTCGAGGTGAGTCTCGAGGTAATTTGGTGATTAGATCATTACTGGGAATTAAAGGGTAATGGGATATGATTTATTAGCATTTGAGAATATTGGGAATAATGGGAATTGGAGGGCGTTAATTATGATTAACGAGATAGAGGAGAAAGGACAATTTTTCCCTTGGTGGCTGTTAAGGGTTTTATTTAAGCTTGGGGGAATTTTGGTCATTTGACCTTAAGGATATATATAAACCATCAGAAGCTGTAGAAAGCTTAAGAAAATAGAGTATGTTTCCTTCTTCTCCCGACCAGTTTTTCTTCTTCTTTTTCTTTGGAATTTTGAGCTCCATTTGAGGAATCAAGCTAGGGAAGTGAGCCTTGAGGGTCTAGGGTTGTGTTCCACCATTGAAGATGGTTCCATACTGAGTGAAGATGGTTCCATACTGAGCTTGAGGTAAGATTTTTAACCATAGAAACTTTGGTTTATGCTCTGTTTTCCTTTTGATGTCCAGTTGGGATTTTGATTTAGATAGTGAGAATTGATGGGAGTTTTTGGCAATGATTGATTAGGTTATGATGCCTAGGACTTGTAGAGTGGGTATTGGGTTCATTTGTGAGTTTGAATGAAGTTTGGTACCAAGTTTTGGATCTTGGAAGTGGAGAAATCGAACGAGGGAAAAACCAGGGCTGATCAGCCTGGTCCTAGCGCTACAGCGCCCAAGGGAGGGCGCTACAGCACTAGCCAGGGCAAAGCATCCCTATCTGTAGTGCTACAGCGCTACCTTATTTTTCCAGGTTCTTTTTTTGGGCACTTTTGATGGTTTTGGCTCGGGGTTTCAATTCCTAAGGCTCGGGATCGAATCTACTAATCGTTTGGGTACGATTCGAGGTCCCGGGAGTGAGGTTTAGGTCATGAACCTTTATTGCTCATTTTCATTGATGGAAGTTATATTTGGTTATGACTAGGTGACCGCTAAGGCATCAAAGGACCAATCGTTCTCAAGGATTGTTCTTTTATTATTTCTCACTTGAACTAGAGGTAATAAAATTGCACCCAATATGTGACATGCATGGTTATTAATGAGGCATGTGGATTGTTATATATGTGGACATTGATTGCATATTAAGTGCTTAGCAATCTTCCTTACCTGTGAATGGCACTGACCTATGAGTCAGGAATCGGCAATGGTGTCAGTACTGACTGTGAAGCTATGACTTACTAGTTAAGTTCGGCAGTAGTACTGAGCACTGGTCGTATGGATTGGCTTATGAGTCAAGAACTGTATAAACGTGTTTAACGCAAGCAGAAAATATTAGATCTAATCGACATAAGCATTATCGTTATAAGCATGAAATGCTTGACCGACCTTAAGTTCAATGAAAAACAAAAGCGCTTGGTAGTCTAATGGCTAGTTATTTAAAGTCGGGGTCAGAAGACCCAGGTGACTACATTGTCACACAACTGTGGGTGCTGAGCCCAAGTTCGTGACTCACACATGAGTCACTTATCTTTCAAGTTTGTGACTCCATGGTCACTCATTTCGTATAAGTTTGTGACTTACTCATCAGTCACAATCTGATTAGGGCTACACGCCCCAGCATGATTATTGGATTCTCGATATTATCTGATTAGGGCTACAAGCCTTAACATGGTTACTAGAATCTTGAAGTGATAGTCACTTATCTGTTTAGGGCTATTAGCCCAGTATGATTATCATAATCATCAATTGATATTGTATACATGAAGTAATGAGTTTTCTTACTAAGCCTTGGCTGATGGGTGCTATGTGGTGCAAGTAAATGGAAATAAAAAAAGCTCACCCAGCCTTGAGTGGAAAGCTTAGGTGGCGATGTGTACATATGCGGCCGCTTGACCACCACGGCCAAGGTGTTTCTCAGAGGAACTAGGGGTTAACCCTATATCTTGCTGCTTAGGTCAGCGTGTTGTAATTTTTACACTGTAATGACCATTTTGAATTATAAATAACTTTGTAAACGCTTTTATGGGCCCATGTACAGTTTTATGTTTTAAATAAAATATATCCATTCCTTTTGATCGAGATTTTTCACCTTAGCCTATTAATAACACCTAGATGCATGTTTATAACCAAATGACTCAGTTAGTGAGTTAAGCACGGTTTAAAGCTCGCAGTAACGGTCTTGGAGTAACCAGGGCGTTACAAATACTTTTATAATTTAAATGAACATCCAACCCCTTTCACACCAAATACTAGTTTTAATTTTAATTAACCACACTTTTTGGTTAAATATCTCGATTAGTGAGCTAATGACACATTTTAAAATCACATGGTAATGAATCTAAGGGAAGTAGGGCGTTACCACTTGGTATCAGAGCGTGCCAAGGTACTCAGGGTCTGTTGGTATTGAATGAAATATTTGCCTAACTACTTAACTGAATTTCCATATCTATTTGTGATATAGGGAGCATGAGCAATATATACATTTGTGTTATTATGTATGTCTATTGCATGTGGCTATTGTGTTGTCTGGCCCTGCTTGGGGAATGGTTCTGGATGAGATTACCGTATCTAATGAATTGAGTCATTGACTGCAGATAAATTTAGAGGTTATCTATCTACTATCGTCAAGTGAAGTAGGCATTGTTAATGTTGGGATGGGGAATAGTATTTGGGGCCAGAATCTTTCACCTGCCCCCTAGGATTGGTAGTGGGTGTTCACTGACATGCAGGCTAGACTGTAAAAGCAAGAGGAAGAGATTAGGTGGTTGAGGTAGCTGGTTCCATTAGAGAACGTTTGCCTGTGTGTTTCGATGACAATGGCATCAGTTTTGGTTTAGTTTGAGGGTGGAAACAAGTGGGAATTGTTGTATGAAAGATTCTAGAGGCATTATCCTCCAGTTTTTGAAGGGGGCTTAGATTCGTTCAGAGTTGAACAGTTGATGGGCATGGTTAGCTCCATCCTCGATTATATAGGAGCAGAAGGCAATGATAGAGTTGCTTGTGCCACGTACATGCTAAGGGAGGATGCCCGAACATGGTGGGAAGTGGTATCCCAGACCCGGGATGTTGTTATGATGGGTTGGGAGGATTTAAGACAGTTGTTCAACGAGAGGTGCTATTGTGACGCAGTTTGAATTGCGAAGATCAATGAGTTTATGAATTTGATTCAAGGCAATAAGATGATGTCAACGAATTTGATGGGTTACCCCAGTTCGCATTTGACTTGGTACCAACAGATGCAGTCCAGAAGGAACGATTCATTCGAGGGTTGAACCCTGGGGTGCCCCATGGGGTTAGGGTCGCTCCAGTCCACGAGGTGTCTACCTACTATCAAGCGGTAGGGAAGGCTCTTGCTATAGAGGAAGCAAGAGGGGAGATATTGGGCGAGGATGTCGTGGGGCAGGAAATTCATGCAGTGTTACCCCCATTTGTGGGAGCAAGTAGGGGCGTAGGCCCCAAAAGTCAGAAAGGAAAGACCTCTGATAGTTCTAATACTTTTGGTCCTGACAGGAGGGGTCATAATATTCAGGGTAGCTGCCAGGGCGACAACGAGGTTTGGAGAAGCTATCTGATGTGCGTCAGGTGTAAGAGACGCCATCTGGGAAAATGCTGAGCGAAGGTGTGTTTTCTCTGTGGGGTAATTGGGCACCTTATGAAGCATTGCCCAGAACCGAAGACAGAATAATCAAGAATTACAAACAGTTCCACCTCGGCTCGAGAGTCTGCCTAGGGGCAGCCAGAGCCCGAATCTGGTCCCTCGGAAATGACAGGTTGGCCTTCTAGTTCTTGTTCTTTATATTATACTGACTGGGCTTTGTGTTACGTACCTCTTAGTAGTGATATAGACATGGGATACCTACCATACGAATAGTATGTTGTGGGGCTTGAGATTTTGTGTTTGATAGGAAAGTTGGTGATTTCCAGGGAATGGAACAAAGTAGTACAGGCAGAAAATTTGTAGTAAGAATTGGTTGGGACTGTTATATGATGACCTCAGTATGGTCCTAAGTATGGGTTAGTTTGCCAATAAGGGACAACCGTGGATGGTGAGAGAGAGTGGTGATTTCCAAGTATAAAAAGAGAGGATTCGACTGTGATTACGGAATGTCTAGTCATGGTGGTAGGTCCCACTAGGTTTATGTCAGTTGGACCGGAGGGAGTTGGATCAGTCAGTGGGATTTCATACAGGTTTACGAGGATTTGGTAGGGTTGTTGTCACAACCAGAAAATTGAGTATGCTACGGGAGTAAGGCAAGAATAGAACCAGTACCAGAAACATTATGAAGAACGACGTTAGTTAAGCAGCCATAATTAAAGGTTCATTCAAGGGAGTTACTTGACTTAAAAGTGATCAGACAGAGCATCTTACCATTGGACATGTCAACATCATCGATTAAGGAGAAGGCCAAGTCTGCAAGAGTACGTATTGTATATGGAAGCCAAACAAGGTAATTGTTAAGAACGAATATTCACTACCAAGAATGAAGGATTTATTTGAGTAAGTCATATCTAGCTTGATTAGGAATGATTTGGACTACTTCCAATTAAGAACATAATTTAAGCAATACCTGAGTTGATACCACTGAGCCTGAGGAAGTGGGGATTACAGGTAAGATTCCAGAAGGAATAAGTTCTGATTTATTCAGATCATATTCAAGGCCACCTAATGGGAAGTGATGGGATTGCATATGAATCAGGTAAGATTAAGACCACACGGCAACTGTTAAGGGAACGCCTCAGGGAATTAGAAACGCGGTGAGAATGATGAGACACCTCGAATTTTGCCTAAAGTATCTTCAGGAATCGTTATACCCTTGATTAAAGTAATATAGAAATCCAAAGTTTGTTTGAATGGATAGTTATGTGTCAGATTCTTAGAAATTGGAATAGAGGGTTGATTCACCCGCTATAGTACTGGGATATGCACTGACTGGATTCGTACAGGAGGACAGTGCAGTGGACCCTGTCCTTGCCCAGAACATGGGCTATTAGTGTGGTACGTCAAGGATTAGGGTACGCCTGTATATATACTAGAAGAGTGATCGGTTGTACCCTGCAATGGTTAAAGGGTTATGGACTTAGATGTTCTACATGGGATGTCGAGTTGACAGTGATACTGGTTAGCCACGATTAGGATGGAGTAATGATCAGAATTGGCCTGGAACCTGCGATGGATGAGTAACAGATATATCTTTATGAATAAATAGTGAAACACCAGAGGAAGATCTTGTAGGAATGGTTAAGAATTCTATTGCCTTAGCACAAATAGGTTAAGATATGCGAATCAAATGAGTGGTCCGATGGGTGCTAACATTGAGGGAAAGATACAGGACGAGCCTTAGGTTACCTCTCTACAATTATTGTATCCAGGAAGTTGAATACTGGGAGGCGCACGACTTAATCTTTTGGTAAGTGAAAGATGATAGTCAGAATCCAGAAGGGATATTATGACTCCAGGATATCCTAAAGCTAGTATGAAGGAATATAGTACGGACCATAAAGGTGGATCACCTCAGTTTGCAGATGAGGTGAGTGGATGCGAAAAGTTGTGACCGGACCTATTGGATTAACACACTAAGGTTGGTGTGAGTGAGATGTCAAAAAAGGGAGTGTGTACGAAAGGAGACCATACGTCCCCACTGGACACCAAAGTGGACAATGTTAAATTGAGACCCTTAGGTTCCCAAGTTTGGGAAGATGGTCATAAAGGGTGATGAGTATAAGGTTGGAATATGGAATTAACGGTCACCGTTAGACATGGATAACTTTGAAGAATAACTCAGGCTTTGAGTGTTTTACTTCAAATGTGTGAGTTTTGGGACCTTGAGGTAAATACAGTCCCTAGAATGGGTTGTTCGAATGATGAAGACCAATAAACGGCTAGAGTGACTCTGAGTAAGATATTATGAGATAGGAAACGAGAAATACATATTCCACAAAAAAAATGAAACCAGGAACAGGAAGTATTTAGGTTTAGAGTGGGTTTAAAGGATCAATAAAATTATTAAGGATTGTTAGGGCAGAGTGTCTACTTTATCAAAGGATATAAAAGGACTAGGCAAGGGTCCTACAGTTTAGCTTTACCCCAACATGGGTAGAGGTTCATGAGATATTACTGGTGCCAATATTAAGGGAAAAAGTGTGAGTACTACCCTTGATTGGGCGAAGAGGTCCTGGAGGTTCAGGGGAACTTATTGTACAAGGGAAAGCTAGTGAAACTCTAGACACAAGAGAAAAAGACATACATATTTAGACCATCCTTCTTGTGAAAGTATTGCACGTAGTGGCCAAGTAAAGAACCTGATTCTAGGGTTATAGTCAGGGTTACGAAATTGGTCTTGAGATGTTTGAATAAATTTTGAGGATGAATTTTCTGTAAGAAGGGGATAGTTGTAGCGTCCCAAATTTGCTAATAGAGCTTAGGGCCTTGATTAGCGTGTCGGGAGGGCAATAATTGATTTAATTATGTTAATATGTGAATTAAATGATTACGTGATTAGAAATGCATGTTTAGGTTAATTAAATATGCATGTGGGCCGCATTTGGTTATTAGGGGAATATTTGTAATTTTAACCTGTTGAGGGCATAAATGCAATATATTTCTATACTGGGATTGGTACCACGAGGATGTGGTGATATGTTTGTGATCTGCAATCTGAGACGGTCCTAGGGAGCGGATAGCTAAATAGTCACAACCGGGTCGAATACCCGGCTCAGGAGGAGCTTAGGGGTATTTTGGGAACATTGTTGGTGTTTGGGATTTACCGGGTAGCGGGTACTAATTTAGCAATTATTTAGGCATGTCGGGATTAAAATGGGAATTTATAGGAACACTCAAGGAATTAGCAGGAATGTGGAAAAAGAAAATTTTGCCCTTGGTGGCGTTAGAAAAGGGGTAAGGATAAGTTAGGGGTATTTTTGTCTTTTGTTCCATGGGATAGACACAGCTAGGCCTTGGGGGTTCTATGGAATAAAGAAGAAGTTAGAAAACATTTCCACAAGTTCCCTTTCCTTTCACTCACATTTTTCTCTCTCAAGGCTAAGGAGGAAGTTTTTCTACTGAACTCAAGGGGGAAAGTCTTTGGAATTCAAAGGGGATTGAAGCTAGAAGCATTTGAGGTTTAGCTTAGGGCTGGGTCATCAGTTCAGGTAAGGTTGTTTCTATGTTTCTTCTGGTAATTACTGTTGATTTTATTGAGTTTCCTATTCTGGTTTAGAGGTTCTATAGGGTTAAACTTTAGGATATGAATTCTAAGTTTTGATGAGTTTGTGAGGTGAGTTTTGGGGTATCTTTATGAGTTATGCTGCTTTGGTGTGAATTTTCGATTGAATTATGGGTCTAGGCTCTGATTTGTGTGGATTTTGGAGAGGTTACTTCGTAAAATGCATGAGGAATTCTGGGTTTTGGGGCTTGCGACGTGGCCCTGTACTTCAGGTGCAGCAACCCGTGTGTGCAAAGAGGCCTATGGAGCCTCTGATCTTGCCCAGGCCCCACGGCGCAGGCAGGGCGCGCTGCGGCCCATGTCCTCCAGTAGAGAGGGCTTTTCCCTCTGACTTGTAGCGGGTCATGACTCTAGAGGGCATGCCACGGCTCAAAATAGGAAAAAGGGGAAAATGAAAAATTTAAGCTCGGGAACCCAAATGTTAAGGCTCGGGAAGGGTTTTACTACCCGATTTAGTAGAATTCGAGGTTTCTGAGGCTAAATTAATATTTTGAAGTTCTTATTTGGTTAGGGCTTGATGGATGGTTATTATGAATGCATTGTGACTAGGTTTACGTCAAATCTCGGGTTAGAGGACTGTGCTCGGGACTACGGTAATCAATCAGCTCGGGACACAGGTAAGAGAACTGTTTGTAACTGTAGAGCTATGTGGTGTGTTATGCTATATGTATTGTTTATAGCTATTATGTGAAACATGTGGTTGTGACTGAGCGGCAAGAGCCAGAAGCGGCAAAGGGCCGGGAACGACGTTAAACATGCTGAATGCAGGCTGCTAGGGCGAGACCCTCTAAGGTTGTTGTACACACTTGATTAGTTAAGACCGCGAACCTGGTGCCTAAATGCGTTCCCCAAGCAGAGGAGATTGTTGATGTGCTACTCTACAGTTGCGATGATTATGCTGCTATGATATTGTGCTACGTGTTGTTATACTGCTATGATGTGATGTTGTTGTACTGTTGTGCCATCGTGTATCCCAATAACAATTTTGTAGATTGCTTATTGCCTTTGATTAAGTATTTATTTATTGTGATAAATTATTTTATGTTGTGCTTGGGGTTCTCTTGATGGGCCTCGACTCACGAGTGCTCTGTGGTGCAGGTAAGGGCAAGGAAAAGGTCGGTCAAGAGTTGGAGGGCATGGAGCAGTGCGTACATGTTTGGCCTACCTGGCTGCCACGACCAGGGTTATTCAGAGGAATATGTTGTAAAAGTTAGTTTTGTCGCCTTGGTCAACATTATTTCCCCTTATGAGTTGTAAATATGTTTCTAAATAGTATTTTGGGATCCCAATGTAATACTTTTATAATTTAAATGAATGTCTAACCCCTTTTTCACCAAAATCTTATTTTAACGAGTTTTCTTTTTAATTAACCACACGTTTTGGTCTAATATCTTGATTAGTGAGCTAATGACACATTTTAAAATCACATGGTAATGACTCTAAGGGGAGTAGGGCCTTACACCAGCCAAGTTCGTAGCAGGATGCGTCTATTTTTTACAGGTATTTTTTTTTCTTGCATTAATGTTGGTCTTGGTAAACAGTGGATAATAATTTTGTATTTTTGTGCATGCTATATGTATTTTACTGCCACCACATTCTTTTGAAGGAAGGGTATGTCGATAGGTCCCTATTCCCTCTAAATGTTTGGTTTGAAGATGATGCCAAGGCTTTACTTGAGTGAGTAGAAGACCAAGGGGGGTTTGAGTCTGAGACAGTAAGTATGAGATAAAATTGGTATTTTTTTTTTATCTTTAGTTCTTATGAAGCACAAAGTCTATTATATGTTGGGGTTAATAATATTTTGTCATTGTTCTGCAGATCCCCATGTTACAATTACAAGAAGGGGTAGATGAATTAAAGTTACCCGCCACGATCTCGTCTGTGTGTAATGGTTGAATTGTTGCAGAAAAAATTGATTGCTAAGGACAATGAAATGGATAAATTTAAAGAGGACATGAAGTTTAAACTGGACACGGGATTTGAGTGCTTATAGAGAAGTTTGAGTACTCCCAATCGCCATGCCATTCAAATTGGAAAATTTAAAAAGGAGATGAAATTGTATTTCGACACGGGATTTCAGCGATTACATCAGAGTTTCAAAATTGCCATAAGTTCAATGGTTCCTGGGCATGCCTCCCCCCATATTAATAAGAAGAGGCCGCTAAGTGTGCCCACTTTGGGAAGTTGACTAATGACCCAATCAAGCCAAACATTTATTTTGATGAGAATAGGAGTTGCAAGCCGCATGCGATGATGATTGACCCGATGCTGGTGGAGTGTCACATAGGTCTTCCAAGTGATTTTGAAGATTGTTATGGGAAAGGTTCACGTTATGACACTGGGAGGAAGAGGGGGGTAATAGACAATGATTTCAATGATGCTAGACCAACTTTTTCACCCTTAGACAGCTACAATGATGATGTGGGATCTTACAATGATTTCCAGCACTCTGTTGGTGTACTATTGTCTTCATGGAAGGAGAAGATAGTTGTGGAAATGGATAATAGTTTGGAAGATAATTTCTCTAAAATGTGTCATCTTGAGAACGACAACAAAAAGGTAGAGATGGCGAAAATTAAGCTTATGGCAAAAGATGTCACTAGATTTGAAGTTAGTGTCAACACTACCTCGACCACTCATGTTATTCATGAAATAGAGGAGGATGACAATGTCAAGATCGATTCTACTATTCTAAGAAGAGACAAAGAGCTCTGCAAAATGGACAAATCATTTTAGAGTACGATTCCTAAGTATAAAAAAAGCAAAGGCTATCAGATTGGCGCATTCAAATTGAAAGCAACCCTACCACAGTCCAAGTTTGAACTTGGACTTTTCAGTTTTTCCTTGCGGTAGGTGATAAGTTCTCAGCTTAAGAAGTTATTTTCTTCCTGAGAACATTATTTCTTTTCATTATATCATAGATGTTAGGGACAATTTTGTTAATTAAAGAAGTCCTTCCTTTTCAGAGAGGTGTTGGTAGATAATCCAATGGGACATTTGGAGCGGTGGTACTTTAGAAGCCTTAGACCTAAAGCTGAGGTGGACATGAAGGTAAATATCGATCGATTTAGAGTTCCCCTCTATTCAAATAATTTTGTTATGAGCATGTACAATGGGAACTATTTTACTTTGTCAATATGATCATGTAAATTTTGATCAATTTAAAGTTCACATTTGCATATTATTGATACATTTGGTTGTGTATTAAGATATAGAGACACAGATGATGGTGTCATACCCGATGATGTCGAAACATTAATTTTTCCCACCTACTGGCCCAGTCTAGTAAGTTGTAATATAATTTACATTTGTTGTGTTCTATAGTCCATATTTTGTTTTCATTTTTTAATTTTCTATGAATATGATTTATTGAAATAACGATGTAAGAATGGCAGTAATTTTTGGGAGACCGGCAACACTGGATTTCTTGGTGCCCATGTCAATCTGGCTTTGCTCCAAGGAAAGTGAGGAAGGTATATTTAGTATATTTATTTTAACCACTACTGCCTTACGAGTTTGAGATAGGGAATTAAGTATACTTCTTTTTTGTTAGAACTTAGTCCCAATGAAGGATGTTGAAAACAATCATTGGAAACTAGATGTTCTGGATTGCATTATATGTTGTGCCATCGTTTGGGACTCACTGTCTGGTCGATTTAGGACGCGGCACAAGACACATTTACTAAGTGAACTTGTATGTGTGTCTTCTGAATTTAATAATATTGTTCTCACAAGCTAATTTAGATTATTTAATATATTTTTTTTGTATAGTTGAAGAAGCTTGACGTGTTGCTTCATACGGCCATGGATAGTGTCCGTGATGGTCAACCGGTTTTTCTATTTTTAGTGTACTGCCCCCTGGTCATGTACCTCAGCAAGAGAATGGCCATGACTATGGTATATTTGTTATGAAGTACATGGAGTGGATTGTAGAGGGAGAGTCACCCCCAAAGTCATATGTAAGTTTATTCCCATTTAATTTATATTAAATAAACATCATATGAAGTAAGATTCAAATAGAAGTTTCAATTTTAAGTTTTTGAGTGCCTTGGTTTGATTTTGCAGAGGGTGGAGGATGCTGATAGACTGGACATTGCAATTGATATGTTGATGTGTGATTCCAATAGGCTCAGGGTGGAAGTGAAAGGTAAGGCATCTGCTTATTATAAAGGTTGTTTGGCTAACGTTGATCAATCCCCAAACTTAAAAGAAGCCTCTTGTTATCCCCCAAAACCTTCACATATACCTCCCATGTTGTCAACAAAAAAGGCAAGAGAAAAACATTGGTCGAAGCTTTGTAAAAGGAAGAGGAATAAATTATTCAAATTACCCATGATCGGGCTCCCTTTTGCAATAGGCATACTAGTATCATTTACCAATATCTAAGGGGGACATCACCCTACTCTTTTTCTGTGCAAGTTGACGCCCCCCCAACAACATATTGGATGTTTGTTTTTTATTATAAATAGGTAATAGGATCAAGATTATAATTATCAGTAGTATTCTCATCAAGCTTGTTTGTAGTGTACGGTTTACTTGTGATTTCTTATTATAGATTAATATGTATAGTGTACTGACTAATTATGCGGCATATGTATTTCTTTTGATCTTTATGGTTTACAAATAAATGAATTGTGTATAGTAGTCGTATAGAATTTGTGGGAACTTTTTTAAATCAACCTTGATGATTTTAAAGGTGAGCAGCTATTGATTATGTAAGCTTCAATGAAAGGTTCACAAATCTGCAGGCCAAAATAAGAATATGTACGATGGCACAATTAAAGACCCCAACCCACACGAACCCCAATTTGAATAACAACAAACTTTAACCACTTGGTTAGACTTGTATTTTCCTTTCACTCATCTTGGAGGCCCATTATTTTTCTATTTCATTGAACCCAGATGAAGAATAACAAATAAGAGCCACACTATTTGTTATTGGTATAGTCTATAATGATTGTAATGGGTGGGGATTTTTTTTTCGTTGTTATAATAACCCTTAATGTTAGGGAATTAATTCGTACGTTATAATATAGCCAACTTAAAATGCTCCATAAACAAATATTGGAAATTTATAAAAGTATCCAGTAAAAGTTATCTAACTTAACCATTTACCTTTCTTTCTAATTTGTTGGTTGTTAATCCACTCTTATTACACGATCACTATACACACACACACATATATATATATATACAACTTAATTGATTATAAAATTATTTTTAAAAAAGACAATGCTGAAGACTCACCAAAAATTCGATTTTTATTAAATTTACGGCAACAAAATGGCCACACTCCATGGTTAGGGATATGGATATCCATATTTTGATAGCATATGTTCAATTTTGCGATTTTACTTTTAAATGGAAAACGTGTTATAGGAAGGATGTCTCCTTCAATATATATATATATATTTTTTTTTTTGCTAGCCATTTGGAAAAGGAAGTATAAATCAAATATATGCACTAATAATTACTTATTCGGCAGTGTGTTGACCCTGATTTTGCTCAACTGACACGGAGTCAAAAATGCTTGATGTGGACAAATATGTTGAAATGAAGATAATGACAAAAACACTAAAGCGTACAAGAGTTTATAGTGGTTCGGCCCCAGAATCTGGTAATAACCTACGTCCACTTGAACTGTTATTGATATAATATTACAAAGGAGTGATCAAAGAACTAGGGTTCAATGAGTTTCACCAACTTCTGAAGAACAAAACAATATATCGAATGTGATAGCTCTAGCTCACTCGTAAATCTCTAATCTCTAGTAATTAGAAAGAAAAAAGTGTCTCCAAAAAAAGTCCATTCCTTGAGCTATTTTTCTCTATTTATAGGCTCAAGGAAGATTACATTAATTTGTTGCAGATATTCTTTCCTAAATAATCGGATACTCAGGAAATCATGGGAGATAATTTCGGATATGATCATAACTGCATAAGATTTTCTCCAAATATAACATGTATGGGACCAAGCTGATCGTATATAACGGTTGAGCATTGCGCCACGGGAATCTTTCTGTTCAATGGTCGAACAAGACTTCCGCCAGGTGTCAGCCACGTGTACCAAACGTTTGCCATGTCATCCATGCCTGTTTTTTGGATAACATTTGCCCCCCAAGTTTGTTTAGTGCGACCAGCAATAAAGAAACTTTAGGGAAACAACCGTTCATATGCCCCACGAAATCTGTCAGAGTCTTCGTGTGTTTTTGAAAACCGTGACATAATTATGTCTAATCAAGCCTTTTCGGTTTTCAAGAAATCAATGTGACGGCTTATACACTCCCCCACGTTTTGAAAATGGGAAAGTCATGATTGCCACTTTTTGCTGTACTTCAGCCTCTATAAGTAGCCTTTTTATCTCTCTTACAATCCTTTACTCACCATTTCAATAAAGAACTCTCAAGAACTTTGCCCCAGAGCCCAGAATTTCGAAACAATCCAGACGTCCTGCAGAAGATCTTTCCGACTTTGAAACTTTTATTTTTCTGAATCTCCAACTTTTGCCCAGGTAATCTTTCAGTCTTTCAAACTTTTCATGATGCCATGTATGTGGTTACTGTACGATTTCCTGCGTTCTTGATTAGAAATTTATGAGGATTTTGCACAAACCATCTGATGCTTGGTAAGAGAGTGTATTTCTGCTTTATATAAGTTAGGAGCTAGTTTGGTAGTAAGGATCATAGGTTTAGGGCGTAAGATCGACGTAAAAATTCGATCTTTAAGCTAGCTGAAAAAACTGGGTTTTTTTCCCGCCCTTTAGGAGTTGAAAAAGTTTCTTTTCAAAAAATGTTTTATTTCCTTTTCGATCAGTTTTTCAAACTGCTAGCACCAAACTTAGTGTATGGGTAGGATGCTGCTGGTCAATAGATGCGAGCAACGTTATCCCAATTTCCCACGTAACTCCTCAGGCCATGTGTCTTATCTCCTCCTTTGTGTGTTTGCAGTTCATATGCAAGACCCTTGGGGAGGAGAAAGACCCATTGAAGACGACCTCCTAGCTCAGCTGCTTGAAGGCGAAGAAAACCCCTCTACTCTGATACCAGATATCCCTTTCTCTCGCCTTAGCCCAAACACTTCTCCAGTTCCAACCCAAAGAATGGCTCGAACAAAAACTAAAGCTCAAAAAAGGAAAATCCCTAACTCCTCAGGCCAGCCTACTACTGATGCCCCATCGACCAGTGGTCGAGGCGAAAACGTTCCTGATGCCAATGTACAAAGGCATGCTCGTCCTCAACACGCTGCTCAGCCGGATGTCAAGTGGCATGTCGTTCCCCAGAGTAGAGTGACCATCAGGATGATCGCCAACTACTTAAATAAGTATAAAATGACAGGGGTGACCCTGGTTAAACCTTCCCTCGACCAGAGGGCCAACCTGCCAGGCGGGGCCTACAGTGCCTGGTCGCGATTTCATATTGAGGCAGGTGCTACTTTGCCTCTCCACTCATTCTTTCAGGGGGTGGAAAATTACTTTGGAGTTGCCCCCTATATCCTAGCTGCACTCTATATCCTTTACAAACTCAAAAAATGGACAAAGCCCACTACCCACGAGGTCAACTTTCTTTTTGACATTAAGTCCAACCCTAACCAAGAAGGCACGGGGTTCTTCCACTTTTGTCATCAAGAAACCGAGCGCACTTTCTTGTCCGACACTACTCACATCTCCAATGTGGGGAGGTATCACGAGGAATACTTCCTTACTCCCGTCTTGGCTGCAGACAACTTGGCCTTCACCCGAGGAGGTAAAAATTCTTACGTCACTAGCTTCTTTGCTTAGTGTTTTTCTGCCACAATGTCTTGACATTTCATTGTATTCCAGGCCCATGGTTACGTCCAATCCCAACTCCAGGGATGGAGTCAAGGGCGGCACTCTTATCCAGCATGCCGAATGCTGATAAGAGTGTCAAAAATTTAGTTACTGAGGCCAACCTTAGGTTGGCCGGTCTTTGGAATCCCCAACCAGCGACGAGCGAACCTTCAGCGGAAAATGCCAAGCCAAAGTGGAACCGAGCAGCAACCCCAAGCGTCTCCTCCGCGGAGGAGACCAACTATGGTTATGATCAGGGAACCTGCCGTCCCTCGTCGAGTAGAGAAACCCTTGGTCCCCGAGGGCAAAGGAAAACAGAAGGCTGCCGAGCCTACTGAACTTTCCGACGACTCGTTGGATGAAAACGGTATAATAATCTCGCTTTTAAATCATTTGCCAATTCCCTCTCATCTATTTGATGGGGATGGCAACTTTAAGAATGCTCCCTCCTTAAATTCAGTTTTCTTTCAGGAACTAGGTAGTTCAGTAAATAATGTAACGACCAGTAGTTGTAGCGCGGGTACTTTACTTGTAATCCTTTTACTTTCATTCTTTTATCCTGCATGACCATTTAGTCTTACTGCTTGCGTTGCTTCCTTTTGTGAAAGTATGGACTCCGAGGACGTTTTTGAGCACTACCAGGCTGTCGCTGCCTCTTCTGTCCCGAAGAAGGATAGCAAGAGGGCTCGAGGAGAAAGCAGTAAGACTCCCTCAAAGAAGGCTCGAACAGACGATGTTCCAGCCACTGCCCCCTCCAAGGAGAACTCACCACCTCCACCCTCCTCCGGCAGACGACTCCCACTCCTACTGATCCACAGCCTTCTTCCAAGGCTCCTAACAGGGTGGCATTGAACACCTCGTCCGAAGGCTCCCTACCTAGCTTCGTGATCGGCTCAGCTAGGGAGAGGATATATAAGCTTTCGAAGCACAGACGCAGCCAGGCAGCCATTACTGAAACTGCCTCCATGGAGGCTGATCAGGTCGTCAACAGAGGGTTGAACGAGATAGTTAGCATAAGTTATCTCCTATTTACTTTATCATTTATTTCTTATTTCTTGTTCTTACTTTATCTTATTCTCTGTCTTCAGGGGCTGCTAACTTTAACTGCTGGCTAGCGCCGTGTTGGGGCGTTGGTTTCTCAGGGTCAAAACTTTGACTCTAGGCTTGCTGAGACTAAGCAAACATTTGAGGCTGACTACAACAAGCTGCTCGAGAAGAATAAGGAGTTGTCCAAATAGAACGAACAACTGTACGAGGACAAATCTACTCTCACCAAGGAGCTTTTGGACGCCCAAGATGTCTTGAATAAAGCCAACGAATCCTGGGAAAAATTCAGGGAAAGTGCCAGGCTCAACACTCAAGCATGTGCTCAGCTTGAGCTTGATCTGATCGCCAGCAGGTAGGAGACGGGGGAGCTTGAAAAACAAGTGCAGGAGCTCGAGGAGGTCGGGGCCAAGAATTTGAAGAAGTACAAGGAGGCCACTCACCTTTGCTTCTATGAATTCTGGAAGCACAACCAGGAGGCTAACTTCAACTACCTGTCCGAGCGTTTGAAGAGGACTCTGATGGAGCAGTGCGCCATCCGGCAGGAAGAAGAAGAAAAGGCCAAAGTACCTGCCTCTCCAGAGATCTCCCTAGCAGGGGGGATTGATGGTGTTGATGCTGAAGCTGGTCCTTCGGCTGACCAAGGCACTCCTCCCAACCCTCAAGACCCTCCTGCTCCTTAAGAATTTTTCTTTTTATTTCGTTTTCATGGCCCACGGGTCGCGTTGTAAACACAATTTGTTTTTATTGCTGCAAGGGCAGCTTTTTACTTTTAATTAAACAATTACATCAGAGCAGCACTGCTCGTGGTGTAAAAGAATGCCTTTTGATATTATAATATTTCTGTCTATTATAACATCTGTTCGCATGACCGAACTTAGCATAGTACTTTGGCTTGATTTAACAAAATATAAATTTTGAAAAATACTCTAAGTACCGTAGCATGCTTTCACTCATTTTGTTCATGTGTTTACATACCTCTTGGTATGCTTTGCTATCGATGTACCTTATATGCCCCCCCAAGTGATCGAGGAGCTTTAGGTCCTTGGTCACTTGCCTTGACCATGACCTGTGCGAACATTACTGCTCGGTAGGAAATGCAACACTTATAATACAGCAAAACAACACACGTAATGAACAAATACTTGTAAAAATAAATTTACAAAGGTTGGCAAGAATGACTGGTTGCGCACAGTCCCTTCTAATTCTCGTATTAAAATGGACTAAACATGTCTTTACGAGTGATCTTAAAAAGATCTTACACTTATAAGCGATTAGCCATACAACGTGGCTAACCCTTTTTTCAAAACTTGTAAAAAGTAAAAATTAATACAAGCCAGTCCTTTAAAAAGGATTGTTTATTGGTAATACTTGCGCAGGTGTTCTCCGTTCCAATAGCGTGGGACGAGATCTCCATTTAAGCGTGCAAGCTTGTAGGTGCCTGGATGAAGGACTTCCTCAATCTGGTAAGGTCCTTCCCAGTTTGGTCCAAGTACTCTAGCAGTTGGGTCGCGGGTGTTTAAGAAAACTCATCGAAGTACTAGATCTCTGACGTTGAACTTTCTTTCTTTCACCTTTGAGTTAAAATACCGGGCGACTTTTTGCTGGTACGCAGCTACTCGGAGTTGGGCTTTTTCCTGTTTCTCTTCAAGTGAGTCTAGGGACTCCATCATCAGTTGGCTATTCTGGTCCTGGTCGTATGTAATTCGTCAGTGTGAGGGGGGATCTAACTCGACGGGCAACATAGCTTCATACCCATACACTAAGGAAAATGGGGTATGACCTGTCGCTATTCGATGAGAAGTTCTATACGACCAGAGTACTTGAGCCAGTTATTCTGGCCATGCTCCTTTAGCGTCTTCAAGTCTTTTCTTTAGGGTATCTTTGAGTGTTTTGTTCACTTCTTCGACTTGCCCATTTTCTTGTGGGTGTGCGACTGAAGAAAAGCTTTTGACGATTCCATGTCTTTCGCAGAAGTCTGTGAATAGGTCACTGTCAAACTGGGTGCCATTGTCTGAGACAATTTTTCGAGGCAAACCATATCGGAAAACAATGTTCTTGATGACAAAGTCAAGAACTTTCTTGGTCGTTATGGTAGCGAGCGGCTCAGCTTCGGCCCATTTGGTGAAGTAGTCGACTGCTACGACTGCATATTTTACTCCACCCTTTCCCGTTGGTAGGGATCCAATCAAGTCTATACCCCATACTGCGAAAGGCCAAGGACTTTGCATCTACTTTAACTCGTTGGGAGCTGCGCGTGGGATTTTGGAAAACCATTGAGTCCTCATTCATAGTTGGCCAGAAATAACCCTGCCTCAGAATCTTCTTTGACAAGCTCTGCCCCCCAGCGTGGTCCCCACAGAAGCCTTCATGTACTTCCTTCATTAGTTCTTTAGCCTTTTCCGGTGTAATGCATCTGAACAGTGGCATGGAATACCCTCTTCGGTAAAGGACACCATCGACCAGTATATACCTAGCAGCCTGTCTATGAAGAGTTCTGGCTTTGTTTCTATCTGCTGGTAGTACTCCATTTGTGAGATACTCCAAATATGGTGCCATCCATGTATCCTCCATCCAGATTTCCATGTTGGTTTCGTCTGCTCGTATGCTCGGCTCGCACAATCTTTCTACCGGCACTATATTCAAAGTGTCAGCATCTTTCGCACTTGCGAGTTTGGCTAAAGCATCTGCGTTTGAATTCTGATCTCGGGGAATTTGCTGGAGGGTATACTTCTCGAATTGTGCCAACATATCTCTAGTTTTGTTTAAGTAGGCCACCATTTTGAGGCCCCGTGCTTGATACTCCCCTAGGACTTGATTCACTACCAGTTGTGAATCACTGTAGATATCAAGCACTTTTATATTAATGTCTTTAGCTAACCTTAGTCCTGCGAGGAGTGCTTCATATTCGGCCTCATTGTTCGATGCGGTGAAATCGAACCTAATAGCGCAGTGAAATCGATGCCCTTCTGGCGTTATCAATATCACTCCTGCTCCTACGTGAGATTCGTTGGACAATCCGTCCATGAATAACCTCCACGAAGGAGCTTTGACTTGTGGCTCAAGCGCACTAGGTTCTTCGCATTGCTCGTCGTCTGGGAGCTCAGTGAATTCAGCGATAAGGTCAGCTAAGACTTGTCCTTTTACTGCTGCTTGCGGTGAATATGTGATATTGAACTGCCTGAGTTCAACTACCCATTTTAATAAGCATCCAGCCGCCTCTGGCTTTTGCAGAACTTGCCGAAGGGGCTGGTCAGTTAAGACTGTGATGGTATGGGCTTGGAAGTAAGGACGTAACTTCCTTGAGGCCAAAATCAAGCAATAGGCTAACCTTTCGATTGGAGGATACCTCAATTCAGCCCCGATTAACCTCTTGCTTATATAGTAAACCGCCTTTTGTGCGCCTTCTTCCTCTCGCACTAGCACCGCACTGGCAGCAAATTCAGTAATCGCCAGGTAAATGAACAAAGTTTCTCCATCCATGGGTTTTGATAAAATAGGAGGTTGTGCCATGTGGGCCTTTAAGGCTTGGAAAGCCTGCTCGCAGTCTGTTGTCCATTCGAATTTCATGTTGCCTCTAAGTAGATTGAAGAAAGGGACGCATTTATCCGTTGACTTAGAAATGAATCTACTTAGTGTGGCAATTCTTCCAGTTAAACTTTGCACATCCTTGATTTTCATTGGCAATTTCATGTCGATCAGGGCTTTTATCTTGTCGGGGTTGGCCTCGATTCCTCTTGAATTAACAATGAACCCCAAGAATTTCCCTGATCCTACTCCTAAGGAACATTTGAGAGGATTTAACTTCATCTAATATTTGTTCAGAACGTTGAAACACTCTTGTAAATCCTTCACATGTTCTTCTGCTTTTTTCGACTTTACCAGCATGTCGTCCACGTACACCTCCATGTTTACTCCGATCAACTCCTTAAACATGTGGTTGACCAATCGCTGGTAAGTCGCACCAGCATTTTTCAGTCCGAAGGGCATTACTTTATAACAGTATAACCCTGTATCGGTCTGAAAGCTAGTGTGATCCTCGTCAGGGGGATGCATACTGATCTGATTGTATCCTGAGTATGCATCCATGAAGGAGAGGATCTCATGTCGTGCAGTTGCATCGACCAACTGGTCGATCCTTGGGAGTGGGAAGCAATCCTTTGGGCAGGCTTTATTGAGGTATGTGAAATCCACACAGGTTCGCCATTTACCGTTAGGCTTGGGAACCAGTACCGGATTAGAGACCCACGATGGATAAAATGCCACCCTGATGAACCCATTCTCCTTCAGTCTCTCGACTTCCTCTTTTAAGGCTTTCAATCTATCCTTATCGAGCAGCCTTCTTTTCTGTTGCACGGGTGGAAAACTCTTGCTAACGTTCAGGACATGGCTGATAACTGCAGGATCTATCCCAACCATGTCTTTGTGTGACCAGGCATAAACTTCCTGGTTCTTTCTTAAAAATTCTACTAGTGCATGCTTCGTGGTTGCTTCTAAGTTTTTCCTAACCTTCACAACTCTAGTCGAGTCTTTTTCGTCGAGTTGGACCTCTCCCAGGTCCTCGACGAGTCCAACATCTTCTTCAAAATCCCCAAAGCGAGGATCCAAATCCCTATCCTCACTTTGGGCAACACACTATTTGGTGACTCCATCACCGGATTGGGCTTGTGTATCAACAGCCATCTGCAACCTATCTGTGGGAGTGCTCTTCGACGTTCCCTTCTTCGCCTTTGTGACTGAGGCATTGTAGCACTCCCTTGCTTCCCTCTGATTTCCCAACACACGTCCTACCCCTGCGTCTGTCAGGAATTTCATGGCCAAGTGCCATACTGAGGTGACGGCCCGAAGGTCAACCAGTATGGAACTTCCAATGACAGCATTGTACGCCGAAGGACAACCGACTACTATAAAAGTATCGAGTAATGTCCTGGTAGCAGGCGTTGTACCTGCTGTGATTGGAAGTCTGATTGTCCCTGTTGGGGCGAGTCCCTCGCGCAGAGAAGCCATAAATTGTTTGGTTGCAGGGCTCCAAGTCCTTGACGGACAACTTCATGCGTTCCAGTGAAGATTTGTATAGGATGTTCACTGAACTTCCTGTATCCACTAGTACTCTTTTCACCATCATATTGGCGATTTGAACGTCCACGACCAGCGGATCAGAATGTGGGAACCGGACATGCTGGGTGTCGCTATCAGAGAAGGCTATCTCACCATTCTCTGACCGAGCCTTCTTTGATGCCCTGTCCTCCACAGTCATCATCTTGATGTCCTGGTTGTGACGTAGGGTCCGAGCATATCGTTCCCTCGCCTTACCACTGCTTCCCGCAAGGTGCGGACCTCCGTAGATGGTGAGTAAAGTGCCAGCTACGGGGTCAGGCTGCAAAGGTGGCGAGCGTTGGTGTGTGGGCGCATGCTCGTTGCCACCTAGAGCCTCTCGTTGGGAATTTCCCGAGGCCCGTACATATCTTCTCAAGTGCCCTTGTCTAATAAGGAACTCAATTTCATCCTTTAGCTGGTTGCATTCATTTGTATCATGTCCGTAGTGGTTATGATAACGACAGAACTTGGTAGTGTCTCTCTTCAAAATATCTTTTCGAATGGGAGCAGGTATTTTATAAGGCACACTGGAGCTCGTGGCCTGATACACCTCTCCCCGAGACTCAATAAGGGCAGTGTAGTTAGTGAACTGAGGTTCATAATGATTACCCTTGGCTCGTTTATTGTCAGAGGTGGAAGGCTCATTATGTGGCTGTTTCCCCCCGTTCTTGCCATTTCCATTGCCGTTCCTATTTCCTTTGCCGTTACCGTTGGGTTTTGACCCATTGGCGGCTTTGGCGGGCTCAACAGTCCCCTTATCCTTGCCTGGGGGCTTTCCTTCACTGGCTATGGCGTCTTCGAGCTTGATGTATCAATCAGCTCGATCCAAAAATTCCTGGGTAGTCCTGACCCCATGCTTTCTGAGGCTGTTCCAAAGAGGCGTGCGGCGCTTAACTCCTGCAGTTATGGCCATCATCTTGCTTTCGTCTCCCATTGTTTTTGCTCCAGCAGCTGCTCGAATAAAATGTTGGACGTAATCCTTCAGTGGCTCTCCGTCTTGCTGGCGTATTTCGACCAGCTGATTTGCCTCAGTTGGGTGCACACGACCCGCATAGAATTGTCCGTAAAATTCATTTACGAACATCTCCCAAGAAACAATACTTGCAGGAGGGAATTTGAAAAACCACTCCTGTGCAGCATCAGAAAGTGTTGCAGGGAAGATCCTACACCGAGCGTCTTCGGACACTTTCTGGATGTCCATCTGTATCTCAAATTTGTTGACATGAGATACTGGGTCACCATACCCGTCAAAATTCAGAAGCGTAGGCATTTTAAACTTACTAGGAGTCTCTGCCACAGTTATCCTCTGAACAAAAGGAGTGCCCTTTCTCCTATCGTGATCGATATAAGACGTTCTTCCCCCGACCAGCTGTTGCACTGCCTGGTTGAGGGCATCTATCTGGGCCTGCACGGCACCAGGAATCGTCGGGGCCTCTGCTGTTGCTGGGGGAATGTACTCATCGTGTCGCTCCCTGCGATCGTTGAGTACATCTCTTAAATCCTCGTCTCTTCGCCGCTGCTCGCTAGCTCCAAGACGGTTAAAGACGTTATTTTGCCTGGGCTGCCCCCCAGCGTCACGTCTTTCGGGTTGGTCATCCCTAGGTGGTGGGCTTCTGCCCCCATCTCTTTCTTCATTTCTCTGACCAGTGTTTCCTCTGCCTGAGTCGGCCTCATTATAACCATGGACATCTCTGAACCTCGACTGGCCATGGTGGGATTGACTGTTCCCTCGGTTGCCTCCTCGGGCTGGAACATCCTGAGCGTTAGAGGGTGGCCTGCGTTGGTCGGTGGGTCCCCGTGCATTGTCATGCCGTGGGGGGCCCCAGACCGCAGAGCCTGTCTCCGAGTTCCTTCTGTTACCAGAAGGACGCTGCCCTCTGCTCGGTGGGTTCGGCTCGTCGCCCCTATGGCGTCTAGGACTGCGGGGCTGTTGCCCGGCCCTATTTTGCCTTGACTGCGAGGGATTTCCACGACCAGCATGGGATGGAGGCTACGCTTCAGGGTCCCTTAGAGGGGCATCATCCTAAGGCATTGGTGGCTGCTCGGGCCTTTGGGGGCTCGAGGGCTGGATCGGCGGGCTAGCATTAGGGCCCCTCTAGGGTGGCCCATTTGAAGGTTGATCAGGCTGTGATGCAAGTGCAGCCTGATTCCTAGCCAGCTGTAGGGCTGCTTCGAGGGCTGCCATGGCTTCCCTCTGGCGATGGTCCATCTCCGCCTACCTTTCACTCAGTTCCAGGCGCTGTCGCTTAATCTCTTGTTGCTGCCGTGCCATAATCTCAGCAGCGCTTTCCTGGCTGGCCCTCAGATTGGCCAGTTTGTCCTGCAATACCCCCAGGGTATTCTTCAGCGTCTCGGAATCCAGTTCTTCCTCATCGAATTCCAAATGTGGCTCATCTTCGGTCACGTTTGGAGGAGGAGGCAGTTGAGATGGTGCAGCGCTAGCCGCCTGTCTAGTCTTTTTTGTTGTTTTCGCCATTGATATTTCAACAATATTATATCAAACTCTCATAGAAAGCACCAGAATGTTGACCTTGATTTTGGTCAACTGACACGAAGTCAAAAATGCTTGATGTGGACAAATATGTTGAAATGAAGATAATGACAAAAACACTAAAGCGCACAAGAGTTTATAGTGGTTCGGCCTCAGAATCTGGTAATAACCTACGTCCACTTGAACTGTTATTGATATAATATTACAAAGGAGTGATCAAAGAACTAGGGTTCAATGAGTTTCACCAACCTCTGAAGAACAAAACAATATATCGAATGTGATAGCTCTAGCTCACTCGTAAATCTCTAATCTCTAGTAATTAGAAAGCAAAAAGTGTCTCCAAAAAAAGTCCCTTCCTTGAGCTATTTTTCTCTATTTATAAGCTCAAGGAAGATTACATTAATTTGTTGCAGATATTCTTTCCTAAATAATCGGATACTCAGGAAATCATGGGAGATAATTTTGGATATGATCATAACTGCATAAGATTTTCTCCAAATATAACAAGTATGCGACCAAGCTGGTCGTATATAACAGTTGAGCATTGCGCCACGGGAATCTTTCTGGTCGATGGTCGAACAAGACTTCCGCCAGGTGTCAGCCACGTGTACCAAACGTCTGCCATGTCATCCATGCCTGTTTTTTGGATAACACAGTGTATCCCACAAAATAAGACCTAGGTCATGATGACAACTTATTGGATTTTGGATAAATTATTGATATTGAGTAAAATCCCTCAATATATTGTATTAGGTCCAACTACTCACGCAGTAGCAAAACTACTCTAGTTATATAGGGTGCGTATTGGAACAGTAAAAAGCATGGTCTCACTAGCAATGGAATAACTCTCATTTGACCATCATAATAATATAAAATGGTCTCATCAAATTAGACATGTGACTTGACAGAATGTCCATATTGGAGAAATCTTTTAACACAATAAGTTTAAAAAGAAATTATTACTTAGAAACCAAAACTAAGATTAAAGAAGGATTTGAAATAGAAAAATATGATTACGAAGTATTTCTAATTAAAGAAAATATGATATAAACAACATTTTTCAATGTTCTTAGTATGGGTGGTTATCCACTTCAGCCATGCATGAACATGTCATTTATAACCATGTTGTTCACTCTTTGATCAAGGTATTCTTGGTATCGAGTAATGGCCTCCTTCTTCAGGTGGTCTACCACTTCAGAAAGTCATTCATAATTTGTTCTCCACTCCTCGTATGAGTACGAAGCATTATGTATCAATTCTTCTAACTTGTTCATCTTCTCTGTAAGCTCTGCCTCCAACAGTAATATCCTCTCTTTCATCTTCTTATTATGCTCCTCCAATATACGATTGTCCTGACTAATAGAGAAAATCTTGTACTACTTCTCCTGTAATGTTCTCTTTAGATTGTTAATGTATTCCTTAGGTTCGGGGGTGGGTGGGGGGGGGGGGGAGGGTTCTCATTCTCTGTTCGAACAACTTTTCCTCGTCAGGTTGATCCACCCAGAGGTGTGGTAATTCAGGATAAACCCTCATATTTGACGAATTGATAGACGAGCAAGAATCCATAACCAACTCCCACAACCAAGAAAAAATATCAATATATTGAATTTTGGCTCATCAAAAAAATACAAAATTGTCTTATGAAGTGAGAAAGGTTGAGTAAGGTGTATAGTGGAAGTATCTGCCCCATATCTTTCCAAGATGTACCTGTTTATGAAAGAAGTTGTTGCCATATGACTCAAGGGACCATGATGTGAGCCCAAGTGCAGTACGAGTTGTCACATGCAGCACGCAACTAGATAAAGAACACTAAAATATAAGAAATAATTAGTCACATATAGGATGTTTTTTATTAGTAAGAAATTTTTATGTACGTGGTTTTCAGTAGTATTTACTTTAATGATCCTACGATACACATTCAGCAAACTATTTAACATATATGGGTTCACAAGAACAGTTGTAAACAAGTCACATGCAAAAATGGTGTATTGGCTACTATGCACGTATAGTCAAATGTCAGTCCAACCACAAGCAAATAATTACATAACGGGATACGTCTTTCCAAAATTAGTTTCGAAGTAATGCCATAACTTATGGAAGTGACCAAAACATACTTAAAAGCAATCATGTTGTATACTGACGTATCTGGCACATTTAACAATTGTTATCAACTTAATTAGATATTTTGCAAGATTTGGTGGCTCATTTCTTCTTAAATCACATTTGTCTACCAACTCTAACTTATCTACAAGTTACCATATCATAACATTCAGTATATGAGGTCTTTAGTCAACAAGTTTATATATATATATACTTGTAGCACTTGGCTTCACTTCACCCTTTATCTAAATCATTCACTCTCTTCATTTTAGTTGTTCTCACTTCCACCTATAATGGATTATACACCTTCAGGAGATAGTAATGTATTTGACTGCCCACACTTTGATGAATTACGCCTTGAGCAAATGGAATGCATCAACCATATATTGCAAGAGAACTTGAGGTTGGCAACTGAGTGGAGTGAGTGCGAGAGTATGTATATCGTGAAAAAAATTGAGAACTCTTCTATTCTCAACTCAGAGATACATGCCATCCAAATTTCTTTAGGAGACATGCAAAAGAAGTCCTTGGAAATGGCAACTGAATGGAGAAACGACCTCCAAGCCGCGCTGCAAGGATCAAAGTGCTTTGTAGTGGGCACATCCTTTAAAAGTCCACTACTCATGTTGAAAGTCAGAAGCCACGAACTAAGTATTAATATTGTTCTTATTATATATTATGTGGATCGTACTAATGTTAAATGTAATCCATAGGGTTTGTTATCATTGTTTTATGTATATATATATATATATGTTATTATGAAAATGGACTAAGGATTTGTTACTAGTTTGTTTTAAGGAGTTGACAAACAACTTTTGCTTGTTATGGGTTCCACTCTTGTAACCCTTGTTCCCGTTCAATGTTTAAGTGTTTCTTGTGTAAACCATCTTCTGACTACTATAATATATAAGTGTCCCCTGTTATTATTAACAAGTTATTTGTGGACTTTCCTTTAAGACTTGAAAAAACCTATAAAGTAGTAAATGAATTTATGCTGAAGCTTCAATCCACATTTATGCAATTGTATATTATTTAATTATGATTTATTCACCAATTACATATCAAAATTGGTTTTTCAAAATTTTGGCATGATGATTACTAAAATTAAAAAAGAAGGATCCCCCCTACAGTAGCCGTCCAGTTCAAACAACAATTAATATAACATGACTGGCCACAACCAACCTCAATCATCCCATTAAATGACCAATAATTATGATTATATATATGTGGCATATATGTTTCCAAGCCAAACCAAATAAACCACTGCTCTAGAATGAGGGTCTCTCTGTATGTTCATGCACTTATTTGAATAAGTTCTCCTCAGTTGTTGTGACAGTCAGAATCCCGTGATCCGTAAGGGGAAAGACCGGGTAAAGCTGTGTAATCCCACACCACCTGGAGAAGGTCAAGTGTGATGATTCTAAGACTGTGTAGGTATGGGACTACACAGTTGAAGAGGGATTAAATGGATTGATGGGTGCTACCTATATCAACAAGATGCATCTTCTTTTCGGTAGCCCATCACTTGAGAACTCCAAAAGTTAAGCGTGCTTGACCTGGAGTAATCTCAAGATGGGTGACCTCCTGGAAAGTTTTCCCAGGAAGTGTACGAGTGAGGACAAAACACGCTGGAAAGACTCATGTTGGTTTGTAGGGCCAGTCGTCATTCCAGGAAGCAGTCATAGTGACGTGGGGCGTTACAGTTGTGGAAGATAAATGAATAGGTAAATGTCACCCATCTTTCACAACAAGCCATTAGGTGATAAATTAATTTTTTGATGTCCATTCGTTGACCTTATTTTTCCATATTATTACGTCTGCTACTGAGCAATATCTTATTTTTGGTTATTACATTCTTTCTTTTTACATATTTCATTTCCATAATCACTCATATCCAAGTAAATTTGATAACTATATATTAAGGGGTTGATTATGGGGGCATGAACATATTTCACGAAACCTCCTCCAGGTAATAATCAAAATCTTAGTAACTTAGTAACCACTCTATAATTTTAATGACCTTATAAGTAACCTCTCTTGTTACAGGTTTTTGGCCATAACCATTTACCATGCCTTTAGCATCAATTGACTACATATGATTATGGTGAAAAAGCACATTCTGAATAGTGTCCCACATATCCACCTTTCAGATTGTGTGGGTCCAAATTGAGACACGGGTCAGACTTCATTTTACTATGCACGTGCTTTTGTTGAATCATCATCTATGTCATAATTGAGTTGTGGACTTGAAATTTTTTTTAACTCATACATCCTCACTTCTATTTCGCATATCATATTTTTCAAAAGCATATCCATTACCAATGATCAACATTACATTACCCAAAATAATTTTGAAGATCTGCTTCTTCACATTCACTATTGCCTAAATCCATTGGTCGTATTTTGGCGGGAATGTAGTGCAAAGCATGTACATTTACATTAGAGTACTATATATATGATAGTCCCTTGAGTTAACCACCAAAAGACAAAAACTTCCCTAACATTTAGCTTGTATCTTCATCCACATCATTATCCAACCATGTCACCCTCTAGGTTGTGTGTGTCAATCTATTTCCTGAGGAGGTTAAAGTGAAAATAGAGATTGAATCACCCACAAAAAACTTTCCATTCCCTTCCTCGTTGCCTCCACCACCACTCCACCTCCATCCACCAAAACTAGTGATATGACTCCCCACCAAAATCCTTCCTCAGTTTGCAGGGGTGACACAATCTCACCAATTGAGGGAAGGAAGAAAACACCAAAGATCGGGTTTAGGGGGAGGTGTAAAAATGGTATAAGAAAGGACATGACGATTGAGAAGCTCACGAATTTAAAAAATGTTGTTACTAACAAAGCCAACACTTTTAGGATGAACTCCATGGACATTAGGTCTTTTCTTTTCTAATAATGCCAAATTTTAGATCATGTTGGGACAATGATGAAACATCAAGAGACATTAAGCAGTGAGTTGTGTGTTGAAACTACCAAGGAAACTGAACAGACAACATCATCTTGCTGAACTAATGTTTGTAACATACCTTTTGCTAATTTGTTAGTACTTTATTCTATGGCACTACTATCACACCTTCCTACCTTTTGGTCATATATTTCAAAGCATCTGCCCATATTGGTGTATGCGTGTAACTGGAACCACCTTAGATTAACTATATTTCACCTCCGGGTATTGATATTACCATGGACAATGGTATTTGGTAATGGAAGTACCTAGTAATGGTCTTTTGAAGTCATGCTTTTTGGTTGTGTGTTTTATCACGGGACATTGAATATGTCATGTACGTACATCATATGATGTATTTGCTTAATTAATTGAATCTATGTAATTCGAAAATAGTCTTCCCAATGTTCTGTTTTTATTAGGTGGGGACACTCCCTATTTGAGTAACATCAAATGCAGTTCCAACTTATTGAAAGAATATATACACTTATAAAAACCAAGAAGAGATATTTTTTTAAAACCCAAAAAATATAATCAACTACATTGAATGTGTTAATTCCATTATAGGATAATTACATAAAATAAAATATTCAATCATTTATTCATAAAATATATTCACACCTACATATATGATGCTCCGTTGGTAAAACCATTAAGTGAGTATACAAGTTAGAGAATGTGTTTTTATGAAATTAAAAAGAAATTATTATTTAACCATTAAGTGAGTATACAAGTTAAAAAATGTGTTTCTATGAAATTAAAAAGAAATTGTTATTATTTAAATTAATTGGCAACCCCCCCCCCCCCCCCCCCCCCCCCTAAAGGGAGACAATTTGTAAGCATATTTTTAACTACATATTTTTGTTTGGTTTCAACCTTGGTAGACAATTTCATTATGTGTATATGTAAAATTTGTTTTAAATGGAGACAAGGTTCACTTAGTGGGTCACTTTGAGTGGAGAAAATCTATTAAGGACAATTGATTTATTTGTTTATGATAACCACCTATTAAGGACGAAAGGAAGATGTTTGACTCAACCACGAAAATAACAAGTGGCAAAGGAAATAGGTTTGCTCAAACCAAGGTTTTCGACAGGACAAGTGGACGAACCTACTTAACCGTAAGAAAAAACTGAGGCCTATCACATGAACAGGGTGCTTTGTAGTTCTATGCGTGAACTTGGACAGGACTAACAATAGCTGGGTGAGGAAAGACTTTAATCCAGTACATAATCATGACCTAGCTTTGAAGACGAAGTTGCAATTTTTTCTATCTAATCGAGTTGTACCAGATTCCATTGGTGCCCAAGTAATGTCCATGCGATGATCAGGTGTATAGACGTGTCATATTTTCAATCACCTCGCACTAGAAAGAGGTGGACGTGAGTACCTCCCTTTCCTGAAAAAAGATCTTTACAATTGGATTGGTCGGCAAAGAGAAGACAAAGATGATGATGAGACAGATGTTGAAGGAGCTTTGGGGTACTTGGAATGTCTGCGCCGAGGTGATCCTGGTTTTTTTGAGACACACACAATTGATGTTGAAAATAGGTTGGCAGACCTTTTTTGGGCTGATGGAAATCTACGTCGTGATTACGATTGTTTTGGCGACATTACGGCTTTTGATACGACTTACAAGAAAAAAGCCTACAACAAGCCCCAACTCATCTTTGTTGGGTTGAATCACCATTACAGGACCGTAGTTTTTTGCAATTTCTTTGTTGTACGACGAGACGGAGGAGACATACATTTGGGTTTTAGAAGAATTTCTCGAGTGCATGAAAAACAAACCACCTATAGTTGTTGTCACCAATGGTGACCTAGCAATGGGTAAATCAATAAATAAAGTTATGCCTACGTCTGTCCACAACTTTTGTACTTGGCATCTTCAAAATAATGTCACCATAAATGCACCTCATCCGGTTTTTAAGTCCAAATTTAATGATCTCCTTTATCAATATTTCACCGAGGAAGAGTTCGAAGATACATGGAATAACTTGGTTACAAAATTTGAGTTTGAAGATAGCCGATGAGCAACAACAACGTAAAACAATAGGAGGAGTTGAGCAGAATGTTACCTCCATGGAAAATTCTTCAGGGGGCCTAGGACTACTCAAAGATCGAAGTTAATTAATTTGTACTTGTCTCACTTCCTTACAAGCAAGCTCAAACTTAGGGATCTTGTTGGCCAAGTAGACAAAGTCATAGAAAGTATTCGTCACACTGAAAGGGAAGACGACTTCATAAGCAACCACAATTCTCCCTAGATACCATCGAACGTCCTGCATCAGTACTATCAGCATGTGGCTTCAGTGTTGACAAGAAACATGTACAAGAAGGTCGCTGAACAGATCACCAGTGCTCTAGCATACTTAGTGGAGTCAAGTGATGTGAAAATTGAGTACAAGTTTTACTCTCTAACACGTTTCCCCAATGGACTTGTGCGAAGTAGGGTGCATTTCCATGTCCATGATGGCCACTTCAATTGTACATGTATGTTGTTCGAGTTCGATGGAGTTCCATGTCGTCATATATTTGCAGTTATGAAGCACTTGAACATACCAAGCATTCTAAAATCTCTTTTTAAGGAGAGGTGGAAAAAGAGCGCCAAAAATAAAATGGACTTAAATAGTAATCTGCACTCGAGGGTGCCACTTGATGTGTTAGTTTGTACTAGATGGGGATCTTTAACATCAAGATTCAATGCAATGGGATACTATGCGGCACAAAAAAATGACACTTATGAAGAGGCAATGAATGAAATGTCATATATGGAACAAAAATTTAATCCCTTTCAACTCAACATGAATCTGAACCGGAGGTGTCAAACGTATTCATTTCTGAACCCCCCTCACATCCCTCCAACATAATAATTAGAGACCCAGCTGTGTTAAGAACGAAGGGAAGGGAACCAAACAAATCAAAATCAAAAGAAAAGGACCCAGAGAATGGGAGGTCCAGAAAAAACAGGTGTCACAACTACAAACAACTTGAGCACAATAGGGTAACTTGCAAATTTAATCAAGCTAAACAGCCAACACAAAATGATTATCAGCTAGCTCCACTTCTTCCAAGGGATGAAGGAGAACCATGGCTTGACCTGATGCAGTCTCAAACAAGCTATGTTGGAGACAACAATCTCATATTCTAGCAATGGTAAAATAATATTGGCACTACTTCTAATCATGTGGGAAAAGTGGGTGATAATAGCACATAGTTTTCTTTGCTGCGATGCTTAAATATGTGATGAAGATACTCTTGATTTACTAGTGTGCTTCTACATCTTTTGCACATACTAAACTTTACTAGTGTGCTTTTGAGTGTGATGAAGATGCTATTTATTTTGTATTATGTTTTATGTACAATAGATGTATCTACTCAAGAAAAAATGAAAAGAAGAAAGGCTATGGTTTATAATGCATTTTAGCTAAAACTTAATCAGATTTCTCATTGGTTGGCTAAATTTTCATAACAAGTGGGCTCAATAGTGTTACCTGAGTATGTTTAAATAAATCATGGCACCAAAACTATTTAACATAGCCCACCAACATAAGCAATACAATTAACAAGTGAGAAGCAACTAGCATATCTAATTTTTTACCACCAAATTTCTTGGTCTATCCAGTCGGCTGTCAGTTCCTTGAGCATTGTATGGTATAGTGATGCCTCTACATTAGGTGGGCTTTACAACCCTAAGTTGAGTAGGCTGGTAGTAGATTCTCATTTTGCTAAAAAGAAATGTCATTTATGAACCCCACGTTATCTTTTTATAAACCAGTAATTCACATTGAGAAAATAAATTGTTTCTCCTATATTAACTATTTAAGGTGTAAGTACGACAATAAGGTCCCCTAAACCTAACTAATAAAAAAGTCTAAGGATTCTTAATTAAACTTTATTTGAACAACTAAAATACTGCAAATTAAAAAATAAGATGATCGTTTGTAAATAGTCCAGGAGAAATTTGTTAATTAACGGATACATGGATATAGATATTAGGATAAATATGTTTTACAAACCATACTTAACTTAATAAATTTAGATTTGCAAGAAGTTTTCATGAAATATGTCTTCAAAACACGGCAAGTGCAGCCAAAAACCACTCTAACTTGTACAAGGAAGAAGCACCTGTACAAGATACAACAGATTTGATCTTCATTATGGTCGTCCATCCATAGGCACATCACGACCCATGATCTTCTCCACTTTCAGATCAAGATACTCTTGATATGTGGTCAATGCTTCTATCTTAAGTTCGTCCACTGCGTGGGATAACCATTGATATTGAGGCATGAAACAACCCAACCTAAGATCTTCTAATTCCTTGGTCTTTTCTTCCACCTCGGCTTCCAATTGCGATATCCTCTCTTTCAATGAAATGGTCCTTTGTTCCAACATTCGATTCTCAAAATTTATAAAGAATATTTCGCTTTCCCTCTACTCCAATTTCTCATGAAGTTCGTTGATGTATTGTATAGGTTCAGGGGGTAGGCTTGTTATCTTGTACTGAGTGAACTCTTCCCACTCCGGGGGGTCTGCTTCATGTTGATGTAGCTCAGGGAAAACCTCTTGATTACATGAGTCTATTGATAGATTAGAATCCATTATATTGCACCTGCAACAATAGTTCAATAGGAATATATTAGATATAAAAAACAATATTCATGAGAATAGATTTTTCCAGAGATGGTAATAAACTTGATTTATTGAGTATGAGGGTTTATTGATGAACCAGCTCAGTGAGTATGGATGATGGTAGCAGTCGGTACCTCATGCATAGGGTCTATTTTAAAAATTATTAAATTAATATGATGATGATAGCATTTCTTTTATTCAAACACTCAAATTTCTACCCACACATCGTCTTACTTTAAACTGTTGGTAGGCATAGTTACTCAATACAACACTCTGAAAAGTGATTTTTTTCAGTTCATTCAAAAAGGATATCATGAAGAAATTCAACACACCAATGTATTGAGTTGACCAATGATCTCATCAAATAAAATCAAAATTGGAGGATTTGAATATTTAACCTGAAATGTTAGGTACTCATTTCACGGAGGATGGGATGTAGACCAAAGTCATGGTTAAAAGAATATACCATTTTTTTTTATTAAACAAACTCCATCATATTGGAATAAATCGAGCATACTCATAAAAACTTTCAGTTCAAAATTTGAACCAGATATATAGTAAAATCTCACTAAATTAATAGTGTTGGGACCTTCAAAATATTTAATTTTATACAGTTATTAATTTATATATACAATGTAAATTGTGTACTAAAATTATTACTAATAGATCCTAAACATTTGTTTGTAGGAAAGAATCTATATTGTACTAATGACCATTTACACATGAAGTTGTTATATAAAAGAAAATTGGAGGCAAAATTGAGTCTATAGAAACTGTTGGTCGTACTATATCTACTTTCTTTTATCGGAACTTATATTTATATGGATTAAATATTATGCAAAGCTCAATAATAAAATTAAAAACATTGGCCTTGATGGTACATCTTTCTTTGCCTAACTTAACGATGTAGGTTCTTATAACGCCCTGGATAGCCAAGATCGTTACACCGTGTGTTTGAAATAGTACTAGGCTCGCTAATCGAGTCATTTGGCCATATGCGTGCAACTAAACATAATTAACGACTTAGGGTTAACAATTTAGTCAAAAGGAATAGTCACGTCATTAAAACGTTAACTGCGTAGTTGACCCTAGTTACAACTCAAAAGTTACAAACAGCCGACCTAAGCGGCAAAATAAGGTTCGACCCTAGTTCCTCTGAGAATTTTTGGTCGTGGTGGTCGAGCAGCCGCATATGTAAACGTCACCACTGAAGCTCTGGTCCAGCTTCCATTTTCCCTTACCTGCATCACATAGCACCTGTGAGTCAAGGCTCATCAAGAAAACTTAAACATGTTGTCAAGCAGTTAATAATACATCATAGAGTCGTAATAAGCATCCCTACCAATAACAACTCTACTGATGCATGCATTCTATGCAAATAAGTTACTACAATGTCACATAAGGGCTTCCTGCCCTAACTAGATGACTAATAAGTCATACCAAGGCCATGTGCACTTGAATATGGGTCTAATAAGTCACCCCGGGGCCCACTGCCCTATCCTCGGTATAACCAACCTTAGAGTCAGCCCAGCGTATGAGATGGAACTGGGTAATGGGAAATTATTTAGTGACTATTTGAGGATATTGGAGTTAACGAGAATTTGTGAGATGTTAATTATGATTAACGGGGAAATGTGGCAACAAACGAATTGGCCCTCAGGGGCATTAGATGAGTGAGGGGGTAGAAAAGGGCAATTTGGTCTTTTTCTCCCAGAAGTGACTTGGTCATTAATTCCCTTTAGCACTACGAAACCAAAAAAAACTCTCAGCAACACCTCACACACACTCTCTCTCTCGTTTCTCTCTCCACCTCTTGGAGCTTTGGAGGAGTTAGATCATTTTTTAAGGGAGTTATCTTGGAAACTTAGGCTTGAAGCTGGGGATTTGGTTAGGAGCAACTTAAAGCTTGAATTAGACATTTGAGGTAAGGTTATGCTCTTTTTTTTTATGAATTACTGCAGTGGTTTAAGTTTTAGCAGATTTTTAAACCAATGGTTGGGTTTTGATTTGGGTTAGAGATTAGGTTTGGTTTTTGAGGTATTTGTACTGCTTAAGATGTGTTGTTTAGAGTTTTAGACTCATTTGGGACCTTGGTGCAAGTTTGGGGCAAGATTTGGGAGTTTTGGCTTGGGGAAAAATGGTGGCAAAACCAAGTTTTCTTGGTTTCTGTAAGGGCGCCGCAGCGCTGGGATATTCCAGGGCAGGGGGCCCTAGCTGGGTGCCGCGACGCTAGGCCATTTTTAGGGGCTTTAATTTCATATTTTTTAGGGCATAGGCCCAGGGGCTCGAGGGACGATTAAACCACTCCGTGTGAAGGAATTGGAGGTCCCAAGAGCGTGGGATTGGTCTCGGGGTTCAATTATGGAATCGAATGGTAATGAGAACATTATTTGTGGGTTGTGACTAAGTTGCCGCTAGGGCTTGGGAAAGGATCGTTCTCAAGAGTCATATTTGCTTGCTCTTGGGCCAAAGGTAAGAAAATTTCACCCAATATGTGATGTACGTGATTAGGACTTGGCCCGGTCATTAAATATAGATTTGATTAGGGCTTCAGCCCCTATAATGTGTATGATTATGATTATGCTTGTGATAGTTTGATTAAGCATGCTGAATGCTATGTATCTAGATAATTGTTACATAATGTATGTCTGATTGTATTATCTAACTGAGAAAGGCTATGAATTACAACCTTGAACCGTTTCCTACTCCAATCCCAGCTTCAATCCCTCAATTCTCAAGGTTGACTTCAATCAAAGAAAGCAAAGCTCCAAGGCACACCAAGGGAGGGAGAGAGAAAAATAAGAGAGAGAGAGAGAGAGAAAGATGTTTTCCTTTGTTCTGAAAGGTTCCAAGAGACTAAGTCACTCCTTAGAAAGGAAAGGACCAATATACCCCTTGCCCACTAATGCCTCTCTAATTCCCTCAATGGCAAATGAGTCATTTACCATTTTTCCCACTAATCATAATTAATGCCTCACAATTCCTACTTTCTCCAATATACTCGAATAATCACTAAATAAATTCCCATTACCCGATAAATTCCGGTAACGTGCTAAATTACTAAAATACCCCTAGGCTCACCCCGAGCTGAGTATTTGATCCCGTTATGACTAAACCGCTAACTTGCTCCCTAGGATCACCTCATACTGGATAACACAAATATATACATATAATAATGTGGTGCCAATCATAAAACACACATATATTCAAATATGTCCTTAGTAGGCCAAAGTTACGAAAATATCATTCTAATAAGAAATGACCCGCATGCATGCTTAATACAATTAACATGTCAATATAGTCATATTATAATACAACTGGCATAATTCATATAATCATGCATATCATCACATAATAATGTAATGAAATCAATTATTGCCCTCCTAGCCCCTAATCAAGGCACTAAGCCTTATTAGAGAATTTGGGGACGTTACAGTTCTAATCCTTACAGTAGCAGAACTTGTGTTTTACATAATTTTTTTTAATTATATTTACTATAATATATGTTATTTTATTTTATTTTTTCAATCATTTAGTAATATTTTTGTGGGGGACTCATTCAGTAATCTATATTTTCAACATTTGAGGAGAATATATTAATTTATATATTCAATGGGACCTATGTATTTTTTTAAAAAATATCATCTTATAAATTTAGCGAATTATTAATTTACGACATAGTCCCCAACTTGGGACCAAACAACAATATAATTTAAGCGGGTTGATTAATTAATTGGGTATAAATTTCCAGATATCTACTATATATAAAAATAAAAGTTACACATGGTAATAAATTATAATAATTCTTCATGTCGCCATTGAGAAAATAAAATTATACATCGTAATAATTGAAATCATAATCAAAATATTTAATTTAATTAACTTGGAGATTAATCCTTCTACTAATTTATTTTAAATGTTATTGGAAGTGGTACTTTTTAAATACAAAATTATTTTTCGGTGTACCATATTGGGTCCATTACAAAAAAAAAACATATGTATACCATATTAGGCCCATTAGAGCTCGAACTCGAGTAAGACTCCAAACTCCAAAAATGAAAGCATCGGCAGTCTGTCATGTAAATTCAACATTCTCAATAAATAATTGTTCAAAAATAATATAATGCAAAAAACATGTGTTGCAAGCTATACATTTCTTATGTCAGAGAAATGTCGTCTGTTACATTATTAGGAGGTATGTGATTCGACAACTCCACAGACTAGCCATCACTCCCTAGGGTCTAACAACTAAGAGCAAATATTCGATTTGTAAACACATCAGGCCATTCGTTATGTTTAGTTCAGATAGCCATTTCTAAAGCCTACCCATTTCCTATTCTCCATCTTCAGAAAGAGTTATCCCAAGAAAAGAAAAATATGAGATTCAAGAGCTTGGCTACCCACCGACGAAGAAATGTGGGTGAATGGCGAGACAAGGAAGGTGAGTCATATCTGCCTGGATCGGTGGTCCGTCAAACGATGGAAGAGAAGAAACCCCATCGAAGGCCAAGAAAAGAAGTGTTCCTCCACTACCGAAAGCCCACCCATCTGAAGGTCACTCTATGACACAACCCCAGCCCAAGCGAGGTTAGAAGTTTGTTCTTTTTTTTTTTAAACCAAAAAATGTAGTTATAGGTGTAATAAGTAGTAACTTGGTGTTTAAATGACCTTTTGACAGTGCTATTCAAGTCCTTTCAATTATTCACAACTTTTTTTCTTTTAATTTTTTCTGTGTAATAAAGGACGACCAAGAATAAATGAATTTACTGCGTTTGAAGGACCATTTGCTCTGAGGACCAAATGAAATACCTCACCGGTGACCATATCTTCTTGCGACTCGGAGGTTTCAAATCCAGAGATGATCATGAGCCTCACCACTTTCCAAAATCTGACTTTCAGCATGTTGTTTAATCTACGTAGTGATGTGGAGGAAATCAAGAACAAAGGGTGTTGCCATTGTTCTAATGACAAATCAAAGGAGACTCGTAACGAAGTTCTTTCTACATCTCCACTACATCGCCCCTCTAAGACCAAGTAAGCCATGTCCAGAGAAGAATACTTTTGTGTATTGTCCAGTGATGTTTAATCAAGTGAACTCCTTTTATCTTATGTCTGTTTTTGAAAAGGGGAAAAAAGTTTAGTTTATATCTTTTATCAGATTGTATTTTAAACATGTATTAGAGACAACATCCTCGTGTGAAACTCTTCAAATAGGTTAAAATTCTAAAAGTAAATTAATTTTGTGTTGTTTATGATTTCGATTACATGCTTCAATTAACACCTTATACAAAATGAATTTCTTATTTAATAACAAAATGTAATCATATTAATATCATAAACTGGACATATCCTTAATTGAATCAACCCTAAATTTTACCCTAACAAACATGGTTATAAAACAAGACAGAAAATAGTTATTTTGATAAAATATGATAGTGAAAATGAATTTGAATTAAATTTATATTGAAGTTTATCAACTTATGCATCTGGAGTTTAGGGAGGATGACATACGACATACACCATCCTACATAGAATGCAAGAGCAAATATTTGGTTCCACCCTGCTATGGGATTAAACTTTGGAGGATGCAAGACAAACTTAATACCAAATACATATATGAACTTTTAATATCAGCTAAGAATCAACTTTTAATTGTACAAATATATTGTTATTTCTATTGGGGCATAACTTAACTTCGTATGCTGGATCTTTCCTATATTACTTACGAATGAGGCAGGCAACTAAAACAAAAATTGGGCCAACAAAAATTAATTGCTATGTGGTAGTTGAGGTTATGCTAGTCCATCTTATTTAAAGCACCCAATTTCTAAAGAAAAAGTTGCACACAACATACTTCTTCCAAAAATAATTGCAAAGTGTTATCCCCAAAATTTCAGTTCGATGACGTGGCAATTAGAAGTGACAAGTGGCAATGCATGGTCAGTAAAAGGCACATTAATAGTCAATAAATGTGTTGGCTCTTCGGAATTATGATAAAGTGATCTGATCGATCTGATAGAATTTCTGCCCAACCGGTGAAGATTTTTGACTGACCAGTCAAGTGTCATGCTAGACCAAAGATGTGCCATGTTAGACCAGAGATGTGTCATGTTAGACCAGAGAAGTGTCATGACCGACCAATCAGGTGCTTGTCTGACCAGCCAGGTGCTTGTCCGACCAGTCAAGTGTTTGGCCGACCAGACAGGTGTTTGGCCGACCAGTCACTTATCTTGGCCGACCAGTGAGGGTTTGGCCGACCGGTGAAGTGTTTTAGCTCTCCAGTTTTCCTTCTGGGTGTGATGTGGACCAACTAAACAGATCATTGCTAGGCAAGAGATCTCAGTAACGGCTTCAGCTAGAATCGGTCATACCTGCGCGGGAATCTCTCATATTATCCCAAGGAATCGCATATTTTTGTATTTTAAATATTATTATTAATTAAATATTGTGAGAATAACAGAAAGGACCTGGTCAAAGGGAATATCTGATGTACGATCCATGAGCCTATAAATAAATGGCTCATGGTATCATTTGAGGGATCAGATCTTTTTGGACTGAAAAAACTCTCTCGTTTTGAGATTTTGGGGACTGTTACTTAGGGCATTCTTGGGGCATTTTCTAAGAGGTTAGAAAGATAAAGCTTGAATTCTCTAGAGAGAGAAACTCTATATTTTTCTACTTGCACTTAAGAAACTCAGTTGGCTCAAGTTCATCTAATCTTTAGTGTAGGCTAAATATATCACAACTACAAGTGGATTAGGCTATTACCAACACATTGGGGCCGAACCACTATAAAAATTGTCTGTGTCATAATTTTATCTTGAAGGTTTATTGTCGTTTTGACGTCTACACGTCGTTGGCCAAAAACGCGGTCAACATTTTGGTGCTTTCATTGAGAGCCTGAAGAGAAGAAACACACGAATATCATATCGAAATGGCGCACAAGAATACCAATGTGGCATCCAAAAAGTTAGGCACGTCAAAAGAGCCTGCTAGATCAGAAGAACCTGGACCGCAGAACCCAGAGACTGAGCCTAGGGTGTTTCTCGAGGAGACCACTCCAGAATTTGAACAACTTCAGGAAGCAATAGGCGCTTTCCAAGAGGAGATGATGCAATTCAATGCTCGGCAGGAGTCTTTCGCTAAAGAGATGGCCAAGCAGAGAGTTGTGTTAGAGCAGCAAAGGCACGATATGGAGGCCAGAAGCAAAGAGCTCAGACAGCGACAGGAGGAAGTCGACCGGAGACATCATGAAGTAGCACTTGCGTTAGAAGCGGCTACCCAATTGGCCCAAGCCAATGCTCAAGCCACGGCACGAGCAGCCTCCCAGGGAGCAAGAAATAATAATGCTGATCGGAGGACCACTGATAGAGCCAATTCTCATGGACCGGATAGAAGCAGGAGTAACCTCCCTGGCCGGGAAGATGATGGGGTCCACTCTAGAACTGCATCAACACAGAGGGAGAACTCTAGAACCCCTTCCAGGAGCCATCGATCAGAAACTTCTAGATCAGGGAGTCACCGATCGGGCAGTAAAAAGAGTCCACCTAGGCAGGATCAGACCAGGACTCCTCGAGATAAGAGGACTTCACAATTCAAAGATGGGCATGGTCGTAATGAGGCTGATAGTCATCATACCGACCAGTCAAAGGAAAAGGGGGGCAACGACCAACAAGGAGGAAAAGACTGCCGGGGACGTACTGAAAGGCCTCCACAGCACCCCGGTCAGCAGCGTAGTGGGAGAGAGCAAGTCCCGCGTAGTAAGCCATCTGAAAAATTGAAAAGTACAGTGTTCAATCGGGCAGGAGAGCATGCTTCCCGGAAGGATCTAAGGGACGTTATCACCAACAAGAGGAGGACCATCCCGATCGAAGGGCGAAATCTGAACCGCCCTGCTAGTCAAGTAGAAATACTTGACGATAGTGCACCAGATGGTAATGCCCGACCAGGCGGTCAAGACCTTGGAACTTCGTCAGTTGCACCAGCCATCCAAGCCCAGCTTGACATGCTAACGGCTGTAGTGCAAGGTTTGTCAAAACGACCTTCCGGGATGGATGCGATAGACCACCGAAGTGGCAGCCTATTTTGTGCCCGGATTAGAGCAGCTCAGCCACCGGCAAAATATAAAGCACCGGTTCTACCAGTATATACAAAAAAGGCAGATCCCATCAGACATGTTGGGAAGTTTGAGGACCAGATGGAATTTCTCGGAGTAAGTGACGATTATCGGTGTAGAGTTTTCCCGACTACTTTGTCAGATACCGCCCAGGAATGGTATTGGAAGTTTAAGCCGAACTCCATTACCTCTTGGGAAGCATTCAGGAAAAGGTTTTGTAGATAATTCAACACTGCCCGGACTCCACCAGTTTATGCCAACCACTTGGCAGATATCAAACAAGGAAAAGATGAGTCTCTAAAGCATTATATACAGAGATTCATGAGAGAAGCCAATAGAGCAACTGTTGTATGAGACGAGGGGAAGATGGTTGCAATATCCGCTGGGATAACTTATCGGAGCCCTTTGTGGGATAGCATACATAGAAATCCAATTTCAACACTTCAATAATTTCTTGACCGAGCAGACGAGTATATGAAATTGGATGATGCAATCGAGAAAGAGGAGAATGGCATAAACAATCCGGGCGGATCAACTGACCCTCCTAAGGATGGTGGTAAGAAACGTGGAAATAATGGGTCTGACCACCATGAGGAAAAGAAAGCAAAGTTGAGTTCAAATGAAAAGCCAACCAAGTATGAGCCTCAGTTCACTAATTACACCACTCTCTCGGCCAGTCGAGCGGAAATATATCTTGCTAGTCATGAAGAGGTTCCCTACAAGAAACCTCCACCCATCAGGAAAGAGATGAGGAAGAGAGATATGAATAAGTTTTGTCGTTTCCATGAAGATTATGGTCACGACACGAATGAATGCAATCACCTCAAGGACGAGATAGAGTTTCTTCTCCGGTCGGGCAAGTTGAGAAAGTACCTGGCAGAGACACCCCAAGGAGAAGGAGGCAGTAGCAATCCTGGGTTCAAACGACAAAGATCTCCACCCTTGTAGCCCGAACCTGTGGACTTTACCTTAGCCACTATATGTGGAGGTCCATACTTGGCTGAGGATAGCAACGAAGCAAGGGAGAGGTATGTTGAGCGGGAATGCTAAGATCAGGAGCCATTGGAATGGCGAGCGTCTGTGAATATATTATTTCTAAATACCGCTTTCAGAGTCGTAGTTTAATTTCAAGTTGTTTAACTTGTTATTTAAATTTGGTTTATGAGCTGGTTATTTGCTAACCAGTCATCTATTTTTGAACAATTTTTGTTGTTTAAAACTCGTTATTAGACACGTATTGTCCTTTTTTAATTTACGAGTAATAAAAGAGATTACGCGCAGCGTGGTTGATTCTTGCTACAAATGTGCATATGTGTTAATTATTCGAACAGTGTTCAATTGGTCGGTGAAATCGAACAGTGTTCAACTGGTCGATATGTTCAAGCAGTGTTCAACTGCTCGAATATTTTCAATATATTCTATGTGTTTCACGAGTAATTAACTGCTCGAACAGATTCAGTCAAGTAGCAAGTGACTAAGGATCTTACAACCCTCGATCATTTGGGGGGCACATGGGGTATATTGGTATGTAATTTAACACAGGCAATAAGAGCACGAGTAAACATATTTGTTTTTAGGCTGACTTGTAAAATTTTGAAGTAAAAAAAGGCCATTAAGCTAACTTGTTTGACAAAGCTTAAGTAACTTGGACTTTTTCAAAATTTCAAGTTAGAAGCAAATATTCGTGTGACAATAAACGTTATGCTCATAAAATGTTAGAGCAATAAGAGTGTGAGAAAGTATACTTAGTATGGACTTATGAAATGCCTAGAATTTCTAAGTTAGAAAACTAAGTACTCATGCGAAAATATAAGGCATACATCAGAGTGACTTTACTATTCACAAAAAACTTATAACTTTTTAAGTCTAAAAGGACTTAGAATGTTTCAAGTTAGCAAAGAAAAGTAAAGTATAAATGCCAATAGCTCGGTTGTACGAGAAAAATATCAAAGTTGCTAAGCAACAATTGTCTTCACAAGAAAAAAGAGTAAACTACTGGCCAGGTACAAAGTTTAGCTGATCAGGTGCAAAGTTTTCCAGGTTGGGAGAGTAGATACAACTTCCCTGGTCAGCTGAGCATATATCACTGGTTGGGTAGTCTGTTGTTGAGCATGACTAAAAGTGATTCATCTACAAAAAATAAATACGGGGAGGGGCCAAGGCATGCACCTGCAGCTGGAGCCGCATCAAGCAAGCGTCCGAGCAGCTCGGCATGATGTCCGCAGGATGAGCGAACAGGCGTGCGTGTGCCCGAGGAGCTAGGCCCAGTGGCCAATCGGGTGCGAGCGTGCGTGTGTCCGAGGAGCTAGGCCCAGTGGCCGATCGGGCGTGGTGTGTGCGTGTGTCCGAGGAGCTAAGCCCAGTGGCCAATCGGGTGCGGTGTGTGCGTGTGACCAAGGAGCTAGGCCCAGTGGCCGATCGTGTGCGGAGTGTGCGTGCCTCCGAGGAGCTATGCCCTGTGGCCGAGCGGTTGTTGATGGCACGCATCCGAGCTGAGATGTGAGACCGAGGGGCCAGCGTATATTGACCGATCGGTTGGGGTGTTGGACTGTGGTGACCAATCGGTGGGCACAAGATTCATGCCCGATCCCTTTGTGTCCGAGCAGCCATAGGAATGCCTGAATATTCAAGCAAACAAACAGCCATGACCGATCGGCCATGGGTGTTTTCCCTAAACCCTTTCCGATAAAACCTAGATCCCAAATAGCATGGACACAAACACATTTCCTCACCCAAAATACACTACAACAAGATCAAAAAATAGAATTTGAAGAAATCAAAAGACAAGTTCAATCGTGGGTTTACGTGAAAGTTATCAACCAAATGGAAGCTTTTGGATGACCTCAAAAACATTTTGCTAGAAGAAAAGTTTATCATACAAGTAAATCATATAATAAACTTGGGGGCAAATGTTATCCCCAAAATTTCAGTTTGATGACGTGGTAGTCAGAAGTCACAAGTGGCAATGCATGGTCAGTAAAAGGCACATTAATAGTCAATAAATGTGTTGGCTCTTCGGAGTTGTGATAAAGTGATCTGACCGATCTGATAGAATTTCTGTCCGACCAGTTAAGATTTTTGACTGACCAGTCAAGTGTCATGCTAGACCAGAGATGTGTCATGTTAGACCAGAGATGTGTCATGTTAGACTAGAGAAGTGTCATGACCGACCAGTCAGGTGCTTGTCCGACCAGTCAGGTGCTTGTCCAACCAGTCAAGTGTTTGGCCGACCAGACAGGTGTTTGGCTGACCAGTCACTTGTCTTGGCCGACGAGTGAGGGTTTGGCCGACCGGTGAAGTATTTTTGCTCTCCGGTTTTCCTTTTGGGTGTGATGTGGATCGACTAAACAGATCATTGCTACGCAAGAGATCCCAATAACGGCTTTAGCTAGAATCAGTCATACCTGCGCGGGAATCTCTCATATTATCCCTAGGAATCGCATATTGTTGTATTTTAAATATTATTATTAATTAAATATTGTGAGAATAATAGAAAGGACCCGGTCAAAGGGAATATCTGATGTACGATCCATGAGCCTATAAATAAATGGTTCATGGTATAATTTGAGGGATCGGATCTTTTTGGACTGAAAAAACTCTCTTGTTTTGAGATTTTGGGGACTGTTACTTGGGGCATTCTTGGGGCATTTTCTGAGACGTTAGAGAGATAAAGCTTGTATTCTCTAGAGAGAGAAACTCTATATTTTTCTACTTGCACTTAAGAAACTCAGTTGGCTCAAGTTCATCTGATCTTAAGTGTAGGCTAAATATATCACAACTCCAAGTGGATTAGGCTATTACCAACACATTGGGGCTGAACCACTATAAAAACTGTCTGTGTCATATTTTTATCTTGAAGGTTTATTGTCGTTTTGACGTCTACACATCGTTGGCCAAAAACGCGGTCAACACAAAGCAATAAGAAAACAAAATCCTCTCCATTGTGGTAGATTGAGTTGCATATGGTCATGTTGATGGCCCAACAATCATCCATCGAAACTGAATCAATTGGGCTCATTTCTGAAGGAAGCTAAGCGACCACTCCAAATACAAAAGGTAATTTCAAAATAACTACCCAGACCTACTACATTCAACCTCGGTTAGTACTTTACACTTTGATCTCGCATCATTTCCCATTTGCAAAATCTTATATTTCATTTTATTTCCCATTTGCAAAATATCAAATTTCCTTTTATTTTTTCAAGTCCAAATTTGATTTAGTGTCATCAAAAAATTATTAAAGAAAAACTTTTCACAAATGGAATTGATTAATCACTCTACTATTAATTTCAAAGTGGCCTTACTTTGGTAGCCCATATATATCCCAAAGTTGTTCACAATAAAAGAAAAATAAGTAGCCTTTCTGGTCTGGGCTAAGAAAAAAAAAGGCTTTTTCTGAATAAATTTGGTGTGCTAGATCATACTCATTAATTAAATCCCAAAACTTTTTTTGTTAGACTGCAATATGTTATTCCCCTCCTTGTGAGATAAATTAGACTAAGTACAAAGATTGCAATCTCAACGAGATTAAATAATGTCGAACGAGGAAACAAATTTTCAGGACATTAAACCACTTCAAGTAATTGACAATATCAAAACAGAGAATTGCGCTTATGACCCACAGAAGGACAAGATCCCAACACACCTATTGTGATATGTCTCACTTGCAAAGCGTCACACAGTACCATATCCGCTACCATTTCCAACTGCGAGATACTAAAGATTTAGAAATGCTAACGAAAGACATGGAATTTTTGTCTTTGACGAAGGACAATGTGGTGTGTATGATATTGTTACAAATTTGATAAGTTGCTAAAATCACTTCTTAATATTCAAATTATTAATTTTCCTTCACATTTTCAAGAGCATTTTATCTAGCCATTCAATAATTTACTTTATGATAAATGGCCTTGCATAACAAATGGTTAAACTTTATGTGTTCAAAAAAAGGTTTTGAGAAGGTATTGTATAGGAAAAATTCCTACCATCTGCTATATGGAATGGAGTAGCGATCACGACGATAAGATTCTCTGATCAATATGAAATTATAACTATGTACACAAACGGCTTCCACAAAATTGCTAGATTTGCAAGCTGGGAAGACCACCCATTCTCATGCCTATCCACATATGTGCACAAAAATTGTACAGAACAAAACCAACCTCACAGGAGACGTACCACTGCCACGCGACCAGTCGAAACCTTTTGTTGTACAGAAACAACGAAGATAAATTCATTAAATTGTTTGATATAAGAAATGGACATATTAAAATGCAAAGCGATGTTGGACTTCCCATACAACCAATCCAATTCTCAAAACCAATTGCCTGGAGTACCAATGAATGTGTTATACTACACTCTAGCCATGGATTACAAATATGGGACTTGGTTTGCAACAGGGTTTTACAAATAAGGCATTTTCCATCAGTGGGAAAGACAATTAAGGCATTCACAACCATTAAAGATTTCAACGACAACCAAACCGATCTTCATAACATGTACTACTTTTTTCTTAACCTAATATTCGATATTATAGTAAAAAAAAAAACAAAAATTCATTTTATAGCCCAGCCCCCCCCCCCCCCCTAAAAAAAAAAAAAGATCTAAACTGTTCTTCATTGTATCATGTAAAACATTGGGAACAGGATAACCATGAATGGTGTATATGTGGTATATTGTACCGATTATAGATTGTACTTGTTCGACTCTAGAAATCTAACTATCAAAGTTATAGACCTACCACAACAAATTATAGATGTCTACAACATCACCCTCAACATAAAATTACCCCATTGCCCTTATCTTTAATAGCCACATCAATACAACTATTCATAATCAGTTTATATAATTGGATCTATAGGTAAAATGATATAAAAATAAATAAATACACCAAACTAGCTCACAACATGACACTTGGAAAATTTAATGGGCCCCACTTGTGGGACTAAGTCCTGAAATTGACTAAAGAATTGCCTTAAAATAAAATAAATAACGGTACAATATTTTTTTTAAAATAAACAATGATAAGTTTGGGATACATGGATAGGGAAAAACTAAACAAAAAAAAAATAAAGAAGTTACAAGAAAGAACAAAGAAGTAAAAAAAAAAAAAACAACTTTGGAAAAAAAGTTCATATAAAATTGTTATATCTAAAATGTTGACAAGTGATTTCATGCCATGTTTAAGTTATCATTCGTTTATGAAATGAAACTATTAAGTGTGAATTGAAGTAAAAAACTTCAAATATTGATAAGAAATATAGGATGTGATCTTTAAATTGAAAATAATGAAAAAAAATATTCTAAAGGTAATTGCACAAATGCTTAAGTAGTAAGGATTAAGATATCTTAAGACAGCAGAGAAATAATAAAGTGTATGAATTGAACAGTTTAAGGTGCTTTTTAGGTCGGATGAGATGTTATTAATAAATTTTCAAAAGTTAGTTAAGACAAAAAAAAAAAACCGTATCCCATTAGGGTCGGACATTCACCAACCCTCTTTTAGACAACTATCAAATGATATGATTTACTTTTGGAATCAATGACTTATTTTAAATGAAAGAGGAGTGCTATTATGAACATACGACACATTCAAAAATTATATATGGTTAAAAGTTATTTTGAAAATTATTATTTAACTTATTTTCTAAGAATGTATCAATTAATATATCAAACATCAAGTTTTTTTTTTTTTATATTCTTTAGATGAATATTGATGCAATTTTTTTTAATAGAAATTTATACCAATTTTTTAAATGAATAATTATCTTAAAGTCTTCTTTTTAATTTAATCCAAAAAACAAAATAGTGTTAGATTATCTCCAATTAATAGCTAAATTTTAGCCAAAATAGCTCAAAAGCTACTATAGCTAGTCATTTTTTTAACTTCTTCCAACCATGCTCTCCATTATATAGAGAGAGTTGATTATTTTACTAATTTATATAATTAATTATTTTATTATATTGTATTTATAGAGAATTTATATCCTGCCAACATTTCTTTTATGTCCGCTCCTTACTAATTTTATTATTAAAATAATGTCATTAATTTAGCTAACCTTTCACACCAGCTATATTTGGCTAGTCCAAAAATAAATTGTTATAATAGCTAGGATGATGAAGATATGGTTGGAGTATGAAAAAACTAAATAAGTGTCATTTCATTAGCTAAAATGGCTAATTTTATCAAATGACTAGTGTAGTTGGAGTTGTTCTTACATTTTAAAAGAACGTAGCATTATTTTATTTTTTTATGGATTATTATTTTATTTGATATTTCTTGTTCAATATTTTCTGACTGTAAGTGTTACATTTTTATTTCTTTCTTTTAAACAAAATAATAATTCATACGAAATTAAAAGGGAAAGTGCCCTAAATACGGTAAAATTTCATTTTTTTTCCACTTTTATGTATTTTTTTATTTTGTTTTATTTTTATATGTGATGTTTTTCTAATTTTACGTTAATTGAAAACTTGTATTCCATTAATACAATTTATACATAAACATTTATCACAGCTTTCCCTCTCCACTCATATTACTTTAGTTTTTCATATCGGAGCTACACTAATAATTGATAGAATATTATAAGTGAAATTAAGGAAGAAAAAAAAAACCCAACAACAAATGGTTGCGATATCACTCATTTTACCAAATTTTAATAAGAAGCTACGTGGCCACAATATAAATGCCAATAAATGAAAAGTAATATAAATGTTTTTTTTATGTATTATAAGACTCTGACTCAATCAATTTTAGTTTATGAAGAAACAAAGCAAATCCATATTTACAGTATAACGTCCCAAATTTTCTAATATGGCTTAATGCTGGATTAGGGGACCAGGAGGGCCATAATTGATTTAATATGCGATTATGTGAGTTATATTATTATATGATGATAATTGCATGCATGTGGGCCAACTTCTTATTAGAAGGGAATTTTCGTAATTTCGGCCTGTTAAGAACATATTTGTATATTTATGTGCATGTTTGTGATTTATGGATGAGAATACATTATTATGTGGATATGTTTGAGCTATTCGACATGAGAGGATCCTAGGTGGAAATATTAGCAATTTGGTCATAACGGAGTTAATTATCGGGCTCGGGGTAAGCCTGGGGGTCATTTGATGCTTAGTACATTACTGGGAATGAACGGGTAATGGGATATGATTTAATAAATATTTGAGGATATTGGAAGTAACGAGTTTGGAGGACGTTAATTATGATTAATGGGATATATGGGAAATGACTGTTTTGCCTTTGGTAATTTTGAAAGGTTTTAAATGACCCTAGGGGCATTTTGGTCTTTTAGCCGTTAGATATGCTTAATCTTGGATGGTTGTAGAAGGGTTTAAGGCAAAAAAAAGTTCTTTTTTTTCCTCATCTCTCTCTCTCTCTCTCTTTTGGGTTAGAATTTTGAAGCTAAACTTGAGGATTCAAGCTAGAGGATTAAGGCTTGTGAGCTTAGGATCTTAGTTCAGCAGCTGGAAGGGTTCAATATATATTTGAGGTAAGGATTTTCATATTAAATTCCTGTTTTGTGCTCTGTTTTTAGTTTGGTTTGTGAGCTTGGTAGTTTGATTAGGTAAGTAAGAGTTTGATGATGTTCTTGGTGATTTAACGCTTAGGCTTTGTTGTTTGAATGGTGGTAATGTTGTGGTGATGATTGGTGGGGATTTTGGGATTGGTTTGTTTAAGATTTGACTGAGTTTGAATTGAGAAATAAGCAGGGGAGCTGGGTTTGTGGGGTCAAGTTGCGACCGAGTTCATGCAAGTTGCGACTTGAATCCATTCCAGAGCCTCCCCTGGGCTCTGTCTAGTAGGCGCGCTGCAACCCATAGGGTCAAGTCGTGGCCCACCCTTGGCAGCCCAGATAGGGGGCTCTCTGTCTTGGGGGCGCACTGCCGCCCTTGGGGGCAGGTCACGGCCCGCCTGTCCCTTTTGTGCCAGGATGGGTTTCAATGATTTCTAAACGCAGTTTTTCATTTCTTTAGGGTCGGGAGAAAATCTACTAACCGTTTTAGTAGGATTCGAGGTCCCGGGAGCAGGGTTTTAGACCATGAACCTTTTTATTACTTATTTTATTAATGGGGTTTTATATTTGGTTATGACTAGGTGACCACTAAGGGACTTAAGGATGGATCGTTCTCAATGGTCTTACTTTTGTTATTTCATGCTCGAACTAGGCGTAAGAAAACTGCACCAGGTTTGTGACATGCATGGTTATTGTTGAGACATATTGAGTGCTCTATTTATGAATATTGGTTGCATTGTAAAGGCCTGGTAGCTTTGCTTACTTGGGAATGGCACTGGCTTATTAGTCAGGGAACAACATTGGTGTTTAGTATTGGTCGTGAAGTTCTGACTTATCAATTATGAATCGACAGTAGTATTGAGCACTGGTCGTATAGTATTGGCTTATGAGTTAAGAGTTGTGTTAGCGTGTTTAATGCATGCTGAAATGATTAGATATAATCAACATGAACATTAAATGCTTGACCGACCTATTGGTCGAAGAAAACTAAAGTGATTGTCTAGTCTAAAGGCTAGTTACTCAGAGACAGGGCCAAAAGGCTCAGGTGACTGGAACGTCACAGGGCTTGGGGCACGGGACCCCTGAGAGACTTATTACTCATCTATCCCGAGAGACTTATTAGTCATCTACTCAGAAAGACTTATTAGTAACCATCTAATTAGGGTTGCAAGCCCCAAAATGATTTATTAATCTTGTATACATGCAGTAATAAGTTTTCTTGCTGAGCCTTGGCTCACGGGTGCTATGTGGTGCAGGTAAAGGGAAAGAAAATCTCACCCAGCCTTGAGTGGAGAGCTTAGGTGGTGATGTGTACATATGCGGCCGCTTGACCACCACGACCAAGGTGTTTCTTAGGGGAACTAAGGTTTAACCCTATTTTTACCGCTTAGGTCGGCGGGTTGTAACTTTTATACTATAATGACCATTTTGGATTGTAAATAACTTTGTAAACACTTTTATGGGCCATGTACAGTTTAACATTTTAAATAAAATATATCCATTCATTTTGACCGAGATTTTTACCCTGGCCTATTAATAACACTTAGATGCACGTTTATAACCTAATGACTCGTTTACCGAGTTAAGCATTATTTAAAGTACACAGTGTGATAGTCTTGGATTAACCAAGGCATTACAACTTGGTATCAGAGCGTGCCAAGGTTTAGGGTTCCTGTAGACTGGCTGGGCATGTACACTCACCACAGAAGACAAGCTCGACTCATGGTTAGGTAACTATTTATGTGGTTATGTGTTTAACTGCTTAAATAGAATATAAATGATTTACCTGCATGCATGAGACACATTAATAGGGCTGGTCCTGGACTATTGCATGATGAGCAAAAACATGCTTATTAGCACTGATATTGCAAGAACATGCTTATTAGAATTGTTAATTGTTAATTGCTTAATGTTAAATGTTAAATGTTAAATGTTAAATGCTATGATCATGAATCAATATGTTTATCAGTATGATTGTGGAACATGGATGAATATCTGCTTGATCTTGGACCGTGAGGCAGCAAAATGTTTAGTTATTACTCCCTAACTAGTCGTATTGATTATTGCAACATAGTATAAGTTGATAATATGATCCCAAGGTAGATAGAATCATTTGCTGGCTAGGATGATCAAGGACAGAATGACAAATAGGGTCAAGAGAATGACCGGAGTCAGATTCCACAGCCAGCTCCTGAAAACTGGCAGCAATTGCTTGTTGATTTACAAGCCAAAGTTATGAGACAGGAAGAAGAAATCCGCCTCCTGAGACAACAACAGGTTCCTGCAGGGATCATTTTACCAGAGGCACCACCTGTAACGATGCCAACAATTAAGCAACTGCCAGAGGCTGAAAGTAAATGGGAACCTCTTTATGAAAGGTTAAGGAAATAGCACCCTCTAGATTTTGAAGGTAGTGCAGATCCAACTAAGGCAAAGCAGTGGATGAGCATGGTTACCACCATCCTTGACTTTATGAGGGTGTCTGGTAATAAGAGGGTGGCTTGTGCCACATATATGTTTCGGGAGGATGCCCGAATTTGGTGGGAAGTGATATCCTAGACTAGAAATGTCAATGCCCTAAATTGGGAAGAGTTTAAGACTCTGTTTAATGAAAAGTACTATAATGATGCCATCAGGGCTATAAAAGCTTAAGAGTTCAGCAGATTACTTCAGGGGAGTCTGTCAGTGACTGAGTATGCTTTAAAATTTTACAGACTAGCAAAGTTTGCAATGGAACTGGTGCCCACTGATGGGACTAGGAGGGAGAGGTTTCTCAAGGGGCTACAACCTAGAATAGCCCGTGATGTTCAGATTACCACTATGGCTGGAGTTACTACTTATGCACAGGTGGTTGAGAAGGCGCTCATAGCTCAGAGCGAAAAGAACAACATCTAGCGGGACAATGCTGCCAAAAGAGACTTTAGGAGGGCGGAACCTCCATTTATGGGTTCAGGTAAGGGCGAAGGCCCCAGTGATCAAAAGAGGAAGGCTCCTGATGCCTTCCCAGCTCCAGGTCCTGACAGGCGATCATTTGGATATCATTGGACCACCATGGTGGCAGTAAGGCCTGGAGAACTTATCCAGAGTGCCCTGGGTGCAAGAGGCGCCATATAGGGGAGTGTAGGGCAAAAGGTTGAATTTTATGTGGAGTAGTGGGACATTTCAAGAAATATTTCTCGAAAGCAAGGAAGGAAGAGCCAAGAAAGGCGGACAGCTCTGCCCCAGTTTGAGTGTTCGCATTGACTCAGGCAGAAATTGAGGCTTAGTGCTAGAACCCCTTATACTGTTTTGATTGATTCTGGTGTTACACATTCCTTTGTTCTAGTATAATTATTGATAGACTGTGTAGACCATGTGATTATTATGTTGTGGGGTTCGGAACCTTATTACCCACTGGGGAGTTAGTAGTATCCAGGAGATGGGTGAGATCACTGCCAGTCACAGTAGATGGCAGAGAGTTATTAGTTGATTTGATAGAGTTGGTTATGACTGACTTTGACATGATTCTAGGTATGGATTGGTTAGTGAAGTATGGGGCAACCATAGATTGCAGAAGGAAATTGGTAACCTTTGAGCCTGAAGGTGAGGATCCTTTTGTGTTTGTTAGCACTGTGCATGGACCCCATATACCTATGATATCTGTTTTGAGGGCTAGAGATCTATTGCAAGGAGGTTGCATAGGATTCTTAGCCAGTGTGGTTGATACCACTTAGGTCATGCCAGTGGGACTAGAGGAGACCATATTAGTCTGTGAGTTTCTGGATGTGTTTCCAGAAGATTTACTAGGGTTGCCACCACACAGAGAGATTGAATTTGTGATAGAACTGGCACCAGGGATGGAGTCATTGTCTAGAGCACCTTACAAAATGGCCCAAGCAAAGTTAAAAGAACTAACGGTACAGTTGCAGGAGTTGTTAGACTTAGGTTTTATCAGACCTAGTTTCTCACCATGGGGTGCACCAGTTTTGTTTGTAAAGAAGAAAGATGGTTCTCTGAGGATGTGTATTGACTACAGAGAATTGAACAAATTAACAATTAAGAACAAGTATCCTCTGCCAAGGATAGATGATCTATTTGATCAATTGCAAGGTAAAAGGGTATTCTTAAAGACAGACCTTCGATTTGGTTATCATCAGTTGAGGGTTAAGGAGGGAGATATACCGAAGACTGATTTTTGCACTAGATATGGGCATTATGAGTTCTTAATCATGTCCTTTGGGTTGGCTAATGCCCCAACTGCTTTTATGGATTTTATGAACAAAGTGTTCAAGGATTATTTGGACCAGTTTGTGATCGTCTTCATCGATGATATTCTGGTTTATTCTCAGTCAGAGTCAGAACATGACCAGCATCTGAGGTTGGTTCTACAGAGACTGAGGGAACACAAATTGTTTGCAAAATTCAAGAAGTATGAATTCTAGTTATCTCAGGTAACTTTCCTTGGGCACATTGTCAGTAAGGAGGGGATTAAAGTGGACCCAGCTAAGATAGAGGCGGTCAGAGATTGGCCAAGGACAAAGAATGCTTCATAGGTTAAAAGTTTCCTTGGATTGGAAGGTTATTACAGACGTTTCGTGGAAGGGTTCTCAAAGATTGCCACTTCATTGACTGAGCTGACACGCAAGAATCAAAGGTTTGTGTGGTAAGACAGGTATGAGAACAGCTTCCAGGAATTGAAGCAGAGGTTGATTACAACTCCGGTTTTGAGTCTTCCAACAGACCAGGAGAAGTTTGTGATATACTATGATGCCTCACATCAAGGTTTGGGTTGTGTTCTGATGCAGTCAGGGAAGGTGATTTCTTATGCCTCACGTCAGCTGAAAGAATATGAACAGAGATACCCCACTCATGATTTAGAGTTAGCAACTGTGGTCTTTGCATTAAAGGTATGGAGGCATTACCTTTATGGGGAGAAGTGTGAGATTTATACTGACCACAAGAGCCCGAAGTACTTCTTCACACAGAAAGACGTGAACATGAGACAAAGGCGTTGGCTGGAGTTAGTAAAAGATTATGATTGTGAAATTCTGTATCATCCAGGAAAGGCCAACGTGGTAGCTGATGCTTTAAGCCAAAAGGGTCCGGGATAGATTTTTAGTGCGAGGCTGATATCCAGAAAATTAGCACAGGATATGACCAAATCTAGCATAGAGTTGCTGGTAGGCCAGTTGGCCAACATTACGCTACAATCTACGTTGTTGGAGAGAATCAAGGAAGGTCAGTTGGGTGATCCACAGCTGACCAAGATCAGAGAGGATTTTTTAGTTGGAGTGTCCAGAGATTATACAGTGTCAGAGATGGGCTTGTTCAGATACAAAGGTCAGATATGTGCTCCGTTAGACACTGCTATGAGACGGGAGATTCTGGATGAATTTCATACTACTCTTTACTTTTTGGATCCAGGCACCATGAAGATGTATCAAGATGTGAGGTCATTGTATTGGTGGCCTAGGATGAAGAGGGATGTAGTAGAGTGTGTGGCTATGTGCTTGACATGTAAACAGGTCAAGGCTGAGCATCAGAGGCCAGCAGGGCTATTGCAGCCTCTGGATATCCCAGAGTGGAAATGGGAGGACATCACGATGGATTTCGTGGTGGGGTTACCCAGGACTATGGGTCAACATGATTCAGTATGGGTTATTATGGATCGATATACCAAGTCACCTCACTTCTTACCAGTGAGGACTACTTATACAGTTTATTAGTATGCATATCTCCATGTGAGAGAGATTGTGCACCTCCATGGAGCACCGGGGTCGGTCGTGTCAGATTGGGACCCCACTTTCACTTCCAAGTTTTGGGGAAGTTTACAGAGGGCCATGGGTACACAGTTGAAGTTCAGTACTGCTTATCATCTTCATACAGATGGACAATCTAAGAGGACGATCCAGATATTAGAGGACATGCTGGGAGCATGTGCTGGACTTTGGTGGATCCTGGAGTAAGTATCTACCTTTCATAGAGTTTTCCTACAACAACAGCTATCAGTCGACCATTGGGGTGGCTCCTTATGAAATGTTGTATGGTAGGAAATGTAGATCTCCCATTCATTGGGATGAGACAGGAGAAAAGAGATACTTGGGTCCTAAGGCAGTTCAGAGGACCAATGAGGCCATCGAGAAGATTAGATGTCCTCCCAGGAGAAAGGAGATACTTGGGTGGAAATGGGAGGACATGCTGGGAGCATGTGTTGGACTTTTCTGTCTGCTTTAGAATGCTCACTTCTCAAAGCAGACAGAAAAGCTATGCAGATCCCAAATGCAGGAATGTGGAGTTCCAAGTGGGAGACTGTGTCTTCCTTAGAATCTCGCCATGGAAAGGGGTGAGAAGATTTGGGAAGAAGGGAAAGCTAAGCCCTAGGTTTGTAGGTCCATTTGAGATTCCAGAGAGGATTGGTTAGGTGGCCTACAGGTTGGCCTTACCACCGGCATTGTTAGTCGTGCATAACGTATTTCATATCTCAGCTCTTTGGAGGTATGTATCAGATGAGACTCATGTATTGAGTTACGAGAATCTGGAGCTTGAGATAGATCTCTCCTATGAGGAACAGTCAGTCCAGATACTAGACAGAAAGGACAAGGTCCTGAGGAATAAAACTATACATTCGGTTAAGGTATTATGGAGGAACAACAAGATCGAGGAAGTGACCTAGGAGCTGGAGTCAGATATGCAGATTCAGTATCCCGAGTTGTTCAGGTAAATTTCGAGGATGAAATTTCTGTAAGGAGGGGATAGTTGTAACGTCCCAAATTCCCTAATGTGGCTTAATGTCTGGATTAGGGGGCCAGGAGAGCCATAATTGATTTAATATGCGATTATGTGAGTTATATTATTATATGATTGATAATTGCATGCATCTGAGCCAACTTCTTATTAGAAAGGTATTTTCGTATTTTTGGCCCGTTAAGAGCATATTTGTATATTTATGTGAATGTTTGTGATTTATGGATGAGACCACATTATTATGTGGATATGTTTGAGCTATTTGGCATGAGACAATCCTAGGTTGCAATATTAGCGGTTTGGTCATAACTGGGTTAATTATCGGGCTCGGGGTAAGCTTGGGGGTCATTTGATGCTTAGTACATTACCGGGAATGAGCGGGTAATGGGATATGATTTAATAAATATTTGAGGATATTGGAATTAATGAGAATTAGAGGACGTTAATTATGATTAACGGGATAAATGGGAAATGACAGTTTTTCCCTTGGTAATTTTGAAAGGTTTTAAATGACCCTAGGGGCATTTTGGTCTTTTAGCCATTAGATATGCTTAAGCTTGGATGGTTGTAGAAGGGTTTAAGGCAAAACAAAGTTCTTTTTTTCCTCATCTCTCTCTCTCTCTCTCTTTTGGGTTAGAATTTTGAAGCTAAACTTGAGGATTCAAGCTAGAGGATTAAGGCTTGTGAGCTTAGGATCTTAGTTCAGCAGCTGGAAGGGTTCAATCTATATTTGAGGTAAGGATGTTCGGATTAAATTCCTGGTTTGTGCTCTGTTTTTAGTTTGGTTTGTGAGCTGGGTAGTTTGATTGGGTAAGTAAGTGTTTGATGATGTTCTTGGTGATTTAACGCTTAGGTTTTGTGGTATGAATGGTGGTAATGTTGTGGTGATGATTGGTGGTGATTTTGGGATCAGTTTGTTGAAGGTTTGGTTGAGTTTGAATTGAGAAATATGCATGGGAGCTGGGTTCGTGGGGTCAAGTCATGACCGAGTTCATGTAAGTCGTGACTTGAATCCATTCCAGAGCCTCCCCTGGGCTCTGTCTAGTAGGCTCACCGCGACCCTCAAGGTCAAGTCGCGGCCCGCCCTTGGCACCTCAGATAGGGGGCTCTCTGTCTTGGGGGCGCGTCGCAACCCTTCGGGGCAGGTCGCGGCCCACCTGTCCCTTTTGTGCCAGGATGGGTTTCAATGATTTTTAAACGTGGGTTTTATTTCTTTAGGCTCGGGATCGAATCTACTAACTGTCTTAGTAGGATTCGAGGTCCCGGGAGCGGGTTTTTAGACCATGAACCTTTTTATTACTTATTTTATTACTAGGATTTCATATTTTCTTATGACTAGGTGACCGCTAAGGGACTTAAGGACAGATCATTCTCAAGGTTCGTTCTTTTATTATTTCACGCCCGAACCAGAGGTAAGAAAACTGCACCCGATTTGTGACATGCATGGTTATTGTTGAGGCATGTTGAGTGTTCTATTTATGAATATGGGTTGCATTGTAAATGCCTGGCAACTTTGCTTACTTGTGAATTGCACTGGCTTAATAGTCAGGGAACGACATTGGTGTTTAGTATTGGTCGTGAAGTTTTGACTTATCATTCATGAATCGGCAGTAGTACTCAACATTAGTCGTATGGTATTGGCTTATGAGTCAAGAACGAAATTAACGTGTTTAATGCAGGTCGAAATGATTAAATCTAATCAATATGAGCATTAAATGCTTGACTGACCTATTGGTCGAAGAAAACTAAAGTGCTTGTCTAGTCTAAAGGCTAGTTACTCAGAGCCAAAAAGGCTCAGGTGACTGGAACGTCACAGGGCTTGGGGCATGGAAACCCAAAGAGACTTATTAGTCATCTATCCAGAGAGACTTATTATTCATCTATCCAGAGAGACTTATTAGTCATCTACTTAGAAAGACTTATTAGTCACCATCTGATTAGGCCTGCAAGCCCCATAATGATTTATTAATCTTGTATACATGCAGTAATAAGTTTTCTTGCTGAGTCTTGGCTCACGAGTGCTATGTGGTGCAGGTAAAGGGAAAGAAAAGCTCACCCAGCCTTGAGTGGAGAGCTTAGGTGATGATGTGTACATATGCAACTACTTGACCACCACGGCCAAGGTGTTTCTCGAGGGAACTAAGGTTTAACCCTATTTTTGCCGCTTAGGTCGGTGGGTTGTAACTTTTATACTGTAATGACCATTTTGGATTGTAAATAACTTTGTAAACACTTTTATGGGCCCATGTATAGTTTAGCGTTTTAAATAAAATATATACTTTCCTTTTGACCAAGATTTTCACCCTGGCCTATTAATAACACATAGATGCATGTTTATAACATAATGACTCGTTTAGCGAGTTAAGCAATATTTAAAGTACACAGTGTGACAGTCTTGGGTTAACCAGGGCATTATATACAGTACCTAAAAGAAACAACAAAATAAATAAATAAAAAAATATATTTTAAAAGTAAGACCACTCCTTGCATCGAAAATAGGACGTTATCTGATATGTGCAAATATATCCTTAATGGTCTTTGACTATGCTTAGATCTAAGAAAAAAAAATATTTCTCTTGTTTTCCGTGGGGAGTAGCCTCAAAAAGTTAAAGCCTCTACAATAGCCTTTTTTATAATTCTACACACTAGGCAATAACTAAGAAAAAGTTCACAAATTTGTAAGTAATAATAGTGAAGATAAAATATACACATTTGATATGCTTTAGCTGATGTAGGTTGCATATGAGGTTGCTTAAGTTACTGTAAATTGCATCTTTAGATCAATAAGTTGCATACAAGGTTTCTTTAGATGTAGATTGCATATGAGATTGTTTAATTGCATCTTTAGATTTATAAGTTAGTTTGGTTGCATATGAGGTTGATAATAAGGTTGTTGTAAGTTGTTAAAAATTGCCACTATTACAAAAAAACACTTTCGCATCTCTCAAAAATATATGCGGAACCCTATGGTATTGAGCAATGCACGATGCTAGATTTTTATTCTATTTAATCAGGCAATGCTTGATTTTATAGATATAAGAAAAGTTTTAGATTGGGCAAAACCCGTAACTATACTCATTTAATCATAATTTATAAAAACATGCAATGACTTTTTATTAAAAGAAAGAGATAAATGGAAACAGAGAATGACTACTACCATAGTTCATATATTTTTTTAATTATAAAAATTAAAAAAAATTAAAAATAAAAACTCATCAAAAGCTTCACAATCCCCTCCCCATTCCTTTCGTCTATTTCTCTCCCTTTCTCAACATCTCGTCTTTCTCTATTACAATTGCATGCAACTCAAGGAAATCCTTTAACCCATGACAATATAAAAGCTCATATGCTAATTTTATTCTCATACAACTCATTATAACCTCAAATGCAACCTAAAGCAACTTTAAAAATAACAAAAATCATTTGTAAATTTTATCATTATGCAACTTATGTAACCTGTTGCAACCTCAAATGCAAGCTCAATGCAACTTGCTACAACCTCAAATGCAAGTCAAATGCAACCACATGCAACTTAAAGCAACCTCATGTAACCCATGACAACATAAAAACTCATATGATAATTTTATTCTCATGAAACCTCAAATGCAAGCTCAATCCAACTTCATGCAATTCAAGGCAACTAAATACAACCCCACGCAACCCATGACAACATAAAAACTCATATGCTAATTTATTCTCATGTAACCCACTGCAATTTCAAATGTAAGTTCAATGCAACCTCATGCAACCTAAAGCAAAAAAATAAACATAAAAACTCATTTGTAAATTTCATCCTCATGCAGCCCACTGCAACCTCAAATGCAAGCCCAATACAACACGCTACAACCTCAAATGTAAACTTAATGCAACCTACTACAATCTCAAATGCAAGTCCATAAAACCCAATGCAACTCATAACAACTTAAAAACTCATATACTAATTTTACCTAATGAAACCTAAAATGTACGTAAGCCCATGCAACCCCAAGCAAGAGCCAAACAAATTTAAACATGACAAAAGAATAAAGAAAAAGAATCTAAAAAATCAACCTAATATTTCATGTGTCAAATACATGCCCAACCCAATTCATGGGTCAAATACAACTCATACAAAATGCTACAACCTTAAATGCAACTCATGCAACCCAATTCATGTGTCAAATGCAAGTCATGTGTAACCCAATGCAACTGTAAATTCAATTCAGTGCAGCTTAAAAATTAATGCGTGTTATACATCTATGCAACTAACACAACTTGAAAAATCTTATTTGCAAATTATAGATGTAGATATTGCAACATAGGTTGCAAATATTACATATGATATTCCAAAGGTTATAGAACTTGCAAAAGAGGCTACAACAAAGATTGCATACAATAGCATCCTAAGAAACTCAAGAAAATTTCAGCATGTTAAGCAACTATAACAACCTTATTTTGCAAATTAATCATCTTTACGCAACCTAAAACAACTTAAAAAAACTCATATACAAATTTTAAGCTATGTATTTTGAAACTAACGCAACATAAAAAAGACATCATTTGCAACTAAAACAACTTAAAATAATAATAGCTAATGTTTATTATTTTATGGTTTTATATTTTTAATATTTTAGATAACTACATGAAATAATATACAAGATGATATACTTAATTACAATAAAATGATGTTTGTATAAATTTAAATTTGGAGACTAATGTCAAATAAAACTTGAATGATGCATGTAGTCAAAGCACACAATACCCAAAATTATGAGGAAATCATACATATATAAATATATATGTATAGATGATGATAAGATCTCTTTATGATCAGGAGCTATAGCACCATCTGTCGTGAAGTTTTTTGAATGGAGAGAGAAAGAGAGCATTTACATATATATATTTGTATATTTTTTAATGAATTGTGGCAGATTGATAAGTTTTTTGTGGTTTAAGATTATAGTTTTTATCTAATGAATTGTGCCAAAGAAGATGTCGTCAACGGTGGTGGTGAGAGAAGTGAAACGAAGAGTGGAGTCATGTATTGCACACCATAATTTTGGAAGAAAAAAAACTTTAAATTATATATTTATAAAATAAATTTTTAATTACTTTATAAATAAAATAAAATTTTCTTATAAACGTATTACTCAAAGTGTCCCAAATTAAAATAACGGCAGGCTCTTTTAAAACAAATAGCTAAATTAATTAAAAATATAAAATTAAATTTAAACTAACTCTAAACAGATTTTAATTAAAAAGAAGGCTTTAAGATAATTATTTATTTTAAAAATTAGTATAAATTTAATTTTTTTTATATATATTTTTAAAATTGCATCAATATTCATCTAAAAATGCAAAAAATAATAATAATAAATACTGATGTTTGATATATTAATTAATACATTCTTAGAAAATAAGTTAAATGATATATTAATGTACAATTTACAAAATAATATTTTTATTCTATTATAAAATATATACAGTTTATTATAATTGTTTTATGATTTTTTTTTTATTTTAGTAGAAGACTAGTAGTGATGTTGCCCTTTTCTAGTGGATTATCAGTTTCAGGTACATAAAATATGTTTGGAAAAAGAATGCTAAATATTACCAGTGAAAATAAGGTCTTTAACTTATTTGGCTTTATTGCTTTGTTTTTGGTTTTAGGCACTGGGAAGACAACCCTTTCCACTGATCACAGTAGGGATTTGATTTGAGGATGCTGATCATTGCTGGAGTGACAATGGTGTGTCAAACATTGAAGGAGGTTGTTATCCTGTGCATTGATTTGTCTAGGGAAAAAGAGCCACATATCATATTTGAAATTCCATCAACTTTGTAACTGGTACTAGTCATAGTACTGTAATGCAATTAAGTTGTTACTGTAAGGATATTTGCGGCTAAAGTACTAAAATTTTTATTTTTTTTACACTTAGTACTATATTTTTTTGCGGTGAAAGTACCAAACGTTATTTTTTCTTGCATTTCGATACCAACTATTCAGTTTGATTTTTGACTAGTTAATAGCTAGATGTAAGCTAAAGGTTGGTCCACATTTTGATACTTTCACTACCAAAATGAACAAAGTTTTAATATTTATCCGTAAGTAAACACAAAATTTATGTACTTAGCCGCAAATTTCTCTTATTTATTTTTTTAGTAGACAAAAGTAAGTTTTATGATTTAATTTTTATTTTGATTTTTAATACAAATTCATATTTTATTTTAATTAAGGCAGATTTCTAATATATTTTTTAATTTTAAAATCAAATAACATATAGTTTTTTTATTTTAAATTATATTTTAAATTTTAAATTACTATAGGATTTGAAAAATATAAAAACTAAAATAAAAATAAATGATACTTGATTACACTCAAAACGTGACATCCAACAGAAGTAGTAGTTATAGTATAAATTGAGAGTTCAAAACATGATTATATTGTTTGTTTTTTTATTTTGTTTTTCATAGAATTATTTAGTTTTATAATATAATTAAAATATATTTTAAAATATAAATAATATTTTTAAAATGAAAAAAAATATTAAAATCTAGTTTAATTAAAATAAAAAATAAAGTAGTGGTATTAAATAAAAATTAATATCAAATCTTAAACTTATTTTTGTCTTCTAAAAAATAAATAAGTGAAATGCGGCTAAAATATCTAAATTTTATGTTTATTTACGGCTAAAATACCTAAACTTTTTGTTTACCTATAGATAATTATCAAAACTTTATTCCTTTTTTATTTTGTAGTGAAAGTAACAAAATGTGGATCAACATTTAGCTGACACATGGCTATTAATTGATCAAAAGTCACACTTAACGATTGGTACTGAAATGTAAGAAAAAATAACGTTTTGCTACATTCACTGCAAAAAAAAGTTTGGTACTTAAGCATGAAAAAATAAAAAAAAAATTGGTACTTTAGCCGCAAATAACCCTTACTTAATCAAGTTTTATTTTTATTTGTATTTGTTTGGCAGTGGGGGAAAATGATATGGTCTTTGATGATCATACTTCATGAGTAGATAACTCAGACAAATCTGTTACAGGTAAAATCATTATTCATTGCTTATTATTATTTTTTATAATATAAAGAAACAAAAAATGAAACATAATATTTACTTATAACCTACTTCATCTTGGTGGTTTGTTCAAGAGTTCTTGAACTACAGGGTTGGAAAAGACAATAATTTAACTGAGGAAATTGTTGCAACAGGTCAAATTATTGTTACAATTTTGTATTCATTCCTAAGTTTGTGTATTTCATTTTCCAAGTGGGAAACTTATGTTTAAATTCAACTCCAATTAATACACATTGCTAAATCATGTAAAGTTTATTCAAGGCAACAATTAGTGATGAAAAATACTAGGGAAATAGGTAGGGTACTCATCCCATTCGATTCAATATTTTTACCCCTAATCAATTCAGTTCAATTAATAATTGAATGTTGAAAATCATCATCCAATCCAATTCGATTTTGCCTAAAATTTAAATTCATTCTAATTATAATTGGATTGAATCAATTATTATATCTCACCTATACAACATACAAGTGGATGTGGTGGAATTGATGTTTGGATCCATCTCCACCACATCTCACCTATTAAGAGTAAATACCATTTTGGACTCTGTATTTTGTAAAAGTTACCGATCGGACTCCGTATTTTATTAAATGACAATTTGGACCCTACATTTTACAAAATAGAACAAATTAATACCCTAGACTCAATTTTTGTCAAACTATTTTCAAATATGACCAAAATGTCCTCAACTTTTTTAATTAATGAATTAATTAAAATATTAAAAATTATTTTAAAATATAAAATAAATTAAATTATTTTTAAAATAAAATAAATATTAAATTGAATTACATTACATATAACTTAACTAAAAAAAACATAAATATTTTTAATTCAATTTTTTTAAAAAGTAAAACATATTATCTAAAAATCTAAACCCTAGATTGATGGACCAAAAACGGGTATATTTCACAAATTTATAACTCGCAACCGCACGAATCGTATATGAAGTGTAGTGTTCATGTAAGCACGAGATCGAACCCAAATGAGTTGTCTAAAATAAAAAAGAAAACTATTTTAAACCAAAATTAATAAATTCTAACCTAGCTCCAAAGATTGATGAGATTTTTGTATCAAGAAAATAAAATAAAAGATAATAATAAAGATATTAAAGCAATAAAAATAAATAAGATAGGAATTGTAAACAAGTTGGTAAAAGAAGATTATTAAGGTATTAGAATCCACAAAATATAAGTTCAATAATATTTATAAGTACATTTGATTCCCAAGTTTCATTAATAGTATAAATTAATCACTATCGCTAATTCAAATTAGATATTCTATTTAAGCACAAATTATTATAGAATTGTAGGATTTATCTTCTCTTTTAAAATTATATTTTCAAAATATTTAATGTAAATCAATCTAATGAAATAGTAAATAAATCAATGAATATTATTTATAAGGCAAAACATAATATTTTTTATTTAAGCATTTGATGTGCACAATTTAATGGCACACTTTAATCAAAGAATATTATGATTTTGCACTAATTAAGAACAAAGTGTAAATATGTTCTAACAATAAAAAATACAAGATATTTAAGATGAAAGAAAGTATTTGAAGAAGAAAATTCATAAACTTTATTGCACAAAATGGGAAATCAACATACCACATAAATACTATTTAGTTACATATTGTTTCATCATCACCTTAATAATCTTAAAAAGTTTAGAAACTCATAACTAAAATAGAAATTACAAATAGGAAAATTTGGAGGAGGAACCCCCAAATTTTTCCTCTAAAAACTCATAGAAAAAAAATGACCAAAAAGAATAAAAAGATGAAGAGTTGAAAATGTAGAAATTTTGTGGTGTCCCCTCCTCCTCTAAAATAAACACACCAATCCCTTATTTATAGCAAACAAAAAGTGTTTAAAATAATCAATTAAAATTAATTAAATTGATTAAATTAAATTTGAAATGAAGAATAATATGGCACGGGGTAAATTTTAGGTGTAATGACGATTTTGTGGTGAAAAATATAAGAAAGTGGGGGTAAAAAAAGGGAAATCTACAAAAATGCACTAAAATTTAAAAAAAAAATGAAAAATACGGTGGATTACAAAAATACAGAATTTTTTGATAAAAACACGGAGTGGCAAAAGCGTAAATACTGAGTGACTTTTAATCGTAAATTAAAGTGATAAAATATAATTTTTTGTGATCAACGTTTACAAACTTGTAAATATCAGTTACAAAATTGTAAATATCTGTTACATGTTTGTAAATACTTGTTGACGCGGTTCTTCGGCAACACATAATTATACTAATAAACGGGATGGATTAGTGCTTGATAATGAACCGTAAGATGTAAATATTTATATTCCGAACTGGCGAAAATAGTATAGGGGGAAGGTTATAACTCATTTCCTTTTAGGTGGTTCGAAGGTTAAAATCCTTCTAGTCCACCAGCCAATATTATTGATATATCTCTAGTATTCATTACAGGGTGTTTCTTTACAAACTAGACGCCAACCCTTGTAACGCCTAGGGTCTCCATATTTATAGGGAGAGAACTCCTGGGTGTTGATAAAGGGGGTCATCCCGTGACCTTCTTACCCATCATGTCACCTCTGTGACACTTATGATTAATTCCTAAAACCTGACAATGAAGTGTTGTCTAATCAATAGGAAAGGGGGATAATGGGCCGCATGGCCCAAACCAGTCGTGGGGCGCCTGAACACGCACATTTATGCTACGTGTCCGAGAATTCAAGAATGGAGTGGACACGTGATGTCTGATATGCGCACATTTACATTGCGCGGTTGACTTCATAAATAGCCAGGGGTGTCAGTTCTATGCCGCACCTCGAGCTTGATGTAGTTCCAGCTCGTGGTGCCCACACTGCTGACCCGATGCCTTCGAGTATTCTTACTAACCCTTTGACTAACTCGGGCTAAAGAGGTGGAGACTCGTAACAGCAGCTCCGGGTAGGTGGCTTCCACGTGGTGGATAGAATTATGCCATTTTCCAGCTCGCTAATAACCTGTGGATATTTAGGGCATGCATTTGCCCCCAAGCCCCTGCTCGTGGCACGTGACGTCACCTGTGGCCATAGTGGGGGCTTTTAGGCTTCCTTTTCGACTCTTCATGTCCCGCCTATTGCGCTGGTATCAGATACGTGGAGCATCATGGTTGGTGACGGTCCGTCTTCCAAGAATCGCATTAAATGGCCTAGCCTATCTTCGGCCGTCGTTTCATCTTTCGAGTTGTGACCCTCGTATCCCGCATTAAGACGATCGAACGGTCCTCGTTCCTTTGCCTTTTACGTATATATAAGGTTGGCCACCTTTCACATGAGCCACCCTTTATTTGAAAATTTTCCTCATCTTCTCTCTTCTTAGCCTCAAAAGCCTTTTTCCTTCCGGTTATCGTTCCAGAAGTCCCTGAGTTCCAGACACAAGGGTTTCTCAATGACTCCAGTTCTAAAGGCTCCACCAGGATTCCGACTCCTACCCCTTTTTCGACTCTCACACAGCAAAAACTTATGTAAGTCCTCTGCCTGCTGTATGTTTAAATGTTTCCGTTTTTCTTTGTTTAGGTAAACTCCTTTTTTAGTCGCACACTATAGGTTTTTTTTCTTCTTTTTGGCTGGTATTTTGTGCATAGGTTTTTATCCTAGGGGTATCGAGCATAGGAAAAAATGCTTAGGAACATGATGCATAGGACAAGATAATTCTGGGGTGATTTTTCTGGGTAATCTCTTGAAATGCCTGTTTGGAGAGGGGAAGGCAACAAGTTTCTGGGGTGCAAAACCGGGTAGCTTAGGGGCCACGCTTTCCAGGCAGTTTTGCTTTTTGAAACTTTCCCTCCAAGGCAAGCATTATCCTGACCCTCCTGACACACGGATCCTGAGAAATCAGGGACTCGTTGGGAGCATAGGCGCGTGTTCATAGAACCGCGTGGCCTCACTCACCGCGGACTGAGATTACCTCAGCCCGTGTAAGGAAAATCATTCCTTGCGCTAGATTCCCTTTCTTATTTTTAGGTCGCCTTTCTAAACTTTCTTCATCTTTGTTCGTTAGGCGACCAGATGGGACCCAAGAAGAACATGTCCAAGAAGAGTGCCGCCAGCTCGTCATCCCAGCAGGCAAGCAAGGGGAAGGAGGTGGTAGCAGATTCCCCTATCCCCCACTTCCGTCCCACCGTGGAGAAAGAGGTCGAGGTGGGACCTGATACCTTCTTCGAGGCCGAGAGAATTTCCTCGAAGGTTACAACTCAGGGGAAGGTTAACAAGATCCTGCTTTCCCACAACATCAAAATAGGGACAGGCGCTCTTGTTTCCCATCCTCCCCATGAGGGCGAGCGGAGCTATGCACCGCTCGATGAGGAGTTCGCGGCCTGGAGCGACGAACACCTCAAGGCCGGGGCCTTTCTTCCCCTGGACCAGTACTTCGCGGACTTCCTGAACTTCGTGAAGCTGGCCCCCTTTCAACTCCCCCCTAACTCCTACCGCCTGTTAGGGGGGCTGAGGTACCTGTTCCTGAAGCAGGAATGGGAGGTCCCTACATCGGCGGACATTCTCTACTTCTTCTGCCTCAAAGCCAGCCCGAATCAACGAGGGCAAGGTGACAGGTTCTATTACTTGACCCGTTTTCCCAACTCAGCCGCAGTCATCGAGCTGCCCAGCCACCCCAATGACTTCAAGGACCAATTCTTCATGTCGACGGGGTTCCACAACTGCAAACACCATTACTTCAACCGTCCTCGTAAGTTCTTTCTATCCTCAGCTCGCAAAATCATCGCTGACTTGTCCCTTTCCATGTGTATTGACTTGAATACTATCGTGCAACTATTTTTGTGAGGACGGCTAAATCGGTGACCCTCGGGGGTCAATACGAAACCTTGGCGGGGCTCCCTCCAAGCGAAAAAGACTATCGCCAGCTCGTGTCTGATGAGTCGATGCTGGCGTGTAAGTTAATTTTTCCGGGCCAGACTCTGGCCTTAAGGAGGTCGCGGATCGCCCCAGCAGCTCGCGAGATGGCGCCCATCCCCGAGGAGGGGGCCGCGGATGATGACGAGGAGGATGAGGAAGACGAGGTGCCCCTCATGTGTCGGAAGCGAGCTCTTGAGGTCGCCCAGGGGGTCAATGCGGAGCGGACCTAGTCCGGGGTAGCAGCCGGCCCCTCCGTCCAAGGTAACTCATACTTGTTTAAGGATTTAGACAGAGCTGCCGCAGACCTACGACTTGCTAGGTTTAACCCCAGCCAACTCGTTCACCGTCATCAAAATGACCCAGATCGTAACATAACTCTACTCCAGTGCGTTGACCAACTAGTGTTGCGCTATGACATGGGCCTCCCTAGGGGCACTGTAGTAGTAGACAATACTCTGGCCTTTAGGTCGGCCTTTTTGAGGAGTATGGGACCAACCTTAGGTCGTGGCCCTCCCTTCTGGAGGGTATAGTAGCTCCGGGGCTTAGGCAGTATGTAGAGGAGTCCAGTCCTGAGGCGGATCCGGACCTAGAGCCCCCTCTCATTCGTGAAGTTATAATCTTAGACTCCCCCGTAGAAGCTCCACGGCCGGAGGTCGTGGCAATAGATTCCTCCTCTAGCTCGGAGGGTAGGACTTTTTTCAATACATTCTTTAGATTTTTTGCGATCAAATATTTTTACATGCATACTGAAGCTTCGTTGTCTTTGTTTTAGGCGAGGAGATGTCATAGCCCGGGGACAACGTTCTGCGATCCATGTTCCAGGGGGAAATCCTTCCTCCGGGTCGTCTGGACCCTTGGTAAAGAGGCTCCGGATGACCAAGAAAACTCCCCCTCTCGGGACCACCTCCAAGTATCCTATCAAGGGGAAGGGCCAGGGTCCTTCCGCCATAGAGAAGGTGCCTCCACCCCCTCCTGCAATAGAGAAGATGGCTCCACCTCCCCCGCAACCTCCTGTCTCTACCCAGGAACTAGAGGTACCAACCGGGACCTTGCCAGCTCCGACTCCCACCGTGCGCGTCCTGGTTAACACTCAGGCCTTGGAGAAAATCCCCGAGGCCTTTTGAGGGACGGTTTACGAAATCACGACCTATATGGTGGATCACTGCTACAATGCCACCTCGAGGGACTTGCGGGAGATTGAGACGAGGAGCCCCGAGAATGTTATGGAGTCTTCACTGGGGATGGCCCTCACGGTAAGTTTGCTTTACCAATGGTTCTCTTTGCTTTTTCTAAAGCACTTGCCTTATTATCTTTTTATCTTGCAGGCGGCTTTGGCTCTCCACCGAAGCATATCTCGGTCCAGGGCCAGGTTTAACGAGATCAGGGGCGAGCACCAGGCTGCTCAGGCCGCCCTCGCGTCTGCTCAACAACAAAAGCAGGATGCCAAGGTTGCCCTAGCGACTGCCAGGGAAAGCGAGAAGGTCGCGCAGGCCGACCTGGAGGCATCCCGGGCCAAGCTGTTGGAGGCCGAGGCTACCAAGGTCGCCTTGGATGCCGCGAAGGTCAAACTTGAAGAGGCCAAGGCCGCCCTTGTGGCGGAGAGGGCATCTTCCATCTCCTCCATGGAGGCCATGCTGTATCATTGCTGGGTCTTCAACCAGGATGGTGACTTTTCCTTCCTGGGACAAGAGGTGTGGGAGTCCTTCCTAGAGAAGTTCAAGGCTTGACTTCAATAAGAGGCGTCCTCTGAGACTGGGGAGACTTCCGCTGCAGCTGAGCAGGACGCCGAAGGGGTGACTTCGTCGGAGCGTCCTGGTGGGGCTTAGGATTTTTGCTCCTTTTTCTCTTATTATTATTTTTTATTTGTAACTTTATATCACGATGTTTTTTATCCTCGAGACAATTGGTTTCCTCAAATTTACTTTAATCTATTTATATATTTTTTGCGGTTTAACTTTATTGTTACTCCTCTTTAACGCATTTGGTGAGAACTTAGTTTCTGTTGGTGTTATGATTGACATCTCATGCTTTTTAGGAAAAAACATCTATTAATCAATTTGAACCAACTTCTAAGTTTTTAGGACCTGGTTGTATCCAGGACATTAACTTTAAAAAAACTTAGTTCGCGTTAATCCTTTATTGATATCTCGTACTTTTTAAGAAAAACATCGATCAATCAATTTGAATCAACTTCTAAGTTTTAGGACCTGGTTGTATCCAGGACATTGATTTTAAAAAACTTAGTTCGCATTAATCCTTTATTGATATCTCGTTCTTTTTAAGAAAAACATCGATCAATCAATTTGAATCAACTTCTAAGTTTTAGGACCTGGTTGTATCCAGGACATTGATTTTAAAAACTTAGTTCGCGTTAATCCTTTATTGATATCTCATTCTTTTTAAGAAAAACATCGATCAATCAATTTGAATCAACTTCTAAGTTTTAGGACCTGGTTGTATCCAGGACATTGATTTTAAAAAACTTAGTTCGCATTAATCCTTTATTGATATCTCGTGCTTTTTAAGAAAAACATCGATCAATCAATTTGAATCAACTTCTAAGTTTTAAGATTTGGTTGTATCCAGGACATTGATTTTAAAAACTTAGTTCGCGTTAATCCTTTATTGATATCTCATTCTTTTTAAGAAAAACATCGATCAATCAATTTGAATCAACTTCTAAGTTTTAGGACCTGGTTGTATCCAGGACATTGATTTTAAAAAACTTAGTTCGTGTTAATCCTTTATTGATATCTCATTCTTTTTAAGAAAAATATCGATCAATCAATTTGAATCAACTTCTAAGTTTTAGGACCTGGTTGTATCCAGGATATTTTCCCCCCAAGTAATCAGGAAAGGACCTTTCGTGGTTACTTGACATTACATCCACAAACATATACGACAATGCGAAAAGATTATCTCCTATCATTTAATAAACAAAGGTGGCTTTTCTAACTAAGCCTTACAAAGATATTACTGATAATATTTCTTCAGGTGTATAGCGTTCCAAGTTCGTGGGACTACTTCTCCGTTAAGCCGAGCTAGTTTGAAGGTTCCTTCTTTCACGACCTCTATTATTTGATAGGGCCCTTCCCAGTTTGGTCCCAACACTCCATCCTTGGGATCCTTACTGGCTAGGAAGACTCTTCTCAGTACCAGCTCGCCAACGCTAAGGACACGTTTCTTGACCTTTGAGTTGAAATAACGAGTGATTTTTTGTTGATAATGCGTGAGCTGCAGCTGTGAAGCTTCTCGTTTTTCGTCAATTAGGTCGAGGGACGCGCAGAGCAATTCGTCGTTCCGGTCTTGGTTAAATGTCTGGACTCTGTACGAAGCTACCTTTACTTTGACAGGAAGGACGACCTCACTCCCGAAAGCCAGGGAGAAAGGAGTGTGACCCATCAAAGTTCGGTGCGAGGTCCGGTATGCCCACAATACTTGGGGGAGCTGTTCGGGCCAAACTCCCTTGGCTTCACCCAGTCTCTTCTTAAGGCTTGTTTTTAGCATCTTGTTGACAGCCTCGACCTGCCCATTGGCCAGGGGATAGGCCACGGAGGAGAAGATTTTAACAATGTCGTGCCTCTCGCAGAATTTGGTGAAGAGATCGCTATTGAACTGCGTTCCATTATCTGATACGATCTTCTTTGGCAGCCCGAATCGGCAAACAATATTCTTGACCACAAAGTCAAGGACCCTATTTGAAGTGATCATCGCCAAGGGCTCTGCTTCTGCCCACTTTGTGAAATAGTCGATAGCCACCACCACGTAGCGAACTCCTCCCTTTCCAGTAGGGAGGGCACCAACCAGGTCAATCCCCCAGACCGCGAACGGCCATGGGGACGAGATCATCTTCAGCTCGACCGGAGGAGCCCGGGAAATTGTGGCGAATCACTGGCACTTGTTACATTTTTGGACGTAGGAGATCGAGTCCTTTGACAGAGTGGGCCAATAATACCCTTGCCTTAATATCTTCAGGGCCAGGTTTTGCTCCCCAGCGTGATCTTCGCAAAAGCCCTCGTGCACCTCCTGCAAAATGGTCTTCGCCTCGCATGGCAGAACACACCGTAGGAGAGGTAAAGAGAGGCCACACCGGTATAATATCTCATCTATCACTGTATACCTTGGAGCCTGGTAAAGTACCCTCATTGCGTCATTTCGCCCCTCGGGTAACTTCCCTGCTGTGAGATACTCGAGGATAGGATTCGCCCACGTTGGTCTGGCGTCGATCATCTCGACCTCCGCCTCGATTTCCTCTATGCTTGGTCTTCCCAGGAACTCTAACGGCACCAGCCCCAAAGTCTCCGCCTCCCCAGAGGTAGCGAGCTTTGCCAGGGCATCCGCGTTGGCATTCTGCTCCCGAGGTATCTGCTCGATTGAGCCGCTCTCAAATGCGGATAGCTCTTCTTTTACCTTGGCCAGGTAAGCAGCCATCTTGGTTCCCCGTGCTTGGTATTCTCCTAACACTTGGTTTACCACGAGCTGGGAATCGCTGTAACACTGGACGGAGCTGGCCCTCAGCTCCTGGGCCACCCTTAGCCCAGCCAATAAACCTTCGTATTCAGCCTCGTTGTTGGACGTTTGGAATCCGAATTGTAACACCGAGTGGAATCGATGTCCCTCTGGGGATATCAATATGATTCCAGCCCTGGAGCCATTCTCGTTAGACGAGCCATCTACGAAGACTTTCCATGAGGCTTGAGCTGATTCTTCCATCGGGTCTTCTCGGAACCCTGTGCATTCTGCCACAAAATCAGCCAGGGCCTGGCTTTTTATAGAAGTTCGCGGTATGTATAGTATCTCAAATTGGCTGAGCTCGATAGTCCACTTCAACAGACGTCCTGATGCTTCAGGTTTCTGCAAAACCTACCTTAAAGGCTGATCAGTTATGACGTGTATTGAGTGGGACTGGAAATACGGCCTAAGCTTTTGGGAGGCCGTAATAAGGCAGAAGCCATCTTTTCCATCAACGGATACCAGGATTCAGCTCCGAGAAGCCTCTTGCTAATGTAATATTCTAGCTTTTGAGACCGGTCTTCTTCAAGGACTAGTACGGCGCTAGCCGCATCTTCCGTGACAGCTAGGTAAAGGAAAAGAGGTTCTCCTGCCGCTGGTTTGGATAAGATGGGTGGCTCGGCTAAATGTGCTTTCAGGTCGAGGAAGGCACATTCGCATTCCTCAGTCCACTCGAATTTTTTATTTCCCCGGAGCAGGTTGTAGAATGGCAAACACTTGTCGGTAGATTTAGAAATAAACCGATTAAGGGCCGCCACCCTTCCTGTCAGACTTTGAACATCTTTTCGCGACTGGGGTGAGGGCATCTCGAGTAGCGACCTGATCTTATCGGGGTTCGCTTCTATTCCCCTGGTATTGACGATGAAACCCAGGAATTTTCCTGACGCAACCCCGAAAGTACACTTTTTGGGGGTTTAGCCTCATGCCGTATTCCCTTAAAATCTTAAAGCATTCCTCTAGATCGGAGACATGGTTATCGGCAATTTTTGACTTGACCAACATGTCATCAACATACACTTCCATATTTTTCCCGATCTGAATGGTAAAAATCCTATTTACCAACCTCTGGTACGTAGCTCCTACGTTTTTCAGCTCGAAAGGCATGACCTTGTAACAATAAACGTTAGTTGGGGTCATGAAGCTAGTGTGTTCCTGGTCTGCGGGATTCATGGCGATCTGGTTATAGCCCGAGTACGCATCCATAAAAGACATGAGCTCGTGCCCCGCCGTGGCATCTACCAATTGGTCAATCCTTGGCAAGGGGAAGCAATCTTTGGGACAAGCTTTGTTCAGATCGGAAAAGTTGATGCAGGTCTGCCATTTCCCGTTGGGCTTCGGGACCGACATAGGATTGGCGACCCAGATCGGGAACTTTGCTTCGCGGATAAAGCCGCACTTTAAGAGCCGGGCTACTTCCTCCTCTAGGGCTTCAGCTCAGGTCGTTCCTAGGCGCCTTTGTTTTTGGGACTTTGCAGGCACGTTTTTATCCAAGTGGAGGGTGTGCATGATGACGCTTAGGCTGATCTCTATCATGTCTCCATGAGACCAGGCGAACACATCTAGATTTTCTTGCAGAAACCTAATCAGCTCCGCCTTCCTTTCGCTACATAGATTTTTCCCGAGCTTCACCACCTTCGAGGGGTCTTGTGGGTCGATATTTACCTCCTCGAGCTCTTCGATGGCCTGGAGCTCGGACCTATCCTCGCCTACTCTGGGGTCAATATCATTATTTAAGATGATACCCTCCCCTCTGGCATTCTGAGGTTTTTCTATCTCAGGACTAGGTACAATTCCTCCCTGGATGGTCATTGTCTGCTGCTCGGGTCTTGATTTTCCCTTCATAGAAATGCTATAGCATTCCCTGGCAGTGAGCTTATCACCTCGGACCGTGCATATCCCCATGGAAGAGGGGAATTTTAGTGCGAGGTGATGGATGGAGGTTATGGCTTCGAATGCTATCAATGTAGGTCGGGCCAAAATAGCATTGTACACGGCGGGACAATCGATGACCAAAAACTCGAGGAGTTTTGAGATAGTCCGGGGTCCCTCTCCCAAGGTAATCACCAGCTCGATTGTTCCTATTGCTGCCGACCCTTCTCCAGAAAATCCATATAGCATCATGGAGGTGGCTTTCAACTCGGTGACAGATAAACCCATCTTTTCCAGCGTAGATCGGAACAGCAGGTTCACCAAGCTCCCATTATCGACCAGTATCCTCCTAACTCTCCGGTTGGCGAGCTGGGCGGCTATGACCAGAGGGTCGTTATGGGGGAACTGGACGTGACTGGCATCTTCCTCGGTGAATATGATTGGTTGCCTCTCCAGTCGTTGCTGTTTGGGTAGATGTTGCTCTAGGACAAACTCCACTCTGTTATGAGCCTTCAATTCATTGACGTATCTCTTTTGGGCACCTCTGCTCGTGCCGGCCAGATGGGGACCTCCAGAGATCGTGGAGATCTCTTCTCCTATCACAGGAAGAGGGGTGTCCTGATTTATCCGAGACCCGGGCTGACTTACTGGAGCTTCTGGAGCTGGTTGACCGGCGGGAACTCTATTCCGCGCATACTGAGCCAAGGGTCCGGCTCTGATGAGAGTCTCGATCTCATCCTTCAGATGCCTACAATCGTCAGTGTTGTAGCCAATGTCGTTGTGGAATTGGCAAAACTTGGAGGGGTCCCGCTTAGCCTTCTGATGCTTCAAAGGCTCCGGCTTCTTCCAGGGAAGGCGGGCAGAGTTTGCTAGGAAAATGTTCTCCCTAGTGTTTGTGAGCTCGGTATAAGTCATGTAGACTGGTTTAAATTTTTCCACGAGCTTGTTCTTCTGCGGGCCGTGCTGGCCTCCCTCGCTGCTCCCTTTTCTCTTGCTTCCACCCCATTGGTTATTCTGTGTAACAGTTTGGGTCATTTTCACAACATCCGTTCCCACTCCAGCGGGCTGATCAGAGGCTTGGCAGGTTCCTGCGGCTGATGCTCGCGCCTCCTCCAGGTTTATCCATCCCTGGGCCTTATTTAAGAATTCGTTCACGGTGCTGACACCTTTTCTCTGTATCTCTTCCCAGAGTCTGCCTCCAACGAGGATCCCAATCCTCAAGGCCATAAGCTTGGAACTATCATCTGCGTCCTTGGCTCGAGCCGCGACATTTGCGAATCTGCTTAGGTAAGCTTTCAAAGGTTCCTCGGGCTGCTGCTTTACGTTTGCCAGGGTGTCGGCTTTGATGCGGGCAGCCTGAGAAGCTCGGAATACCCTCTTGAAGTTGGCAGAAAAGGTTTTCCACGAGCTGATGGACTGCTTTTTATTCTGCTTGAACCATTGCTTGGCTAGCCCAGTCAAGGTGGAAGGAAATATCAAACACCTTAGCTCGGGACCGATGTTGTGGGCCATCATCAGGGTGTTGAACATACCCAAATGATCCGACGGGTCTCCGTCCCCATCGAATTTGGACAAGTGGGGCATATGGAAACCAGGTGGATATGCCGCGGCTGCTATGCTGGGGGCGAAGAGCTCGAGTTCGTCCCCCGAGTCGTACTCATCTTTTTCCTTTTCCGATAAGAGCTTCCTCATCAGCTCCTCCATCTGAGCTAGACGCTCTAGGGTTTGGTCCTTACTTCCTTGGTTGTTCTGGGGCTGTTCAACAACTCCAATCCTATTTCAAGCATTAGGCGGGTTATTGTCCCTCCCAGCTTGAGCTAGGTTAGGCGGGACATTCCCGCTGTCACGTACTTCCGACAGACCCTCCCCTGGGTGAGCACGACTACCATTTCTAGCTGGATCTCCTCTCTGAGAGTTGAGGTGATCTCGGAGGTCGGCCCTCGGGGTGGCCCGAGGGCTTTGAGCCGAACTCAAACGATGGCGCAGGTCTTCGCCAGACATGCCACTTCGATGACTCCTGGTCCAGTAACTTCCATTTGAAAAACTCGGAGCCCGCCACTGAGGGTGAGGATCCAGGATTTCCCCGTGCGCCCGGCTGTGAAGGGAAGGTCCGACGGAAAGAGGATTTCTCCTGCTACTCCCATGAGCTGGAATGTCTCGGACTGGACGGGGAGGAGATGGATATCTTATCGGTGATGGGGGATGCCTAACTGGTGACGCGATCCTAGTCTCGTCAGGGCAGATTAAGCTAGGTCGCGGCCGCTCCGCTCTACCATTCCCTGCGTCTTGCGCTTGGCGGTCTAACCGTGGTGCAGGACGGCCGGCCGGGGCAGGCTGTCGTTGCGAGCCCTCCCCGGATCTCCTTCGCAAGCTGCCTCTGGCCCTCCTAGGTGCACTCGAGGTGGAATCGAGCTAGGAGTTGAGGTCCGGACCGATCGGCTGAATTGTTGATCGGCCCAAGGAAGTTCCTCAAACACAGTTTCCTAGTGGTGTGACATGGGAGTAGAATTCGGAGTCGAGGTTATGACCGACTGACTGGGCCTGGACCGTTTACCCCTGCGGGACTTATGAGTCCCACTATGCCTCTTTTCGACGTTAGCGTCGGTTGTAAGAGGGGGTAATCGAGCCAAGACCTCTTCAATTTTCTTGTTTGCTTTCAACAGCTGACTTCTCAAACTGTGCATTTTCCATTTCTACCGTCGTGTAGAAATTCGAGTTCGGATTGGGCGGTCGGGGAGCCGAACTTCCAGTATCGCCCTGGCCCATTGGCTGCTTTCCCGGTCACTACTGAACCTCGGGGTTTCGCTCATCGGATATGGTGGCATGGTGGGCCTCCTGCCCATCACGTTGATCTGCTTCATTACCATGCCTTGAGCGAGTAACCACCATGGTTGGGTTTCTGCAATAGCACCAATCTAAATTCTCTCAATGAAAGCACCAAACTGTTAACGCGGTTCTTCGGCAACAGATAATTATACTAATAAACGGGATGGATTAGTGTTTGATAATGAACCGTAATATGTAAATATTTATATTCCAAACTGGCGAAAATAATATAGGGGGAAGGTTATAACTCCTTTCCTTTTAGGTGGTTCGAAGGTTAAAATCCCTCTAGTCCACCAGCCAATATTATTGATATATCTCTAGTATTCCATACAGGGTGTTTCTTTACAAACTAGACACCAACCCTTGCAACGCCTAGGGTCTCCATATTTATAGGGAGATGACTCCTGGTGTTGATAAAGGGGGTCATCCCGTGACCTTCTTACCCATCACGTCACCTCTGTGACACTTATGATTAATTCCTAAAACCTGACAATGGAGTGTTGTCTAATCAATAGGAAAGGGGGATAATGGGCCGCATGGCCCAAACCATTCGTGGGGCGCCTGAACACGCACGTTTATGCTGCGTGTCCGAGAATTCAGGAATGGAGTGGACACGTGATGTCTGATATGCGCACGTTTACATTGCGTGGTTGACTTCATAAATGGCTGGGGGTGTTAGTTCTATGTCGCACCTCGAGCTTGATGCAGTTCCAGCTCGTGGTGTCCACACTGCTGACCCGATGCCTTCGAGTATTCTTACTAACCATTTGACTAGCTCAGGCTAAAGAGGTGGAGACTCGTAACAGCAGCTCCGGGTAGGTGGCTTCCACGTGGCGGATAGAATTATGCCATTTTCCAACTCGCTAATAACCCGTGGATAGCGTACAATACTATTTATAAAAATCAGTTTTAGAATTGTAGTTTTTTGTACATAAAACTTACGAACAAATTCGTAACTAATTTTTTATTTTTGTAACTAACATTTACAAATATAATTTATAGTTAAGAAATTGTAACCAAAATTTACTTTAAAATATTATATTTTTCCATATGTTACAATATTGTACCAAAAAATTACAGGAACCATCAAATTTATATTATACAACTTAAAAATATAAATTTAAGATATTCATTATTTATAAAACACTTTATTATATATATATATTTATATAAAAATGCAGTTAGTGAATTACAATAATTTTTGTAAACAAGTTTTATATTTTTGTAACAACAGTTTGCAAAACTAATTTCACAATCAAGAAGTTTATTTTTGTAACTAACATTTACATAAATATTTAAAAATTTATTTAACATGATTGTTACAAAAATTTACAAAACTAATTTTTTAACTTAAAAATATATTTTTGTAACAAAGCTTAAACTTTGACTAGATTAAGATTTTAGTTTAACATTGAGTGTTCAGATTTGACTAGATATGATTTTTAAAACAATATAATATTTTTTATCACTATCTTTCCTACTACCATTAATATATGTTACAAAAATTTATGAACATATATATAATAAAATTGAAAGATCATTTATATCAATTTAAATAAAAATAGGATAAAAAAATTAATTATAAAAAGTAATATTAATGGAGAGCAAAAAAAAAAAGTGAAAAACCTATATTTAATTATTATTATTAGCATAAAAAAATATGGAGATGAACTAAAATTACTGACGAAAAAAAGACAAAAGAAAAAAAAAAGTACATAATGGAAAAAGAAAAGTGTGATATCATATATATATATATGCATAAATATATATTTATATATTTATATATTTATTTTCCAGTTTATAAGTGGCCAGTGTTATATATATATATATTTATAGACATCTCTTTAGATATAAATAATATATTAATTTGAGGATTGGTCAAATAAATTTTGAGGGGAAGAGAAGTGTTATACGGGAAGTAAGAACAAATTTTAAGGTAAATGTGTAATTATTTTAGTTTACCGTAAAAAATGATAATTTTTTAACATTACCGTGAATATTGTAATTTTTCCTAAAAAAAATGGCATTTTTAGACATTGGGGACAAAGGGACAAAAATGCAATTGTTGGGCTAAAAAAGGAGCTGTTGGTTGCTGGCAGTGGTTGGGCTCGGTTGATCTTGTGGCAGATGGTTGTTGGCCCGTGTGGAGAGAAGCTGAAGGTGGGCTGGTGGCGGTGGGCTGGGTGGCTGGGAAAGGAAGCTGGCGGGCCCAGGCGTGTGGGCTGGGTGAGCTCTGGCAGGAGGTAGCTACTGGGTCTGGCTGGTGGAGGGGCAGGCGACCCAGGAGTGAGGCAAAGGGAGCTAAGCCGTGGGGCTGAAGCAACTGGGAGGTGGGCCTGGTTGGGCCGAAGGCAGGCAGCCTGGTGGAAGGGGATGGCTAGCTTGGTCTTGCTTTTCATAAATGCCATATTATTTCCTTTTTGTCACTTTACTTTCTTTTCTTCTCTTTTATTTTTGTCTGAATTTTCAACCAAAAAAAAAAAATGCATCATCATTCCTACAAAATAAACACAAATTAAATTAAAAATAAATATTTCTAAAAATAAAATATTCAACATAAGTTTCATGAAAATACTAATTAAAACTTAATTTATTTAAACATTTAAGCTTAAAAGTGCATGTTTTTACTTCTAACTTATCAATACTAATTTCAAATAATTAAACTACAACAAAATAACTATAAAAATACAAAAAAATATATAAAATCAAAATAAACCCAATAAATTCAAAATTACTTTAAAACTCAATAATTAAGCAACAATTAACATATAAAAAGTGGCAAAATAACTCTATTTTGTAGAGTTATCATAGATCTAACATCCTTTTTCTTTTTCTTCTTCTTCTTCTTCTTCCTTGCAGATGGCCGGACTGCATTGGTGGAGGATATTGGCACTAATCTGGAGCTTGAGGGCGAACTAGCGGAGGATATCGACACCGAACTGGTGGAGGAGATCGACACGGCAACAATCGACATTATTTGGCTAACTGGCGCTTAAGGGCGTTGGGGCAAGACACGAAGGAGAATGAATCTAGTGGGAATGGGCAGCTGCTGAAACTCCCAAGTCCGGGCAACGCAACATTTGGGCTGGCGATAGCAACGGGTATGGAGAGCTTTTCAACTTCTTCTTCTTTTCTTTCTGCAACTACTGACCCAAGTTCCTTCGAGCACGTCCTTTCAACTTTTTTTTCTTCTTCTTCTTTTCTTTCTGCAGATGTGAGTCAATGAATGATGGGCGAGACTAAATCCAACATTGGGCGAGGCTGGAGTCGGTCGTTTGGCCACCACGGTAGCTATATCCGAAGTTGATTTCAAATCTAAATTTTTTTTTGTGTGATCTTTCAATGTTTTGAACTGTATTTGGGTGTTTAGATGATTGGATGATTTTCTAGGGCTGAGAACTTTCAATTTCTGAAAGAAAAAATTTTTGTTTAATCTCTGAGTGTTTTGAATTTGTATTTGGGTGTTTGGGTGATTTTCTAGGGCTGAGAACTTTCAATTTCTGATTTTTTTTTTAATCTCTGAATGTTTTGAATCTGTATTTGGGTGTTTGGATGATTTTATAGGGCTGAGAACTGCAAAATAGAGATGGCTAAACTTTCGGGTTACTAGGCAGCAGCTTTATGAAAGAGGAAGAACTAGAAAATGAAGAACATGAAGATGAAGAAGAAGAAGAAAAAAACAATGATGAATCGATTGTATTTTAGATTTTTTTTTTAATTCGATTGTTTTTATATATTTTTAGTTTTTTTTTATTGTTTTTAATTTAAATTTGATTATTTACTTTTAAAATAGGGAAATATTTATGTTGATTTTTTATTATTTAAAATAGTTTTTTAATTAATTTTAAAAAAAATAATGTCTTATTATTTAATTAGATTATTAATTAAAAAAGTTAAGGACAATTTAGTCATATTTGAAAATAGTATGACCAAATTTGAGTCCAGGGTATTAATTTGTTATATTTTACAAAGTACAGGATCCAAATTGTCATTTAATATAACACGTGGTCTGATCGGTAACTTTTACAAAATACAAAGTCCAAAATAATATTTACCCATTATTTTTTCTTTATTTGACCAAATATTTTCAATATAATGAGGAGTTGACGAGTACCGAAGTCAGTTCATGATAAAAATTTCATCGATCTATAAAGCAATTATAAATTTTGACATAAATGAAAACCAAATTTCCAACCCATCTCAAGAAAAAAAACCAAATTATAATAGTTAAGAACATCTTTAATAGAGTGTCAAATTAGTGATTCATTGTTAAAATATAGCTTATATTACAAAAAAAATTCTCCAATAGTGTTATAAAAGTTGGGCCAAATTTAGCATATAATATAACATGATGCATATTTTGGATCACCATAAATATTATATTTTTTATTTACTTTTATATCATTTTTATTATTTTATTATTATTTATATTTATGGTATTAAATGTTAGATTTCTTACTTTATTACTTTATTATTATATTCATCTATCAACAATATCAACAATAAAATATAAAGTAAAATTATTAATTTTTTTATAATTTCAATTAGCACTAATGAAATATTAACTTTTACCAAATTTTTTTAAATTATAGTATAATAATAAAAATTGTATCAAATATATAACATATTCATTTTTTTTTTGCCAGCGAAAAGCATGTGACAGAATTTTCAACTTTCAACTTTCAACTCAATTCTATCATAGCACCACTAGTTTCTCTAGCAGGCAACAATGGCGGACGTAGTTCTTTCCCCAATTATAGAAGTAGTCTTAGACAAGTTAGCCACTCCGTTTCTCTTAAAGGTTTCAGATTTGTATAATATCAAGAACGAAGTCGGTAAGTTATATCGAACGTTAGCCATGGTTCAGGCGGTGCTCGCCGACGCCGAAGAGCAGCAATTAAATAACCGAGCTTTGAGGTTGTGGCTGGAAGAGCTCAAAGAAGTTGCTTCTGATATTGAAGACTTGATTGACGAGGTTTCCGCTGAAGCTGTTTTGTCCAGGACCATAAATGGAAACAGCTATTTGGAGCAGGTGAGTAACCTGATCCCTTCCGCTTTTGGAAATCTTTTGAACTATAATGATTGGTTAGCCAAATTGTACCAAGTTAAGGAGGCGTTAGAGAATTTGGTTAAAGAGAAATCTACATTTAATCTTAGAGAGTGGGTAGTTAGTAATAAAGGGTATAAGAATAAGCGAGGAAGGCAAACTGGATCTTTCATAATTGAATCTGAGGTTTTTGGTAGAGACGAGGACAAAGAGGGGGTAGTGAAGCTGTTTCTCTCAAACGACAGGAGTTGTAGGAGTCATGGGGATGTTTTGATTGTTTCTATTGTTGGCTTAGGCGGTCTTGGTAAAACGACACTTGCTCAGTTAGCTTATAATGATGAGAGGGTAGTAAAACATTTTGATTTGAGGATCTGGGTCTGTGTGAATGATGAGTTTGATTTGGAAAAAATCATGATTTCAATTATTGAAGGATCAAGTAGGAGTAAGTACGAGTTTCTAGGAATGGATGTTCTTCAATTTCAGCTCCGGGAGTTGTTGAAGGGGAAGAGGTACTTGCTTGTGTTAGATGACGTGTGGAATGAAGATCAAAGTGAATATGATGAATTGCTGAAGATGTTGAGATGTGGTGGAGAAGGAAGCTCAGTTCTTGTCACTAGTCGCAGTGAAAAAGTTGCATCTATAATGGGTACTACTTGTATCTATCCTTTAAAAGGTTTGTCTGAGGAAAGTGGCTGGGATTTGTTTAAGCAACGAGCTTTTGGCTGCAATGAAGAAGATAGATCAAACTTGTTCTCCATTGGTAAACAAATAGTGAAGAGGTGTGCTGGTGTTCCTTTAGCAGTGAAGACTTTGGGAAGCCTAATGCGTTTCAAAAGGGAAGAAAGAGAATGGTTATTCGTTGCGGAGAGTGGTGTTTGGGATATGTCCGAAAGTGAAAATGGAGCTCTGCCTGCACTAAGGTTGAGTTACAGTCATTTGCCGCCTCATCTGAAAGGATGCTTTGCTTATTGCTCAATATTTCCTAAAAACTATGTAATCAAGAAGGAGAAATTAATCCATCTGTGGATAGCAGCAGGCTTTATTCGGTCAGAAGAAGGAAAAAAATCTTTAGAATTTATTGGCAATGAGTATTTCAGTGATTTAGTTTGGATGTTCTTTTTTCAAGATATCCAGAAAAGTGACAATGGGAATATAATTGAATGCAAAATGCATGATCTCATTCATGATCTTGCACAATCTGTTGTAGGAAGTGATTTCATGACAATGGAACATGATAGTACCTATAGAGATCACTCAAATATTCGTCACTCATCAGTGGTTTGTAATTTGGAATTGCATACAATTCCTGAAGCTTTGTACGAAGCAAAAAAGTTGCGAACTCTCATCTTATTGATTCCCAAAGGCAACCTTGGGGGAGTACCTTCTGGTGTATTTTCAAGTTTTAGATATCTTCGAGTCCTGGATTTAAGTGGAAGTGGCATCAAATTGGTACATGAATCAATTTCCTCCTTTGTATTTCTGAAGTTTATTGACCTCTCTAATACTCGCATCCAAACATTACCCGAAGGTGTTTGCAAGCTTGTTAATTTACAGGTTATGAACCTTTGTGATTGCTACAATCTCACTGAATTGCCTAGTCGCCTGGCAAATTTGTCTAAACTGAGACATCTCATAATAAATGGTTGCTACAGAATAACGAAAATGCCACCTGATATTGGAAAACTGATACATCTTCAGACACTCTCAATGTTTATAGTAGGAAAGGAAGCAGATAGAAAACTTAAACAGCTCCAATTTTTAAACCTCGGTGGTGATCTAAATATTAGACAATTGGAGAATGTGAAGGATGCATCAGAAGCAAGGAAAGCTGATTTAACAAGTAAAAGAAACCTACAATCTTTGTGTCTATCTTGGGGAAGTGATGACAATGGTTTAAACAGGAACAGTGATTATGATGCCCCACTAGAAACGGAAGTTCTTAATTTCCTCCAACCACACAAATATCTGAAAGTGTTGTCTATTAAAGGGTTTGAAGGCAGTTGCTTCCCAAGGTGGATTGGAGCTCTTAAAGTCCCAAATCTAACTGAAGTTACTCTAGTTAACTGCAGAAGATGCAAACAGCTCCCCACATTAGGTCAACTTCCATTTCTTAAGGTTCTCTGCATGCAAGGAATGGATGCAGTGAAGAATATTGGTAGTGAATTCTATGGTGAAGGCACTAGCGTAGCATTTCCGTCACTTAAAGAATTAACCCTTACAGATCTTCCCAATTTAGAATATTGGTGGACTGCTAATGGAGGACAAGGGTTCCCTTCCCTGGTCAGACTTTCAGTTAATAAATGCTTGAGACTGAATAACATGCCATCATTTCCATCACTACAGCATCTAGAGCTTCGTTGTTGCAGTGATATTGTACTGCGATCAGCTTTGAATTTAACTTCTCTTACCAACCTTATCCTTGAAGAATTTCCAGAGCAGTTGGTCTTTTTAGATCTTTTGCTTCAAAATAATGCTCCTCTGATGTTTCTAAAAATCAGTTCTTGTCCGAGGCTTCGCTCCATCTCTCCAAATTTAAAAAAACTTGTCAAGTTAAGAACATTAACAATTAGCTGGTGTGGTGAGCTACTTTCATTGCCAGAAGGACTAGGAAACCTCACTGCACTTGAGTCATTGGAGATAATAGAGTGCCACAACCTCATCTCTTTGCCTGAAAGTATGGAAGGGTTGATCTCTCTTCGATCATTATCAATTGAGAATTGCAACAACATTACAACATTGTCATGGAGGTTGCAATCCCTTGTAGCCCTTGAGCATTTAACTATCATGTACTGTCCCAAATTGAATTCTTTGCCTACTGATTGGCGAGATCTATCTGCGCTCAAGAGTTTGTCGATCTTGAACTGTCCGGAACTAATGTGTCTACCGGAGGGGTTAAAATATGTCACTGCATTACAAAACATGGAAATACGTGGATGCCCTGGCCTGCAAGCTTTGCCAGAGTGGGTAGCTAATCTTACCTCGCTCAGATCTCTGTCATTATCAGATTGTCACAATTTGACTTCTCTTCCTGGAGGATTCAAGTGCTTGAGTTTCCTTCAACATCTTTCAATCCGAGAATGTCCATGTTTGGAGGAGCGCTGCAAGAAAGATAGTGGTGAAGATTGGCCAAAGATGAAACACATTTCACATGTCTACCTCGGGTCACAGCATTTCAGGGCATACGATGATGTTTGAGGTAGCTCATCCTCTCCAAAATTTGATATTTATTGTTATTATTGAGTATGTTCATCCTACAAACCCCATCAATTCATTAAAACTATGTTTGACTAAATTATACTATCTGTAAGGATAGCCATATATATATATTAGTCTTCAAGCAGGTTCATATCGTTTTCTTTTTTCTCCTTCCATTAGTTTTACAACCTTAATATGCCATTTTGTAAGAAGTCGTCCATACCACAATTGACCAAACTGCTTTTCGATCATATTCAACAGGGTAATGAAAAGGGGAAAAACAATCCCAGTTGCTTGAAGAATTTATCAAATTCAAGATCAGGCGAGGGAGCAATTTGATTTGGGAGAGTAACTACATGAAGTACCGCAGTGAGCTAGTGACGTTTACATATTGATGCTATAATCTGTTCGAGAAATCCCTTTCCTTGTTACAATGAAATCCCCTTCCTTGTTACAATGATCCATGGGTGCTTAATCCTAATTGCAGACTAAAAGTATATGAGACCGTTTGGTTGAGGGCTTGTTTTGTTTTTTCGATTTTGATGTTAAAACTTCAAAGGGCCGGGTGCTTAATCCTAATTGTCACTTTGAGAAATTACATTACATGGCCCTAAATGAGCGCATTAGAAAGATAAACGTCCTCAAATTAAAAGTTAGAGCAAAATGGCTTTTTTTTTTTTTTTTTTGTTCGTATAGTTAATTTATTATATTATTTCTTTTTTTAAACTTACCCTTCAATTCTCAAATATTCACACAAAATTATTATTTTGTATCTATTTATCTCTTGAAATAATATATGCTATTTTTCACTCTTCAAATTTTTTTTACATAATAATATAAAAGCAATATCCAAACTGGTAGTTTGAAAATTTATATCTCTTCTATATAATAAGTGCGTAGATAACAGAAATTATTGGTTTTAACAGTTTTTTATTTTTTTAATGTTAACTTTAATGGAATATTATGATATTTAACAGAATATTCTTATATTTAATGGTAGTTTGTAAATATTTAAATAAAATAAAATAAATAATTAAAAAAAATTAAAATATGATATTTTTGAGATATTTTATAATGATAATTATTTAAAAATAATAAATAATTAAATAAATTAAAATATGATATTTTTTCAGATATTTTACAATGATAATTATTTTAAAATAATAAATAATTAAACAAATTAAAATATGGTATTTTCGAGATATTTTACAATGATAATTATTTAAAAATAATAAAATCATACGTTTTATATTTACTTAAACTTAAACTCAGTTATTAGAATAATATCATGTTAAATATATAATATACTCTACTGTGAATTAGCAACAAATTGTTTTCTTTAAAAAAAAAAAATTAGCAAGAAACTTAAATTTAAAATCCAAGTATACTATTTAATATTACATTAAATATATAATATATAATCTTGTTGTCACTCCCAAATTCAAAAACTAGAACAAAGATAAACTTAAACAAGAATAAATAAATTATTTAATTAAAATAAGATATCTATTTCAAAATTTATATCACATTAATATAAATTTAATAAAAATAATTAATAAATTCTATAAATAAAACTAAATAAACGTGCACATTGCACATTGCACGTTACTTGTATCTAATAATAGTAATAATTCTCTAATGGGAATATCAGTTTGTGTTTTTTTAAGAATTTTTTGTGTTTAGTTATGCATAGGAATTTATTAATTTTTAATAGTTTTATGAAAGGGATAATTTACATTATATACTCTTTATGTTTAAAAACTTTCTTTTTTACGAACTTACGTGGATTTGTTCCTTTATACTATTTTGATATATTTTATTTCATTTTTATGGTGTCGTATTGAAACTTCTCATTGTCGTTGTTCTGGCTGTTGCTAGCTCTATTTCCAACGTCGAGATCGTTCTATCTAATATAATTATAATATATCTATAATTATATGTAGGAAAATTTGTGCTGAAGCTACTTAAGGTTTTTGGTTTGTAACAATTTATTACCCAATTTTTTTTTACGGCAAAACTATCAAAGGTAACAAGATAGAGTTTCTGTAGCTACCCACCCTTAACATCGTTAACTACGTGGAAAAGAAATTTGTGACGAAACTGTCTAAGGTTACTAAAACACAATTTCTGTAGCTACCCATCGTTAACTTTTGTTGACGTGACACTATTACTGTACAAGTGTCACATGTTTATTGGTCCATGTCATAATTATTTTTAAAAAACAATTTAAAATACAAAATTAATTTTTTTAAAAAGAAATAATTTAATTAATATTTAAATATTAAAACTAAACAAAAATAAATCTAAAATTTAACTACTAATCTTAACTAATTAAAAAGAATTAAACTAAATTAAAAAAATCACGAGTAGTTCTGGGTTGGGTCATTAATCAGATCTACCCATGTTTTTAAAAAAAAAATTACTTTAGTTCTTTTTAATTAGTTAAGATTATTAGTTAAAATTTTAGGTTTAGTTTTGTTATAGTGACACCTGTCATACCTATATAGTTTAATTTTAGGTTAAATAAACATGTGACACTTGTATAGTTATAGTGTCATGTCATAAAAAGTTAACAATGTTAAGGGTGGGTAGATACAGAAATTGTGTTTTAGTACCTTGGGCGTTTTGCCGTAAAAAAAAGGTTGGGTAGTTAATTGTAATAAACAAAACACCTTAGGTAGTTTCTGTAACATCCCAAATTACCTAATAAGGCTTAGGGCCTTGATTAGGGGGGCATGATGACAATATATGGAATTATATGCTTATATGAGTAATGTTTGTGTGTAATTATGTGATTATGTGAGTTGTATAATAATATGACTAAATATGCATGTGGGCCCGTTTCTTATTAGAATGGCAATTTTTGTAATTTGGCTCGTGATGGGCATAGTTGTATATATGTACATATATGTGATATATGTAAGAGACCACATTATTATGTGGATTTATTTGAGTTACTCGGCACGAGACGATCCCAGGGAGCAAGTTAGCAAAAAAGTCACAACGGGACCTAATACCTGACTCGGGGTGAGTCAAGGGGTATTGTGGGTAACTGATATATTATAGGGTTATCATGTAACATGAATGTGTAATTGATGATATATTTAGAGTTAGTAATATTAGGAGGGAACACTGATGATTTTGACCATTTTGCCATCGGGGACGTTTTTGGTACCCCGAGCCTCAGGATTAGCTTAAGATTACTAAAGCCTTAAGAAAACAAACAAAACACAAAAAAATCTCAAACACTCAGTTTTCTCCCTCACTCCCAACCGACTCCCTCTCTCTCATCACTCTCTCTCAACTTTGGTGTGGAAATCTTGAGGAAACCAAGGAATTGAAGGCTCGGGTTAGGTTTTGGGATTGGTTGTGGCTAGGAGAGAATCATTCACAACAGAGGTAAAGCTTTAATCCTTATGTTTAGTTGAAATTTCTATCATGTTTTCCTTGAGTTTTGAGGTGTTCTTGAGCTTTGTGGCTCAAGTGATAGATTTTGAAATTTGGTGGGTTTTTAATCAAGTTCTAGGTTGGGTTTTCCTACTGATATTAAGCTGAATCTGTTATGAGGATTTAATTGTTGTTCTAGGAATGATTTGGGTAGATTTTGGTAAGTTTTTGTCTGGAGAAAAATAGAGGAAATCTAGGTTCGCAGGGTCAGGTCGCGACCTTGTTCTTGGGGTGTCGCGACCAAACTGAACCTAGGGCTAGAGGGGGGTTTTCTGCTTCGAGGGCGCGTTGCGACCCTCTAGGCCAGGTCGTGGTCTGTGTCCAGGTTCTAGGCAGAAGGGAGCCTCTGACTTGGGAGGCGCACCGCAGCCCATAGGGGCAAGTCGTGACCCGCCTGGGTTGTTTTAGCCACCATAAGTCTTGAGTGAAGGGAATTTAAACCTAAGGGCTCAGAATCGATTCTACTACCCGGTTTAGTGGAATTCGACGTCCCGGAGGCTAGGACTTGGTCCTGAAGCCTTTATTTGCTCGTTATTAACGGTATCCTATATTATTGTTGTGAGTAGGTTATCGCTAGGGGCTCGGAATTGGGATCGTGCTTGAGGGTCGTCCTTATTTTACGCTACACTCGGACCTGAGGTGAGAAGACTACACGCAATACATGATATATGTGAAAAGGGCTTGGCCCAATTGCTGATTATAACTTTGATTAGGGCTCGGGCCCCTGAGAATGTACGTGTTTGAGTTATGATTTTGCTTGTTGATTTAACATACTTGAATATTCCGTTTCTGGCTAAGTGTTATATGATTGTTCGCATGGTTTGCGTAGCTAGGACTCGGCCCCATTAAGGAACATGGTTATTACTGTGTTTGCATTTAATTGATGGTGTTATATGATTAATATGTATGCATACTTGTATTGTTTAAAGTATGCTTATCTGTATCTGTCTCTGAATACCTGGTTCAGGGCTTGACTTATTAGTCAATGGAGGCAATAGCGCGCTGCATGCTGGTCGAAAGGCATAGACCCAAATCAGCAACGTACTGTTACGTTGACCGACCCTATGGTCGTTGGAAAACAAAGTGTTTGGCTAGCTCTATGGTTAGTTACTCAGAGCTAAGGGCAAGGGCCCAGGTGACTCTATGGTCACATAGTTAGGGCATAGGGCCCCGGGGTTGACTCTATGGTCAACTACTCAGAACAACAGCCTTAGAATGGTCCAGTAGCCATTTATTTGTAATTATATGCTTGGATGAGTAGGTTATTACTGCTGGGCATACTAGATAAGTATCTGGAAATCTGTATTTTCTGTTCATGTACATGCTTAAGTTTTCTTGCTGAGCCTTGGCTCACGGGTGCTATGTGGTTCAGGTAAGGGAAAAGGAAAGCTTGACCAGCCATGAGTTGGAGAGCTTCGGTGATGACGTGATACTATTTAAGGTACACAGTATAACGGTCCTGGATTAGGAGGACGTTACAGTTTCACTGCAAAATTTATATTCCATGTTAGCAAAAGTTAATGGTGTTAAGGACGGGAAGTTACAAAAATTGTGTTTTGTGATCTTGGGTAGTTTTGCGGTAAATAAAAGATTGGGTAGTTAAGTATAACAAGCCAAAAACCTTAGATAATTTCTACGTAAATTTCCCTTATATATAACAATATAAAACATAAGAGACTTAATGGTGGGCAATGCTTTTTGTTCCATGTTACATGTAATATCCTAGTCCTCATATGATATATTTAGTTGTTGTTGATTCTTGTAGTGGACATGTGTCCAGGGTGGGTGGTGGTGAGAATAAACACAATACCGTCATCAAGAATCATCAGTTATGATTGGTGAATTTTGCTATAGATAAACATTTTATTCTAACAATATATATATATATATATATATATATATTTGTATAAACATGTATGAAAATTTTATTCCCATTTACTCGAGAAAACAAAAAAATTCAATTTTTTTCGTATTTAGTTGATGTGTTTTTTTTATTTGTTGTGTCAATTTTATTTGATGTTAAGCATTTGCTACATTTATTTTGGTTTATGTGTTTTATGATTTATTTTATTTATTGTAAAAATTTAGAAATAGTTGTTGTGTCAAGTTTGGTTGATGATAATTTGATATGTTTATTTTTTTAGTTGTTGTATAGATTGTTTTAGTTTATTTTGGGTTATATGTTTAGTTTTTTTTAGATATATTTTGGGTTGATGTTTAGTTGGTTTTTGAGTTTTATTTTTGGGTACATGATTGTTTGTTTTGAGTTATATTTTAAGTATCATTTTGAAACATTTTAATATGTAGTGGATTTAAGTTTCTTTTAAGTATACTTTTGATATAATTTGGATATAATTTTAGTTTATTTTAAGTATATGTTCAGTTGATTTATTTTTTCTGTGTTTTTTTTAGTTTATTTTAGGCTATATGTTTAGTTGTTCTTAAGTATATTTTGGATTAATATCTAGTTGATCTCTAATTGAGTATATTTTTGGTTTAATTTTGTAACACCCTACTACCCAGGGACCGTTACGTAGTGTATTTTCATAATCGTATAACTAAGTGTGATTAATGGTTTAGGGTTAAATTTTTTCGGTCAAAGATACAACATTTCACTAGAACATTTACTGTATACATTGAGATCCCAAAATACATTTTAAAGGTTAATTACAATAAAAGATTTACAACCTGTTGACCTAAGCGGCAAAATAGGGTTTAACCCTAGTTCCTCTTTAAACCCTCAGTCGTGGTGGTTGAGCAGCTGCATATGTACACATTGTCACCTAAGCTCTCCAACTCAAGGATGGTCAAACTTTCTTTTACCTTTACCTGCATCACATAGCCCCCGTGAGCCGAGGCTCAGCAAGAAAACTCAAACATGCTCATAAGCAGACAAAAATATGTCACCAAATCATAATAAGCATGCATAGTAGTAATAACCCTATTCATGCCTGCATGCAAGTACAAATAAATGTTTATGGAGTCATGCGCCCTGAGTAGATGACTATCAAGTCAATCTGGAGTCCTGCCCCCTGAATAGATGACTAATAAGTCTCTATGGGGACCTGCGCCTTGAACAAATGACTAATAAGTCTTTCGGGGGACCTGCACCAGATGACTAATAAGTCTCTCTGGGGACCTGCACCCTGAACAGATGACTAATAAGTCTCTCTGGGGACCTGCGCTCTGAATACATGACTAATAAGTCTATCTGGGGACCTGCGCCCTAAGCAATGTGACTTTCCAGTCACTTGACCCTTTTATCTCTCGCACTGAGTAACTGACCTTAGGCTAGTGAAGCGCTTTAGTTTTCTTCGACCAATAGGTCGGTCAAGCATTTAATGCTCATGTTGATTAGATCTAATCATTTCGGCCTGCATTAAAAGCGCTAATGGCACTCTTGACTCATAAGTCAATTCCATATGACCAGCGCTCAGTACTATTGCCGATCATGACTGATAAGTCAGAGCTTCATGACAAGTACTAAACACCATTGTCGTTTCTTAACTAATAAGTCAGTGCTTCCTCAACGAGGTAATGCAAGCAGACATATATCATATGTCAAATATCCAAATAAAAGGCATTCAACATGCTTAATCAATAATCACAAGCATGATCATAATCATGCACAATTACATAGATTCAAGCTCTAATCAATTCCATATTCAACATTCATGCCATGCCATAACCACATGTATCGTATGCATCACATACTGGGTGTAGTTTTCTTACCTTTGGTCCAAGCATAGGTTACCAATAAACGACCCTCAAGCACGATCCTGTTTCCAAGCCCCTAGCAATAACCTAGTCACAACCATAATATAAAATCCCATAAAAATGAGTAAATAAATACTTCCGGATTGAGTCCTAGCCTCCGGGATGTCGAATCATAACCAATTGGGTAGTAGGATCGATCCAAAGCCCTTAGAGTTAAGTTCCCACGACTAAAAACCAAATCTGGTCAAAGATGCACAGGCCGGTCGCGACTTGGCCCTGAGGGTCGCGACTTGCCTCCCTGACAGAGAGCCATCTGCTTGGGCTTCAGGGTGTGGGCCGCGACTTGGCCCTCTTGAGTCGCAGCGCGCCCCCCAGGCAGAACCCTCCTTGTTTTGGGTTCACTTAGGTTGTGACTTGCTAGAACAAGGTCGCGACTTGACCACGAACCTAGCCATTTTCTTCGTTTTCTCCCATTTAAAACCTTCCAAAAATCTATCCAAACATATCCAAATCCCAAAAACAAAGTTCCCAAACATCCCAATGGTCCAAAACCATCAAAACCCAAATCTCAAACCATCCAAAAACTCATCAAAACATAAAATCCAATCATAGCTTAAAAACTTGAAAACTTAATACTTAAAACTCGGATTACCTCTGATTGAGTCGTTTCCCAACTAAATCCTCCAGCTAATAAGCTTCTAATCTTCCCTAGAATCGCTATGCCTCGATCCTTGCTTGAATCCGAGTCCTAAAACTCGAGTTTCCGACAAAAGTGCAAATGGGTGTCAAAAAGGGGACGAGAGAGAGAAAGAACGTTCTTTTTATTTCTGACAGGTTACTTCAAGCTTAAGTAACCTCAAGCAAATCCTAACGCTCGGAGTCCCACAAATGCCCCTGGGGTAAAATAGTCAAAATTTCCAGAATTCCCTCCTGATCTCACTAACTCCTAATTTATCATCAAATAATCACTCCCATCACCCAATATCCCAGTAATGTGCTAAATACCCAAAATACCCCTTGACTCACTCCGAGTAAAGTATGGATCCCATTGTGACTTTCCCACTAGCTTGCTCCTTAGGATCGTCGTACTGAGTAACCCAAACATACATAATAATGTGGTTTCACACACACATATATCACATATATGCCAAATATTCCCAAAACGGGCCAAATTATGAAAATTGCCCAATTAAACAGAAATGGGTCCACATGCATATTTAATATACCTAAACATACATATCAAGTCATATTATAATATAACTCGCATAATCACATAATAATACACATAAATATCATATAATCACATAATTCCATAATTTGCCATCCTGACCCCCTAATCATGGCCCTAAGCCTTATAAGGAAATTTGGGACGTTACAATTTTGGTATATGTTGGGTATATTTGTAGTTTATTTTGGGTATACCTTAGTTTATATATTTTGTCTTTTAAAAAAAAAACAATCTTTGTGTTTTTTTGAAGTTATTTTTTTTAGTTATTTTGTAGTTTATTTTGGGTATATGTTTAGTTATTATGATGTATACTTTGAGTTTATTTTTTGCTTGTTTTAGTATGTCCTCGATTGATGTCGAGTTGATGTATAGCTGCTTTTAATTGTTTTTTTGGCACCGTATTTTTATTATTAGAAAATTTTAATATTCGTATTTTTTAAAGAAAAAAAATTAAGGACCGTAAAATAGTGAAAATCATGTGTATTTATGAAAACTATCATTTATAAAATTAATATAATAATATAATTTTATCAAAATAATATATAGTAAAATCATATAAAGCAAATGTGATTTAAAAAAATTACAAGTTTTTTTCTTAGATTTTAATTTATAAAAAAAATCATGAAATAAATTTTAAAAAAAATTAAAAAATACAATTGTTATCCCCAAAAATTGGAGTCTGATGACGTGGCAATCAGAAGTGACAAGTGGAAATGCATGGTCAGTAAATGACACATTAATAGTCAATAAATGTGTTGGCTCTTCGGAGTTGTGATAAAGTGATCTGACCGATCTGATAAAATTTCTGTCCGGCCAGTGAAGAATTTTGACTGACCAGTCAAGTGTCATGCTAGACTAGAGAAGTGTCATGACCGACCAGTCAGGTGCTTGTCCGCCCAGTCAAGTGCTTGTCCGCCCAGTCATGTGCTTGTCTGCCCAGTCATGTGCTTGTCCGACTAGTCAGGTGCTTGTCCGCCTAGTCATGTGCTTGTCAGCCCAGTCAGAAGCTTGTCCGCCCAGTTATGTGCTTGTCTGACCAGCCAAGTGTTTGGCCGACCAGAAATTTGTTGACCGACCAGTCATGTGCTTGTCCAACCAGCCAAGTGTTTGGCCGACCAGACATGTGTTGGCCGACCAGTCAAGTGTTTGACCGACCAGTGGAGTGCTTTGGCCCTTCAGTCTTCCTCCTGGGTGTGGTGTGGACCGACTAAACAGAGCAGGGCTACGCAAAAGATCCCAATAACGGCATCAACAAGAATCAGTCATACCTGCGCGGGAATCTCTCAGATATCCCGGAATAATAGCCATATTGTTGTAATATTAGATTTATTTATATTGTATTAATTAAAGTCTGTTGGAAGAACCAAAGACCCGGTAAAAGGGAGATATTTATGTACGATCCATGAGCCTATAAATAAAGGGCTCATGGAATCATTTAGAGGGATCTGATTTTTTGGAGACTGAGAAAAACTCTCTAGTTTGGGACTGTTACTTGGGGATTCTTGGGGCATTTTCTAAGAAAGTTAGAGAGAGAAACTATATATTTTCCTACTTACACTTAAGAAACTCAGTTGGCTCAAGTTCATCTGATCTTAAGTGTAGGATATATATCACAACTCCAAGTGGATTAGGCTATTACCAATAAATTGGGGCTGAACCACTATAAAATGATCTGTGTCGTATTTTTCTCTTGAAGGTTCATTGTAGTTTTGACGTCTACTCGTTGTTGGCCAAAATCGTGGTCAACATTTCGGTGCTTTCAGTGAGAGCTTGAAGAGAAGAAACACACGACTATCATACCGAGATGGCGCCCAAAAATACCAATGTGGCATCCAAAAAGTCAGGCACCTCAAAAGAGCCTGTTAGACCAGAAGGTCCTGGATCGCAGAACCCAGAGACTAAGCCCAGGGTCTTTCTCGAGGAGACCACTCCAGAAGTTGAACAACTCCAAGAAGCAATAGGCGCTTTCCAAGAGGAGATGATGCAATTCAATGCTCGGCAAGGGTCTTTTGCTGAAGAGATGGCCAGGCAGAGAGCTGCGTTAGAGCAGCAAAGGCGCGATATGGAGGCCATAAGCGAAGAACTCAGACAACAACAGGAGGAGGTCAACCGGAGACATCGTGAAGCAGAACTTGCTCTAGAAGCGGCTACCCAATTGGCCCAAGCCAATGCTCAAGCCGCAGCACAAGCAGCCACCCAGGGAGCAAGAAATAATAATGCTGGTCGAAGGACCACTGACAGAGCCAATTCTCGGGGACCGGACAGAAGCAGGAGTAACCCCCCTAGTCGGGAAGATGATGGGGACCGATCCAGAACTGCCTCGACGCAACGGGAGCACTCTAGAACCCCCTCCAGGAGCCACCGATCAGAAACTTCTAGATCAGGGAGTCACCGATCGGGCAGTAAAAAGACTCCACCCAGGCAGGATCAGACCAAGACTCCTCGAGATAAGAGGACTTCACAATTCAAAGATGGGCATGGTCGTGATGAGGCTGATAGTCATCACACCGACCAGTGAAAGGAAAAGGAGGGCCACGACCAACAAGGAGGAAAGGACTGCTCGGGGCGTACCGAAAGGCCTCCATTACACCCCGGCCAGCAATGTAGTGGGAGAGCGCAAGTCCCGCGTAGTAAGCCCTCTAAAAAATCAAAAAGCACGGTGCTCGATCGGGCAGGAGAGCATGCTTCCCGGAAGGATCTGAGGGACGTTATCACCAACAAGAGAAGGACCGTCCTGGTCGAAGGGCAAAATCTTAACCGCCTTGCCAGTCGAGTAGAAATACTTGACGACAGTGCACTAGATGGTAATGCCCGACCAGGCAGTCAAGACCTTGGAATTTCATCAGTTGCACCAGCCATCCAAGCCCAGCTTGATGTGCTAACAGCTGTAGTGCAAGGTTTGTCAAAACGATTCCGGGATATATGCGATAGACCACCGGAGTGGCAGCCCATTTTGTGCCCGGATTAGAGCAGCCCAGCCTCCGGCAAAATATCAAGGATCGATTCTGCCAGTATATACAGAAAAGGCAGATCCCATCAGACATGTTGGGAAATTTGAGGACTAGATGGAATTGCTCGGAGTAAGTGACGATTATCGGTGTAGAGTTTTCCCTACTACTTTGTCAGATACTGCCCAGGAATGGTATTGGAAGTTTAAGCTGAACTCCATTACCTCTTGGGAAGCATTCAGGAAAGAGTTTTGTAGACAATTCAACACTGCTCGAACTCCACCAGTTTATGCTAACCACTTGGCAGATATCAAACAAGGAAAAGATGAGTCTCTAAATAACTATATACAGAGATTCATGAGAGAAGCCAATAGAGCAACTGCTGTAGGAGACGAGGGGAAGATGGTTGCAATATCCTCTGGGATAACTTATCGGAGCCCTTTGTGGGATAGCATACATAGAAATCCAATTTCAACACTTCAACAATTTCTTGACCGAGCAGACAAGTATATGAAGTTGGATGATGCAATAGAGAAAGAGGAGAATGGCATAAACAATCCGGGCGGATCAACTGACCCTCCTAAGGATGGTGGAAAGAAACGTGGAAATAACGAGTCTGACCACCATGAGGAAAATAAAGCAAAGTTGAGTTCAAATGAAAAGCCGACCAAGTATGAGCCTCAGTTCACTAATTACACCACTCTCTCGGCCAGCCGAGCAGAAATATATCTTGCTAGTCATGAAGAGGTTACCTACAAGAAACCTCCACCCACCAGGAAAGAGATGAGGAAGAGAGATATGAATAAGTTTTGTCGTTTTCATGGAGATTATGGTCACGACACGAATGAATGCAATCACCTCAAGGACGAGATAGAATTTCTTATCCAGTCGGGCAAGTTGAGAAAGTACTGGGCAGAGACACCCCAAGGAGAAGGAGGCAGCAGCAATCCTAGTTTCAAGCGACAAAGATCTCCACCCTTGCAGCCCGGACCTGTGGACTTTACCTTAGACACTATATGTGGAGGTCCACACTTGGCTGAGGAAAGCAACGAAGCAAGGGAGAATCATGCTGAACAGGAGTGCTAGGATCAGGAGCCACTGGAGCGGCGAGCGTCTATGAATATACTATTTCTAAATACCGCTTTCAGAGTGATAGTTTAATTTCAAGCTGTTTAACTTGTTATTTAAATTTGGTTTATGAGCTGGTTATTTGCTGACCAATCATCTATTTTTGAACAATTTTTGTTGTTTAAGACTCGTTATTAGACATGTATTGTCCTTTTTTAATTTACGAGTAATAAAAGAGATTACGCGCAGCGTGGTCGATTCTTGCTACAAATGTGCATGTGTGTTAATTATTCGAATAGTGTTCAACTGGTCGGTAAAATCGGACAGTGTTCAACTGGTCGATGCATTCAAGCAGTGTTCAACTGCTCGAATATTTTCCATATATTCTATGTGTTTCACGAGTAATTAACTGCTCGAACAGATTTGGTCAAGTAGCAAGTGACTAAGGATCTTTCAACCCTCGATCACTTTGGGGGCACATGGGGTATACTGGTATATAATTTAACACAGGCAATAAGAGCACGAGTTAAGATATCTGTTTTTAGGCTGACTTGTAAATTTTCGAAGTCCAAAAAGGCCATTAAGCTAACTTGTTTGACAAAGCTTAAGTAACTTGGAATTTTTTAAAAATTTCAAGTTAGAAGCAGATATTTGTGTGACAATAAATGTTATGCTCATAAAATGTTAGAGCAATAAGAGTGTGAGAAAGTATACTTAGTATGGACTTATGAAATGTCTAGAATTTCTAAGTTAGAAAACTAAGTACTCATGCGAAAATATAAGGCATACATCAGAGTGACTTTACTATTCACAAAAAACTTATAACTTTTTAAGTCTAAAAAGACTTAGAATGTTTTAAGTTAACAAAGAAAAATAAAGTATAAATGCCAACAACTCGGCTGTACGAGAAAAATATCAGAGTTGCTAAGCAATAGTTGTCTTCACAAGAATAAGGAGTAAACTACTAGCCAGGTACAAGGTTTAGTTAATCGTGTGCAAAGTTTTCCTGCTCGGGAGAGCAGATACAACTTCCATGGTCAGCTAAGCATATATTGCTGGTCGAGTAGGAAACTCTGTTGTTGAGCATGCCTCAAAACGATGAGTCCCTGGAGTGAATCAAACAAACATGAACAAATGCATGCAAAGTAAATACTACATAGTGGAAAAATGTTTTTGAGAAGAGAAGTTAATTTTCCCCAAGATTGATTGAGAGAAATCAATCTCTCAAAATAATAGGAGAGATGCACACAAGTTGTTCAAGTGATTTGGACGTGTGTCCAGGAGGCTGTGCAATGCCCCCTAGCGGCTATGTCGCTTGCCCAAACGGGTGAAGGAGTCTCGTGTCCGAGCAGCTCGAGGGGCATGCCGAGGGGATGCGCATCCGAGGAAATGCACGCCCGAGCGGTTGGGGTGCATGGCCGAGCGCCTGGAGGGTGCGTCCAAGCGGATGGTGTTGGATCCGAGCGGCTTAAGTGAGCGTCTGAGCAGCCAAGGCTGCGTCTGAGCGGTGTGTGGGCTTGTGTCCGAGCAGTGGGGCTGCGAGTCTAAGCAGTGGGGCTGCGTCCGACCGGGTGGAGCTGCATCCGAGTGGCTTAGGCTTGCATCCAAGCAAATTGATGGTGAGCATCCGAGCAGCTTGGGGCATGTCTGAGTGTCCGGGCGGTTGGATGGAAATGACCGATTGGCCATATGCATTTTTTTCCCAACAAGCTATTTCCGAGGAGCTAGGCCTATCAACCAAAAATAGTGATCGATCGGCTATAAGGTTCGAAAAAACAAGTTGAATTTCAAGGGTTTAATAAACTTCCAGATAACATCAATGATTATCCTATACCCGCGGGCCCGAAAGAGCAATGGAAATGAGAAACTGATAACTACCGTTTTCATGAAAGGAAAAGTTCAATCATGGGTTTAATACAAAAATGAAGGTTACTAATCGGATGGAAGCTTTTAGATGACCTCAAAAACATTTTTCTATAGAAAAAGTTTATCATACGAGTAAATCATATAATAAACTTGGGGGGCAAATGTTATCCCCAAAAATTGGAGTCCGATGACGTGGCAATCAGAAGTGACAAGTGGCAATGCATGGTCAGTAATTGGCACATTAATAGTCAATAAATGTGTTGGCACTTCGGAGTTGTGATAAAGTGATCTGACCGATCTGATAGAATTTCTGTCCGGTCGGTGAAGATTTTTGACTGACTAGTCAAGTGTCATGCTAGACCAGAGAAGTGTCATGACCGACCAGTCAGGTGCTTGTCCGCCCAGCAAGTGCTTGTCCGCGCAGTCATGTGCTTGTCTGCGCAGTCATGTGCTTGTCTGCGCAGTCATGTGCTTGTCCGACCAGTTAGGTGCTTGTCCGCGCAGTCATGTGCTTGTCTGCCTAGTCAGGAGCATGTCTGCCCAGTTATGTTCTTGTCCGACCAGCCAAGTGTTTGGCCGGCCAGACATGTGTTGGCCGACCAGTCATGTGCTTGTCCGACCAGCCAAGTGTTTGGCCGACCAGTCAAGTGTTTGGCCGACCAGTCAAGTGTTTGGCCGACCAGTCAAGTGCTTTGGCCCTTCAGTCTTCCTCCTGGGTGTGGTGTGGACCGACTAAATAGAGCAGGGCTACACAAAAGATCCTAGTAATGGCATCAACATGAATCAGTCATACCTGCGCGGGAATCTCTCAGATATCCCGGAATAATAGCCATATTGTTGTAATATTAGATTTATTTATATTTTATTAATTAAAGTCTGTTGGAAGAACCAAAGACCCGGTAAAAGGGAGATATTTATGTACGATCCATGAGCCTATAAATAAAGGGCTCATGGAATCATTTAGAGGGATCTGATTTTTTGGAGACTGAGAAAAACTCTCTAGTTTGGGACTGTTACTTGGGGATTCTTGGGGCATTTTCTAAGAAAGTTAGAGAGAGAAACTATGTATTTTCCTACTTACACTTAAGAAACTCAGTTGGCTCAAGTTCATCTGATCTTAAGTGTAGGATATATATCACAACTCCAAGTGGATTAGGCTATTACCAATAAATTGGGGCTGAACCACTATAAAATGATTTGTGTCGTATTTTTCTCTTGAAGGTTCATTGTAGTTTTGACGTCTACTCGTCGTTGGCCAAAATCGTGGTTAACAACAATTATTAAATGCTAAAATGAAATAGAAATTTTAAAAACACAAAAATACATTTAATTTATTTGTATAAAAAGATTTTCATATCGATTACTGTTATCCCCATTTCCTGCATGGGCTCAGGGCCTTCGTCTTGGCCCACTGTCAGGGGGCCAGCTTAGCACGTGGACCCGGTCCAAGGCCCCTTGATATGGGGAACGCCCAAGGAGAAGGGTATGAACCGGGAACTCAGGACTGGGCCCATTGGAGAGGTCCGGAATGTCCCTCCGGGTCCATCCCTAGTGAGGATTTTCCGGGCGGCGTGCGGAGCATTCCAATCGTTGCGTCCTACGGATCCCTATCCCGGACCACTGACTCGGTCCGGGCCGATGGTAAACAAAGCGGGCAAAAGGTAAATGGACTCGGATCATCACACCCCTGGTTGAAGGGGCCAGGCATCTAGGACCCTGACGCCGCCTCGCTCCACGTAGGCGTTGTCCCCCACTTTTCACCTGCAGAAAAGGTCATCTCGGGATTGCACGCCAATGTGTCAGGATTGCGCAGCCAAGTACTCTGACTGGTCTTGTCTCCTGAATCTGCCTCGTGACTCGAAGTGGCCAGGCCAAAAGCGTCGTTTTGTCGGGCGAGATATAGCTCTAAGGTCAACCTGTTGAGCCTTAACTAGTATTGGATTTACGTACTTTGTACCTTTTTGTATTGGGCCTCCACTAGAAAGGCCCCTTATATCCATTTCTCTGATGGACCCGGATCGGATCCGGTCCAGACCCGATATTCCCCTCAGCTTATAAATATAAGCTGCAGAGCACTGTAAGTCCCTTCCGAGAAAAAGAGGAAGGAACTCTGTCAAAATATAGAGGAAAAACTCCATTGTAAAAGCTTGTTCAAGCTCTAATAACATAGACTCGTGGACTAAGGCTAGTTAACGCCCCAACCACGTAAAAATCCTGTGTTGCTTTTCTGCTTTCATTATTATTATCAGTAAATATCAGTTGTTAAGAGAGTTGCCGAAAATCCCGGTTAACAGTTTGGTACTTTCATTGAGAGCTGAAGGAAGCTAGCGCCAACGTCAGGCCCTTACTACGATGGTGAACATACGACACACCACCTTCGACCCTACCAATCCCGAGCAAGGCAACGGAGACCCGCTGCCTTCTCAGCATATTCCTCAGGACATGCCTGAGGACGTGCCTCCTCAGACATCTCACCAAGATGAGTCGCAAGACTACGAGGGTGGGACAGAGTACGAAGTGGAAAACGAGGAGGAATATTATGAGGAGGAAAATGAGGGGGAGTACCACGACGAAGCCGCAGATCCCAGGACCCCCCGCGAAGATCAACAGGACTTGGAGATGACTAGACTAAAGTAGCAAGTCCTGGATCAGGAAGCCAGGATCGCTGAGCAGGCGGAGGCGTATCACCGGATGCAAGAGTCTCTCCAAGCCCTACAGGCGCTCATGGCCGCGCAGGGTCCAGCAGCCAACCCTACAGCTAGCCCGCTTCCAGAAACGCAGCAACCCGCTCCCCAAGAGCAAGCTGGGGCCCCCAGAGGTGCTAGCCCAGTCCGTCCCCCGGAGCCTTATTCTGAACCGGCTTCGGGAGTCCTGGACACGGGACGACGAAAGACCCAGGAGAAGACTACCCCCGATGAAAAAGCCGGGGCACGTTCACGGCCGTTACCTAGGAAAGAGAAGGTGCGCCCCGTCCCAAGACGAGGCCACCCGATCGATTTGCAGGGGACGTGGCCACGGAATGGACAACCCCGACACGCCCCAGGGCCAAACGGGCGGGAAAGGTCTTTGCACCCAAGTGCCTCGGTCAACAAGAACCGTCGAGAATGGCCTCGCCACGAGGACCGTCACGCTCTCAGTTCAGGGGACGACACTTCCCGGATAGATTTACGCGATGGACTGAATGCCCAGAAAGAGCGGGCCCGCAAGGAAAAAATCCTCCCTCGAGACGGCGACCTCAGGAACGACATCAACGATAGGAGGAACGAGAGAATCCCCCTGGAGGATAGCACGGCCAAGCTGCTCATGGAGCAGATGGCGGCATTAAAAAAGATCACTGATTGCCTGGTCCGCAAGCAGGAAGGCGCGGACACTGACTCCGACGAAGAGGATAAAGAGCCTTGCGCGAGGCACATCCTGGACGCCGTACTGCCCAAGGGGTTCAAGATACTGAGCCTCACCGCCTATACTGGAAATACCGATCCTAGGGATCATCTGTCCTGGTACAACCGACTCATGACAGTGGCTCATGTCAGCGATGACGGCAAATGCCTCTGCTTCTCCATCACTTTGGGCGGTCCCGTCGAAGAGTGGTGGAAGAGGCTTAAACCGGGGTCCATCCAATCCTGGTCCGGGCTGCAGTCAGCGTTTCGGAAGCAGTTCGTGGCCGCCATGAGGATGGACATGCAAATCAGCGCCCTCGCCAATATTAAGCAATTACCCGCGGAGACATTGAGAGCCTTCATCCAGCGCTTTACTGAAGAAGCCTCCAAGACAAAAGTCGATGATGGACAACGACTGGTGGCCCCCAGCTCCTCACTCCATCTCTCAGACGATTCCGGAATGTGCGGGACAGTTCCCGGCGCAGTCCTACGCCACGCCCCCCATAGCCCCGGGGTCGTCCGTCACGCCCAGCATCAGTTACACCCATACGGTATACGGCCCTGCCACTTCAGGGTACGCCCCGGCCCAGTCAACCCACTTCTCCAGTTATGGCGTCGCGCTGGTAGGACACAGCATGGCCCCCGTCGTGGCCCAGCAGTCACAAACGGGAGTGACTGAGGCAAGCGTGAATCCCTCCCGGGGGAAGCGATCAGGCAAAGGCCATAACTGGCCCGAGCTGGCCAAAAAGGGGAAGAGGGGCTACGAGCCCCAATATTCGGAATACACCAACTTGGCGGACACCTGGGAAAATATATATTTGGCGACAGAAAGGGCGGTCCACTACCGGAAGCCTAGCCCCATGTTTAAGGGGGGAAGGAATCCGAGAGACGCCTGCAAAAGGTGCGCCTATCACAAAGACGTGGGCCACACCACCGACGAGTGTCGGCAGCTCAAAGATGAGATTGAAAATCTCATCAAGCTAGGGCACCTCCACCAATGGGTAAGAATGCCTGTGGGAGTCCCGGGCGTGTCAGCAGGCCCCGAGCAGTCCACGGCCCCAATAAAGGCTTGTACATTCCCACCTCAGGGAGGGTATGCACAGGGACCTTCAGCGCAGGCCCCTCAGGGGGCCCTCGCATCGGAGGTTCCCGGCCCCGGAATGCCCTATCCCTCCGGGGCAGCACCCCCTCGAGTGGACGGACATGTGGCGACCATCTCGGGCGGAACTCACCTAGGAGGACCTTCGAGGAATGACCAAAAGCGCTATCTGAGCGAGCTGGACCACGACTAGGAAGTTTGCGCCCTTGTCCAGGCTCCGGCTCAGCACCCAAAACTGATGAACCTCCCCATCACCTTCGCGGAGGATGACGCCCGCAACGTCCATTTTCCGCACCATGACCCGCTGGTCATAGATGCTCAAATTGCCAACAAATTGGTGTCCCGCGTGTTGGTGGATGACGGAAGCTCCGTCAAATTGTTGTTCAAACCCGCTCTCGCTGCCATTGGCCTGACGGAAGCAGATCTGGTGTCCTGCCCGACCCAAATCTACAGCTTCAACGGAGATACGCTTCTCCCCATGGGAAAGATTCAGCTGCCGGTAACGCTGGGGGGTGAGTTGCAGCACTCGTTCAAGTTCTGCACCTTTGTCGTGGTGGATTGCCCCACCGCTTACAACGTCATCTTTGGCCGGCCCGCACTGGTCGAGTTCGGGGTCGTCACCTCCATCCGCCATCTTTGCATGAAGTTCCCGTGCGACAACGGAGGGGTGGGGACCGTCCGGGGAGACCAAAAGAGCGCCCGAAAGTGCTACCATGTCTCTGCCCGGCCCATATACATGGTCCGGGAGGAGCCCATCGAACCAGCCCTCCTTCCTGCTGAGCAAGCGGTCCAGGAAGAGGATGATCTGGACCCGCGGATAGGAGACGATCACGTCCTGGAGCCAATGGACGAAATAGAAGAGGTATGCATCAGCGAAACCGACCTGACCAGGACCATCCAGGTAGGAAAGAGCCTGCCAGCGGACATTCGGGCCACCATCATTGCCCAAGTACAAAATAACCAGGACCTCCTGGCCTGGTCCCACTCCGACATGACCGGGATAGACCGCAATATCATCTGCCAGGCGTTAAGTATCGACCCAAACGCGACCTCGGTCCGCCAGAAGCGCAGTCCTCTGGGGACAGAGAGGGCCGAGGCCCTCAAGCTGGAGGTGGAGAAGTTGTCTTCGATCAACTTCATACGCGAAGCTGTGTATCCCGTGTGGCTGGCCAATCCAGTCTTGGTGCCGAAACCCAACGGGACCTGGAGGACCTGCATTGACTTCACGGACCTCAACAAAGCGTGTCCGAAGGACTATTTCCCGCTCCCCCGAATCGACCAAATGGTGGATGCTACGTCTGGTTACGAGATCCTGAGTTTCATGGATGCTTACTCCAGATACAACCAGATCTCCATGCACGTGGTGGATCAGGAGCATACCAGTTTCCAAACTGACAAGGGCATCTATTGCTATATAGTCATGCCTTTCGGACTCAAAAACGCCGAAGCAATGTACCAAAGGCTCGTCAATCGAATTTTTCGGGCCCAGCTAGGGAGAAACATGGAGGTATACATCGACGATATGCTGGTCAAGTCCAAGACGTCCCAGAACCATTCAGAAGACTTGGCGGAAGATTTCGGAGTTATCCGGAAGTACGGGATGAAGCTGAACCCTAAAAAGTGCACCTTCGGCGTGGCTACCGGGAAGTTCCTGGGCTTCATAGTGAGCTTCCGAGGAATAGAAGCCAACCCAGAGAAAATAAAGGCACTGATTGACATGGCCTCACCCCGGAAGCACAAGGACGTGCAAAGCCTGACGGGGCGAGTGGCCGCCCTGAGCCGTTTCGTTTCTAAGGCCACGAATAAGTGCGTCCCTTTCTTCAACGTCCTTCGAGGAAGCCAGCGTTTCGAGTGGTCGCTCGAATGCGAAGAGGCTTTCCGGAAGCTGAAAGAACACCTGGCCAAAGCCCCCATCCTGGCGAAACTAGTAGAAGGAGAGCCTTTGTATCTATACCTGGCTGTGATCGAGCATGCTATCAGCGCTGCGTTGGTGCGAGAGGAAGGAAGGACGCAACTCCCGGTATACTATGTGAGCAAGCGGTTACTAGACGCCGAATCTCGGTACCCGTTGATCGAAAAGCTGACTTTTTTCCTGTTGATGGCATCCCGGAAGCTTCGACCTTACTTCCAGGCTCACGCTATAAAGGTCTTAACCAACCATCCCTTGCAACAGGTGTTGCAAAAACCCGAGTCGTTGGGGAGACTCCTGAAGTGGGCAATGGAACTGAGCCAGTTTGATATATCTTACGTGCCCCGAGTGTCCATCAAGGGACAGGCCCTGAAGCCCCCACGACGCCCGTTTGGAGAATCTTCGTGGATGGAGCCTCGAACGAGAATGGGGCTGGCGCCGGCATCATCTTGGTGTCACCACAGGGGCACCAGCTACAAAATGCCCTCCGTTTCTAGTTCAAAGCATCGAACAACGAGGCGGAGCATGAAGCTGTCCTAGCCGGCTTGCGCCTGGCCCGGGAGGTAGGGGCGGCGAACCTCGAAATTTACAGCGATTCCCAGCTAGTCGTCAGACAAATCTCAGGGGAGTATCAGACCAAGGGGGAAAGAATGGCGGCATACGTAACTCAGATGAGGGAAATGCTCCAAATGTTCGCAGCGCATTCCATCCGCCAGATCCCTCGGGAGCAAAATGTCTTCGCGGATACACTAGCGAAGCTGGCGACTGACGCAGAGGCCGAGTTGTCCGGGCTGGTCCCCGTCAACCATCTCCCCGTACCGAGCATTAGGGACCCCACCGTCCACACCGTAGACCACTCTGCCTCATGGATGGGACCACTGATCCGATACCTGTCCACCGGGGAAGTTCCAGACGACCGGGCCGCGGCCAGGAAGCTCCTGTACCAGGCCCACCGGTACGTCATGATGGACGGAAAACTCTACTGCCGGGGACTATCTATGCCTTACCTCAGGTGCGTGTCCGGAACTGAGTTGAGTGCCATCATGCATGAGGTCCATGAGGGCTTTTGCTGAGATCACACGGTCGGGCCCAGTCTGTCCAAGAAGATCCTGCGCCAAGGATACTTCTGGCCCACCATGAAGAAAGACTGCATAGACTACGTCCGCAAGTGCGAACAGTGCTAGAGGTACGCAAAGATCCCTCGGGCCCCCCCGACAGAGATAACCTTGATGAATAGTCCATGGCCCTTCGCAGTGTGGGGGATCGATCTCGATCCCTCCCGACCGGGAAAGGAGGGGTTAAGTATGCCATTGTGGCTGTGGACTATTACACAAAATGGGTTGAGGCAGAGCCCATGAACACGATCACTTCCAAAAAGGCCTTAGACTTCGTTATCAACAACATAGTGTGTCGGTATGGCCTCCCCTACAAAATCGTGTCCGATAACGGGAAGCAATTCGACAGCGCCCACTTCACGGATTTTTGTGAGAGGCACGGTATAGTGAAGAGCTTCTCCGCGGTTTCCAGGCCTCAGGCAAACAGGCAGGCAGAAGCCGTGAACAAAATCCTAAAGGGGACATTGAAGAAAAAGCTCTAGGCCTGTAAGAGAAAATGGCCCGAGGAACTCCCCCGCGTGCTGTGGGCCTACCGGACGACCGAGAGGACGTCAACCGGGCACACCCCCTACTCGATGGTTTATGGATGCGAAGCCGTCATCCTAATTGAAACGACCATCCTGTCCCATCGTCGTGACACATATGATCCCACCCAGAACCACACCTTACTCCAGGAATTGCTGGATCTCATCGAAGAGATCCGGGAAGAGTCGCAAGTGCAACTGAAGATGTACAAGGGCAAGATCGCGCGACATTTCAACTCCAGTGTCAAGAGCCGTAAGTTTGAAACCGACGATCTAGTCCTGCGGAGAGTCTTCCTTGCCACTCAAGATCCGGGAGTAGGGGTTCTAGGCCCTAATTGGGAGGGGCCATATGAGATCCAGCACGAGGTATGCCCTGGAACGTACCGCTTGAAGCGGCTCGATGGTTCGGAAGTCCCGCGAGCCAGGAACGCGGAGCATCTCCGCAAATACTATCAGTAGTCCTAGAGCTTGTCCCAGTTTAATGTTTTCGTTGTAAACAATGTACGCCTCAAGGCGAATTTTCTTTCGAACAATGAAAATGACGTGTGCAAAACGTCATAAAGTGTTATTGTCACAGTGGAAATGTACGCCTCAGGGCGAATTTCTTTCAATTCTCTTTCTCAAGTGACCCCAGACCCGTCTCCGCTCACTTGCGGGGGGTGTCATCCCAGGTATAAACGAAATACCTGGCGGGGCGCAAGCTAAGGTCGGTCCTGCCCCGGACGAACGATGTCCGGGGGTATAATAAAGAGGACCGAGCCCAAGGCCGGTCCCACCCCGGACGAGCGACGTCTGGGGATATTATAAAGAGGACCGAGCCCAAGGCCGGTCCCATCCCGGACGAGCGACGTCCGGGGATATTATAAAGAGGACCAAGCCCAAGGCCGGTCCCATCCCGGACGAGCGACGTCCGGGGATATTGTAAAGAGGACCGAGCCCAAGGCCGGTCCCACCCCGGACGAGCGACGTCCGGGGATATAATAAAGAGGACCGAGCCCAAGGCCGGTCCCTCCCTGGATGAACGATGTCCGGGGGTATTATAAAGAGGACCGAGCCCAAGGCCGGTCCCCCCCAGACGAACGATGTCCGTGGGTATAAAATAAAGAGGACCGCGCCCAATGCCGGTCCCGCCCCGGACGAACGACGTCCGGGGATATTATCAAGAGGACCGAGCCCAAGGCCGGTCCCATCCCGGACGAACAATGTCTGGGGGTATTATAAAGAGGACCGAGCCCAAGGCCGGTCCCGCCCCGGACGAAAGATGTCTGGGGGTATAAAAAAAAAAAAAAAGAGGGGCCACGCCCAAGACCGGTCCCGCCCCGGACGAACGATGTCCAATCCGGAAAAATTGACTTCCGGAATACGAAAGCATCCGGTTCGCCCTAGGGCAAAGGCAGGGCCAAAAAACCGGTAAAAGGAGAGCAAAACTCCGGGTTAAACCGAGCCTCGAGGGCCCTAGACTGAGTGCCAAGACAAGAGACTTGGAAAATTAAGTCGTTGGGACTAGTCCCGGCCGTTGGAACCGGAACTAAGCCCCCTGGATTCAGTTGGTCGCGGAAACTAGACGAAATTTCTACTGAGCAATGAAAGGAAGCTTTCGTAAAAACCAAAGAAAGTAGCAGTGTGTTAAATATAGTTACAAGCCAAAAACACTAACAAAAATACAAGGCCGGTGTTCGGGCCTACAACGCATTCGCCCGGAGGTCCGCGTCCTCCCTCTCCTTGGCCTCGTACTCGGCCCGCTTCGATTCAGGATCAGGAAAGACGAGAAGGTTCATATTCTTATCCTTGCACCAGGCCATGTAGATGGCCTCATCAAAGGTGACATCCAGTAGGCCCTCGGCCTCCTCCTTTTCCTTACGGGTCGTTTCATGCGCCGCCTTCTCCTGAAGCAGAGAGTCGCCCAATTCGCAGACTCGGACTTTGAAGGCCAAGATCTCCTCCTTGTCCAGGGTGGATTGCGCCGTGGCCATCTCCAAGAGTGTCGCCCGTTCGTCGGCATCCTTTGTCTTTCGGGACAACTCCTCTTCCAACCCGGCCTTGGCCCGGCCGAGCTCCTCGCGCTCTGCCTTCACGCGGGCCACTTCTTCTTGGAGGTGGGCCATCTCCCGGCCAAGGGTCTCCTTGATGGCCTCCCTCTGGTTCACGGCCGCCTCCAACTCCAACTTGGCCATCTCCATCTTTATGGCAAGCTCGGCCACCAGATCGGCACTCCTTTGGGACAATAGATCAACCTGTAGCAAAGAAAAGTTAGAAAATAAAACCACCATCAACAAATGATGGAAGGAGTACAAGAGAAGCGAAAATTACCGCGGTGGCCTAGTGGCGGAGAGCCTGGGAGATGAACAGCACGTCTGGGTTGGCTATCGTGGCATACCTCTTTAGCTGAAGGTTGGACATAGTGCTCCCAACCTGATCCAGCAGATCAGCTGGCATGGGGGTGATGTCCTGACCGAGCTTGGGGCAGAAGCCCGCTTCGGCGACTAGCCAGTCCACGATCGGCTGGGGAACGCTGAACTCGGCAGGACGATCCGAGAAATCGACCTGACGATGGATCGTTAGGGCCTTATAAGCGTTGTCCCTCCAGCACCGGCCGTTTTCCCAGGTCCGGTTGACCAGCCGGGACTGCTCATCCCGCAAGGCGGACTCCCCCTCCTCGAGAAGAGTTGGGCGGAGGGGAAGGACTGGCGGTGCAGGGATTTCCTTCGCGGTCAGCCGACTCTCCCCGTGTACTCCTCAGTTGAGCCCACCCACATCGTCCGGGGCCTCTTCCCGAGGTTGCCTACCCGGGCGTTGACTTCTGGGCCCCTCTTCCTAGAGCTCCGGCTGACGGCTTCCCCCGCCTCAAAATAAATCACGGGGGGCTGGTCAGAAGCAACGTCTGCAGCAGGCTCGATGGCCTGGAAGGGAACCATGGCCAGAGCTTCACCTGGACAGAGCCCAGTCCCGGGTGTTTCACTGGTAAGGGGGGGCTCTATTCCCGTCACCTCATTTGCTTTCCTGGACGCCTTCTTGGCCGCCCGGTCCTTGATGAGTCTCCTCATTTCGCTGGTCGGGTTTGACATGTCGGATTCCTCTGCAAAGGTACAGAAAAAGGAGTTAGGACGGCAAACCAAATATATGAAAATACACAAAGCAGTTAAAGACGGCCCGGGACGAACCCTCATCTAGGCCCCGGGCGAGACTCAATTCCCTTAGAGCGAATGAATGGACCCGATCTCCTACGTCGTCCGGGTTCAGAAAGTCCCCGTACTGGAGGAAACCGGATAAGAACATTAGGACCTTTGAGCCTACGGGGACGGGAGCTGAGGGCCTCATCTCCCCGTCAGCCCCAAACGCGGGGCCCGGGGGCACTAGCCTATCCCTAGCTAAGTCCCCGACTTGGGGAGCATAAGTTAAGATTAAAGGGGAGTTACCTCGCCCCGATACGCTAGCCCTGGGAGTCCCGACGTTGGGTAGGGAATCTTCGAACAGCTCCTCCAGCTCCTCCGAGGTGGTCGCTTCCGCCGGGAGCTGGTTCTTCTTACGCTGGGCTGCGTCGGCCCACGCCCCTCTCACCACTGTGGCAATGTGGTTGAGGGCCAACTGCTCCCGGACGTCGGCGTTCTTCTCGCAGGGGATGCCCTGAAGGTTCGGGATGACAATGGTCTGGGTGGCCGCAAGCATCCCAACCAGCCGGAGGTTGTCGTCCCTGACGTAGCCCCCTACGTCCAGCTCCTCCGCGGTCAACTTAGCATAAAACCTCCTCCTTTCCAGGAGGAACTTGGTAAGGGAGGTTTGAGCGAAGGGCTCTGCGACCCGGAAGACATGATAAGAGACGAGTAGAAAAGATGAATAAAAGAGAGAGGTCCGGAGGAATACTTACCCACTCGCTGGAAGTCTAGCAGCAATGTGGGATTCTTGTCAATGAGGAACCCGGATGTCATGAACCAATAATGCCTGACATCCGGGGGGTGCCTCCAGGAGCTGGTAGGAGCGGAATAGCCGCTCCGCGGTTGCAGCCTGTAAAAGCCGTCCAAGGTCTTGTTTTTGACATTGACCTGCGGCACCAGCTTGTAGAAGTATAAAACTTCTGCAGGGGTAGGCTCCGCGATCTCCTTTGCGACACAAAACACCCTCCACCCAGCAAGCAGGCGGTACGCTTGCGACAATAGCTGGAACGGTGCGATCTCCACGTACGTCAGGAACCGCACGAAATAGTCATGAAGCGGGAGCGTAGCTCCCGCGCTGATATGGCCGGCGCTCCAGGTCCTGAATCCTTGAAAGAAAGACCAAGCATTCAGTACCTAAACCCAAGAAAGTCGGTCAAGGTACAGGGAGTCTCCTAAGGACTGCTTGGAGTCTCGTCGGATCAGGCCCGAGACCCCGAAAAGCCCCGGGACCTTGATCAGGAGAGGAGGCTACTAAGGCCTGCCCCTGGTTCGGGAGGCATCAAAATACAGAACAACCCGAACCAGGTAGCCTTCCTAGCAATTTCTAAAGGACAGAGCCTAAACGCACACATCTAGAGGACACAAGTTCACAAAGTTGGCAAGAGAGTTACGAAAGACTTACTGTATGGTGGCGACCGTTGAAGATGATGGTTGTTTGACTGTAAGGATGGCAGAACCTCGTTCTTGAAGTGGCGCAGCCGGTGTAGTAGTTCGTCGACGGGACAAACTCGAGAAGCGTCGTCAGGTAGAAGGACAGAAGTTGGGGTTCTGGGAAATAGGCTGCGGCGCAGAACTAGCAGGCGGCGGTGTATGTCATCGGCGAGGTCGGACATGCAAAGCTCGGGTAGTGCTTTCGTTTACTTGAGCTGGTTCGTAGAGGTAAAAGTGCCAAATGTGGCTTTCTTGGGGTATTTATACTGGCCCCAATTTCTGGCCCCCGATCGAACGGACAGGTGTCTCTTCATCTGACGGTCAGGAGTCGCGCAGAGGCATTTATGAGTCCTTTCAGGTAGGATCCTCGCCGTTTCGGATCCGACGGCCCGGGAGGGGCGGATGCCAAAGGTCGCTCCATCCTACGGTCCACCTCGTTCCAGGGGCATTAATGATGGCCCCCCCCGTGCGGATGGGACACCTCGAGACGTGCACTGACACCCTAGTCTAGGCCTAGCGACCCTTGGGAGGTCTAGGCGACCCTTCAAGACCCGAGCAGCAGTCACCTGGCGACACGTGTATCCTTGCCATAAAGCGGGCCGAAGGTAAACGTCCCCGGATCATGGTAAACGATCCGGGCTAAGCATCCCACCAATGCCACGGATTTCTGCCCGGACCCACAAATTGGGGCAAGAACTGGGGAGGTGACCTAGCGAGCGCCGGGGGAGTGATGCAACCCTCCTCCCGGCGGACCCGGGCGAAGGCTTGGGGGGTAAATGTTATCCCCATTTCTTGCATGGGCTCGGGGCCTTCGTCTTGGCCCACTGTCAGGGTTCCAGCTCAGCACGTGGACCCGGTCCAAGGCCCCTTGATATGGGGAATGCCCAAGGAGAAGGGTATGAACCGGGAGCTCAGGACTGGGCCCATTGGAGAGGTCCGGGATGTCCCTCCGGGTCCATCCTCAGTGAGGATCGTCCGAGTGGCGTGTGGAGCATTCCAATCGCTGTGTCCTACGGATCCCTATTCCGGACCACTGACGCGGTCCAGGCCGATGGTAAACAAAGCGGGCCAAAGGTAAATGGACTCGGATCATCACACCCCTGGTTGAAGGGGCCAGGCGTCCAGGACCCTGACTCCGCCTCACTCCACGTAGGCATTGTCCCCCACTTTTCACCTGCAGAAAAGGTCATCTCGGGATTGCACGCCAATGTGTCAGGACTGGGCAGCCAAGTACTCTGACTGGTCTTGTCTCCTGAATCTGCCTCGTGACTCGAAGTGGCCAAGCCAAAAGCGTCGTTTTGTCGGGCGAGATATAGCTCTAAGGTCAACCTGTTGTGCCTTAACTGGTTTTGGATTTACGTACTTTGTACCTTTTTGTATTGGCCTCCACTAGAAAGGCCCCTTATATCCATTTCTCTAATTGACCCGGATCGGATTCGGTCCAGACCCGATATTCCCCTCAGCTTATAAATATAAGTTGCAGAGCACTGTAAAAGGGGTCCCTTCCGAGAAAAAGAGGAAGGAACTCTATCAAAATATAGAGGAAAAACTCTATTGTAAAAGCTTCTTCAAGCTTTAATAACATAGACTCGTGGACTAAGGCTAGTTAACGCCCCAACCACGTAAAAATCCTGTGTTGCTTTTCTGCTTTCATTATTATTATCAGTAAATATCAGTTGTTAAGAGAGTTGCCGAAAATCTCGGTTAACAATTACTTTAAGTAAATAAATACTATTTATCATTTTTTTAGTTTATTTTTTATATAAAGAATTATTGTTACACCCAAATTTCGAGAGTAGAAATTATGGCCTCGAAATGTAGGCTCGGAAAGTGGAATGACGTAATTGTTGAGTAAGGGCTCAACACTTGTATAAATTAACATGTTTCCTGATTTGTTCCAATTGGCGATCGAGCACCAGTTAAGAAGGTTCGAGCTTAAGCCTCAAGCTCGAAATGATGGATCTTCTCCGAAGTCTAAGTGCAATTCGAACCTTCATTGCAAGCTTGAAGAGGTTGATCTTCGATGGTTACACTCGATGAAGTCATTGACTAAGGATGAGGCTAACCAAAGTGGCGAGCTCGTGATGATGGTCGATCTCGAAAGTGTGTAAATTGTATGTTCGAGGTCGGTAATCCAGTTTGAATGTGGTTGCTGTTAGAAAATCCCTATTCCTTGAGGATTTGTTGTAATCTAATAATAAATCTCGATTATCATGGGATATTACATTATTAATGTATTTAATTATATGTATTTAATTATATGTATTTTAAGTTTAAATTGTAACTTCCCAAAATAAAAGGGAAAATATTTTGTTAACCAGTCTATAAATAGACTGGAGAATTTCATTTGTAACAGACGGAATTTGGTACTGAGAATACTCTGCAAAATTGTTTTGTAAAAGCTTTAAGAGAATTCCACCCCTCAATAATATTGACTCGTGGACTAGGCAGATTTTAACTGTTGAACCACGTAAAATCCTGATTGTTCTGATTTATTTTCTTAATTCCGCGTTTAGTACTCTTCATATTTAAGTTGAGGAAAAATGACGTCAATAGTTTGGTGCTTTCATTGAGAGCATTAAGCAACTCGTCAGATTGTTTAATTATAAACCTCATGAATCACCAATGGCCACCACGAACAACCCCAGTACTGGTGGGCGACCATTGCCCCAAATACCGGTGGAACAAACTCCTCGCACTGAAGATTACCCGCGTCGACCAGGGAAGCAGTCCATGGCTGACCAGGGCCCAGTGGAAGGGAGTGCATCCTCTGATTCCCAAGGACCGCCTGCTCCCAGGCCTGACGAAGATCTCTACTATAATCCGGAGAGATACATTCCTATTGTTGAACTGGAGAATCGCCAATTGGGCCAACAATTGGCAGAAGCTACATGGTGCAACGAAGAGTTGGCCAGACAGGTTGCTGAGGTCCAAGCAACACCCCGAAGGCCAAGCGGACGTCCCTGAGGGAGCACAACAACCAGGAGAGCTAAGCAAGGGGCCCAGCAGGCTCAGCCGAGGCCTAGAACAAATCCTGGTGATGAACGCCCTAGGAGAAATACTCGAGCTGAGGCTACTGACAATCTGACTGCGGAGGTGTCTACAGGAACAAGGAATAACCGAGCTCCTCCAACTACTCGGAAGCCTAACCCTGAAGCAGTCAAGAACAACCCGGAACATGTCTAGGCCAATTCTGGACCATCTATACCCAACAATGGGAGGCCACCACCATCACATATAAGACATCCAACCTCCCCAATAAGACACCCCTCACTAGTCTGAGAGGCACCATAGCTTTCACAACAGAGGCCCTCTCGCACTGGCAGTCGAGATGGGAACAGTCAGGCCAGACTCGGACATAGGGGCGAAAGGGAGGCTACTCGAGAACACAGAGCTCCCCAGTTGTCGGGAAGCCATGTGTCGAGATCACAAACAACTGGGGCAAGGAAGCCAGTGGATGATCCACCTTGTAATCACTGAGCCTCTCAGTTAGAGAGAAATGTTAACTTCGTAAGTGGGAGCTCAGACTACACTCAGTTTGTAAGCATATATAACACAGAGCCTAGGAATACTGGAAATCAGGGCAATCATCCTGACCTTCGGGATCACTTGAACCATAACCGAGGGTAGGCCAATCCCACAAACCCTGACTTACGTGGCCATTTGAATAGTCGAAAACAGCCGGCATATGGAAACCAGAATAACCCCATACCAGGAAAAGGAGCTGGAGTTTTTGTAAACAATAACCACCTCCCCCAAGTTCAAGCTTGACCTCCAGTGGACCTTGTCTAGGAGAGAATTGACCAGCTCAAAAGGGCGTTCAAGCTCCTACAAGATGAAAGGAACAGAGATAAGGCTGAAGACTCTGATGAGGAGCTCGAGCCTTTTGCCCCGCATATCTCCAACACTCCATTTCCACAGAGGTTTAGGATACCCCATGTAGCACCATTTGATGGGAACTCAGACCCATACAGTCATCTGAGCACATTCAATACCATCATGCGAGCCAACAATGTTGGTTATGAGCTCCAATGTATGTTGTTCCCAGCTACTCTGACAGGACCAGCAAAAAACTTGTTCGAGAAGTTTAGAAGACATTCAATCTCATCTTGGGATCAGCTAGCAAAGGAGTTTAAGAAGAAATTCAAAGCCATGGTAGGCGTCAGGCCCGAAGCCTTCACTTTGACCAACGTCAGACAACAATAGGGAGAGTCACTGAAGAGTTACCTTACAAGGTTTAATATAGAAGTGGCTCGAGCCGCAACATTGACGACAGTGGCCATCTGATGGCTGTAAGAGCTAGTATATTACCAGGGAGTCCCCTTGGGAGGATATGAAAAGAAAACCCATAAGGTCATTAACTGAGTTCAACAAGAAGGCCCAGAGATTTGTCAATGTAGAAGAGGCGAGGTTAGCATTAAATCTGACCTCTCAGCTCGTAACTACAACGAAAAATGTTAACTTATCCTTGACCTCGGCTGCCCCCATCGAAGTCAAGACCCTCTGGGGATAACCCTTCAAAAATTAAAGAAAAATGAAGGGAATAACCCCGATGCTGATAAGGGAAAAAGAAGAAGGGAGACAAGTATTTCCCCATTTACACAGTGTATACCGAGGTCAATGAGACTCGGGAAAATATTTTTCTTGCTAATGAGAATCAGGTCCCATTTAGACGACCTGGCCCAATGTGGAATCAAAAGGCAAAGAGGGATTCCAATAAATACTACAGATTCCACAAGGATGTCGGACATACCACTAATGAGTGCCAACAACTAAAGGACGAGATCAAAGGCTTGATCTCGAGGGGATATTTTGGACAGTATGTGAGAAACCAGAATCCCAATCAAGCCTTGATAGGGCAGAGGGCAGCGTCTGCGCAACCTGACCTGCAGAACAACTCCTGAGCACGGGAGGATGTTCGACCTCCTCCTATAGATGGGGAAGATGTGGTAACCATCTCTAGGGGACCACATCTTGCAGGATCGGGTAGAAATGCCCACAAGAGATACATAAATGAGCTCAAAACTTGGTTTGGTTCTCCCTACGAGCCCGAACCATGAGCTCCAAAGTAGCAGAGGGTTGAAACTCAACCCATCAATTTTACAGAAGAGGATGCGTCACACATCCAGTTTCCTCACGACGACCCCCTGGTCATCACGCTTCAGCTCGCGAACAGGAGGGTACGCAAGGTTCTAATTGATAACGAGATCTCTTTTACAAGGCCACTTTAGAAAATATGGGACTCACGCTTCGATATTTGAAAGCCTGTGCAACCACGTTGTACGGATTTTCAAGAGAAGGGATTGCTTGTACAGGATCCATTGAACTCCCCGTAACCTTGGGAGACTATCCAGTCTCGGTAACCAAGAAGATGGAGTTCGTGGTGGTGGATGCACCGTCAGCCTACAACATATTCTTGGGAGACCAGCCCTGATTGGGCTGGGGGCAGTATCATCTGTTAGGCACTTGGCCATCAAGTTCCTGACGTCTAGTGGCATCGGAACTCTGAAGGGAAACCAGCTCGCTGGAAGGGAATACTACAACATTTTCGTGAGAGGGAAAAACCAAACAAGTGCAAAGACACTTGTGATCATTCGGGAGAAGGATAGATCCGTCTTTAAGATAGAAGAAGAGATCGACCCTAGAGTTGAAGAAAGGGTCGATCTCGAACCACTGGAGGAGCTTGAAGAAGTAGAGCTCGATGAGAAAGATACCACAAGGGTAGTAAAATTAGGAAAAACCTTTATGAAAATGTAAGATATCAATTAACTTGCTTTTTGAAAGAAAACCAGGACGTATTTGCATGGTCGCACTCGGATATGGTAGGGATTAGTTTGAATGTCATAAGCCATGCACTCAACATTGATAAGAGCTTCCCCCCGAAGCAACAAAACCGGAGGCTCCTAGACGACGATAGAAAGAAAGACCTAAAAGAGGAGGTCGAGAGGTTAAAAGCAATTCAATTTATTTGAGTTGCTTTTTATCCCGATTGATAGCCAATCCTGTGCTGGTCCCAAAACCCAATGGAAAATGGCGAACCTGCATTGACTATTAAGACCTCAACAAGGCGTGCCCCAAGGATTGCTTTCCTTTGCCTTAAATAGACTAGCTCGTAGATGGCACTACAGGCCACGACATCATGTCATTCATGGATGCTTATTCTGGATATATAACTAGATTTCCATGCATGTACCTGACCAAGAACATACGAGCTTTGTAATCGACAAGGATTGTATTGCTACAACGTCATGCCTTTCGGGCTCAAAAATGCTGGAGCCACATACCAAAGACTGGTAAATAGGATGTTTGCTGAGTAGATAGGGAATAACTGTTGGGGTTTTATGCCCTAATTAAAACCCAATTTCTTAGTAATCTCATTCTATTATCAATAAAAGAATAGAAATCATTTATTGAATTGGCCAATCACTTTTCTCACATGTTTTATTTTCATGATTATTTGTTTGTATAAACTTCTATTAAATCTCGAGCATATAGATAATCGTATTTATAGTGACGTAATCACAGTGGAATATAAATATGATTATATGTTCAAAATAAGTTAGTCCTAAGATTAGTCAGTGCATAAGATTTACACTGACTTGCCAATCTATGATATGTTCTACTTACACATCACAGTGTTATGTTCTTTCCAGAACATTAGCAAAGTAGATAAGATCGAATGTATTTGTTACATCGGACTGGACTAATATTGACAGTTGATAGGATAAGTAAGCATACCATTATTATTTATTCTAGTCATATCATATAGTTGACCATATGTCAATTCAATCTCAATTATGAGCGGTTCGTATTATAACTGATTGCATTATTTGAGTTCTTTGACTTGTTCTTTACCAGCTTACCATGTGGACTAGCCCATACTTACATCTTGGGATCTCGGTAGTATAATTGAGTGGGAGTGTTAATCATAGATATGAACATCTATAACTTCTAATGAATAAGTGAAACGACGTTTTCCTCTTAGTTTGGTTCAAGGTGCTAAATGATAGAGATCTCATTTCAGTAATTAATATTAGTTTACTAAAATATCATTTACAAGGAACTAAGTGTTTTAAGGATAAAATACAATGAGGGGTAAAACAGTATTTTAGTCTCATCTCATTCTAGATCGTCTGTAGAGGATTGAGTGACAATTATGGTTGTAAAAATGGATAATTAATAGCGTATCTATATTTGTTATAGAGCGTTCTATGAATTCAAGAGTGCAATTCCGAGTCTTTAGTGGAGTCACGAGGAATTAATAAGTTAATAAATTTATTTGTTAGATTTATGATAACTTATTGGAGCTTGATTTCATAGGCCCATGGTCCCCATTGTACCTTGGATAAAATAATCTAGATAGTCTCAATTAATTGATTTAATTATCAATTAGAATTATCAAAGTTGACAAGGTAAATTTTGGATAGTTTCACAGAGTTATGTAATTTAGAGAAGAAAAGAGAAATTGATATCTAAATTAATAAATAAGTTTAAATCAAGGTTCAAATTATAAATAATTAATTTGATAAAGGATTTAAATAAATATTTAATTAAATTAATCAATAGAAAATAATACAGACCTTGATTTTAAGTCCAATAAGCTTATAATTAAATGGGAAATTTCACGAGCCTAAAGCCCATGATAATTTCGACCTAGGGCTGTTAATTGGCTATTATTTTATTGATTTTTTAATTAAATAAATGACCTAATTGAGTCTATAAAAGGAATGTTAAGTGAGAATTGAAAACTGATGACAAGTTAGAAGTTCAGATTTCTCAAACACAAGTTTCTGATAAGTTTTATAATCTCTCTAAACACAAGTCCTTTTCTAAGCCTTATTGCTCTTTTCTCTTCTTCTCTATGTATCTATCTCATGTGTTGAGAATTGCCCACCCTAGTCTAGGTGATTCTAAGGATACTTTTGAAGGCTATAAAGAAAATTGAAGATCAGTTCAGTTTCTTGATAATACTCTGCGACACAAAGGATACAAGGATTAGAGAAACTGAAGGAAGGACTCATTCATTCCATTGCATATAATGTAAGTATTCTTATCATTATCTCTCTTTGAATTAAATTTTAGAAACATGTTATAGGTTGTCTCATATTAACTTGTTTTATATTAGATCTACATGAAAATAAATAAACATCCTGTATAAGTTTCCCAACAATAACATGGAAGTTTATTTGGACGATATGTTGGTCAAATCCAAACATAACAATAACAATGTAGATGATCTCGCTGAATGTTTTGCTGTACTTCGAAAATACAATATGAAACTTAACCCATAAAAATGCTCATTCAGAGTATCTTCGGGTAAGTTCCTTGGATTCATAGTAAATGCTCGACGGTATAGAGGTTAATCCTGACAAGATCAAGGCTTTAATAGACATGCCCTCACCCCGAAAACATAAAGATGTCCAAAGCTTAAATGGACGAATGATGACCTTAAGTAGGTTTATCTCGTAATCTACAAATCGATGCCTTCCATTCTTTAATCTTTTAAGAGGGGGAAAATTTTTTGAGTGGTCGGATGAGTGTGAACTCGCATTTCAAAATCTTAAGAAACACCTTGCCGAACCACTGATCTTGTCTAAACCTATCACAGGAAAAATTTTGTACTTATACCTCGCCACGACCGAGCACGCCATTAGTGCAGTATTGGTACGAGAGGATAAGAAAATAAAAAAACCTGTATACTAAGTCAGGAAACGATTACTGGGGGCAGAATCGAGATACCCATTAATGGAGAAACTGGCTGTGAGCCTGATGCACGCATCTAGAAAGCTATGATCCTATTTCCAAGGACGTCCTATTCATGTGTTAACTGACCAGCCACTGAGGTAGGTTTTATCTAAACCTGAAGCATCTAGAAGACTATTGAAATGGGATGTCAAGCTCGGACAGTTCGAGATTACTTATCACCCAAGAACGACAATCAAAGGGCAGGCTTTGGTAGATTTCGTTGTCGAATGTACGGGGATTTCCAACGATGAAGTTGTAACCCCAGCCCGCGAGCTGTGAAAACTTTATATCGATGGATCCTCCAATGAAAATGGATCAGGGGCAGGGATCATTCTAATCACCCCAACAAGAAATCGTTTCCACTCGGCACTAAGGTTTTTCTTCGAGGCGTCAAACAACGAGGCTGAATACGAGCCGTTATTAGTAGGACTTCGAATAGCCACCGAGCTCAAAGCAAAGGCCATACATTGCTATAATGAATCACAGTTGGTTGTTAACCAAGTCCTGGAGGAATATCAAGCTCACGGTATAAAAATGGCCGCTTACTTAGAAAAGGTAAAAGCAGCACTCGGAGGATTTGAGTTCTCCGTTATAGAACAAGTCCCCCGAGAGCAAAATTCGAATGCAGACGCATTGGCCAGGCTTGCCACAACTAACGAAGCTGATACACTTAACATGGTTCCCGTAGAATTTCTACCGACCCCGATTATTAACGACCCTGATGAAGAAGATGTAAGTATGATCGACTCACAACCCACCTGGATGACCCCAATAGTTGACTACCTTGAAACCGGAAGTCTCCCAGCAGAACGGAATGAGGCTAGAAAGCTTATGTATCGAATTCCAAGATATACTATTTTGGAAGGAAAATTGTACAGAAGGGGGTACTCTATGCCATTACTTCGGTGTGTGACTCCTCTTGAGGAGAAAAATATTTTGGAAGAAATCCATGAAGGAATTTGTGGAGAATACACTGGGGGGCATAGCTTGTCAAAAAAGGTGATTAGATAGGGGTACTTCTGGCCAACAGTCAAGGCAGACTCGTTCGAGTACGTAAAATGTTGTGATAAATGTCAACGTTTTGCCTCAATACCACGAGCTCCACCCACCAAGCTCACCATGATGAGCTCCCCATGGCCATTCGCGATATGAGGAATTGACCTCATAGGCTCCTTGCTAACTGGAATAGGTGGAGTAAGGTATGCTGTGGTCCTAGTAGATTATTTCACAAAATGGACTAAAGCTGAACCCTTGGTCACTATTACCTCAAAGAAAGTCCTAGATTTCGCAGTAAAAAACATCATCTGCAGATATGGGATGCCCAGGAAGATAGTATCAGATAATGGGTCCTAGTTCGACAGTGATTTATTTACACATTTCTTAAAAAAAAATGGAATAATAAAGAGTTATTCCTATGTGGCCCATCCCCAGTCAAACGACTAGGTCGAAGCAGTCAACAACACCATAAAGAGCTCCTTGAAGAAAAGGTTAGACGAAGCAAAAGGGAGATGCCCAGAAGAGCTGTCTCGAGTCTTGTGGGCTTATAGAACCACGACAAGAACTTCAACGAGGCATACCCCATTCTCCCTGGCTTATGGATACAAGGCCATGTTGCCTATTGAGGTGGAAATCCCAACAATAAGGCGTGATGCATATGATCAAGCCTCGAACCAATCCCAGCTCGAAGAAAGTCTAAACTTCATTTAAGAAAGACGAGACATAGCCTAGTTAAAAAATGCTACATACCTACAACGGGCTACTAGATATTTTAACAAGAAGGTCCGAGATAGAAAATTCAGATTGGGAGACCTGGTGCTAAGACATGTGTTTTTGGCCACGCGAGACCCATTCGCTGGGGTACTTGGACCTAATTGGGAGGGACCTTATTACATCGAGTCCATTATTCGACCTAGAGTGTATAAGCTAGCGAGATTAAACAGAGAATTGGTTCCGCGAGCTTGGAATGGTGAACATCTACGACCTTATTATCAGTAATGTAGGAATGGTGTTTTCATTTTAATAAGCATGTACTTGATTTTTTGCTTTTTATCAATGAAGTACTGAATTTCGTTCAAAAGTTGTATTATTTTATTGTTATACTTTTTTGCAAACCCTCAAAATTTAATAACCTAAGATCGCAATCATAGGATATTAATGGGGCATAAATGGTTTACAATCATACAATAGGCTCGAAAAAATATAACATAAATAAAAAGTAACTCCAAACGACAATGTCTGGATTATTAACCCGACATGAAAAACAATAAGTGTATAGATCATTAACCAAATACACGAACCATAAAAAACAATAAGTGTATGGATCATTAACCAAACACGCGAACTAAAAAAGTTTGGATTATTAACCCGACATGAAAAAGTTAATAAGTGTATGGATCATAAACTAAACACACGTGTATGGATCATAAACTAAACACACGAGTCGAACAAGTTTGGAACCAACTAGCGAAACCTAAACCGACGGTAAAAAAGTTGGAATTCTAGATAAACCAACTATAAACTAAGTCGACACTAGGGCTGGAGAATTTTGCAAACAAGTTTCGACCTCGCAACCTTAAGGTCATACTTGAGATGAGGAAAAGTAACTGGAAAAGAAAAATATAACTAGACTAATAAGGTTACATGCCAATTAAGTACTTTTCAAGCTTATGGTAAAAGTAAAGTCCAACCTTGACAATAACGAAGTTAAACATGAATATTTCGAATAAACTGTGCATGAATGCATTGAAATTCGAACTTAAATCCAATATATATTTGTACGAATAAACAAGTATAAAAGCAGGTTCTTAATAATGGCATGCTCGAAATATTTTGATTTAGAAATGTAGCGCATGGCATTAAGGCAAAAAGCTAAGAGTTAAACAAAGTGCATAATGATTTTTGAGCTAGAAAATTGGGAGCATAAAAATTACTATTGGTGTAAATTCAAAAGATAATTAAATAGCTCTAAATCGAGCTGTAAATTGTCATTGCCCCAAGGGAACAAAAAATATAATTACAAAAGAAAAAATTCTAAGAGACGCAGCCCTGTTCGGAGCAGTTCATTGTTGATTAGCTGAACCAGACTCGGCCTCCTCACCTTTCTCGTCCCCATTCATGCCATCTTGAGTGGTGGCTGTGACCTCCTCCTCGGCCAACCGAGCCTTCCATTTGGAGATTAACTCCTCTTCTTTGTCTTGGAGGAACGAGGTTTCGATGTCGGGGTACAGAGACCACATCATGTGCATGGCTCGGTCAGTAGCCTAATATTTCTTAGCCTTAAATTCCTCCAGCATGAACTTTTTTTTTCGAAGGTGGAATTCTTTTCTTCCTTCAGGCACTCGACCTCAGCCTTGGAAACATTTGTCTCAATCTTCAGGCGATCTATCTTGGCCCTGGCAGCGTCAAAATCCGCTGTCTTGGTGTTGAACTCCGCCTTCAGGTCGTTGACCTTAGCCTCAGAGGAGTCAAGTTTGGCCTGGAGAGGATTGAGGGCTTCCTCGGATTTTGTCTAGGCTCCCTTGGCCTCCTTCAGACTATCCACAACTCGAATACGAGCATGGTTTTCCTCCTAGACCAGGTTCTCCGTCGTTGCCATCTTAGAGGAAACACTAAACTTTGGCGAAGAACACCAAGAAGGGCCTGGAACAAAAAGTTTACGAGGGTTAGAAACTAAACAAATGATCAAGGAGATTAGAAGACAACAAAATCTAGACCTCACCGAGACTGAGAGATCCATTGTTTGGTTAGTGAGGCGTGTGGGATTGTCTCCTCTCAAGAACTGCCATATATCAACGTCGAGATTGCTGCATACCTGACTAGCTCGAGATAGTATGTCCGAGTACAGATCGGCTCCTAGGGCCCCCACCCCATTCTCCAGGGGGTACTCCCGCATGTGGGAGAAGGCCATGAACTTACGAACCATGGTCGGGGTGTCCGCAGCCTTGGGGGCCGAAGGAGGCATGATTTTTTTGCCTTTGTCTGTGACAGGGGTCTGGCCGGGAGGAGTTTTCTTCTCCAGGGGGTGGCATGGTCTCCGACAGCTTAGCAATGGCGGCTGTTAAGGTCGCAAGGGTGGTGCCAAAAACCACATTCATGGAGGCTGGAGCTTGGGCCTCAAGCTCGGTAGAAACAAGTTTCGAGGGAGAAGAGCCCTCTGCGATCTTCACCGATTTCAAGATGGCCTCTTTCTTCGAGGTCACACGACCTCATTTGGTTCCACGTGGTTTGGGGGGCTATCCCAGGAGGTTGTTAAGATCTGACTTCATATCACCTGAAGAATACAAAGTATATTGGTTAAGCCAAGAGAAAAAAAAAGGGGGTCAACACATTTTTATATGGAAAAATGACTAAGTCACAAGATCCTAACAAGAAGACTCAATAAAGCTTGAGCTTGGGGACCAGGAAATTCCCCTATCTTCTAGTGAGGCTATGGGAGTCCCATCCCTAAAAGTGGGGGAAATCCTCGAAAGGTATCTATAGTAGTTCGTGTTGTATTGTACTGCTACCCCATCCCAAACCTCATTTAGATTATACATGGTTTGGTATTTGCCTAGCCAGCTATCAAACCTACGAACCCTAAGGTCTTCCCATGACCATACTAAGAAATTATTCCTGGGATCCTCAAAGAGGATCATCACGTTAGGTTTGTGCTTAAGTAATGAAGGATACCACATGGATGATTCGAGCAAGACTTTACCTCCTGACGAGCTCGCTGAGGCCTCATCTTGTGCATCATTTCCCAAGCCTGAGGGTTCGAAGGGGTGAAGTCAGTGGGCCCGAGAGGTTTGACTCCCACTGTTGCATTTTGTAGGGAGCTTGGAAATGGGCACGGGTACGTCCTCCCATCTCGCATATATGCGATAGCTGGATTCATCAATGGTCTTGCCTTCTCCTCCAAGGTTGCACAACCGGAGCTTGTACTCGTGAAAGAGATAGGAAAGGGATCGTTGACCATAGGGAAGCTTGAGGATGGTTGTAACGCCCTGGTTACTCCAAGACCGTTACTGTGAGCTTTGAACTGTGCTTAACTCGCTAATCGAGTCATTTGGTTATAAACGTGCATCTAGGTTTTATTAATAGGCTAAGGTGAAAAACTCGATCAAAAGGAAAGGATATATTTTTAAAACATAAGACTGTACATGGGCCCATAAAAATGTTTACAAGTTATTTACAATCCAAAGCGGTCATTACAGTGTAAAATTACAACCCGCCGACCTAAGCGGCAAAAATAGGGTTAACCCCTAGTTCCTTTGAGAAACACCTTGTTTTCTGCGCTCTCAGCTGTGAGCGCCTTCTCCACCACCTGTGCATAAGTAGTAACTCCAGCCACAATGGTGATATGAACATCCCGGGCTAATCTAGGCTGTAGCCCCTGGAGAAAACTCTCCCTTCTGGTCCCATCAGTGGGCACCGGCTCCATGGTAAACTTTGCCAATATATCAAACTTTAGGGCATATTCAATCACTGTCAGACTCCCCTGAAGTAATATGATAAAATCTTCAGCTTTAGCAGCTCTGATGGCATCATTATAATACTTTTGATTGAACAGAGTCTGGAACTCTTCCCAACTTAGAGCATTGATGTTTCTAGTCTGAGATATAACCTCCCACCGAATTCGGGCATCCTCCCGAAACATGTAAGTGGCACAGGCCACCCTCTCATTACCAGACACCCTTATGAAGTCAAGGATGGTGGTAATCATGCTCATCCATTACTCAGCTTTAGCAGGATCTACACTGCCCTCAAATACTAGAGGTTGCTGTTTCCTGAATCTTTCATAAAGAGGTTCCCATTTATTTCCAGCCTCAGGCAGCTGCTCAACAGTTGGCACCGATACAGGTGGTGCCTCTGGTAAAACGTTCCCTGAGGAGGCAGATTTCTTCTTCCTGCCTCAAAATTTTGGACTGCAAGTCATTGAACAACTGCTGCCAGTTATCAGGAGCTGGCTGTGGAATCTAATTCTGGTCATTCTCTTGACCCTGACTGTTATTCTAGCCTTGATCTTCCTGGCCAGCTGATGAATTTGTCTGTCTTGGAATCATTTTTATAACTTATACTATGCTGAAACAATCAATGCGACCAGTTAAGCAGTGATAACTAATCCTCTTGCCGCCTCACGGTCTAAGATCAACAGATAATCACCCATATTCCACAATTATACAGATATACAAATGGATACATGATCATAGCATTTAGCATTTAGCATTTAACAAATATCAATTGATAATTCACAATGAACAATACTAATGAGTATGTTCTAGCAATATCAGTACTAATAAGCATGTTCTTGCTGATGATGCAGTAGTCAAGGCCCAGCCTTATCAAGGTATCTCATGTAGACAGGTAAAGCATTTATACTTTATTTAAGCAGTTAAATATATAACTACATAAATAGTTACCAAACCATTAGTCGAGCTTGTCTTTAGTGGTGAGTTTACATGCCTATCTAGTCTACAGGAACCCTAAATCTTGGCACGCTCTGATACCAAGTTGTAACACTCTGGTTACTCCAAGACCATTACTGTGAGCTTTGAACCGTTCTTAACTCGCAAATCGAGTCATTTGGTTATAAACGCGCATCTAGGTGTTATTAATAGGCTAAGGTGAATAACTCGATCAAAAGGAAATGATATATTTTATTTAAAACATAAAACTGTACACGGGCCCATAAAAATGTTTACAAGTTATTTACAATCCAAAACGGTCATTACAGTGTAAAATTACAACCCCCCGACCTAAGCGGCAAAAATAGGGTTAACCCCTTGTTCCTCTGAGAAACACCTTGGCCATGGTGGTCAAGCGGCCGCATATGTACACATCGCCACCTAAGCTCTCCACTCAAAGCTGGGTGAGCTTTTCTTTCCCTTTACCTGCACCACATAGCACCCGTGAGCCAAGGCTCAACAAGAAAGCTCATTACTGCATGTATATAATATCAAATGATGATCATGATAATCATACAAAGCTTATAGCCCTAAACAGATGAGCGAATATCACTTCAAGGTTCTGGTAACCATGCTGGGGCTTGTAGCCCTAATAAGATAATATCGAGATTCTGATAATCATGCTGGGGTGTATAACCCTAATCAGATGAGTGACTAATGAGTAAGTCACAAACTTAAATCAGATGAGTGACTGATGAGTAAGTCACTAACTTAAATCAGATGAGTGACTGATGAGTAAGTCACTAACTTTAACTAGATGAGTGAATATGGAGTCACAAACTTGAATCAGATAAGTGGCTGATGTGTGAGTCACGAACTTGGGCTCAGCACCCACAGTCGTGTGACGATGCAGTCACCTAGGCCTTCTGGCCCCGACTCTAAGTAACTAGCCATTAGACTAGACAAGCACTTTTGTTTTTCATCGAACTTAGGGTCGGTCAAGCATTTATGCTCATGATGAGTTATTCAATGCTTATGTTGATCAGATCTAATCATTTCGGCTTGTGTTGAACACATCAATGCCGTTATTGACTCTTAAGCCAATACCATACGGCTCGTGCTGATTTCTGACTCATGGGTCAGTGCCATACACAAGTAAGCAAGATTTGCTAAGCATTTGATATGCAATCAATGTCCACATATACATCACTCAACATGCCTCATGAATAACCATGCATGTCACATATGGGGCGCAGCTTTCTTACATTTGGTTCGAGTGAGAAATAATAAAAGAACGACTCTTGAGAATGATCGGTCCTTTGATCCCTTAGCGGTCACCTAGTCATAGCCAAATATAACTTCCATCAATGAAAATGAGCAATGAAAGGTTCATGACCTAAACCTCACTCCCTGTACCTCGAATCGTACCCAAACGGTGAGTAGATTCGATCTCGAGCCTTAGGAATTGAAACCCCGAGCCAAAAACCCTCAATAGTCTCAAAATAGGAATAAGAAAGACAAGGTAGCACTGTCCCCCTAGCTCCCCAGCGCTACAAGCAGGGTTGAATGGCCTTGGCTAGCGCTGTACGCCCTCCCTTGGGCGCTGTAGTGCTAGGACCAGGCTGATCAACCCTGGTTTTTTCCTCCTTTGATTCTTCCATTTCCAACCTTAAAAACATGCTCCCAAACCTCATTCAAACTCCCAATTGAACCCAAATATCCTCTCTACAAGTCCTAGGCATCATAACCCAAGCAACCCTTGCCAAAAACTCCCATCAATTCTCACTATCCAATCTAGAAATCAAGCTGAAAACCAAATGAAAACAGAGTAGAAAACCAGAGTTCTAATGGCTAGAAACTTACCTCAAGCTCAGTATGGAACCTTCTTCAATGGTGGAACACAACCCTAAGCCCTCAAGACTCACTTCCCTAGCTTGATTCCTCAAAGGGAGCTAAAAAATTCAAAGAGAAAAGATGGAGAAATGGTGCACGGGAGAAGAAGAAAACATACTCTGTTTTGGTTAAGTTTCTACAGCCATCTTAGTTCACATATATCCCTTAGGTAAAAAGACAATATTGCCCCTAGGTCATTTAAAGTCCTTTAAAGGCTTCCAAGGGTAAAACCGTCCTTTCCCGCCTATCTCGTTAATTATAATTAACTCCCTCCAATTCTCGTTATTCCCAATATTCTCAAATGCTAATAAATCATATCCCTTTACCCTTTAATTCCCGGTAATGTTCTAATCACCAAATTACCTCGAGACTCACCCCGAGCCCCGAAATCAACCCCGTTATGACCAAACCGCTAACTTGCATTAAAAGATCGTCTCATGCCGAATGGCTCGAAAAAATCCACATTATAACGTGGCCTCATCAATAGTTCACCAACATGCATGAAAATACACAATTATGCCCTCAACGGGCCAAATTACCAAAATGCCCCTATGATGAAATGTGGACCCACATGCATGCATTTATCATCATATAATAATATAATTCACATAATCATGCATATAATCATTTAATGGCATAGTAAATCAATTATGGCCCTCCCGGCCTACTAATCCGACCATTAAATCTCATTAGGAATTTTGGGACATTACAATGGTTTCCCTACACTCCCTCATGGCATCTGTAGATGAGGACGATGATAGTTGGCTATATAAAAGATTAAAGTCAGCAGGGTACACAAGTTAACAGGGAATTTATCTAACGAATATGAGGGACTTACGTATTCTCTTAAAGGAGTAGAGTCGAGAAGGAGCGAGGCCGTCTATCTAGAAGAAAACAGTTTTAATGTTCGGGGGGTGGTTTGGCATGTATTCTAATAGGCGCTTTTCTTTTGGGTAACTGGACTGATAATAGAACCCATCTCTGCCATGGGCTCGGGAAGGTTTGCTTTTGAGGCAAAAGAGATATAAGATCTCATGTGCTGTGGGCTCCTCCCACTTCATCTCCTTATATAACGACTTCAACACGGATAGAACCCAATACGAGTTCGTCTGAAATTGGAATGGAGTGATGCCAACATAGTCGAGAAAGCCTCGAAAATATTCCTTTAATGGCAGCAAGGCCCCAGCTCGTAAGTGTTCACGACTCCAGGCCACGAGCTTAACCTTCCTATCTGGGTTGCCATCCCCAGGTGCAGAGCAGCTCCTCTCGTCGAAGCAAGCAGGACGACATACCAAGTTTTTGGAGAGTCTCAACCCGTGGCAAAAGAGGAGCTCAAAAATTTGTCGAGTTGAGGTGATGGAGCTTTGGTAATGTTTGACCTCAAAGAAAGAACTCTCCAAGACCGAGATGGAAAATGTTTTGGGAACTTTAGGACCCTCCATTAGGTTGAATACGAGCTCACCAGAAGAAAAGGCTACGGTAGCCGTGAGTTTGGGGTCCAATGGGATAGGTCTAATCTCAGGATCTGGGTCAGGATAAGCTGCCACTCAAAGTATTTTTCTTTTTCTTTCTACAATCTCGTCGATTTGACGTCGAAAATGGTCTCTTGTATCTTCTTGCTCCCACCGTTCTTCGTGCTCACAGATCAGTCGATGGTTTTGGGTGAAAGGCGATTCAGGACGGGGAGTTTGTGGGTGGTAATGGATTGCAAACTTGGGCCCCCACCGATTCTCAGAGTACTGCGACATCTAACAAGGAAGAAAAAGGTGAGGGCCCATCATATAGAAAATCATAAGGAAATTTTAATTTTGATAACTCGAGCTCGAAATCTCGAGATAACAAGATTGCCTCAATCGAGACTGAAGGCTCAAAAGGGCGAGATTAACTCGGATGTCATTCCCAAACTATTGTAAAGTTTGTGCATCAAGGACGCACCCACGCGAGAGTGGGGAGGTTAATACCAGTTTAAAAGAATCCCGTGTTTTCAGGGAAAAAGTTGGCAGTTACCCGAAAAGGTGATATTTTCGAGATTCGTGCATTAAAACCCTAAACCAAAACCCTATTTCTTAAGCTACACGAAACCTCTAACCAAAAATCCCCCATTCCAGAAAAAAATCATTTTTACACATTTTTACCAGACAATGTTTAGCCTAAATCATGGTTCTAAGCATGCCAAGGCTATTTACATCAGAAAACTTGCCTAATGCAAGAATGAGGCTTTATAAATCTGGTAAAAACCAAAAAACATATCACAGACGAAAGAAACGTACAAACAAGAAAAAAGAAAAAATAAGTGAATGAGGATCAGAGCACTTGCACAAATCGGTTCGTGGGAACGAGAAGATCGTGGATTGGAGGATGGGAAACAGAAATGATTCCACGTAGCCGAAGGAATTAGAGTTGCTTTGTTTCTTTGGTTTAGAAAACATGCACAGAAAATCTTTGGTTTTTTCTTTTTCTCTGGTTCGTGTACTTTGATGAATAAGGATGAGAATGGAGGAGATGGAGGAAGGGTATATATATATCTCAGTCACCATTCCAAAAGTTGAATTGATCTGAGTCGTTGATTTGGATTAAAAGAAGATCCAAGGGGTTATGTTTGATTCCAGAGATATGGCGGCAAAAAGAATCGAAATGGACGTGCATAGAAAAAGAGGGTACTCAAGTACTCTAAATGTGCAATCCTTGAGTGACGCGTGCCCATACTCGAGTATGGTAGGTGACACGTTTTTTGAAAGGAGAAGTTCAAAAGTTTCCTTCTCATAGAATTCAAACTAACACTTTTGAGGGGGCAAAATGTTACACCCAAATTTTGAGAATAAAAATTATGGCCTCAAAATTTAGGCTTGGAAAGTGTAAGCTCGAAACTGTCGAGTAAGGGTTCAACACTTGTATAAATTAACATGTTTCCTGATTTGTTCCAATTGGCGACCAAGCACTAGTTAAGAAGGTTCGAGCTTAAGCATCAAGCTCGAAAAGATGGATGTTCTCCGAACTCTGAGTGCAATTCAACCTTAATTGCAAGCTCGAAGAGGTTGGTCTCTGATGGTTACACTCGATGAAGTCACTGACTAAGGATGAGGCTAACCAGAGACGAGCTCGTGATGATGGTTGATCTCGAAAGTGTGTAAATTGTATGTTCGAGGTCGGTAATCTAGTTTGAATGTGGTTGTTGTTAGAAACTTCCCATTCCTTGGGGATTTGTTGTAATCTGATAACAAATCCCGATTATCATGGGATATTACAATATTAATGTATTTAATTATATGTATTTTAAGTTTAAATTGTAACCTCTCGAAATAAAAGGGAAGATATTTTGTTAACCAGTCTATAAATAGAGTGGAGAATTTCATTTGTAACAGACGCAATTCGGTACTGAGAATACTCTGCAAAATTTCTTTGTAAAAGCTTTAAGAGAATTCCACCACTCGTTAATATTGATTCATGGACTAGGTAGATTTTAACTGTTCAACCACGTAAAATTCCAATTGTTCTCATTTATTTTCTTAACTCTGCGTTTAGTACTCTTCATATTTAAGTTGACAAAAAATGGCATCAACAATTATATATTATAAGTTTGAAAAATAAAATAAAGTTATTTAATCATGAAAGTATTTGTTTAATAATTCTTTTAGAAATTTTTTTTGGAGTGTTTATGAAAAATTCAAATCCACTTTAGTAGGAATAAATTTTTTAAATCCAATATGAAATTGGAAAATTTTCACATTCTCACCTTAAGATTTCCACATACGAAACATCTCCCCCAAAAGAAACACCGCAGTATCAAATGAAGCATTGTTAATAAGTTTAGTATTGCTGATTTCTTTCTAGTTTGAATAATGGGCCTCGTATTCCTGATGAAATAACAAATAAGTAATGAAGCAACTATTCATTATTAGTTGATATCAGCTTTGTAAAGTTTTAAATCATGTGATTTTAAAGGTTTATGAGCAAGAGTTGTCTTTTTTTCAAATGTAGTTTTACATGAATATTCTTGTAATATTTTGATTATAACATGTACAATGGTGCTATTTTTATCTAGTATGCAAGAGCGACCTCACCATTTATAATTATGCAATCTCGCCAGAGCTGAGCTTGCCAAACAATACTTTACTAGTCTGGTAGGATCAGCTTCCTAGAACAGATTTGCGAGTATGCATCAACAACTCGACATTTGGGTTATGACATGCGAGAACTACCTCACTCGTCTCAAAGGTATATACTCGTAACATTGAGACTTGTCTTATAAGAAAAGTGCAACATCGTCTTCATAGGGATTGCAAATTAAAACTAAATGCACAAATTAATTACCAAATAATTATAAAAGTAACCAAATTAATTTGTTTTGATTTTGTAAACTAACACTACTTGAGATCAATTAAAATTTCTTAAAAATAAGCTGCAATGCCAATATGAAAGTGAGATAAATCAATTGATTGAAATGAGCTTGAATTTATTAAATCCCTCTATGCCAAATGACCTGTACGTTTTACTGCAGCAAAATCTTAGCAAAATTACCAAAACTAACAAGAATTCAAAACAAGTTTGTAGAACTTTTCCAAATCCTACGATATTAATTATTTTAGGAATAAATACCATTTTAGACCTTGTGTTGTGCAAAAGTTACTGATCGCACCCTTTGTTTTGTTAAATAGCAATTCAGACCCTAGGTTTTGCAAAATAGAACAAAATAATACCATATACCCAATTTAAGTCAAACAATTTTTTAATATGAGAAAAATACCCTTGGGTTTCATCATTTAATAATTAAAAATATATTTTAAAATAAAAACTAAAAAAAATATAGTTTTAATTAAATTGAAGTTTTAAAAATATTAAAAAAAATTATATTTCTTTCTCCTCTCTCTCTCTCACTCTCTCTCCTTCCTCTCTTTTTTCATCCCGTTCTTCTCTACCTAGCCGACCCTAAGAAAGGAGATCAAAGCCAAGTACAGTTCCCAACCCCAACCAAGGAGATGAATCTTGCTATCGTCTCTCATCTCTCTCTCTCTCTCCTTCCTCTCTTCTTCATCCCAGTCGGCCTTAAGAAAGGAGATCGAAGCCAATGACAATTCCCAACCACAGCCAAGGCGACGAATCCTCATATTGTCTAAGCCAGGTGGTTAGACTCGGAGGAAAGACGTGGAACTGGAGCTTGGGGTGCAAGGGATGCACATGCGAACCTCCTCCTCTTTTTCATTGCAGGTGGTCAGATGTGGAGGAAAGGCGTGAATTTGGAGCTTGGGAATGCAAGGGATGCGCAGGCTGTTGGGGTTTTATGCCCTAATTAAAACCCAAAGTCTTTGTAATCTCATTTTATTATCAATAAAAGAATAGAAATCATGTTTTGATTTGGTTAATCACTTTGCTCACATGTTTTATTTTCATGATTATTTGTTTAATATAAACTTCTATTAAATCCCGAGCATATAGCTAATCTTATTTATAGTGACGTAATCACAGTGGAATATAAATATGATTATATGTTCAAAATAAGTTAGTTATAAGATTAGTCAGTGCACCTGATTTACACTAGGTTATCTCATATTAATTTGTTTTATATTAGATCTACATGAAAATAAATAAAGATCCTGTATAAGTTTTCCCAACACAAGCAAACAAATTGCAGTGTTTAAATAAATGAGAGTGAGCTTCGTTCGGATCTAATGGAGTTTGAAGCTTCAATAGTAGCTGCCACATTGCAAGGTTCTCTGAAGAAAATATAAATGAAAATAAGCAGCAACTTATGAAGAACACAAGAGCCAGATCTAAGGGATACGTATTTCATATATTTGTTGTGTAGCTACCTGATGTGGAATGTGTATTATGTTCATCATGGATGCAACATAGTATAAGTGTGATGGGTGGCTGTGAGGTCTCAAATCTGACGATTACAATTTTGTTTTCATTTCATTTTTTTAAATCTCATGAGTTTGAACTTCAGATCTGATATTCTTGATGAAGATGTTTTGCTGAACTTGATTAGTTATCCAATTCGATTATGTCTCATTGGAATGGTGGTTTGACTTTTTTTATTGAAATTTTTGTATTGTTGTTGAATCTGTGTTGAAAAATGAACTCAAGAACATGTTTTGGGTTGCTGGGTTTTGAATTATTTGGTTCGATTTTGAATAATTATTTTAATTTTTATTTATTGTGATGAATTTGGTTAATGTTATAAGTTAAGGATTAAATTAAAGTTTTAAGTTTGGTGTTTAAGTTTAAATTTTACTTTTTGTTTATTATAATTATTTTAAAATTTAAATTAATCAAAATATGATTTTTTTTCTTATTTTTTTTAAATTTTATATCATTTTCTTTATTAATTTTTAATTTATTAAATTAACTAACTTTAAAATTTGAGGTCATTTTAGTCATATTGAAAAATAGTTTGACCAAAATCGGGCTCAGGCATTTCGTTTCATTTTGTAAAACACAGGGTCTAAATTGTCATTTAACAAAACAGAAGGTCCAATCGGTAACTTTTGCACAACATGAGGGCCAAAATGGTATTTACCCTTATTTTACATAATTAAACATATTCCTAAGCCAATCAAGTTTAATAATCCAGATTTAAGCATCGATTCATAATTGTTACACAAGGCAAATAACATATTCCTATGATAGTCACAAACATAATCTAACAAGATTATCCTCTTGTGTCATTCAAATTTATTAATTATATTCAAACTTCCCAACACAAATATAACTCAATATCTTGTCAATAGTGGCCAAACAACAACAAGAATTCATCAATAAACATATTTGATTGAACAATGGGTAATTTGCTAAAATAAAGTGCTAGAAATTTAGAATTAAGACATAGAGTGTTGTGGGTTTTATGCCCTAATTAAAACCCAATTTCTTTGTAATCTCATTTTATTATCAATAAAAGAATAGAAATCATTTTTTGACTTGGTCGATAACTTTGCTCACATGTTTTATTTTCATGATTATTTGTTTAATATAAACTTCTATTAAATCCCAAGCATATATCTAATCATATTTATAGAGACGTAATCGCATTGGAATATTAATATGATTCTATGTTCAAAAATAAGTTAGTCCTAATATTAGTCAGTGCACAGGATTTGCACTGACTTGCCAATCTACGATATGATATACTTACACATTGTAGTGTTATGTTATTTCCAGAATATTGACAATAGATGAGATAAGTTAACTTACTGTTATTATCTATTCTAGTCATATCATATAGTTGACCATAGGTAAATTTAATCTCAATTATGAGTGGTTAATATTCTAACTGATTGCATTATTTGAGTTCTTTGACTTGTTTGTTACCAGCTTACCCTACGAACTAGCCCATACTTACATCTTGGGAACTCGGTAGTATAATTGAGTGAGAGTGTTAATTGTAGATATAAACATCTACAACTTTTGATGAAGAAGTGAAACGATGGTTTTATTTTAGTTTAGTTGAAGATGCTAAATGATAGAGATCTCATTTCAGTAATTGATATTAGTTTACTGAAATATCATTTACAAGGAACTAAGTGTTTTAAGGATAAAATACAATGAGGGGTAAAACACTATTTTAGTCTCATCTCATTGTAGACCGTCTATAGAGGATTGAGTGGAAATTATGGTTGAAACAATGGATAATTAGTAACGTATTTATATTGCTTATAGAGCGTTCTATGAATTCAAGAGTGCAATTCCGAGTCTTTAGTGGAGTCATGAGGAATTCATAAGTTAGTAAATTTATTTGTTAGATTTATAATAACTTATTGGAGCTTGATTTCATAGGCTCACAGTCCCCATGGTACCTTGGATAAAATCATCTAGATAGTCTCAATTAATTAATTTAATTATCAAAGTTGACCAGGTCAATTTTGGATAGTTTCACAAAATTTTGTAATTTAGAGAAGAAAAGAGAAATTATGGTAGATTTATTAATTAAGATAAATTGGTGTCTAAATTAATAAATAAGTTTAAATCAATGTTCAAATTATAAATAATTAATTTTATAAATGATTTAGATAATTATTTAACTAATTAATCAATAGAAAGTAATACGGGCCTTAATTTTAGGTCCAACGAGCTTATAATTAAAAGAAAATTTTTACTGGCCTATGGCCCATGAGAATTTCGACCTAGGGCTGATAATTGCCTATTATTTTATTAATTTTTTTAATTAAATAAGTAACTTAATTGAGCCTATAAAAGGAATGTTAAGTGAGAGTTGAAAGTAGATGATCAATAAATCTAGTTTTGATGCTTTAAGGTTTTAAAATCTCTCTACAACGTAAGTCATTTTCTAAGCCTCAATATTCTCTTCTCTTCTTCTTATTGTATCTATCTCATGTGTTGAGAATTGCCCACTTTACTCTCGGTGATTCTAAGGATACTTTGGAAGGTTGTGAAAAAAATTGAAGAACGGTTTAGTTTCTTGGTGATACCCTGCGACAAAAAGGATACAAGGGTTAGAGAAACTGAAGTAATGACTCAACCATTCTGCTGCACAATAATGTAAGTGTTCTTATCATTATCTTTGTATGAATTCTATTTTAGAAACATGTTCTAGGTTTTCTTATATTAGTATGTTTAATATACGATTTACATGAAAATAAACAAGATCTTGAATAAGTTTTCCCAACAACTAGGCTTAGAGCCTTTGGTAATCTTTATTTTCTTGTATGAACATGTTAAAAATTGAATTATTTGATATGTTGAGTAATTGGATGGATTTCAGGATTTTATGAAGCATATTGAATTTTATGTGATTATTAGCAATTTTAGGTTATTTTTTTGTGTTTTCTATGCCATCAATTTTTATGAATGCTTTATTTTGTGTAAAACATGATACAAATTAATTAGAAACCAATTTTGGTTTAAAAAAAATAGAATTTTTTTTTGCCTGGCTGCACTCCGCACACAGCCCTTGCACCCCGCGAGCACCACTCGGCCGTCACCAGCACACAGCCCCTGCATATTGCGCGCGTCACTCGACAACCCAGCAATGCGTGCACGCACACGCTCAGCCTCTGCACCCCTGAATCGTCTCGGTGAACAGTCATCAAATATATACTTTAATTTTTTGTTATAAAAATTAAAGAAATAAAAATTGTGAAATTGAATTTTATATGTCAAACCCAAAATATCATAATTATTTTATCATTTAAAAATGTTTTTTGAAATAAGATATATTTTTTGTTTGATATTTAAAAAATTAGATATTTTCTACAAAGATTCAAATTCAAATTTAAAAATAGGCGAACAATTTAATTTTAAATCTTTTTATATATTAAAATATTAGAATTGAGATATCAAATATTAAAGAAATTTTCTTTTAAATACTTGCTATTTTTATTATATCTTTTATTTGAAAATATTAATATTTGTTTATTCTATAGTTTTTAATATTTAAATTATTTGAAATTTAAAATTTGTTAGCTAAATATTTTTATGGATATTTGAATTTGTTTTATTGTTTTAAGATATTTTAGGGTTGATATAACTATTAATATATATATATATTTTATAAATGGTTAAAGTATTTGCTTATAGTTGTAACAATACAATATATTTTTTGAAAAACAGTTAAGATATTGATTTTAAAATTTAAAATTGGTTAAATTTTGAAAAATATCATTTTTTTTTTCGAACATTTAATAAAATATTTTTTTTATAAATGGGATTTAAATTGTTATCCAAAAAACAGGCACGGATGACATGGCAAGTGATTTCTAAACACGTGGCTGACACCTGGCAGAGTTCTGTTAGAATATCGACCAGTAAGATATTGCAAGCATAACGGTTGAGTTTTTCTTACGACCAGCATGGTCGTACACTCCGCATATTTCAAGATGATTTTGTAAAGATCATGGTCAATCCCGAGATTGTCTCCTATGATTCCTGATTATTCGATTAATTAGGAGAGAATATATGTAACAAATTCATGTAATCCTCCTTGAGCCTATAAATAGAGAAAGATAGTTCAAGGAAGGGACTTTTTGGCATTTTGATTACTTGAGATATAGATTTACGAGAGAATTGCAGCTATTACATTACAATATATTGTCTATTCTTCAAAGGTCTATGAAACTCGGAGAACCCTAGTTCTTTGATCACTCCTTTGAGGTCCCATATCAATAAAATTTAGTCTTTACATCACGACCCGTGGGTCATGTAGTTAAAGAAAATTAAAAGAATAAAAACTTCAAGGAGCATTAGGAGCAGGAGGATCTTGTTCAGCACTCTGGTCGACTATGTCCCCGGTGGCTTCTCCTCCCTCCGCTCCGGCAGCTGGCTGAATGCTCGGGGAAGCAGGAACTCTAGCTCTCTCTTCGGCGGCCAACCAAGCAGTACAGCGGGCTAACTCGGCATTCCTGGCGTCATCTGGGAGGTAGCTGAAGTCGACACCTTGGTTGTGTTTCCAAAAATCATAGAAACACTGAAGTGTCATGTTCTTGTACCTCTCCAGGTCCTTGGCATTAGTGAGCTTGAGCTGTTCCGCTTGGCTTTTGAGAACAGCAATGGTCGCGTCCTTAGCAAGGTGATCCTCCCTAAGTTTCTTGACTTCACGCCATTGGATTCGGTTGGACTCCAGGTAGTCATCCCCTTGCTTCCTCAGAGTTTCCTGAGAAGTTTGCTTCTCAGCCAGTTCTGCCACCAGAGAATCCTTCTGCTGGGTGACCACCTCCAACTCCCCAGCATGCCTAGCCTCTGCAGCCCGAAGCTCCTCGATGACCTTCGCCCGAGACTGCTCGATGCTAGCGCTAGCACGAGCACGAGCAGCGGTCATTGTCAGCATGGCCTACAGTCAAAGGATAAAAGTTAGGCTATATTACAAGAAGGAAAGATAAAGGCCAAGAGAAAGAATACTTACACTGGCCACTTCATTAAGAGCCCTATTAAGGATCTGATCGACCCCCATGCTCTCAACTTCAGCCATTGCTTCCCTGCAACGGTCATGCTTCAGGATGTGAGCAAGGTGATCTTTAGCTGATCGCAGGGAAAGGCTTGAGAGTCGGGACCCAGGAAGTTTGGTTTATTGGGCCTGTTCTTTTTGAGCCGCAGGCGGAGGGTTGGTGGTGGCAGGTGCTGTCTCCTTCTCAGCAGAGGCATGTGTTTGAGCAGAAGGTTGGCCAAAGGGCCCATCCTTAGGAGGATCAGCTGCCCGACCCTTCTTGGCTGAGGGTGCTTGGCTTGATTCGCCATCATGTCTCCTGGCCGATTTCTTCCGGCGGACTAGGGGAACTTCCTCCTCCTCTTGAGTCTGGTACAGATCGAAAACATTGGGGGAAGCCATCTCTACAGAAAAAGATAAGCATGCAGATAGTAAGACAAAATAGATAAAAAAATCATGGCAAATCAGAAAAGAGGTCACAAAGTTTAATACCCGAGCTACAACTACTTGTCGCTACACTACTGACTCTATTAGTCATATACTCACTCTCTGGCATGAAGAAGTCTGGCCCTAGATTTGGAGTATACGTAAAATTGCCGTCCCCGTCAAACAAGTGACAGGGAATTGGCAAGTTATTTAAAAGCAGAATAACAGTACCGTTTTCGTCTGAAGACTCATCCAAGTCTATGAAGGACTCTGTTGCCTTTTGTTTCCCCTTCCCTTGGGGCGCAGAAGGCCTCTCTGCTGAAGGGCCTCCAGTGGGTTCCTTGATCGTAACCCCCATTGGCCTCCTTCGGGGAAGAGATGCTGGGGGTTGCTGCTCAGGATGCCCCTCGGCAGTGGCATCTGCCACCACGGGTTCCCTCATTTCCTGACGAGGAGCTAGGAGGCCAGATAGCCTCAGGTTTCCATCAGTGACCAGGGACTTAACGCTTTTTTCAGCGTCTTCCATCCTGGCCAGTGCGTTGGACCTCAACACCATGTCTTGTGTTGGGTTCGGGCGTAATCATGGTCCTGAAAGGCACAAGATACTTTAGAGAAGTGCAGAAGAACTTGCTAAGGAAAAGTAGCGACCAATGAAAAGGGACATTTTCCTCCTCGAGCGAAGGCCAAGTTGTTCGTAGTCATGTCTGGAGTGAAGAAATACTCCTGGTTGTATTTCCCCACGTTGGATATATGGGTAGTGTCACTCAGGAACGTGCGGTTTGTTTCCTGGTGACAAAGATGAAAAAAGCCCGTCCCGTATTGTTGAGGGTTGGACTTAAGGTCAAAAAGGAAGTTGACCTCGTGAGGGGTGGGTTCTGGCCATTTTTTGAGTTTATAAAGGATATAGAGTGCAGCCAGCATTCTATATCCATTTGGGGTAATTTGAAAGGGGACAACACCGAAGTAGTTGGCCACCCTCTGATAAAATGGATGTAGAGGAAGGGTAGCCCCCGCCTCTATGTGGTACCTTGACCAAGTGCTGTAGACGCCCCTAGGCAAATTAGCCCTCTGGTCAGCAGCAGGGATTTTGAGATTGACCCCGGTAAGAGGATACTTCCTAAGGTAATTGGAAAGTATCCGGGGAGTCACCTGGCTGGTGGGAGAAAGATACCACTCGACATCATGAAGGTTTTGATGCTAAGGGCGAGCTCTAACTTGAATGTGAGGGTCTGGGGTAATGTTTTCTCGACCACTGGTCGAGGGAATCCTAGCCTGCAAATCAGGCTGGGCAGAAGGATTTGGATTGTTTTCAAGGTTCAGTTTCTTTTTGCCTGGAGATTTAGAGCAGGCCATTTGAGGTGGTGATGGTTGAGGTATAGAAGAAGAAACTCTGGAAAATGGAATCTCGTGAACGCGATGGGCCAGCTGTTCTTCGCCTTCAAGCAGTTGTGCAAGAAGATCGTCGTTGATTGGCCGTTCACCTCCCCACAAATCTGGCATTAAAATCTGCAAACAGAAGAATGGGGAGGTGAGGATGAAGAATTTAGAAAGATTTTTAGAATAAAGCTGGTCGTGTATAAAAGTCAAACTTTTATACAACAGCATTCTAACAAAAACTATTTTTTTTTTCACACGAACAGTTTGAAAAACAGATAAAAAAGTGAAAGCAAAAAGTTTTTTTTTTTTAAAAAGCTTTTTCAACTCCTTTTAGGGAGGGAAAAACTTAGTTTTTCAACTGGCATAAAAATTGAATTTTTACTTCAGTTTTACGTCCTAAAGTTGTGATCTCAACTATCAAACTAACTCGTAACTCCTTAACGGCAAAGAAATATCATCCTATACAGCATCACCCATTAAACCCCCTACTGTCATGCATCTCAACCTAGGAACATAAGAACTTAACAGTCAATCCACAGAGGCATGCACGGCAAAAATAAAGAGCATAGAAGTTCTGAGACTTACTAGAGAAAAGATCGTGGAGGTTTAAAAGAGTTTCGAGCATTGACGAACTGACGGGCTGGATCTTGAAACACTGGAAGATGGTCTCCAGAAGAGAATGGAGGTTCTGATTTTAGGGTTTCTTGAAGGAGGAATAACTTGCGTAAAAAGGAAAGGAAGACTCTGGGAAGGCTATATATATTTTGTCTATGGCATGAAAGAGGAAGTAATCATCAGTTTCCTCTTTTTCAAAGCATGGAGAAGGCTGATAGCCATCAAAAGGTTACTTGAGAACCGAAAAGCCGTGATTAGACAAGGGTAGGTTACTTTTCCCAAGGTTGCATGAACTACTCTAACAAATCTGGTGGGGTAATCGAAGGGTTGTTTCCTTAAATTTTATTTATTGTTGGTCGTAATAAATAAACTTGGGGGGCAAATGTTATCCAAAAAACAGGCACGGATGACGTGGCAGGTGATTTCTGAACATGTGGCTGACACCTGGCAGAGTTCTGTAGAATATCGACCAGTAAGTTATTGCAAGCATAACGGTTGAGTTTTTCTTACGACCAGCATGGTCGTACACTCCGCATATTTCAAGATGATTTTGTAAAGATCATGGTCAATCCCGAGATTGTCTCCTATGATTCCTGATTATCCGATTAATTAGGAGAGAATATCTGTAACAAATTCATGTAATCCTCCTTGAGCCTATAAATAGAGAAAGATAGTTCAAGGAAGGGACTTTTTGGCTTTTTGATTACTTGAGATATAGATTTACGAGAGAATTAGAGCTATTACATTACGATATATCATTTATTTTTCAGAGGACTGTGAAACTCGGAGAACCCTAGTTCTTTGATCACTCCTTTGAGGTCCCATATCAATAATAGCTCAAGTGGATGTAGGTTATTACCAGTTTCTGGGGCCGAACCACTATAAATTCTTGTGTGCTTTACTGTTTTTGTCATTATATTCATTCCAACATATCTGTCCACATCAAGCATTTTGACTCCGTGTCAGTTGACCAAAATCAGGGTCAACATAAATTAACTTTTGTTAATTGTTGATAAATCGTATTTAAATTAAATTAATATTTTTCAAATTAACCTAAACTAAGTTGATTGTTGATAAATGAAATTTTAATTAACTTTTGCTAATTGTTGATAAATTTTATTTAAATTGACTTATTTTTGTAAAAATTTAATTAATTCAAATTTTGGATAAATTTTAGAAAATTAATTGTGGTATTTTTGCAAATGAAATAAATTGTGGTATTTTGACATAAATTTATAGACTTGCTCATGATTAGACCCATCCAATTATAACATGTCTGTTTGCACTATATATGGTATTTTTACAATTGGGCTTAGATGCATATAGTGGTCCATATGTTTGCTTAATATATGATTTCTGCCAAATAAAATATTCATAAAATGATAGGTTTTATTTGAGCCAATTGGAAAATATATAGTTTAAATTCCTCTCTTGTGGGTAATTCCACTTGTGAAGGCACATTTGCTTTGCATGACTATAGTGTGCCTAATCAATTAATAACAAGTAATAAAATGAATGTTTAAATTCTTGTCCTTTGGACCTTGTGTGGAAGTTAGGGGCCTTAATAGTGGGAACGACATACTGGACCCAACCCTCCTCCATGCAAGCCCAATTGTTAAGGCCCATTTTCTTAAGCTGGATTTAATTGTATAGGTTCATTATATTAGTTAAACCTAAATATTGATTAGCAACAAATTAATTCTAAATTAATTGAATTTGTTTCAATGTGACACTTTAGAATTAATATGAAATTATAGGTCTTTGGTTTTAAAAATTTTAATCTGTTAAATTTTTTTTTGGGAAAACCATAGTCATTAATTTTCTAAAAATAAATAATAAAAATACTAATTTTAATTTTATAATGAGCTTATTTTAAGGATTTTATTCGATCTCCACCGTTGGTTTAACATAGTCAATAGCTTAATGGGGCCTCGAGGCGCTTTGATTCGCCCCCCTGTGGAAGGTGTTCATTAGTTATTTTGACAAGGTTAGATTTCGAAAGATAGATAATTATAGGTCAAATTCTACTAGACTCACCCCTACGGTGACTACTAGGACTAAATCTATGATTATTGAAACCGTGAGTCTAGCTCAAAAAATAAGAAATTTTGTTTTCCTATTTTGATCGAATAGTAGGTTGTTAATAATGGTGTCCATTATTAAATAAGTTTACAACTTTATTTAACTAGTGATATTTTTTACTCTCGCCAACCGGGACAAGGATATCATAAATTAGTTAAGAACCTAAAGAAATAGAGATATGATTGTTTTTGGTATTTTTTTTCTTTCTAATCTCTTACATATTTTTGGTATATGTTGTGTTATTTCTTAAAATTTATGTGAATAGAAGTTTTATTGAGAAAATGTGATTGATTTATATTTTATTGATAATTTGTAGTATCATTATGATTTTGTCACTCCCATCCTTTCTCAACTTTCTATGGAGAAACCCACTGGAGAAAACTTTCTTAAATGGAAGCAAAACATCAACATTGTGTTGATTGGTGACAACTTCAAGTTCTTCATGATTGAGGAATCCCCGGAAGTTCCAGCTGAAGGAGCTACCAAGTCTGTGAGGGATAAGTATGAGCGTTGTCAGGCGACTAACAACAAGGCGCGGTACTACATGTTGACTAGTATGGTTGACACTCTCAAGACAAAGATGGAGAATATCGAGATGGCCTACGGAATCATGGATCAGCTCCAAGACATGTTTAGTGCCAAGTCAGCACATACTCATTTCGAGGCCACCAAGAAATATGCCAATGCTCGGATGGCACCATCTCAACATGTTCGTGATCATTTGGTCAAAATGACAAATTACTTTCAGGAAGTTGAACTGCATGGAGCAATAATAGATGAGGAAACTTAAGTCAGCTTAATCCTCAACAGTATCTCTTAAGCTTTCCCATCGTTCACCACCAACTATATGTTGAATAAACTCAACTATGGTCCCACACAGCTCATGAACGAGCTTCAGACTTTCGAGTCTATCATGGGTGGACCATGTAAGGGAGGAGAAAAGAAGACAACTACTACTACTGATCCAGCTAAGGCTGAAGCTAACGCAGCATCATCTTCAAAAGCTTGAAGCAAGAGGAAAGGTGGACAAAAAGACAACCCTAAGCCTGCAAAGACGAGTGCATAACCAAATGCATAGACACCTAAGGGGAAGAAAAAGAACAAGAAAGGTAAAGGTAAATTCTTTCACTACAAAGAGAAAGGGAATTGGAAACAAGATTGCCCCAAGTTTCTAGCAGTGAAAAACAAAGGTAATGATTATAGTTCATTTATCTTGGAAACAAGTGTTTTAGAGAATGATAAATGTTTTTGGATTATTGATTCTGAATCTACTAACCATGTTTGTAATTCTTTACAGCTTCTTGAATCATGGGAGGAAGTGGACGAAGGCGGCTTAAAGCTAAGAGTTGGGAATGGAGCGTGTTACACCCAGATTTCGAGCTATGTTAAATATGACCTCGAAATTTGGATTCGCAAACAAGTGGACTCATAAGGTTGGAAATATGCTCCAGGATTAAATATCGAGCCTACAGGACATAGACGACCTCGAATATGGTAACCTCTGAGTGTTCATGATCTCAAAAAGGTAGCTCCGGAGACGCATCCATCTTCAGGGACGACCCCGGATCAGAGGTCCCGAGCTCGACGCACATACGATCTCGAAAGATGACGGGAAACCTGGGAAGCTAAAGCCTTGGAGATACCTGATAACCACCTTGAATATATATAAGTGATGTCTATACGAAATGTAATCCTCATTTATTATTGTAAATCCCCTAGAATTGTGGGATTTTATTTGGTCAGTTATACGTCCCGTGGTCTTTAGGGGACGTTTCCTTTTATATCTGATTATAGGCATTTAAAGCCATTTATTTGATTTACACAAAAAGAGTAACTACCCAAAATATGTGGGATAGTATTCTTCGGTCTTCTCTATAAATAGAGAGGCCATGCACCATTGTAAAGGACCGAAATTTTGAACCTTGAGAGAAAACTCTGAAGAATTCATGCTGAAGAATCTTTCAGAGATAATCTTGAGTTTAATAACAGAGACTCGTGGACTAGGCAGATTTAATTGCTGAACCACGTAAAAATCGTGTGTTTGTATTGTTTTATTTCAATTGGCCATTATCAGTTATTGTTTATGTGCTCTTCTTTCATTGTTTGACGAAAAACGGCGTCAACAGTTTGGTGCTTTCATTGAGAGCCTTAAGCATTCATCCCTGAGAAAATCATGGCCACAAACAATCAGAACACCCCTGAGGAAAATTACCCAAGACGTCCTGGAAAACAACCAATGGAGAACCCGGATGTTGAAGAGAGAAGTGGGTCCTCTGATTCCCGGGGACCACCTCCTCCACCAAGAGATGAGGATATGTACTACAATCCTGAGCGGTACGTTCCTATTGTGGAGCTTGAAAACCGACAACTGAAGTAGCTGTTGGCAGAAGCCAACAAACGGAATGAGGAGTTGACAAGGATAGCCACAGAGGCGCATGTGGCTCAGCCCCCGCCTCCGCGCGAAAACCAAGTCCCTCCTCCAAGGGACGTACATGTTCCTCCCTGGAGGCCCCGTGGGCATCCGTGAAAGGATGCTGCCACAAGGAGCCCGACTCAACCTCCGGCACCAGCAGAGCCATCCACTCCACCTAGGCCCCAGAGAAGTACTCGAGCTCGGGCCTCGGCTAACCCGCCTGTAGAAGTTCCTGCAGGAGCTGAAAATAACCGAACCCCTGCAGAGGCTCGGACTCAGGTACCTGGGAGCGCACCGAATGCGACTGACCCATCTCGGGCAAATTCTGAACCCTCCAGGCCGCGACAAGGGTGGCAGCCACCGTCACCTATACGGTTCCCTCCGTCACCCATAAGATATCCTTCGCCCCCACACAGAAACGCTCAACCTGTTCGAGATCAGGATCAAGGGCGTGCGGGGGAAAGACAAGGAAACAGAGAGACTTTCTAGGAGCGGAGAGGCGCTCCATCTGAGAGAAGTCAGACGTCTCGGACATAAAGAAAATAGTTTCGAACTCTTAACCTTGGAGCAAAAACCGAGGATGAGAAAAAGTGACTAAGCAAAAAAGATATAACCAAATCATCCACATTACATACCATATAAGTACTTTTGGGTTCATGGTTGAAGTAATATCCGACTTTGAAGAATAACGAGGTCGGAAGCGGAAAATTTGAACAAACTGTGCATGAATGCATTGAGCTTCGAACCTAAATCCACAATATGTTTGTATGACTAAATAAACATAACTGATTCATCAATATAAAATGTGCCAAATATTTCGAGCCAAGAAATGTAAAGCATATATAAGTAATATTTAAAGAAATTGTATCAGCCCCGAGGGCATAAATTAAAATAATTACAGAAATAAGGGGACGCAGCCCCAATAAATGGTTCCCCCGAGATCAGAGTCAAGGAAGAGGAGTCTCCTTGGCCTTCTCAGCAACTGCAGCACTGGATTTCTCAAGACGAATAGCATGGCTATCCTCCTGGGCTCCCTCCGAAACGGCGTCCCGAGCAGCCTTTTCCTTCTCGAGCTGATCAGCCTTCTCCTTCTCGAGCTGCTCAGCCTCTTCCTTCTTGAGCCGAGCATTCCACCTTTCAAGAAGCGGCGCCTCGTGAGGACCTAAGAAGCTAGTGTCCAGATCTTCATTGTAGGCCCACATTCGGTACATAGCAGAGTCAACCGCTTGATCCTTCTTCTCTTTGTATTCAGCAAGGAGGCGAGCTTTTTCATCCTCCAAGATGTCGAAGGTGGCAGCCTTTTCCTCTTCAAGCTTCTTGTTGGTCTCCTAAAGCTGGGTGATCTCCTTCTTATGCTCCTCGAGCTCAGCTTTCAGCTTCCTGAGCTCGGTGGCCATGTCCTCACGTTCCTTGGCTCCTGCCTCAAGCTTCGCATTCGCTACCTTCAGATCATCGCATGCTTTGAGTTGGAGATCCTTCGCCTCCTGAGCACGAGACTTGCTCGAGTGGATCTCATTGTTCAGCTTATAGTTGAGCTGGGCAGTGAAGGCAAGAGCCTGAAAAAGGAAGAAACCACCATTAGCTCCAGGTCAGTGTGATTATAAGTAGAAAAAGAAGGACTTAGAAGGATACTCACCGTGGCAATATGCTCGATACTCTTCTCGTAGAGAACAGTACAGTCTCGGGTGTCATTTAAGCACTGCCATTGGGGAGCTTCGAGACTGCCATAGCTCTGGCCGATCCGGGACATAACATCCGAGACCAGCGTAGATCCATGGGACCTAGCGGCATTATCGACCACATATGCATCCATGTGGGTGGAAATTGATAGCTTCTGAGCTCGAGAAGTAGAAGGCCTTCTAGAAGGCGGACCTAAAGATGACTGACCTACCACATGAGGTTGGGACTCAGCCATAATGGAGGGACCAACCAGCGAAGTCAGCGCCACAGCAGAGGCGACGACTTGCGAGGACGGCGCCGTTGTGGAAGCGCCGGCCTGGGAAGTCGCCGCAGCGACGGAGCTCGAAACCGGCGGAGCAAGGGGAGGTGTTTTCTTGGACCTCTTGGGGCCCTTGCCCGGCTGGTCAGTATTAAACGACCCCGCTCTGGGACGCTTGCTCCTTTTGGCGCCAGCACCATCGATGATGTTGTCGAGGTCGGAGTCCATCTTGCCTGCACAAGTCACAACACAGAGTGAGCCAGTAAAAGAGAAGCATACAAGTTGTTTCAGTATCACAGATTTATAAAGTGATGATAGAAGAAACCTAACTGGAACTCTCCCCTGAGCTCGAGCTTGGGGACCATGAAATTCCCCCGTCTTCAGAGGAGGCGGGGGGAGTGCCTTCCCTATATGTGGGCGATAACCTCGAAAGGTCCCTATAATCGTTGGTCCCATACTGAACAGCTATCCCATTCCACACCTCGTCCGTGGTATACATGGTGTCGTATTTCCCGAGCCCACTATCAAACCTATGGACATAGTCATCTACCCAACTCCATATGTAGAAGTTGTATCTATCCTGTGGGCACGAGACTAACCTATTGGGCCTGTGTTTTAGTATGGTGGGGGACCACATTCTCGAAGTAGGGAGGACTTTACCTTCATCCGAATCCGAGCTCGAGGCTTCATCATTAGCCTCATTCCCAGATGGCGGACTCCTCTGGCGAACTGGAAGTGGTGGCCTCGTTCCTCTCCTCGGAGGGAGGGCGCATGTGGGCAGGGGCACCTGCTCCCAGTGTTCATATTTTATATTGGACCAGTCAAAGGTGGACTGGCCCTCCTCCAAAAGTCCGCACTTTCGGAGCTTATCCTCGTGCAAAAGGTATAGGAGAGACCTCCTGCCACGGGGCAGTTGGAGCAGGGTCTCTCTATGCTCCTTCATTGTATCGTCAGGAGTGGGACGCTGAAAATTGGCTGAAAGATAACATATTTCTACTAAGTACGGATCTAAGAGCTAAAACCTTGAGCACAGAAATAAAGATAACAAGAATACTTACGAATCCGCCTGAACGAGTAGTGTCGAGACGGGGACAGACCGTCTGTCCAGAAGAAGGCCCTCTTGAAATTAGGCGGATGATTGGGAAGATATTCAAAGACCTTCTTCTCCTTGGGATAGCTCGAGAGGTAATAAAAGCCATCGCCTCCCCCGAGCTCGGGAGGGGTTACTTTTCAGGCAAAAGAGATACAAGATCTCTTGAGGCGAAGGTCCTTTCCACCCCATCTTGTGGTATAAGGACCTCAGGGCAGACAGTACCCTGTAAGAGTTGGTGTTGAGTTAGAACGGGGCCAACCCAATGAAATCCGTGAAGTCCTTGAAAAAAGACTTCAAGGGTAACAGAGCTCCTGCCCTCATGTGTTCCTGGCTCCAGGCCGCGTATTTCACACTGGCGTTGCGGCCCCCAGGGGCGAAGCAGCTTCGTTCATGGTCGACCGGAGGTCGACACTTCAACGAACCTGACAGGTTAAGGCCATGGAAATCCAGGATGTCAGTTATCTAACTAGTTGTGGTAACCGAGCTCCAGTAGTGCTCGGCCTCAAACATTTCTTTCCTCGGCTGCGAGGAAGAAGGTTCCCCCATTAGTGAAAATTTGAGCTCTCCTGGATGGTACGCGACGGTAACCTTTAATGCAGGATCGAGAGGAATCGGCCTAGGTCCTGAATAGGATTCCAGATAGAGGGCCTCCCTAAGAACTCTCCTCTTCCCCTCTATGACCTCGTCTATCTGGCGGCGGTAGTGAGCTCGAATGTCCTCTTGCTCGCGCACAAGCTCGTATTCTCTTATCCGACGTTGATTCCGGGCGAACAGCGATTCTGGGCTCGGAGATTTTGGCTCGTAAGGGATTGCCAGCAACGACCCCCACCGTCTTTCCAGATTCTGTGAAATCTAGCGAGAAAGAAAAAATGGTGAGGGCCATGCATGCAAGAGTTGCGAGCTCGAAGTTACGAGCTCGGGGGTTTAGGAGCAAAACAAGCTAAATATTAAGACCCTTATTGAAGAGTCAAGGCGTGCGTTCCACGAAAAAGAAAGGAGCGTGGATAATTTTTTGAAAATCCCGAAGATCAAGGGAAAAAAGAGTGGCGGTTAATCAGAAAAGGCATTCTTGGGTTTCGTGCATTTATCAAAGGCAAGGTTTTTTACCTGAAAACTTAGTGTACAAGAAAAGTCGCTTAAAAATTTCAAAACCCAGAAAATTGGAGCCTCACTCAAACATGAAAACTGGGTATAAGCCAGTGATGTAAATCTAGTATGGAAGTATAAAAAGCATAAGAGCCTATCGGATCAAAACCTCCTATCATATTATGCTAAGGATGTAAACTAGTATATACACATACACAGCAAGAACAGCATGAATAAAAACTGACAAAATGGAAAACAAAGATTGCATACTTACACAATAATGGCGATTGCAGAGAGAATGTCGATTGAAGAAAAGGTTGCAAATAAGAACTCACAGACTCGAACAGACCAGGGTTTCTTTGTTTCTTTGGCCGAGAAAACATGCATAGAATTGAAACTTTATAAAGAGGTCTCTGGTTTCGTTTTTCTTCTTTCTTGCTTTTGGTGAACGAAGGTAAAAATGAAGATGAAGAGTGGGGTCTCGTATATATAGATGGAAAAAGGGGGATTAATCCGGGGCGTTGAATGAAATCCTTGCTAGATCGGATGGATGGGAATCAATGACAAGATGGCGCCGAAAAGATGGCAGACGGATGATCGTGGGCATGTTTCCAAGGTACTCAAGTACCAAAAATGAGCAATACCCAGCAGACGCGTGTCCATTTTCAAAAGTGTGACGGTACAGTTCTCAAAGAAAGTAGTTCAAAAGTTTCCTTCTCTTAGGATTCGAACAAATACTTTTGAGGGGGCAAGATGTTACACCCAGATTTCGAGCTATGTTAAATATGACCTCGAAATTTGGATTCGCAAACAAGTGGACTCATAAGGTTGGAAATATGCTCCAGGATTAAATATCGAGCCTGCAGGACATAGACGACCTCGAATATGGTAACCTCTGAGTGTTCATGATCTCAAAAAGGTAGCTCTGGAGACACATCCATCTTCAGGGACGACCCCGGATCAGAGGTCCCGAGCTCGACGCACATACGATCTCGAAAGATGACGGGAAACCTGGGAAGCTAAAGCCTTGGAGATACCTGATAACCACCTTGACTATATATAAGTGATGTCTATACGAAATGAAATCCTTATTTATTATTGTAAATCCCCTAGAATCATGGGATTTTATTTGGTCAGTTATACGTCCCGTGGTCTTTAGGGGACGTTTCCTTTTATATCTGATTATAGGCAGTTAAAGCCATTTATTTGATTTACACAAAAAGAGTAACTACCCAAAATATGTGGGATAGTATTCTTCAGTCTTCTCTATAAATAGAGAGGCCATGCACCATTGTAAATGACCGAAATTTTGAACCTTGAGAGAAAACTCTGAAGAATTCATGCTGAAGAATCTTTCAGAGATAATCTTGAGTTTAATAACAGAGACTCGTGGACTAGGCAGATTTAATTGCTGAACCACGTAAAAATCGTGTGTTTGTATTGTTTTATTTCAATTGGCCATTATCAGTTATTGTTTATGTGCTCTTCTTTCATTGTTTGACGAAAAACGGCGTCAACAGAGCGTTCGTTGCAGTCCAAGCAAGAGGAAAAGCTCCCCTGAAGTTCGGAAATAAATTTTTAATTTTGAATGATGTATTTTTTTATTATGGATTTTAGTAGAAATTTAATTTTAGTTTCCATGTTGCAATTAGAACAATTTGTTATGACTTTCACCAGTTTTAATATATCTATTTCTTTAAATGGATCACAATTATGTATTGAATGTTTGAAAAACATGCTTTATATTCTGCGACCTAACGAACCCCTCGCTCTTAATAATGATTTATTCAAAGTAGGTAAACCTAGGGCCAATAAATGTCAAAAGATCGATAACAAAAACATGACGTATTTATGGCACTTGAGGCTAGGTCACATTGGCTATGATAGAATTCAAAGACTTACAAAGGATGTGCTTTTGAGAGAACTCACCTTAGGTGAATTACCTATATGTGAATCTTGTCTAGAAGGCAAACTGATCAAGCGTCCATTCTTTGAAAAAGGTGATAGGGCCAAGGAACCACTTAGACTTGTTCATTTAGATGTTATGGACCTTTGAATGTACAAGTCAGGGGTAGTTTTGAGTATTTCGTCACTTTCATTGACAATTACTCTAGATACACATGTCTTTACCTAATGCATAAGAAACTAGAAACATTTTCAAAGTTACAGGAATTCTTAGCTATGGCTCAGAACCAATTAGGTAAAACGTTAAAGATCTTGCGATCTGATAGGGGTGGAGAATATTTGGATATGCAATTCCAAGATCATTTAACTGAACCTGGGATTTAATCACAACTTACTTCCGCGGGTACTCCGCAACAAAATGGTGTAGCGGAACGTCAGAACAGAACTTTATTAGAAATGATTAGATGCTTGCTTAGTTACTCAACTCTACCAACTTTGTTTTGGGGACATGCAACTGAAACTGCAAATTCTCAATTCCATGTTGTCCAAATCAATCCCCAAAACACCTTTAGAACGCTGGAATGGTCGTGAACCTAGTTTACGCCATTATAGAATCTAGGGGTGTCCCGCCCACGTCCTGAGGAAAAAGGAAGGAAAGCTAGAACCGAGAACTGAATTTTGCATGTTTGTTGGCTATCCTAAAGGTACTCGGGGTGGACTTTTCTATAGTCATTCATAAAAGAAAGTGTTTACTTCTACAAAAGCTACTTTTCTAGAAAATGACTATGTCCAAAACTTCAAACCATGCAACAAAGTAATTTTTAGAGGATATGGTTGAAGAATTGACTCCAACCAATGTTCCATCGTTATCAATGCGAGTTGATGATGAAATTCCCACTCTTCATGTCCAACCGATGCTAGTTGATTTAAATGAAGAAAGTACCACTGTTCTTGAGAAAATAGCCACAGAGCCTCGTCGTAGTGAGAGGGTTTCTTGGAACCCAGTTTGCTATGGTTTGGATGGTGAAATCAATATGGTTGTTGGCGACACTGGTGATAATTATTTGTTGTCTTTCAAACAGGCAATGGCTAGCCCTGAAAAGGAACTATGGCTTGAAGCCATGAAACAGGAAATGGGGTCCATGTACTCAAATTTCGTTTGGGATCTTGTGGAAGCACCTAGTGACTTTAGGGCCATTGGGTGCAAGTGGATCTACAAGAAGAAACGAGGTGTTTTTGGAAAGATTGAAACTTATAAAGCTTGATTAGTGGCAAAGGGTTATACCCAAAGATAAGGTGTGGACTATGAGGAAACTTTTATTTCAGTAGCCATGCTCAAGTCCATTCACATCCTCCTATCCATAGCAGCCACTCTCGACTATGAGATCTGGTAAGTGGACGTCAAGACATCTTTTCTTATTGGAAAGCTCTATCTCAAGCAACTTAAATAGATAAAGTGCTTGAATGTTTCAATGACAAATTCCAAGAAAGGACGTCTACCGTCTCGCCATGGAATTCATCTTTCAAAGAAGTAGTCTCCCCAGACTCCTGAAGAGGAAGATGTAGTGAGAAAAGTTCCTTACACATCTGTAGTGGAAGTCTGATGTATGCTATGTTGTGTACTAGACTAGATATCTGCTATGCAGTGGGAGTAGCGAGCAGGTATCAGTCAAACCCAGGACTGGAACATTGGATAGAAGTTAGGCATATCCTGAAGTATTTAATGCGGACTAGGGATTATATGTTAGTCTACAAGGGTGGTGTTCTGAACCCTGTAGGCTACACCAATTCAAATTTTCAGACTGATGTCGATGACAGGAAGTCTACTTCTGGAATGGTGTTTACTCTAGGGACTAGAGCTGTGATATGGAGAAGCGTAAAGCAGTCTACAATCTCAAATTCCACCATGGAGGCTGAATACATAGTTGCGTCAGAAGCAGCTAAGGAAATAGTCTGGCTAAAGAAGTTCTATTCAGATCTTGGTGTTATTCCAGAAATGGATAAACTGCTTGTGTTGTTTTGTGACAACACATGAGCAATAGCTAACTCAAAAGAACCTCGAAGTCACATGAGGAGTAAGCATATAGAAAGGAAGTACGACATTATTCGAGAATATGTGGTCAGGGGAGATGTGAAGGTTATGAAGATTGCATCTATAGACAATCTTGCGGATCCGTTTACGAAGACACTGACAGAAGTTACATTTGATAAACATATCAAGGAAATGGGATTAATGGAATTAAGACATTAGCTTCAATTAGTGCAAGTGGGAATTTGTTGGAGTTTTATGCCCTAATTAAAACCCAATTTCTTTGTAATCTTATTTTATTATCAATAAAAGAATAGAAATCTTTTTTTGACTTGGTCAATCACTTTGCTCACATATTTTATTTTCATGATTATTTGTTTAATATAAACTTCTATTAAATCTCAAGAATATAACTAATCATATTTATAGTGACGTAATCGTAGTGGAATATTAATATGATTATGTGTTAAAAAAAAGTTAGTCCTAATATTAGTCAGTGCACAGAATTTACATTGACTTGCCAATCTACAATATGATCTACTTACACATTGTAGTGTTTGTTATATTATTTTATAATATAATGTTTTAGATTAAATAAATGTGACAAGGAGTGTCACATATTGTAACATACAATAGAGAGTTACAATATTTAGATATATGAGAAATATCCAAATATGTAACATATTTGGTGTTCCAAATTTGTAACTTCCAAATATTATCGTTTATTGTGTAAATTTTGTGTTACACAATATTGAGATGAATTTCATAAAAGCCATATGTGAAATGGCTGTTAGAAATATGATTTTAACCTCAATAATGTGTTTTGGGGGTTACAAAATCATTTGGGAGGGTTTGGAACCATTGGGAAAAACAACACATTTTCAAGTGCAGAAATTGGTCAGTGGCCGTGGCCACAAAATGTTGGTGGCCGCGGCCTGTGGGACAGAGAGCAGTGGCCGCGGCCACTGATGTCCCTGGCCGCATACACAGGTGTATTTCTGACCAATTTTTAAGTTTTTTCAATCTTTGTTGAATGGCTCAAAAAACCCAAATAACTCCCAATTCTTATTTTTAATTCATAATAATCCAATTAATCATTGGTAACAACCATGGGGGTTGGTGGAATTTGAAATTCAAAGTGTGTCTCTAAACTCTATAAATAGGAGCCTATAGCTCACTTGAAAAACACAACTTTTCTATCCACTAGAGCACTTGGCTAGAAAACACCTTGAGGCTTGATAATTCCATTAAGCATTTCCAATATCTGAGAGAGATCCCTTAGTGCTTGAGTTAGGGGGAAATAAGGTTTTGGACAAAGGTTTTAAACCTTGTTCAAGTTGGTGATCCCCAACACTCTTCACTTAGGTTGTGTAAGTGAGAGTTTCTTTTGTTTCTGTTCTTACATTTTCTACTATTGCTTTTCTTGTTATTCTTACTTGTAACTTTTGTTTAGAGTTGCAATCTTCTTTTCTTTTGTTTCAAACACCTTTACTTTACTTGTAATCTTTTGCTAAGAGTTGTATTTTTCACTATTCTCTTCTTCTTCTCCCTATTGTTTTTTTATTTGTATTTTCAGTTATAGAGTTGTAACTTTATTTAATCAATCATTATTTATTTGTAATATTTTTGTTTAGAGTTGTATATTCTTACCATTTCCATTGAGGCAAAAACTATTTTTTTCTTACATTCAAAAGCTTACCCTTGTTTGTTTCAATGGAAGGTGAGACCATCAAGATTATGAATCTAGACCTAGTGAGGTTGGATAGATTTGATGGGTCCAATTTTACTAGATAAAAAGACAAGGTGAGGTTTCTTTTGACCACTCTCAAAATCGCCTACATTCTAGAATCCACTCTAGAACCTCTCCCAACGCCGTCCGACAAGGACACTCCCGAGGAGGTGGAGAAAAGAAGGAAGAGGGAGGACAATCTCCTTTGTAGGGGTCATATCCTCAATGCACTTTCCGATAGGCTCTATGACCTCTACACTGAGACCAAATCGGCAAAGGAGATATGAGACGCTCTTGAGACAATGTTCAAGGCGGAAGAGGAAGGTACCAAAAAGTTTTTGATATCTCAATACTTTGATTTCAAATTTTTTGGAGATAAACCTATTCTTCCTCAAATTCATGAATTACAAATAATTTTTTAAAAAAATGAAAGTTTTAAAGATTGAGCTTCCCGAGGCCTTTCAAGTTGGTGCTATATTGGCTAAATTACCACCAACTTGGAAAAGCTATAGGAAAAGAATCCTTCATAAAAATGAGGATTATTCTTTGGAGGAAATCCAAAAACATATTCGAATCGAGGAGGAATCGATATGTAGAGATAAACTTGTGGAGGGGTCTAATGGAGAGACTTCCAAAGCAAATGCAGTGTCACAACCAAAACATCCCAAAAACAAAGGGAAAAAAGGTAACGAGAAATCCTTGGGTCCAAAAACCAACCCAAACAAGTTTAAGGGCGAGAAAGGTCCTGGCTTTGTGTGTGGGGAAAAGGGTCACTATGCTAGAGAGTGTAGGCATAGAGAAGACCAACAAGGACCTAAGGTGAATGTAACTCAAGAAGAAAACATAGTTGCTACCCTCAGTGAGGTGAATGCAGTCCAAGGCAAGGGGAAAGGGTGGTGGTATGATACATGTGCCACCATCCATGTCACCTATGAAAAATCATTGTTCAAGACCTTTGAAGAGTCAAAGGGGAACCATGAGATTCAAATGGGCAATGAGGGAAAATCCAAGGTACTTGGCAAAGGTACCATGGAAGTCTTTTTCACCTCCGGCAAGAAATTTACATTAGTGAATGTACTTTATGTTCCCGAAATGAGTAGAAACTTGGTAAGTGGTAATTTGCTTGGCAAGCCAAGCATTAAAGATGTTTTTGAGTCTGGTAAACTTATACTTACCAAATCAAATGTATTTTTGGGAAAGGGGTACTCTTGTGAGGGCATGGTTAAATTGTGCACCAATGATGTAACTTTCAATGTTATCAATAAAAATGCTAATTTCGCCTATATTTTTTAGTATGATTCTTTATTTTTGTGGCATCTTAGACTACTGCATATAGGTTTTTCAACCATGAAAAGATTAGTAAAATGTGGTATGATTGCATGCAATATTAAAAACTATGGTAAATGTGAAACATGTGTTAAAGCAAAACTGATCAAGAAACCATTTCCTAGTATAGAAAGATCATCTAATTTACTAGATTTAATCCATAGTGATCTTTGTGAATTAAATAGTGTTTTAACTAGAGGTGGTAAAATGTATTTTCTTATTTTTATAGATGATTTTAGTAGATATACCTATGTGTTTCTTTTAAAGCATAAAGATGAGACTTTTGATGCTTTTAAATTGTATAAATTAGAAGTTGAAAATCAACTAAATAAAAAGATTAAGGTGCTAAGAAGTGATAGAGGGGGAGAGCACTTCTCTAATGAATTCAATACATTTTGTGAAGAAAATGGTATGATTCATGAGTGCACCGCACCTTATACATCACAACACAATGGTGTTGCCGAAAGGAAAAATAGGACTTATCTAGAGATGATAAATTCTATGTTGGTGTTTTCTAAGTTGAATTTCAACTTATGGGGTGAAGCGTTATTAACCGCTTGTCACATTCTTAATCGAATACCGATGAAGAAAAATGAGATATCTCCATATAAGTTATGGAAAGGAAGAAAACCCAACACAGGGTACTTCAAAGTGTGGGGGTGTCTTGCATATTGCAAGAAAAACGAACCTAATAGAACAAAGTTAGGTTCAAGAGCCATAAAGTGTGATTTTGGTGGTTGTAACACTCTACGTCCTTAGAGCCGTTACTAAGTGAGTTTAAAATGTGCAATTAACCTGCTAATCGAGGTTTTAAGGAAAAAGTATAATTAAACCATAAACAGAGTCTTATATTTTGAAAACAATTCCATTCATTGAAAATCGTAAAGCATTTAACATTTGGGATCCCAAAATACTGTTTAAAAATATTTACAACTCAAAAATATAATTAAAGTCGGATAAACGACAAAATCTAGGTTTAGTACAACCATCTCCCAAAATACCCCTGGCCGTGGCAATCAGGCAAGCCAAACATGTATGCGTCGCTTCACATTCTCCGTACTCCTGGTTGGTCAATTTTCCCCTTGCCTTTACTTGCACCACAGAGAACCCATTAGCCGAAGCCCAGCAAGAAAACCCTCACAAGCAGATAACATATGCATATTAAACACTTAACATATAAACAAGCCATCATCAGACTAACCACATACGGCCATGCCGTCCTAGGCACTTCACCAGGCCCTGGGTTCGCAGTCCACACCGTGAGGATATCCCAGGTATCCTTTAGGGTCTCGCCCTCGCAACTCACACTCCGCGTGCTAAACACTGCTCCTGGTCCCTTACCGTTCTCAGCCTTGCCGCTCTCGGCCTTTGCCGTTCTCGGCTCATGCCGTTTAATCACATATATGCACACATAGCATAACTAAACAAACACTTAAACATGCATAAGTACAATCAATGGGGCTACGCCCTGCAACACAATCAAATAGAGTCGTGCCCCGCAATACAAACTATAGGGCCTCGCCCTACTCTACGGGTACAACAATTTTCTTACCTGTGTCCCAAGCAACTCAAGCACTGCGATCACGAGCACAATCCTTTAACCCGAGCCTTGAAGAGAAATCCTAGTCACAAGGCATTAACCATCACGTTCTAATCCATTAAATAGTTTCGAGACATAATTCTAACCTTCGGGACCTTGGTTTCTACCAAAATGGGTAATAGAAACTTTCTCGAGCCTTAACGTTCAAGTTCCAGAGCTAAAAACCCTCATTTTGCCAAAAATCCACTTTTGGGCCGCGACCTAGCCTCCCTTAAGCACCGCGGCGCGCCCCAAAACAGAGGCAAAATTACCTCACATCTGCAAGCCTAGGGCTGCGGTGCCCAAACCTTGCGTCGCGACGCCTGAGATATTTCTCGAAGCCCCACAAGCCTATAAACTCAAGCGCGCCGCGGCGCTGAAGAATAGAGCCACGGCTCAACCTCGAAACCCAGAAATTCATTGCAATTTTACGAGCCAACTCCTCAGAAATCAACCCAAAACAATACCTAAAACCCAAAGTTATCCCTCGAATTCACATCCAAATAATATCAGCAGAATAACCACCCCAAGATTTATCCCAAAACACTTCAATTCCACCACCTAGGTTCCAACTTCCAAACTCTAAAAAAACAGAGAAAATTACACAGAAATCAAGTTTAGACCCTTACCTCTGAATTAGTTTTGCCCTAGGCTTAACTCTAGTTGCTCCAACTTCAATTCTCCCCAAACTCAGCTGACATTTAGCTTTGAATTCCTAAGATTGCTTTCCTCTAAAATCCTTAGCCAACAAACATAGAAAAACAGCTTTGAGAGATAAAAACAATGAGTCTAGCTGAGAGTTTTTATTTTCCTTCTTTCTCTCAGTTCTAGTAACCCCTCAAGACTACTCAGCCCATCTAACCCATGTACATCCTCACCAAAAGACCCATTTACCCCTCTTTCTAATAAGACTCCCACACTATCCTTAAGGACAATTCCGTCCTTTGCCTTATTCCGCTAACTCCTCAGGTGAACCTACAAATCCCCATTTAATCCCGACATATCTCAATCATTACTAAATTACTACTTGCTACCAAATAATTCCCGAACACATTATAATATCCTCGAAATACCCCTAAGCTCCTCCCGAGCTGGGTATTTGACCCCGTTGTGACTTTCTACCTAAATCACTCCCTAGGATTGTCTCGGATCGTGCATCACAAATATCACATATATTGCATTTATGCCCTCAACGGGATAATATTACAAACATGCCCCTAATAACCAAATGGGGCCCACATGCATATTTAATTCACCTAAACATGCATTTCTAATCACATACTCATCAAATTCACATATAATAATAATAAATCACTTATTTCCCTCCAGGCACGCTAATCAAGGCCCCAAGCCTTATTAGGAAATTTGGGACGCTACAACTATGCCCTCCTTACAGAAATTTCATCCTCGAAATTACCTGCACAACTCGGGATACCACTCCCACATCTCTGATTCAAGTTCCCATGTCGCCTCCTCAACTTTCCTGTTCCTCCACAACACTTTCACCAAGGCAATGGTCTTTCTCCGCAAGAATTTATCATTCTGGTCAAGAATCTGAACCAGCTTCTCCTCATAAGACAAATCCTGGTCCAACTCCAAATTCTCATAACTCAGTTCATGCGTCGAATCTGATACATACTTTCAGAGAATGGATACATGAAAAACATTATGAACCCCTATAAGGCTGGAGGCATCGCCAACCTGTAAGCTACCTCTCCAACCCGTTCCAGAATCTCGAAGGGGCCAACAAACCTAGGGCTCAGCTTGCCCCGAACACCAAACCGCTTCGCTCCCCTCAAAGGTGAAACCCTAAGAAACACATGGTCATCGGCCTGAAACTCTACGCTTCTGCATCTCAAGTATGAGTAACTCTTCTGTCGACTCTAGGAGGCAAGCATTCGAGATCTAATCTTCTCAATCGCCTCATTGGTCCTCTAAACCATCTCAGGACCCAAATAACTCTTACCCGTTTCATCCCAATGGATAGGTGACCTACACTTCCTCCCATAAAGCATCTCATACAGAGGCACTCCGATAGTAGCCTGATAACTGTTGTTGTACGAGAACTCAATCAAAGGGAGATACTTACTCCAAGATCCCCCAAAATCTAACACACAGGCTCGTAGCATGTCCTTCAATATCTGAATCATCCTCTCAAACTGTCCATTTGTCTGAGGATGATAATAGGTACTAAACCATAACTGCGTGCCCATAGCCCTCTACAGACTCTCCCAAAAGTTGGAGGTGAAGGTGGGGTCCCTGTCGGATACTATCGACCTCTGAGCCCCATAAAGTCGAACAATTTCCTTCACATATAACTCAGCATACTGCTCCACAGTATAAGTCGTCCTGACAGGTAAAAAGTGGGCGGACTTGGTATACCTATCCACAATCACCCACACCGAGTCATGCTGTCCCACTGTCTTCGGCAAACCAACCACGAAGTCCATGGTGATATCTTCCCAGTTCCACTATGGAATCCCTAGAGGCTGCAACAAACTTGCTGGCCTCTGATGTTCAGCCTTGACCTGCTGACAAGTTAAGCACTTGGCCACATAATCCCCCGCATCCCTCTTCATGCCCGACCACCAATACAAAGCTCTCAGACCTTGGTACATCTTCGTCGTACCTGGATGTAAAGAATAGGGAGTGGTATGGGACTCATCTAAGATCTCCCACCAGATATTAGAATCCATCGGAACACAGATCCGACCCTTGTACTTTAGTAACCCCATCTTCGAGATAAATAAGTCCTTAGCCGCTCTGACTAAGATGTTCTCCTTGTAACCCCTCAACTGAGAATCTTTCCCCTGTGCCTCCTTGATCCTCTCAAGAAGTGTAGACTGAAGAGTGATGTTGGCTAACCGATGAACCACCAACTCTATACTCGCTCTAGTCATCTCCTCAGCTAACTTATTTGATATCTGTCTAGAACTGAACAACTGTCCTAGGCCCTTCCGACTCAATGCATCAGCCACTACATTAGCCTTCCCAGGATGGTATAGGATATCACAATCATAATCCTTAACCAACTCCAGCCACCGTCTCTGGCGCATATTCAAATCTTTCTGAGAAAAGAAGTACTTCAAACTCTTATGGTCGGTGTATGTCTCGCACTTCTCACCATATAGATAATGCCTCCAAATCTTAAGTGTGAATACCACCGTTGCCAACTCTAGATCATGCGTGAGATATCTCTACTCATACTTCTTTAACTGTCTTGATGCGTATGCTATCACTTTCCCAGCTTGCATCCGTACACACCCTAACCCTTGTCTGGATGCATCACAATAAACCACAAACTTCTCATTATCTATCGGCAGACTCAACACTGGCGCGGTGATCAGTCGTCGCTTCAACTCCTTTAAACTGTTCTCTGTCCAAACATACTTCATCTTCTTCTTTGTCAATTCTGTCAATGGCGTAGCTATCCTGGAGAACCCTTCAACAAACCGCCGATAATATCCTGCCAATCCCAGAAAACTCCTCACTTCAGGAACATTGCTCGGTCTAGGCCAATCTCTCACTGCCTCAATCTTACTTGGGTCAACCAGAATCCCCTCCTTACTAACGATATGGCCCAGAAATGTAACTTGCAGTAACTAGAACTCGCACTTGCTGAACTTAGCATATAACTTATGCTCCCTCAATTGTTGCAATACCAATCGCAGATGCTGCTCATGCTCTGTCTCTGACTGAGAGTACACCAAAATATCGTCGATGAACACTATCACAAACTTTTCCAGATAGTCCTTGAAAACCCTATTCATCATATCCATAAAAGCTGTTGGGGCATTGGTTAATCCAAAGGACATAACCAGGAATTCATAGTGTCCATACCTCGTTCGGAAAGCGGTCTTTGGTATGTCCTCTTATTTAATCCTTAACTGATAGTAACCTGATCGGAGATCAATCTTGGAAAACACTGTCCTTCCCTGTAGTTGGTCGAATAAATCGTCGATCCTAGGCAGTGGATACTTGTTCTTAATGGTCAACTTGTTCAACTCCCCGTAGTCAATACACATCCTAAGAGATCTATCATTCTTCTTGAAAAATAACACTGGAGCACCCCATGGCGAGAAAATCGGTTTGATGAACCCCAAATCCAATAACTCCTGCAACTGAATCTTCAACTCCTTTAGCTCAGCTAAAGCCATTCTGTAAGGTGTCCTAGATACTGGCTTCGCCCCTGGCGCTAATTCTATAACAAAGTCAATCTCCCGTTGCGGCGGCAACCCCAGTAGATCCGCTGGAAATAAATCTGGAAACTCACACACCAATCTGGTCTCACCCGGTCCAACCGACACAACCCTAGAGGTATCCACAATGTTCGCTAGGAATCCTATGCAACCTTCCTGCATCAGGTCTCTAGCCTTTAGTGTTGAAATCATAGGTACTCGCGGTCCACTAACTGTCCCCACAAATACAAAAGGTACCTCCCCTTCTGGTTCAAAAGTCACCATCCTATGCTTGCAGTCAATCGTCGCCCCATACTTCGATAACCAATCCATCTCTAGGATCATATCGAAGTCATCCATCACGAGCCCAATAAGATCAACAAACAACTTCCTACCATCTATCTCAACTGACAATGCTCTAATCCATCACCTAGAGACTACCAGTTCCCCAGTCGGCAATAAAGTCTGAAATACCCTAGCATACAATACATTAGGTCTACACAGCTGATCTATCACTCTAGCAGACACAAACGAATGAGTAGCTCCCGAATCAAACAATGCAGTATAAGAAAACCTAGCACTAGAAATCTGTCTTGTCACAACCGAGGGGCTAGCCTCCGCCTCAGTCTGAGTCAAAGCAAACACCCTGGCAGGAGCGAGACTGTCGCCCTGCTTCGAATCCTCTTTCCTAGCTTGTGGGCAGTCCTTCTTCAGATGATTGGCAGTCCCACAGATAAAGCAGGCCCTAACCCTACACTCTCCCTGATGACGTCTCCGACACTGAGGACACACTAGAAAACTCCTCCAGTTGTCACCTCCACCTTGTCGGCCACCAAAAGCACCTCGCGCCCTTCTATCCGAGCTAGGAGGAACAAAAGAATCTAGGGCCTTTCTCTTCTGCTCACTGGAGCCACTACCCCAACTGGATCCAATAAAAGGAGGCACCGTCCTCCTAGCATTGCACCTAACAAAACTCTCTCTCCAAATCTAATCCTCGGCCCCCTCAGCTGTAAGGGCCTTTTCTACAACCTGAGCATAGGTAGTAGTCTCTGGATCTAAGGTGATCTTTACATCACGGGCGATCATAACATTCAACCCTCGTAAAAATCTGTTTATCTTTGCTGCATCATTCGGCACCAAATCCGGCGCGAACTTCACCAACTGGTCAAATTTCAAAGCATACTCAGTAACTGTCAACCGGTTCTGAGTCAGGTTGATGAACTCGTCAACCTTCGTAGCTTGGACTGCTACACTGTAATACTTCTTGTTGAAGATGTTTCTGAACTCTTCCCAAGACATAATTTCCACATTCCTCCTCTGAATCCCTATGTCCCACCAGATGCGGGCATCCTCTTTGAACATGTAGCTGGCACAAGCTACCCTTTCGTTCCCCTCAACCCTCATGAAATCCAGGATAGAGGAAACCATATTCATCCACTGCTCTGCCCGCAGTTGGTCTTGTCCACCCTCGAAGGTGGGAGGATGTTGTTTATTGAACCTCTCATACAAAGGTCCCCACTTGTTCTCCATAACAGGCTGAACCGACACTGGTGCCACAACCTGCTGAACTGGAAACCCAGTGACATGTGGAGGGGCCTGCTATCTCAACTGCCGAAGTTCTTCTTCTGTTCGTTGCAGTCTTGCTTCCATTTCGGCAAACATCTGTTGCCAATTCTGTGGGGCAGGTGGAGGGTCCTGACCCTGGTTGTCATCCTTGGCCCTACTGCCACGGAGTCTCGATGATTGTCGAGGCATCTCAACAAATATGCCTACAATCAACGACGCTGCTCATCAGGCATGATAACAACATCAAAAACCACCTCCCAATCACATCAGTCAACCATGAATAACAATACACATAACATACAGATAACATATAACACTCAACGAGCCATGCCCTGGCATCATTCATATGTTAACTCATTCATCATCCTCTATATGGAATAAGCAGGCAAACGGGGCATTTAAGCACATATTTAAACATATAAATCAATTATTACCAACCAACCCTGAGTTGAGCTTGTCACTAATAGTGAGCGTACATGTTCGGTCATTCTCTAGAAAGCATAAATCTTGGCTCGCTCTGATACCAAGTTGTAACGCCCTACTTCCTTAGAGACGCTACTAAGTGAGTTTAAAACGTGCAATTAACCTGCTAATCGAGGTTTTAAGGCAAAAGTGTAATTAAACCACAAACAGAGTCTTATATTTTGAAAATAATTCCATTCATTGAAAATCATAAAGCATTTAACATTTGGGATCCCAAAATACTGTTTAAAAATATTTACAACTCAAAAATATAATTAAAGTCGGCTAAAAAACAAAATCTAGGTTTTGTACAACCATCTCCCAAAATACCCCTGGCCATGGCAGCGAGGCAGACCAAAAATGTATGCGTCGCTTCACGCTCTCCGTACTCATGGTTGGTCAACTTTCCCCTTGCCCTTACCTGCACCATAGAGCACTCGTGAGCCGAAGCCCAGCAAGAAAACCCTCACAAGCAGATAACATATGCATATTAAACACTTAACATATAAACAAGCCATCATCAGGCTAACCACATACGGCCATGCCGAACCAGGCACTTCACCAGGCCCTGGGTTCGCAGTCCACACCGTGAGGATATCTTAGGTTTCCTTTAGGGTCTCGCCCTGGCAACTCGAACTCTGCGTGCTAAACGCTGCTCCCGGCCCCTTGCTGTTCTTGGCCTTGCCGCTCTTGGCCTTCGCCATTCCCGGCTCATGCCGTTTAATCACATATATGCACACATAGCATAACTAAACAAACACTTAAACATGCATAAGTACAATCAATGGGGCTACGCCCTGCAACACAATCAAATAGGGTCGTGCTCTGCAATACAAACTATAGGGCCTTGCCCTGCTCTATAGGTACAACAGTTTTCTTACCTGTGTCCCAAGCTACTCGAGCACTGCGATCACGAGCACAATCATTTAACCCGAGCCTTGAAGAGAAATCCTAGTCACAACGCATGAATAATAATTAACCATCACATTCTAATCCATTAAATAGTTTCAAGACATAATTCTAACCTCCAGGACCTTGGTTTCTACCAAACTGGGTAGTAGAAACCTTCCCGAGCTGAAAAACCTCATTTTGCCAAAAATCCACTTTTCGGCCGTGGCCTAGCCTCTCTTAAGCACTGCGGCGTGCCCCAAAAAAGAGGAAAAATTTCCTCACCTCTGCCAACCTAGGGCTGCGGCGCCTGGGAAATTTCTCGAAGCACTACTAGCCTATAAACTCAAGTGGGCCGCGGCGCTAAAGAACAGGGCTACGACTCAACCCTGAAACCCAGAAATTCCATGCAATTTTACGAGCCAACTCCTCATAAATCAACCCAAAACAACACCTAAAACCCAAAGTTATTCCTAGAATTCACATCCAAACAATATCAGCAGAATAACCACCCCAAGATTTATCCCAAAACACTTCAATTCCACCACCTTGGTTCCAACTTCCAAATTCTAAAAAAAATTACAAGAGAAAATTACACAGAAATAAAGTTTAGACTCTTACCTCTGAATTAGTTTTGCCCTAGGCTTAACTCTAGTTGCTCCAACTTCAATTCTCCCCAAACTCAGCTGACATTTAGCTTTGAATTCCTAAGATTGCTTTCCTCTAAAATCCTTAGCCACCAAAGACAGAAAAATAGTTTTGAGAGATAAAAACAATGAGTCTAGCTGAGAGTTTTTATTTTCCTTCTTTCTCTCTGTTCTAGTAACCCCTCAAGACTACTCAGGCCATCTAACCCATGTACATCCTCACCAAAAGACCCATTTCCCCCTCTTTCTAATAAGACTCCCACACTATCCTCAAGGGAAATTCCGTCCTTTGCCTTATTCCGCTAACTCCTCAGGTGAACCTACAAATCCCCATTTAATCCCGACATATCTCAATCATTACTAAATTACTACCCGTTACCCAATAATTCCCGAACACATTATAATATCCTCGAAATACCCCTAAGCTCCTCCTGAGCCGGGTATTTGACCCCGTTGTGATTTTCTAGCTAAATCGCTCCCTAGGACTGTCTCGGATCGTGCATCACAAATATATCACCAATATATCACATATATTTCATTTATGCCCTCAACAGGCTAAAATTACAAACATGCCCCTAATAACCAAACGAAGCCCACATGCATATTTAATTCACCTAAACATTCATTTCTAATCACATACTCATCCAATTCACATATGATAATAATAAATCACTTATTGCCCTCCAGGCACGCTAATCTAGGCCCCAAGCCTTATTAGCAATTTGGGACACTACATTGTTTATGCCAACAATAGTAAAGCTTATAGGCTATTAGACTTAGAGTCTAATATTGTGATTGAATCTAGAGAAGTTGAATTCTTTGAGAACATGTTATGTGACAACAATTCTTAAGCTTCAACATCTCTAAAGGAGAATTTGTTACATGAGAACAATTCTCAAGCTTCCAAAGTTGATTCTCAAGAGGAGAATTCTCAAAAGAATGTAAAGCAACCCTTTGAACTTTAAAGAAGTCAAAGGCTTAAAAATCATAAAAGTCTAGTAGTGGATGAGATAGATTCTCAACGAATTTCATTCTACATGGTAGAAGGAAAAAAAGAAGAAGTCATTAGGGAAATTCCTATTGTACTTCTCGTTGAGGATGATCCTAAGACTTATAGAGAAGCTATGCAATCGAGAGATAGTGCATTTTGGAAAGAAGCCATCACTGATGAGATGAATTCCATTCTTTCCAATAACACTTGGAAATTGGTAGACCTCCCACCGGGGTCTAAGCCAATTGGGTGCAAGTGGGTATTTAGGAGAAAATACCACACTGATGGCACTATCCAAACCTTTAAAGCTAGATTAGTAGCTAAAGGGTTTAGGCAAAAAGAGGGTATCGATTATTTTGATACCTATGTGCCTGTTGCAAGAACAACTTCTATAAGAATTTTGTTCGCCTTAGCTTCTATACACAACTTGTATGTTCATCAAATGGATGTCAAAACGACTGTAACGCCCTGGATATCCAGGACCGCCCACTGTGTACTTATAAAGGTGCAAGACTTGCTAATCAAGTCATTAATTTAAAAACGTGTCATTAAACATGTATGAGCTAGGGTTAAAAAGGTTTTGGTCTCAAAAGTTTCATTTTATAAAACTAAACTGTTATATACACGGGATCCCAAAAGAAATAGAGTTAAAAGTAGGTTTACAGACTTCCAAAAGTACATAAACAAATATTAGCCATACTAAGGAAAAATAGACAATCTTTGGGTCTCGCGTCCCTGCCTAAACCTCAACCGTGGCAGCTGAGCAGCTGGCCATATACATTCTGCTCACAGAGCTCTCCAATCAAGGCTGATCAAGCTTGCCCTTGCCTTTACCTGCACCACGTAGCACCCGTGAGCCACGGCCCAGCAAGAAAACATGTGCAACACAAGCAGAAACAACAGATAGCAAACTCACTAAGCATGAACTCCCATCAAGTAATCCACATTAATCATTTAGCATATATTCAGAATCATGGATGCAATCAAACACTTGTAACATTCATATCATATAACAATCATATCACATAATAATCAGGGCCGACAACTTAGGCCGCACCCCCTGTTTACCCCACTGACTCCGGCCCGCTTAAACTGAGCTCAGTGCATATTAAGTTATCCTTGGCTACCAGTGGCCAAGCCGCGCCCTGTGCGCTAGTGTAACCCTTGGCACCCTTAGGCCGTTGGTTCACTAATTAGCTTGCATGGCATAATACCATCTATTCAACCAGGTGCATTTTTCTTACCTTTAATCTTTGCGGTTACTAATTACGAGCAACGCTCCTCAAGAACGATCCGTTCCCGAGCCCTAGCTTTTATCACCTAGCCACAACCAAAGTGAAGGATACCATCAACAAACTTAAATGAGCTTCTAGACAAAGTTCTAATCTCCGGAACATTGAATTTCACCAAACACGGTAAAAGATTCAATCCCGAGCACCCTAGGTTAAATTCCCAAGCCTAGAATCTCAAAATCCCAAAATCCCTTAAGGGCTGTGGCATTAGCCATCCATGCCATGGCATGGCCCCAATCAGAGACCACCCAATGCCCAAAAACAGGTAAGGGCCGTGACCCTACTTAGACTATGCCGCAGCCTGCCCTCCTTCCTCAGCATCCATCCGTTTCGAAGGGCCGCAGCTCACCAAGAACTATACCGCGACTCGACCCCTTCGAACCCAGAAAAACCACCATTTTTAACTCCCAAACCTCATGCAAACTCACTCAAAATCACCCCAAATCCACAACCCAATTATCAAAAAACTTCCCACAAGATTCCAGCAACACAACCCAGCTGAAAACTAAACTAGAAACCCATAGAAAATCCATTTCAATTACTGAAACTTTCTAACCCAAGAACTACAAACCCAGCCATGCCAAACTCGAATTTAAGCCTCTAAATCATGAATTATAACTTACCTCTTCAACTGAACTCCTTTTCTAAGCAGTATCCCAGCTAGTTCCAAAGCTTTCCAGCTCAAATTCCACCCTAAACATCAATGGTACAAACACCTCAATACCCAGCTGAACACTCAGAATTTTTAAACCAAAGAGAGAGAAATCCCTGCTTACCTTAGTGTTGATTCAATTCCTTGGATGAGTCTTGAACCAAACCTCAAAATCCATCAATTCCCAGCTCAAAAGTCCCAGAAATTCCCTATTTTTTTTTCCCTTCCTTAAGCTTTCCTTGAGAGAGAGGAAAGAAGAGATGAGAAGAGAGTCTAAGTCGGTTTATTTCTTCTATCTACAACTTTCTATTTTTAGTAAGTTATCCTTATCACTTAGGTCAACCTAAGGCTCGGGGTGCCGGAAACGTCCTCGAGGGCAAAACGGTAAAATCCCTCAATATTCCCGCTTAGACTTCCTAACCTCAAATATATCTCCATATATTTATTTTCATAACCCGATAGTCTAAATAACTACCTGATACCTAAAATACCCTTGACTTATCCAAAGTCAACTGTTAAGCCCTGTTGTGACTTTTCCCCGCTATCTAGCCCTAGGATCGCCTCGAGTCGTGCTCTGCAGATTTACCCACATAATAATGTGGTTCTCAAGGGTATGACATTTAATCACATTTATATTCATATAATCATACAAGCATGCTTATCATGTAATCATGCATTAAATCAATAAATTCACACATAAGCCAATTATGCCCTCCCGGCACACTAATCAAGGCCCTTAAGCCATATTAGTGATTTTGGGTCGTTACAACAACATCCCTTAATGGTGACCTCAATGAGGAGGTCTATATGGAGCAACCCAAAGGGTTTGTCCTACCAAAATATGAACATAAAGTATGTAGACTTGTAAAATCCTTATATAGATTGAAACAAGCTCCTAAGCAATGGCATGAGAAATTTGATCAAGCCATCATGTCTAATGGGTTTAGACATAACAATAGAGACAAGTGTTTGTATTCCAAAACTTGTAAGGGATATGTGATCATTGTTTGCTTATATGTGGATGACATGCTTATTCTAAGTGATAGCATGAAAGGGATAGAAGAAACGAAGAGGTTTTTATCATCAACCTTCAAGATGAAAGATCTTGGAGAAGTTGACACCATACTTGGTATCAAAGTAAAGAAACATAGTGGGGGTTTTGCGTTGGGTCAAGCCCACTATGTTGAGAAAGTGTTGAAAAATTTTAACCATCACAATGTTAAAGATGCCAATACTCCATTCGATCATAGTGTAAAACTAGAGAAGAATGAAGGAAGAGCGGTGGCTCAATTGGAGTACGCTAGTGCTATAGGAAGTCTAATGTATGCTGATCAATGTACTAGACTTGATATAGCATTTGCGATGAGTAAACTTAGTAGGTTTACAAGTAATCCAAGTGTGGATCACTAGAAGGCTATTGGGAGTGTCCTAGGTTATCTCAAGAAAAACAAAGGACTAAGCCTTCGATACTCCAAATTTCCTTCAATCTTAGAAGGATATACAGATGCAATCTGGATATCCAATCTTGGGGAAAACTTGTCCACAATTGGTTGGGTATTTACACTCGGTGGGGGTGAAATTTCTTGGGGTTCCAAGAAACAAATCTGCATATCTCATTCCACTATGGAAGCAGAGTTTATATCTCTAGTTGCCACCAGCAAAGAGGCCGAATGGTTAAGGGATTTGTTGATAGAGATACCCCTAATCAAGGAGAATGTATCCACTATATCGATACATTGTGATAGCCAAGTGACATTGGCTAGAGAATACAACAGAGTGTATAATGGGAAGTCTAGACATATTAGTCTAAGACATGGATATGTAAGAGAATTGATTCAAAGAGGAGTCATCTCAATATCCTATGTGAGAACAAGTGAAAATCTGGCGGATCCTTTCACTAAGCAACTAACGAGGGATTTAGTGGCTACATCATCTCGAGGGATGGGACTTAAACTCCCTAAAGAGATTCACGATTGATGGTAACCTATCTTAACACTAGTTATTCAACTAGTGTTAGGTTCAATAGGTAACAACAAGTCAATCAAGTGAATATTAGTTGTACTCAAAAGAAGTCCCATCTGAGATATTGAGTACTTGTGAGTTACCTAGTTGAGGGTTAAAGCCAAAAGGTTTTTTAATAGAATTCAGTCTTGTGAAGACAAGTATTTTTGGTAACAAAATATTGTAAGAATTCTACCTATATGGACCTAGGGGTGGTGCCACCTCTCATGAGAATTGGGAGTATTCTCAAGAACGTCCATGAATGGAAAGTGCACATGGCCATTAACGTTGCAAAGCGAGACATAGAGGTCTCAAGTGAACATCACAAGGTCTTAAGAGATTCAATGCCTAGTGCAACCAAATTTTCAACAAATTTTGTGATAATTACACTATAGTAAAGTTCAAGTTGAAAAACACTTTACTTTATGCACTAATGCAATGACTCCTATAAGGGAGAGTTCTTATTTAATCAAGTGGGGGATTTGTTATATTTTAAAATACAATGATTGATTAAATAAGTGTTACAATAGATAACTATTTAATCTAGTGGGGAATGTTATATTATTTTATAATATAATGTAATATTATATTATATTATAATATAATGTTTTAGATTAAATAAATGTGACAAATAGTGTCACATATTGTAACATATAATAGAGAGTTACAATATTTAGATATTTGAGAAATATCCAAATATGTAACATATTGGTGTTACAAATTTGCGACTTCCAAATATTACCCTTTATTGTGTAAATTTGGTGTTACACAATATTGAGATGAGTTTCATAAAAGCCATGTGTGAAATAGCTGTTAGAGATATGATTTTAACCCCAATAATGTGTTTTGGGGGTTACAAAATCATTTGGGAGGGTTTGGAACCGTTTGGAAAAACAGCACATTTTCAAGTGCTGAAATTGGTCAGTGGCCGCAGCCACAGAATGTTGGTGGCTGCGGCCACTGATGTCCCTGGCCGCAGACACAGGAGTATTTCTAACCAATTTTTCAGTTTTTTCAGTCTTTGTTGAATGGCTCAAAAAACCCAAATAACTCTCAAATCACATTTTTAATTCCATAATAATCCAATTAATCATTGGTAACAGCCATGGGGGTTGGTGGAATTTGAAATTCAAAGGGTGTCTCTAAACTCTATAAATAGGAGCCTATAGCTCACTTGAAAGACACAAATTTTCTATCCACTAGAGCACTTGGCTAGAAAACACCTTGAGGCTTGATAATTCCATAAAGCATTTCCAATATCTGAGAGAGATCCCTTAGTGCTTGAGTTAGGGGGAAATAAGCTTTTGGACAAAGGTTTTAAACCTTGTTCAAGTTGGTTGTAACGCCCCAACTCCAGGGACCGCTACAGTGCACGTTGCAAAAAGTGCTAAACTCGCTAATCGAGTCGTTTGGCCATAAACGTGTAACTAAGTATGATTAGCAGTTTAGGGATTAAACATTCTGGTTAAGATATAACATTTCACTAGAACGTTTACTGTATACGTTGGGATCCCAAAAATATAATTTCAGAGTCTATTACAAGAAAATATTTACAACAGGTCGTTCTAAGCGGCAAAACAGGGTTTAACCCTAGTTCCTCTTTCAAACCTCGCCCAAGTATTGGTCGAGCAGCTGCATATGTACACGTCATCACCTAAGCTCTCCAACTGAAGGATGGTCCAGCTTTCTTTTGCCTTTACCTACACCACAAAGCACCCATGAGCCGAAGCCCAGCAAGAAAACTCATATGCTCATGAACAGTCATATCATGATATCAAATCATATCTGGCATGCCTAGCAATCATAGCTTTATTCGAGCATGCAAATGAATTCAAACAAGGCTGGGGTATCCAGGATAAGAGATCCTGCCCTTCTGATTGGAGGACCCTCAAGTCACACCTAATCAGATGAGTGTCGCAACACTTGAGGTTCTGGTAAACCATGCTGAGTGACTGCCAAACAAGTCACTAGGGGCTAAGATAAGAAATCATGCCCTTTTGATTGGATGACCATCAATTCAATCCTAATCAGATGAGTGTCTCAACACTTGAGGTTCTAGTAAACCATGCTGAGTGACCAACAAGCAAGTCACTAGGGCCTCAGTGCCCAAAGCCATGCATATGATGATCAAAATGATCATACAGAGCTCATAGCTCTGATCAGATGAGTGAATATCACTTTGAGGTCCTGTTAAACCATACTGAGCGACCGACAAACAAGTCACTAAGGACCCAGTGCCCATAGCCGTGTAACAACACCGTTACCTTGGCTTTCCTGCAATGGCTCTTATCAAATGAGTGACTGACAAGCATGTCACTGAGGGCCGGTGCCCATAGCCATGTGACCTAACAGTCACGGGCTCGCTAGCCCTGGCTCTAAATGACTAGCCTTTGGCTAGATGAGCGCTTGTTTATATTCATCGAACTTGAGGTCGGTCCTGCATTAATGCTCTTTGAGTCATTCAATGCAGAAGGTCGATTTGATCTGATCGACATGGCTTGCGTGGAACACGCTAAGGCCGTCCTAACTTATGAGTCAGCTCCATGTGATCAGTGCCCAGTACCACTGCCGAACCTGACTAATAAGTCACAGCTTCACAGTTGATACTAACACCTTTGCCAATTCTGACTAATTAGGCAGTGCCATGCACAAGTAAGCAATGCTATCAATATGTCATTCATCCAAGAGTAGAACATTCAACATGCTTACCTAACAGTTGTGAGCATAATATTGATCAAGCACAAACATAGAGACTCAAGCTCTGACCAATCTCATATTCATAATTCATGGCATTCCCTAATAACATGTTTCTCGTGCATCTCATGCATCACATTTAACCATCCAGCATGCCTCAACAATAATCATATGCAAATGGGCAAAGTTGCCAAGAATTCATTATGCTATCAATGTTTACATTTAAACATCCAACATGCATCATAAATAGCCATGCATGTCACACATGGGGTGCAGTTTTCTTACCTCTGGTCCGAGGGAGAACAACCATTGAGAAAGATCGATCCTTTAATCCCTTAGCGGTCACCTAGTCATAACCAAATATAATCTCCAATTAATGAAAATCAACAATGATAGGGTCTTGGTCTAAACCCCACTCTCGAAACCTCGAAACATGCCCACATGGTGAGTAGATTCGATCCCGGACCTTAAGGATTGAAACCCCAAGCCAAAAACCCTTAAAAACACTTAAAACAGGGTTATGAAGAGACAGGGTAGCGCTACAGCGCTGCCCTCCTAGCGCCCCAGCGCTCTACTCAGAACCACAACCGCCCAACCTCCTTTGCAGGTAGCGCTGTAGCGCCCTACACAGGGCGTTGTAGCGCAACCTTCAGCCAGCTTCAGCCCGAAAATTTCCTCCTTCGATTCTACCATTTCCAACCCAAATCAAAAGCTTCCAAACATCAAATTCAATCCCAAATGAACCTAAAAACCATCCTCACATGCCCCAAGCATCAAAACCCAAAGAACCCTAGCCAAAACACCCATTGAAACTCAACTTTCCAACTCAAAAACCAGCTGGAACTTAACTCAAAAAACAGAGTAAAAGCTATAGTTCTAATGGCTAAAAACTCACCTCAATCTCAGCAACACACCCTCTTCAATGGTGGGGCATAACCCTAGCTTGGCAAAGCTTGGTTCCTTGGCTTAATTCCTCAAAAGAAGCTTGAAAATCCAAAGAGAAATGAAGGAGAAAACCTATTGGGAGAGAAGGAATAGGATACTTTGTTTTTGCTTCTCTTCTACAGCCTTAATGGTTTATATAAATCCTTTAGGGGAAAAGACCTAAATGCCCTTAAGCCTAAAATAAAACCTTAACAGCCACCAAGGGCAAAACCCTCCATTCACACCTATTTCGTTAATCATAATTAACACTCTCCAATTCCCGCTATTCTCAATATTCTCAAACACCAATAATCCATATCCCATTACCCTTTAATTCCCGGTAATGCTCTAATCATTAAAACCACCCCGAGACTCACCCCGAGCCCCGAACTTAAATCTGTTATGACTAGACCGAACACTTTCATTTCATGATCGTCTCATGCCGAAAAGCTTGAACATATCTCCATAATGATGGGATCTCATTCACAAATCACAAAATGCACCCAAATTCACAATTATGCTCTAAACGGCCCAAATTTCCAGAACAATTTAATAAACACTTGTGGACCCACATGCATGCATATAACATCATATTATAACATAATCCACAGAAACATGCATATAACCATTGAGTAGCATAGTAAATCAATTATGGCCCTCCCGGCCTCCTAATCAAGGTCCAAAACCTTATTAGGAAATTTGGGGCATTACATTGGTGATCCCCAACACTCTTCACTTAGGTTGTGTAAGTGAGAGTTTTCTTTTGTTTCTGTTCTTACATTTTCTACTCTTGCTTTTCTTCTTATTCTTTTGTTCTATTTACTTATAACTCTTGTTTAGAGTAGTAATCTTCTTTTCTTTTGTTTCAAACACCTTTACTTTACTTGTAATCTTTTGCTAAGAGTTGAATTTTTCACTATTCTCTTCTTCTTCTTCCTTTTCTTTGTTTATTTGTATTTTTACTTATAAATTTGTAACTTTATTTAATCAATCATTATTTATTTGTAATATTTTTGTTTAGAGTTGTATATTCTTACCATTTCCATTGAGGCAAAAACTATTTTTCCTAACAGTGTTATGTTCTTTCCAGAACATTAGCATAGTAGATAAGATCAGATGTATTTGTTACATCGGACTGGAGCGATATTGACAACAGATGAGATAAGTTAACTTACCATTATAATATATTCTAGTCATATCATATAGTTTCACATAGGTCAATCCAATCTCAATTATGAGTGGTTAGTATTCTAACTGATTGTATTATTTGAGTTCTTTGACTTGTTCGTTACCAGCTTACCCTACGGACTAGCTCATACTTACATCTTGGGAACTTAGCAGTATAATTCAGTGGGAGTGTTAATCATAGATATGAACATCTATAGCTTCTGATGAAGAAGTGAAACGATGGTTTCCTTTTAGTTTGGTTCATGGTGCTAAATGATAGAGATCTCATTTCAGTAATTAATATTAGTTTACTAAAATATCATTTACAAGGAACTAAGTGTTTTAAGGATAAAACATAATGAGGGGGTAAAATGGTATTTTAGTCTCATCTCATTGTAGACCGCCTATAGAGGATTGAGGGAAAATTATGGTTGAAACAATGGACAATTCATAACGTATCTATATTGCTTATAGAATGTTCTATGAATTTAAGAGTGCAATTCTGAGTCTTTAGTGAAGTCATGAGGAATTAATAAGTTAGTAAATTTATTTGTTAGATTTATGATAACTTATTAGGACTTGTGTACGCCCTGTTTTTCCCACGGGCTGATTAGCGAGCCGAGCTGCGGCCTAATCATAGTTATCTCGTGGACGTCCCACAGACCGGAGCTTCTGTCATTAGGTCGTACCTCCTTAGCTCGAGGAAACTCAAGGGTTCGCCAAGATTATACAAGACTTGACCCCGGATTCTGAAGGCCTATGGTCGAGTTAAGTATCCATCTCGCAGTACGAACTGGGTATGAAGGCTGTGACCCTTTGTAAAGTCAACACACGCAAGGTAAACGTGCATATATCAGACATCACGTGTCTGATATGCCCCTGACTTCTCGGACACGCAGCAGGAACGTGCGTATTCAGACACCCACGACTGGGTTGGGCCGTGCGGCCCATTATCTCCTTACCCATCGATTTGCCCATACTAATGTGTCAGGTTTAGGAATTAATCATGAATGTCACAGAGTTGATGTGATAGATAAGAGGGTCACGGGATGACCTTCTTACCAACTCCCAGGTGCCTTCTCCTATAAATATGGAGACCCTGGGACTTAATAAGGGTTGGATTCTCTCTTGTAAGAAATACCATATAATCGTATACCCAGAATATAGCAATAATATTGACTAGTGGAGTAGAAGGATTTTAACCTTCGAACCACTTAAAAAACGTGCCTTGAGTAGCCACTTCATTTTCCTAAGATCTTATATCTGTTTCGGTTCACATTAAGCACTAATCCCTTTCTCTCCTTTTCTTAATTACCCGTTGGCGAAGAACCGCGTCAACAGTTTGGTACTTTCATTGAGAGCAAATTCGATTAGTGCTGTTGCAAACATCCAACTATGGTGACAACTCGATCCAGGCACGGTAATGAGGCAGAGCAACATGATGGGCAGGAGGCTCATCATACTGCCATCCCTGGCGAACAAGCTCCTGAAGTCTAGCAGCGGCCCGGAAAACAGCCGGTGGGCCAAGACGATACTGGTAGTTCGGCGCCTCGACTGCCTAATCCGAACCCCTGTTAATATACTGCGGTGGAGATGGAGAACGCTCAGCTGAGGAGCCGGTTAGCAACAACTAGTCAGCAAATCAAGGATATGCTGGCCCGACTACCCCCTCTCACAAACGACGCTAACGTCGGAGAGAGGCAAGGTGAGGCTTCTAAGTCTCGCCGGGATAATCGGTCCAGGCATAGCCGCTCAGACAGACTTCTGACGCCCAACTCCATCCCTTCATCACACCATCGAGAAGCAGATTCCAGAGGAATGCCTAGAGCCGAACAACCGCAATACAGCCGTGCGGTCAGGACGTCGACTCCTAGCTCCCAACCATCCTCGAGGACGCCCAGAAGAGCTCGAGGAAATTCTTGAAGGAGATCCGGAGTGGGCTCACGACATCAGCCCGTTCCCAACAACCATCCTGCGCCTCGTCCAGATCACCAAGCGCGGGACCAGCAAGTTGGCAGGGCTGAAAGGCCCCCACCAATCTTGATCCGTCCTGACGGAACTAGGATAGCCTCTCCAGTCAGGCATCCTCCTTCTCCAATCAGATATCCGTCTCCTCCTCGGCCCGTCCAAGACATCCCCGCCTATGGGAGTAGTAGGAGAAATCCGCCATCGGCAGGACCTTCCCGGCGTAGCAGGGCGCCGAGGGAAAGCCCAGATCCTCAGCACCAGAGGCGGGCTACAAGCCTATCTAGCAGGAGCCATTGGATCGGCAGTCACCGGAGTGATCTCTCTGGGGGAGACCTGCGCCAGCGTCTGAGTTCGGCGCAAAGTCATCAAACCACCCAGGGAGGCGACCTGCGAGATCGCCTCAACTCTCATAGAGGAGAACAAGCAGGAGGAGATGACCATGCTTGCTTAAGGGGGGCTCTGTCCGAAGTACGTAACGGAGGGAATGTCCCAAATAACCTATCTCAAGATAAGAGGGGCAATAACCCACCAAATATGTACAATGGATCCGGAGCTGTTGAACAGCCCCGGAATAACCAAGGACATCAAGACCAAACCCTTGAACGCTTGACCCAGATGGAGGAGCTGATGAGGAAGCTCCTATCAGAAAAAGAAAAAGACGAATATGATTCGGGGGACGAGATGGAACTCTTCGCCCCCAGCATAGCAGCAACGCCGTACCCATCTGGTTTCCGTATGCCTCACTTGTCACAGTTCAATGGGGACGGAGACCCATCGGACCATCTAGGGATGTTCAACACCCTAATGATGGCCCATAACATTGGCCCCGAGCTGAGATGTTTAATCTTCCCTTCCACACTGACTGGGCCTGCCAGGCAGTGGTTCAAGCAAAGTAAAAGACAGTCAATCAGTTCCTGGAAGACCTTCTCAGCTGACTTCAAAAGGGCATTCCGAGCCTCCCAGGCCGCCCGTGTTCAGGCCGACTCCCTGACTAACGTGAGGGAGCAGCCCGGTGAGACTCTGAAGGCCTACTATAGCAGATTTGCGAACGTCGCTGCTCGGGCCAGAGACGCAGATGATAGCTCCATACTCATGGCCATGAGAATTGGAATCCTCGTCGGAGGAGATCTCTGGAAGGATATACAGAGGAAGGGAGTCAGCTCGGTTAACGAATTCCTTAACAGAGCCCAAGAATGGATCAACTTGGAAGAAGCCGAAGCTTCAGCTGCGGGAACCAGCCAGGTCCCCGAACAGCCCGCTGGAGTGGGGACGGAGGTCATGGCAGCGACCCAAAATGCCACACAGAACAACCAGCCCGGTGGAGGCAAAAGAAAGGGAAATGGCGAAAACAGTCTGCACGGCCAAAAGAAGAACAAATCCATAGACAAGTTTAAGCCCGTCTTCACGAATTATACCGAGCTCACCCAATCTAGGGAGAATATCTTCCTAGCCAACTCTACTCGAGTCCCTTGGAAGAGGCCGGAGCCATTAAAGCACCACAAGGGGAAGAGAGACACTTCTAAGTTTTGCCATTTTCATAACGACATCGGCCACAATACCGACGATTGCAGACACCTAAAAGACGAGATCGAGACTCTCATCCGAGCCGGCCCCTTGGCTCAATACGCATGGAACAGGGTTCCAGCAAACCGACCTGCTCCGGAAGTCCCGGTCAGTCAGCCCGGGTCTCGGGAGGTCCGCACATGGCCGGCACGAGCAGAGGCACCCAGAAGAGATCCGTGAATGAACTAAAGGCTCATAACGGAGTGGAGTTCGTCTCGGAACAGCGTCAGTCCAAGCAGCAGCGATTGGAAAGGCAACCAATCATTTTTACGGAGGAAGATGCGGGCCATGTCCAGCTCCCTCACAATGATCCTCTGGTCGTAGCCGTCCAGCTCACCAACCGGAGAGTGAGGAGGGTACTGGTAGACAATGGGAGTTCGGTGAACCTCCTATTCCGTTCCACCCTAGAGAAGATGGGTTTAACTGTCGCCGAGCTGAAGGCAACCTCCCTGATGTTGTATGGTTTTTCAGGAGAAGGATCAGCAGTGATTGGGACGATCGAGTTAGTGATCACCCTAGGTGAAGGGTCTCGGACAGTCTCCAAACTCCTCGAGTTCGTGGTCATTGACTGCTCCGCTGCCTACAACGCCATTTTGGGCCAACCTACGCTCATAGCCTTCGAGGCCGTCACGTCCATTCGCCACCTCGCGATGAAGTTCCCTACTTCAACGGGAATCTGCACTGTCCATGGCGATCAGCTCGCTGCCAGGGAATGCTACAGCATTTCCATGAAGGGAAAGTCTAAACCCGGGCAGCTGGCAATGGCCATTCAAGGTGAAGAGGAATCTCGGGAACCCTTAGCGGATCCTGAGATTGAAAAACCTCAAAACGCCGAGGGGGAAAATGTCGTCTTATGTAACGACCCAAAATCGCTAATAAGGCTTAAGGGCCTTGATTAGCGTGCCAGGAGGGCATGATAGGATTTATGTGTGATTTTATGAGTTTAATGCATGGTTATGATTTAAAGCACGTTATATGACTAATTGAACATCGAGATGCGTGACTACGTGGTTAGTATGCATGTTAGGTGAAATAATTATGCATGTGGACCCCATTTGCATGATAGGGGTAAATTGGTAATGTTAGCCCGCTGAGGGCATATATGTGATAATTGTATTATGTGAATTGTACCACGTGAGTGTGGTGTTATTGTTGTGATGCACGTGCCGAGACGGTCCTAGAGAGAGCAAGTTAACTTAAGAGTCACAACGGGATTTCTATACCCGGCTCGGGAGGAGCCTAGGGGTACCTCGGGAATTTTATGGTTAAGTAGAGAATTGGCGGTTAATGGTTATTGGAGATTTAGTAACCTGGGTAACCATTAGTTACTGCTGAGAGTAACAAGTTTAGGTGAAAGAAATGGTAGAATTGCAATATAGGAGAAAGGACTAGAGTGCCCTTGAGGTGTAGTTAGCAAATGGTTTTGATGAAGGGGTAAAATGGTCATTTGGCTGGGCAATTGACATTTTGCAGCTGGGTATTAAGGGGTACACGATTTGGGGACTTAGTCATTTGATGCTTTGATATTTGAAGAGAAGAAAAAGGAGAGGGAAAAACCTAGGGCATGAAGAAGAAGAGGGGAGCTGAAAACTTGAGGACTTAGGGGATGAACCAAGGAAGCTTAAGGTTGGATTCTTCATTCAAGGTAAGGTTCTATGCAATTTTAAGATTTATTTCTGTTGTGGTTTAGGAATTTGATGCATGGTTTAAGCTTTTCAAGCTTTGGTTTATGTTTTTGGTTTATGGGTTTAGATTTCTTAAGTTGAGATTAAATGGGTGGATTTTGAGTATGATTGTGTTATTGAGTTGGGTTATGATGTTTATGGGTTGATGTATGGTCTATTTGAAGTTTGGAATTGGTTTTGGGGCTTAGGTAATTGTTGGGATGATTTGGAGGGGTTTAAGTTCGGGAAAAACGTAAGAGAAAACCCAGATTTTCTGGGTTCGCGAAGGAGCGCCGCGGCCCTGTTCTTGGGCGCCGCGGCGCGAGGTTGCATCAGGAGAGGGGCATCTCGCTGGGCGCCGCAGCCCTTGAGGGGAGTGCCGTGGCGCTAGGCCATTTTCAGGGCACCAAAAGTTGCGTTTTTGAGCTTTTGCTCCGGGGGTTTGGGGGATGTTTCCGATGAAGTGTTTTAGGGATTTGGGAGTCCCGAGAGTGTGGGATTGGTCCCGGGAAGCGGTTTTTGATTTGATTAGTATTGAGGGATGTTTCTTGTGTGTTGTGACTAGGATTTCGAGGAGGCTCGTGCTAGAGGACCGTGCTTGTGGCCTTGGTGCATCGGAAAGCTCGGGAAGCAGGTAAGAAAACTATAACACCCATAGGATGGGGCATGGGCCCATAGTGTGATTGCAGGGCATGGCCCTATATTGCATGTTGCATGATGAAATGATTGCAGGGCACGGCCCTATAGTGCATTACATGTTAGGGTGCAGATTTAAATGAATTTATATTTGTCTGAATGTTGTTTGATTTATGCTATATATGATTATAGTGAAATGAACGGCTATGGCCGAGGGCGGCAAGGCCGAGAACGGCAGCGGGGCCGGAAGTAACACCTAGCACATGGGATGCTATGGTCAGGGTAGGACCCAGGGGATACGGGTGGTATCCCTACGGTGAAGACCGAGACCCCAGGCTTCGGTAAGGCTTCGGGGGCGGCATGGCCGTGTTTGCTTAGTCTAATGGTTGACTTGTTTATATGTGGATTATCTGTTATGATAAACTGTATAAATTGCATATGTTATGTTCTGCATGAGTTTTCTTGCTGGGCTTCGGCTCACGGGTGCTCTGTGTTGCAGGTAATGGCAATGTCTGAGTCAACCAACCATGAGTACGGAGAGCGTGAAGCGACGCGTACATGTTTGGCCTGCCCGACTGCTTTGGTTGGGGGTTTATTTGAAAATGGCTGTAATAATCTATGATTTTATGATTTCTCAACTGTAACCTTATTTCAAGATGTAATTAGTTTTCAAACCTTAATTTGGGATCCCAAATGTTTAATACTAGAAGTTTTATTGAAACAACGCGTTTTTCTAAGATTACAGCCTTAACTTTTAATTAGGCACACTTTTGTTTAAAAACCTCGGTTAGCGAGTTCATTGCACACTGTTTTGTATTAAAACTCACTTAGTAACGGCCCTAAGGAAGTAGGGCGTTACATCTTAAGTGAGGATATTGACCCCCGAATAGGCGAGGACAGATCCGAGCTCCAGGCAATAGAGGAGCTTGAGGAAGTGAACATTGATCCGTCGTCACGAATGGTCAGGCTCGGGAAAAACCTCTGTAGCCAGAGGAAGGCGGAGCTGACTATGTTTCTGCATGATAACTTGGACGTATTCGCATGGTCGCACGAGGACATGGTGGGAATTAGCCCGAGTGTCATCATGCACACACTTCATCTGGATAAAAGCGTTCCTGCCAAGTCCCAGAAGCAAAGGCGTTTAGGAACCACTCGAGTTGAAGCCCTAGAGGAAGAGGTTTCCCGGATCAAGAAATGCGGCTTTATCCGTGAAGCCAAGTTTCCAATATGGGTTGCCAACCCCGTGCTGGTTCCAAAGCCTAATGGGAAATGGCGGACCTGCATAGATTTCTCCGACCTGAATAAAGCCTACCCCAAGGATTGCTTCCCATTGCCTAGGATCGACCAGTTGGTGGATGCCACGGCGGGGCACGAGGTCATGTCCTTTATGGACGCATACTCGGGCTACAATCAGATCGCGATGAATCCGGCGGACCAGGAGCACACCAGCTTCATGACCCCAACTAACGTCTATTGTTACAAGGTCATGCCGTTCGGTCTGAAGAACGCCGGAGCTACCTATCAAAGGCTAGTAAATAGAATGTTCGCAGACCAGATCGGAAAAAACATGGAAGTGTACGTTGATGACATGCTAGTCAGGTCAAAGATTTTCGATAACCATGTTTCCGACCTGGAATAATGTTTTAAGATACTACGGGAATATGGCATGAGGCTAAATCCACATAAATGCACTTTCGGAGTCGCGTTAGGGAAGTTCCTGGGGTTCATAGTCAATACCCGAGGAATCGAGGTAAACCCCGACAAGATCAGATCACTGCTCGAACTTCCTTCGCCCAGGTCGCGAAAAGATGTCCAAGGCCTGACCGGAAGAGTGGCAGCCCTCAGCCGGTTTATTTCCAAGTCCACTGATAAGTGTTTGCCATTCTAAAACCTGCTTCGAGGTAACAAGAAGTTTGATTGGTCAATAGAGTGCGAAAGCGCATTCCTCGACCTGAAAGCACATCTGGCTGAGCCGCCCGTGCTATCCAAACCAAAGGCAGGAGAGCCTCTTTTTCTCTACCTGGCTGTCACTGAGGACGCAGCTAGTGTTGTACTGGTACGAGAGGAGGACCAAGTTCAGAAACCAGTCTACTACATCAGCAAGAGACTTCTCGGGGCTGAGTCCCGATACCTGCTGATGGAGAAATTGGCATTCTGCCTTATCACAGCTTCACGAAAGCTCAGGCCGTACTTCCAGTCCCACTCGATTCACGTCATGACCGATCAACCTTTAAGGCAGGTTTTGTAAAAACCTGAAGCATTGGGACGTTTGTTAAAGTGGGCCATCAAGCTTAGTCAGTTCGAAATTCTGTACACTCCGCGAACTGCTATAAAAAGTCAGGCCCTGGCCGATTTTATGGCAGAATGCACGGGATTCCAGGAGGATCCCACAGAGAACTCACCCCAAATAAGCTCACCCCAGGCTTCGTGGAGGATCTTTGTAGATGGTTCGTCCAACGAGAACGGCTCCGGAGCTGGAATCATTCTGATATCCCCTGAGGGACATAGATTCCACTCGGCGCTAAGATTTGGATTCAAAGCCTCCAACAACGAGGCCGAGTACGAAGCTTTGCTGGCGGGACTGAGGATAGCCCAGGAGTTAAATGCGAGCTCCGTCCAGTGCTTCAGTGACTCCCAGCTCGTGGTCAACCAGGTTTTGGGCGAATATCAAGCACGGGGACCCAAGATGGCCGCCTATCTGGCAAAGGTAAAAGTTGAGTTGTCCGCGTTTGAGGGAGGCTCGATCGAACAAATACCTAGGGAGCAGAATGCTAACACAGACGCTCTCGCCAAGCTCGCTACCTCTGCAGAAACGGAGACCTTGGGGCTAGTACCAGTCGAATTCTTGGAGAAACCAAGCGTAGAAGATATCAGGATGGAGGTCGAGATGATCGATGCCAGGCCGACCTGGGTGACCCCCATCCTTGAGTATCTTGCCGAAGGCAAGCAGCCTGAAGGGCGTAACGATGCACGACGAGTCATGTACCAAGCTCCTAGGTACACGATAATCGATGGGGTGTTGTACCGACGTGGGCACTCCCTACCTCTCCTCCGGTGTGTTCTTCCAGGCGAGGCAAAGGCCATCCTGCAGGAAGTGCACGAAGGATTTTACGGAGACCACATTGGGGGGCAGAGCTTGGCCTTAAAAGTCCTGAGGCAGGGATACTACTGGCCAACTCGATCCAAGGACTCGATCCAAGGACTCGATCTCATACGTGAAGAAGTGTGACAGGTGCCAGCGATTCGCCGCAGTTGCCCGAGCTCCTCCAGTCGAGCTGAAGATGATCTTGTCCCCATGGCCATTTGCCGTTTGGGGGAAAGACTTGGTTGGCGCCCTCCCCACTGGAAAAGGCGGGGTCTGTTACGCCGTGGTAGCCATCGACTACTTCACTAAATGGGCTGAGGCAGAACCTTTGGCAACAATAACATCCAAAAAGGTGTTGGACTTCGTGATTAAAAGCATCATCTGTCGATTCGGCCTACCCAAGAAGATCGTTTCCGACAACGGCACCCAGTTCGACAGTGACCTGTTCACCGAGTTTTGGGAGAGGCACATAATTGTGAAAAGTTTCTCCTTTGTGGCCTATCCTCAGGCGAATGGCCAGGTCGAAGCTGTCAACAAGACCCTAAAGGCGAGCCTCAAGAAGAGATTAGACGAAGCAAAGGGGGTCTGGCCAGAACAGCTCCCCCAGGTCCTATGGGCGTACCGGACCTCACATCGGACTCCTACGGGTCATACTCCCTTTTCCCTAACCTTTGGGAGTGAGGCAGTCCTCCCCGTGGAAATTAAGGTGCTTTTGCATAGAGTCCAGTCTTACGACCAAGATCAAAACCACGAGCTCCTGTGCAATTCCCTCTATCTAGTTGATGAAAGGCGAGAGGATTCGCAACTCCAGCTCGCCCATTATCAGCAGAAAATCACTTGCTACTTCAACGCCAAGGTCAAAAAGCGCGCCTTCAGCGTTGGCGACCTAGTCCTAAGGAGAGTTTTCCTGGCCGGGAAAGATCCCAAAGATGGAGTTTTGGGAGCAAACTGGGAAGGAGCATACCAGGTCATCGAAATCATTAAGGAGGGAACTTATAAGTTAGCCCGACTTAATGGAGGGGCGGTCCCGCGCACTTGGAACGCCATCCACTTAAAGAAATATTATCAGTAATTCACTTGTAAGGCTTGGAAGGCCACTTTTTATGTATTAATGAGAATCAGTTTTTATGTATGTTTGCAAGTGTAATCTAAAGTAACCACGAAAGACCCTTTCCCAGTTACTTGGGGGGCATATGGTACCTTGATATAACCGGGTCTCCTTAATGACTTAGAAGTTGATTCATATCGATTGACCGTTGTTTTTCTTAAAAACACGAGATATTGATAAGGATTAACGCTAACTAAGTCCTATCCTGATCTTAACCGGGTCATAAAACTTAGAAGTTGATTTAAATCTATTGATCGCTGTTCTTCTTAAAGAGCTCGAGATATGGATAAAAGTTAACGCGAACTAAGTCTTCAAATTAAGTTCCTGGTCTTAACCGGGTCATAAAACTTAGAAGTTGATTTAAATCTATTGATCGCTGTTCTTCTTAAAGAGCTCGAGATATGGATAAAAGTTAACGCGAACTAAGTTTTCAAATTAAGTTCCTGGTCTTAACCGGGTCATAAAACTTAGAAGTTGATTTAAATCTATTGATCGATGTTCTTCTTAAAGAGCTCGAGATATGGATAAAAGTTAACGCGAACTAAGTTTTCAAATTAAGTTCCTGGTCTTAACCGAGTCATAAAACTTAGAAGTTGATTTAAATCTATTGATCGCTGTTCTTCTTAAAGAGCTCGAGATATGGATAAAAGTTAACACGAACTAAGTTTTCAAATTAAGTTCCTGGTCTTAACCAGGTCATAAAACTTAGAAGTTGATTTAAATCTATTGATCGTTGTTCTTCTTAAAGAGCTCGAGATATGGATAAAAGTTAACGCAAACTAAGTTTTCAAATTAAGTTCATGGTCTTAACCGGGTCATAAAACTTAGAAGTTGATTTAAATCTATTGATCGCTGTTCTTCTTAAAGAGCTCGAGATATGGATAAAAGTTAACGCGAACTAAGTTTTCAAATTAAGTTCCTAGTCTTAACCGGGTCATAAAACTTAGAAGTTGATTTAAATCTATTGATCTCTGTTCTTCTTAAAGAGCTAGAGATATGGATAAAAGTTAACGCGAACTAAGTTTTCAAATTAACCTGGTCTTAACCGGGTCATAAAACTTAGAAGTTGATTTAAATCTATTGATCGCTGTTCTTCTTAAAGAGCTCGAGATATGGATAAAAGTTAACGCGAACTAGGTTTTCAAATTAAGTTCCTGGTCTTAACCGGGTCATAAAACTTAGAAGTTGATTTAAATCTATTGATCTCTGTTCTTCTTAAAGAGCTAGAGATATGGATAAAAGTTAACGCGAACTAAGTTTTCAAATTAACCTGGTCTTAACCGGGTCATAAAACTTAGAAGTTGATTTAAATCTATTGATCTCTGTTCTTCTTAAAGAGCTCGAGATATGGATAAAAGTTAACGCGAACTAAGTTTTCAAATTAAGTTCCTGGTCTTAACCGGGTCATAAAACTTAGAAGTTGATTTAAATCTATTGATCGTTGTTCTTCTTAAAGAGCTCGAGATATGGATAAAAGTTAACGCGAACTAAGATTTCAAATTAAGTTCCTGGTCCTAACCGGGTCATAAAACTTAGAAGTTGGTTTAAGTCTATGGATCGTTGTTCTCCCTAAAGAGCTCGAGATATGGAAAAAGATCAGCATAAACTAAGTTTTTCAAGAAATTGTAGCTGAAGTGCATAAAGGCAAAAAAGAGATGATCAATTAAAAGCGTTAAAGCAAATTGTCTGGAGGTGAAAGCACCTCATGCAAAGGTTACATAAAAATTATTTAAAAAATATTGGGGGGCACAAGAAAAGAAACGCCCTAAGCTCCTCCAGGTGGGCCCTTGGAGGTCGCCGTCTCGCCTCGCTCAGCTATGCCAGAACCATCCCCGGTCTCCAAGGGTGCCTCTTTATCAAGGCGAGCTTGGAACTTCACCAGCAAGCGCTCCCAGAGGCTCGCTGAAATGAAGGAGAAGTCCGCATCTGGATTGTAGGCCCAGCAGTGGTAGAACAGATCTTCCATGGACTTTTCCGAAGTTGTCCGCTCGGCCTCTAGGGCAGCCTGGGCGCCCTGGACCTCAGTCTTCGCGGCGTCTAGGTCCGTCCTCGAGGTGGCAAGGGAGGTCTCAAGCTCTTGGACCTTCAAACGAGTTTTCTCCAGCTCGACCTGCGAGGCCGCCAGGGCATCCTTGGTCGCCTGCAGGGTAGTCTGATGCTCATCCCTCATGTCCCCGAGCTGAGTTTTGGTCCTGATGATGCTCCGGTGAAGGGCGACAACGCTCTGCGAAGATGGAAAGACGATTGCCTTAGAAGAAAAATAAAAACAGGGCAAAATATAACAATGTAAAAAACCACCAAAAGGTTAAGATTAGCTTACCGTCATGGCCATACCTAGTGAAGATTCCAGCACGCCCACCGGGCTCATTGTCTCGATGGCCCGGAGCTCCTTCTCGGTTAACTTGTATATGTGGCTGACGGCGTAGTTCGCCGACTTATACACCGTTCCCCGAAAGGCCTCGGGGATCTTCTCCAGGTCCTGGGGATTGACTGGGATGCGTACATCGGAAGGTACGATGGCCGATGTCCCGACCTCCGTTCCCACATCCCGGGCAGCGAGTGGAGCTCACGGAGCCGGTGGAGGCATATTGCTTCCCCCTGCAGCAGGAAGGACCGCTCCCGTGACCTGTGCAGCTGGGGCTTGATCCTTCTCCTTCGCAGGGGACTTGGTGGGTGTCCCGGCAGCATTCTTGGATGTCTGGAGCCTCTTCGCTCTTGGCCCCGCAGTGGCGTTCCCTCCGAAAACCGCACCTCGCAGGCTCTCCTCGGGCTGAGACATGTCTTCTGCCGAGGCAAAAACATGGTTAGTACGAGAATTAATGATCATGAAAAAACAAAAGCGAAGGGATAAATAAAAATTCAAGTATGTGTATTAAGGGAATCCTACCCCCCGGGCTAGAAGAAGAATCTAAGTCGATTACTTCCTGAGCTGGCACAAGTTCTGGGTCCGGGTCTGACTCAGGGCTAGATTCCTCTACATATTGCCTAATCCCCAGAGCTGCGACGCCCCTCCGGAGTGAGGGCCATGTACGAAGGTTGGTCTCATACTCCTCGAATAGGATCGACCTAAAGGCTAGGGTGTTATCTACTACTACGGTACCCCTAGGCCGGCTATCTTGATAGTCCAGCACAAGCCGGTCAACACAATGGAGCAGGGTTGTGTTCAGGTCTGGATCGCTTCGGTGACGATGGACGAGCTGCCTAGGATTGAACTTAGCCAGCCGGGGGTCTGTTGTGGCCCTATCTAGACTCCTAAACATGTAAGGGTTACCTTGGCCAGAAGGACCCGCGGCTGCTCCGGATTGGATCCTCTCCTCGCCCGTCCCCGGGACGATCTCCAAGGTCCGTTTCCTATTCCTCACGAGGGGAACTTCGTCGCCCTCGTCCTCCTCATCCTCGTCTTCCGCGACCTCCTCCACGATGATGGGTCTGGTGTCGCGAGCTGGGGGAAGCGCCCGGGGCCTCCTGAGGTTCAAAGTCTGATTTGGGAAAATCAGCTTGCAGGCAACCATCGTCTCGTCCGTTATGAGCGCGCGGTAATCTTTCTCACTCAGGGGCAAGCCTGCCAGTGTCTCATATTGGGCCCCAAGGGTCACAGATTTCTCTGTCCTCGCGAAGATGGCTGCATGATTGGTCTAAGTTAGAAAAGGATATGGGAGGAGCAAAAGCGACACTTAACTTCCGAGCTAAGGATAAAAAAAAAAAAAAACAACAACAACAAACACTTACGAGGGCGATTGAAGTAGTGGAGCTCGTAGTTTCTGAACCCCGTCGACATGAAGAACTGGTCCTTGAAGTCGTTGGGGTGGCTGGGCAGCTCGATGACCGCAGCCGTATTGGGAAATCCAGTTAAGTAGTAAAACCCGTCGCCTCGCCCCCGCTGGTCCGGGCTGGCCTTGAGGCAGAAAAAGTATAAGATGTCCGCAGGAGTGGGGACCTCCCACTCATGCTTCTGAAACAAGTATTTCAACCCCGCCAGCAAGCGATAGGAGTTGGGGGGGAGTTGAAATGGGGCCAACCCCACGTAATTAAGGAAACCAGCAAAATACTGATCCAGCGGGAGGAAGGCCCCCACCTTAAAATGTTCGCCGCTCCAGGCCGCGAACGACTCGTCGAGCGGCGCACAGCTCCGCTCGCCCTTTGCGGCAGGTTGGGCCACCATGGATGCTCTCCCCAGGGCGATGTTGTGGGAGAGAAAGATTTTGTTGATCTTCGTCTGGTCAGTGACCTTTGAGACGATCCTCTCTGCCTCAAAGAAGGCGTTGGGGGCGACCTCGACCTCCTGCTCCACCGCCGGCCCAAAGTTGGGGATTGGGGAGTCTGGCATCACCGCCTTTCCTTTGTCCTACTGTGAGGCCGAGCTGCTGACGGTCTTCTTGGGGGCGTTCCTTTTCGGTGTCATCTGGTCGCCTAACGAACAAAAGAAATAATTTCAGAAAAGGAAACCCAAGCGTGAGGAAAAATCAAATGTTATTTGCACGAGCTGAGGTAAGCCCAGCCCGTGGAGAGTGGCACCACGCGGTTCGATGAACACGCGCCTGTGCTCCCAACAGATCCCCGATTACTCGGAATTCGTGTGTCAGGAGGGTCAGGATAGAATTTTCCTTGGGGGGAAAGTTTCAATAGGCAAAAAATGCAAAACCGCCTGTGAAGCGTGTTCCCTAAGCTTCCCGGTTTTGCACCCAAGAGTTCCAAAACTCCTACCCAGAAATTTTCCCCAGAAAAAGCACCCTGTAAACCATACTCTTAAACGATTTCCTACAGCAAAGATACCCTAGCCTAAAAAGGGGCCTTCACCCTTCATATCGAAAAGACCCAGTAAAACCATGCATGCGGCTACAGTAAAATATTTACCTAAGCTACAGTGAAATATATTTCCAAAACACACATGGTCAGGGAACTTACAATGTTTGACTGGGAGGCGGATGAAGGTATTGCCTGGGTGAAAGCTTCGTCGGAGTACCAGCTTCCAAAGCTTTGAAGAAATCCTGACGTATGAGCCTCTTGAACGCTGAGTATAGCAGTCACAGAGAAGAGGGTTTTTTCGTCTGAGATGAAGAGAGAAGAAGAAGAGATTCAGAAAAATTTCAAATGAAAGGGTGGCCCGTGCGCAGGGTGGCCATCCTTTTTTATATACGTGAAGGGTCACGTGTAGAGGGCCGTTGGATGGCCCTCATGAGGGATCCGAGGCCCTCCACTCGAAATACGGAATGACGGCTGAGCATAGGCTAGGCCATTTAATGCGGTTCTCGTAAGGCGTACCGTCACCAACCACGATGTTCCACGTATCAGGCGCTTGCGTAAGAGGTGGAATATGAAGAATTCATGGGGAATCCTAAAAGCCCCTAATGCAGTCTTACCCGAGGTGGCATACCACGAGCAGGGGCTTGGGGGCAGATGTATGCCCTGTTTTTCCCACGGGCTGATTAGCGAGCCAAGCTGCGGCCTAATCATAGTTATCTCGTGGACGTCCCACAGATCGGAGCTTCTCTCATTAGGTCGTACCTCCTTAGCTCGAGGAAACTCAAGGGTTCGCCAAGATTATACAAGACTTGACCCCGGATTCTGAAGACCTATGGTCGAGTTAAATCTAGCTCGCGGTACGAACTGGGTATGAAGGTTGTGACCCTTTGTAAAGTCAACACACGCAAGGTAAATGTGCATATATCAGACATCACGTGTCTGATATGCCCCTGACTTCTCGGACACGCAGTAGGAATGTGCGTATTCAGACACCCACGACTGGGTTGGGTCGTGCGGCCCATTATCTCCTTACCCATCGATTTGCCCATACTAATGTGTCAGGTTTAGGAATTAATCATGAATGTCACAGAGTTGATGTGATAGATAAGAGGGTCACGGGATGACCTTCTTACCAACTCCCAGGTGCCTTCTCCTATAAATATGGAGACCCTGGGACTTAATAAGGGTTGGATTCTCTCTTGTAAGAAATACCCTGTAATCGTATACCCAGAATATAGCAATAATATTGACTAGTGGAGTAGAAGGATTGTAACCTTCGAACCACTTAAAAAACGTGCCTTGAGTAGCCACTTCATTTTCCTAAGATCTTATATCTGATTCGGTTCACATTAAGCACTAATCCCTTTCTCTCCTTTTCTTAATTACCTGTTGGCGAAGAACCGCGTCAACAACTTGATTTCATAGGCCCATGGTCCCCATGGTACCTTGGATAAAGTCATCTAGATAGTCTCAATTAATTTATTTAATTATTAAAGTTGACTAGGTCAATTTTGGATAGTTTCATAGAGTTATGTAATTTAGAGAAGAAAAGAGATATTAGGGCAGATTTATTAATTAAGATAAATTTTCGTCTAAATTAATAAATAAGTTTAAATCAAGGTTCAAATTATAAATAGTTAATTTGATAAATGATTTAAATAATTATTTAATTAATTAATCAATAGAAAATAATGCGGGCCTTGATTTTAAGTCCAACAGGCTTATAATTAAAAGGGAAATTTCACGGGCCTATGGCCCGTGAGAATTTTGACCTAAGGCTGATAATTGGATATTATTTTATTGATTATTTAATTAAAAAAGTAACCTAATTGAGCCTATTTAAGGAATGTTAAGTGAGAATTGAAAATAGATGATCAATAGATCTAGTTTTGATGCTTTAGGGTTTTAGAATCTCTCTACAGCAAAGTCATTTTCTAAGCCTCAATATTCTCTTCTCTTCTTATTATTGTATCTATCTCATATTTTGAAAATTTTCCACTCTAGTCTAGGTGATTCTAAGGATACTTTGGAAGGCTGTGAAAAAAATTCAAGAACGATTCAGTTTCTTGGTGATACCCTGCGATAGAAATGATACAAGGGTTAGAGAAACTGAAGGAATGACTAAATAATTCTATTGCACAATAATGTAAGTGTTCTTATCATTATCTCTGTATGAATTCAATTTTAGAAACATGTTCTAGGTTTTCTTATATTAATATGTTTAATACACGATTTACATGAAAATAAACCAGATCCTGAATAAGTTTTCCCAACGTAGTTTTCATTAGTAATCCAAGCCTCAAAATATCTAGTTCATAGCTAAATCAAGAAACACAAATACAAATTCAGATCTTCCCATGAGTAATCAAACACAAAATACTAGAGAAAATAAGAAAGGAAAAACAAACAAAGAGAAGAAATAGCCCAAAATGATGATGGAATGAATATTCTCTTCTTCCCTTCTCCTTCTTTTCTTCATTTCCTTCTTTGTATTGCTGAAGTCTCCTTGTACTTAGTGATTATCTCTCTAAAGGATGGCTCTATTGGGTAATGGAGGCTATCTTTTTTTTTTATGATGCTAGGGGTGATAAAACCCTTTTTCCTCATGTCCAAAAAATGCCCCTCCTTGCTTCTCACGTGAGTTTCCTTTTCTCTTCTAGAAATTACTCTAAAATTCAGTCCATTTTCTCTGATTTGTTCGCCACCTCATCACTCATTTCCAACTCAATTAATTGTGCCACGTGTCTCTCCTTTATATGCTGAATTTCCCTCTTTGTATCCTGCTGAAAATGCTCTTGCAAAATTTCTTTTGCTCCAGCAAAACCTGACATTTCAGCACAAATTAAACAACTAAGAGCCATTTCACTTTTCCTTGTTTTCTTTGGAAAAATTCATGCATAAATTCCTTAATTTCCTACTTTCAGTTCTAAAAAACTAACAAGACACAATAATTCACAAAAACACAAAAAGGGAAAAGAAATTAACTAAAAATAATAACAAACAAGCACACATCACTCTTCTTAATTCTACATTTATAATCTTAAAAGTATAAAAATAACTTTTTATTCAAGAGTTATCACTAAACCACTATAATTTTTCAGTGTCCTTTTACCTTATTTTGAGTCTTTGTGGCCATTACGTTGAGTAATCGCAACTTTATAGAAGTGCTCACATATTTTGTGTTGTTATAAAAAAAAATAATGTTGATCATGCATATTCCTCACTCATAGGGATAACATATTGTTAGAGAATATTATATTTCAATGGAATATAATAGAAACCAATATTACAATTCTAGACAAGAAATACAATTAGACAAGGTCATTTTTAAAATAAAATCATTATACTATGTTTAAAGTACAAATAAATATAGAAAATATAGAAGAAGAGGAGAAGATGAATACAAACTCAAAGAAAAAGTTACAAATAAAATAACAAAAATAAAGAAAGAAAAACTCTCTCACTTACACAACCTTAAGTGAAGAGTAGTGGGGATCACTAGACTTGAACAATGCTTGAAACATTTGTCCAAAAACTTATTCCCCCCTATTGTCTTGCACTAAGGGACTCTATGTTAGGATTGGTTAAATACATAGTGAAAATTGGTTAGACACAAAGAGGTGCAAAAACCATAACGATTTCACTTATGGTATAGGCATCTGCCAGGCAACTAATTTGTAACCCCAAGTAACAGCTTTGGTTATAAGCTGCCAAAACGTCTCAAATCTTCTCCCATGTAATTTTGTAACATCCAAATACTTATTGGCTGTCAAAATAACTGTAATGCCCTGAATTCTCTGATGTATTTAACGGCGTGAACAGTAGGCCGGGAGGGCCGTACTTGCTTAATTATGTTATTAATTGATTAAATGCATGTATATGTTGATTATATTATGATATGATGTGAAATGCATGCATATGTGTCCATATTTCTTTATACAGGGGTGTGATGGTAATTTGACCCGTTGAGGGTAAATTGATTATTTATTCACATGTTGGTGATATAATTTGAGACCACATTATAATGTGGGTTTGTTCGAGCTATTTGGCATGAGACGATCAAGGAATGTTAATTAACGGTTTGGTCATAGCAGGCTTAAGCTCGGGGCTCGGGGTGAGTCTCGGGGTGTTTTAATGATTAGAGGGTTACCGGGCATTAAAGGGTAACGGGATGTGAAATATTGGAGTTTGAGAATATTGAGATTAGCGGGAATTGGGAAGCGTTAATTATGATTAACGGTATAGGTGGAAAGTACCAAAGTTGCCCTTGGGTTGGCTTAAGAGACTTTTAAAGACCTAGGGGTATTTTAGTCTTTTGGCTTGGATATATGTTAAGCTTGGAAGGCTGTGGATAAACAAAGTAAAAACAGAGTGTAAGCTTCTCCTCTTCCCGTACCTTCATCTTGCTTCTCCTTCCTTGTGAGTTTTGTGAATTTGTTGAAGGTTTGAGCTTGGGAGCTAAGCCTTGGTACTTTGGGAGAGTGTTCCATTGTGGAAGAGCACCATAACCTGAACTTGAGGTAAGTTTTTAGCTCTTAGTTTCCATGTTTGCTCTGTTTTCGTTTTGGGATTTCAGCTTTAGAATTTGATGTGGAAAGTGAGGATTAAAGGGAGTTTTCTTGTTGTTTTTGATTGGGGTTTGATAAGGGTGAGCCATGGGTGTTATTTGGGGGTTTAATTGTGTGTTTGGAAGAAGTTTAGAGAGCGTTTGAAGGGCTGGTTTGAGAGGAAAGAGCTCAGGGGAGAAAATTGGTTCGTGTGGCCGACTTAGCCATTCTGGGCTGAGCGCCGCGGCGCAGCAGGGGAGCGCCGCGGCCCTTGGCGTCTGGCAGGGGAGGCCCCTTCTGGCTGAAGGGCGCGCCGCGGCGCAGCAGGGGAGGGCCGCGGCCCTTGAGGTCAATTTTGCCAAAAATGTGTTTTTAGCATGGGGATTCAAACCTTAGGCCTCGGGATTGAACCTACTACCCGGTTGAGTGGTGTTTGAGGTCCCGGAGGTTAGGTTTTGGTTTGGGAACCTTTTATTATTCATTTTATTGATGGAATCCCATAATTTGGTTATGACCAGGTAACCGCTAAAGGACCAAAAAGTCGATCGTTCTCAGGGTTGTTCTTTTATTCGTTTTTGCTCGAACCAGAGGTAAGAAAACTGCACCCCAAATATGACATGCGTGGATATACATGAGGCATGTGATTGTGAAAATATGGACATGGATTGAATATAGAATGCTTAGCATATGTTGCTCATTTGTGCATGGCACTGACTTATTAGTCAGGTTTGGCAAGGGTGCTAGTATCAACTGTGAAGCTGTGACTTATTAGTCAGGTTCAGGGGTGGTACTGGGCACTGATCACTTTGAGCTGGCTTATTAGTCAGGACGGCCTTAGCGTGTGTCACGCAAGCCAACAAGTTTTGATCTGATAGATCACCAGCATTGAATGGCTCAGAGAGCATTAATGCCAGACCGACCCCGAGGGTCGATGAATGAAATAAGCGCTTGGAGGCTAGTTGCTTACTCAGCAGCCACTCTCCCATATGAATTAGTGACTTGCATGGCAGTCACTCAGTGTGGTTACCAGAACCTGTTGAAGGCTAGTGGCTTACCCATCAGCCACTCTTCCATCTGAATTAGTGACTTGCATGGCAGTCACTCAGTGTGGTTTATCAGAACCTCATGTGGTGTTTACCCATTTGTTTGAAAGCTTTACGCTCAGTGTGATTATAATGATAATCATTTGATAATGTTGTATAAAGTGTTATGTTTTCTTGCTGGGCCTTGGCTCATGGGTGCTATGTGGTGCAGGTAAAGGGAAAGAGAAGCTCACCTAGCCTTGAGTGGAGAGCTGATGTGGTGGTGTGTACATATGCAGCCGCTTGACCACCACGGTCAAGGTGTTCTCAGAGGAACTAGGGGGTTTACCCTATTTTTGCCGCTTAGGTCGGCGGGATTGTAACTTTACAACAGTAGTGACCTTTTTGTACTGAGAACAGCTTGTAAACGATTTGTTTAGCTCTGCAGAGCAGTTTGTAATAAAAATCTCCATTTCCTTATTATTGGTTTTATGCCTTAACCTGTTAATTACACTTAGAGCACGTTTTTGACCAAAGGACTCAGGTAGTGAGTCAAATTTCCGGTCCACCGTTCACCGTAACTGTTCTGGGGTAGCCAGGGCGTTACAATAACATCCCTAATAACTATAAAACATTATATCACATGAAAATCAATTCAAGAATATGCAACTCCATTTACATATTAATTATTGTGGTATTCCCTTTGTATGTTACAAATTGACAAAATAATGTTTTATCACACCTATTTTATTTGTCACACTCATTTAATCAACATTATATTATTTTGTAAAATAAATAATATAACACATATCTTCAAATTGTTCTAGTGTTGTGATGAATTAAATATGACATAATTTGATTATAACATGTGCTCTCTTTATTTAGTTAAATGAAAAAGGGGTGATATGACATTTAAAAATAAGAGAAAATTATATTTTATATGGTTTTTTTTATTGAAATTTACAAAAATATGGCTTTTTTAGCAACAATTATTTTATGACTTTTTATAAATTTTAATCACTTATATGAGTTTTTTTTTCCACATATTTTTGTAAGTAAACCTGATTATGTTATATTGTTATTATTAATGAGAGTTTGTTAAATTAGAAGGGTATGGTTGTAATTTTATTTATTCATATTAACTATTTATCTTTTTTACTTTTACTTTACATGTTCAGTTTTACTTTACCAAATTGAGAGCAGTTTTTGGCTGGCCAACTGTTCTTCTTCTTTGTCCCCTTTTTTTTTTCTTGCTGTCTTCTACAACTTGCCGAACGGAGGTGATCGACAACAAGTGCGGCGTGGTTAGGAACGTTTTCTGGCTGTTCTTCGTCTTTAAGCCCTACTTTTTGTTGTTGCTTTTCTCTGCAACTAGCCGAACGGAGGTGATCAACTGGAACTTGGCAAAGAGAGTGGGACGGCGACACGTTTGGCTGAGTGCGGTGTGGCTAGTATTATATTTGGTGGAGGTATTTCTCTTTTTGTTTAATGTTGTTATGATCATTCATTAATATTTATTTGATTTTTTCTTTTTTTTTTCTATATTGTGTGTGTACTGTCGACCTCTAATTTTTTTTCTTCATTTTGTTGTATGGATTTTGAATTGTCAGATTATTCTTGTGGCATTGGGTTGGATTGTGAGGTATTGTTTTATTTATGGTTTGGGTATTTTGTTTTATATTGCTATGTTTTACTATTACTGTGATTCTCTATTGTTCATTTTTTTTTGGTTTTTGAATAGTTAGATACATTTTTTAGAGTAACAGTTTGTTGCATTTTGTTTGGATTTTGAGATATTGTTTTGTCTATGGCTTGGATGCTCTGTTATTGTATTGCTCTGTTTTAGTCTCTTAGTTTAATGCAGCTGCAAAAGTGATAGAGTTGGAGGGTGACATGGGTTATGCCTACATTGTTATTTCTAACATGTATGCAACTTATGTTAAGGCAGTGAGGAAGTTGACAAGGGATGAAAGAGTAAGAAAAGAAACTTCTTATAGTTGGATCGAAGTTGTTCCCTATTCACCCTCATAAAAATGAAATAATTACAAGAAATAGGGGTAGGAGATTTTAAGAGTTAGTGAAATTTGTTTAGTCCTCAAATTTGATTCACCTTGCTGGATGAGCTTAAAACTTGTTCTAACTTGTTATGTGTCATGGCTTATTACTAAAATGACAGTTGTAAAAAACTTTCTATTAAGTATACCTACTGATGTCTATCATTATGCTAGAGGCTTTTATATAAAGTCATTAAAATTTATTTCGTAGAAGAATTAAGAAAATAAAGGCTTTTATTGATGGAGGGTATTCCAGACCAGTTAGTTTGGGTGGCATTTGTTTTTGATATTTTATATTTGTTGACGCGGTTTTTTACCAACAGTAGATTAAGAAATCCAATAAGAAAGATATTAGTGATCTTTTTTCTAAACCTTGATGAATTATATGAACAACTTCTCACACTCACAATTTTACGTGGTTTAGTGGTTAAAATCCACCTAGTCCATGAGAGAATATTATTATTCTCTCACAATTTCTGCAGAGTTTCTGTATTACAAAAAGCCGTCCCTTTTCCTGTCCATTATCACTGATATTTATAATGAATATTCCTAGACAGGTTTGGGTAACCGTATGCATAAATATGGCAAACAATTAATCAAAATAATTCACATTTTCATAGGGATACGATTGCCTATGGAAATTACTAGTGTTATCTCGGGCAATAAATATATAATACAACCTGGGTATTAATGAGCGTATAAAGAGCCTCCAAGTTATTCGTGATCCTTCACTGTGCATCATGACTAGGTTTCCACTAGCTGAACATCTTCATCGAGCTGGAGATGAAAGAGTGTACGAACTTTAGTTAGGATTAAGTTCAGAGCATCCTAAAGACGATCTGGCCATTACATGTCTCGAACTGGATTATTGTCTAGCGAGGAGATCTGGAGATTTCCTGCATGTCCTAACTCGAGCTGCTCACATCAACATTAGCTAGATGTTATACTCGCCTACATTTTCCACGTGCTCATCTGCCAGCTGTACCCCTAGCTGAGTGATTAAATCCACACTTATTTTTAGGGTACAACATTTGCCCCCTAAGCTCCTGCTCGAGCAATTTTTAGGGGCTTTTAGGCTTCTGTCGTGCGAAATCTTGCCCATCTACTACTTGAGTGTTTAAACACGTGGTCATCTACAATTGATATCTGTTAGGATTTCGAGGACAGGGACATCTGTCCTGTCAACTTTTTGTCGTCGCAGGGGTTATTTAATCTTGCCCTTTAGATCTCGAGCTGACCCGATCGAATGGACCAGATTAATTCTTGAAACTTACGTATAAATAGGAAGACCAGGCCTAAACTTCACCACCTTTGCATTCAAAAAATTTCCTTTTAGAAACAAAACTTCCCTTTTTCTCGCAAAACCTTCAGAATCTTTCGCCATCCCTCCCTTCTTCAAAAGTTTTCAAACGACTCTCATTGGAGCTGTCACTATTTCCCTTGATCAAGCATTTGAATTGTAAGTGTTTCTATACTTGGTTTAAATTTCTCACTCTTATTTTCACTAAGTTCCTCTTACTTCGAATTTTTTCCAGTACAGTCTCTTACTTTGGGTATGTTTGAACTTAAAAGAGATTGGTGATAGGCCAAGAGCACAATATTAGGTTTGGTTAGGAATAATGTGCGTAAGAAATGAGTAGATTTTTGGGTTTTTAAAGGGTATGTCATATGATTTAGCATCTGGGTTGCTTGTTTATGCATAGGAAGTTTAAGGGTTTTTAGGTTCAAAACTAGGTAGGTTAAGGGCTACGTTTCCTTGAGCGGTTTTACTTTAAATCACGTTAAAAAAAAAGTATTGGGCTTGGCAAGCGAATCTCGAAGTATCATGGAATTTCCTAAGTCTATAGCGCGTGGCCTAGGACTGCACGTGGAAACACGCGTTGGTGCTAGGACATATCTTAGTTCGCGTAGATTTTGGATTAAATAAACCACACTCAAACCCTTGGGTCACCGTACCCTTTATCGCCGTAGCTAGGCATTATTTTAGGTCGCCACTAATAGGCCACTTTGTCGTTAGGCGAGCTAGTTCATGGCCCCACAAAAGGAAAATGTTGCAGGCTCTTCTTCTCAGAGCAAAGATAAGGGCAAGCACATCGTGGGGCCATGACACCTTTTCTGAGGCCGAGCACATCGTGTCCCGAATAACAACTCAGGGGAAGGTGAACAAGATACTGCTGAGCAATGGGATCGAGATGGGGACTGAAGGCCTTATTTCTTGACCTCCGTTGGAAGGAGAGCGGAGCTGTGCCCCACTTCACGATGAATTTGGGGCCTAGAGTGATGAGCACCTGAAAGCAGGTGATTTTCTTCCCTTGGACCAGTACTTCATAGACTTCTTAAACTATGCCAAACTAGCTCCATTCTAGCTCCCCCCATACTCATATCGACTTTTGGCGGGGTTAAAATATTGATTTTTGATGCACGAGTGGGAGGTCCCCACCCCGGCTTATATTATGTACTTATTTTGCCTCAAAGCCAACCCTAATCAGAAAGGACAAGGTGACGGCTTCTACTACCTTACTCGTTTCCCCAACACGACTGTAACGCCCTGGCTACCCCAGAACAGTTACGGTGAACCGGAAATTTGACTCGCTACCTGAGTCATTTGGCTAAAAACGTGATTCTAAGTGTTATTAACAGGCTAAGGTGGAAAAAAAACAATAAAAAGGAAAGGATATATTTTATTAAGTATATAAACTGTTCATGAGCTCATCAAAACATTTACAAGTTATTTATAACACAAAATGGTCACTACTGTTTCAAATTTACAACCCCGCCGACCTAAGCGGCAAAAATAGGGTAAACCCCCTAGTTCCTCTGAGAACTCCTTGGCCGTGGTGGTCAAGCGACCGCATATGTACACATCACCACCTAAGCTCTCCACTCAAGCCTGGGTGAGCTTTTCTTTCCCTTTATCTGCACCACATAGCACCCATGAGCCAAGGCCCAGCAAGAAAACACAATATAGCATGATATAATATCAACAATGATCATAATAATCATTCTGGACTATTATTCCAAAACAGATAAGTGACAGTCACAAAAGTCACTAAATTGGGTATAGCTCCCTTTAGCCTTGTGACGATAGGGTCACCGAGCTTTGCAGATAAGTGAACCTTTTACTAGCTTAATCAGGATAGGTGCATGGTGACTGGTCACCAACATAACCTTCCTCATGACCATAGAGTCATAACCCTGGAACATCGTTCCCTAGCCATGTGACAAACGGTCACCTAGGCCTTTCGCCCTGGCTCTCAGTTACTAGTCTTAGACTAGCCAAGCACTTATAATTTTCATCGACCTTAGGGTAGGTCCAGGATTAATGCCTTAGAGCCATTCCGTGTTGATATCGATTAGATCTAATCTTCATTTGGCCCTGCGTTTAGGACGCTTATGCCGGTTCTGACTCTTAGGTCAGTCTCCCTGACTAGTAAGTGCCATATACAAGTAAACAATATTTGCTAGCATTTAATATGCAATCAATGTCCACATTTAGCAACCAACGTGCCTCAACAACAATCATGCATGTCACATACACAGGGTGCAGTTCTCTTACCTCAGGTTCGAGCGAGAAATATTATAAGGATGACCCCTGAGAACGATCGATCTTTTGGTTCCTTAGTGGTTACCTAATCACAACCAATTATAACCTCCATTAATGAAAATCAACATTGAAACGATCTTAACCTAAGCACCACTCTCGGGACCTCGAAACATGCCCACACGGTGAGTAGATTCGATCTCGGGCCTTAAGGATTGAAACCCCAAGCCAAAAACCCTTAAAAACACTCAAAACAGGACTTTGAAGGAACAGAGTAGCGCTACAGCGCTGCTCCCTAGCGCTCCAGCGCTATTCTCAGAACCCCCAAAACGCCCAAATGCCTTCTGTGTAGCGCTATAGCGCCCTAGGGTGGGCGCTGTAGCGCTACCTCCAGACCAGATACCCCCTAAAACCTCCTTCTTCAACTCCTTCGATTCTAACTTGATTCCAATGCTTCCAAATCCCATTTTTGATGCCAAATGAACCCAAAAACCATCCTAACATACCCCAAACATCACAACCATAAGAACCCTAGCCAAAACTCCCAACAAAACCAAGTATTCAACCTAGAAATCACAGCTGCAAACCAAAACTAAAACAGAGCAAACCAGGGAATTCAATGGCTAGAAACTTACCCAAAGCTCAGCTTATGATGCTCTTCAATGGAGGAACACTCTCCCAAACTCCCAAGGCTTACTTCCCAATCTTGAATCCTCAAGAATAGCTCAAAAATCTCAAAGGAAACTGAAGGAATGAAGGTACGGGAAAGCTTCAAGAACTTACTCTGTTTTTCCTCTTTTTCCCAGCCTAAAATGGCTTATATCTATCCTAGGGGTGAAAAGACCATTATACCCCTAGGTCAAATAAGGTTTTCTAAAGGCTCCCAAGGGCAAAATTGGTATTTTCCATCGATCCCGTCGATCATAATTAACGCTCTCCAATTCCCGCTATTCTCGATAATCTCAAACACCAAAAATTCACATCCTGTTACCCTTTAATTCCTGGTAATGCTCTAATCATTAAAATCACCCCGAGACTCATCCCGAGCCTCGAAATTAAACCTGTTATGACTAGACTGCTAATCAATAATCCAAGATCGTCTCATGCCGAATAGCTCGAACAAACCCACATTATAATGTGGTCTCAATAATTTATCATCGACATGCATACAAATATACAATTATACCCTCAACGGGCCAAATTACCATCACACCCTTGTAATTAGAATGTGGACCCACATGCATGCATTTAACATCATATTATAATATAATTCACATATACATGCATTTATCAACTAATGGCATAATTAAGCAAGTATGGCCCTCCCGACCTACTAATCCCGCCATTAAACCACATCGGAGAATTCGGGGCATTACAACGACCTTCGTCATCGACCTTCCCAGCTACCCAAATGACTATAAAGATTAATTCTTTACATCAAATGGGTTCAATAACTAGACTCACCGATACTTCAACTGTCCTCGTAAGTTTCCTAACTCTCTGAACTCCATACGTGAATTCCATTATTTTTTTATTAAGTATAACTCTCATAACTGAGTTTGTTCTTTGTGCAACTATATTCAAGAGGACAAGGTGATCTGAGACCCTTGGAGGTCAGTACGAGATGCTGTCTCGTCTTCCTTTGAAGGAGAGGAATTTTGAAGGGTAGAAAATGATGCTACCATGGTGGCCTACGATCTGATTCGCAAAGATCAGACGCTGGCTATCAGAACCCGAGGTTCGCCTCCTGTGCTTCCCCCTCCTCAAGAAGTCATGCCTGTCATTGAAGACGCTGAGGAGGAAGAATAGGTGGCTCCGCTGGTGCAGCATCCTGACCTAGACCGAGCTGAGTTCGGGGAAATAGTTGGCACTTCCGGCCAAGGTAACCCTTATAGAGAATTAGACCGGGTTGTTGCCAACTTTAGGCTAATCCGATTCAACCCACGTCAGCTTGTGAGTCGACATCCTGTTGACCCGGACTTCGACACAACCCTCCTCCAATGTGTGGATCATTTGGTGGTATGCTACGACCATAGCTACCCTAGTGAACTGTTGTAGTAGACAATACCCTCCATTTTAGGTCTGCCATTTGTTAGGAATATGGTACAAATTGTAGGACATGGCCTTCCTTACGTCTGGGTGTTTTCTCCTCCAGTTTTAGGAAATCCGTAGATGAGTCTAGCTCGGAAGAAGAGTTTGAACCCCTTAGGACCTAGGGTATAATAATTCTAGAGTCTCCCCCATCTCTGGTAGTCCAGGAGTTAGAGGTTTTACCTGATTTAGTTCATAACCATGAATCGATCGTAATAGATTCCTGCTCTAGCTTGGAGGGTACGGTTCTTGCTCTATTCTTTTCTTTGCATTATTTTGACTAACTATTTTTTGTATCTGAATCCTCTGCTCATTCCTTTGTAGGGAAAGAGAAGGATTTGACGGATGCCATGGGTTTAAAGAGTGCCTTCAAGGCTGGTGGGGCCGGAGCTGAGTCCGTGATAAAAAGAGCTAGAGTGACAAAGAAACACGCCCCCAAGACTTGAACTTTCACCGAGTCTCCTGTCAAAGATAAAGGTGCCAGCTCCACCCGGGAGAAGCAACAACAGACTCAGCCCCTAGCTCTGGTAATGACAGTCACCGTCCTTGAGGTTCCTCCTCTTCTTCCTCAACATGTACTTGCTTCGATTCCTCAGGTGATTTAGGGTGAAGCCCCTTCCGCTCAAATCCCCTCCATTCAGATCCCGGTAAAGCCACTCGAGCTGGCAAGGATCCCAGAAGCCTTCTGGGGGACTGTGTATAAGATGGAAAGCCATATGGTAGGCCATACATACAGAGCCAATGCTAAGGATCTGAGGGCCATGGAAGATCGTACTCCCAAAGATGTTCTCGAGTTCACCATGGGAATAAACCATACTGTGAGCCACCTTCATTCCTGCTATAATACTTCTTTTGCTTTTCCCTTTTAAGTTTAATAACCTTGACCTGCATCTTCCCTTTGTAGTCTTTCCTGTCTCAACTCCGTGGTATTCTTGGGTTTGAGCTAGGAGGGATGAGCCCCAAGCCGTTCTGGCCACTTATCAAGAGAACGAGAGTATCGCCAAGGCTGCCCTGGCCACCTGCTAGGAGAACGAATAGATTGCCAAAGGCCTGGCCGTGGAAGTGAGCCAACAAAGAGACTAGCTGGATGTCGAGAATGATGGCCTCAAAAAGAAACTTGACAAGGTCAAGACCAAAGCCAAGGAGGAGGCCGAGAGGGCGAGTTGGAGATTTCAGAATCTAAGAATTCTCTGGAGGAGATGCTCTACTGGTGTTGGGCTTTCAACCTGGGTGGAGATTTTTCTTCACGAAGCTGGGGTTTTGGGAACCTTACCTCACCAAGTTCAAGGTTCGATTTTCACATGAACCTTTTGAGATCGCTGAGGCTTCCGGAGTTGCTGATGGGGACAACGAGGAAGTAACATCACTTGAGCAAGCTGACGGAGCTCAATGATGCTTCTTGTTTTTCCTGCTTACTTTACTTTTTATTCTATAATTAAGTCCTTAAGGACTGAACTTCGGGCTCAGATCGAGGTTTTTTTTTTTCTCCTCAAGATAACTATATACTTTTGAGTACATGTATGTTAGTTTATGATCTATTTGTGTTCCCCTCATTCTATTATTTTCTTGTGTTTATGAATCTTGAATTCTCGCACACTCAAAATTGTAGGGGTTGTCTTTAGATCGGGATAGGTTTTTGATGGCCCAAATTAAAATTTTAGTCGATGTCCTGGTTGCACCAAAGAATTTTCCTGCCTAATTGCGTTATACCTGTTAGGGATCAGGCGTCAGACCTAGTTGTGTCTAGGTGTTTTTTCTACATACTAGCATTGTACCTGTTAAGAATCAGACCTCAGACCTGGCTATATCCAGGGTTTCCTAGTTGTCTTAGAAATTTTCCAACTTAGTTCGTATTCAGAAATATTTTGAAAATTCGAGCTTTAAAAAGCTGTTGAATAATCAATTTTTCCAAATTTTAAGTTTTTCCAAATTACAAGTTTCAAACTTTATCCGAATATGCTAAGCTTTTTTTTAAAAGCTCTCTTTGGTTATGTGCCATCCAAGCGACCAAAACTTATAAATTTTCTAGGTAACTTTTACAAAATGAGCATGTGATACTTTACAATAATAAGATGACAATATTGACTACGTAAAAATCCAATTATTATTAAAATGAAGTGACTTTTATAAATAAGCCTTACATGGAACAGTAGTACCAAAAACATTAAAGAAAAAAAAGAAAATTATGCCAACCGCTACTGATAGTATTTTTTAAGGTGCAAGGCATTCCAGGTCCGTGGAACTACTTCTCCATTCAGCTGAGCTAATTTAAAGGTCCTCTCTCGTAGGGTTTTCATGATCTGGTATGACCCTTCGTAGTTCGGTCCAAACACACAATCCTTGGGATCTTTACATGCCAAAAACACCCTCCAGAGAACTAAATCACCGAGTTTGAGTCTGCGTCCTTTCACCTTCGAGTTCAAGTAGCGAGTGATTCTCTGCTGATAATGGGCGAGCTGCAATTGTGACGCTTCTCGTTTTTCCTCGATCAAATCTAGGGATGCACTAAGTAGCTCATGGTTTTGATCTTGATCAAAGGTCTTCTGTTTATGGGTCGTCACCAGCACCTCAATCGGGAGCATAGCCTCACTTCCAAAGGTTAGAGAGAAGGGGGTATGTCTTGTGGAGGTGCGATGTGAGTATCTATAAGCCCAGAGTACTTATGGGAGCTGCTCGGGCCATAATCCCTTGGCTTCATCTAACCGCTTCTTTAAGCTTGACTTTAGGGATTTGTTTACAACCTCGATCTTCCCATTAGCCTGAGGGTATGCTACCGATGAGAAAATCTTGGTTATGCCGTATTTTTCACAAAAGTTTGTGAAGATGTCTGTGACGCCCCACGTCACTATGGCTGCTTTTTGGAATGACGACTGGCCCTACAAACCAACATGAGTCTTTCCAGTGTGCTTTGTCCTCACTCGCACGCTTCCTGGGAAAACTTCCCAGGAGGTCACCCATCTTGAGATTACACCAGGTCAAGCACGCTTAACTTTGGAGTTCTCAAGTGATGGGCTATCGAAAAGAAGATGTATCTTGTTGATATAGGTAGTACCCATCGATCTATTTAAGCCCTCTTCAACTGTGTAGTCCCATACCTACACAGTCTTAGAATCATCACACTTGACCTTCCCCAGGCGGTGTGGGATTGCCCGGTCTTTCCCCTTATGGATCACGGGATTCTGACTGTCACAATGTCACTATCGAACTGAGTTCCGTTGTTAGTCATGATCTTCTTTGGGAGCCCAAATCGACATATGATATTCTTTACGACGAAATCCAGCACTCTCTTCGAGGTTATGGTCGCCAGAGGCTCGGCCTCAACCTACTTCGTGAAGTAGTCGATGGAGACAACAGCATAACGAACTCCTCCTTTTCCTGTTGGTAAAGAACCAATCAAGTCGATTACCCATACTGCAAATGGCCAAGGGGATGAGATCATGGTTAACTCAATGGGCGCTGCTCGGGAAATTGTTGCGAAGCATTGGCAGTTGTCACATTTCTGCACATACGGGACTGATTCCTTCATCAGCGTAGGTCAAAAATAGCCCTATCTCAATACCTTAGGGCCAAGTTTTGCCCCCCTACATGGTCTCTGCAGAAACCTTCGTGTATTTCTTGCAAGATAGTTTGAGCTTTCTCGAGCAGAACATACCGCAGGAGAGGTAGCAAATGCCCTCGTCGATATAGAGTCCCTTCAACCATAACATAACGCGAAGCTTGATATAGCAATTTTCTTGCACCCTTTCGATCGTCAGGTAACTTACCGGTTTTGAGGTACTCCACTATGGGGGTCATCCAAGTTGGTTTTATGTCAATCATTCTGACCTCAACCAATTATGCTACTATGCTTGGTTTTTCTAAGAACTCCACCAGACTACGTTCAGTGTGTCTGCCTCTTTGGTGGTGGCAAGTTGAGCCAAAGCATCGACATTGGAATTCTGTTCACGAGGTACTTGTTCAACGAAGTTGAACTCGAATTCAGACAACTCTCCCTTAACCTTAGCTATGTAAGCTGACATCTTGATACCGCAAGCTTGATACTCCCCCAATATTCGATTAACCACGAGCTGGGAATCACTATAATATTGGACAACCTTTGCTTTTAGTTCTTTTGCCACCCTTATTCCTGCCAATAGGGCTTCGTACTTAGCTTCGTTATTGGATGCTTCAAATCCAAACCTGAGGGAAGTATGGAATCGATGCCCCTCAGGTGAGATCAGAATTATCCCAACTCCTGACCCGTTCTCGTTAGAGGATCCATCAATGAAGGTTTTCCACAACTCATGCACCGGTTCTCTTATCGACTCATCCTGAAAACCTGTGCACTCGACCACGAAGTCAGCGAGGGCTTGACTTTTGATCGATGTGCGTGGCATATACAATATCTCGAACTAGCTGAGTTTGATGGCCCACTTTAGCAGACATCCTGATGTTTCAGACTTTTGCAAGACCAACCTTAAAGGTTGGTCAGTCAAGACGTGGATGGTGTGGGACTGAAAATGCATTATGAGCTTTCTTGAAGCCAAAATAAGACAAAATGCGAGCTTTTCTATTAATGAATATCAGGAGTCAGCTCTGAGAAGTCTTTTACTTATGTAGTACACTGGTTTTTGCACCCGATTCTCCTCTTGAACTAACACAGTGCCAACCGCATTTTCTGTTATAGTAAAATATTGGAGCAAACATTCTTTAGATATCGTTTTCGATAGTACGGGGGGGGGGGGGGGGGGGGGTTCAACCAGGTGAGCTTTCAGGTCGTGAAATGTTTGTTTCCTCTAAGCAAGTTGTAAAATGGGCGACACTTGTCAGTGAATTTTGTAACGAAGCGGTTTAGGGCTGCCACTTTTCTAGTTAAAGTCTGTACCTCCTTACGTGACCTAGGCGAAGGCATTTCCAATAACGATAATATTTTATTTGGATTCGCCTCTATCCCCCTTGTGTTGACTATAAACCCCAAAAACTTTCTCGAAGAGACTCCAAAAGTGCACTCATGAGGATTTAACTTCATGCCGTACCTCCTTAGTACGCCAAAACACTCTTCCAGATCGAACACATGGTTACTGACAGTATTTGATTTAATGAGCATATCATCGACATACACCTCCATGTTTTTCCCGATCTGGTTAACGAACATTTTGTTGACTAATCGTTGGTATGTTGCACCGACATTCTTTAGCCTGACTTGCACAACTTTGTAGCAGTATACATTATGCTTAGTCATGAAGCTGGTATGCTCTTGGTCTGTAGGGTTCATCGTGATCTGGTTATATCCAGAATATGCATCCATGAAAGACATGAGCTCGTGACCGAGTTTTGCGTCTACCAACTAATAAATTCTAGGTAATGGGAAACAATCCTTAGCACATGCCTTGTTGAGATCGTAGAAGTCAATGCAAGTTCTCCACTCCCCATTTGGTTTTGGGACCAAAATGGGGTTAGCAACCCAGGTAAGATATTTTGCTTCCTTAATAAACTGCGTTTAAGTGGGCAAGCTACTTTTTCTTCTAAGGCTTCCGACCATTCTCTCCTCAAGAGCCTTCATTTTTGGGACTTTGTAGGCACATTCCTGTCCAAATTCAATGTATGGATTATTACATTGATACTTATTCCCACCATATCTTCGTGCAACCTGGCGAAGACGTCCATGTTCTTTCTCAAGAATTTGACCAGCTCCTTGTTCCTTTCAGCTCCAAGATTTTTCCCAACTTCTACAACTCTTGAAGGTGTCTCTGGATCGATACTGATTTCCTCGAGTTCCTCCATAGCTTGGAGCTCAAACCTATCCTCGCCTAATCATGGATCAATGTCATCCTATTGGGCAACCTCGTTATCTCCTTTTAGAGGTTCTTCCGCCCCTTGGGTAACATCCATTACCCACGAATCCTCTCCTCCCTCGACTATGACCATTGCGTGTTGCCCGGGTTGTGATTTTCCCTTCATGGAAATCCTGTAGCATTCTCTGGTAGCAAGTTGATCTCCTCTCACGGTACATATACCTGAAGTAGAGGGAAGCTTCATCGATAGGTGTCGGATCGAGATGATGGCTTCAAAAATCATCAACGCAGGTCGTCCCAAAATTGCATTATATGCAGCCAGACAATCGATTACGATGAACTCGAGTATTTTGGAAACAACTCGCGTATCATCCCCTAGTGTAACCACCAGTTCGATTGTCCCTATGGTTGCTATTCCTTCACCTGAGAATCCATACAGTGTCATTGAGGCCGCCTTAAGATCGGTTACGGATAATCCCATCTTTTCTAGGGTGGACCTGAACAACACATTTACTGAGCTCCCATTATCAACCAATATCCTTCGCACCCTTCGGTTGGCGAGCTGAACGATTACCACTAGCGGGACATTATGTGGGAATTGAACGTGGCTAGCATTCTCTTCCATGAAAATGATTGGTTATTTTTCCAACCACTGTTGTTTTGATAACCGTTGCTCTGGGATAAACTCAATGTCATTGTGAGTTTTTAGCTTCTATATATACCTCTTTTGGGACCCACTACTCATGCCTACCAAATAAGGTCCTCCGACAATAGTGGGTATATGTCCTCCTACTATTGGAGGAGGGTTAACTTGGTTCCCCTGATCTGCCTGAGCTGTAGGTTGACCTATCAGAGTTTCCAGAGCTGGACGAGAATTCTACCCGGTTGATTGATTGGGAGCGACTCGGTTTCGGGTATACTGGGCTAACGATCCAACCCAAATGAGAGTTTCGATCTCGTCCTTCAATTGTTGGCAATCATTAGTGTTATGGTCGATGTCATTATGGTATCGAAAAAACTTAGAGGGATCTCTCTTCGCCCTCTGGTGCCTTAATGGCTCTGGTTTCTACCACGGAAGGTGATTAGCGTTCGCCATGAAAATATGCTCCTGTGTATCTGTCAAGTCAGTGTAGGTGGCATAGATTGGATTGAATTTTTCCCTGGGCTTGTTCTTCTTTGTGTTGCTCTGGTCGCCCTCACCATTCCCTTTCCTCTTATTGTTTCCCAAGTGGTTATTATGGGTAATAGGTTGAGCCATAGCTGCAACATCTATCACCGCTCTAGCGGGCTAAATGGGGACCTAGCTAGTTCTTGCGGCAACAGATCGTGCCTCTTATAAGTTTATCCATTCCTGAGCCCAGGCAAAGAACTCATCTACACGTTTAACTCCTTTTCGCTGGAGCTCCTGCAATAATTGGCCTCCTACCAGGATTCCCGTTCTCATTGCCATGAGCTTGGAGCTGTCATCAACATCTCTAGCTCATGCTACAACATTGGTGAACCTGCTCTGATATGCTTTCAAGAATTCACTAGGTTGTTGTTTTTGTTGGCCAATGAGTCAGCCTCTACGTGAGTTTCCTTTGAAGCCGGGAACACTCTCTTAAACTCAGAAGACAACTTCTTCCACGAGCTAATTGAATGTCTTTTGTATTTTTTGAACCATTGTCTGGCAGGTTCGGTCAGAGTTGTGGGGAACAAAATTCATCTTAGGTCAAACCCACATTGTGGGCCATCATCATACTTGACTAGATAGGTTTGATGGGTGTAGTTCCTTTCTGGATTTTCAAATATTTGGCAAGAAGCATTATAGTCCATTTTCATATTTAGTTATTATGAATTAGTTTGATTTATATTTATTAGTTTTGCTTGGTTTTTGTTTTTTTGTTTTTTGTCTATTGGTTGGATTTTTGTTACTTTATTGGTTTGTTTTAGTATTTTAGTTTAATGTAGTAGTTTGTCTCCTTAGTGTGTGGTTTTAGTGCTCGGTTTTTTTTTTTTTTGTGTTTGTGTAGAAATGGTTTAAAATGGGGCGAATGCTGGCCCTTCTATGTCCACTGATGAGGCTAGACTGTCAGTAAAATTGCGACGTTCTCCTCGAAGTCTTGGGGGAGGATTGAAGCCCTGTGGACCTGTGATTATCGGCGAGACTAACAATCAGGTATTTTAGTTGTTGTTGTTTTTTTTACTTAGTAGGTTTTTTTACAAATTTTTATATGATCAGTAGCTGGTTACTATATTTTTGTTTATTGTGCTTTATTTATAGCTTTTTTGGTTATAGGTAATTGGTTACTTATAGATTATTCGTATTTTAAATGTGTTGTTTAATTGATAAGGTAACCCATTTCTTTAGTAAGTAACTGGTTCCTTTTTTAGAGTGTATGTTTTTAATGATGCTAAGTGATCATTTATTTGTGATTTTTAAGTGTTCTTGTTTCTATATTTGATATGTTTTTCCTTTGTATAGGTTGTAATGTAGCTTGTTAAGTTTAGAAGTAATTGGCTACCTTAGCTGTGTATGCTTTTTTCACGTGTTGTTTAATTTTCAAGGTAAGTGGTTACTTTTGGTAAGTAACTAGTTTCTTTTGTGAGTGTTTGTTTATAATGATTGTAAGTAATCATTTTTAATTGTGATTTTTAGGTGTTGCTGTTTTATAGTTGATTTGTTTTTTCCTTGTATAGGTTGTAATGTAGCTTGTTAAATCTATAGGCAACTGGTTACCCTAGCTGTGTATGATTTTTTATGTGTTGTTTAATTTTCAAGGTAACTGGTTACTTTGGTAAGTAACTGTTTCTAATTTTGCTATGTAATCATTTTTATTTGTGATTTTTAAGTGTTCTTGTTTATATTTGATTTGTTTTTGCCTTGTATATATTGTAATGTAGCTGGTTAACTTTTAAAGTAACTGGTTTCCCTAGCTGTGTATTGTTTTTTTTAGTGTTGTAGTTATTATTTATTTTAATTTTCCTTTTTGTGGTAACTGTGTTCTATTTTTTCTTTGCAGGCTGTGCATTATATGAACAAACCAGAGTTTCGGTTTGGAAGTAAGGTTGAGCAATGGAATAAACAAGAGGTTATATCTAATTTGAAAAAAGTTTTCGCCAAGAAGCAGAAGGCTATGTTTAGAAGAACTCCTTTTGGTCATTTTTTGGATTTTCCAATTACTGCATGACAAGCACAACTTGTACATAGTGTTTTAATGAGGGAAGTTCATCCGGAAAAAGAAGAATTTGAGTTTTGGTTTAAGCATGGTGATAAGGTAGTGAGGTTTTCTATTAGTGAGTTGAGATTAATTACTGGGCTTGATTGTGCTAGTAGTGTTGATTTAAGTATATTTCCTAATGGTAAAAAAGGTCTTAGGAAAGCATTTTTCCCTAGTGTTAAAGCTAATGACAAAGTTAGCAAAAATGAAGTTAGTAATCTTTTTAATTCAAAGGATTTTAATGATATGGAGGATGTCCTTTTTGTGAAGTTGGGGATTGTTCACTTTTTGGCTGATTTTTTGTTTGGGACCTAGAATGAGACAAGGGTAGATAACAAGTTGTTGGGTATAGTTAATTGTGAACTTTCCATGTTGAAAAAGTTTGCATTTGGCAAACTTTTGTGGCAAAGAACTAGGTGTTATATGCACTCAGCTTTAAAATAGAGGAATGCTCTTTATATGAAGATTCCTAGGAAAGCAGATGGGTCTCTTCAAAATTGGAGTTACAAGTGTTTTGGTTTCCCTCTTGCATTTCTTATATGGATTTACAAGACAATTCCAATTTGTTCATTGTTTTTATGTTGAAGGGTTGGTTCTTCATTTCCAAGGATATTGAATTGACATAGCAAGAATAGTGTGAGTTATCAAGAAGTTCTTGAGAAAGTCTTTGGAGATGAGAAGGTAAGTTTTTTCCTTTTTTGTTTTTTATTGTATTTTTGTATCTGTTATATTTGTAAGTCGTAATTGGTTACTTGTCATTTTTATGTTTTTTTTGTATTTCGTATTTAATTATTGAAGCAACATGTAACTATGTATGTTCTTTTTATTTGATTCTCTTTGTTTTTTTTTAATTTAATGTAGTTTGATGTTAATATTGTCGTTGCTAATGTGGAGGAAAAGAAATTTGGTATTTTGAAAAATTTATCATTTGAAAGTGAATTCTGCCCAACACAACCACCTATAGATGAGGACATTGCACTATCGAAGATGCCTTTGTTGAGGCTTGGACTTTTTCTGTCAAAGAAGTGTTTGGATGTTTGTTTTTTGTTTTTTTTTTCATTTTTTTATTTTTTGAAAAAACTTTGTATATATGATTATTTTTAATGTTTTTGTTTTCTTATTTAATTGTATGTAGGATCATTATAACAATGTGTTCCAAGATTAAATCAAGGAGTTACATGTAAAGCTGACTGAAGTCCAAGCTTTCCAAAAGTTAATTCTTGGTGAAATTGGTTCTTTGAAGAAAAGTTTTGAAGCTGATTTTGTTAAAACAATTTGTTTGCTTGTAGACATTAAGACTATTGTGTTTTTCAAAACTGATGTTGGAGATTTAGATTTACACAATCAAATGGACTTTGACCATGTTTCTCAGGTAACCAGTTTCTTGTGTAATTGTCTTTTCATAAAATATATGTTGTCTATCTTATTTGAATTTTTTATTCCTTTTTTTAGGATTATTTTGATGATGCTTGTGTGGGAGGGAACTAGATGTTGAACTTGGTGAAAAGTTGGGGGCTAATTTGGAGCATTTTGTGAAGATTGCTTCAGATTTTGTTACTCCTGTTAAGGTATAATCTTTTAATCATTTATTGTATAAGTAAGTACTTTGTTTTTTATATATTTTTATAAATTATTTGTTTTTTCTCTTTTGTTTTTGCAGAGCCAATCTAAAGAAGCATCATTGCTATGCTCGACTTCTTCAACTCCTACATTTCATGTGTCAAATGGAATGTGGAAGGTTATAAATGAGTCTGTTGAGAGACCATTGAAATAGAGTATTTATGTGGAGGATAAAAGTAATTGGTCGATTGTTGTTTATGATTCTTTAAGAGTAGTTGATGGTGGGGTGATTTTGCCTAAGAAAAGAGAGGCGAAGCCGATTTCTGTGGTCAAGTCTCCTTTCATGACAAAGTTTGGGTCTTCTAAAGATGAAGGTAAGAAGACTGTATTTGATAATATATGTCCTGTTTCTAATTATTTTTTTCATAGTCACACTAAAGAACAAGCTTTTGAGTTTCATAGTTGGATTGAAACTAAAGTGAAGCACAATAACAAGTATGTACAATTTTGTTTTTTTTTTTTTAATTTTGGCTTTGTTGAAATTGTTTGTTTGATCTTCTAAAAATTGTGTGGTTTATTTGTTTTTTAGCTTTAAGAAATATGATGATAACAAGGTTGAGCCATCAATCGATTTCACTTTCATTTTTATTGATGAGATGACTTGGTTCTACCGTTTGTATTATCATGGGCAGTTTGTTGATTCAGCAGTGAGTTTCTTTCCTTTTATGTTGTGTTGATCATTTTTCAATTTTTTTAAAAAAAAAAATTACATTAATCTAGTTCAATTCTATATTATGTTGTGATGGGGTAACTAGTTACCACAGTCATTTTTATGTTGCAATGCTCTGTGAAACTGGTAATCCAAATGTATAATTTTGATGTTTAGCTGGTGGTAATTGGTTACTCAAAATTTATAATTTACTGTGTAGCTAAAGGTAATTGGTTACCCTTTGTTTTTCAATTCTGTTATACTGTAATGGGTAACATGTTTCTTGATAGTTTGTCTTATAAGCATTTATTTTGATGTCATGATGTATTATTTGAGGAGAAATGTTAAGTTATGAAAAGGTTTGAAGAGGAGAGTCTCTACTACTGATAGTTGTTTTGGCCAAAATATTGTGTTCATGTATGAGAAGTTTAAGAAATTAGGCAATGGTACATTTAACATTGATGACGTTGTGTTCCTTTGAAGATTATGAGGGGCGAGTCATTGTTTTGCAACACTCACTGGAATCACTTGATCATGTTGTTATGCCTGTTAATGTGAAGGCTATTCTTCATTGGCTTTTGCTGCATTTTGACATAAAGATGAGGTCTCTCATTGTTTATGATTATATGTTGGGGCGAGGCATGGAAATTTGAGTTTACCTATGATTGAAGCACTTACTGTAATGCTTCTTCTTCTATTGGAAAAGATTGGTTTTTATGATCGTCCTGATATAAATATTGATCTTAGTCCTTATGATGTCGCTGAGAATGATGCTTTGCAATTGACTATTGCTAGAGGCATTCCTCAACAAGTTGAGTGGTGAGTTTTTTTTTTAAAGTTTGTTTATCTTGTTTGTTTCTGGTTTTGTTTTTATGTTCTTAGTTTTTATTTGTATTTGCAATATTGCAGTGACTGTGGAGGGTTTTTACAACTTATTTTGCTGAACAATTAATTCTTGGAAAGAAAAATGAGATGCCAAAAGAACTTGATGCTCAGTTGCTTCGCCAATATATTGTTGTTAGCTTGTATTTTCATGGGAAGAAGAAATAAGAAGATGAATATTTGACTAACGATGAGTTCAGTGAGAAGCTTTTGGAGAGGAGGCTAGAGTGGAGGAAGACTGCTGCATAGGTTTATTTAAGATTGATGCATAGGTTATTTAGGAAGCTTCTAGAAATTATATTTGACTTTTTTTCATTTTGTTTATGTTCTAGACCAGTTTAGCTTTTGGAAATGATATTTTACTTTTGGAAAAGATGACCAATAGTTAGTTGCATAGTTTTCTATGTTAAATTGCTACTGTTGTAAGACATTGATTACTTAAGACTATTTTATATATCAGTTGATCTTTTTTGTGTTTTCCATCTGTTGTTTGTATTTATTTTTTGTTAGTTTTGTTTTAGTTCACTTACTAATATATAATTTGAGTAGTTTATATGTTTTATTTTGTCTATTTTAACTAAGGTTTTTTTTTTCTTCAGGAATGTTTTAATGGTAACCAGGTACCCAGCTTGGTGTTCATCTTATATACTAAGTGGTAACTGGTTACCTTTGGTGCTTGATGTTTTTCTTATTCCTATATTTTTTTGTGGCAATTGTTAGAGCAAAGTAACCATTTTCTTGTTTATTTTTTTATTTCCCGTTTAATATATATATATTATATTCCATTTTTTAAAGCAACTGGGTTGTTTTACATGTTTTATTTTGTATATAATTCCTCAGTTTTCATGGATATTTTAATGGTAACCAGGTACCCAGCTTGGTCTTCATCTTATATACAAAGGGGTAACTAGTCACCTTTGGTGCTTGTTGTTTTTGTTATTCTTTTAATTTTTGGTGGCAATTGTTAGAGCAAAGTTAACCAGTTTCTTGTTTATTTTTTTTTTGTAATTCAGGTTATATATATATATATTATATTCCACTTTTTAAAGCAGCTGGGGTTGTTTATATGTTTTATTTTGTACATATTTCCTCATTTTTCAAGAATGTTTTAATGGTAACCAAGTACCTAGCTTTGTCTTCATCTTATATATATCAAGGGGTAATTAATTTTTAAAATGCATGTTTTTTTGGGTGTTGGTGGCATAGATAGATAACAAGTAACAAAAAACTCAACAATTTAGTCGAAAAGGAATTTATAAGTTTGTGTAATCAATCAATGTATTTGAATTTGAAACAGACTTATTATAATACTCAATAACAATTGATGAATATGAAAGCCATTCCTTTAATGAATAAAAATATGAAAGGATTGTTTTGCTTTAAAATATGAAGCTATGTCTTTTGCTTTTTCTGCTTGTTTGGCTTCGCAATTGGAGGATTCCTACAAGTCTTCCTGTTATGTTCTGGTTGGCCACATTTCCCACAAGTGATTATTACTTTTGGTTCCCCTATTGATCTTATTCTTTTCTTTCTTGGTCTTCCTCCAGGGATTGTTGCCTTTGGTGGCAACACCACTATGTCCAAGTGTTGTAGAAGATTTCATTCATCTTTATGGGGAAAATGATGAACATTTTCTTGATACAACGCTTTCAACGTTTTGTTTTGTAGAACTTCGCACAGTAATCATACACTCCCAAGTTTCTCTTTGCAATTACAGCTACTGCATGCCCATAAGGCATTTCATCTTCTTGAAGCCTATTGCAAGTACATGTTCTATTGTGTATATTTAATGTGAATTGATCCCCTTTTCACCATGAACTTGGTATTCTATTGGGTTGAAAGGCAAGACCTAGAAATATTTTTGTCATGAATTAGAATTAAACATTTTATGTAGAATTCACATTGAAGGTAACTATTTACCCCTCTGTGTAACTTAATGGTTTTTTTTTTTGCTGTTGCGTAAGGTAACTGGTCACCATCCACTGACATATTGAAGAATAGTAAGAATAAGTTGAGTTGCATACCTCATACTTCATTTTTTAAACAATGTCATGCCTCGACTCATTTTCTGTTGCTGTAGAGACTTTTGGGAATGTTCCATTTGCATTATTTGAGTTGTTCCAAACCCACTTTTGAACCAAACTTCTAAGGCATTCAACCAAGATATCAATTGGCAGATTTCTTGCTACTTTTAGTGCAGCGTTGAGTGATTCTACAATGTTGGATGTTATCATGGTGTATCTTTTTGTTTTCAGAGTATGATCTTGCCCAAGATTCATACTTGGCTTTCTCTAAATAGGGTCTTCTGTCAAGTCTATCAAGGCCTTTCGTGTAACGTTCACATTTTTTTGTGTGTATGTGTTTGCTGCTGGAATGAAATTCATTTGTAGCTCTTCTCCATGGCTTCTATACTTGATTTTCAAATTATTAAGCAAGTGAAACATGTAAACTCCATGGAAAGCATTTGGGTACACCATATGTACTGCATTGTCTATGCTCTTGTGTCCGTCGGAAACAATAGCCAATCATGTGGCAATTAAATATTGTAAAATAAAAAAAAGTTAGGTATTATTTATTTTTATTTTTAAAAAAATGAAGGTAATAAGTTACTTTAATTAGATACTAAAAGAGATAGCATGTATGTGTGTATTTGGTTTGGGTAACCAGTTCCATTTTCTATGTAAACAAGAATATATAATTGAAGCTATCATATCTTCGGGTTCTCCATATGTGTCTCTTAGTTTGGAGAAGAACCATAGCCATGAGTTATCATTTCAGAGTCTGCTATTCCAAAAGCCAAGACAAAAATGTTGTTGTTTGAAGCTAATGTTGATGCTGAAAATAGGGTACTGCCATGTGCATTTTTCAAGAAAGTTTCATCAACAACAATTATAGGCCTCAAGTATCTCCAACCTTTGATTGAGTTAGAGAAAGCTATGTATAGGTATTTGAATCTATCTTCCTTGTTTGTGAGTAGGTGTGTTATTGTTCCTAAATTTTCTTGCTTCAACATGTGAAGATACATTGGCAACTTTTGATATGAATCATTAGGGTTCCCTCTTACTAGGCGCAAATCTTTCTCTCTTGAGCTCCATGATTTTGTGTATCCCATGGTTACTCCAAACTCATAATTCATGTTATTCATGATGTCATTTGGAGTGTAATTTATTTTGATTGACTTGTACTTATTCTTTATTAATTCACCAATTACGATACTTTTTGCTTGCCTATGGTCCTCCATAACAATTTCAATAGAACAAGTGTGATTTGGACTACATTTTCGTACCTTGAATAAATCTTGGTCTATGTACTTAGATGCTCTCACAAACCAGTTACATGTGTTATCTACGCAGGTAACTAGGCACTCTCTCAGTTCTGATATTTTTGTTTTGAACTGGAAGTTATGCAGCATGGCATAGAAGCTAAGAGCTGATTTGATTGTATTCTTGTCCTTATAAATTTATCATTGCTCTATTTTTTTGACTCTATAATCAGATATTACTATTTGTATTTCCTCCAACTTATTTTTTCTTTCTGTATTGTCTTCAATTATGAAATCAGGTACTTCTTCAGCAAGATGAGGTATGTATGGCACGTTGTTGACCTCGTTTGTTGTGCTTGACATTCCTTCTTCAAGTAACATTTGTTCATTGATGGAAGCTTGGTTGACTTGCATTATTAATGTCCCCACCTCTATTTCTTCTGTTGTAGCTATCTAATTTGCTAGTAGAAAAATGTTATTTTCATGGGATGATTCTTGAATAATAGTAACACACAATGATAAATATGTTATTATTGCAACAACTTTTTTTTCTTTATTTCCATATAAAACAACACTGAGTTGTTTGTTTCCAACTTCATTGGTGGTGTTCCTTTGGCTTTTATAAGAAACTTCAATAGTTGTTGTTGTTCCCTTTATCTCCCTTTTTATCAAATTCACCAAGTTGTGAAGAGAACAATTGGTAGAATTAATATCCAATCATTTTGTACCATTGGTATTCGTTGTTTTCATTCCACTTGCCTCCAAATTGAACCAAAGAAGAAGTATTATCCATACCTGCAAAATTTGACATTTTTTTTAAGAGTTAGTTGGTTGTAACTAGGGAAGGTAACTGGTTGCCTTAATCTGTAATCACATACCCTTCCGAAACACTTAATTGAATATATTAACTGTTTTTCAAGGTAACTGGTTACCCTATTCTTAATGAATGTTTTGACAATTAAAATTCACACAAAAATCAAATGATTTTTTTATTGAAAAAAACAAATTAGAATTTCAAAAATTTTAAGAGTTCTTATTTTTTGTCTATTTTTGGTCAATCAGTGTACATATATCAATAGGTTTAAATAATTTGTTTTAAATTTTTTTAGTTTATAACTTGTTTGTGTTTTCAGAAAGCACATCATGATCATGATCATTATCATTATAATCAAGATAATAGTTCAAAACTAATTTCGAATTTGTATGCAAACAAAATAGCTTTATGTAGAAGATTTAGGAAATTAATAGTTTTGAAATAGAAGAAAATGACAATAGAATAGAATTGACAGAAGAGACAATTTTTGTAGACCTTGTTTCTTGATTGGATATCGGAGGCGCAGGTCGCTGGAAATGGCAAAGATTGCAGCAGAACTGATCGAGAGATTGCTGGAATTGATTTGATTTCTAGAGAAGAGTATCACTAATTTTCTTACCACAATAATCAAATTTTTGTTAAGGATTTTTGCTGGAGGTGAGGTCCAAACATTGTTGCTTCGCCCAAATGAATGATTGAAGGGTGCACGCTATCCAGTACATCATCCCAAACTGTATCCGAAGTAGCAAATAGATTCTTAAAATAATTAATCATGACCTTGGTAAGCCCACTATCCCAGTTTACCCATTCACCATCCTCTCCTTGCAACTGATGAATCTGATTTGCCTTTTCCCTAACACTGGCATATGCATAGAAATACTTGCTATTTTGGTCCCCTTCTTTAAGCCAAAATTGCTTCGACCTTTGCCTCCAGAACACTTCTCGCTGAGTTAACTCCTCAAAAAAAATTCTTATTTTCCTCTACATACCGATTGGTAGATGTTAAGTCTCTGTGCCCTTTGAGCTGACGAAGTACCTCCTTACACTTGTGAATTCTTTGTTTAAAATTCCCAATGTAATCCTTCCCCTATTTAGCAAGAGTCTCACTACAATACCTAATTTTTCCTTGAATATTCAGATTATTACAACCTTCCCAACAATCTTTCACTAGCTGATAACACATAGGTTCACACAACCATGCATTCTCAAATCTAAATCTCTGAGCTGAGTGAAAAATTAATCCCACAATCGGGTCCAACAAAACTGGACAGTGATCCGATGATGAGACCTCCAAATTGAATAACTTGGCTGTGAGAAACATGTTAAGCCAAGAATGAGTGACCAATGCTCTATCTAATCTTACCTCCACCCAATCCGATGATGAGACCTCCAAATTGAATAACTTGGCTGTGAGAAACATGTTAAGCCAAGAATGAGTAACCAATGCTCTATCTAATCTTACCTCCACCCAATCCGAACCTCCTCTGCCTCTTTCCCATGTGTACGGGTATCCCATAAGCTCCATATCAACCATCCCACAATCCACTAGAGCTTCCTGAAATCCCTCAATCAACCAATTTGGGTAAGGCCTCCCACCATGCTAGTCAGAATGACTAGTAACATTATTAAAATCCCCCATTGCACACCATGAAAATTGGGACTCTAACAGCAACCTCCTTAGCGCAGCCCACGTATTCCTCCTCAACATCCTCTTCGGTTCACCATAGATACCAATGAGATGCCAATTTGACATCCCATTGACCTTAGTAACCACATCTATGTGATTCGGTGAGAACCCCAACAACTCGACATCATCTTTGAGTTTCCATAATAGAGCCAAACCCCCACTATGCCCTTGTGCGTCAACTACAAACGAGCCCTCATACCCCAGCTTCATTAGAACCCTCTCCATAGTATCACGATTAAAAATTATTCCACAAAGGAAAATAAAATTTGACCTCTTTTGGACAACCAAGTTATGTAGGAATTGAAAGGCCCGTGGGTTCCCAAGCCCACGTCAATTCCAACTAAGAATGCTCATTTCTCTTAGCGGGCCTGGGTACCAAGGCCCGCCCCACACGAGTTTTTTTGGATATCGTTTTCACCATGGGCCATGCTAGCTTCAGTATTAGCAGCCAGCCCAATGTCCTTTTCATTAACAGTCCTCCTTCTTTTCAACTCCACAATAGTCAAACTATCTGTGGGAATATTCTACTCCTTTCTCGCTTCTATCTCTCTCCTATCTGCCCACGTAAATGACCAGCTATAGTATCCCTTAAATCCTGCCCCAGCCCATGCATGACTTGATTCCTTGTGCTCATCAATTTCACGTTTCTTGCTTCCCCATTACCACATCCTTGAAATCTCGGAGATGAAGCAATTGACATATGAGTGTCATCGTCCATTCTTAGGCCACCCCGACTACTGCCGGCGTTCATCTCTGCTCTCCCTGAACGAAGCCACTTGGATCTGATAAGGTGCTAGTTTCTTCTTGTATTAGCTCTCATCACGAACTGAATGGCCTCTCAATCTCATTTAGAGGTTCTCAACAAGATGGAAGGAAAACCCCCGCGACATCTTCTTCCTCTGGATTCATTCATGGCCACAAGCTTTGACAATGGGAAAACTCCAATAATGTCAGCGATTTGATTGTGCAACAACATTAATCATCAAGACAACAACCACGCCATCACCGTCGGTCATCAAGCTCAACAATATCAACAAAACTTCATCCTACAATCATATAAGAAAATAAAAAAAATCCACCGCGTCAAGTTCTTGAAGCAATGAAGGGAAAACCTAGACTAAACAATAAACAAACATGGTAGAATCTTATTTAAAATTAACCCAGGGATTCAATTAAAAAAAAAACAAAACAAAACAAACTGAGTAGTCAGAATTCATCAAATGAATAATTGATTGATTTTAACTTGTTTTCTTTATAATTCAATTCCGGAAAATTATAGATTTTGGGTAAATATACTCATTCTAACAAAAAACTCATAAAACATAAAATCTCAGGTATGTATTTTATGATGATTTCATTTATATTTATTTATTGATCTGCAGTCAACGTAAGCTCACCACAAAAGCAACAATAAATCAATAGTGACCTCTGATGTCATGTTGTTTTTGTGTTGTGTTCGCGTTGATGTCACAGAACCTGGGAAATACTTTGTATAATTTCCACCATTAACATTCTAAAAATATCTTGAATTATGTACATTTTCAAGGAATGAAATTGTAAATCCTATAATTGGCATTTCTATAGAAACATCTTTTTCTTAAAAGATAAATTGGTTGTTTCCCGTTATTATAATTTTTGGAATTAGTTGTTTCCCTTTATTATAATTTTCGGAATTGTTTATTTCTCTTTATTATAATTTTCGAAAATCCACTTTCCCATTTTGTGAATTTTGGATAATTGTGAGCTTCCTTATTTAGCTTATATTGTCCCATTTTGTTTATAAAGGGAAGATTTATATTGCAAATATTCGGTACTTACCCAAAGTTGTTTCTGGCTTATTTGCTTATATATTTTCATGCAGCTCAAGAATTACAAACAGGAAACTGGTTCCTTAATATCATTAATTGTTGTTTCCTTTGATCCGACACAAGTCTGAGCTGTCCCCACCAATATCGTATCTGTCGGATCAGCATCTTCTAAAAAAGGCAACTCTTCATCAATCAAGAATATCTTCTATGATTCTTGCATTTATTAGAAGAATTCTTTCTCAGCCTTTATGAGCACGAAAAATGACACTATAAATAGGGCTCTAAAGGCAGTGAGAAAAGTGAACTCTTTGGTGCATTATTCGTGAGCATTATTGTAATATTTGTGAGAGTTCCTCTTTGTATTCAAGATCATAAGTATTCACGTGATCTTGTAGAAATATGTGTGTTTAGTTTTTAGTGGTGAGTTTATACCATGTTCATGAGTGAATACACATTGTAATTTGAACACAACGTATATAGTCTTCTGGAGAAGATTTTTACAAGCCTTGCGTCGGGAGGATGCAAGCACTCGCTGGCCATTGAAGGGAGTTCAAGTGGTTGAGTGTTTCAATCAAGTTCAGATTAGTGAAGAGAAGTACAACAAAGTTGCGGCGAATCTCAAGAGGGAGTCTTGTTTTGTTTAAGTCAATATTTTGTACTTGTGATTCTTTATTAATTGGTTCTATTCTCTGGGCGTGGCCCCAAGGAGTAGGTTATCCGAAAGGGTTTCTAAACCTTGTAAAAATTCGTTGTGTTCTTTATTGTTTTGCACTATCTTTTTATTGTGTTCAGTTTCTGTCGTGACAAGTTTGGATTCTGTCCCGACAGAACTGTTATCTGTGTAAACAGTTAATTACCATTCCGCACTTTACTTAATTCACATGGTTTAATTAATTTGGTAATTACTAAAAACGGAATTTCAGAAATAAATACTGGTTTTGATACAAATTCAAATCAAACGTTGAAAAAACAATCATCCTCAAGTAATTATTGACTTGTTGTTGATGTTTTTGAATATATGTCGTGTTGCTTTGGAGTTGAGACATCATGAATGTCACCTTGATAACAAAGAATTGGAAGTATGATAGCCTAATCCAAAAGATGTGTAGTTACATGATCATCACAAAATCAACAGTGGTCTTGGATGGTGGTGTTACTGAGAAAATCTAAAGAAGAAGAAATAATGAAAGAAAGAGATGGAGAGAGAGGTGTTGGACACAAAAAAAGAAAGAAAAAAAAAGATAATGAGTACTAAGCATTAGAAAAGAAAAAGGAAAGATAAGAATGAATATATTAAAAAGAAAAGACCACAAGATGTCAAATACTCATAAATGTCTCACAAAGTTTTATGGAGCTTTTGTTTTAATTACAATAAAAAAATATAAATAACAATTTTTACCTATTCCACCCATCTCCCTCCTTTATTTTTTGAAAAATATCTTTCTCTCTCTCTTAATTTTCATCATGCACTTCCATTTCTTCTATTTTATATTATTATTATTATTATTATTGTACAATCCTTTAGAACTTTTTGCAAGTGCTCCTTGTAAGGAAGAAATGTTTATATTATGTCATTTTAAGTTAATTACGTTGAGAATAACTCTGTATTGTTCTTATTTGATTAATTGTTCTTGTTTGTATTTCTTTACTAGGCTTTTAGCTCACCTCTTTACTTTCTCATTTCAGGTAGACAATATGATTTTTGTCTCACACGCATGATGATCTGAGGAGTTCCTTAGTCAAGTGTGTATGCCGTGGGGAGCTATGAACGAAAATGATTTAGGAACGCCAATAGATATATTATGAGTTTTATCATGTTTTTATTTTAACTTTCGATGTGACTTTTGATATTTTCTCTTATAAATTGCATAAAAGATATATTTTTTTTTTAAACAAACGAGCCTATATTACATGTTTTAATAAAGTCCCACTGAACCTTTGGATAATTGTTGGAATTTTTCTAAATAAGCACAACTAGTAGTCTTTCCAAATGATAGTAAGATCGGCGTTTTACACTTGTGTGATCGATTTTTTCAAATCCACATAATTAAAGAAAAATTTTGTAGAAAATTCGATAAAAGAAACTATATGGTGCATCAAATTTTAAAATTGGTACAAAAATTATGATACTTTTGCAATTTGTCCATGCATATAAAAAATAAAAAAACTAATCTTATATGAGTATATAGTACTATCCAATTTGTAATTTTGTTTTTTCTTTCTTTGTTTGATGAGATCACCATGCTGTTATAAGGTGTTATTTTGTCAAGGGGAAAAAAAGCACGAAGAAGTTTGTTTATTTCTACAATTTAAAGGAGATCCAATCCAATATATTTATTATGCTATTAAAATAAGTTGATTGAGGGATGCTTTGCACATTAACCTTTTCTAAATGATATCTTATAAAAATATATTTTTAATATATTATAAATAAAATTTTAATATTTCGGACATACTCCATATTTTATCAACACTTACAGAGATTTGGTATTGAGTGTGTTCATAAAGTTATTTTGCAAAAAAATTAGGGATCTTTTCCGTTATAGCCTAATACCACACTAAAATTACTTGTATACTACCACACGGAAAAAAAAAACTCTTTTATGGTACCAATTTACTACTTATTAAAATAACGGAAGGAAAACCCCGACGTCTTCTTCCTCTTGATTCATTCACGACAACGAGTAAAATAGTGCTCCTACAGATGAGCTATCACTACTACAAAAATACTTTTTTAGGACATTTTTTTTGGCACTCACCTAAATGCAAGTCCTAAAAACAGCTCTTGGACTTTTTAGAACTCGCAAGCGAGTCCTTAAAGAATTTCTTTTAGGACTCGAGGAGCGAGTCCTAAAAACTATGTGTGTCCTAAAAGTTTGAATTTTTTTTTAACAAACACCGAATCCTTAAATAATTTCTCTCAGGGCTCGCGGAGCGAGTCCTAAAAACAATGTGTGTCCTAAAAGTTTGATTTTTTTTAACAAAAGTTTTATTATTATTATCTATTAAAAAAAAGAAAAAAAAATCACTCAGCCCCTTTCTCTCTCTATCTCTCTCTCTCTCTCTCTCTCTCTCCTTGCGTCGTCTCTGCCAGGGCCGAACGACCACCGTCCCATCTTCGCCCACCGCCACGCGCCACACCATCGGACGCACCATCCCCCGAAACCCTCGATCCCCGAAGATGGACACCTCACGCGCGGCCTAAGGCCCTCAATGGGGCATTCGAAGTTCGGTCGTCCATGGGTTTCTCCCAAACTTTCCGAGCATTTTCCGGCCACCTCGAGCCACCACGAGCTGAACCACCACCACCACCATACTCCTTGCTTCTTGGGCTTCAAAACCCACTAAAAAATCAGACTCAATGGTCACTGGAGTTGGAAGTCAATGCTCGTTAGAATCCATGGTGATTTCTGAACCTTCAAGCATAGATCCAATCTTTTTTGAGCCATTTCAAACTAAACCACCGCCACCCCGACATTTCCCTTGGCTTGGGCTTTAAAGCCCAATAGTTTGTTTTCCGAACCACCACCTTTAAATGGTGGCACCGCCGCCGTCGCCTGAGCCCCACCGCCGCCGACCACTACTGTGCTTTGAGAATCAAAACCCACCAATTAAATTTTTAAAATAAAAAATAAAACTTTTCAGGACTCGTAGCGAGCCCTAAAAAACCTCAGTTTTTAAGGTTCTCAAATAGAGAACTCGTGCCCTGCGAGTCCTAAAAAACCTTTTTTGTAGTATTGTATCAAAAAATTTACCTAGTACTAGTGTAATGTGGGATGAACCATACACTAATGTAAAAATATTTTATTATTTTTTGCACTCCCATTTATTCTCTCTCATTCCCTCTTTTTTTTTTTTTTAAACGTTTTCTCCTCTCACACGTATATATATAATATATAAATGTCTCCGTATGTATTTTATAATTGTGTGTGCGTTTTATATATATATATATATATACACATATATAGGTGAATTCTCCTATAGGGGCTTCACTTTAAGCCCTATCGGTAGGGCTCTCAGTGTTTACAACCCGTGAACAGTTTTCGGCACGATTTTTTTTATGACCATGTATATTGTAGCTATTTAGAGCACCCTGCAAATTTTCAGAAAATTCCGAATAGTTTACAGTACCGAAAGCTAGGTTCAAACATGTTGTTGCACGCGTGACTAATTTTTTTTATGCGCGTGGAAAACAACATGTTTGAACCTAGTTTTCGGTACTGTAAACTATTCGGAATTTTCTGAAAAATTGCAGGATGCTCTAAATAGCTACAATATACACAGTCATAAAAAAATGTCGCGCTGAAAACTGTTCAGGGGTCGAGAAACACTGAAAACCCTACCGGTAGGACTTAAAGTGAAGCCCCTATAGAATAATTTTTGTACAAATATATATATATAGCGTGTGTATTATAAATGTGAATTTACCAAAAATTGTTATTTCCCATTAGGTTTAACATTTTTTTTAATTGTTTTCTAACACCGTTAGTTTTAAAATCATCTAAATAAGGTAACTAAATTAAAAAGAAAAATAAAAAGTAATAAACTCATCTAAATAAGATAAATAAATAGAAAAAAATAAAAAGTAATAAAAAGCCATAATAATTTCTCATCAAATATTTTGAATTTTCATATTAAATTACTCTATTTAATAATAATAACCGAAAAATATTTATGTGCTTAAATTTCTTTTTTTCTTTTATTAATAATTTATTTTGTCCTTTAACATATTTTGCGCGCACAAACATATATATAATAGTGAAATAAAACATAAATATATATTTTCTTATTTTTGTCATTTAATTTTTTTTTTAAATGAGAAATTACTTACTTTAATTACTCTAGCCATTAATTAAGTAATATATGTTGATCCAAATTTTCGTCAACTACAAAATAAGAAAAAAGCTTGTAGAAAATAGTATAGGAATCAAAAGGAATTTTACTTGGTTCGACCGTTAATGAGGTCTAGTCCACAAGTCACTTGTATTGAAGAAGGCTTGTTGGAATCACAAGCCTTTTTAGGGTTTACAGCTTGGGTAGACGATAGTCTTGCTCTAAGGTAATGAATGAGGTTCCAAAATAAGAGTTTTTGAATCTTTACAAATGACCCCTCCATGCCTTATTTATAGGCAACATAGAGGGATTAAGACATAGTAATAAAGTAAACGATGCTAACACAAATTCTCCAATTAAGTGGGGGACATACATAGGATGCCTGACACGTGTCGACAAGAGGGTGATGCAGTGCTTGATTTGGTGAGGCTGACATGTTGGAGTTGGTCTGATGAAGGTTCCTTTCTGGGAAAAAGGTATGGTCCCAATGTGCTAATAAAAAGGAGAGGGGACCACAGGGGTGGTGGTACCACCGCTCGACTATCCGTTTACATGAAAATGGTGCACCAAAATGTCAGAAGTAGGTGGGCACGCGATATGAGTTGGTGTATCTTTTGTGGTCTCCCATCTTCTAGAAAATCTGTTGTTCCTCGAGCCCTCTGAGGAGTCATCAGGGGGGGGGGGGGGGGGGGGTTCTCCCTGAGAAGTCCTCACTCATGAACTCTCAAACCTCGATTTTCCCCTATGATTCCTCCTCTCGGTAAGATGGATACTCGGGTGATTTCTGACCACGCGTCTGGGATTGCTGACGTTGCCTCAGTCTCCGAGAAATACCTGAAATAATATATATCTATAAATAACTTTTTGTTGGTTTAAATTTTTTTAAATTAAATAATCAAAATTTGATCAAATCAACTTTTTAAATTCTTAGTTTTAATTTATAATTTTTGATATTTATTATATTGAAATCCATAAGTATATTTTCTAAAAGAAAATTTGAAAAAAATATTTAATGTTAAAATTAGAATGCATCATAAATAATATATAATCAAAACATAAAAAATACAAAAACTTTAAATTATTATGAATACTAAATTTCAAACTAATAAAAAAACTCAAATAATTTACTTTTTAAGAACACACAAATAACTTTATATATATATATATATAATTTGCAAAAGAATAAACACACACACAAATGAGTTCATAAATATCAAAAATATAATTATATTTATTTTAGATCTCTTGTAGTTTTCTTAGTTTTAGGTTTTAAAATTGCTAACTAAATACTCATAAAATTTTATTTAATTAGTATAAAATTTATAACTTTAAAATATTAAATAAATTATGCAACTTAGTAGTTTAATTATGTAATTAAATAAAAAATGATAAAATAACGTAAATGAGATAATAAACCTACTTTGTACATGTAGCTTTTTGATCATGTATTCAATTTTAGTTGTAATTGAATAAATGATATTCTAAAAAATGTATTACTAACAATGAAAAAATATAGAACTATTTTAATTTTTAGATTTTATCAATCATACTTTATATATATATATGTAAAAATTAAATAATAATTATAGCATATGTGCTTCCGCGACTAGTATATATATATATATATATATATGCTTTTGTGTATATATATCTTAATATTATATTTTTAGGTATTTTTATGTTATTTTTTATGACTCATTAATTAGTTGTCTTGTTATTTAGGTATTACAATGTATCTCTTATATATATTTTTTGTTTTGTTATTACAATATTTAGAATGAATATTCTTATAATTATTTCATTATTTTTATGTTTTTGAATTAATTTATACTTTAGTTTGTTTTATAACTTTTGGATTAATTTAAAGTAGAGTATTATTAGAGTATATATATATTGGATATTGTTGTCCGTGTTTTCACCAAGTGACACGTGACGCACTTCAAAGAGGATTAGGGCTCCCTGGAAGCTGGTGAAGTCTCCTAGAGCCCACAATAGGCACCACGGGAGGTAAAACCTGTCCTTCAACTTGAGTTCACCACCACTGGAGGAGTACTTCCACCCAGAAACATCACCTCTCGAGGACCATGTTCCGAGACAGTATTCCAAGCCTTACAAGATTGTCTCCTCCAATTATTTCCTCCAAGTCCCCAAGGACCTTCCTCCGGCCTAGGAGAATGGTAGCTAGGTGTCAAGCACAGTGACTCTGGACCACAGACAACATTGTGACACCCACTTTCACATGGATCGTGGTGTCAAGTCTGTACAAGTGGCAAAATGGATGCACCACAACACTGCCTGACATGGGAAACCGTTAAGCTACCATTCGGACAATGTCAGAAATATTTCCCCCAACAAAATAGTAGGTTAAAATTCCCCAAAATAGGCACACCAAGATATGCTGGAGCCCACCAGCTCATTTACTATGTAATAAATCCCCATTAAGAGAGAATAGTTGTAATAAGAACCAATTAATGAGCTTAATTGCCCCAACTACCTATAAATATGGCTAGGGCACATGTTGTACATGATCCCATCTTTGAGTTTTAGAGTGAACCGATACGCTGCATGAAACTCCCAAGAGAACTTGAGCTTTGCAAGTTCTTAAAATCCTAATACAAGTAACTCACAACTTGAACCACGTAAAATTCATATCTCTAATCTTCATTTCTTTAAGCTTTGTTTTATTTAGTTGTTAGCAAAAAAACTTGTCAACATTTTGATACTTTCATTGAGAGCTTGAAGAATGCAAAGAGTTACAACAATGGTGAAGGCCCATAGGAATCTTCCTGAAGATGACCTCCCTGCCAGCGTGGGAGGAGGACCCAGTCGCCCACCTCCAGCAACCGTTCTAGAGGTGACTAACTATGAAGGTTATGTTGGCTATGAGGGAGATGACAAAGACTCCAACGAGCCACCAGAAGTGGCGACATTGAAAGAGAATGTTGCCTCCTAACAACGAGAATTGGAGGCTCAAAACCACAATATTGCCGCCTTACAAGAGGTGGTGAATTCCACGAGGAACATCCTGGCAGTCCAAGGGCTTCAGGTGGACCCCCAGGTAGAAAGTCCACCTGCGCAGCTAGCTAGTGTGCCACATGCACAAATAGTTGACGTACGACAATAGTAGCCACCTGGCGTGCCACCTGTGCACCCAGATAGTGTGCCTCCAACACAACCATCCCCTCATGGGGAGAAAGGGTTAGAAATCTACCCAAGAGGAAGAGGTCAAGAGGAGCTTCAGAGCCACATGACCTCCCGAGGAGGTGTAATGCCCCAAATTCTCTGATGTGGTTTAATGGCGGGATTAGTAGGCCGGGAGGGCCATACTTGTTTAATTATGCCATTAAATGATAGTATGCATGTATATGTGAATTATATTATAATATGATGTTAAATGCATGCATGTGGGTCCACATTATAATTACAGGGGTGTGATGGTAATTTGGCCCGTTGATGGTATAATTGTATATTTGTATGCATGTTGGTGATATATGTTGAGACCACATTATAATATGGGTTTGTTCGACCTATTCGGCATGAGACGATCTTGGAATATTGATTAGCGGTCTAGTCACAGCAGGTTTAAGTTTGGGACTCGGGACGAGTCTCGGGGTGATTTTAATGATTAGAGCGTTACCGGGAGTTAAAGGGTAATAGGATATGAATTATTGGTGTTTGAGATTATCGAGAATAGCGGGAATTGGAGATCGTTAATTATGATTAACGAGGTAGGTGGAAAATACCAATTTTTCCCTTAGGAGCTTTAGAAACTATTAATTGACCTAGGGGTAAAATGGTCATTTCACCCCTAGGACAGTATAACAATTTTTGATCTAAAAGAAAAGAAGAAAACAAGCTTTTCCCGTACCTATCTTCCCTTCAGTTTTCTTTGTGATTTTTGAACCATTCTTGAGGATTCAAGCTTGGGAAGTAAGCCTTGGGAGTTTGGGAGTGTGTTCCTCCATTGAAGAACATCATAAGCTGAGCTTTGGGTAAGTTTCTAACCATTGGAATCCCTGGTTTGTCCTGTTTTAGTTCTGTTTTACAGTTGTGATTCCTAGGTTGAGATCTTGGTTTTGTTGGGAGTTTTGGCTAGAGTTCTTATGGTTGTGATGTTTGGGGTGTGTTAGGATGGTTTTTGGGTTCATTTGGCATCAAAAATGGGATTTGGAAGCATTGGAAACCGGTTGGAATCGAAGGAGATGAAGAAGGAGGTTTCAGGGGGCATCAGGTCTGGAGGTAGCGCTGTAGCGCCCACCCTAGGGCGCTACAGCGCTACACAGGGGTCTTTTGGGCATGTTCGGGGTTCTTAGATTAGCGTTGGGGCGCTAGGGATCAGCATTGTAGCGCTACTCTATTCCTTCAAAGTCCCATTTTAAGTGTTTTTAAGGGTTTTTGACTTGGGCTTTCAATCCTTAAGGCCCGGGATCGAATCTACTCACCATGTGGGCATGTTTCGAGGTCCCGAGAGTGGTGCTTAGGTTAAGACCCTATCCATGTTGATTTTAATTAATGGAGGTTATAATTGGTTGTGATTAGGTAACCGCTAAGGAATCAAAAGTCGATCGTTCTCAGGAGTCGTTCTTATTATTATTTCTCGCTCGAACCAAAGGTAAGAAAACTGCACCCCATGCGTGACATGCATGGTTGTTCATGAGGCATGTTGATTGTGTAAATGTGGACGTGGATTGATTATTGAATGCTTAGCAAATCTTGCTCACTTGTGCATGGTATTGACTAATTAGTAAAATTTGGCAAAGGTGTCAGTATCAACTGTGAAGTTGTGACTCATTAGTCAAGTTCGGCAGTGGTACTGGGCACTAGTCACACGGTACTGACTCATAAGTCAGGACGGCCTTAGCGTGTTCAACGCAATCCAATAAATATTAGATCTAATCAACATCTGCATTGGATGACTCAAAGAGCATTAATGCCGGACCGACCTCAAGTTCGATGAATACTATAAGCGCTTGTGTGGCTTACCCATCAGTCACTCACCTGTTAAGTTAGAGACTTACCTATCAGTCTCTCATCTGTTTAAGGCTAGTGGCTTACCTAGCAGCCACTCTTCTGTTTATTAGTGACTTGCTTGTCAGTCACTCAGTATGGTTTTTTAGAACCTCAATTGATATTCACTCATCTGTTTAAGAGCTCTAAGCTCTGTGTGATTATAATGATAATCATTTGATAACGTTAATATACAATACTGTGTTTTCTTGCTGGGCTTTGGCTCATGGATGCTATGTGGTGCAGGTAAAGGGAAAGAAAAGTTCACCCAGCCTTGAGTGGAGAGCTTAGGTGGTGATGTGTACATATGCGGCCTCTTGACCACCACGACCAAGGAGTTCTCAGAGGAACTAGGGGGTTTACCCTATTTTTGCCGCTTAGGTCGGTGGGGTTTGTAATTTTGAAACTGTAATGACCTTTTTGAGTTTTAAATAACTTGTAAATGTTCTTGGGGGTCCATGAACAGTTTATGTATTAAATAAAACACATCCTTTCCTTTTGTTGGTTTTTCACCTTAGCCTGTTAATAACACTTAGAACACGTTTTTAACCAAAGGACTCGGGTAGAGGGTCAAATTTCCGGTTCACCATTCACCATAACGGTTCTAGGGTAACCAGGGCGTTACAGGAGGGCGCAAGACCATTAAGAGTTTTGCAAATTCCAAGAAAATCCCACGCCTGTGGTGCTCGAGGAGCCCAAGGATTATCGCCAGGCTTGCCGCAATGGATCGTGTTAGGCACAGGGGGGGAGAATTCCATGTGCCTTGGTAGCCTCGGGGAAACCCAAGGCTGGGAGCCAATAAGAGGGAAGTTTCCATGAATCGAGGATAGTGAATCAACATCTCGGTTAACAAAAAAATATGTTGAATTTGATGGGAAACAGAAGTGGGATTCCTTGTGGATGGTTGCCATGGGCGCACGCAGCCTGACTTGCGAGATAATCTTAATGCTCGCAAGAATAGGGTCGGGCTCGAGGACCTTCACGGGAGACACCCCTAGCCAGACCTCCAAGACAACCTTAACACTTGGAGGAACGAAGCAATGCCCAACCAGGGGGAATACCTGGCACATAGTGCCAACAACGACTCTCTCCATGAAGAGTTGGAGAGTTGAAAGAAAATAATGTTCAAGATGGCCAAGAAGCAAAGTGATGATTCAGACTCCAAGGATGAGGATGATGAACCATGTGCCCTGCATATTGTTGAAGCCCCGTTACGCTGAGGCTTCAAGATACCAGACATTACTCCTTACAATGGGACAACAGACCTGTCTGACCACCTGTCAAACTTCAACAGGTTGATGTCTGTTCACCGCGTCTTAGAGGACGCAAGTTTCCATTGCTTCCCGTTAACCTTGACTGGAGTAGCCGATGAGTGGTTCAAGAAGCATCAGTCAGGCTCTATCCACTCTTGGCACCAACTGTCCGTTGAGTTTCGAAGACATTTTATAGCTGCTCGGAAGGTTTACTTCGAGGTCAATGCCTTGGCTAACATTAACCATGGGAAATTTGAGATCCCTTAAGCGTACATAAAGTGCTTCAAAGAAGAAGTTGTGAGGACCAAGAGGGTCGATGATGGTCAACAACTCGTGGCCCTACAAGCTGGTATTCGACAAGGTTCTCCACTATGGGAAGACCTGCAAAGACACAAATGCCACTGACTCAACGATTGGCCCAAGAGTATATTCATTGGGAAGATTCCCATATCAGAGCATTTGGAGGACCAATATCCATTCCAGCTCCCACTATCTCGGTGATTGCGATGCCTAGCTCTCACTTCTCCCCCTACACTCCTACGACTATCCCAACCGGGTATGGAGCAGCTCCCACTGAATTTAGCGCTTATCATCATGCTTTCAGTTATGGAGTAGCTACTCCCGCCCAATCAAGAACGCTTAGCAAAGGCTCAAGCAGAAGCAAGGGTGGAGGAAAGGGCAAAGGAAATAAGAAGCCAAAAAGGGCTAAAGCTCCCAAGGAGAATTACGTTCCTCAGTACTCCGAGTACTTTGAATTAGTGGATACTCGGGAGGACAACCCGTCCAAAGAGAAAGGGAGAAGAGAGATGTCGGTTATTCTACAAGTACCATAATGACATTGGTCACAACACCAATGAATTTTTGTAGTTATGCACTGAGACCAAGAACCTCATTAATTTGGGGCATCTTCGCCACTACGCTAGGGGTGGAACACACCTAATGCAAGTTCCATAGGGAGCTCCACCCCAGAACCATTTGGGGGCACCTCCCCAGAATCTAGTCCAGGCACCAGCTTCCCCACAACCGATGGCTCATGGACCTCCTCCAGTGAACGAATGAGAAGGGACCATCTCAGGAGGATCCTACCTTGGGAGCACATCGAGGAACTCATAGATCAAATGCCTCAGATGACGAGGTTTGTGCACTATTCCAGCTCTCAGCACAAATGCTTCAGATGACAGACTAGATAATTACCGTCTTTGAAGAGGATGCTCGAAGAGTGCACCTTCCCCACCACGATCCTTTGGTAATAGAAACCCAAGTTGCAAACAAATGGAGGATAACGGGAGTTTAGTGTAATGACCCACTAATCTAGACTTTTGGACCATTAACGAAACTATACATACAAATTCTTACTAAAACTTACATTTTGCAAAAATACCATAATTTTATTAGGTAACTTGAAGAAATAAAAGTTACTTACATAAATACCAAAAAAGATATGGGATCCCATTGTCTTTAAAAACAAAACATGATTTAAGATAAAAAAAAAGACATTACATAAATAGTGCGGAAAATACATGTAAAAGACATAAAACAGAAACTACATCCTCGAATCGAATAACGCTCGGCTCCTTGACTCCATTCACCATCGATACACATTCTCTAAGCGTTCACGAATCTACCGCCTCTTAAAGCTATTTTCCTGCACATAAAACAAAAAGGAATGAGCCTAATGCCCAGCAAGGAAAAATCTAACACATAGTCATAAACATAATTTCATAAGAAACATAAAGACTTTACATAACACTTAATACATACACTTATTATAATGGCCATTATTACTTGGGGTCCCATAGACTAAACAAGCATATGCCCATGGGATTAGTGGGGTCCTACTAGCTAAGTAGGTCATATGCCCATAACCCATTTGGGGTCTTGTTAGTCATATGGGTCATATGCCCAAGCCTACAAACATACATGCATACATATCATAACACATTTGACAACATAAAACATAATATAACATAAGCATATAACATATTGATTCTAGCCTATTTTCCTTACCAAAGTTACCGGGATATGTGGACAGCGTTGGGACTTTGGAACACTCCTAATAACCATAATGAACAAGAGTGAGTCTAAAGAAGGAAAAGAGATGAAAAGGAATGGGAAGACTAAACCGTTTGAGAAACATGCTTACCGAAACTTATGTGCTCAAGAACTTAGATTTCCTAACCAAAATAAGAATGAGGTTAGGAAACTGAATAGAAGGCTATGAGAAAGAAAATAACATAAAACAATGAGCTAGAGTTTTGGTTTACCTCAAAGACTTGAAAGACCAATCTACACCACAACCAAAATACTATAGAACCTCACTTCCCAAAGTGTTTGATAAGCTTATGATGTTTAAGCTTATGCTTTTCCCAAACCAGGTGTTTACACTCTCACACTCACTTAACACTAGCAGCTTCTGAACTTAGAGAAAAAGGTGAATAATGGTTGGGTACTAGGTCCTATTTATAGAGTTTGGGAATGAAAGTATCTTGATTTTACTTGAATAAAAATAATGGCTTTTTAGGTGAAAAATAATTTGAATAATCGTTCAGCAGAGGCTGAAGACTCGTTCAAAAGATGCTGGACTTATGAAGGAGTTTGAATGGCTAAAAGGAAAAGAATTAAAAAATGTTTGAAAACATGCTGGAGGAGGCGATATATCGCCCCCTGTAGGCGATATATCGCCTGGGCCAGTATGCCCGAGGCGACCGTGCATCGTCTCGTGTTTTCCGTATCTACGTGCTGCGATATATCGCCCCCTATAGCTGCGATATATCGGCACACGCTGATTAATTAAATACGAAATTACACATTTTTAGCTAAGTTTGAATGGGGTAAACAGCCTTGACTAAGCCCTCAACGTATTCAAAGCTGCTGACTGGCCCTATAACATTCAAACTTTACCCTTATTTAATTTAATCCTAAAAAATACTTAATCCTTAATTACCCATTCATAACATGTGCTTAAAATCCTATTGGTTGATATCTAAACCTTATAATATAACAAATATTATCCTTAATATCAATCATATAATCAAACCTTAGGTTATACTTAATATTCTTAAACTATAGGTTAAACTTTGAAAATCTATAAGTACTACTACAAGTGTCCAAATAATTCCTGGTCTGAACCAAAAATCCACAGTAACAAAGATAATACTATACATACTATAATACTACTAAATAATTAGCTAAGTAAAGTTCTTGGACTCTACATTTAGTGAACATCCTGTTCAAACCAGCTTTCCTGAAGATCAATCATACGGCAAGCGATCTGTCCCCATGCACTTCGACCCTATACGACTTCTCGGGCTAAGTCTTGATCCCCATGGGACATGCCTTCCAATATTGTACTTTTGTGGTGGTAAACTACTCCTCCGCCTATAGCGCCATCCTGGGGCGCCCAACCCTGGTGGAGTTTGGACCAGCCACCTCCATTAGACATTTGTGAATGAAGTTCTCCATAGACTCAAGGATTGGCACTATTCACAGAGACCATAAAGAAGCTCGTTAGTGCTACAACATGTCACTTAAACATCCAGTGATGGTGATTGTGGCAGTAGCTCCCGAGTAGCCTCCACCAAAGGAGTTGGAAGTCCAGGCTATTTTCGAGTAGCAGGAGTGCAATGAGTTGAACCCCACGGTTGAAGATGATAGGGAAATCGAGCCCATGGAGGGGGTTGAAGAAATCATCCTCGATGAAGCCAACCTGGAAAGAAAAACCAAGGTTGGGAAGAACCCAAGGCGGACGTCCAAGAGGCCTTAGTAATCTTCCTCCGTAGACATGATGAGAATCGACCCTAATATCATCTACCACACTTTGAACATGGATCCAAACATTACTCCAGTGCAACAAAAAAGGAGGACGTTGGACCCAACAAAGTCGGAATCCCTGAAGTTAGAAGTCAACAAGCTTCTCGGGAAAACCCCATGTGGTTGGAAAATCTTGTGCTGGTCCCAAAGCCCAACGGGATCTGGAGAACCAACATCGATTTCACCGACCTCAATAAGGCCTACCCAAAAGACTACTTCCCCATGACAATGATCGGCTAGATGGTGGATGCCACCTCCGGGTATGAGCTCCTCATGTTCATGGATGCCTATCGCAGACCAAGAACACACAAACTTCTGAACATATAAGGGTGTTTACTATGACAAAGTGATGCCCTTTGGCTTGAAGAATGAAGGAGCCATTTATCAAAGCCTAGTGAATAAACTATTCAAGAACCAGCTTGGTCGGAACATGGAGGTTTACGTGGATGACATGCTGGTCAAGTCCAGAACATCACCGGAACACGTAAGAGGCTTGGCGGAGGCTTTCTTGGTCCTCCGCCAATATGGTATGAGATGAAGCTAAATCCCCAAAAGTGCACATTTGGGGTGGCCTCTAGGAATTTCCTCAAATTTATTATGAGCGCCCGAGGAAGTGAAGCAAACATCGAGAAGATCAGAACACTTATCAAGATTTTGTCCCCTAGAATGCACAAAGATGTGCAAAACCTTACTGGTTGGATAACTGCTCTCAGGTGCTTTGTATTGAAGGCCACCGACAAGTGCATTCCCTTCTTCAACATCCTTCGAGGGGGTTTACTATTTGAGTGGACAGAGGAATGTGAGGAAGCTTTCCAACAGCTCAAGACGCACATGGAAAATCTTACGATATTATCAAAGCCAATGGACAGAGAGTCCTTGCTCCTCTACATGGCTATCTCGGAGCATGACATCAGTTCGGCGTTAGTGCGCGAGGAGGGCCGCTCCCAACACCTAGTCTACTACATGAGAAAAAGACTCCTTGGAGCGGAGTCCAGGTATCCACTTATGGAGAAGCTAACTTTTGTTTTGTGACAAATTCTCAAAAGCTCAAGCATTATTTCCAGGCACATCCTATCGGACTGCTCACCTACCAGCCTCTAGGTAGGTCCTCTAAAAGCCGGAGTCCTCAGGAAGACCTCTTAAATGGGCAGTTGAACTTAGCCAATTCGACATAACGCTCATCCAAGGATTGCCTTAAAGGGTCAAGATCTCGCAGATTTTATTGCAGAGTGCACTGAAGTACAAGAAGGGCCCGAGGAGACCCCAGTCCAATGGGCCCATATGGAAGTTGTATGTGGATGGGTTGTCCAATGTAAACGGGGCCTAAGAAGGTCTAATTTTTGTATCCCTTGAGGGACATAGGATTCATAGTGCCTTGAGATTTGGGTACGATGTCTCAAACAACAAAGCTGAGTACGAAGCCCTCTATTCCGGATTACGAGTTGCCTTGGAGCTTAAAGCTGAGGGACCTAAAATCTACAATGATTCTCAGCTAGTTGTGAACCAGGACCTCAGAGAGTACTAGGCTTGAGGAACCAAAATGGCTGCCTACATGGCCAAGACCCAAGAAATGCTACACAACTTCAAGAGGTTCACTATCTAACAAGTTCCACGGGAACATAACTCCAATGTTGATGCTCTAGCAAAGCTAGCCACCACCAAGGATGTGGAGATGCTCAAAGTGTCCCAATTGACTACTTGGCTTCTCCAAGCATCGTGGCACCCGAGGAAGTGGATACAATTTAGCCCCAGGACAGCTGGATGGCTCTTATCAAGAAGTACCTTGTCTTTGGAGAACTACCGTAGGACATGAAAGTGGCTCGGAAGCTACTTTATCAGGCTCCTTGGTATGTGATCATTGACAACAAAATGTATAGGCGAGGATACTCTTTGGTGCTACTCTGACGTGTGTACAAGGGGAAGCAAAATTCATCATTCGAGAAGTGCATGAAGGTTTCTACGGTGACCATGCTAGGGGTCAAAGCCTCACCAAGAAGATTTTAAGACAAGGATATTAATGGCCCATGATGACTAGCGATTCAATGGATTATGGAAAGAAGTGTGACAAATGCCAACAATACCTTAACATCCCCTGAGATCCTTTAAATGAGCTCACTCAAATGACAAGTCCTTAAACTTTTGTTGTCTGGGCATTGACCTAATAGGTTCCTTGGTCATTGAAAATGGAGTAAAGTATTCGATTGTGGCAGTTGACTACTTCACGAAGTGGGTTGAAGTCTAATCTCTTGGTACAATCACCTCCAAGAAAGCATTGGACTTCATTATCAAGAACATCATTTGCCACTAGGGGTCCCGAGGAAGATAGTCTCCGATAATGGCCTACAATGGCCTACAATTCGACATGATCTGTTCACTGATTTTTGCGAAAGACACAGAGTCATAAAGAGCTTCTCCTTGGTAGCTTATCCTCAAGCAAACATACAAGTAGAAGTTGTCAACAAGACACTTAAGACCACTTTAAAGAAAAGGCTGGAGCAGGCGAAAGACCCTTGGACCGAGGAACTTTCTAGAGTAGTATGGAGTTATCGCACTACTGCTAGGACATCCACCAGCCATTCGCCATTCTCCATGGCCTATGGGTATGAAGCCATACTCCCACTCGAGATTTCCATCTCCACACACCGACGAACTACGTATGACTTGACAACAAATCATGCTTTACTTCAAGAATCATTGGACTTTGTTGAAGAGCTTCGAGAAGCTGCCCAACTCTGAGTAGCTTCCTACCAAAAAAAGGTTGCCAAATATTTCAATTCTAAAGAGAATGGTAGAAAGATCGAGGTAAGGGAATTGGTGTTGCCAATAGTCTTCCTGGCAACCCAAGATCTAAGTTTTGGAGTGTTGGACCTGAACTTGGAAGGTGCATACGAAGTCGAGAGCACCATATGTCCCGAAAAATATAAACTACCTCGACTGAATGGGGAGTGATACCTCACGCCTGGAATGCTGAGTACCTCAACTGGTATTACAAGTAATGCAAGTAGTTTATGGATTTTATAATTTTATTACTCAAGTAGCCTATGGGCCTACGAAAGATGAAATTTAGAAAAAATTTCTTGTGTTTTTATTTAGTTATTGCTTTATTTTTTATTACCTGAGGATGTACTCGCTCGCAGAACTGGACAAGTGAACAAAGACCAGTCTCCGATCACTTGGGAGGCATAAGTAGTCTATAATTCCCTAGATAGCCAAGACCATTACACTGTGTAATTTAAATAGTGCCAGACTTACTAATCAAGTCATTTGGATATACACATGTTACTAAGGTTAATTAATGGATTAGGGTTAAAAGATTTTGATCGTAGAAATAGTTGTTTTCATTAAACCCAAAATGATAATAATCAAGGAATTATCTGGCATTGGAGTCTATTCATGGGATCCCAAAAATAAGTGTTTACAAGGCATATACAACTTCAAAATAATTACAAGGTAAGCCGGCCTAAGCGGGAAAATTAAGTTGGCTCTAGTCCTTGTTGATCCCTCAGCCGTGGCGGTCGAGCAACCACAAATGTACATGCCACCCTTAAAGCTCTCCAACTCACGGCTGGTCCAACTTTCCCTTTCCCTTACTAGCACCACATTGCACCCGTGAGCCAAGGCTTAACAAGAAAACTTAAATCACAAACACAAATGAACAACTGTATATAAACAGTAGACTCAAATCGTTCAACTCAAATAATAACAGAAGATAAGTAATGAGCTAGGCAGTAATAATCTGCTCAATCCAACGCATAATTCAATCTTAGCATTCAATAAAGTTAGTTAAGTGCAAACGACACTTCTGTTTATTTTAGTGACGTTCAGGCCCAACGCCTACATCCTCGTCGACAATGGGAGCTCGGTAAATATACTTTTCAAGTGGGCTTTCGACAAGATAGGATTAGAGGTCCGAGATCTACAACCATACAATTCTAGATTATTTGGCTTCTCGTGGGAAGGAATAGCCCCTGCTGGTCAGATAAAATTGGTAGTCACCCTAAGGGAGGCGCTGAGGTAGACCTTGAAGTATTGTACCTTCATAGTAGTCGATTGCGCTTCAGCATACAATGTGATCTTGGGCCGACCGACCATAGTGGAGTTTGGAGCTATCATTTATATAAGACATTTGTGCATGAAGCTACCTACTGATGTAGGAGTCACTGTGATGTGAAGAGACCAAAGGGAAGCTAGATAGTGCCAGAACTTATTAGTGCAAATTTCGAGTAAACCCAACCCCATAGTTATGATAATAATCGAGGAATTACTTTAAGTTGGGGCTCCAATGCCAGATAATCAGGTCCTTGAAATCAAACAGAATGAGGAATTTAGATCCTCAAATGGGCGAGGAGCGTTCTACAGTCGAACCAGGGGATGAACTTGAAGAAGAATCCTTATATGAGGGCGACCCTTCGAGAGTAACAAGGATCGAGGGAGGCTTAAGTTGGGAGGTTCGCGAGAGCCTTATTACCTTCCTGCACGAAAACTAGGATGTCTTCACATGGTCTCATGCCAAAATGGTTCGTATTAGCCTCCATGGAATCAGTCAAGCATTCAACATAGACAAAATTGCCTCTCCGATATAGCAGAAGAGAAGGCCCATAAATAACGAGAAGTCAGAGGCTTTGAAAGCTGAAATTCAGAAACAAATTGCCAACAATTTCATCTGGGAGGGTGTAGCCCTACACCCTGTTTGGGTAGCAAATCCATTTCTATTAAACAAGCCAAACGAGACTTGGAGGACTTGTATTGATTTCACGGATGTCAACAAGGCTTGTCCTAAAGATTGTTTTTCCCTGCTGTACATCGCCAACCAGTAGATGTCATGTCAGGGAATGAACTATTTACTTTCATGGATGCCTATTCGGGCTACAATCAAAATACAATGCACATCCCTGACCAGGAGCATACTAGATTTTTCAACGATAAAAGAGTATATTTTTACAAAGTAATGTCACTGGGCTTGAAGACTGCAAGCGAAGAATGGTAACCTTTGAACCGGAAGTGGAGGTACCCTTTGTATTTGTGGGGAAATTGTGTGGGCAATGAGTACCTATGATCTCTGCACTGAAGGCAAGAGACCTAATGCAAGAATGTTGCATAGGATTCCTAGCAAACATAGTGGATACCTCTAGGATTGCTACAGTTGAACCGGATGAGACCATACTGGTGTGTGAGTTTCCAGATGTATCTTAAACACCTTATAGAATGGCTCCAATGGAGTTGAAGGAACTAAAGATTCAGTTGCAGGAATTACTAGATTTAGGATTCATCAGACCCAGTTTTTCGCCATGGGGTACTCCAGTGTTGTTCGTCAAGAAGAAGGATGGATCCTTAAGGATGTGTATCGACTATAGAGAGCTGAATATGTTAACCATTAAGAATAAGTATCCCCTGCCCAGGATTGATGATTTATTTGACCAGCTACAGGGGACGACAGTGTTCTCTAAGATCGACCTTCGGTCTAGCTATCATCAGTTGAAAATTAAGGAGGAAGACATACCAAAGACTGCATTTCGTACGAGGTATGGACATTATGAATTCCTGGTCATGTCCTTTGGATTAACAAATGCCCTAGCAACCTTTATGGACTTGATGAATAAGGTCTTCAGGGATTATTTGAAAAAATTTGTGATCAAATTCATCGATGATATACTGTTGTACTCCTAGCCAGAGACAAAGCACGAACAACATCTTCATTTGGTACTGAAGCAGTTGAGAGAGCATAGGGTATATGCTAAGTTCAATAAATGTGAGTTTTGGTTTCCCCAAGTAATATTTTTGGGCCACATTGTGAGTAAGGAGGGGATTCTGGTGGATCCAAGGAAGATTGAGGCAGTGAGAGGTTGGCCCAGGCCAAACAGTGTACCAGAGGTTAGGAGTTTCTTGGGATTGTAGGGTAATATCAGGGGTTTGTTGAGGTATTCTCCAGAATAGCTACATCGTTGACTGAACTGATGCGTAAGAAGACCAAGTATGTCTAAACAGATAGATGTGAGAACAATTTCAAGGAGTTGAAGCAGTGATTGATCACCGCTCCAGTATTGAGTCTTCCATCAGACAATGAAAAGTTTGTAGTCTACTGTGATGCCTCGAGGTAGGGTTTGGGGTGTGTATTGATGCAAGCTAGAAATGTGATAGCCTACGCGTCGAGACAGCTGAAGGAGTATGAGCAAAGGTATCCAACTCATGATCAGGAACTGGCAGTGGTGGTGTTCGCACTAAAGTTATGGAGGCATTATCTATATGGAGAGAAGTGCGAAATATACACTGACCATAAAAGTTTAAAGTATTTCTTTACTCAGAAGAACCTGAATATCTGCCAAAGGCGTTGGCTAGAGTTGGTAAAGGACTATAACAATGATATTTTTTACCATCTAGGGAAGGCCAATGTGGTGGCCGACACATTGAGTCAGAAGGGCCCATAGCAGTTATTTAGCTCGAGGCAGATATCAGAGAGGTTAGCTGAAGAGATGACCAGAGCAGGAATTGAATTGGTAGTTGGTCAGCTAGCCAATATCACACTCCAGTCCACACTCCTTGAGAGGATCAAGGAAGCACAGAGAGATGACCCCTAGTTGAGGAAAAACAGAGAGGATATCTTAGCTAGAGTGGCTAGAGACTTTTCTATTTCAGAGGTGGGTTTACTGAGGTATAAAGGTCAGATTTGTGTTCTGATTGATTATGGTATTAGGTGATAGATTCTAGATGAGTCTCATACCACTCCCTACTCCTTACATCCGGGTATGATGAAGATGTTCCAAGATTTGAGGACTCTATATTGGTGGCCAGTGATGAAGAGGGACGTAGTGGATTATGTGGCCAAGAATTTAACTTGTTAGCAGGTGAAGGCTGAACATCAAAGGCCAGTAGGGTTACTTTACCATGGACTTTGTGGTTGGATTACCGAAGATAGTAGGATAGTATGATTCTGTGTGGGTGATTGTGGTTAGGTACACCAAATCAGCCCACTTTTTTCCTGTTAGAACAACTCATACGCTGGAGCAGTATTCTAAGTTGTATGTGAAGGAAATTGTGCAACTTCATGGGGGTCCAAGGTCGATAGTATCTGACAGGGACCCCACCTTCACCTAAAAGTTTTGGGAGAGCCTACAGAAGGCTATGGGCACACAATTGCGGTTTAGTACCGCCTATCATCCTTAGACGGATGAACAATCTGATAGGACAATTCAGATACTAGAAGATATGTTACGGGCCTGTGCGCTGGATTTTGGGGGATCTTGGAGTAAGTATCTCCATTTGATCGAGTTTTTGTATAATAACAACTATCAAGCGACTATCAGAGTAGCTCTGTATGAAATGTTATATGGGAGAAAGTTCAGATCGCCCATCCACTGGGATGAGATGGGTTAAAGAAAGTACTTAGGTCCTGAGGCTGTTCAGAGGACCAACAAGGAGATTGAAAAGATTAGAGATCGAATGCTCACCTCCCAAAGTCGATAGAAGAGTTACTCAGACTTGAGACACAGGAGGGTAGAGTTTCAAGTTGGCGATCATGTGTTCCTCTGAGTTGCTCTTTTGAGAGGAGTAAAGCGATTTGCAGTGAAAGGCAAGTTAAGCCCTAGGTTTATTAGCCCCTTTGACATTCTGGAACGGGTTCGAGAGGTAGCTTACAGATTAGAAATGCCTCTAGCCTTATCAGGGGTTCACAACGTATTTCATGTGTCCATGCTCCGAAAGTACGTATCATATTCTACGCATGTGCTGAGTTATAAAAATCTGGAGCTGGATCAAATTTGTCTTATGAGGAGAAGCCAGTTCAGATTTTAGACCGAAAAGATAAAGTCTTGCGGAATAATAATGTGGATCCCAAAAATCTACCAAGGAAAAAATCTCTGATCCCTGGATGAAATACGTGGCCAATGGTCACTTAGTCATGCTATCGGGCTCGGGCTTATAGGTCTCACGAGACCAAGTTCTAGCCAACACTCCCAAGTGCCCCGCAGGTCTCTCCCTTGCTAAAGATTCGAAGGATCACGACACCCTCATGTGTCTTGTGCCCCTGGGCCTTACGAGGACCCCGCCTCGTGCCCATGTTTCGGGTGTCCATGTGCCATGTGAGACCCTTACATGGTTGGAGACCCGACTGCCAAGCTCTTAGGAGTCATGCTCCCATGTGGCTCACGAGGCCTCCGCCTCGTTGAAGACTAGAATCCCTTGCACCGAGGTGCCATGAACCCTAGCGCCTCGCGCCAGGTCTCGTGGACACCACCTCGGTCGTGCAGGAGTGCCTCGCGCCAGGTCCCGCAGACCCACCACCTCAGTCGCGCAGCAGCACCCCGCGCCAGGTCCCACAGACACCACCTCAGCCTTGAAGCAGTGCCTCGCGCCAGGTCTCGTGAACATGCCTCTTCATAGACCTACAAGCCTTGTCATGCATGACGCCATGCCTTGTGCTGAAGGGTCCATGCAAGACCCCACATCTTGCCGGGATAAAGACCCGCGAAAGGCGCCTTGCCTTGCCATATCCTCCATGACAACCCATAAGTTCTACAACACTTAACCAAATGTAAGAAAGCCTGGTGAAAAGGTCTATCTTTGAAATAGGAAAAAGATCCATCAGGTACAAGGCATGCCCACGAGTACGGGATGTACGACCTTGAGGAGGACAGAGGCGCGACTCTGCCATCCGTACCCAACAAGTAGTGGAGGTACGACACGGTACCAAGGCAGGAGTACTTTTGAAGAATCCTAACATATACTGGAGCCGACCACCACTCCTCCAACACCACTACCACCTACAGCCCGAATATGCAGCTCCTTGTCTCTTCGGGACCACAATGTATGAAGAGCCATTAGAGCTCACCTATAAATAGGGCCTCACTTCATCATTGTGGGGGGTTGAAAAATTCATTGTATACAGAGGTTATTAAACATTATACGAGTTCTTACTCCATTGTTGATCTGCATTTGTCCTTTCTCAAGTATATTCTAAATTCTCATTTAGTTATTATCTTACTAAACTTTGTGTTTTTCTACCTAACATCATTGACGAGTTCTCACCGTCAACAGTTTGGCACCGTTTGTGGGAAGGCACTACTACAAAAAAAGCTTTTCTCTGCAGTTTTTTTACTTAATACACTGCGGTTTTTGAGAGTATTGAAAAACGTAGTGTATTCGACTGCAGAAAAAAGTGGTATGCTAACCGCGGAGAAAGAACATCTTTCTCTGCAGTTGTAATAAGCCAACCGCAGAGAAAGATGTACTTTTCTCCGCGGTTTTTTTTAAAACAACCACCGAGAAAGAAAGACTTTTCTCCGCGATTTTATTGAAAAAACCGCAGAGGAAAGTATTGTAATTTTTCAAAAATTTGACGAAGCATAACTTTGTGCTCAGTTGTCCGTTTTTTGTTTTCTTTTTTTTAACTTTGGTGTTTTTTGTGTCACCGAAAAATCTGAAGAAAAAAAATTCAGCAACCAAATTAATGATTTATGAAAAACCTCTCAAAATTTTAATTTCTATTTGTCTATTTCACACAAAATAAACTCTAAAAATAATGATGAAAAAAAAAACAAAAAACTATACAAACAAAGATATATAGATCATTACCTATTTTGAAGCTCAAGAACACAATATATGCCCAAAAATACAGTGAAAATGGACAATTTTTTGACCAAATCCTAACCATTTTTACTACCAAAAACCTCAAAATAGACAAATATCAAACATCTACTTCAGTTTTTAACTAAGATTTAGCTAAAAATGATGAAAAAAAATAGTAACATTAAGGTTGAAAGACATACCGCCGCTGTTGAAGAAGTTTTTCGCGAAATGAAGTAGGTTTACGAACATTGTGGGGAATAATGAGTTTATATATAGGTCTGGAACCTTTTCTCCGCGGTTTGCTTAAGAAAACCGCAGAGAAAGAAAGACTTTTCTTTGCGGTTTTCTTAAAAAAACTACAGAGAAAAGTATTGTAATTTTTTAAAACTTTTACCAAGCATAACTTTGTGCTCGGTTGTCCGTTTTGAGTGTTTTTTTTTACTTTGATATTTTTTTGAGATCTATCCAAAGAAAAGACCATTTTCTTTGAATAGATCTCGAAAAAATATCAAAGTTAAAAAAGAAAACACCCAAAACGAACAATCTAGCACAAAGTTATGCTTGGTAAAAGTTCTGAAAAATTACAATACTTTTCTCTGCGATTTTTTCAATAAAACTGCAGAGAAAAGTCTTTATTTCTCTGGGGTTTTCTAGAAAACTGCAGAGAAAAGTAGTGCAACTTTTCTCTGCGTTTTTTTTTAAGAAAACCGCAGAGAAAAAGTTTCCACTTCCCACTTTTCCTACTTTACATTGCGTTTTAAAAAAAAAAAACTGCAGTAACATAGTTCCTAAGTGTTCGTCAATCCTTTTCTCTACGTTTTTTATTGTAGATTGAACAAAAAGCGCAGAGAAACCCTATATTTGTAGTAGTGAGGACGACTATCAAACCATTGTTCTTCCATCAATTTTGACAAGAAAAAATTCCAAGGCATTCAAAACGCCTACGGGGATCTCAAGATGCTGAGATCCACCTTGATGGAGGCCAACTGAAAGCCTCCAGGAGAGACCCTCCACCACCTGAGAATGGAGACATGCCGGTGGAACATTCAACCCCTGGAGAGGAGAAGGATGAGACATTCCTAGCAGTCCAACCTACGGGATGTCATCGTGAACAATCTACGACCCGTGTGTGTGGCCTGAGTACGCACCCTCCTCCTCAACCACCGATTGCACCACGCTCCAACAAACGGGACCCATGCCCCTCTTTGCACAGGCCTGACAACAATTTGCGGGTGCACTCTGTGAGTCCTAGCTCCAGAAATCGCTTTTACAAGGATGAGATATGTGAATTGCACATAAAAAATAGAAGGCTGGAAGCTGCAATAAAGAACATGCAGGAGGTGTTGAATGACCTGCTGCAAGGAAGGTCGAGCATACCCCTTCCCCAGAATAGGAGAGAAAAGCATGCTTGAGGAGAAACAACCATACCAGTGGATAGTGACAAAACGCAGCTCTCCACTTGCTATATCCCTCGCCCAGAACGGAAGGTGCAGACCTAGGATTACCCCCACAAAAGCCTCACCTAACTTGAGGGGGAAATTTAACCAGAGAGGTTCTGGGCTAAAAATCACATCCCTTACGGCTCCCCTGAGGGACACAACCAAAGCAAGGGTTCAGTCTGAGAACCCACAAGATTCCTTAAGCAAAAAGAAGAAGGAACTAGACACTGAAATGCAAAGCCCTCAAGGCAAGATTATTACTGCACCTGGGGGGCACAGAGATGACGAAGAATTTGACCATGATTCACCCTTCACAAGGGAGATCCAGGTTGAGCAACTCCCCACCAGCTTCAAAGAGCCTTGCATGGCTCCGTACGAGGGCACTATAGATCCAAAGTATCACTTAGAATCCTTCAATAACTTGATGAGGTTAAGGGGGGCCAACAACAGAGCAAAGTGTCGTTGCTTTTTTGTTACACTTAAAGGAGTTACGTAAAAGTGGTTTAAGAGGTTAAGGTCATGAACCATCAAGTCATGGCAGCAATTCTTTGGCGAATTTCTTCAGAACAATCATGCAGTCTGTGATTAGGTTATGCTAATTACCAGCCTCGCTAACATAAAACAGGGCGAGAATGAAAGTCTAAGGAGCTATATCCATAGGTTCAACTAGAGAGGAGCTCAAGATGGCTATTACTGCCGGAGTTTGTCAAGGAAGTAGGTTATGGGGTAACATGCTCAAGAGAGAGGTAACAAACTTAGTTGACTTCTTTGAAAGAGCACAGAAGTATATACGTGTGGAAGAGGGCCATAAGAACTTGCATGTTGAGGAAAGCGAATCTTCCTCCGATCACCCTTCTTCCAATACGTCTGAAGATTCCGTGTAGAAGAGAACGTCGTGATAGAGGAGTCGCTGATCAAGTTCAAAATTGGAAGAGGACTACAAAAAGGCTTTAAAGAAGAAGCTAGTAGGATTCATCAAATCATCGCATTGGCCCCCATAAAGATCCAAAGGAGTCGCCTAGCTAATTCCAGAGATCTGGAATTGTTAAAGCATATCTGAGAGAACAAAAAACAAAGTACTTAGCAAGAAAGATCCGACAAACCACTTACAAGGTATTGGACTCGACCTCAACATGCACCTAGCCATGTGCAAAATAGGTGCCTATCCTTGTAAGCCTCAATAGGCATCTCGCCTTGCAAAAATTAGGTGTCCAACCTCGCGAACCTCCATAGGCACTTAGCCATGTGTAAAGCAAGCGCCTAGCCTCACGAGCCCCAATAGGTTATTAGCCAAGTGCGAAATAGGCATCTAGCCTTGCAACATACATATATATATAAAAGTATTTATTATACATATATGTGAGAGCGGTGAACCTTATGAGACAACATTTGAATCTATAAGGACTAGCTACCCTTATAGAATCTAAAAAAGTCAAAAGGTCCCTAAAAAATGACCCTGTCACGGATAAACCCATCCTGTAAAGGGACCACATCGTAGAAGACGAAAGGGGAACCCAAAGAGATCCCCAAGTCTAGATCGATTGAGTCGCCTTACCAGGGGAAAAAGGGCATTGAAAATAGGTGTTCTCAAGATTTCACAAGGACCATCTCCCTTCAAGGGTCCTAACTCAAGGAAAGATGACCTCAAAATCCTAAAAAGGGTCTCAAAGAAGACGCTAGCGAAAATGGTCTCAAAGAAGACGCTTGTGAAAAAGGGTCTCAAAGAAGTTGCTTGCGAAAAAGGGTCTCACAGAAGACGCTTGCAAAAAGGGTCTCGAAGAAGACACTTGCGAAAATAGTACTATGCATAATGACGAGAAGGAAGCTTCTTGCAAAAAATATAACGCGTGCGCTAAAATATATAAAAGGATGGCGAGAATTGAAAGGGTCAACATATCCTTACGAATAATCAAGGTGCACCAACAGACACGATTCACACACAGTAGAGGGGTCCCAAAGGGAACCCTTTCAAAATAAAGCTATTGACCATGAGGACTTGCGAAATTCCCTCACACAAGAAAAAAAGAGAGAGAGATTAGAGTCCTAGACTAAGGAAAACAAGGCGACGAGACACCTCACACCTTGCAAGAGGATCTCGCATAGCAAGGGCACCCTCCCACGACAAGACTACCCTCGACTTTATAGCTCAATCGGGCTCCATTCCTTCATTGGACATCTATATAAATGCCACCTTCAGACATAAATGAAGAATGAAGTCACGAAAACACAAAAGAAGTTTAAGAGGCCTCGCACAACAAGAGGGCCCTCGCATTGCGAGACCAACTATAGCCTAGTGCTTCCAAACACTCTTGTCTAAATGTTTAAACGTGCCCCTAAGCCTCATATAAGCCTTATACTTGAAAGGAAGGTCGATGAAGGCCCCGGGATGTCAACAAATGAAGCACGAAGAAAAGGAGTCAAGCCTCACCATATGAGAGGGTCTCGTTGTGCGAGACTATCTCGCATAGAAGGGACCTCATCACCCAATAGTGCTGAATGACATCCTTCGCTGCTTTATATGCCTCCAATAATAATGTAAGTATCGCACTCATGAAAAATAAGTATAACATCATAATAAGTCCAAGGACGTCTAAAGACCTCCTCTTAGATTGGGGGCAAGTACGGATGCCAAAAATCTACCAAGGAAAAAATCTTTGATCCTTAGTTGAAATACGTGGCTAATGGTCACTTAGTCATGCTATCGGGCTTGGGCCTATAGGTCTCACAAGACCACGTTCAAGCCAACACTTCGAAGTTCCCCACATGTCTCTCCATTACTGAAGATTCAAAGGTTCACGACACCCTCGTGTATCTCGCGACCCTGGGCCTTGCGAGGCCCCGCCTCGCACCCTTGTGTTGGGCGTCCATGTTCCTCGTGAGACCCTTGTGTGGTTGGAGACCCAATTGCCAAGATCTTAGGATACATGCTCCCCTGCAGCTCACGAGGCCTCCACCTCATTGAAGACTAGAACCCCTCACGCCCAGGTGCCATGAACCATAGCGCCTCGCGCCAAGTCCCGCAAACCCCACCTCGGCTGCACAGTAACGCCTCGCGCTTGGTCCCGCAGTCCCACCACCTCGGCCGCATAGCAGCACCTCGCTCTAGGTCCCGCAGATCCACCACCTTGACTGCGCAGCAGCACCCCGGCCTAGGTCCCGCGGACACCACCTTGGCCGCACAGCAGTGCCTCGCGCCAGGTCCCACGGACCCACCATCTTGGCCGTTCTGCAGCACCTCGTGCCAGGTCCCGCAGAACCACCACCTTGGCCGCATAGCCGCGCCTTGCATCAGGTCCCGCAGACCCACCACCTCAGCTATGCAGCAGTGCCCTGCGCCAGGTCCCGTGGACACCACCTCAGCCACGCAACAGCACCTCACGCCAGGTGTCGCGAACACACCACCTCGGCCATACAGAAGCACCCCGCACCAGGTCCCACGGACACCACCTTAGTCGTGCAGCAGTGCCTCGCACCAGGTCTCACGGATATGTCCCGCCATAGGCCCGCAAGCCTTGTCATGCGAGATGCCATGCCTTGTGGTCAAGGGTCCATGCGAGACCCCACATCTTGCCAGGATAAAGACTCGTGAAAGGAAGATTACCTCACCATATCTTCCATGAGAACCCATAAGTTCTACAATACTTAACCAAATGTAAGAAACCTGGTGAAAAGGTCTATCTTTTAAATAGGAAAAAGAGCCATCAGGTACAAGGCATGCCAACGAGTAGGGATGTATGACCTTCAGGAGGACAGAGGCGCGACTCTGACATCAGTACCCAATAAGTAGTGGAGGGATGACACGGTACCAAGGTAGGAGTACTTTTGTTGACCCCTGGCATATACTGGAGTTGACTTCCACTCCTCCAACACCACTACCACCTACAGCCTGAATATGCAGCTCCTTGTCTCTTCAGGACCACAATGTACCAAGAGCCATTAGAGCTCACCTATAAATAGGGCCTCACTTCATCATTGTGGGGGGTTGGAAAATTCATTGTATACATAGGTTATTAAACAATATACGAGTTTTTACTCCATTGTTGATCTTCATTTCTCTTTCCTCAAGTCTATTCTAAATTCTCATTTAGTTATTATCTTACTAAATTTTGTGTTTTCTGACCTAACATCGTTGATGAGTTCTCACCATCAACAATGACCATTGCCTTAGTTAAAGTGTTGTGGAGGAATAGCAAAGTGGAAGACGCAACTTGGGAGCTTGAGACTGATATGCGGGATCGATATCCTGAGTTATTCAAGTAAACTCCAAGGACAAAATTTCTGTAAGGAGGGGATAGTTGTAACATCCAAAATTTGCTAATAAGGCTTGGTGCCTTAATTTTCATGACAGAAGGGTAATAATTGATTTAATTATGTTATTACATGGATTAAACGATTATGTGATTAGAAATGCATGTTTAGGTGAATTAAATATGCATGTGGGCCCATTTTTCTTAACATGGGCATATTTGTAATTTTGGCATGTTGGGGGCATAAATGTAAATTACATGTGTGTTGTGCTTGAGACCACAAGCATGTGGAGATTTATTTGTGATGTGTGATCCGAGACAGTCCTAGGGAGCGGAATAACGAAATAGGCACAACGTGGTCGAATACCCGACTTGGGGTGAGCCTAGGGGTATTTTGCGAATGTAGCACGTGTTCAGGGTTACTGGGTAAAGAGTAGCTACTTAGCAATTATTTGGGTATGTCGAGATTAAATGAGGATTTATAGGAACACTCGAGGAATTAGCGGGATGAGGCAAATCACAGGATTACCCTCGGAGGCATTTAAATGGCTAAGGTTAGCAAATGGGTAAATTGGTCCTCTTGATACTAAGGGATAGGCTTAGGTGGCTCTAAGAAACAACCAGAAACTAAGTAACCTCAACTTTTTCTCTCTCCCACGTTCATTCTCTCGCTCTTTGTCTTTGGAGGAGTTTTGAGAACTGAATAAATTTTTCCAGAAGTTAAGGATTTGAGGCTGTGGACTTGGGGAAATCAAGCTAGGAGGAATTTCAGGGTCACAATTCGTAGCTGGGGTAAGCTCTAACCTTGATTTAATTAACTTTTGGGGCTGTTTTCTTAGTATTTTGGAAGTTTTGAACTCAAGAGATATAATTTAGGTTGTGATGAAGTTTTGGTTAAGTTTTCAGGTTTACATACTACTCTAGGTGTAGTGGTAGTATTTTGGGACTCAATTTTGGTGTTAGACCATGAACCTAGAAGGCCTTAAGGCCTCTGAAGTCGTCTAGGCGCCGCGACGCAGGCTAAGGTGCGCAGCGGCCCGTGTCTCTTAGAAGAGAGCCCCAAGGCTCTCTAACTTGTAGCACGCCCCAGCCTTAATGGGCTGGGTCGCGACTCAAATAGGGGATTGTGGCCAAAATAGGGTTTTAAGCTCGGGAACCCAAATTTAAGGGCTCCGGAAGGATTCTACTACCCGATTTAGTAGAATTCAAGGTCCCAAAGGCTAGAATATTAATCTGAAGTTCTTAATTGGCTAGGGCTTTATGGATGTCTATTTATTGATGCGTTGGAATAGGTTTTACGTCAAGGCTCGGGTTTAGGGGATCGTGCTTGGGATCGCATTAATTAGCCAGCTCGGGACACAGGTAAGAAAATTATTTGTGCCTGTAGAGCAGGGCATGGCCCGATTATTTGTGTTTAATGCTTTATGTGAATGTTTATGACTTGATATGCAGTGTTTGTATGATTGTGAATGAACGGCGAAGGTCGAAAACGGAGAATGCCAAAGACGGCGAATGTTGGAGACGCTTAAGGCTGGGATCAAAATTAAGCATGTTGAATGTTGGCCGCTAGCGCAAGACCCTCTAAGGGTGTTGTACTCAATGCTTGGTGAAGACCATGAACCCAATGCTTGGTAAAGCACCTGGGTCGACATAGGCCGCTACATGTTTAATCTGTTATCAGTTTAAGATGTTAATTACTAGATTGAATTGTGATATGTTATGCGTTGAGTTTTCTTGCTAGGCCTCGGTTCATGGGTGCTCTATGGTGCAGGTAAGGGCAAGGGAAAGGTCGACCAACCATGAGTTGGAGAGCATGGAGCAGCATGTACATGTTTGGCCTACCTGGTTGCCACGATCGGGGTTGTTTTGATGAATATACTTTAAATGGTTGGTTTTGTCGCTTAGGCTAACTGTATCTTAACTTTCGAATTGTAATACATTTTTGAAACTGTATTTTGGGATCCCAATGTATAAATTTTATGACTTTAATGAATGTCGAAATCTTTTATAATTAACGTTCATCGAATGAGTCTTTATTTTGATTTACTCACACTTTTTAACCTTAAACCTCGATTAGTGAGTTAATGGCACATTTTAAAATCACATGGTAACAACTCTAAGGAAGTAGGGCGTCACATGTCTCAACCTCTTATTCTTTTGAAGCCAATAGAAGAAGAAGTGTTGTTCCTATACCTTGCCATTATCGAGCACGCAATCAGCGCAACCTTGGTGCGCGAAGAAGGAAAAAATGTAACATCCTCGTCTTCTACATCAGTAAAAGATTACTGGGGGCAGAATCTCAATATTCTCTAATGGAAAAGCTTACATTTTCCCTCCTGGTGGCCTCGTGAAAGCTCTGTCCCTATTTCAATTCACACGCCATAAAAGTATTGACTAATCATCTCTTGCTACAAGGCATACAAAAGACAGATGCTTCTAGGAGATTGCTAAAATGAGCTATAGAACTTAGCTAGTATGATATCACTTACCATTTGAGAACGATGATCAAATGGTAGGTTCTTGCTAATTTTTTCGCCGAATGCACGGGCATAAATGATAAGCTCGATCAGGGCGGAGCCCAGGTCACCACTTGGTGATTATTTGTAGAAGGGTCTTCCAATGAATACGGCTCAGGAGCCAGCCTTATCTTGGTGTCACCCGATGGTCATCGAGTATCCAACGTACTAAGGTTTGGGTCAAAGCCTCTAATAATGAGGTCGAGTACAAAGCACTCCTTGTGGGATTACGAGTTGCCCGAAAGTTGTACGCTAAGGCACTCAAAAATTTTAGTGACTCACAGTTGGAGGTAAACCAAGTGACCAGCGAATACAAGGTTGAAGGCTAAAAAATGGCCTATCACTTTGCCAAGATGCGAGAAATGTTGCCGCTATTCGAGTGCTATACTATCAAAAAGTTCCTCGAGAAAAAAATTCCAATGTCGATGCCCTCACGAAGCTGGAGACCACTCGGTATGCCGAGCTACTTAATGTAGTTCCTGTTAATTATTTGGTAATAGCGAGCATTCAGGAAGATGATAAGGTACTTGAAACTAGATGCGAGGACTTATGGATGAGATCGATCATAAAGTATTTAACAACTGGTGAGCTTCCAGGTGAGAAAATTTGGCAAGAAAGCTACGGTACCAAGTTCCCCGCTATGATTTTATGGACGCTAGACTATATCAGAGGTCGCAATCGATGCCCCTTCTGAGGTGTGTCACCCACAAGGAATCCCAAGCCATTTTATGAGAAGTGCATGAGGGATTCTATGGAGACCATGCTGGTGGGTAGAGCCTATCCAAGAAAGACCTAAGGCAAGGGTATTTTTGGCCATCCATGAATAGTGATTCCCTCGATTACGTCAAGAGGTGCAACAAATGTCAGCATTTCACCAACATCCCCGAGCACCTCCCAATGAGTTAACAAAAATGACTAGCCCATGGCCTTTCGTAGTTTGGAAGATCGACTTAATCAGATGATTTCCTATAGGGTAGGGATGTGTACGGTATGCTATGGTAGTTGTCGACTATTTTACTAAAAAGGTCGAAGTTGAACCACTCGCCACCATCACGTTTAAGAAAGTTCTTGACTTTGTCATCAAAAATATTGTTTGCGATATGGATTCCTAAGAAAGTTGGTATCCAACAACGATCTACAGTTTGATAGCATCCTTTTCACCAATTTCTACAAAAAACATGAAATTCACACGAGCTTTTCACTAGTGGCCCATCCCCAGGCAAGTGACCAAGTGGAGGTCAGGAACAAAATACTCAAGGCATCATTGAAAAAAATTATAGAATAGGCAAAAGGTGCATGGCCTAAAGAGATGGCCCGACTACTTTAGGCCTACCAAACTAGTGCTTAGACATCAGCTGGCCACATGCCTTTCTCTATGGCTTATGGGTGCGAGGCCATGCTCCTGGTAGAGGTAGCCATCCCCACACACCGATGCGCCACATATTTGACCCAACAACTAACCATGAGTTACTTCAAGAATCGTTGGACCTGGTCGAGGAACACCGAGAGCTATCACAGCTCTGAGTTGCCTCATGCCAACAAAAAGTTGCTCTGTATTTCAACTCCAGGATGAAAGATCGAAAGTTCATTGTAGGAGACCTGGTCCTCAGTCGAGTATTCCTTGCCACAAAAGACCCAGGGGTTGGGGTGTTAAGGACCATACCAAATTGAGGAAATTATCAAGCTTGAAAGTTATAAACTGTCTAGGTTCAATGGAGAGTTGATACTGCATGCCGAGCACCTTCGCCAGTATTACCAATGAATTAAGAAATGTATTTATTGTTTTTTCCTTATCGTATTTTTTTTATAAATGTAATAGGCCTACAGGAAAACCTTAATGAATATTGTGTGGTCCTAAAACACGGTATGAAGTATTTTAGGAATGCATTGCTTAAATTATGTCTCGACGAAGGTGCCAACCGTGACTCGCCCAAACACTCGAAACAACTGATCAAAGTTAACAAATCTCCAATCACATGGGGGGTAGATGAGTAGGGCTTGAGTCACTCGAAAGCTACAGTTCTCATGTGCTAGACCTAAGTAAAGCTCAATCAAGAGGAGCCCAAAAGGGTACTTCCTTAGAGTTAGCCTTAGTGTCGACTGTAGGCGCACGAGGCCTTGAACATGGTACCCGACCACGACAGGCTCACGTCTACATCGTCTATGGACTCGAAGTAAACGCGAAAGGAACAGATCCAAAGTATAGATTAAAATCCTTAGGCGAACTCAAATAAGAGGAACCTAAAAAGGTACCTTAGAGTTGGGAAAATAATGGACAAAGCTTAAAGAACATAAGTAGTCATAGTGATAGACCTAAGCCCATCCCGAGACATTAGTCTCAAAATCATAAGTACGCGAAAACTTAAGATGACATAATAAAAATATTGGCTTAGGGTTGAGATGCGATACAACAAATGTCAATACGTAGGAGGGTTGGGTGCTTCTCAGAGCGCCAACATTAACAATTCAAGTGTTTAAATAGAAAGGTAGGTACAGAGCTGCCAAGTAGTTCTAGTATAATCAAGCAACTTTGGTGTTGACAAATACAATGGAGGCCTGAGTGCATTGCGAGGCCTCAGTGCCACTATCCTACGTATTTTGATCAAAAAGGAAAAAATTATACTAACTTGTTGTAGAAAAGAAATATGTAAGTATGCAGAAAGGCATGGGAAAAAAAACATACATTAAATTATGAAAAACTAAACATGTATATACAGGGTGGCTTGGGAGCACAGGCAAAATAAAGTTTATGCTCCAAAAGACCGAAAGCCTACAAAATGTATTATACTTTAATAATTACAAAATAAGTGCTACTCTGGAGGATTCCCATCACTGATGACAGAAGCAATCAATGACTCAAAAGGAAGCTTGTCGGCCAAAACTATAACATTCTCAATGCCCGAGGGCCTGGGGTAGTCAGCGTACTATTCTTGAGGACCTCCTCAGCTTTCAAACTTTCCTCACAAAGATCTTAGACGGAGGGCTCATTTTCATCTAGGTAGCTCAAGTCCAACTCAGGGTTGTAGAGCCACACATGGAACAGTGCATTCACGGCAGCTGAGTTGGCCATCTCTAAAAAATTGGTAATATTTGCTTGACTGTCTTTCACCACCTCGACCACCTGACCTACTTGGTTGTTGATCCATTTCTTGAGAATCGCCTCTTGATGGACCAGGTCTGCTTTATCTTTCTCCTGGGAGACAATCTTCTATCGAGCCTCATCTTTGTCTTTCTCCAGGGAGATGATATTCTCTCGAACCTCATATAACTTAGCACGAGCACTGTCCCATTCCTTCTTGACAGCCTCCCAACGTGCTTGCTCCTCAAACCCGACTATGCTCAACCTCGGAATGGGACGAGGTCATTCTCTTCACATCTTCCTCCAGGTGGGCCATGCACTTATGAAGCCTCTCAAGCTCTTTGGGAAGGATGACTCAGTCACTCTTTAGCTAAACTAGTTCTGCCTCACACTAGTTTAGAAGTTCCGTGTAGTGTAGGAGCTCTTGATGAAGGCGTTGAGTATTCTCCATCATCTCCTTCTGGACTTCACTTTGTTGGATGGTGAGGAGGGTCATCTGAAAGGAATGCCAAAAAGAAAATATCAGAAGTAGGGAAAATATGAGTGAAATTAATGGTCGATAACCAAGCCCAGAAGAGAAGGCTTACCAACACAGATGTTATCGATTGGTTTTGAGAGAGGGGGACAATGTTTTTCTCCCACAATAGGGCCCACTTGTAATGACCCAAATTCAATAATAAGGCTTAAGGGCTTTGATTTGTGTGCCAGGAGGGCATAATTGGATTATATGTGATTTAATGATTTAAAAGCATGTTAAATGATTATTTGAATATCTGAGATGCATGACTATGTGTAATAGTATGCATGTAGGCCCTGATTAGGTTAGAAGGGCATAATCGTAATTTTGGCCCGTTGAGGGCATAACTGTATATATTTGTGATAAATTGATGAGACCACATTATTATGTGGATATATTTGTAATCTGTGATTCGAGGCAATCCTAGAGAGCGGTTTAGCGAAAAGTCACGGCGGGGATTTATACCTGGCTCGGGGCGAGCCTAGGGGTATTTCTGGGAATTTAGAGAATATATTGGGGTCAATTTTGACATTGAGGAATATAATTGGTGATTATTTAGGTGTCGGGAAGTAATCAGTAGATATTAGAGACACTCGAGGAATTAGCGGGAATTGGGTGAAATGACCAAAATGCCCCTAGGTGGATTAAAAGGCTTATGAATTATGGGAGGGTATTGTGGTCATTTTTTTTATAAAAGATAAATGTTATTAGGCTTTATACTTAGTGGAATGTGTAGAAAGGGCTGGAATTCTAAAGAAAATAAAGGAAAGAAAAGAAAGAAGAGAAGGAAAAAAGGGAAAGAAAAACAGGGCATATTCTAAGGTCAGTTTGGGACTTCCTCACCATTTTCTTCTAGAGGTTTGAGGCTAGAATCCAAAGGAGCTTAAGCCTGAGACTGTATGCTTGAGGTCTTGATCAGGTTGGGGCTGAGCTTGTTCATCAGTTGAGGTAAAGCTTTCAGGTTAATATTTCAGTTCCTGGTTTTGGTGTTGAGCTGGTTTTTCTAAGCAAATTTCTGTGGGAATCCTAGGGATTTAAGGCTGAATATTTGAGGAGGAGAAGTCTGAGCAAGATTGGGAGACAACCTAGGCTAAGCTCATCCATCAGAGGTAAGGAACTTTAGTTTTAAGCTTTGTGATGTCTGTGGTTTTTTGCTGAGTTTCTGAGCTTTAGGTCCAGCTATGGTGAATTCTTTGAGTAGGAGTGCATGTGATTGAATTATGTGTGGTTGGGATGTTTGGGATGAGTGGAGGATGTTGGTAGGCCTTTTTTTATGTTTGATTGAAGTTTGGAAAAGATTTGGTAAGGTTTGGCTCGGGGAAAATCGAAGGAAGAAAAATGCAGGAGTTGTTGTGCTGTGACTAGCGTTGCAGCGCTAGTCACTGGGCGCTGTAGCGCTAGGCCATGTTGTCTGGGACGTTTTTAGGTTTCTTTTGTAGCGCTGTAGCGCTACCCTATTTCCAGAAAGAGGTTTTTGCCCGGGGGTTCGGGGTTCGATTCCACCACTCCGTTTGGTGGAATTGGGGCTTCCCGAGGGCTCGAGATTGGTCCCGAGGTTAGGTTTTGGACCTGAGGTTTAGTGATGATTCTGATCTACGGTTGTGACTAGGTGTGCGCTAGGGCTCAAGAGGGATCGTTCTTGAGGATCAATTGAACGAAGCTAGCAAATCTAAAGGTAAGAAAACTACACCCGATTTTGTGTTTGTGATGGGACTAAGTGCTCCCGATATCTGTATAATGTCATAGATGGTATTACGACATGGGACATGTGATAAATGGCCAAAGGGTGCCGTAAATTATACTTGCACACAGGGCGTGGCTCGGTCACTGGTTGCCGAGGACAGCTTAATATTCACTGTGGTCGGTTTAAGTGGGCCAGAGTCAGTGGGATAAATAGAGGGTGCGACCTAAGGGAGTTAACCCTAGTTATCATATGTGGATTTATTATTTATATGAAATGATATACTTGGTGCAATGAATAATTGATTATCATGAATGCTTAAACTGTTGAGTACATGCTTATGTGATATGAGTTATCTGATTGTCTATTGAATGATTGTGATATGTTGTTGTGTTTTCTTGTTGGGCCTTGGCTCACGGGTGCTTGTGGTGCAAGTAAAGGCAAAGGCAAGTTGGACCAATCCTGAGATGGAGGGCTGCGGGTCTGAATGTACATAGTCAGTTGTTCAGCCGCCACGGCCGAGGAGTAGAACAGGACGAGAAATGTTTAACTGTCTGTTTTGCCTTAGAGTGGCTAACCACTGTGTTTAAATCTTAAATCTTTTGTAAACAGTTTTAAAATTATTACTTTTGGGATCCCATGTAAAGAAGAAAAATGTTTATTTATAAGAAATGCAGCTTTTGAGACCATAATCTTTTAACCCTAGTTCGACTATAGTTTCAGTAACATGTTTTGAATTAAATGACTTGATTAGCAAGTATTGCACCTTTATAAACACACAGTGTAATGGTCTTGGCTATCCAGGGCGTTACACCACTGGTGGCCAGGTTATGCTCCCCATGATGTCGCCCACTATTGCCAACAACCTAGCGGCAAGTGGGGTGATCTCCTCCCCTAACCCAAGACGATAGTTCATGAACTCGTCATCGGCCGAAGGGGGGCCATCCCAGGATTTGGAAGAGAGCCCACGCCATAGGAATTCCACCAGGGCAGTGGACGATGCCTAAGCTATGAACTTACCGCACTGCATTGCTTGGTCAAAAGCCTCATGTGCTGCTGGGATCTTGCCAACCTCTGCTAGATGCAATGGAGGACAATCATTTGGATCCTCTCGAGATGTCCCAAGGGAGGCAGCCCTCAAGGCCACAAGAACAGAACCTTCAGTCCTTCCAGACAGAGCTTCGGTGACTGAGACCATCAAACTTGCCGCTTGGGCAGCCGAGGGATTATCAGTAGGGCCAATCCTCGGCCTTTTCTCTTTAGAGGAGCCAGGGGTGCCCGTTTCTTCTCGGCAACCATCTGAGCAGCATCCATCTACCTGAAAATAGAAAAGAGAAGGATTAGTTCCAAAGACAAAAGACAACATAAAAGAAAATACCCGCTCCAAAACTTAGAAGGTCATCCCACCATTGAGGATCTCCTCGAATCAAATGAACCCCTCGCATAGCAAAAGTCCTCGCAAAGCACCTGAGTCCTTATCACTACCCAAGGACACCAATTCTTTGATAGTCCTCTCCGTGACATCAAGTAGAAGGCTCAAATCCAAGCCAATGTTGGTACTATACTCGTCGAACCCATGCACACTCATTTCCAATAGCTGGTCGACTAACGCTATCTCTGCGAGATCCTCAAGATGGTAATGATGAATGAAATCATTGACACATTCGAGGTAGTCGGCATACTGCCACCTCAACAAACATCGGTCGGCATACCCATATCGACATAAGGTGAGAGTAAGGATAGAAAGCCAACATCGAAAGAGTGATACCCGTGTGATTATAACTCCTCGAGTTTAGAGTCATGGAACATTTGAAACAAAGAATGAGAAGTTAAGCACTTGACCAAGATACTCCCATTAACCAAGAATAGAAGATATTGCTTGCTCGAAACCAAGGGAATGAAAACCCTTACAGGGAAGAGTGGAACCCTAGAACTCGATAACCCTAGAAACCACAAATAGCTGTGTATGAACAAGATCTTAGTATAAAAGCGTAAACCTACACATATATTCATTGTCCTAAGTAAGAAAATAAAAAAGAATAGAGAAAAAGGAACTTATGTGCCAAGAATCATCATTATGTATGGTAGGTAGTTCTCACAAGGATATAACAATGCTTTTCAACTCTATATACCCTCGCATAGCTATTGGGGTGATTGATCAGCTCTAAACTTGCCAATAGGCAAAGATTCGATGAACCTAGGTTGAGAAGTGGGTTTGCAACTAAGAAAACATAATTGGAAAAAAAATTCAGATAAAGGGGAAACGAAAGTAACCTCGGAGTTTAAATATATCTGGATGGATTTTCAAAACTAGAAATCCACACCCAGATTTAAAACCCGAGTACACTAGTGCCACTCGACGATACATCTTGGGGAGGACGATCTCAAGAAGTGCGTTGACATGACAACCCATCCGGTTAGGTTTAGCGAGTAGGGGCAGCCGCATAGATCCGACCACTCAATATGCGACACGTGCCCCTGCATTTTATGTTGTCGTAGAGATCTGACCACTCGGTATGCGACACGTGCCCTTACATTTAATGTGATCACAAAACTCTGACCACTGATCTTTTGACATTGTCTTACATTAAGGCTCGACACGACAACCACACCTATAATTCTACACACTAGCCCTCTCTTTTTACCTCTTTCATCCACTTTACAAGTTGACGGAAAAAGTAGCCATCGACACCCTTATCTGACAATTCGGAACCCCGAAGAGGTACAAATGACTAACATGTGTCCTTCCGACCGCACGATTGCAGACTTAAAGCTCGAATAATTTATTGCCACATGTCTGTCAGCGATAAGTCTCCACCGAATAAAATATACTAGAGATTTGAGGAGCAAATGTTCCCGGTCTTTTCTTGGGGGATAATCACACGCCAGCAATCAAAGACACGTGGTCATAAACCCGATGCTCCTCGATGAATCCTCGGGAAGCGACGCCACGTCAACTGCCTTTGGGAAGTCATCTAAACCGAAGAGGTTATTCAGTTCGGTTAGAACTTCTCGGGAAGTCTCTGAAGAGGTATTTGGGAGGAAGTATTTATGTTGACACCACGGAGAGCCCGAGAAGCCCCTTCAAGAAATGGACTAGCATATTTTTTGAAAGATCCAGGACCACAAGAGTTACGCCCAACGCAGACCTCACTCTCAAGGTGGTCCTTGGCACCTTTCCGTTTGGATTTTGGGGACCCCACCTTATCAATGAAAATGTTAAAGAATTGATTGCTACCCAGTCAGCCTCATCGTTCGTTGACACGTGTTCGGTGTCCTATGCCTATCGCATAATCCCCATCTAATTGGGAGATTAATGTAAACGTTTCATCTTAATTAATCTGGCGTAATTCCCTCATGTCGTCTATAAATAGGGCAGGAAGGGGTCATTTGAAAGGATCCGAAAAAACCCTAATTTTGGATTCCTCTTTTACCTTGGAGCAAGACTATCCTCTGCCCAAGCTGTAAAACCCCAAAAAGGATTGCGATTCTGGAAAGTCTTCCTGAATACAAGTGACTCGTGGACTAGGCCTCGTTAATGGTGGAACCATGCAAAAAATATTAGTGATTCTCTTATTGTTTTCTACAACATTTTCTTTAATTTTCATAGTTGATAGAAATTTGGGTTAACAAAAAGAATTGAACCTTTTGTTCCATTGTCTCGAGAATAGCTTCAGACCATTCAATGACCTTTTTAGTAAGCATACCATCTACTGTCCATTAGGATTCTTCACCTCAATTCCAACTGGTTGTTTCATATATATCACCTCATCTAACTCCCCATTTAGGAAGGTAGTAGTGACATCCAGTTGTTTGATATCCCAATCAAGCTGAGTTGCTAAACTAAACATTACTCGTATCGTCTTTGTTATCCCTAAGAACTGGCGTGATGACATGACATAAATTTTGGACACGTGGAAACCAAGTAATGATGAAATATTTGAAGAGGTTAGTCGACCCTTGACCAGAATACAAAGATTCGCTAAAAGTTTCATCACACAACTGGTCATGAGTTAGTCAAGGCTTCACTTAAAAGAGCTGGTCGATGGGACACTCGACCAAAGCTGGTAGTAGCTTACGGAAAAGATGCTCAAAGTTAGTTAGTCCAAACATATATTTATTAGGTGTTTACTATTTCAAATATAATAGGCATTATTTACGTATTATTTTATCATTACTTGCCATCCAAGTCATGTAAGGCCCACGACCCATCTACGTAAATTCCAAAGCCTATAAATAGAGGGCTTAGTGAATCATTAAGCTCTAAGTTGTAAGATGTCATTTTGGATACTTTTATCCACAAAATCTTTTATTCTTTCAAGCTTACAAAACTCAATTGACTTTGGTTCATCTGATCGTGGGTTTGGGACATTTACTACAATAATAAAAGTATAAGTGGGTGTAGGTCATTACCGATACCTAGGGTCGAACCACTATAAATCTTGGTGTCATTTTTCTATTCTAGTTTAGTTCTCAATTTTTTATATTGTTTATTTGACTCTGTGTCGTTGGCCAAATCTATGGTAAATATTTTGATGCTTTCATTGAGAGCTTAACTTAAGAACATCGACGATCTTTGTTGATTATCAATTATGCCTCCTAAGAAGAATCAAGGTCTTCAGATGGGCTAGACAACCAAAGGCCCACAGGACTCTCCAATTCCTTGTCAAAGAGTTACAAAAGAAGAACCCCAGGTTGAGTTTAAAGAAGAAAGCGAGGAGATGGACGCTGAAACCCTGCGAGCAACTTTAGAGATGATACATAATGATTTAGCTACTTTGATTGCTAACCAGGAGAATGTGGCAGAAATAATGATCCTGCAACAAGTAGAAATTGACAGGCAGCAATGGGAGTTGAATGCCAAGCAGAAAGAGGTGGATCACCAATAAAGGTATGTGACCATTGCCTTAGAAGCCGCAATACAACTTAACTCAAGGGCTTCGACCTATACAAGACCTCCAACATTCTGAACAACCTTAAAATCCTCTGCTACCTCAAAACTCGAAATGTCAAGAACAAAATCGAGTAGCGTGATGCGAAGACCAGTCACAGAAATCTATTTGACACAATAAGCAGCGTCAACGACAAAGGTCTGACAGACATGGAGAGCAGCCACCAAGTCAAAACAAAGACAAGTAGCATCCCCGAAGCCCAAGACGCCTAGTCACTAATGAACAGGTTCTACCTAGAAGGGAACCAGAAAATTTCCCACCAGAGAACAGAAGGCAGCTTGACATAGCATTTGCACTTAGAGGACCCCCAAGGTGTAGATATGCCTCGAGACCCAGCGACCAAAGCATCCCACAAAGGCCACCACCAATTTATCGAGATGGTCTTCATCGTAAAGAAGGACACAACATTTATAGCTGGACACGAAAGAGCCACTCTAGATACAAAGATAGGCACAACCACAATGAAGGAAAGTCATAATATTATAGAGGTCAAAGAAGAGTAGTTGGTCATTAGAATGAACCAAGGCAGGGACAACAGGTGCCCCCACCATAGAACAATCGACCAGAGAGTTAAAAAGCTGTGGGCAACCTATAAGAGTGAATGTTTTTTATTGCTAGGAAGAGAGGGCCAAAAGCAGAGAGATGATGATCTATGGAATGTAATAAACGATTGAAGAGAGAGACACGATGAGCATTTCCCCGCAGCTGCTCCAGCTCCTTCATTCCTAATAACAGTACATGCTGAGATAAACACTTTAAACCAAGATGTTCAGCAACTAACAGGGAACAAAACTTTTGACATAGAGTATGATTGAAGGAAAGGCACTCAATCCATCAGCACAATCGCTCATGCAGAAGTCCCAAGCAAGTTCAACATACATGACTTGCCCAGCTACACTGGAAAAGATCTTCTCGTGTCTCACATCAACAAGTTTGTGATTAAGATGGATATACAAAAAGTATCTGATGATGCTCGGTGTAGGATATTCCATGTAACTTTATCTGATACTGCACAAGAATGGTATTTTAAGTTCCATCCTGCCATGATCATCTCATTGGAGATGTTAGTCAGGGAATTCTACGTGTAATTCTATGCTTCTCGTGTATACCAAACATAGGCAAATCAGGTGGTCAATATAAGACAAAGGGATGATGAGCCTTTGATTAAATACTTCAAAAGGTTCATGAGAGCAACTACTCAAGCCAAATCTATTGGCGATGAAGGGAAGATGATGTCCATAACAACTGAAGTGAAAAGGCGATCTCCTCTTTGGAGTAGTCTATGAAAGAATGACATCCGAACTACCCAAGAATTCCTAGATCGGGCAGACAAGCACATAAAGTTGGAAGATGTCATAGAAAACTAGGGAAAAGCAAAAGAGGTAGCAGCAGACAAAAAAGGAGAACAGAAAAAATCTGGTAATACCTCGAACAAGCCAAACAATGGTGGGAAAAATGATGGAAAAAATGGAGGAAAATGAGCGAACAATGACTTTGCTAACAATGATAGAAAACACTCAAAAGTGACCAAATATGAGCTAAGATTCACCAATTACACAACATTGGTCGAGAGCTGGGAGGATGTGTATCAGGCTAGTCATACCACTATTCCATACAAATGATCAACTCCAATCCAGAAGGATGTATTAACAAGAGATACAAACAAGTTTTGTCCCTTTCACAATGATTATGGACATGATACAAATGAGTGTAACAAGTTAAAGGATGAGATTGAGTTCCTAATATGACAAGAACACCTGAGGCGATACGTCCGAGAAGGGGTTGATCCCGAACAAACAACTATTGGGGGTAATGAATAGACGCAGGGATGTCAATGATCACTACCATTACAACCAGCTTACCGATGGCTACTTTTATTCCGGCATTGATCAGCTCCTGCTGTAGCGACTTTTCTATTTCGGCTAGTGCTGCTATACTTCCATAACTCTTCCTACTTAGCGCATCAGCAACTACTTTTGCCTTTCCTGGGTGGTATAGGATTTCGCAGTCATAATCCTTCACTAGCTCTAACCACCTGCGCTACCTCATGTTGATCTCCTTTTGAGTGAAGAAGTACTTTAAGCTTTTGTGGTCCGTATAAATCTCACGCCGTTCTCTGTAAAGACAATGGCGCCAGATTTTCAACGCAAAGACCACCGCTACCAACTCCATATCGTGTGTTGGATAGCGTTGCTTGTACTCCTTCAGCTGCCTTGAGGCGTAGGCTATCACCTTGTCATTCTACATCAGCACGCAACCCAACACTTGCTTCGACGCATCGCAGTAGACTACAAAATTGTCGTTGAGTGTCAGTACACAGAGTACTGGTGCTGAGCACAACTTATCTTTAAGCAACTGGAAGCTCTCTTCACATTTATCAGTCCAATTGAACCTTTGCTGTTTTCAGGTGAAATTGGTGAGCGGAGTGGCTATCTTAGAAAAACCCTCTACAAACCTCCGATAATAACCTGCTAGTCCTAGAAAACTTCTTACTTCTGATGCATTCTTTGGTCTTGGCAAATCTTTCACATCCTCTACTTTAGATGGGTCTACAACAATTCTGTCCTTGGATACAATGTGCCCGAGGAATGCTACTTGTGAAATCTAAAACTCGCATTTCTTAAACTTGGCGTAGAGTTGATGCTTCTGTAGTCGTAATAAGATCAACCTCAAATGTTCCTCGTGCTCGACTTCGTCCTTTGAGTATAGTAAGATGTCGTTGATGAATACCACGACGAATTTATCCAAGTAGTCCTTAAAGACCCTATTCATTAAATCCATAAATGCAGCTGGAGCGTTGGTAAGACCAAAAGACATAAGTAAGAACTTGTAATGCCCATAACGAGTTCTAAAAGTTGTCTTAGGAATATCCTCTCCCCGTACCTTGAGCTGATAGTACCCGGACCGTAAATCAATCGTTGAAAACACGGTCGCACCTCAGAGTTGATCAAACGATTCATCAATTCAGGGTAGCGGGTACTTATTCTTAATTTTCACCATATTCAGCTCGCGGTAATCTATGCACATCTACATGCTTCTGTCCTTTTTCTTCACAAATAGAATCGGTGCTCCCCATGGCGAATGGTTCGGTCTAATGAACCCCAAGTCTAGGAGTACTTGTAGCTGCATCTTTAACTCCTTGATTTTGGTAGGTGCCATTCGGTATGGTGCCTTGGACAAAGGCTCGGTGCTCGAAACTAATTCGATTGTGAAGTCAATTTCCCAAGTCGGCAGCAACCCTGGTAAGTTGTTGGGAAATACTTCTGGGAAATCTTTTACGATGCGGACGTCTCCAACGTTTAGTGGTATTTCCTTTACCATATCCGTGACGCTGGATAAGTATGCTTGACATCCCTTTTCTATCATCCTCTGGGCTTTGAGAGATGATATTAGCGGTGTGCGAAATCCTGAAACTTGTCCCATAAAGCATAGTCTCTGGCCGTCAGGAGTCTCGAACGTTGCGTTTGCAGTCGATGGTTGTGCCATGCCTTGCTAGCCAGTCCATTCCTATAATCACGTCAAAGCCCTTGATCTCCAGTTCTATCAGGTCTCCTTCTAGTTCTACATCCTCAATCTTGATCGGTACACCTCGTATTATCCGTGATGATAGAACTACTTTGCCCGAAGGCAACTCTATTACAAACCTAGTTCTAAATCTTTCACAAGGTTTATCTAGTTTTTCTATCATTCCTAACGAGATATATGAATGAGTGGCTCCCGAATCAACTAATACAGAACATATAATATAAAGGATAGAAACCTGACCTGTAACCACTTTATTGCTAGCATCAACTTCTCCTTGGATTAAGGCAAATACCCTGGCAGGAACCGTCTTGTCTTCCTTTTTCCCTTCTGGCTTGACCTGGGGACATTCTCTCTTCTGCTGTCCTTCCTGACCACAATTAAAGCATCCCTTGGTGTTCGCATGACATTCACCAGGATGTTTCTTTTGGCACTTAGCGCATTGCAGATATTCTACATAACCCGACCTATTACTTCCATTATTCGTCTGAGACTGTGGTTGCGGCGGAGGCAGAGGCTGAGCATGTTGTCGCTGTTGTTGCAGTAACTCCTCAACTTGCTGTCGCAATCTGGAAATTTCCGCAGTGTTGTCAACTGGTGGCGGCACATTTCGGTTGGCAGTAGAACGCACTCCCCTTCTGCAAACAGGAGAGGCTTCATTGCTCTCAGGAGCAGAGTTGGAGACATTAGCATTGTTGCGAGCGGACCTTCTGAGCGACATATTCAGAAGAGTTCTAATAGTTTAGAAAAACATGTAGAACTTTAACCCTAATAGGCTCTAAGGCAAAAACTTAATCTAAACAAGCATAACTCGGACCTATTGATTATGGTTTCTTATGGAAATTATATAAGCCATTCTTTTTCATTAGAGTGGGTGTCTATACTTAGAAAAATAAGCCATCTTTATTATTTTCTAAGTTTGTTTCTAATCATCCTATATGACTTAATTCTCGGGCTCGAAACTTGTCGTTGTTTCAAAGTTAACCATACTGAGGGAGGGCTGGGATCAGTAAAATCGTTCCCACTACTATGGCCCCCTAACTCTCAATATGGAACCCGGTCCATTGATTTGTATCCACCCTCACCAAACTTAGTCATTATTTATTAAATTTATTTATGATTGCAAAAGAAAATCAAACTCATACATGTCATCAAAATAACAATTTAAGCATAATAAAAATCATACCAATAATATCATAATAAAATATTATTTAAGCATAAGAAATGCTTACTTATATAATTATTAATAACAATAATTATACTCAAAATATCAAACTTCCTTTCACAATTCCTTTACAAAAAATTCATCTAGACGCTATTTTATTTTTAATTATATAATTGTTCTTCATAATATGTCTCTTAAACGCTAGATGACTTCCTATTAAAGTGCACAAGTCCTTAAGCAACAATTTATAGGGAACTAATTTTTAATTGATTCATATAACTTATAATTTGCAAATTTTCTTTTCTTAAAGATTATGACTTAGCTTTAAAATTTCATCCAGGATTTCAAAAATTACAATTTACCCTTTGATAGCAATTTTGAACATACTGCCATGAAAGCTGCCAAATGGCTCATAATATTCTATTGCTCATAGTAGTTCTTAATAGAGTACCACTCTAGCCTTGTGCAATATTAGAATACAGCTTAAAATTCATATTCATAATTCACTAATATATAGGAATCGTTATTCTAACTGATTCTAAAATAACATATGATTTTATAAAGGTAACTAAATAAAAGTTCATTATTTTTTTTATAAAATCAGGCAGCATAACGACTGCAAATTGGACATCCCTAAAATTTAAAAACCTGCAAGCATGGAATAAAACAGTCCTAGAGGAGGCAGATATATCTCAATTCAGCTCAATGTACTAATTAAATATTAATATACTATCAACATACACAACTTCATTTTACTTTCCTAACTTGCAATTAATTTCTAAAACCCAAAAAAATTAAAATATGGGTTAGAGATTATACCAACACGTTCAGGACCCGACACGAGTTGAGCGGTGTTCTATGGAGCTCAAAACGAGGCTCTGAAGTCCCTGTGGTGGTTGCAGGCCTTGACTCATGCCAGAGCTCTGGCGACGTATGGCAGAGCCCCCACCCATAATGGTGGTTCGGGAAATAATGATTGGGCTTTGAAGCCCAAAGCTCAGGGAACGTCATGGTTGTGGTGGTTTCTCTTGGAACATCCTAGAATGACCAGATTTCCTCTTGGAAGCTTCAGACCTCCATAGATTCTGAAAAATACACCTTTCTTTTTCCGACTACTAGTAGGTCGATCCTAGGGTGGGTTTCGATGCATAGACTACTAGGAATATAGTGGTGGTGGTTGTTTGTCTTGGGGTAGCTCGAGGCGGTCGGAAAACAATCGGAAGTGTTTAGGAAACATAGAACCGTCGCGACTTTAAACTGTTCTATGTGGCGGAGGACGGCGCATGAGGGGTTGGGCTTGCGGGGATTGAAGGTCGGGGACATCTTGCATCGCCTTGTTCAACGTGTATCGACGGTGGACGGCGACATGGCTGCGATCGGGCTTCGCGAAGACGCAAGAAGGAGAGAGAGAAAAGTTGCGGAAGAGAGAAGAGAGAAAGGAAAGGGTAAGCATTGTTTTTTTTATTAAAATAGTGTTTCTTTTTTTTTTTAGATCCCTTTTTCATATAATATAACCAAATTTTATTTTATTTAATTATTTAATTTCCTAAGAAGTTCCTAAGAAATTCCTATTTCTTTTTCTATATTTTAGTTAAACATATTTGGGAACTTTAATATATAAAAAAAATCGATGTATTTTCTAAAAACCCCAATTATAAATAAAAATATATTTTACTTCAATTTAAATCACTTTGTTAATTAAATATTATTTTTATATAAAAATTCTTAATGTGGAATTTTCGGGATGTTATAATATACTCCTCTTACAGGAATTTCATCATCGAAATTAAAATACGACGTGGACGTACAAAAAATTATTATGAGACACTTATTTTAAAAAGAAGCTCATTCCATACAGTAGAACATTCCACGCAGGAATTCATTCCGTTATCTAAATCAAAGAATAGATTTTAAAATCGTGAGCATCAGATTTCTCAGTCATGCTCTCTCGTAATACCTTTTTACCATAAAAATATTTTCAGAGTTGTCAAAAATTATGTAAAAAGTGATATTTTTGAAAAATGAAGGTCAAACTATTGAAATTTCTGACTTAGCGGTTAACAATTAACCATCATAACTGAGCTCATTCAATACATTTTAACATTTTAAACCATTTTGTAAATAAAGTTTCAAACACATGCCCTACATGAGAAATCCTGAGATAGGCTATCCATTTGCTACAAATCTAGAAAAGCATGTCCCTCACTAGTTCTCAAAAATCAATTTCAAAATACGCTTTTAATATTTCATATATAACAATACAACATCAGGGTATAGGAATATTAAGTTAAACACGATTAACCCTGGTCATTGGGTTGAACATGTTTATTATTTTAATATTCCCCTATTATTTAGACACAACACGTGTTCTAATAGGCATGGCGCCTCAGTCGTATCATTCCAACATACATATGTCTATCACGACATAAATTGGGTTCACAACTCAATAACATATATCACACATCATTTCTTATTCAAATCAATCAAGATATTAAATAGTCAAGAAATTCAATATTGCCATCCAAGCAAGTAATTTCTCAAAATCTTACACATTCACAATCACTTAAAGAACCGGTTTAACACAAAATGTTGACATGATGAAATGGCATTTGAAGAGGATACGTGGCAGTAAACGATGTCAAATTCTAAGAGTTGGTTGAGATAAGATAGTTGGTACCATCTTCTGGAGCTGCTAGAATAGAAGTCTGCTCGAAGAGAAGACAACTAATACCATCTTATGGAGCTGCTAGAGTAGACATCATTAGTGCGAAGAGCTGTAGTTTGCTCAAAGAGAAATAGGCTAGTGCCAACCCTTAAAGTTGCTTGAAGACAGACCTACTCGACATACGAGACATTTTCACCAAAAGGTCAAGATTTCACGAGATATTGTGAAATATCCCAATATATTTATGTAACTGATATTTGAATGTATTTTTCTAGTATTATTTGAATTTGTAATCAATTGTAATAATCTCACACTACATGCGTAGGGCCTAGATTAGTTTTTAAGGGCCCATAGCCCATTAATAGACTCTATAAATAGAGACCTCTCTCAATCATTATCTCTAAAGCCGAATTGGTGTGCAATTTACATACAAAACTCTACTGAATTGTATTATTTTTCTCTCAGGCTTGAGAAACTCAGTTGAACATTGTTTCTTCTTGATCTTGAGTTTGAGACTTCTTTGATTAATAAAAGTGCAAGTGGACCTAGGTTATTACCAACTCTTGGGGCCGAACCACTATATATTTTTTGTGTCATTTATTTTATTTCAGTTTATTCAATTCTTTTATGTCGTTTATATTGACTCGGTTTTGTTGACCACAACGCTAGTCAACAGAACTGTTCACACAAATATTTTCAAAGGAGTGGTCCTAAGACCTTAGACTTGACTGCAATATATAGACAAAAATGGGAGACTCAATGTCCCAACACTCAGACACATCCATAACCACGTCAAAATATTTATTTTTATCTCATTTTTTTTGCTCTTTCGTCATGAAGAGGATTAAATCAACTTTGAATTTTAAGTGTGAGAATAACACAATTTTAAACAATTACCAATAATGCATACTCCTAAAAGTGAATTAATTACATAGAGAGGTACAACTCCTGCTATTTACCTCATTTACTATATGATAAGTTCATCAAGCTTTAGTTGTTGTAAACTCTACACATTAACTCTTGCAACCAACTATACATACTGGGTTTATTTCCAACTCCGGAAAGGAATGACATTCTTATTTGTCTTCATAACTCGATTTGGGTTTGGTCTTACTATGGTAAAAAATTACCACTTGCCAAACTCTTGCCACACTTTTCTATGTACCTTTTTACAAAATATTTTACAACAGGTGATCTAAGTCCTTATAATTCAATGTTTTATGTTTTGTTTTGCTATCGACCTCATCACAATGAGTATTTTCATATATGCCAGTAATCTCATTGCTAATACTATTGTAAGGACCGTTGGACACCATCTACTTCTCCATTGGTATGATATTGTCCGCTTTGGGCCTAAGCCCTCACGAATTTGTTTTTGGGCACCTTCCCAAAAGGCCTCATTCCAATGGAGATGGTGTCCATCCTTTGTTTTTGAGCACCTTCCCAAAAGGCCTCATTCCAATGGAGATGGTGTCCATCCTTATATACCCAAGATCCTTCCCATTTCTAGCCAATGTGGGACTTTGGTTGTACACCCAACAACTATAACCCACAAAGTCTGAACATATAGGGATTACACACTTGGCTATAAAATCTGATCAGCAGAGTATAAGTAACTATCTAGTTAATACTATTCAGGTTGCAGTCTCAGTCTTTAACCTAAGACAATATTTCCCTATTTAAGCAATAAACATTAATCCCTTGATCAAACAACTAAGCATGCAAGATAACAGAAAATTACCCCAACAGGACGAGATTCTTACTCAACTAATAGCTGACTTTCCTACAACCATGAAGAAAAGCGTCTTTAAACCTTAAATTATAGAAAATGTCCACATGGTTTAAACAATGAAGTCAATTACCCTGAAGGGTCACATTAAAGACCTAAACTTTATGCACATTTATTACACCTCACTAGAGTATGTGCACCTAAAGTGATTATACTCGAAAGTATACCAAGCTTGTTTTTACAAATAGAATATTAAGGCTAAATTTCTCACATTTCTCTTTCCATCACAAAATCTCGTAAATATGTTATTTTATCAAAGCTTGTTCTCAAGACATGACAAATTTCTGGAGATAACTTAAAATCAATGATTTCATGCAAGTAGCTAATTCCCTCCACTAAGGTAACTTAGCTTACCTTCAGGTGGACGTTCTACATAAAATTCAAGACTCCATAAAAGAACTAAATCATACTCGAACACATAACCATATCATAAAGGTTTATGCTCATACATAGTTCTGTAGCTCATAACACCATTATAAGAGTGTACTTAAATTAACAAAACTCTTTCATACTAACTATTCGTGTGTGGCTTGTCTTGTGGCGAAACTAAGTAGCGTATTTTGTCACTAAAACCTATAAAAATCATACCAATAATATCATAATAAAATATTATTTAAGCATAAGAAATTCTTACTAATATAATTATTAATAACAATAATTATACTCAAAATAGCAAACTTCCATTCACAATTCCTTTGCAAAAAATCCATCTAGACGCTATTTTATTTTTAAAAATATAATTATTCTTTATAATTTTCCTATTAAATGCTAGATGACTTCTCGTTAAAGTGCTCAAGTTCCTAACCAAAAATTTATTGGGAACTAATCGTTAATTGATTCATAACTTATAATTTGTAAAGTTTCTTTTTGTAAAGATTATGACTTTGCTTTAAAATTTCTTCCAGGATTTAAAAAATTAAAATTTACCCTTTGATAACTATTTTAAACATACTACCATTAAAGCCGCACTAATGGCTCATAATATTCTATTGCTCATAGGAGTTATTAATAGAGTCCTACCCTAACCTCGAGAAATATTAGAATACAACTTAAAATTCATATTCATGATTTACTAATCTTTAGGAATCGCTATTCTAATCGATTCTAAAATAGCATATGATTTTATAAAAATAACTAAACACAAGTTCATTATATTTTTATAAAATCGGGTAACATAACGTCTGGCAATTGGACATCCCCAAATTTTAAAAACTTGCAAGCATAGTATAAAATAGTCCTACAACAGGCAGATATATCACAATTCAACTCAATATACTAATTAACTCTTAATATACTATGAACATACACAATTATATTTTAGTTTCATAACTCACAATTATTTCTAAAAGCCAAAATAATTAAAATTGAGGATAGAGATTATACCCACACGTTTAGGACCCAACACGAGTTGAGCGGTGCTTTGTGGAGATCGAAAAGATGCTTTAAAGCCCCTGTGGTGCTCACCAGTCGTGACTCATGTCGGAGCTCTAGCAACGTACGGCGGTGCCAACTCCCACGGTGGTGGTTCTAGAAAATGATGATTGGGCTTTGAAGCCCAAAGCTCAGGGGACATCATGGTGGTGGTGGTTTCTCTTGGAACGTCCTAGAATGGCCCGATTTTCTCTTGGAAGCATCGGACCTCCATAGATTCCGGCGTATACATCTTTCTTTTTCCGACCACTAGTGAGGTTGATCCTTGGGTGGGTTTTGAAGCATAGACCATGACGAGTATAGTGGTGGTGGTCGTTTGGCTCAAGATGGCTCAGGTAGTCAGAAATTATTCGAAAGTGTTTGGGAAACATAGAGTGGCTGGGACTTCGAACGGTTCTACGTGGTGGAGGAGGGCGCATGAGGGGCTGGGCTCGCGGGGGTCGAAGGTCGCCGACCTCCTCCTTCTCTTGGTCTGACGCATGTCGACGATGGACGATGGCATGGCGACGGTTGGGCTTTGCGAAGAAGCATGCGAGAACGCAATGTCCCGTAAAATCTCTTAACATAATTTGCGAAAAAAAAATAACCAATTTCTAAAACAAGGTAACTGAAAATCCATATAATTTTTTTTTCAAAACATGCAATAGTTTGAAAGTATGCGCATACTTAAAAGTGAATTACAATGTCATAATTTTAAAACATTCATCGAGCCCAAAATAAACTATTAGTTATCATATAGGTTCTAATCCTGAAAACGTAAATTCCCAAAAGGTCAGTTCACATGTACCTCCTCGCAGATAAACCCTAGCGCTCACTGATCCACTTTGCCTTTGAGCTTACCTACAACACGAAACAACTAGGTAAGTGAAACGCTTAGTAAGAACAACTTAACAAACATAGCAACATAAACATAGAGAACTTAACTAACTGTAACTAGGCAGATAATCAACCAAGAATAGGATTATGATGAAACCGAACCCTAACATACAATTTAAGAAGGTGCGAATGTCCTGGAAAACTTATGGTCAGTCCTCATAACCAAAAATTGTATGTTGAAAGTACACTTGCACGCAGAAAATCCAGAGTATACATACAATCTTAACTGGTGACATACATCCTTACATACTTAGTTGTATCATATCATAGTTACTTACTCAGGGTTCCGGAGGAACCTTCAACATAGATTAGCATATCTTAGCATAGCTTAATAATTCTTAGTACATCTTAGCATAACTTACTGTTGTACCCTAATTTTAGCCCGAGTGCATTCACTCAACTTGGGTACAGCTGGAAAATAAATATACGGAGAAATAACCAAGGGAATGATATTTGCTTATTATCCATGTGGACAACTCGAGTTGCACAGTGCTCATATGTGGTGTTAGGCGTCCTGAGACTAACCCGAGCTAGGGATACGAAGGTTGTGAAGCGCGAGCTCAGAATATTAAAATAGCTATCGAAGCACGAGCTTGGAGGAGATATCCAGCTCGCGGTAATTCTAGTATATTGCATACCCGCGGATCCCCAGAGACTCGGGATCCCCTTATAAGTTTATTTATGACCATGATATCATATTTAATATCCCAGATATTAGGAGTACATTTACTTTGTGATCAAATCATAACCCAATATAAATGGGAAATATTTGTATTAAATGTAATAATTATGTAAATGCGTGATTGACTCACGCGGTTACCCAAACATGTCCATGGAATTCCCTTATAAATACTGGGAATATTGGACAGGGAAATGGATCATTATTCTGTAATATCGAACCTCTGCAAAAATTGAGAGAAAAATGGTAATAATATAGACTCGTGGACTAGGTAGATTTTAACCACTGAACCACGTAAAATTTTTGTGTTCTTGAGAGAAATCATTTATTTTTCATTACAGTTTATTAAGCACTAATCTACCTTATTATTTCTTAATACACTATTGCCGAAAAACCGCGTCAACAGTTAGGTGCTTTCATTGAGAGGAAAATTAGTGCTTCATCAAGATCCCAGTCGAATCTCATCATGGTGCTCACTTGCTCAATGCACGATAATGAGAGAGAACAACCTGGTGGGCAAGAGGCCCATCATACTACTGTTTTGAACGAGCGTGGCCTTGAAATCCAGCAGCGTTCGGGAAAGCAACCGGCGGGTCACAGCGACACTGGGAGTTCGACGTCATTGCAACCAAATCTAAATTCAGGCTACTTAACTGCCGTCGAGATGGAAAACATGCAATTAAGAAGCCATCTCACTAAGGAAAACAGGAAAATTTAGGAGGTTTTGGCTCGGTTACCCCCACTTGCAATCGACGTTAATGTTGGAAAGAGGCAAAGTGGGTCTCACAAGTCCCACAGGAATAACTGATCTAAACCAAGTCGATCAGTCAGAACTGCCACCCCAAGTTCTTTGCCTACAGGGCGAGATCGCCCGAATGCTCAACCCAGTGGCCCTCATAGGGGTCATCAGCATGTCAGTCGATTGGTTAGAATCGCAACCCCAAGTTCGGTGCCTCCTTCACAGGCACCAAGGAATGCCCATGGCAATCCACGAGGAAGGGCTGGGACAGGCTTGCAGAGACAAAATGTTCCAGCAAACCCTCCTATGTCGCGATCAGATTGTCAGGCGCAGAGAGCAAGAAACAATGGGGTAGAACAGAGGCGGGCTAATCTAGTTCGCCCTGATGGTACAAGGATTGCCTCGCCAATAATGCATCCCCCGTCACCTACAAGACATTCGACGCCACCTTATCCTGCATGGGACATTCTAGCTTATGGAGATAGTAGGAGAAATCCTCCTCCATCTGCCAATACCTACGTCCCATGGATGCGTGTTGAAAATCCAAATCCTCGACCCCAACCGCGAGTTGTAAGATTTGCAAATGGGAGTTACTGGACCAAAATTTGTCGTAGTGGTAGGTCTGAGGGCAATCTAAGAAATCAATTGAGTTAAGCACAAAGCCCTTGGTACGATCCACAACCCGATCTGCACGATCGTCTGAATTTGCAGAGAAGGAATCCAGCTCGGAATGAAGATGTTAATTATACTTGACAAGAGGTAGGTCCGTCCATAGTACGTGATAATGGGAATGCTCCACAAAATGAAGCTCGAGCTTGAACAATACAAGATACATTCCATAAGCTCATGGAAGAAGTTTTCTTCCGAGTTCAAAAAAGTATTCTAAGCTTCTCATGCAGCTCAAGTTAAGGCTGATTCATTGGCCAATGTAAAGCAGCAACCTGGTGAAACGTTGAAGGCTTATCTAAGTAGATTTTCCAATGTCGCTGCACGAGCTAGGGATGCCGAGAACAACTCCAATCTCATGGCAATGAGGACGGGAATATGACCTGTGGCAAGAATTAAAGAGAAGGGAGTTAATAGTGTGGAAAAATTCTTGGCCCGAGCTCAAGAGTGGATTAACCTAGAGGAGGCGCAAGCTTCTATCGCAGGAACCAGCCAGACCCCTGTCCAGCCCATTGGAGCGGTAACAGATGTTGCAGCTACGACTCAAACCGTTACCTAGAATAACCAAGGGAGAAATAACAAGAGGAAGGGAAATGGCGAGGGAGACTAGAGCGGGACAAAGAAAAATAAGTCTGGGGAGAAATTCAAGCCTTTTATGCCACTTACATCGACCTAACAGATACTAGGGAGTGCATCTTCCTGGAAAATTCTACTTGCCTTCCATGGAAGAAGCCAGAGTCGTTGAAGAACCAGAGGGCGAAGACGGATTCTTTGAATTTCTATTGATTCCATAATGATACCAGTCATAACACTGATGACTGTCGATAGCTGAAGGATGAGATCGAAACTCTTATTAGAGCGGGGCCTTTGGCCCAATAAACCCGAAATCGGATGGTCCCTAATCAGCCCACTGGACCAAACCCTTAATTAGTCCTCGAAGCTCCAATAAGTCAAATCAGAGCTCAAGCAAGTTAGGTCGACCCTCTTCCAATAGTAGGTGGAGATATAACCACCGTATCTGGAGGACCTCATCTGGCAGGCACGAGTAGCGGGGCCCAGAAGAGGTACATTAACGAACTAAAGTCCCATAACGGAGTGGATTTCATCCCGGAACAGCGGTTGTCAAAATACCATCTATTGGAAAGCTAACCAATCATTTTCACGGAAGAGGATGCTAGCCACGTCCAATTCCCAGATAACGATCCCTTGGTCATAACCGTTCAGCTCGCCAATCGGAGGGTCCGGAGGACACTAGTAGATAATGGAAGTTTTGTGAATCTACTTTTCAGGTCCACCTTGGGAAAAATGGGGTTTTCTATAACTGTTTAAAAGGCGACCTCAATGACTCTGCACGGGTTTTCTGGTGAAGGGCCAGCAGCCATCGGGATGATTGGATTAGTGGTAACATTGGGAGAAGACTCACGAAATGTTTCTAAGTTACTTGAGTTTGTGGTAATCGACTGTCCAGCTGCATACAATACGATTGTGGGCCGACCTGCACTGATGTCATTTGAAGCCATAACCTCTATTCGCCACCTAGCAATAAAATTCCCCTCAGCTGTGGGAATATGCACCGTCAGAGGTGATTAGCTCGCTGCTAGAGAATGTTATATCATTTCTATGAAGGGAAAATCATAACCCGGGCAGCAGGCCATGGTCATAAATGACGGAGGTGAGGAGCCCCAGGAAGTAGAAGTTACTTCTGGGACAGAAGAACCTCATTAAGCAGAGGATAGTGACATCGCCTCACGAGATGACATTGACACATGAATGGGCGAAGACAGGTCAGAACTCCAAGCCATAGAGGAGCTCGAGGAAGTAAACATTGACCCAAAGGAAGCTTCAAGAGTCGTAAAGGTTGGGAAGAATCTGGAAGATAAAAGGAAGAAGAAGCTGGACAATTTCTTACAAGAGAATATGGACGTTTTCGCCTGGTCACATGAAGATATGGTGGGAATGAGCTCGAGTGTAATCATGCACACTTTAAATTTGGACAAGAACGTGCCTGCAAAATCAAAAAAACAGAGACGTTTCAGAACAGTCCAAGCTGAAGCGCTTGAGGAAGAAGTAGCTCCACTATTAAAGTGCAGGTTTATCTGTGAAGCAAAATACCCAATCTGGGTCGCCAATACCATGCTGGTCCCAAATCCAAATGGGAGATAAAGGACCTTCATCGACTTTTCTGATCTGAACAAAGCTTGTCCCAAAGATTGTTTTCCACTGCCAAGGATTGATCAGTTGGCAGATGCTACCGCAGGTCACAAGCTCATGTCCTTCGTGGATGTGTATTCTGGATATAACCAGATCGCGATGAATCCTCCGGACCAGGAACATAATAGCTTCATGACGCCAAATAATGTATATTGTTATAAAGTTATGCCCTTCGGGCTAAAGAATGCCAGAGCTACATACCAACGCTTGGTCAACAAGATGTCTGCTAATCAGATCGGGAGAAGTATTGAAGTGTATGTCGATGATATGCTTGTTAAATCAAAGACTGCCAATAACCATGTGTCCGATCTTGAAGAAGGTTTTGAGATATTGAGGAGGTATGACATGAAGCCGAATCCTCATAAGTGCACTTTCGGGGTGGCATCTGGAAAATTTATGGGATTCAGAGTTAACAAGAGGGGGATAGAGGCGAATCTTGATAAAATCATATCGTTGTTAGAAATGCCCTTACCCAGGTCGCGTAAAGAAGTTCAAAGCATGACTGGAAAGGTGGCAGCTTTGAATCATTTCATTTCAAAATCAACTGAGAAGTGCCTGCCATTCTAAAACTTTCTCAGGAAAAAAAATTGAATGGACTGAGGAGTGCGAACATGCTTTCCTCGACCTAAAAATGCACCTAGTCGAGCCCCCAATGTTGTATAAGCCTATGTCTGGAGAACCTCTATTCCTTTATCTGGTCGTGATAGAAAATGCAGTCAATGTCGTGTTAGTTCGAGAAGAAGACCGAGCTCAAAAACCAGTATATTATATAAGCAAGAGGGTTCTCGGAGCTGAGTCATGATACCCATTGATAGAAAAGTTAGCATTTTGTCTGATACTGGCTTCTAGGAAGCTTTGACCATATTTCCAGTCCCATTCAATCAATGTCATGACCGACCAACCTTTAAGGTAGGTGTTGCAAAAACCTAAAATGTCAGGACGTCTTTTAAAATGAGCTATCGAGCTTAGCTATTTTGAGATATTGTATGTGCCACAGACGTCAATCAAAAGTCAGGCCCTTGCTGATTTTATGGTTGAATGCACTGGATTTCAAGAGGAGATCTTGAAGGAGCAAGCGCATGAGTTGTGGAAAATCTTCGTGGACGAATCATCAAACAAGAACGGATTGGGAGCTGAGATCATATTAATCTCACCAGAGGGGCATTGATTTCATACAGCTCAGAGATTTGGATTCAAGGCATCTAACAATGAAGTCGAATATGAATCTTTACTAGCTGGGCTAAGAGTGGCAAGGGAGCTAAAAGCAAAAGCCATCCAATGTTATAGTGATTCTCAGCTCATGGTTAATCAAGTGTTGGGAGAATATCAAGTTCGAGGTACCAAGATGGCTACCTACCTAGCTAAGGTGAAGGGAGAACTGTCAGAATTTGAGTACAGTAATGTAGAACAGATCCCCCGCGAGCAGAGCTCTAATGCAGACGCACTGGCACGGCTTGCCACCACCAAAGAAGCTGAGATAATGAATGTGGTGCCAATGGAGTTCTTGGAAAGTCCAAGTGTGACAAAAGAAATGATAGAGGTCGAAATGATCGACACAAGACCGACCAGGATGACTCCCATAATCGAATACCTCACAACGGGAAGGTTACCTGACGACAGAAAGGATGCAAGAGAAATACTTTATCAAGCTCTGCGATATATAATAGTGGATAGGACCTTGTACCGACGTGGTCATTCATTGCCTCTCCTACGATGTGTTCTGCCCAAGCAAGCAAAAACCATTTTACAAGAAGTGCACGAAGGCTTTAGTGGAGATCATGCTGGGGGGCAAAACCTAGCACTGAAAATATTGAGGCAGGGCTATTTTTTGCCCACTTTAACAAAAGAGTCAATCTCGTATATTCAGAAGTGCGACAAATGCCAGTGTTTTGCCATAGTTGCTCGAGCTGCTCCAGTAGAGCTAACGATGATCTCATCCCCATGGCCATTTTTGTTAGGAGTATGTCCTAAAAGCATGTAAAAGACATTTATTATTTCAATGAATAAATAAATACAATGGTCTATTGTTGTCATATTTAGATTATTAAATTATTGTTTGAATAATTTTTGTAAATATCAGAAAAATTCCATATTCATTATCGACGATATGATCTTGAATAAGTACGAGAGAATTAAGATCACATGAATGAATAAAAATAGTCAACAACAAATTGAAGTTAAGGAATTCTTTAATTGGGGTTGTAAGTACGGTTTACTGAGTATCATGTTGATACAAATAATCTAGATTCGGGTTATTGATGGGTAAGACATCTCAGTAAAGGTGTTTTATATAATATGATTATATATGACATGGACCGATATGAATAAAAGTCTTTATCCAAAAACCATTTAATAATAAAGACTTGTAATTCATATCATAATTGATGATCATTTATAGATCAACCTTAATCCTTAGTGTTCATGAACTCCTGTTCATGTTTATTAAATCTTTTGATTCATTCGTTAAGGTCTCTTCATAGAATGAGGCTAATGACTTTTGTTTTGGAGATTTAATATCATGGATGGCTGGGAACATGTATCAACAATACGGAATCTAATCTTTCCTAACGGATCATATATTGGTTCCCTTAAGGGTTAATTCTGGAACTGAATGATTTTGTACTCAAATCTATAATTAGATTATAGATTAATTATTCACTAGTGAATTAATGGTACTTAAGGAATAAGAAGTAAATTAGTAAGGTAAAATGGTAATTCTTCCATTCTAATTTATGAACTAATTAATTAGAGGGTTGAACTATTGTAAGATGGTTATATCAATGGGCAACGTAAAATAAGATTTCTAAAAAAGTATATCTATAACATAAAGAGTTCAATTATGAATTTATAGTGGAGAAATATGAGAATTAATAAATTAACTATTAAAATTAAAGAGTTTAATTATTTTGTTTTAATTTATTGGAGCTTAATGTTATACGTCCATGGTCCCCGAAATGGCTCAAATAAACGCTGACAAAGATAAATACAAAAATGGGCAAAATGACTTATTTGATAAGCAAAATATTTTTCTATGCACTAAGCATAATTATTGTATAATTATGTGTGATTAATTAATTATTTGATTTAACAAAAATATAATTAATTTTGAATTAATTTACTTTTGGGATTTTTGGTATTTAAATAATGATGAAAATTAGGAAAAATCACATGCCTTCCCTGGCATGTGCTGGACGTGTAGCACAGTGCACAGTCACTGTGCTACACGCACAAGAAGCTTCTAGAAGATTCTTGGTTCAACAATTTTAGTAATTTAAATATTAAATAAATAATGAGATATTGTAATATGATTAAAATATTATTATTTAAACAAAATCTAATAACTGATTAGTTATTTTTAAATTGTTTTAAATAACTAATATTTTATTTTTAATATATTGGATATATTAAATATAGGAGATCAGTTTTTCAGAGCGATACTTTTCAGTGATAGAAAACATATCGTGAAATCTCCCTGAGAGAAATAGAACAGTGCTACAAGCATAGGTCACTGTTCTGCACAAACTTAGGTCCAAACTTTATCAGATCTATGTGTTAAGAACATTTGATAAATAGATTTTGCCTTCTTTTTTTTTATAGCGAGCCCACACTCGTTCTTTGTGTGCTGAGACCATTTTGGAAGATCCTGGTGTGAGATCTCAAGGATTTTTGCCGTACAAAAAGATAGCAGCAAGGAAGGACTTGAGGTAATTTTCTATTCATATCTTTGATTCAATATATATATGTATGTATGTGAAGAAGTAGATCTAGAAATCTTGTGGGGTTAAATTAACAATTTTGATTGTTGTTTCACTGCGTATAATCTCTGATTTGATCTATAAAAACCAACAATTTGTAGTATGGGGAATCGACCTAATGAGGGCATATTTATAAACTCATTCTTATCTTTTAAACTATGAATTATTGTATTTTCCTTAAGTTTTTATTTAGTTTTAATGTATTCTCTTGAGTGTGCAGTATTATGCGTAAATGATGGTTTCATAATGAATTTGGAGCATAATTGACATAATTGAGTGCAGTGTCAAAACCGAGAAGTGAAACGAGTTGAAAAAAATTAAGTCTACTAGAAACTGTCAGGAGAGGTGCCATTGCGTCGGGTTATAGGGGCCATTGCGCCTAGACCCCTGCCAAAAATTAAAAGTTACATCTCAAGTCAGGGCTTCAAGCACTGTTGCGCCTAGACTTAGGCACCATTTCACCTTGCGCGTAGATTCCAATTTTTAATTAATTTTAAATGGAATTTTGAGGGTAATTTCTTGTGCACTAGAAATAGAAACTTAGGGTTTCATGAAAGAGACTTCTGGAATGTCCTGGAGGTAGAGAACACATGGGAGAATAAGGAGAACAAGAATTCAAGCCAAATTGAACATATAATCTATTTTTCTTCTCTTACTTTTCTTTTTAGTTTAATTAGTTATGAACATGAATGTTATTGGTGTAATGTTTGTGATCATAAACTACACATATTTTTTAGAGTATTGATGGAACTATTTTAAATTATTGAATTAAAGTTTTGATATTCCCATGAAGTTTCTCTAATTTGTGCATGCATTCTTCTGTTTAATGTTATCTTTTTAATGCTTGATCACCATTGAATTAAATTGAGATTTATGATTTACGCTTGAGAGAGGTAATCTTAAATTGTTCCTAGAATTGTATGACATAACAAAAGTATGAGATTGAAAGATTCCATGATTTCTATGAGTTTCAATAAAAAAAACCATAGTGCTCCATGGATTCTTGTTTAATTAATATTGAATAGAGATATCTTGTTGATTAATTAAGAATAATTTCATTTACACTTGAGAAAGGTAGATGATTTAAATTAGGGTTCTTGAAATTAAAAATTTGGGGAACAGATTGGGATAATTGATAAACTGAGATTCGTAATTTGAAATAAGGAAATCAATATTCTAGGTTTACATTCTTTGATTTTCAATTTGTTCATCGTTTTGACTTATTATTATTTCATTTATTTCGTTAACCATTTTTATTTTCAAGTTCACTAATTAAAATAAAAGGCTTAAGATTTTAGTAATTAGCAAAATTAATAAATCAATCTATGTGGGTTTGACATCCTTTTCAATCAAACGTCATACGCTCACAGTAAGAAAATTTTGTACCAGCCCCCCAAGTTTATCTTAATGGGACCAACACTAGATAAACTTGCATTCTTCGACCAGTATGAAATATTTTCAAATTTTGACACATTGAAAAAAAGAGTTACGTTACTTCAAAGTAATGATGACTCTTTTTTGATAAAGCAAACAACGGTTTTCTTGAGTACTTGAGTAAACCGTAGAAAATCTTAGAAATTCTCAAAAAAAAATGTTGATTTTCTTGGGAAAAAGAGTGTTTTGGAAGTAGGTGTTTTGGAAGTAGGAAAATGTGTTCTAGGCTTTGGGTAAGCTTTAATTTTTTTTATATGCAAGAAAAATCCACGAAATTGAAGGAAAATTTGATTTTAAGTTCGGAGAAAATAGAGGGAAAACTCCTGCCAAAAGGTAAGTGAAAAGATTCTTAAAAAATCTTTTTAACTGCATTTTGGATCCACTTTTAGCCTTGGTCGAATGCACCATTCTATTTATTTGACCAACACACTATTTTAGGCACACATATGATGGTCGAATAACCCACTTCTCCTTTTATTTTCATCAGAGGTATGCACGCGATCACTGGGAAGTGATTATTACATAGACCCAGATTTACTTCAAACGTTGTTCGATGACTTTGAACAAGGTCGACCAGAAGGGTACTGGTTTCTTCTACTTTTTCCATAGAGACACGACTAGAGTGTACCTTTACCAAGACCGCGTTCAGGAGTAACACTGGTCAATATCATAAAGAATATTTTTTTTATGGCAGACTTGGTCGCAAAAAAACTTTCCTTTCAGTGAGGAGGAAATTAGCACTTTTTCTCCCTTTGTCCTTTCTTTTTTCACTTAGATTTGGACTTAGTTATTTTCTCATTACTAAAAATTAGGCCCGTGGTACCAACCTTTTTCTACTCTGGCCATGCTCGACCGAGCAAACATCTTGGCTAGCCTCACCAGTGACGAGATAAGTTGTTAGTAGCTGGTAAACATCGCCAATCTTAGGCTGGTCGGATTATTCCACCATCATTAGATCACCAAGGACACTACCATAGAAAGTGTCACTAGTGGGAGAACTAATGAGCCAGAAGTTTGTGAGGGAATGGGGCAAAGAGAGAAGCCTTAGTAAACCTCAACACCAACGATGAGAATGACATGGGGTGATATTCGTTTATTATTAACTTTTGTAGATAAATTTTGTGTTTTTATGATCTTAGTTAGGTTTAGTTATTTTTGTAGTTTTTAATAGCTAATGAATTGAAGACAATAGTTTCATGGATAGATATTTGTACAAAGAATGAACTAACATGTGAAACTATCTAAGTTGAATTTTGATTGCTGAATTAGCAGGTTTGCAGCAGCAAAGCAGATTTTGTTGAAGCATTTTGATCAGGCTGCTTTTGTACACCTAAGCATACTTGGAAAGTTAATGGGTGAGCTGGAATAGTGGCTAAGGTGGCAAGTACAGAAATCATGAGACAAAAATTGGAAGAAAATGTCAAAGGAAGAAGAGGAGACCCACGTATATACCAAAAGGAGGGGCAATATTGTATTTACATGGCCAAATTGGGAAACCTAGATGTACTTAGAAAAGGGCCAGCCGCATATTGAAGTAAGTCTGCCATTTTTCGAAAAGAAACAGGAAGAAAGAAAGAAGGAGAAACCAAAAATCAGCCAAGAAAGGAGGAGGACGAAAAAAGAAGCTCAAGCACCATTTGGATTTGTTCTTTCTCCTATTTCTAAACTTCATTTTTATATTCTCTAAGTTGATTTTTGATCTGAATATTTATGGGCTGTATTGAATGTGGATTAATGCTTTTTAACTCAGCCATGAACTAATTTTTGTGTGGCTTGAATTGTTGATGAACCCTATGTTATAGTGTAGTAATTTCTTGCACCTTATTTTAGTGAAATCTCTCTTATTCATTCAAGTGTGCTTATGATTAATCTCTTGTGTTGTTTGGCCAACAATGGCAAGGTATTTAATTATGTTTGATACTGGAAAGATTAAATGTAATTGAAAGAACTTGAATGACACAAGTTATAATATAGGTTAGATTATGTTAGTCAGTAACATAAGGATGTGTTTATTGCCTTGTGTAACTTTTGAGAATTGAACCTTGAATTTACATTCTTAAATCTGATTTGGCATAGGAATATGTTAATTAGGAAAAATAATTAATATCATAAAATTTGGGAAAGCTTTTATGAATGTTTATTGAATTCTTGTTAACTTGGGAGTTTTGCTAAAATATTGCTTCCGCAATCTGTTCAGGATAACCAACTAGGGGGAATCAATAATTTAAGTCCATTTTACAATCCACATCTTTCTTTCAAATTTATTTGTTTAGTTCAATTTTATTTTAAATATTTTTATCTTTTTAATATTTATTTTAGCTTATAAACAACCCATTTGATTTCTTTTATACTTTTAAGTTATTTAGTAATTGTTTTGCATATTTTTCTATTTTGCAATCCCTATGGAGGCGATCTACTTATCACTGTATTACTTGTGTGATTACGTGCACTTGCGTATTTAAAATCTATTAAAATTTATCACAACAAAAAATGGGCAAAAATGTGCCTTACAACCAATAAGAAAAAACAAATCATTATAAAAACAAGTTGGTCATAAAAAATTAAGCAAAATCATGCCTTGCGACCAACATTATACTAAAATGTTCAAACAAACATATCATTGGTAGTACTTTCACAGATTTTCGCCATTCCAGTATCTTCCGACCAGCTCGTCATTTAATCGGGCTAGTTTGTAGGTGCAAGGATGTAAAACATCTACGATCTGATACAGTCCTTCCCAGTTAGTCCCCAAAACTTCTAATGCATGATACCATATGTTTTCAAATACTTGTCGTAAACTAGGTCTCTAATTGCGAACTTTCTATCTTTGACTCGAGAGTTAAATATCAAAAAACTTTTTGCTAGTACGTAGCTACCCGCAATTGTGATTGCTCTCTTTGTTCTTCGATCAGATCAATGGATTCGGCCAGTAGTTGATGATTTTGATCTTGGTCATATGCACTTCTTTGATGAGATTGGTGGGGGGGTTAACTCAACAGGTAACATGGCTTCATACCCATATGCTAAGGAAAATGGTGTGTGACCAGTTGATGTGTGAGCAGTAGTACGATATAACCATAGCACTTCAGGCAGTATGTCTAACCAGTTCCCCTTTGCTTGCTTGAGTCATTTCTTCGTTGTATCTTTTAAGGTCTTGTTAACATCTTCGACCTATCAATTTTCCTGAGGATGCGGCCGTAGAGAAACTCTTAGTAATATCATGCCAAGCACAAATTTCTATGAATAGATTGCTATCAAACTGTGTACCATTGTTTGAAACGATCTTTTTAGGTAGTTCATATCGACATATAATATTTTTTACCATAAAGTAAAGTACTTTTTTCGAAGTGATTGTTTTCCACTGGCTCTACTTCACTCCATTTAGCAAAATAATCTACTGCAACAACTGCAAACTTTACCCCACCTTTTCGTATAGGTAATTTCCCAATAAGATCTATCCCTCATACATCAAAAGGCCAAGGACTTTGCATTTGTTTAAGCACGTTAGGGGCTGTTCGAGGTATTTTAGAAAACCTTTGACATTTATCATGTTTTTCACATAGTCTAGTGCATCCTCACTCATTGTCGGCCAAAAATATCCTTGCCTCAATATTTTCTTTGCTAGGCTTTGCCCCCCTGCGTGATTTCCATAGAATCCTTCATGCACTTCTACCATTATCCATTCGGCTTTTGTTTTGTGAACACGTTGAAGCAACGACATTGAGTACCCTCGTCTGTACATTACTCTGTCGATGATTACATATCTAGCAGCTTGCCGCAGTACTTTTCTTGCTTCATTTCTGTCTGCGAGCAAAGTACCCTGCTCTAGATAAGTTGCAATAAGAATCATCAAGGAAGGTGAATTTTTGAGCAACAGTACTGTTTCTTTCTCATGGATATTTTGTTGGGAAAGGTGTTCGACTGGTATTACATTTAAAGTGTTTGCATCCGTAGTACTTGTGAGTTTTTCCAAAGCATCAGCATTGGAGTTTTGGTCACGTGGTACTTGTTGTATAGTGTATCTCTTAAACTATTCAAGCATGTCTGTATACAACCATTTTCATTCCTCGAGCTTGGTATTCTCCCAGGATTTTATTCACAACTAGATGTGAGTCACTGTATATATCTATTGACAAGGCCTTAACATCCCTAGCAAGTCTTAATCCGGTGAGTAGGGCTCCGTATTCTACTTTGTTGTTTGAAACATTAAACTTGCATCTTAATGTGCAATGAAAACATTGTCCTTCAAGTGTGATTACAATTATCCTAGCTTCAGAGTTGTGTTCATTTGAAGAACCATCCACATATAACTTCCATGTTGTCCACGTTAACTATCCCTTGTCTATTGTTGCTGTTGTGACTTGCTCATTATTCTCTAGTATACTTGAACACTCAGCAATGAAATTTCTTATTGATTGTCCCTTTATTGATGTTTGTGGCTGATGGGTAATCTCATATTGTCCAAGTTCCATTGCCCATTGAAGCAATCGACCTAGTGCTACGAGTTTTTGTAAGACCTACCTAAGGGGTTGGTCGGTCATAACTTGTATTAGATGGGCTTTGAAATATGGTCTAAGTTTCCTCGATGCAAGAAGTATGTATTATGCTAACTTTTCAATCACAAGATATCTTATTTCAGCTTCTACTAGCCTTTTGCTTATATAGTATACTAGGTGTTGAGTTTTATCTTCTTCTCGTACAAGTGTTTTTCTATCAGCATGTTCAATGATTACTAGATAGACTGGAAAAGTTTTGCCAACAATGTGTTTAGACAGAATATGTGGTTATGCAAGATGTTCCTTTAGCGCCTGGAAGGCTTTCTCACATTCCTCTATCCACTCAAATTTATTGCTCCCCTTCAGCAGGTTGAAAAATGGAACACACTTGTTCGTTGATTTTGATACAAATCTACTAAGGGTTGTTATCCATCCAGTAACGCTTTGAACATCCTTGATTTTGGTCAGTGATTTCATGTTAATTAAAGCCTTGATTTTTTATGGGTTTGCTATCATTCCTCGTGAATTGACAATGAACCCAAGAAACTTTCCAGAGCCTACACCGAACGTGAACATTAAAGGGTTGTGTTTCATATTGTAATGCTTCAAGATGTCAAAACATTCTGCTAAGTCTTTCACATCCCCCCCCCCCCCCCCCCCCAGCTTTCTTAGAATTGACCAGTATATCATTGACATAGACCTCCATGTTATTGCCTATTTGATTCTTGAACATCATGTTGACTAATCGTTGAAACGTCGCACTATCATTTTTAAGTCCAAAATGCTTTAGTTTGTAACAATATAAGCCTATGTCTCTTCTAAAGCTTGTATGCTCCTCATCAAAAGGGTGCATGCTAATCTGATTATACCCGAAGTAGTCATCCATAAAAGTAAGGATTTTGATGCAGCGGAATGGATGGGTGAGCAAAGCTCATGCCAAATCCATGGCAAACAAGGGAAAACCCCAAATATGAGAGACTCTCAAAACTCTATTTCAAAAATCAATTATAAAAGCCCCCATCACATTCTTTACACTAGCCTTATATAGCCATTACAATAAAGCTAATAAAATGACAAAATAAAAAAAAAAGGAGAAATATAACAAACTAAAGTTCTAGAGTATTCTAACACATATATCCTACATCATTCACCCTCTCTATGAAAGAACTCTACCTCAAGTTCAAATTGAAGCACACAAAAGGGCTGCATAAGGATTGATGGAAGCTCGAACTATTGAAGCAAACAACACCATTATTGAACTTTTGAGAGTGGTAAACCCCAATAGAAAAGTCTCTTCGAATCTCATTCCAAAGCCACAATGGTATCAAAGCCACCATTGTTGATGTCTTCCCATTTTAGTTTTGAAGCCTTCAAAATCAATGCCAAGAGTACCAAATGCTTCATGCACAAACTTAACATCAAACAATTCTTGCTTTGCCTCCCTACATGATTTTTGAAGGCCTTCTTTTTTCATCAACAAATCAAACTCAATTTTGGTGGCCAAGGCAATAGTCTCACATAAAGTACACAAAGAGAGCAAGACATCTTATCACGAATTTCTTCTTTTAATCCATTAACAAATTTATAAACTCTTTGGATCTCAAATTCGTCAACATCAAGTATTTGTCTTAGCTTAGAAACTCATTGCCATATTCCAATACTAATCTTTCTCCTTGCCTACAATTGCGATATTTATAAAATAAAATTAGATCAAAATTAGGAGGAAGAAAAAGCTTACTCAAGATTTGTTTCATGAGTTTCCAAGTTTTCACCAATTCTTTGTCTTAGCTCTTTCTTTGATGCACTAACCTTCTCCAACGAGCTTGAGCGAGATCTTAATTTTGAAACCACCAATATTATTTTTCTATGCTCTTCAATTTCAACTTGGTCAAAATAGTAATCCAAATTTTGTAAGCAATCAAAAAATTCTTCAAGACAATCATTATGCCCATTAAATGATGAAATATCCAAAGAACATGATAATTGAGTAAATAATTGAGTTGAGTCATTACCATTGTCTTGGACATATCCAAAATGTTAATTTTGGCTACTTATTTCATTGGCCAAGAAAAAGTTTGCTTCATGTACGGGGTCTTCTATTTGGGTCATCAATTGACTTGCATCAATGAAGTGGTCATATTCAGTTTGGCCCAACATGTGAGGCTTGGTCTTTTTGGGCCTATTTGTAGAGTTGGGCCTACATGTAAACCTAGCCCTATTTTCTTCATTCTCATGAGCAAGCTGAGCCTCCAAGACCATGTGAGAAATGCCACCAAGTTGCTTGTCGTGCTCCTCTTCTACCATGTCCCCAGGAAGCAGCCATCTTTGTGCAAGCATATTCTGATTTTCTATACCATCCTTGCTAAAGTTGAAATGATCGACATTGGCCTGTGACAAACATCATCACCTTCTCCCAAATTTTTTTGGCAAGTTCATTGGTATGTAATATGCAAACACCATGACAGAGGAGTTGCACTGTCAGCCTCCTTTTTTATGCAAGGATCTAAAATGTGTTATCGTCTTCGTCGTTGGCAAGTTCTTACAACTTCTGTGTTTGCCTAAGGAAGATGGTCTGAGTTCTTTACTGCTGCCATAGACAATGAGGTTGAGTTCTGTCGGGTGGTTGTTGTAGTCGTGTGGTTTTTTTTCTCATAAAAATAAAAGCACATGTTGTCTCTCGTGGGAATTTGGTGGGTTTCAAGACATATCTCATTAGTAACACTCGAAGAACGTTCTTGATGGTGAGAAGCTACAAGTTAAACTCCTGTTTATCTTCATCTAATTTTCAATTCTTTATCCAGTTTATGACTTTGTTGGCAGATTCTTTCTTTGGGTTTAGATGAAAATGGATCATGTGTACCAATTAAATATGAGTCATTTAATTGGTTTTTGTTAGGAACATGGTATGTATTGAGTTGGGTATAGGGCTATGAGTGTGTTTTTCATTGAATCTTTCTTGGTGATAATGGAGTGGATTCAGACGAGTGTGAGAGCAATATGGGTCATGTTGGTCACGGTGTTTTGGTGGTGGTGGGTGTGGGGTTGAATAATGGTGGTTCCAAGAATAAGATGAAGATGAAGATGAAAATGGAGGTGATGATGATGGGTCACAATGAGGATGGTTGTGGTACAGTGAGGAAGATGAAGGTTGAGGGAGTGATAAATTGTACCTGTGCTGTGAAGATAGAGAAGAAAATGATCGTTGGTGGGCACTCCACCATCGATAGTCACTCCTTCGATAGAATGAATCATCAACTTCGCTTCGACGAAGCTTTCGATCCGCCCGTAAGGCTTTCATTTCAAGTTCTTCGACACTGAAGAAACTCCAAAAGCAATCCATGGCTATCATACCTCTCCGTAAAGAACCAAGGCTCTGAATACCAAATGATACAACAGATTGGATGGATGAGCAAAGCTCATGTCAAATCCATCAAAAACAAGGAGAAACCCCCAAATATGAGAGACTCTCAAAACTCTATTTCAAAAATCAATTCTAAAAGTTCCCATTACATTCTTTCCATTAGGCATATATAGCCATTACAATAAAGCTAATAAAATGATAAAATAACAAAAAGGAAAAATATAACAAAATAAAGTTCTAGAATATTCTAAATACATATATCCTACATCAGATTTCATGTCCTGCAGTTGCATCAACCATCTTGTCGATTCTGGGTAAAGAAAAATAGTCTTTTGGGCAGGGCTTGTTTAGATCTGTGAATTCAACACAGCTTCTCCATTTGTCGTTGGGTTTTAGTACGAAGACTGGGTTGCAACCCATAAAGGGTATAAAGGCTTCTCATATGAACTAGTTTTCCTTTAATCTCTCAACTTCTTCCTTTAAGGCCCTAGATCTTTCTTTATCGAGCGGTCTTCTTTTTTGATGGATTGGTTTAAAGTTGTCTTTATCAATGTTAAGAGCTTCCTGATTACAATACGGCTAATGCCTATCATATCTTTGTACGACCAAGCAAACACGTTCTTGTTGTGTTTTAAAAAACTTATTAGTTCAATCTTGACTTCTCTTGCTAAGTTTTCCAAATTTTGACTATCTTGGTTGGTTCACCTTCATCGAGCAGGACTTCCTCAAGATCTTCGATTGGTCTTACTCTAGTGTCATAATCCCCAAAGCAAGGGTCAAGGTCTATTTCCTCGCTTTGGGAAATGTCCTATTTGGAGGTTTCTTTCTTGTTTGTGTTAGCATGCTTAAGGCTTGTCGTGCTACTAACCTCTATTGTTAAAGCTTGCTCATTTATTATGGGACCAGTAAAGATCATGTTGGTCGTAACTGGACCCTTTTTCGCAGTGGTTATGGAAGAATTATAGCATTATCTGGCCTCTCTTTGTTTTCCTTTTACACATCCTATTCCAGCATTAGTTGGGAACTTCAAAATTAGATAGAAAATGGAGGTTATTGCCTGTAAATCAATGAATATGTGCCTGCCAAACAATGCATTAAATGTGGATGGAAGATCGACTACTACAAAGGTAGCCATTACTGTACTATTTGTTGGTGCATTTTCAACAGTGAATGTTAGCTTGATCACTCATGCTAGAGACATTCCCTCTCCAGTGAAACAATAAAGAGTCTGCATGCAGGGTTTGAGATTTCGAATAGAAAGCTTCATTTTCTCTAAGGTTGATTTGAATAGTATATTAACCGAAGAGCCATGGTCAACCATTCTCCAAGCAACTATCATATTATCAATTTGTACTTTAATGACCAAGGGATTGTTGTGCGGGAAATTAATGTGCTTGGCATCTTCCTTAGTGAATGTAATAGGTTTACACTTATACCGAGGCATTTCGGAAGTACGCTCCTCGACAGCCAACACATATTCACTAGGCTCGTGGCATAATGTTTGGGTATATATCTCTAGAGCCTTTCTATTATCACTACCTAAATGTGGTCCTCCACAAATCATGTCTAGTTGGCCTGCTACAAAGGCAGGTAACAATGGCTGGGCTAGTGCATCAGCAGTACCTGCAGCAGGTGGTTATTGGTCGATTACAATTCGATAAGGTTTTTGTATGTAAAGTGTGCATGAGAGATAATGACTGTGAGAAATCTCTATTTATAGAGTGCCTTGGTGGGCCATGGGCCTTACAAGCATGGAATGGGCCCCGCACGCATAATGTGGGTTTGTTACAACTTAATATATATAATAAAAGGGCATAAAAATACATTCAAATAATAGTTACACAAATTTCCCATAAGATTTGGGTCATTCTGGTTGATCGAGGTTTCTCTCGACCTGGTCTTTTTTCGAACAACTTATATCAACTGGGTGTATTCGATCATGTCCTTGTTGTCGACAAGCATTCTTCAAGCAATGATCTTTAATCTTTTATCTGATTTTGAGGTGGGTAGCTTCTTCTTATTTGGTCAAGTACAATCAACCAGCATAAATAAATCGATCTGCACTGACAAATTTAATACCTGCTGCTGCCACGTGTCATTTTTATCTGCCACATCATCATATCCAACTTTGGGTTAAACAAGTTGTAACAAACACGCATTATATGTGTAGGGCCCATTTTATGATTATAAGGCCAGTGGCCCTACCTTTACTTCTCTTTCGAGCATATCATAAAGGGAAGAGGATGAGTTGAAAATTTTTCATCTACAGTTAACTACTGGAGAATTAATATTATATTCTAGATGATTATTTGGAAGGTCTTCATCATCGTCAATAGAAGAGAAGGAAATGTCTAAGGGATCCTCGACCAGTACTTTTTTTCCCTTCCCACTATCTTTGGGGGTTGCTGGGGTTTCGGCACAAAGAGCATCCCCTTGCTCTCTGATGTTTATCCCCTCTGTTCTTCTGCTCATGGGTGTGGGGGGCGACTAGGGCTGCTCGTTTTGCCCCATCTCTTCACCAACGTCTTGCTCGTTCGTTTTCCCTCCAGTGGCACTCTCAATGGTAATATCCTTGGTGGTCTGGTGAGGCTAGAACATGCCGCATAGCTTGAGGTTTGCGATGTTCACCAGCAACTGACAACTTTTTCGTCGCCTGTGAGGCTGGCTAGAATATATGCTCAATAGATCATGGCCTGGGTACGAAGAGGGTGTTCCCATGGGCCTAAAATGAAATGAAAAAAAAACTAAGAACAAATGTACGAAAGAAAAAGAAAAGACAAAAAATGAGGAAGTGTTAATTACCTCCTCATTGGAAAGATAGATTTTTTGCAACTAGATCGGTTGTCAAAAGTATTCCTTATGGTACTGACCCACATTGCTCCTAAATGTCGAGTTAGTAAGAAACACCCTGGTCATGTCTCTTTGGAAAAAATAGAATAAACCAGTACCCTTATGGTCTTGATTATACTTGAGCTCGATAAGGTAGTGGACTTTATGGGGGGTTGGAGGCTCCCACTTGCGAAGGTACTCAGCCACGCCTCTAAAATAGTCGTGCAAAGGCCAGATTACACCGGCCATAATGTGGAAGTGCAATCAGGTGATGTAAGCTCCACCATCTAAATTGGCGCGTTGGTCGGCTCGTGGGGTAACCATGTTGATCCCTCGAATCCCATACTTCTTTGGATAGCACTCCAAAGCACTGCTCGACAGAGTGCTTACTGGAACTGTGTGCCAGCTGACATTCTTATTCATCTGAGGCATTAACTGTTCTCGGAGTTGTATGGTATTGGTAACCTCTACTACAGGCTCGGCTCGGATTGGCTTGTCATTGCCTGCACTAGTCACCTGTCTTACGATATGCGGGTTTGCAGTTGTTCTTTGTCTGGTCATTTGTTTTACTCTCGCCATATCTGGAGGAAAAAAAGCAATAGTTACAACTTGTTCAACTATCGAAGCCCTACTTGTTTCTCTCCCATATGTCGGGATTCCAACCGGGAGAGTGTCAACAAAATCATAGGTCCAATCCCTTGGAAGGAATTTCCTTATTCCTTGGTGCAATTCTTCAACCTTGCAATGATACTCCTGGTCAAGGTTAAAATGAAAATGAAATTAATGATTTAGCACCCCTGGTCGAGATGAAGGTTCGGGAGTATCATGGTTGGAATTAATATCTAGTCGATTCTCAAAGTGACCGACTAGCGTTTGTAGTAAATCAGGGTCTATGAAATAATCACTTCCCCAGTGACCGCGTGCATATGTGTGCCTTATTCAACCAGAATATGTGTGCCTAAAGCAGTATGCTACTCGAATAAACTTAATGTTGTATTCGACCAAGTCAAAAAGTGGATCCAGAAAGTAGTTAAAAATATTTTTTTCACAAACCTTTTCACCTTTTGGAGGGAATTTTCCCAACATATTCATGAACAGAAAAATAGAATATTCCTTACATTCTGTGAATTTTCCTAGCATCAAGCATAAAGTAAATCATACCTAAAGCCTAGAATGCATTTTCCCACTTCCCAAACACTAATTTTCCCATGAAAAACAACGATTTTCAAGAAAACTCCTAAGTTTCTTAAGATTTTCTCAAGAACACTAAGAACACAATAGTGAAAATTAAAAAAATTATCACAAATTTTGAAAAGATCAAGGTTAAAAATTATGGGAATGTGGTCTAGAACTTACTTGAAGAATGTTTGAGAAGAAAAATTGTTGGAAAATAGATCACAAATCCAGAAAATTGGAAAGAAAGCTTCGGGTTCTTAGAGGTTTCTTGGAGGAAAGAGAGAGTTCGAAGGATTTGAAGAAAGTGAAGGAAGTGGGAAAGGCAAGGCTATCTCGCATGCGAGAAGCCTTGACGTCATCAGAAAAAAGGTCATCATTATTTCCAAGATGATGTGACGCCAGCTGCACATGAAATTGAAAAATCATTATTTCTTTTAATAAAAAGAACCATCATTACTCCATTTTTCGTTTGCTTTATCAAAAAGTATCATCATTTCTTGGAAACAATGGTACTTTATTTTTCAATGTGTCAGAAGTTGAAAAGGTACCAGCCTGGATGAAGCAAGCAATTTTATCTAGGGTTGGTCACACTAAGATAAACTTAGGGGGGAAATGTTTAACCCAAAGTTGGACATGATGACGTGGCAGATGAAAATTACACGTGGCAACAGTAAGTAATAAATTTGTTAGTGCATGTCGATTTATTTATGCTTGTCAATTGTACTTGACCAAAAGAGAAGAAGTTACCCACCTCAGAATCAAATAAGAGATTAAAGATCATTGCTCGAAGATTGCTGGTCGACAGCAAGGACCTGATCGAATACACCCAGATTATATAAGTTGCTCGAAAGAAGACCTGGTCGAGAGAAACCTCGATCAACCAGAATGACCCCAATCTTATGGGATATTTATGTAACTATTATTTGAATGTATTTTTTATACTCTTTTATTATATATTTAGTTGTAACAAACCCACATTCTGCGTGTGGGTCCCATTCCATGATTGTAAGGTTCATGGCCCACTAAGGGACTCTATAAATAGAGATCCCTCACAATCATTATCTCTCATGCGCAATTTACATACAACATCCTTATCAAACTGTATTATCTCTCAGGCTTAGGAAACTCAGTTGAATCTTATTCTTCTAATCTTAAGTCTAAGATCCTCCTGATTAATAAAAATGCAAGTGGACGTAGGTCATTACCAACTCTTGGGGCTAAACCACAATAAATTATTTTGTGTCATTTACTTGAATTATGCTATTTTAGATTCTTAACTATTGTTCAATTTGACTTAGTGTCGTTGACCAAAACACAGGTCAACACAACTTAATATGTAATAAAAGAATATAAAAATATATTCAAATTGCAGTTACATAAATATCTCATGAAATTCGGGTCCCTATGGTCATTTGAACTATCCTTGAAAATATCTCACGACCAGGTCCTCTTCGAGTAGCTTACATGTAACCAGCTTGCCATCGATCAACAACTTTCTAAACAATTATCCATAATCTCATTATTTAATTTTGAGGAGCGTAACTCCTTATCCACTAGTCGAGTATAATCGACAAGGGTAAGGAAAATTAATGCTTATTGTTGCCGCGTGTCATTTAGTTATGCCACATCATCATGTCTAGTTTTGGGTTAAACTGAGAGTTAGAGAGAGTTGAAAAGTATGATCAAGGCTTTACAACTCTATTAACCCTTATTTATAGTGTAGGCGACGTCATTAAGTCTAACCAATAGGATTAGAGCTTTGAACACATCATTTGGAGCTAAAACTACATAATCGTATAGACTTGTATAGACATGCTAGATGATGCATCGCCTGGCACTAGGCGATTCATCGCCTCATAGGAAACACATCGCCTAGTGACAGGTGATACGTCGCTTGTTGCAGTTTCTCAATGTTTTCGGCCCAAACAATGCATTGCCTCCCGGATGGCGACAAGTCGCCCCTAGACCTGACTTACATTCTTAAAATGTGTCTTAAACACCTCCAAATGCTCCCAAACTTTTTGGGGATACTTGAATACCTCATTGTATCACTTTAGACCCATAAAAGTCGATTATAAATTCCTAGAACAAAGTCTCATCTTTTCACTTCAACTTAAGTGAAATTATTAAGTGTTTGCACCACATTGTGTAAACCACTTAACCATTATATTTAATTAATATCAACATTCACCCACTTGGTTAAATATAATAGTTTCTTCTTGGCTCAGACAGTATTGGTGCATAAAATAAAGTATCTTTCAATATGAAATTTACCTTAGTGAAAGCATTACAAAGCCTTATGGAAGTCATTAGTGTCTTAAAGATTGAACTAAGTACTCCTTAGTGATAAAACTGGTAGCACCTCCACTTGATCATTCTTTTCCCACTTTTCTCGCTTAGCACTTTTCATGGCCATGTGCCCATCCATTTCAAGAACTTTTCGGGGAGAAACTCCAACTCCCATGAAAGGCGGTACCACCTCTAAGTTCACATAGGTGATGTTCTTACAGCATCTTTGCTATCGTGAGAGATGCTTGTTGTACACAACTGAACTTCATTAAAAGCGCCAGGCTTAACCCTTACTTGGTAGAAACCAACACTAACCATCCTTTCATGGGACTCACGATTATGTTAGTGTTGAAACTATTCACTTATCAATGACTTGTTCTTGCCCTTGATGTTCACACGTTTGGAGTTGGACTGCCATCATTTGTGAATCTCTTTATTCTAGGAGTTTCAGTCCCATCCCTCTAGATGTAGAACTTACTAACCTCTTCGCAAGAGGTTTTGTAAATGGATATGCTAAGCTCTCACTACTTCATATAAATGAGATCGATATGATTCCATCTTGAATCAATTGTCTCACATACTCCTATCTTAGACTTATATGTCTTGACTTCCAATTATATATTCCATTATAGGCTCTAGCTAATGTGGTTTGGCTAACAAAATGTATCGGTATCATAGATATCTCATCGTAGAAATTGGGATATCCAACATGAGATCCCTAAGCCACTCGGCCTCTTTTTCGATTTCCACTAGAGCTATAAACTTGGTATCCATGGTTTAATGTGAAATACATGTTTGTTTCTTTGAACCCCAAGAAACAACTCCTCCTCCGAGCATAAACACCTAACCATTTGTGGAGAGATTGTCTCCCACACTCGATATCCAACTTGCATCAGAGTATCCCTCAAGTATCTTAGGAAACTTTGAATATTGAAGGCTTAGCTTCTTGGTCCTCTCAAGGTACCCTAGAACTCTCTCAATTTCCTTCCAATTTTCCATAGTTGGATTGCTAATAAATCTACTTAGTTTACTAACCGCATATGCAATCCACTCTTGTACAATGATCGACGTACATTAGACTCCTTAATGTACTTGCATACTCAAGTTGAGCCACCACTCTACTATTGTTCTTTTCCAACTTTATGCTTGAATCAAATGATGTATTTGCCTCTTTGATTTTAAGATGACTAAATTTGTCAAGCACTTTCTCAATATAGTGAGCTTGACTTAATGCATAATCCCCACTATTTCTTTTCATTTTTATACCGAAAATGGTATTGACCTCTCCAAGGTCTTTCATCTTGAAAATGGAAGACAGAAACCTATTTGTTTCTATTATGTCTCTCATCTCATTAATCAAAATCAACATAATATCAACATATAGACACATTGAGAAGAAATAGTCATCACAAGTCTTAGAATATAAGCACTTGTCCGCATTATTGTGTCTAAACCCATCATAAACTGGCTTTATCGAACTTCTCACGCCATTATTTCGGTGCTTGTTTTAATCCATACAATGATTTAACAAGCCTACACAATTTATGTTCATTTCCCCTTATAACAAAATCATCTGGTTGTTCCATATAGATCTCATCATCAAGAACTCCATTTAAGAATGTCGCTTTGACATCCATTTAATGAACATAAAGGTTATATATTGATGATAAGGCAAATAAAACTCATATTGTGGTTGTGCTAATAGTCAGTGCATATGTGTCAAAATAATTGAATCCTTCCTTTTGTTTAAACCATTTGGCTACTAGTCTAGCCTTGAAGGTTTGTAAGGTGTCATTGGTGTGATATTTCCTCTGAAATACTTACTTACACTCAATTGGCTTTGAACCTTGTGGAAGGTCTAACAATTCTCATGTGTGGTTTGACATAATTGAGTGTGTCTCATCATTTATTGCCTCCTTCCAAAAGCGGAGTCTCTTGAAGACATTGCTTCTTCGTAGGTTTTGGGATCATCCTCAACTTGAAGAATTGTAGGAAATTTCCACGTGACTTCTTCAAGGATACCCTCTACTAGGTAGAGTATCTATACTTGTGAACATTTCTCATTTGATCCCAACTCCTTAAGCCTTTGGCTTCTCCAAGGCAATATAGGTTGTTCATCAACCTTTGGAGCTTTCTCATCACGATATTCTCCAACACATGTGGGTTCTTGAGAGTTGCTATCACAATATAACATGTTCTCAAAGACTCTACTTCTCTTGATTCAATTATCACATTAGACTCCAAGTCTAATAGCCTAAAGGCATTGCTATTTGAGGCATAGCCTACAAATGCACACTTAAAGGTCTTTGGACCGAACTTGGTCCTTATAGGCTCCGTGCTCTTGCAATAATCAAGATACCCCCACACTTTAAGATAGCCTAAGTTAGGCTTCTTCCCTCTCCATAACTCATATAGAGACACATTGTTCTTTTTCATAGGAATTCGATTCAATATATGACACGCATCAATAAAATCTTCACCTCACAAATTATAACACAATTTAGCATGTAAAAGCATAGAGTTAATCATCCCAAGATATGTCATATTCTTTAATCATCTCAAGATATGTCATATTCTTTCTTTTAGCATTCATGTATAATACCATGTTGTTCACAAAATACATTGAAAACATTTGAAAAGTATTCACCACCTCTATCACTTCTAAGAGTCTTAATTTTCCTTTTCAATTGATTTTATACTTCAACTTTGTAGATTTTAAATGCATTAAACGTCTCGTCCTTACTCTTAAGAAAATACACATAAGTATACCTAGAGCAATCAACTATAAAAGTTATGAAGTATCTATTTCTTCCTCTAGTCAACATGTCATTTAATTAACATAAATCACTATGTATTAAATCTAGCAAGTTTGAACATCTATCAACACTTGGAAAATATTTCTTAACCATTTTAGATTTAACACAAAATTCACAATTATCATGATCATTCACATCACAATTAATTAATCCACATTTAACAACTCTTTTAATTGTGTTATAACAAAAATGAGCAAGTCTATTATGTCACAAAGTAATAGAACTAGTATTAATCACATTGCAAGAACTAGATGACATATTATTATTATTTTTATTATTATTATTATTATTATTATTATTATTATCATTATCAAGAGTACAAAGTTTGATTGTCACATCACATGAATAACCATTTCCCACAAAAGTGCCCAATTTAGTCAAAATGAGTTTACCAGATTCAAACTCCATTTTGATACCGGATTTACTCAATAAATCTCTGCTTAGACTGTTTCTATTCATATCAAGAACATAGAAAACACTAGTTAGGGTCACTTTCTTTCCATTAGTGAATAACACATTAATGTAGCCCCTTCCAAGTACCTTGGATCTCTTTTCATTTTCCATTTGAACTTCAAGTCCACCCTTTGCAACTTCAAAGGTTTAAAAAGAGTCTTATCATAGGTTGCATGAATGGTGGCCCAAGTATCATACCACCATCCTTACACCTTTCCTTGGGTTGCATTAATTTCACTCAAGGTTGCAATGATTTCAACATCAATTGCATTGGCCTTAGTGTCCTTACTTAGGTTTACAAAGATCTCATTATTAAATGCATTGACCTTAGTACCCTTAGTTAGGTTTGCAATGATCTCATTATCAAATGCATTGAGCTAAGTATCTTCACTTACTCTTGCAATGATCTCATCATCAATTGCATTGACATACTTACCCTCTCTTAAGGTTGCATTAGTTTTATCACTAGATGTATAAACTATGTCAATTTCCTTTAGAATTATCATGCATTCCTCATTGAATGGATTATTCTAAATTAGGGTAAAATGCATTGCTCATTGATTGCATTAAATTTAATTAAGGTCACACTACAACAAAATATGGGTTTTATGACTTTATTTAGGAGACATTGAAAGTCTACAATGTCTCCCAAATGAGGAGACGTTGTAGGTGGGGTCATTGTAAGTATATATTTCACGTCTCCCAATGGGAGAGGTGAGAGACATCCCACGTCTCCCAGTGGAAGAGGTTGAAAGGTGTCCAAAAATGTTGACTGTCAACCTCTCCCACTGGGAGATGTGGGAAGTCTCCCAGATTTTTTTTAAAAAAAAATTATAATTAATATTATTTTAATATGATTTAATAATTAATTAAATTGAAATTATTTTAATATTAATTTAATAATTAATTAAATTGAAATCAATCTAATATTAATTTAAATTGAAATTGACATAATTAATAAAATGAAGCAAGAAAAAAAATTGGTTAGACATATACAAGAAACATAATATTTGTTAGACATATTCAAAATTAACAAATATTGCATTGTGTATGAAGAAAGAGGTAAAAAATAAGAAAACCTAATAACGAGGTCGGTAACTTTGGATTATCATTAACATATATGTCGCCCATTTTTGTTGCAACTCATCAATTTGTGCCTCTGTATATGACGTACTTGTTAGCTGGAAAAAATATAAAGTAAAATATATTAATTAATTATTTGATTACATTTATATATATGGTTTCAAAAATAATTTGTAAATTCTAATTAATAATACAGTTTTCAAGTAATGTCTGAGACTCGCATGTTCAATCAAATCCTTCAACATCCTCATTATGTAGTATTCACATGCCACATATAACCTATTTGCTGACATCCACTGTTTATCCATATATTCTCCTATGTCTATGAAAAAGAAAATAAATGACACTAAATAAGCACGTGATAAAGTTGGATGTCCATATAAAGCTAATTGTTTATTATCCTAGATAAAATCGAGTAGAATTTCCCCTATAATAGTGACCTGACCATCTGTATGTGAATAGCAAAACAAACAATTCAAACAACATACAATAAGTTTCTTCCATATAGCTCCGCAGCACACAACCAAATTTCTCATAACCTACTTCACTAAAACACACAAGTTCTCAACCTTCCGTTATCACCGCAGCACACAATTTTAATCTCAGACCTACTTCACTATGGATGAATATTTAAGATATTCAAACTCCTCTAACATTTGTGTAACAATATTAAAAGTAGAAGTAACATAATATATATGTACCTCTTGCAATTAATAACCCAAAAGCTAGCAAAATTACTTCACGTAGTAATCGAATTCGCTATTAAATCCACAAACCAATAAAATGAAATTAATAAATAAGAAATAAAATATCACTATATCTAGCAATATATAACTTATTATTGTAATTTTAGAAACTTAATTACCTCAAATGTGTGATTGATATAGAAATTTTTATGCAAAAAATACCATCTAAAATCTCACCAACAAAATCACAACCTACGAAATTAAATTAATTAATTTGTTAAACATTATTACACAAATATCACTAAATATCTAATAAGTAAATGATTGCTAAACAAATTAAAAAAAATCCAATGAGCCACTAATTAACCTAAACAAAAAATCAGTAAAACTTTTCATAACCTAAAGACTCGATAATCAACAAAAACATAAAAAATTTCATATATTTATATTTTTAAAATTATTTAATAAATTTATTTTAACATAACTATATATATATAACAAAATAGCTAGAATTTAAAAAAAAAAGTTTAAATATATATACAAATATACAAAAAATTCGAAATAAATAATGATGAAAATTAAAAAAATATCATGAACACATATACTCGAATGAAATCTATACAATGTGATATGTTAAATTAAAAAAAAAATTCTACATTATTAACAAAGTAAAACTTTATGAGAAACCCACCATGAAAAAACTAAGAAATCCTAGAATCTATAGAAAAAAAAAAACACATAAAAATGTAAAACTAACACAAAATCATATATATTATTCATCTTGATGCTAAACCTATGATTTTTTTTCAAAAAAAAAAATTAACTAAAAATCAAGAAAATGGAGAAAAACTTACCTTAAAAACCCTAAAAATCACAGCCCCAATGTTGTATGCTCTCTATAATATGCTCGACTGGTGAAGGAGGAAGAAGAAAGCGAGGTTATTAATATAAGGGGGACATCCAACGTCTCCCACTAGGAGACGTGGGACACGTGGCACGTCTCCCAGTGAAAGACATTGAATGTCGCCCTTATACATCCAACGTCTCCCTCAGGGACACGTGGGACATGTGGCACGTCTCCTAGTAGGACACATGGCATGTCTCCTAGTGGGAGACGTTGGATGTCCCCCTGGCCACTTATACAGCATATTTTCAATGTCTTCCACCATTTTTAATGTCTTCCAATTGTAGCCATTAATAAAAATCTTCAATGTCTCCCACCATCAGACATTTAAAATCCCTCATAAGTTTTAATGTCTTACGCCAATGGTGTAAGACATTGTAGGGAATCATTGTATATCAAATTTGTTGTAGTGTCACAAAGATATCATCATAAAATAAAGTAACCCAATCAAATTCATTTAATAGTGCAACGAACTCAATATTAATTTCCTTAACCCTAATCTTATAACTACCATATTTCACACGATGATCAATAATTTCACAAACAAAACAAGTATAACAATAAGTCTTGAATTTTTCATCAATATTCACAATTGTACTCTTAATATAAACAATACACTCAAACTCAAACTCACAAAAAAAATTACAGCAAATACATTTCATTCAAATTCTTAAACTCTATCATATTTAGAAATAAGGAATTTGATGATACCATTCATCTTAAGTTTTTAATCACATAGAGTAGTCTCATCATTTGTTGATGAAGACTTTGATTCCATAATCACATTCATGTAGCTCATATCCAAATAGAATTTTCATTGATCTCTCATGGTTATGTGTTCAACACAAACTAATTCATGTAGCAAGGATTTGAAGGGTGTAGAAGATTAACAAATTTACCTCATTGTTGATTATGCCTCATAGGCGACACATCGCCTAGTGACAGGCGATACGTCCCATGTGTCACCTGTCGGATGGCGACGCATCACCTTTAGACCTAACTTACATTCTCAAAATGTGTCTTAAACACCTCCAAATGCTCCCAAACTTTTTTGACATACTTAGATACCTCGTTGTATCACTTTAGATCCATAAAAGTTCATTATAGATGCCTGCAATAAAATCTCATTTTTTCACTTCAACTTAAGTGAAATCATCAAGTGTTTCGCACCACATTGTGTAAACAACTTAACAATTATATTCAATCAATCTCAACACATATTGGCGTTTTGTTTGTATTAAATGTGTAAATCAAAGGGTGCAGTAGAAGATGTTATCAAATAATTTATTTTAATACAGAGCCAGGATCAATATATATATATATACATTAAATTATAAACACAAAAGATAGATTCATATCTTATATCTCTTGTAGCCTATCAAGTGTCATCGCTATCATTTAGTATATAATAATGAACATCCAATCCACGCAGGCAGACTATGAGATCCACACTACGATCTTCCAAGCAAATCCTCAACACGCTAGGATGTGTGTGGGCACGTAGAATGTATAAGACAAATTTTGTCTCTAGATGTATTCATAGCATGAGATCTTGAGATTTTGAGAATGAGAAGGCTATGAGATAATGAGAGAAGAAGAGAAAAAAATATCGATATATTTTTCAGGCTTGTGAATCTTGTCTCTCAAGATAACTTAGAAAAATATTTATATATATATATAGTCTAGGTTTGATCTAAATAGGGTTAGGTTTTATTTATTTAATTAATATTTTAATAAAATTAAAATATCAATTAAATAATTAATTAATAAAGTTGTATATTCTAATTGTAACTGACACAATTTGAACCATTCAAATAAGGACCCACGCCACTGGTATGTGATGAGGCGCCTGGCACTAGTTAGTGCTCCCAATTTTTCTCATTTATTTATTCAATTAATTAAGACAAAATATTTATGCATTTAAAATAATATATTATTTCAAATATGCATAAATATGAGATAATTTAAAATTAATTTTATCTTATAAAACCTAAATATTTTATCTTATAATAAGATAACATTTTGGGATATTGGCAGCGATAACACAAAAAAAAAAAATTCAAAAGTTAAACTTTAATACCCAAATCTTTTCTTTTTTTGCAGTAATAATATATAAAATTACAATTTTGGTTCAACCGTTAGTACTCACCATTAAATACTCCTTAAGTATCCACGTGTCACATGTTTATACTCGTAAATTTAGGTATTGAAGTGTAACTTTTGAAACGATTTGGGCATTATCGCCGACAATATCTCTAAATTCTTTAAATACTATAAAATCATTTTAAATTTTAAAAAATCTAAAAGATTATTAAAAACTAATTGATAAAACTAAAATTTGTAAATTCGAAACAACCCAAATTAAAATTGAAACTCAAAATCATCCAAAAATCCAGATTATCTATTAGTTTTTAATAATCTTTTAGATTTTTATAATATTTAAAAAATTTAAATAATTTAGTCTAAAATCATCCCAAAATCCATATTTGACACGTGGATACTTAACGGGCAATTAACGGTGAGTACTAACGGTTACACAAAAATTGCAGATTTAGATATTAACGCCAAAAAATTGGGTATTAAAGTGTAACTTTCGAAAAGATTTGGGTATTATCGCCGCCAATTAGACTAATAAAAATGTGTCACGTAGAAACTTAACGGTGAGTATTAAGGGTTGCACCAAAATTGTAGATTTAGGTATTATGACCGCCAAAAAAATGATTTTGTTATTAAAGTATAACTTTTGAAAAAATTTGATTATTATCACCGCCAATATCCCTAACATTTTTATCTCACAATATTAATTAATTCAAAACCAATAAATATTTTCTTTAACTAATATATAGTTTTCAAATAAAATATATTAGTCAATTTAACTAATTAATTACATATAATTATCACATAATTATATTTGTGTCTTGGAAAATAATTCATTTGCAATTTAGTCATTTCTCATTTATTTTTTCAATAACATTCACACCCTAGACTATGTTGTATAAAAGTGACTTGGGGACCATAGATCTATAATTCTAAGCTCCAATAAATCAGATTATTAATTAAATAATCTTATTTATTAATTCCATTAGTTCTCCACTATAAATATAGAATTGTACTCTTAGTAATTATAGAAATATATTTATAGAACTATCTCGTGTAGTCCATTAATATAATCACTTCATGTAGTTCTGTCCTCCAATTTATTGATTTGTAAATTTGAGTTGGTCAAAATAATCGTTTTACCTTTCTAATTACATTTTGTTCCTTAAGTACCATTAATTCACTAGTGAACAGTTAATTTATAATCATATTATAAATTTGATCTCACTAACATTGAGTTCCAGAATCAACCCTTAAGAGAATCAATATTCGATTAGTTAGGAAAGCTTGGATTTCAATCTTGTAAGAACATGTTCCCAACCACCCATGTCATTGAATCTCCAAAACAAAAGTCATTAACATGATTATACAAATAGACATTAAATAGTGAATCAAAAGATCCAATAGACATGAATAGGAGTTCATGACTACTCAAGATTTAGATTGATCTACATATGATTATCATTTTGATATGAATTAAATCTTCATGGCAAACGATAAGTTAATAAAAAAATTAATTCATATTGGTCATGTCATATATAATATAATTATATATAATACATTTACTAAGATGTCTATCCACATCAGCAATCCGGATCTAGATCACATGCATTAAAAATGTTTACCAAACCGTACTAGCAACCATTGATTAAAGATTATATACTTTAATATGTTGCTGATTATTTTATTTATTATCTATGGCATTAATCATCTCGTACTCATACAAAATCATACTCTCATAAATAAATATGGAATTTTATGATATTTATATTAATTATTCAAACAATAATTTTGATATTCAATTATAAGAAAAATATACTTTTATTTATTTTTAGTAAATAAAATGTATTTACATATGCTTTTAGGGATAAACTATAATAAACTTATTTCACCAATTCTCTTAATCTCCCAAAATTGATCACACCATTGCATCAATTGATCCTTAAATATAGGAACTATTAATTCTCATCCATTTCTTAGCAATATTAAAGATAATTACGAAAATGTCATTGTTGTACAAGCATCAACATGCACACTAGCATGCATGCGTATCCAGATGCGACCCATCTAGTTTGTAACAAGCACTCAAAGACCGACATGATACACCTATGACCATAACATTTTCCTTTGGTTGGTTTCTCTATTTATCACTTTCTTGTATAACTGTTACAAGGACTCATTATTAGCCTTTGCGAAGGCTATTATATATATGTTCAATTAATGAACCATTACAAAAAAGTGAAAAGTTTACAATAACTAAGTCATTAACTTAATTAAGTATATACTAAATCATTAATTACATTAGTGAACAATTTGACATTGATTGTCTGTATGCGAGCTTAACGTCGCTTATTGGACAAGCTAGCTAGTCACGTGTTGACGTTCCTCTTCGTTACACAAGGAGAGCTTCTCTGAATGTTTTGGCGAGGATCACCTCACTATAAAGTTTAAAATGATCATATAACAAATTTTAAATACAAAATATAAAATAAATTAAGGGTGTGAAAATGATAATTATTAATATTAATTTTAAATATGAGGAGTGTTACGTTCAACTTTTGCTCCCAAAAACACATGTTGTAGTATTTTTTTTTCAATTTTTTTCATGACGATATTTGTTGTAGTTACGACATCTTTCCTATAAATTTTCGAAAAATTCTAAAGTTTACAGTATCGAAAACAAAGTTTTTAATATTCTAATTTACTACAAGTGTCCTAATGGATAAGTGTTTATGGGACATCGATTCCCTAATTGGGACTATTATTTCAGTCCAATGTCAGGAGGAAGACTGTTAATTCTTTGGCAGAAGGGAATAGCTAAGTTGAGTATCTTGGAAGACTCTTCTCAGATGGTTCACTGTCAGGTTAAGTTGATTGGTCTCTAGAATGTTTTCTATGTTACGTTTGTGTATGGTTTCAATTCAGTTGATAGTAGGAGGAGCCTTTGGAGTGATCTAACTCGCATTTCGCTTTCTGTTAAAGCTTGGCTGGTTCTTGGGAATTTTAATGCCCCTTTTTCAGGTGATGATAGGTCTGGTGGTTGCTCTATAGCTAGTGTTGAATTGGTTGATTCTATAGGGTGGAAAACTACTGCTAAAATGGAAGCTATCAAGAGCACGGATTCTTATTTCACTTGGACAAACAACCAAGAAGGAATAGCTAGGATCTACTCCAAAATTGATCATGCTCTCATTAATGAAGAGTGGCTGGACATTTTTCCGCATTGTTTGGCTGTGTTTAAATGGGAGGTGGTGTCGGAGCATTGCTCTTGTATAGTATCTAATATTCCTTTGGAGGCTATGGGAACAAAACTCTTCAGATTTTATAACTTTTGGTCTAGTCACCCTGATTTTAGTCAATTGGTGTTGAATAGTTGGAGAGCCCCCATTCATGCTACTGGTTTGAGGGCGATTTTTACCAGGCTAGTTCGTTTGAAGCACAAGCTTAAGAAGCTTAATAGGGACAGGTTTGGAGATATAGGTTCTGGCTATCAGTCGGCTATGGAAGCTCTTCAAACTACCCAACTTCAGGCTCAAGAAAAGCCTCAAGACTTTCAACTGCAGGAGGTAGTCAAAAGGAGAGCTTCTGAGTTTCACTATCAAGAACAGATTTATCACAGTTTTCTTGTCCAGCGTAGGAAAATCAATTGGATTAGGCAGGGTGATATAAATTCCTCTTTTTTTCACGCCTTCCTGAAGAAGAGGAAGGCTGAGAACTCCATTACTTCTTATATTAATGATCAAGGGTTATTGATAGAAGACTTTAAGGAGGTGGTAGGCCATTTTGTTGATCATTTTAAGAATCATTTGGGCAGTTCTAGCTTGGCCTCAGGATCAGTAGATCAAAGTTATATGGTGTTAGGCTCTAAGCTTACTGTGGCGCAGCAACTATATCTTTTAAAGCCTTTCTCAGCCAAGGAAATAAGAGTTGCTTTGTTTAGTATTCCTAGTACTAAATCGCCTGGTCCAGACAGTTATGGGTTTGGTTTTTTCAAATCTGTGTGGAAGCATATAGGTCATGATATCTGTGCTGCAATCACTCATGGTTTCACCACAGACCATTTTCCTCAAGAACTGCATGAAACTTCCCTGTCCCTGATACCTAAAGTCTCAAGTCCAGCTAGAGCCTCTGATTATAAACCCATTGCATGTTGTTCGACCCTGTATAAAGTCATAGCAAACCTGTTATGTTCCCGGCTGTCAGTGGTGCTCCCTCATATCATTCAAGCTAATCAAGGAGCGTTTGTTCGAGTTAGATCCATAGCTCATAATATCATGATTCTTCAAGACTTAATTAAGAATTATGGTCGAGCTAATACCTCTCCGCGGTGTGCAATTAAAATAGACATTAGCGAGGTGTATGATACGGTTGATTGGCAGTTTTTGGAGAATCTTTTGAAGGCCTACTGTTTTCCTTCAAAGTTTATTGGCTGGGTTATGAAGTGTGTCAGGAGTTCTTCTTACTCTCTGCAGATTAATGGTCGGGTCCAATGTAAGTTCAAGGCGGGCAAAGGTCTGCGCCAAGGGGTCCCAATGTCCCCTCTTCTCTTTGTCCTCATCATGGAATACATGACCAGATGCTTACAACTTGGTGCCAGCTCCTCTACTTTTCGGTTTCACCCTTTATGTAAGAGTTTGAAGCTTATAAATTTGTGCTTTGCAAACGATGTGATCCTGTTTTGCAAAGGTTCTGTTTCGGCAGTGACTGTTCTAAAAGCCTCCCTTAGAAAGTTCAGTGATGCATGTGGGCTTTCTAGTAATTCTAAGAAGTCTCAAATATTTTTTGGTGGGGTTAAGGAAGCTGTTAGAACAGAGATTATGCAGGAGCTTCAACTTCCAGCAAGCTCTTTCCCCCTGCATTATCTTGGGGTGCCTCTCAGACCTACTAAATGGAAGCATGTGGATTGTGAAATTATCCTCCAAAAGATGAGAGCAAAATTGTTTACTTGGTCTAGTAAGCACTTATCTTATGCTGGCCGATTGCTACTTATACAAACTGTTTTGTCTGGTTTGAGAAACTACTGGATGTCAGTTTTTACCTTACCTCAAAGCATCATTAAGGAAGTTGAGAAGTTATGTAGACAATTCCTTTGGGGGGCCTCGGGAACTAGAAGTAAGTTACATTTAGCTTCTTGGCATCAAGTGTGCTTGCCTAAGGCGTATGGTGGGCTTGGTCTTAGGGATGGAACTAGCTGGAATAGGGCTCTCCTGGCCAGAAATGTATGGGCTGTATCTACTAAACAAGACTCTCTTTGGGTGAAGTGGATTCAACATATTTACGTAAAGGGGGCTAGCTTTTGGGAGTATGAGTTGAAGCATGATAGTAGCTGGTATTGGCGCAAGCTATGTCATCTTAGGAAGAGATTCACTGAGCAAGAGATTCTGGCTGCTGGTTTTTCTGGGATTTTCAAGCCTTCAAAGCTGTATAACAGCTCCCTAAACCAGCAATTTGTGGACTACAAGAAGGCAGTCTGGTGTCGCACTATTATTCCAAAGCACAAGTTTATTTTGTGGATGGTAGTAAACTCATTCCTCTTAACTAGGGACAACTTGGCCAAATGCACCATTCCTATAGACAGTCTGCTCTGCCCTGTGTGCGAAGGTCAGTGGGAGAGCCATCACCACTTATTCTTTGACTGTTGTCTTTCAAAGAGAATCGTGTCTTGCATATTTTCTTGGCTTGGTTACCATGCTTGGGCTTCCAGTTACTCGGACTGGACTATAGGGCTCACTCTTAGTCTTCATAACAGTATGAGCTTGGTTATCAACATGGTTCTTGCAGCTGTGATTTATCATATTTGGAGGAATAGGAATAAATGCATTTATGATGGTTACTCATTAACAGCTAATTGTATAGCTAAAGAAGTAATTACATTAGTTCAATACAGATTATATAGTGTTCTTAATAGGAAGGCTCTTCCTCATCTTAAGCTTTTTTTAAGGAAAATTTCATGTATATAGAGTGAGGTTGTAGCTGGCTGTTTGTTGCTGGTTTCTTTCTGGGCTTAGTTCCCTTGTTTGTACTTGTCTATTTGATCAATGAAGGAATTTCTTCTTGACCAAAAAAAAAATTTACTACAAGTGTTTGAAAAAATACAAATATGTTTTCGATACTGTAAACTATTTCAAAAATTTTGAAAATTTACAAAAAATATGTCATAGTTACAACGAATACAGCCATTAAAAAAATTAAAAAAATAATACTCAAACATATATTTTTTTAAGAAAAAGTTGACTTAAAAGTTGACCGTAACACTCCTTAAACATTATTTAAACTTTAAGAATTTCCGATGGGGTGTGGTTGGAAATAATTACTTAAAACTTCACATGAGCTTAGCCCATGGTAAGCTTGGCAATAGGCAGAGCAGGCTAGGCCAAGACCCAACTAAACAGGGGCCCAAATCTTTTGAAAATAGTATTATTTATATACAATTATAAAAAAATTATCTTCTATATACCAAAATAAAAAATAAAAAAAAATTATTGAGGGCCCTATAATTTTACTCTACCTTGGACCTCCACCTTCTTAGGGTCGACCCCTTCACTATAAGGTAATATTTTACCTACAAAATTTATTCATAATACTAATAAAATGGTTTGAGTTGATTTAATTATCATGATTACTTAATAGTTAGACTAAGGTTAATAAAAAAAATGTATAGCTTAATTATAACTTGAGTTACATTCAATATTTTCCAAATCACGCATTCAATGATATATAAATATGTACCAGACCCGACTTTGGACTAAGGTGGTTTTGGCCCAAGATTAGGAGCCCTCATAAAAAAAAATTTAAATTAAAAATAAAATAATTTTGGTAAATTCATAAATTTACAATTTCACGAGGGTCCAAAAATGGCAGGACTAGCTATAATATGTATACCTTTTTTATACGATTTTGGGTCCTCCTATTTTCTTAATACCAATTTAGATCATCAGGTTCAAACAATTACTTATGGGGCTTATAATATTTTGTAAATTAAAAAGAAAAAAAAAACAATAGTACACTTAGTTCATGAATTTGGACTCTTCCTTCTTTTCTTTTTTTTTTCTCTTCTCCTTCCACAAACTCAGTTTGCCATAGTTAGGGATGTCCACATTCTCGCTCCCCATTTAAGCCCCCGTTCCCATCCTTGACCTGCCTAATCTCTAGTGGGCGCAATGATGGACACCCATTTATATATAAATAAATAAATAAATTATTTAAAACAAAAATAAAGCAACACAATAAATAAATATACACATTACTAAAATTATTGAAAATTTAAAATATAATATGTATAAATGTATGTATTATATGAAAATAAAAATTAAATTAAATCAAAAAAAAAATTAAAAATCTAAATAGGGGTGGGATGGGGCAAGGATTGCCACCTGTGTCCCTGTATCAGGGATAGAAAATGTCCATTTCCACTCGTTCTTTATTTAGGCTAGGAATCCCCAACCCATTAAGGGCGGGTCCACACAGGAAAATTTTCATCCCTAGTCATAGGATACGAGCAACAAAAATATGAACAAGTTGTTAGTTTATTATTGACCAAATTTGGGATGAGAGTACTATTTTTTTTTCTTTTCTAATTTACAAGGGGAAATTTGAGTATTTATGCATAAAAGAGGGTCCTATCACAAAATCATTTCATGCTAATTACACATCATTCTTTTATGCTAGTATTCCCCTAGATTCCCAAAATGCCCCAACATAACATGGGATACTCTCTCTCTCTCTCTCTCTCTCTCTCTCTCTCTCTCTCTCTCTCTCTCTCTCTCTCTCTCTCTCTCTCTCTCTCTCTCTCTCTCTCTCTCTCTCTCTCTCTCTCTCGTTTTCCTTTCTCTCAAGCCCTCTCACTCTAAAAAACAAGGCAGCCACCATTTATTCTCTCAATCTATAATAATTTTCTCACTCTAAAAAACAAGGCAGCCACCATTTATTCTCTCAATCTATAATAATTTTGAAGTTTCTAATATTCGTTTTTTGGGCAAGTGTTGAATCCTATCAAGGCAAGAAACTCCATTCTGGGTTTCGGATCTAGGGGCAAAAATCTTATGGGTAAGTATATTTTCGTTATATGTAGTGAGGAAACTTGTTCATTTACATTGCTTTAACTATTTCGAATAAATTTGTGTATGCATTTGTGTTTTATTGTACTGTTTTACTGTCGGACTGGATCTTCGTTTATTTGCGTTTTTCTGGGTGTTTTTTTTGCCATAATGAGTTTCGATGAAACTCGACATGCCTCGATGGTTTCACATAATCACAGGCTCGATGGTCCTCAATGGTCCTCAATTTACCTCGACGTGTCTCGATTGGTGTTAGGATTAGGGGATCTCGATGAGGCTCGATTGTCCTCGATGGACTTTGAGAGATCCAGATTCAGTTAAGTAAATATGCCACCACGATGTGGCTCTATGGTCCTCGATGGACCTTGATAAGTCTAGATGTATTTAATTAGATAGGCCACCTCAATGTGACTCGATAGTCCTCGATGGACCTCGACATGCCCAGAAGAATTGAATTAGAAAGATTACCTCAATGGTCCTTGATTTGCCTCGGTGCACTACAAGAAAAAGACTGTACGACGACATTTATTGCGACGACTCTAAAGTCGTCGCTGTATGTAGTTGACATCAACAAAAAAATTTTTTTTTTTAATTTATTAAAATAAATAAGCCATAGCGACGAAATGTCATCGCTGTAGGGTCATCAGCAACACACGACCAGACCCTCCAAATTCCTGGTACTCTACAACGACGACATGTTGTCGATGTAGGGTACCAGGAATTTGGAGGGAACAAGAAGCGGGAACTGACTCTACAACCCCGGCTAGTCGTCGCCGTAGAGTCCTCGTAGAAACAAGAGGAGGGAAATATCTTGTATATAGCGACGATATATCGTCGCTATAGGATACGGAGGGAACTTGACCGCCAAAAGTTGGTTGTCAATTTTCACTCCCTATGTCGTCACTATAAAGACTCATTTAATCCAGTGAGCAGTTAAAAATTTTGTGTATAGCAATGACATGTTGTCACTATAGGGTCCAAAAAAAATGGAGGGAGAGTAGACTGCCAAAAATTTCAGTCAAATTTTCACTGTCAATAGCGACAACATGTCGTCGTTATAGATTGGACTCGTAGTAAACGAAACAATTCATGTACTATTCTCTTATCTATAGCCACGACATGTCGTCGCTATAGGGTCTCACCGTTTGAGTGAAATGGTACGTTCAACCTTGGCGACAACTTTTTTATTACCTATAGCGACGACATGTCATCGCTATAGGTCACACCAATATAACCCCCCAGGTAGAGCCTTTCTTCCTCATTTCAGTTCAATTTTCTTCAAAAACAGAGAGCATTCTCTGCGTTTTCTTCGCCGCCCAGCTCCGCCCAAGGAGTTTCGACACTATCTTGGCCCTCCATTGTTAAGGTTAGTTTTTGTATACCCTAATAATCTAGTTATTTCTTTTAAATTTAGTTTTTTATGATTATTTGTATATATTTTGTATGTTATTGTAATGGGTTTGTTAAACTTTTTATTGATTTTTTTTTTGTTTTCAAATTGTATTAGAGCATCCCGAGCCTTCGCTCAATTCATTGATATCATCCCGAGCCTTTTGGTATTGTTTGTAATCTTTTTTTTTGTTTGTGATTAATTAGTATATTAATTGATAAATGTTTGTTAAAGTTTTTGTTGTCTTTTGTTTTGTTTTTTCAGATTGCATTGGAGTATTTGGATATCATCTCTAGCTTTTGGGTATTGTTTCCAATTTTAAATATTTTTTTGTTTTGTTTTGTTTTATGATTATTAGTGTTGTTATCCATATTTTCCACCTTTGACACATGGTTGAGCCAAGAGGGTCGATGGGACCTCAGAAGAGGTCCGAGTAGAACATGGGCCTAGTGAACAATGAATCAAGAAACCCTAGCGGCCCAAACCATACTAAGCCCAATGATGGGCAGGTAGCATAAGCATAGCGAGGGGGCTAGAACCAAGGTTCAGGCCCATATTGTTGGGAATTGTGTCCTGAAAGCATATGTAGTAGACATTGTTTTGAGAAATAAATAAATAAATTGAATTTGTTATGCATATATTTTATGGACTGTATTATTCTGTGATAATATTAAGTAAATATCAGAAAAATTCCTAAGTTCATATACGTGATCTCAACCATGTTTTGGTATGGGAGGATTTCGTTTGAGATAAATGAACTTGAATAGTTCGCAGTAAAATAAACTTATAGAATCTTTAGATTAATCACTGCAAGTACAGTCTACTAGTATTATGAATACATGTGTTCTAGATCCGGATCACTAGTGTAGTAGGACACTTTAGTAGAGGTACTTTATATATTAGAGAATATATATAACTGGACCAGATATATTTATTAATACTTAGTTAAATACCGTTTCGAAGTATTAATTAAATATATCAACTAATGATCATATACAAATAGATCTTAATCGTGAAGTTACTATGAACTCCTATGTTATGTTATATGAGTTCTTTGATTCACTCGTTAAGGTCTGTCAGAATGATCAGGCTAGAAACTTTTGTTTTGGGAACTCATTAATGTAAATGGCTGAGGACATAGTATACAGATATGGAATCTATGCCTTCTCGTAAGAGATTGAATAATGGTTCTCATAAGGGTTAACTTTTGGGACTGAAAAGGTTATTGAGCTCAAATTCATAATTTAGTTATGAATTAACCTTCACTAGTAAAGTCAATGGTACTTAAGAAAAAAAGATATAATTAACAGGGTAAAATGGTAATTTTATTCCTGATTAATTATGAACCATTATTAGAGGGTTAATTTGTATGCAATGATTATATCAATGGGCACTTTATTATTATAAAGTACTCAGTAAATGAAATGTCTATAATTACAAGAGTGCAGTCTCATATTTATAGTGGAGTAATCATGGAATTAATAAATTAAGATTATTTAATTAAAGAGTTTAATTAATAATCTCAAATTTATTGGAGCTTGGAATTATAGGTCCATAGGTCCCCACAACGGCTCTATCAACACTATTCAAGGCAAGAGTTGATATGTAACAACCCAAAATTACTAATAAGGCTTAAGGGCCTTGATTAGTGTGTTGGGAGGGCATAACTGGATTATGTGTGATTTAAATGATTAAATGCATGATTATGTGATAAGTATGCTTATATGATTATTTGGATATATGAGATGCATGATTATGAGTATTAGTATGCATATAGGCCGTGATTAGGTTATAATGGCATATTCGTAATTTTGGCTCGTTGATGGTATAAATGTAAATATTTGTGAGAAATTGTTGAGACCGCATTATTATGTGGATATATTCGCAGCTTGTGACTCGAGGCGATCCTAGTGAACGGTTTAGCGAAAAAGTCACGGTGGGGATTAATACTTGGCTCGGGGGAGCCTAGGGGTATTTCTAGGAATTTGGGAAATATATTGGAGGCTATTTGATATTGAGGAATATAAATGGTGATTAGTTAGGTGTCGAGGTTTAAGTGGTAATTATTACGGACACTCGAAGAATTAGCGGGAATTGGGAACAAATGACCAAAATTCCCTTGGAAGGATTAAAGGCTTAGGATTTAAGTGGGAGGGTAAAATGGTCATTTGATTTAATAAGGGTGTTGACGCGGTTCTTCGCCAACAGGTAATTAAGAGAAGGAGAGAAAAGGATTAGTGCTAAATGTGAACCGAAATAGATATATGATCTTAGAGGACGAAAGGGGTGACTCAAGACACGGTTTTTAAGTGGTTCGAAGGTTAAAATCCTTCTACTCCACTAGTAAATATTATTGATCTATACTGAGTATTTGGTTACAAAGTATTTCTTACAAGAGATTATTTTTCCAACCCCTATCAACTCCCAGGGTCTCCATATTTATAGGAGAAGGCACCTGGAAGTTGGTAGGGAGGTCATCCCGTGACCTTCTTACTTGTCGTATCAATTCTATGACATTCATGATTAATTCCTAAACCTGACACATAAGTGTGGTCAAATCAATAGGTAAGGAAGTAATGGGCCGCACGGCCCAACCCAATCGTGGGTGTCTGAATCACGCACGTTCCTGCTGCGTGTCCGAGAAGTCAGGGGGATATCAGACACGTGATGCCTGATATATGCACGTTTACCTTGTGTGTGTTTACTTCTCAAGGGGTCATAGCTCCATATCCAGCCTGTACCGCGAGCTACATACTGGACTCGACCTTCGGCCTTCAGGGGGCCTGCTCTAGTCTTGGACAATGGAGGCGAGCCCTTTGGGCTTCCTCGAGCTAACGAAAGAAGCTCCGGTCTTAGGGGAGTTCATGAGATAACTACGATTAGTCAGCAGCTCGGCTTGCTAATCAGCCCGCGTGAAAACCAGGGCGTACAAAGGGGTAAGGGTCATTCTGCCTTTATGGATTTAGTGGGTTTTGTAGAAGGGTATAGAAGCTGAAAGAAAAGAGAAGAAGAGGGAAAAAAAGAAGGAAAACAGAATATATGGTATATCTCTTTTTCTCTCTCGATTTGGTCATTTCTTCACCTCTCCTTGAAGGTTTTTGAGGTTGTAACTCAGGGGAAATCTTAGGCTGGAGCTTGGGGCTAGGCTCTTTGATAAGGCTTGAGGAGTTAGCAGGAGCTAGTCACCTAATTAAGGTAAAATTTAAAGGTTGTTCTTGAGTTTTTCTGAAAATTTGTTGAGTTGATTTCTAAACTTGAACTTTGGATGGAATTAAGAGAATTAAGCTTTGGAGGTTGAGGAGCTAAAGGACTGGAAGGATATCAAGGGCAACCCAGGGTCAAATTTCCCATCAAAGGTAAGGAATTCTATGCTTGGTCATCTGAGTTGCTAGATAACTTCTGAGTTTCTGGGTGAGTTCTTGAGTCTTGGGTTCAAATCTTTTTTTCTTTGTTTGATGATGCATGTGGCTAGGTTTTGTGTTGTTGGGTTATGTGGGATGAGATGTAGGGGATGGTAGGTTCATTTTGGTGTATATTTGAGGTTTGGAGGAGTTTTATGGAGGTTTGGCTCGGGGAAATCAAAGGAAGAAACTCTGAGTGCTGAAGGTTCTGTGACTAGTGTTGTAGCGCTAGCCTTAGGGCGCTACAGCACTAAGCTTGGGTTTTCTGGGGGCTTTTGGCTCTGCTTGTAGCGCTTTAGCACCCACTCTGTGGCACTGTAACGCTACCCTGCCTTCAGAAGTAGGTTTTTGGGTTATTTCTTAGGGTTTTTTCCCGGGGGCTCGGGATTTGAATCCACCACCCCGTTTGGTGGAATTAAGGCTTTTCGAGAGCTCGGGATCGGTCCCGAGGTTAGGTTTTGGAATTGAAGTTTAGTGATGTTTCTAATTTATGGTTGTGACTAGGTGTACGCTAGGGCTCAGACGGGATCGTGCTTGAAGGTCGATTTCACTAATCAAAGCTATCGGAGTCAAAGGTAAGAAATTGCACCCGGTTATGCAATAATGCTGGGACTAAGAGCTCCCTATATTTATATGTAATGTCATGAGATGGCATTATGCCATGGGATATGTGATAAATGGCCTAAGATTGTCGGAATCAATATTTGCGCACAGGACGCGGCTCGGCCAGTGGTAGCTGAGGTTAAATATATAATCACTGAGCTCAGCCTAAGTGAGCCAGAGTGAGTGGGATAGTCAGAGGGTGCGGCCTAAGGGTGCCGACCCTATATTTTGGCATGATATGTTTAAGGTTGTTTAATTAATGATTGTGATGAGTTTGTTATCTGAATAACTGGTTATTGGTTTGTAGTTGATATCACTACTTTTTTTAGTTGTATGACTTGTTATAAATCTGATTGTCGTTTATTGCTATTACACTGTATTATGGTTTCTTGTTGGGCCTTGGCTCACGGGTGCTACGTGGTGCAGGTAAAGGCAAAGGCAGGGTGGACCAACCCTGAGTTGGAGGGTTTTGAGGCTGAATGTACATAGTCAGCTGATCGACCACCATGGCCGAGGAGTGATACAGGACGGAAGAAACCTGAGTGTTTGTTTTGCCTTAAAGTGGCCAGTACATGTTTATAACCTAGAATTTTCGTAAACCGTCTTTTAAACTCTATTTCTATTGGGATCCCATGTACAAAATGTTAAATTATATGAAATGTGACTATTGTATCCAAAATCTTTTAACCCTAGCTCAATTATAGTTTCAGTAACACGTTTCTAAATAAATGACTTGATTAGCAAGTCTTGCACCTTTATAAACACATAGTGTAACAGTCTCGGCTATCCAGTGCGTTACATAATATAAAGAGAAATATAGTTGAAAGACATATTTAAGAAGAAATTTGTTCTTCGGACCAAATATGCAAGTATATGATAATAATGATTAATTGATTAATAACAAATTAGTTGTAAATAACAAAATTAATTAATATTTAATTATTATATAATTTTTGAAATTATATTAAATAATTAAATTAATTTTGAAATTATATTAAATAATTGATTAATTATAATTTTCAAAATTATAATAAATTAAATATTTAATTTTGAAATTTATATTGGTTTTAATTAATTAAATATCTTTATTTAAATGGGAGATAATAATCTGATAAGTTCAAATTGGATTTGAGTTTAAAAGAATGATATTTATTCAAATAATTAATTATATTTGATAATTAGTTAAAAAGATATTGAATTTAAATTTGAATTAATTATCAAGTTGTTAGAATTTTATCTGACAAGGTAGCTTGAATAAATAATTATATAAAAATAGAAAATTCAAATATCCCTAAAATATAGAGTGGTACACGACCACACACAGTCCATGGACTGTGTGTGGCATGTACTGCATAATGTTCAGGGATAGATTTATTTATTTAATTAATTAATTAATGGATAATTCAAAAATTAGTTTTTGGATATTTTCATTAATAAGATAATTAACTAATTAAAAGATAAATTGTAAGTTAGTTACAGATTTATTTTTTAAATTTGAATATTTTCTTTTTAAGTAAGACTTATCAGAAAATATAAAGAGAATTCAAGATACTGAATTATTCGCTCTGGAAATAGAACGATACTTTCCTATCTCTCCCTGAAAAAGATACAGAACCAATTTCAAGCATTATTCTCTTGATCTCATGTGTTGAGTACATCAAGTAAAATCACAAATTAACTATCATTTATTCTCTAAGTGCCCACACACTTCTTGAGGTGTAGAGAATGTTGTGGAAGATCTTGGTGTGAGTACCTGGGAGTAGCTTGGATAGGAAGTTCGTTCAGATTGCGAAAATAAAGCAAGGACACTTGATAGGCATCAAGAGTGTTGACGCCGATTTTCGTCAACTTAAATCGCAGCACAATTAAACAATATAAACTACGGTGCGAATGAATAGTAAATAGGAACAAGAAGATTTTAACGTGGTTCAACAGTTAAATCTGCCTAGTCCACGAGTCTGTATTATTAAGATTTAGAGTTTTCTGGAAATTCTTCAATGATGAATTACCCAGAGTTTTCTCTCAAGATTTTCAGATCGCCCCTACAAGTGGTCCTTCCTCCTCTATTTATAGGGAAGGTTACAGACTCCGTTCCCACATATTTCGGGAAGATATTTTGTATATCAATTTAAAATAATGACATTTAATGCTATATCTTCTATATACTAGGAAACATCCCCTGAAGACCCAAGAATGAATAACAAACTAAATAATATCCCCCTAATGTTGGGATTTGACAACAATAAATATGTCCACACATACATAACGGGATATCTTAGGTGACTCATTGAATCTTCAAGATCAGCGACTGGCCTTGTGACTGTCAAGACTTACGGGCTTGTCACGAACTTGTCATCTTACTCCAAAACCTGCTCGGAGCAGATAAATACTATCGAGGCTATCACATTCGAGCTTGCACTTCTTAAGCTCGGGTAGTTCAATCCGAAGGCACTCAATAACGGATGTATCCCAATGTCATGCCATTTCGAGCCTAGAAAGAATCCCGAGATTACGTCTTCGAGATTGCCATATTACTTCAGAGGTTTTACAACTGGACCATGCCATGTGTTTCATATATTTCGAGCTCATACCTAACGAATCCAGTATTTCGAGGCCATAATTTCTGGTCTCGAAATCTGGGTGTAAATAGGGAATTTCGGATGACATATCTTGTACACCAAGATATTGGGTACAAAATTAGGGCTTCAGGAATTGCACGTTTCCCAAAAATATCATTTTTTGAGTAACCGCCACCTTTTTTCCCTAATATATCGGGATCTCCCTTGACAAGTCCACCTTCCTTTCCTTCGGTGGAATGCACGCCCTGAGACTGGCCTCGTCCTTTGGATCGAGTTTGTCGTGAGACCTCGATCATTCGAGCTTAGGTCTTCTAGTTTTTTCATTATTTCCTATTATCTTGGCCCTCACCCTTTTGCTTTCTTGTTAGATGCCGCAGAACTCGGGAAAGTGGTGGGGGTCAAAGCTTGCGATTCCTTATACACAAGTAACTCCGAGCCCGGAGTCTCCTTTCACTCGGAACCAGCGCTTGATCCAGGAGCACGAACTGAGGTGTGAACAAGAGGACATTCAAGATATCTTTCGACGACAGATAGACGAGGTCAAAGAAGGAAAAAGGAAAAAACTAAGGGTCGCCCTCTATCCAGATCCAGACCCCGAGCCTAGACCGATCCCCTTCGATCCTACCCTCAGGGTGAGAGTTGTTTTCAAGCCGGGTGATCTCCAGTTCTCACTGATGGGGGAACCTTCTACCTCGCAGCCAACCTCCGTACCTACCCTGAGAAGGGAATTTTTCAAGACCAAGCATTATTGGAGCTCGATCTCATTATTAGGGCAGATCTCTAACATTCTATCCCTTCACAACATTGGACTGTCGGGCTTACTGAGGTGTCGAGCTCCGACCTCCCATGAACGAAGTTGCTGCGCTCCAGGAGATGGGAATCCTGACAGCATGCTGAGGTATGCAGCTTGGAGCCAGGAGCACATGAAGGCGGGGGCTGTACTGCTTTTGAAGTCCTTTTTTAAAGGCTTCTTGGACTTCGTTGGGCTGGCTCCCTTCCAGCTCAACACCAATTCTGACAGGGTTCTGTCCGCCCTGAGGTCGCTTTACCACGAGCTGAAGTGGAAAGGACCTTCACCTGAAGAGATCTTATATCTCTTTTGTCTGAAAAGCAATCCCTCCCGGGCTCGGGGAGGAGACGGCTTCTATTATCTCTTGAGCTATCCCAAGGAGAAGAAGATCTTCGAGGATCTTCCCAACCATCCTCTGAACTTCAAGAAGGCCTTCTTCTGGACAGATGGCCTAGCTCCATCTCGATATTATTCGTTCAGGCGAATTCATAAGTATTTAAAAATTCTTTCCCTTTTGTGGTCAAGTATTTGTTTGAGCTCGCACTTAGTCATAATACGTTCATTTTTCCAGCAAACTATCGTCATCCCACCCCCTCCAAGGAGATGACTGAGCACAAGGAGGCTTTACTCCAACTACCTTATGGTAGGAGGTCCCTCTTCTATATCCTCCATGAAGACAAGCTCCGAGCCTGCGACCTCTTGGAGGGGGATCAGTCCACATTTGACTAGTCCAATAAAAAGTATACCCAGTGGGAGCTAGTGCCTCTCCCAAATGGAAACCTTCCCCCGAGGAAAAATGCTAAGCCTCCATCTCCAACTCGTCGTCGCAGGAGCCCGCTATCGGGGAACGAGGCTAACGATGAAGCCTCAAGCTCGAGCTCGAGTGACAGAGGTACAGTCATCCTTAGCTCGGATTTGTGGTCTCCCTCAATACTAAAGTATAAACCCAATAGATTAATATTATGCAAGGATGATAGGGACCATTTCTATGTATGGACTTGGCTAGATGAGAGGGTACATAGGTTCGATAGTTGGCTCAGGAAGTATGACGCCATGTATAGTCTGAACGAAGTATGGGACGAAATAGTCGTTCAATACGGGACGAATGACTATAGAGACCTTTCAAGGTTGACTTCCACTTATAGGGAAGGTACTTCCCCTGCCTCTTCTGAAGATGGGGGAATTACGTGGTCGCCGAGCACGAGCTCAGGGGAGAGTTCCATTTAGGTTTCTCTCCACTTGTCTTTTCATTCTTTGCCTGTCTGCATCATGCTAACTTATTTTGTTTTGGAATATCTCATAATGCGATGTGAATGTGCAGTTGACATGGATTCCGACCTCGACAACGTACTTGCTGGCGACGGAGGCCAAAGGAGTATGCGCCCGAGGGGGTCGCGGAGGTCAAACCGACCTACTAAGGTCCTTAAGAGGACCCAGAAGACACCTCATCCACCAGCTTCAGTTGCTCCAAGCTCAGCCATGGATCTGACTCCTCAGGTTGAGGCATCGTCTACGACCTTACCTCTCGCTCCTTCTTCGATCCAGGCCCACACCACGCTCGGCCCACCTCCAAAAAAGCCCTCAGCCTCCAAAATGCATCTACTGTCGATTTCTACTCACGTCGATGAGTATGTAATTGATAACGCAACCGAACCTCACAAAGCTACGCTTGGCTCAGACGTTCTGTCTTGGGTGGGCCAGAGTTTTGGCAGCTTCGATGCCCCTCATTGGCAGTTCTTAAATAATGCTCGAGACTACAACACTCTTTATGAGAAGAGCATCAAGCTTACTTCTGCGGTAATCATTCTCATCTCGCTATTAGCTGTTTTTATACTTAGTTCATATTCAAATTTGATTTCTTTGTATGTCAGACTCTGGCTGTCTCGGCTTAACTTAACTATAAGTTGAACAATGAGGTCCACTCAAGCATGTCTTTTGCTCAGGATTCGAAGGATCTCCAACTGAAGCTCAGTGATGAGCTCAGGGCCACAAAGGCAAAGATGGAGGCTGAAGCTGAACAACTAAAGGCCAAGACAACCGAGCTCGAGGAGCTGAAGGCCCGGCTCACGGAGCTTGAGAAGATGAGTTCCCAGGTTGCGGAGCTTGAAAAGATCTATGCCAAGCTTGAGGAAGAGAAGACCGCCACTTTCGAAATCATGGAGGGCGAAAAATCTCGTCTCCTTGAAGAGTTTAAGGAGAAGAAGGTTCGGGCGGTTGACCTGGCCATGTATAGAATCTGGGCCAATAATGTCGACCACAATACCAGCTTCTTAGGCTCTTTTGAGGCAGAATTTATGGCTAAATGGCAAGCTCGGCTTGATGAGGAGGAGGTTGCTCGGGATGAGGCAGAGAGAGCCAAGGAGGATGTTGATGTTGAGAAGGCCAAGGAAGATGCTGCGAAGGCCAAGGAGAATGCTCTTTCTTCCTAGATCTTACTTCAGGGCTGCGTCCCTTTGAACTCCTTGTAATAGATTTTGTGTTTGATTTTTTTCTTTTTATGCCCCTGGGGTTAAGACCATTTTATAGCTTGCGAAAGAGTTGCTTTTTTATGAGCTATTTTTTAGCTCATATCAATGATATTTGTGATACCATTTTTTGACTTTATTTTAATATATTTGCTTTACATTTCTTGGGTCGAAATATTTCACGCATTTTATATTAAAGTGTCTTATATGTCTGTTTATTCATACAAACATTTGGTGGATTAATGTCCAAGGTTCAATGCATTCATGCACAGTTTGCTCAAAATATCCGCATTTGATCTCGTTATTTTGTCAAGGTCGGAGATTAATTTTACCATGCACCCGAAGGTACTTATATGGCGTGTAATGTAAATGGTTTAGTTATATCTTACTTTTTTAGTTACTTTCTCTCGTCCTCAAGTAGCTCCCCGAGGTTATGAGGTCGAAACTATCGTTGTGCAAGATACTCCAGCCTCAATCTTGACTTATCGCGAAGTGGGTTTATGTTCCAACTTACTATCGATTAGTTTTAGTTTGTTTGCTCCAAACCTATTAAGGTTGTGTTTGGTTTGTAATCCATATACTTATCTTTTTAATCTAGTTCGCATATTTGGTTACATCCAAACATTTTTATCTTTTGATAATTTGGTTATGTCCAAACTTTCTTAGCTCGCGTATTTGGTTATATCCAAACACTTACATGTTTTTGATAGTTTGGTTATATCCAAACTATTCTAGCTTGCGTATTTGGTTACATCCAAACACTTATATGTTTTTAGTTTATGATATTTTATTTTTTCAAGCTGATGGTATATGTACCACTAATGCCCCCTTAATATCCTATGAGTGTGACCATAGGTTATTTAATTAAGAGAGATTGCAAAAAATACAGCATATTAAAACAAAATCAAACATTATTCGAATAATTTATTAACAGGAAAATAGTACATATAAACAAGCATGGTTACAGGTGACATCATTCCTACATTATTGATAGTAAGGTCGTAGATGTTCGCCATTCCATGCTCGTGGTACCAAACTCCCATCCAATCTTGCCAACTTGTATATGCCAGGTCGGATGACTGATTCGATCTGATAAGGTCCTTCCCAATTTGGCCCGAGCACGCTAGCTGTTGGATCCCGTGTCGCCAAGAATACATGCCTCAGCACCAAATCTCCCATGCCAAATTTTCTATCTCGAACTCTTTTATTGAAATACTAGGTAGCTCGCTGTTGGTATGCAGCATTTTTTAACTGAGCTTCATTCCTTCTTTCTTCAATCAGGTCCAGACTTACTTCGAGCTGGGATTGATTCGAGGCTTGGTCATAAGCGAGGGCACGAATTGTGGGAATTTTGACCTCGATTGGCAACATAGCCTCGCAACCATATGCCAGAGAAAATGGGGTATGTCCTGTTGAAGTGCGGGACGTGGTTCGATATGCCCACAAAACTTGAGGCAATTCTTCAAGCGATTTTCCTTTAGCTTCTTCCAACTTTTTCTTTAGCGAACTCTTTAGAGTTTTATTCATAGCTTTGACCTGGCCATTCACCTGGGGATGGGCCACAGAGGAGAATCTCTTTGTTATCCCATTTTTTCAGCAAAAGTTAGTAAACAGATCATTGTCGAATTGAGTACCGTTATCGAACACAATCTTCCTTGGCACCCCATATCGGCATATGATGTTCTTTACAACGAAGTCCAAGACTTTCTTCGAGGTGATTGTTGCCAGGGGTTCGACTTTGGTCCACTTCGTGAAGTAATCTATGGCCACTACTGCGTACTTCACTCCACCTTTACTAGTTGGCAATGAGCCTATGAGGTCGATTCCCCAGACCGCAAATAGCCACGGGGAGGTCATCATAGTTATCTCGGAGGGTGGAGCTTGAGGGATTTTTGCAAACCGTTGCCACTTGTCACATTTCTTGACGTAATTGAACTAGTCTGCCTTGATGGTAGGCCAAAAGTACCCCTGGCGTATGATTTTCTTGGAAAGGCTATGCCCCCCAGTGTGGTCTCCACAAAATCCTTCATGAATTTCTTCTATGATTTTCTTAGGCTCGGGTGGAGTCACACATCGGAGTAATGGCATGGAGTATCCTCTTCTATATAGCCTTCCATCTACTATGGTGTACCTGGGGATCTGATACATCAGTTTTCGAGCCTTGGTCCATTCTTCTGGGAGAATGTCAGCCTCATGGTATTCAACTATCGGAGTCATCCAGGTTGGCTCAGAATTGATCATGGAAACATCTTCCTGCTCAAGCTCGGTTATATTGGGTGTCATGAGATGTTCGATCGGCACGACATTCAACTCGTCAACCTCGGAGGATGTAGCGAGCCTGGCTAAGGCATCTGCGTTCGAGTTTTGTTCTCGGGGGACCTCGCGTAGAACTCGAAATGCTTGAGTGCTGCTTTTGCCTTTTCCAAATACGCAACCATTCTCATCCCACGAGCCTGATACTCTCCTAAAATCTGATTAACCGCCAACTGGGAGTCACTATAGCAATGTATCACTTTGGCCTTGAGTTCTTTGGCTGTACGAAGTCCTGCCAGTAGAGCTTCGTATTCAGCTTTGTTATTCGACACTTCGAAGTCAAATCTCAAAGCGGAGTGAAATCGACTTCCTGCTGGGGTGATTAGAATTACACCTGCCCCCGATCCATTTTCATTGGAAGACCCGTCAACATAAATTTTCCACAGTTCGCGGGCCGGGGTTATAACTTCGTTGTTAGTCACTCTAGTGCATTCCACTATGAAGTTTGCCAGGGCCTGTCCTCTTATAGTCATCCTCGGATGATAAGTGATCTTGAATTGTCCGAGTTCAACGGCCCATTTTAGCAGCCGACCTGAAGCTTATGGCTTGGATAAGACTTGTCTTAGTGGTTGATTGGTCAATACATGGATGGGGTGCGCCTGGAAGTAAGGTCGGAGATTTTGAGAGGAGTGGATTAGGCTGAGAGCAAACTTCTCCATCAAGGGGTATCTCGATTATGCCCCTAGCAACCTTTTTCTGACATAGTACACAGGCCTTTGTACTTTCTATTCTTCTCGGATGAGTACGGCGCTGATGGCGTGCTCGGTCGTAACAAGGTACAGGTACAGAACTTCTCCCGTGATGGGTTTCGACAAGAAAGGGGGTTCCGTGAGGTGCTTCTTGAGCTCCTGGAAAGCTAACTCGCATTCTTTTGTCCACTCAAACTTCTTGCCCCCCTTAGAAGGTTGAAAAATGGAAGACAACGATCTATAGATTTTGAGATAAACCTACTCAGTGCTGCCATCCTTCCAGTCAAACTTTGGACATCCTTATGCTTTCGAGATGAGGGCATATCAATCAGAGCCTGGATCTTGTCTGGATTCACTTCTATTCCCCAGGCATTTACAATGATGCCTAGGAATTTTCCAGAAGATACTCCGAAAGAGCACTTCTGAGGGTTGAGCTTCATGTTATACCTCCGTAACATGGCGAAGCATTCTTTGAGGTCATCCACATGGTTATTGTTATGTTGAGATTTAACTAACATATTTTCAACATAAACTCCCATGTTATTGCCTATTTTTTTGGAGAACATCATGTTTACGAGTCGATGGTAAGTGGCTCCGACATTCTTGAGTCCAAACGGCATGACATTGTAGCAATACAATCCTTTTTCCATCACGAAACTCGTATGCTCTTGGTCAGGGGCATGCATGGCAATCTGGTTATATCCATAATAGGCATCCATGAATGACATAAGTTCATGTCCTGCCATGGCATCTACGAGTTGGTCGATCTGAGGTAAGGGGAAGCAGTCCTTAAGACAGGCCTTATTAAGGTTCGAGTAATCGATACAGGTCCACCATGTCCCGTTAGGCTTCGGAACTAGGACCAGGTTGGCTACCCAATCGGGGTAGAAAGCATCCTGAATGAATTGATTTTCTTTCAACCTATCGACTTCCTCTTTTAAGGCCTTCTTCCTGTCATCATCCAGTAGTCTTCGCTTTTGCTGCTTCGAAGCGTAACTTTTGTCAATATTTAAAGTGTGGCTCACTACATTCAGACTTATCCCTACCATGTCTGAATGCGACCATGCGAAAACATCCTGATTCTTTTTCAAAAAGCAAATTAATTGTTATTTCGTCTATTCGGGAAGGTTTTTCCCTACCTTTACTATCTTCAAGGGGTCTACTTCCTTGAGTTTGACCTCTTCGAGCTCTTCCAGTGGTTTGAGGTCAGCTCTTTCCTCTATTCTTAGATCGATTTCTTCGTCTATTTCGAGGATTGTCCCATCCTTATTCTAAATTATGACGAGTGTTGGTGCACTCGTCTGCTTCTTTCCTCTAATGGAAATGATATAGCATTCCCTCCCTGCCAGCTGGTCTCCCATAAGTGTCCCGATGCCACTAGAAGTCGGGAACTTGATGGCCAAATGCCTCACAGATGAAACTGCCCCCAGCCCTACTAGGGCGGGTCTCCCGAGTAGCACATTGTAGGCTGATGGTAGGTCCACTACTACGAATTCCATCATCTTGGTTGTTGAGACTGGGAAATCTCCCAAGGTCAGGGGAGCTCGATGGACCCCATACAGGCAATCCCTTCTCTTGAAAAGTCGTACAACGTCGTTGCACAGGCCTTTAGGTCACGAAGTGCGAGTCCGATCTTTTCTAGGGTGGCTTTATATAAGATGTTCACCGAGCTCCAGTTATCAATCAGGACTCGGTGAACCCTCTTGTTCGCGAGCTGAAGGGTGATGACCAGTGGGTCGTTGTGAGGAAATTGGACATGGGACACGTTGTCCTCCGAAAGGTTATATGTTGAGATTCAACCTTTTGGTATTTCGGAGCTCTAGGTTCGAGTTCATAAGGGGACCCATCGCCAGTTTTTAGCTCATTTACATATCGCTTTTGGGAATTCCTGCCCGATCTTACGAGATGAGGCGCGCCCGAGATGGTTACGACATCTTCTCCATCAATCGGAGGGGATCTCTCGTCTTCCCTTGCTCGGGAGTTACTATTTTGGGCAGGCGGTGGTGCAGTTATCTTCTGGCTGGTAGAAGCCTGGTTATTGTTCTGATTCCTTACATACTACCTGAAGTATCCTCTCGAGATAAGACTTTTTATCTCATCTTTTAGCTGCCTGTATTCATCGGTTGTGTGTCCGGTATCTCTATGAAATCTGCAGTATTTACTGGAGTCGATTTTGGATTTCTGGTTTCTCATGGGGTTTGGATGTCTGAAGGGACCTGGTTTTCATTAGCCAGGTAAATATTCTCCCGAGACTCGTTGAGCTTGGTGTACACCTTGTACACGGAGAAATATCTTTCTCCTTTCGTCTTCTTTCCCCCTTCCACCTCGGGGTTACTTCCTTTATTCTTCTTTCTTTTGGAAGGGTTTTCTGCAGGGGGTTTCGAGGCTGATGGATCTGCCGAGGTCGAGGCTGAGTTCAAGTTTTTCGTTGTAGTTATGGGCTGAGAGGCTATATTCAGTGTTGGCCTCACCTCCTCTACATTGACAAACCTCTGAGCACATTGATTAAATTCGGTTATGGACCTCACAGGTTTCCTCTGCATAACTTCCCAGCGGGGACCTCCCGGCATTACCCCGGCTTGGACAGCCATTAAATGGCTGCTATCGTCTACATCACGAGCTCGGGCGACTTCCAGATTGAACCTTGTAAGGTAACTTTTAAGTGTTTCATTCGGTTGTTGCCGGACATTGGTTAAGGCGGACGCCTCGAGCCTTATTTGGATCATGGCTCTAAATTGCTTCTTGAAATCTCTAGACAACTGATCCCAAGAAGTAATTGAATGCCTCTTATATTTTTTGAACCAATTTTTTGCTGGTCTTGTAAGCGAAGCTAGAAACAGCATGCATCTGAGCTCGTAGCCCACATTACTTGCTCTGATAATAGTGTTAAATGTACTTAAGTGACTGTACGGGTCGAACTTCCCCTTAAATGGTGGGACATGAGGAATTCGAAACCCTTGAGGAAACAGAGTGTTGGAAATATGGGGGGCAAAGGGTTCGAGTTCCTCGTAAGACTCTTCGTACTGATTCCATCTTCGTTCATTCTGTAAGAGCCTGAATGCCTTTTCTTGTTGATCAATCCTCTTCTGGACTGGATCCACAGGGGTTTAACCTGAAATTGGTTATCATTGATCACAATTCCAAGTTCGTGCCTTCGTATGGGATCCTTGCGTCCATTTAGGCGATTCCTCAGGTCTGGGTTTGGGGTTACCATTACCCCGATTCTTATTCAAGTGTTCCCGTAAGTCAGAGTGGTCCCTTTGATTCTTAATATTTCTGCATCCTTGGTCATACATACTGACCGATCTTGTGTCTTTTGAGCCATCACTAGTGAGGCTCACCGCATAGTTGTTTCGAGATGGGTTCCTTTCAGGTTGTCTCGTCTCTATAGTGTTATACCGAGACATTTGGCTTCTTGTAGGCTGCGTGCCTCTACGTTCTCTAGAATTTTCCCCATTCCCATGTTTTTGTGCAGCCCGCCTTTCCCTATCACCCTGAGTCGGTTGTGTGTTTCTCCGAGGTGGTGAGGGATATCTTATCGGCGATGGTGGGTGTCGTATGGGTGATGGTGGCTACCACCCATTTTGGGGCCTGGAAGGTCCCGAGTTCGCCTGTGCTGGTTCATGAACGCTCTGTGCGTTACCAGGATTCTAGGTTTGAGCCGCTGCGGGGCTAAATTATTCCCAGTTTCGGCTGGTAACCCAACATTTGAGTTCACAGGAGCTCTGGCCCAGGTGTTTCTCCGGGGCCTCGAGGGAGCAGGTTGTTCAGCAGGTAGCGGAGGTTGCTTCATTCTTCGTGTGGCAGCATTTTTGTGAGGCCGCCCTCGGGGCCTGTGGGGAGGAACATGAACATCTCGCAAAGGTGGAGCTTGGGCCTCAGGCGGAGGCGGGGGCTGAGCCGCCTGCGCCTCAGCAGCCAATCTGACCAGCTCCTCGTTGCGTTTCTTGGCCTCCGCCAACTACTTTCGCAATTGACGGTTTTCAAGCTCCACGATAGGGACATATCGCTCAAGGTTATAGTACATGTCCTCATCATCCCTGGGGGCCGGTGGTGCAGGTGGTTCTCGAGAGTCAGAGGAACCACTCCTCTCATCCGGGTCCGGATTCATCATCGGCTGTTTCCCAGGGCGCCGCGAATAGCTCACTTATTCTTCAGGAATATTAGGATCATTCGCAGCCATAGTTGGTTCAGGGAGGCTTTTTTGATTGGCTATACTTAGATTCATATTGCTTAATGTGCTCTCAATGAAAGCACCAAACTGTTAACGTCATTTTTTGTCAACTTAAATTGCTGAGCAATTAAACAATATAAACTACTGTGCGAATGAATAGTAAATAGGAACAAGAAGATTTTTACATGGTTCAGCAGTTAAATCTGCCTAGTCCAGAGTCTGTATTATTAAGATTTATAGTTTTCTGGAAATTCTTCAATGATGAATTACCCAGAGTTTTCTCTCAAGATTTTCAGATCGCCCCTACAAGTGGTCCTTCCTCCTCTATTTATAGGGAAGGTTACAGACTCCGTTCCCACATATTTCGGGAAGATATTTTGTATATCAATTTAAAATAATGACATTTAATGTTATATCTTCTATATACAAGGAAACGTCCCCTGAAGACCCGGGAATGAATAACAAACTAAATAATATCCCCCTAATGTTGGGATTTTACAACAATAAATATGTCCACACATACACAACGGGCTGTCTTAGGTGACTCATTGAATCTTCGAGATCAGAGCTACGGGCTTGTCACGAACTTGTCATCTTACTCCAAGACCTGCTCAGATCAGATAAATGCTATCGAGGCTATCACATTCGAGCTTGCACTTCTTAAGCTTGGGCTGTTCAATCCGAAGGCACTCGATAACGGATGTATCTCGATGTCATGCCATTTCGAGTCTAGAAAGAATCCTGAGGTTACGTCTTCAAGATTGCCATATTACTTCAGAGGTTTTACAACTGGGCCATGCCATGTGTTTCATATATTTCGAGCTCATACCTAACGAATCCAGTATTTCGAGGCCATAATTTCTGTCTCGAAATCTAGGTGTAATAGTTTTCTGCTCGATCTCAAGGCGTGCATTCCACCGAAGGAAAGAAAGGTGGACTTGTCAGGGGAGATCCCGATATATCAAGGAAAAAAGGTGGTGGTTACTCAAAAAATGATATTTTTGGGAAACCTGCAATTCCTAAAGCCCTAATTTTGTACCCAATATCTTGGTGTACAAGATATGTCATCTGAAATTAAAAAACTCAGTAAAAGAACCATATTTGGATCTTTCACACATGATTTGGGTTTTGAACCCATGATGTTAGAACTTAAGTCTAATATTTGTCAGCAGAAACATTCTAGTGCATTAAACTAACGAGTGGACCAACGGTGCAACAACATAAGCGCGCATGAAAACAATGCATATATATAGACATACGGAGCCATGAACAGAAAACTTACACAATATGATCGGCGGAAACAGAGCAATTGATGATTGTATAAACGGTTACAAATACAATCTCACAGAATCAAAGATGCCAACGTTGCTTTGTCTTCTTGGCTTGGAGAACATGCAAGAACTGGGCAAAGAAGTTTATAATTTTTTCTCTCTGAGAAATTGAACGTACAAGAAAAATGGGGAAGACGAGTGGGGGTATATTTATAGGTCCCCAGGAATGTTAAGAGTCGAATTAATCTGGGCCATTAGCCAGATTCCGTATCAGATCTGACGGCCAGGGACAAATGAAGTGATAATACCATAAAGATAGCAGGCGAACGGGCGTGGGCAAAGTTTCAAGGCACTCAAGTACTTTGGTTGGCTAATACTCAACTGACGCGTGTCCACACTCGAGTATATTTGATGGAACAGTTCCCCATTAGAGTAGTTCAAAAGTTTCCTTCTCATAGGATTCGAACTAATACTTTTGAGGGGGCAAACTGTTACACCCAGATTTCGAGACCACAAATTATGGCCTCAAAATACTGGATTTGTCAGGTATGAGCTCGAAATATATGAAACACATGGCATGGTCCAATTATAAAACCTCTGAAGTAATATGGCAATCTCGAAGACGTAACCTCAGGATTCTTTCTAGGCTCGAAATGGCATGACATCGAGATACATCCGTTATCGAGTGCCTTTGGATTTAACAGCCCGAGCTTAAGAAGTGCAAGCTTGAATGCGATAGCCTCGATAGTATTTATCTGCTCCGAGCAGATCTTGGAGTAAGATGACAAGTTTGTGACAAGCCCGTAAGTCTTAACAATCATGAGGCTGGTCGCTGATCTCGAAGATTCAATGAGTCACCTAAGATAGCCCGTTGTGTATGTGTGGACATATTTATTGTTGTAAAATCCCAACATTAAGAGGATATTATTTAGTTTATTATTCATTCCCGAGTCTTCAGGGGACGTTTCCTTGTATAGAGAAGATATAGCATTAAATATCATTATTTTAAATTGATATAGAGAATATCTTCCCGAAATATGTGGGAACGGACTCTGTAACCTTCCCTATAAATAGAGGAGGAAGGACCACTTGTAAGGGAGATCTGAAAATCTTGAAAGAAAACTTTGGGTAATTCATCCTTGAAGAATTTCCAGAAAACTCTGAATCTTAATAATACAGACTCGTGGACTAGGCAGATTTAACTGCTGAACCACGTAAAAAATTTCTTGTTCGTATTTACTATTTGTTTGCACCGTAGTTTATATTATTTAATTGCTCTGCGATTTAAGTTGACGAAAAACAGCGTCAACAAAGAGGTATGTTTTCTATTTTCTTGCTTATGATTAATGTATATATATATTAATGGATCCGCATATTTAAAGGTAGTTTAAATATGTTACAAAAAAATTTGTTGTACACTAGGCCAACCCACCACCATTCTGTTGTGTATTAGGAAACTTGTTCCTAACAATTGGTATCAGAGCAGTCATTAATCTCTGCATACATTAATTAATGTGTGGGCATAATATGCATTCTTATGTTATTGTAATATATGTGAATGGATGGTTGTATGTATGTTTAAAGTTTATTCTTAAGGGTCGTTAATTATATGGTGTCTTGGGTTTAGGAATTGTTCTTAAATTTTAGATGAAAAATGTAAGCCATTATGGGGCATAGGAATTTTTATGTAATTTAATTTTCTGCAAAAATTATTGGAAAAATTCTGTAAGGCCTGAGCCCCGGGTTCCGTGCCTCGAAGCTCGAGCCTACACTCAGCTGCGCCCAGCCCTTGCGTTGCTTCACGCCCAGCGCACCCTTGCACCTGCTGCTGCTGCGTGCCCATGTGCCTGCTATTGCCGCACGCCCCTGTGCACCTTGCCCAGTTACGCACCCAACGCCTGCAGCGCCCCCATGCGCCCCAGCCGCACCACCCATCAGATGTCGTGCCCCATGCCTAGCCACCATATGCAGCCGCCCCTAGGGTATCTAAACCCTAGGGTTTGCATCTGAAGTTATTCATTTGAATTATGGGCCTAATTATTTTTAGCCCATAATTAAAATTGTTTCATTTTGAATTAATTGTATGAGGCCAAATTTAAAACTGGGCCTATTAACTTATTGGGCATTATAGCCCAAGTTAATTATTCTTAAAATTTGTTTGAGATAATTAAAAGTTATTTTAATTCAAAATTAAATGGATAAATGGCTTAATGGATCAAAACTACTTGTGAAGGCCCAAAGGAAGATAGAGATCTCTTTAAGTTTTATTTGGTCTCTTACATTTTTGTGTTTATTTTTGCAAGTGTTGTGATTTTTCTAGAAAAACCCAAGACACTCGGCCTGTATTTATTTATTTAGTATTTATATATTTAAATGTTTGAATGTGATTAAATTGTTTAATACTTTATCATGCATTTTTGACATGCCATACATATTACCCACACAATATTTAAAATTATGCATGCATCTCATATGAGTAGAAACATGCCTTAGGATTGTCCTTTGTGATTATATGCTTTATGTGATGAACCATATAATAATAAATCTAGTTTTAACTAGTTCAAGAGCAGAAATAGATTTTAAAAGTTGTTTAATTTCTTGTATTTAATAAAATTATTTTATTAAATAATAAATGATATTCTTAGTAATTATAGCAAATTAAAATTGAATTAATTAGGGCATAGTTCTATAATGTTAATTTTGCTTAATTTGACTAGTAATTATTATAATATCATTTGGTAAAAATAAATCACTTTATTTTTACAACCAATTAAAAAGCATAGGATGTTTTGTGAAAACATATATTTTAAAATAGTGAGTAGGAGAGGGAGTTATGACAATAAGTCTCATGGTCTCCATTATTAGTTAGCACCGAGGTAGCATAGAAAGGGCATCGTGGCACCATTGCTTGTGTCCCCCTAAGGAAGGCTTTCGACTGTGTTATTCTCAAGGCAAACTTCTTTTTCAAGAATAGGATTTAATGATGTATTTCAAGTTTGATTGCCCCTAAGGCACACTCTTGAGTTAAGTCATTGATCTAAAATAATGGGTTACACTCACAAAGTACATTAGGCTTTCGAGCGAACTAGTGTATTCTTAACCAAACAAGCGGTTGTTTATAAGTCAAAAGAGAAATATTGATTTAAGTTTTCACTTATAAATTTGAGAACTTGTCTCAAAATTAATTTGGAATTAGTCTGACCTACCCTAAGGCTGGTCCACTAATGTTCAAATTAATTAATCGTAGAATTAGTAATTATTTTTTATGTGTTCATTAAATATTGCATTCATTCATCACATTTACTATTCCGAAAATTACTGATATTTATTATATGCATAAATTCATTTTTATTTATTTATTTTCAGCAATTATGTCTAACTCAAGTCCTGTATCTTCTTTACTTGCTAATGAAACGTTGACTGGTGAAAAATACATGAAATGGAAATCAAACTTGAATATTGTATTAATATGTGAGAACTACAAATTTTTCTTGACTGAGGAATGTCCTGAAGTCCCTCCCGCTACTGCTGCCAAAACTGCAAGGGAAAAGTTTGAGAATTGGATCTTATCAAATAACAAATCAAAGTATTATATGCTTGTGAGTATGAGCGATGTGCTCAGAAAGAAGTTTGAAAACACTGAAAATGCTTATGAGATTTGAGATACCCTTCAAGATATGTTTGGGCAGCAGTCAGATTAGTGCAGGCATGAGGCCACCAGATCCTACATGACCAAGAAAATGAAAAAATGAGTTTCTGTCAAAGAACATGTATTAGACATGATCAATATAATGCACAATCCCATTATCCATGGGGCAATCATTGATGAAAAGACTCAAGTAAGCATTATACTTGAATCTCTTTCTCCAGCTTTTAAAGGTTTCACAACCGATTATGTCATGAACAAATTATCATATAACATGACATAGTTGTTGAATGAATTGCAAACTTATGAATCTCTTAATAAAGGTTTTGAGAAAGAAGGAGAAGAAAATGTTGCTATATCTAACCCATCCTCTTCACAGGCTAAAAACAAAAAGAGGAAAAATGGAAATGGAAAGGACAAGGAGAAAGAAAAAGAAAAAGACAAGAATCCAAAGAAGCCTAACAAGTCATCCAAAGGCAAAGAGAACAAGAACACCAAAAGCTCCAAAAAGAAGACCCCTAAAGGGACTTGTTTTCACTGTGGAGTAGATGGTCACTGGAAGAGAAACTGTCCAAAGTGTCTCGCTGACCTGAAAGAGAAAATGAAAGGTAAATTTGATTTACTTGTTCCTGAAGCTTGTTTAGTGGAAGATTATTCCTCATCCTGTATAGTAGATTCAGGAGCCACTAATCATGTTTATTTTTCTCTACAGATTCTTAGTTCGACGAGGAAGCTTGCTGATGAAGATGTAACTATGAGGGTAGGCATTGGTCATATTGTCTCTGCAACAGTAGTTGGAACAACCCATTTGGAATTTGAGAAGAATAAATTTCTTGTTTTAGAGAACATTTATGATAATCCTGGATTTGCTATAAACTTAATTTATGTTTCTATGTTGCATGAACAAGGTTTTAAAATTTCTTTTAATAATAATTCGATTGTTATTTCAAGATATGGTTTTAAGATATTGTTGACCGTGTTTTTGGCCAACGACGTGTAGACGTCAAAACGACAAAAACCTTCAAGAGAAATAAACGACACAGACAATTTTTATAGTGGTTCAGCCCCAATGTGTTGGTAATAGCCTAATCCACTTAGAGTTATGATTATGGATCTACACTGAAGATCAGATGAACCTGAGTCAACTAAGTTTCTTCAGTGCAGATTACAAGAATACAAGAGTTCTCTCAAGATACAATTACTCTCTCTAGAAAATCTGAATCCAAATCCGTTTATGATGCCATGGGCCTTGTATTTATAGGCTCAGGATCGTACAGATGATGTCCCCCATAATCAGGATATTTTGTTATTCTCACTATATTTAATTTACAATAATATTCAAAATATAATGATACACTATATTTATGGGATAATCTGAGAGATTCCCGCGCAAGCTAAGACCGATTCTTACTGAAGCCGTTTCTGGGATCTTTTGCGTGGCCCTACTCTATCTAGTCGATCCATATCACATCTAGGCTGGTCGGCCAAACCTTCACTGGTCGGCAAAACACTTTACTGGGCGGACACGCACCTGACTGGTCGGCCAAGGTCATGCCTGGGCAGACAAACATGTGACTGGTCAGACGTGGTCATGACTGGTCGGACACAGTCATGACTGGTCGGACATGGTCATGCCTGGGCAGACAAACATGTGACTGGTCAGCCAAGGTCATGACTGGTCAGTCATGACACTTGACTGGCCAGTCAAAATTCTTCACTGGTCTACCGGGTTACTCCTAAGTCAGATTACCCAACCATTCCTTGTCATTTGTCATTTCTATTGCCACGTCATCTTTTTCAAATTTTGGGGATAACATTTGCCCCCCAAGTTTATTATATGATGTTCTCACATAATAAACTTTTTTCTCCACAGCTGATGGCATAATAAAAAAAAAATCCAACTGTTCATTTTCCTGCTCATGCAACAAACCACAACTCCATAGCAGACCACGATCACTGCAATTAATTTCTCACAGTCGTGGGGAGAAAAAATATTCAAGGAATTCCAAGGGTCCAAAAATAAGTGGCAATTTCCACTTTTTTTTCTTTAAATAGACCCATACATGCCCACACTCCCATAAGCACAAGAGAGCAAAAAAGCAAAAAAAATTCCTCTCATCTTCTCTTCTCTTTGGCCGAAACCGCATAATTCCTTCTCTTGGTCGAAAGTTCAAGAACATCAAAGGAAAGCTCCCATTTCTTCAAGCACATCAAGGGTTCTTCAAGATTGGGTAAGTCCTTCTTCTTCATCTCCACTTATATTGTTGTTTTTTTTTTTCAAAACTTAAAAAAAAAAACAGGTGTTGGCGGAAACTCTATATGAATTTTTTCCCTTGGATTAGTGTATGAATCCTTGAAATACAATGTGTTTTGTGGATGTTGTTTAGGTTATGGGTAACTCAATTTTATCTTCAATTTCATAGAAATTTAAAGAAAAATGAATTATTCAACCTAAATCATGAATATGGGTTTATGGGTAAAGAATGGTATATATGATCTCAAGAACATTTGAAACCCTTCAACTCACCCTTTTTGATCTTGTGGTTGGGTATTTTAGATGAAAAATTGTGTTTGTGTCCTATGGAATTTAGGGTTCGGAATAGGTTTAGGGTCTTGTTTGGTTATGTCCAATCGGCCATAACTTTTCTTTTTCCATGTTTGAATACTTGGGCATGCCTTTCCAAGCGTTCATTTGGTTTGAGCCAATGCCCACCGATCGGATGTAAGGCACCACTACTCGGCCATGTTCTCAGCTGCTCAGACACTGCTCATCTGACTGGACTTCATGCCACTCGCTCGGGCATGGCGCACTCAAGCTCCTCAGACCCTAGCATCCGCTCGGACGCTACGTTGGGCTCCTCGGACAGCTGCCCAGACACCTACACTGGCCCCTCGGACATAAGGCATGCTGCTCGGACAGGCTCGGCAGACCCCTCGGACACCAGGCGCGCTGCTCAGACAAGCTCGGTGCGCCCCTAGATCCGCTCGGCCACCCTAAGGCATCCGCTCGGATACCGTGCTTTAGGCACAGATTTTGTTTGCCTATCACCATAATTTTTCATTCATGCTCATTCTAGGGACCTTAAGCACTTTTAGGCACAAAAATTCTTTTTTTCTCATGCATGCTGTATTTTTCATTACTTAGATAATTTTTTCTGAGTAAAAAAATAAACATTTCCCTACTAAACTGATTGATTTATATTTGTATGGTTACTCACCTCCCCATTTTTATTTTTTGTAGATGAATCGCTTCGACTATAGGGGAGGTGACAACCATACAAACTCTGACACTTCTATCCCGCAATCGAGCGACACTCCTCAAAGCAGCGACTCTTCGTCGAAGTCTCCTAACAGTCACACTCCTGAGGATCGCCTTTGTCATTTTAGGAAGATCCTCCCCCAATCAGCTTTATATTTTCTTCACGAAGAGCAGTTCCTCCATCAACAGGCTGAACAGTCAGAAATGAGGGTAAAGAAGTCTAACAGACTCCCACAGGACCAGGATCCTCAGGTAGCCCGCAGACGCAAAAACCAAATAAGCCTCGGAGAAAAATTACACATAAATTCACTACCGAGATCCAGCGTTTGGCTGTCCAAAAACCAAGAAAGGAAGGAGAAGAAACACCTTCTTGGTTTACCGCCAAACCTTTGAAACTTAACCCCGGGATGTTTGACAAACACATCCAAGCCTTGGGACTGAGAGGGGTTAATGTGATATGTCTGCGCCCTCATCAGAGAGCTAATAGGCCTGGCAGACCTTACTGTGCTTGGTCTAGGCACCATGTATATGCAAGAGCTACTATCCCGCTACACCCCTTCTCCCGGTTAGTAGCAGATTATTTCAACGTCTCTCCCTTCCAGATCGCTCCTAATGGGATTCAAGCGTTGTCCGCCCTGTACATCATTTACTTCCTACAAGGCTTGGATCCACCTACTCCTCACGAAATACACTACCTATTCGACTTCAGAACCAACCCGAGCCACAAGAACACAGGTTTTTTCCACCTCTTCCATAGGCATAAAGGGGTTAAATACCTCCAGGGTATTGCTCACAAGTCGAATCCTGGGAAATACTATACAGAGTATTTTCTCACCTCAGATATCAAAGCCAACAACCTGGCTTTTACGCATGCGGGTCCATTTCACCAACCCTTGCCTACAAAAGAAATGTGTGCCCGAGCAAAGGAGTTGGCTAATATGTGCATCGAGGAGAAGGATGTGAAAGAGTTGGTTACTGTAGATAATCTTCAGATGGTGAGCCTGCTACCAAGTAACCAGAACATCACAGTAGAGAGCACTACCGAGGAAGCTAATGCAACTGATCAGTCCAATGCCGATACCGAGGTAGTGACCGATCAGTTCTCTCCTAGACCGTCTCCCCACTCTTGCAGCCAGGTGATCTCATAATTAGGGAACCCCAGCCAGAGGACCAACACAGACTTTTTATTCCCACACAGCCTGGGAAGGGAAAGACCATCCAGCTTGAGAGAGACTTAAGCTCATCATCTGATGACGAGGATGACTTCCTCGACCAAATCCTAAACTCAGGTCTAGTAGTCATAGTGAGATGTTTGATAACTTGGTTATATGGGATTTATAGAGCCGTCTGATAGTAGTAATGTATTTATCCACATATTGCTTTATTTTCTTACTAAAAAATCTTGTGCTTTCACTTTTGCAGATTCAGAGATGTTTAGGTAATTCAACACCTCTCTTTCCCCAAAGAGGAAATCCGGGGAAGGAAGTGGCTCCACCCCTTCGAGCAAGGTCCCAAGGACCACTCCGCCCAACCAAGGGAGACAAATCGAGGAGTCGATCGCAATCCCGCAGCTGACTCCTTCCTCGCTTCCTCCCTCTGTGTGCCTAACTCCCAGTCGCTTGACTGGCTCGAGTGAGGCCCTTCGCACCGCTGGTGGCATCGGGAAGGAACTTCTTGACCAGACTCTCCATGATGCTTCAATGCTTCAAAGCTTTGAATCCTTTCCTCAGCTTAACGTTGAAGTTATCTTACGAAGAGGGCTCGCTCAGTTGATGAATGTAAGTGTTCTATCTTAAGACAGTTTGATATTAATATTTTTACTTGTAATAACCTCCTGTTTTCCATGCAGTCACTTGTCACCATCAGTCACCCTCAGCTCCGAGCAGTTGACTATAAGGAGTTGATCAAGGTCCTAAATGATTAACTAGTGGATTCTCAAGCTAGAGTGGAGACTTTAACTGCTTCGGAGAAGGATCTCAAATCTAAGCTGGAGCAGGCAGAGAGGACCGTGGCTGAGCGGGAAGAGTCTCTTAGGGGGCTGTCTGATGAGAATCAAAAACAAATTCAAACCAACAAGTCACTGACCGATCAGCTGGAGAAACTGACTCGTGAGAACGAGGAATTGACTAATGAGAATGAGGAGCTAAGGCGAGAGAAAGAAACTGATCTTGCTCACTACGAGGAAAGCTTCTTCAACTGCTTTTACCAGGTGTGGAAGCTGAACAAGCCTCTCAACCTCGACTTTCTCACAGAGGAGGCCAAGGCAGAAGAGCTTGCGAAAGGTGAGGCAAAGGCTGCTGAGGAAGCAGCTAATCTTGCTGGCACTACACCTTTTTCCCCTACGATGTCATTCCGACCGGAAGAAACAGCTGATGTTGAGGAAGGCATTGATCAACCTGCCATAGCCGACCAGTGAGATCCCATCCGACCAGAAAGGCCTCCATTCGACCAGTTTGACTAGTAGACTTTTATTTTCCATTTTGCTATGTACTCTTGCTCGTATGGCCGAGCTAGGAACACTTTACTTTTATAGACTTAATCATTTAAAAGTTTTATTACATAGATGCCTTATATTTTCATGTGAGTACTTTGTTTTCTAACTTAGAAATTCTAGACATTTCATAAGTCCATACTAAGTATACTTTCTCACACTCGTATTTCTCTAACATTTTATGAGCATAATGTTTATTGTCACACGAATATCTACTTCTAACTTAAAATTTTGAAAATATTCCAAGTTAATTAAGCTTTGTAAAACAAGTTAGCTTAACGGCCCTTTCGACTTCAAAAACTTACAAGTCAGCCTGAAAACAAATATCTTTGCTCGTGTTCTTATTGCCTGTGTTGAAGTGTATGCCAGTATACCCTATGTGCCCCCCAAGTGATTGAGGGTTAAAAATCCTTGATCACTTGCTACTTGACCGAATTTTTCCGAGCAGTTATTACTTGTGAAACACATTGAATATACAAAAGATATTTCAGCAGTTAACCACTGCAAAAACATGCAACTATTTAAACGTTGGTCATTCATCTGATGGATACCGACCAGTTGAACACTGCCCGGTATTTCTTTTAGAAAACCTTTTTTGTTTTTAACTTGTAATGACAGTTGAACACTGCCAAAGCAAGAATAATCAACACATATGCAAAATTTGTAGCAAGATTCGACCGCGTTGTGCGTGATCTCTTTTATTACTTGTAAAAAAAGGACAAAACGTGTCTAATTACGAGTCTCAAACAAAATAATATTATTTAAAATCACATGACTGGTTAGAAAATAGCCAGTTCACAAACAAACTTAAATAACAAGTTAAACACTTGATACAAAGCTACTACTCTGTAAGCAGTACTCATTGATAATATTTCCTCAAGTGCTCGCCATTCCAATAGTTCCTAATTAGCACTCCATTTAATCGAGCAAGCTTGTAAGTGCCGAGTGGTAAGACTTGCTCAATTTGATACGATCCATCCCAGTTTGGTTCTAGTACTCCAGTCGCCGGGTCTCTGATGAACACCTTTCTGAGGACCAAATCTCCGACCTGGAACTTTCGATTTTTGACTTTGGAATTAAAATAGCGGGCCACCTTTTGCTGATGAGCAGCAACTCTCAAGCTTGCTTTTTCTCGTCTCTCCTCGAGGAAATCTAAAGATTCAGCTAGCAACTGGTGATTCTCCTCCTGGTCGTACACGGTCCTTCGATGAGATGGTGGGTCTACTTCCACAGGTAACATGGCCTCATACCCATATGCCAAGGAAAAGGGGGTATGACCAGTTGTTGTCCGGGCAGTAGTCCTATATGACCAAAGGACTTCTAGTAACTCTTCCGCCCAAGCACCCTTAGCTCACTCTAGACGCTTTTTTAAAGTATCCTTCAAAGTTTTATTTACGGCTTCAACTTGCCCATTGGCTTGTGGATGGGCTACCGAGGAGAAACTTTTTGTGATGCCATGTCGAGTGCAGAAATCGATAAATATGTCACTGTCGAACTGAGTGTCGTTGTCACACACTATCTCCTTGGGCAGACCATAGCGACATATTATATTCTTAACCACAAAGTCTAACACTTTCTTCGAGATGATCGTGGCTAGTGGTTCGGCTTTAGTCCACTTGGTGAAATAATCCACATCAACCACTGCAAACTGTACTCCTCATTTCCCTTTGGGTAATTTCCCGATCAGATCAATGCCCCATACTGCAAAAGGCCATGGGCTCTGCATTTGCTTCAAGACATTCGGAGGTGCCCTGGGTACTTTAGAAAATCTCTGGCATTTATCACACTTCTTCACGTACTCCATGGAATCTTCATTCATTGTAGGCCAGAAAAATCCTTGCCGCAAAATCTTTTTGGATAGACTCTGCCCCCCAGCATGATCTCCGCAGAACCCCTCGTGCACTTCAGCCAATAAGTTTTTTGACTGGTCGGGTGCTATGCACCTGAGTAGAGGCAAAGAGTACCCTCTTCTATACAGCACCCCATCCATCATAATGTACCTAGCGGCTTTCCTCATAATCTTCTTTGCTTCATTACGATCATCTAAGAGGGTTCCTTGCTCGAGGTAAGCAATGATGGGTGTCATCCAGGTGTCAACTATTGTGATGGGCATGGCTTCTTGTTCATTAATGCTCGGCTCTGCCAAGTATTCCACCGACACTATATTCAGAGTTTCAGCATCTTTTGCACTAGCTAGTTTTTCTAGAGCGTCTGCGTTAGAGTTCTGCTCCCGCGGTACCAACTTAATAGTATACTCCTCGAATTGTGCTAGCAGATCCTTGGTCTTATTTAAGTACGCCATCATGCGTAGGCCCCTTGCTTAATATTCCCCTAAGATTTGGTAGACCACCAATTGGGAATCAATGTTCACTTCAACCGACCGGGCACGAACATCTCTAGCCAAGCGCAAGCCTGCTAGGAGGGCTTCATACTCCACCTCATTATTAGAAGCATTGAATCTAAATCTTAATGCGCAATGAATTCGGTGCTTCTCTGGCGTGACCAATATAATACCAGCTCCTGAATGATGCTCGTTCGACGACCCATCAACAAAAACTTGCCAAGTAGGAAGATCCTCTCTCTGCCCAGTTACACATTCTTGTTGATCGGAAATATCAACAATCCCAGTACATTCAGCAATGAAATCCGCCAAAGCCTGACCCTTAATAGCAGATCTCGGTTGGTACTTGATTTCGAATTGGCCCAATTCAACCGTCCATTTAAGTAGCCGACCAGATGACTCCAGCTTCTGCAAGACTTAGCGTAGGGGCTGGTCGGTAAGGACTTTAATGGGGTGTGCCTGGAAGTACGGTCGCAACTTACAGGATGCAAGTACCAAGCAATAGCCCAACTTCTCGATCATGGGATACCGGGATTCTGCTCCTACCAATCGCTTGCTAACGTAGTACACCGGATGCTGCACTTTATCTTCTTCTCGTACTAGGGCAGCACTAACAGTGTGCTCCGTGACTGCTAGGTAAATAAAGAGGTCTTCTCCATCAACTGGCTTCGAAAGAACAGGAGGTTAGGCCAAGTGTTCCTTTATGGCTTGGAAAGCCTGCTCACATTCTATCGTCCATTCAAACTCCTTGCTTCCTCTAAGCAGATTAAAAAATGGGACACACTTGTCCGTCGATTTAGAGATGAACCTGCTTAGAGCTGCAATCCGCCCAGTCAAGCTTTGCACATCCTTAATTCTGGCCGGAGACTTCATTTCTGTGAGTTCCTTTATCTTTTCTGGATTTGCCTCTATTCCTCGGGAGTTCACAATAAACCCAAGAAATTTTCCAGAACTTACTCCAAATGAGCATTTTAGGGGGTTTAACTTCATGTTGTACTTTCTCAGCACTGCAAAGCATTCCTCCAAGTCTCGTATATGTCCTTCAGCTTCCTTTGACTTTACCAACATATCGTCTACGTACACCTCCATGTTTTTTCCGATTAAGTCACGGAACATACCATTCACTAAATGCTGGTAGGTAGCTCCCGCATTTTTCAATCCAAATGGCATGACCTTGTAACAGTACAGCCCTATGTCTGTTTGGAAACTGGTATGCTCTTCATCAGGAGGATGCATTCTAATCTGGTTATACCCCGAATAAGCATCCATGAAGGACAATGTTTCATGACCAAAGGTCGCATTCAGCAACTGGTCTATTCTTGGCAAAGGAAAACAGTCATTTGGACATGCTTTGTTCAGGTCGGTAAAATCCACACAAGTCCTCCACTTTCCATTGGACTTGGGCACTAACACTGGGTTTGAAACCCAGGCAGGGTAATATGCCTCCCTTATAAACCCGTTTTCCTTTAGCCACTCAACCTCCTCCTTGAGAGCCTTTGCTCGATCTTTGTCAAGCAATCTTCTCTTCTGCTGCACTGCTGGATAGTTTTCATCCACGTTGAGCATGTGGTTGATCACAGTTGGTGAGATACCCACCATATCCTTGTGAGACCAGGCGAAGACATCTTGATTCCTTCACAAAAATTCTATCAGATGTGCTTTTACTTCTTCTTTCATCTTTTTTCCAACCTTGACTCCTCTGGTCGGATCTTTCTCATCTATTAGGACCTCCTCTAACTCCTCGGACGGTCCCACCTCACTTTCATAATCCCCAAAGCGAGGATCAAAGTCCCTTCCCTCGCTTTGGGCAACGCCCTATTTGGTGACTTCATCACTGGATGGGGCTTTTTGTTCTCTTAAACCAAGAGTGCTTTCTTGGCCAAACTCTTCTAACATTTCTTCCTGATCGGCTACGATTGTGAAAGTTTGGTCGACATCCATCTCGTCTACCTTTCCTTGACCCCCTTCCTTGCTTTAGCTACCGAGGCATTATAACATTCCCTAGCCTCTCTCTGGTCTCCTCGGACGCAGCCTATGCCTGCACTGGTCGGGAACTTCATAGAAAGGTGCCATATAGAGACTGCCACGTGCAAGGTTGTGAGTAGCGGTCGACCAATAACCACATTATAGGCGGACGGGCAGTCGACTATCAAAAACTTTGTCATCACTGTCTCATGCTTGGGAGCATCCCCTGTTGTGACTGGCAACTTGATCGTTCCAACTGGTGACAATCCTTCTCCAGTGAATCCATAAATGACTTGAGAGCATGGCTTCAAGTCATTGATAGATAGCTTCATCCTCTCAAAGGATGATTTATAAATAATGTTCATAGAGCTCCCTATGTCGACCAAACATCTCTTTACTTTCATATTCGCTATTTGGACTGTCACGACGAGAGGGTCATTATGAGGATATCTCACGTGTTGAGCATCATCTTCAGTGAAAGTAAGGGACTCACTTTCGTATCGTGGGTTCTTCGAAGGTCGCTCCTCTACAGCCATGACTTCGGAGGTTGATGCTGCCTCCAACTCATGACGAAGGGTGCGAGCATACCTCTCTCTTGCCTTGTTGCTATCCCCAGCTAGATGTGGACCTCCACATATGGTGTCTAGAGTGAAGTCCACAGGCTTAGGTTGCAAAGGTGGGGATCGTTGCTGCTTGAACCCAGGATTGTTGTTACTTCCCTCTCCTTGGGTCTTTTCTGCTCGATACTTTTTCAATTTCCCCGACCAGAGGAGAAACTCTATCTCATCCTTGAGATGATTGCATTCATTCGTGTCATGATCATAGTCTCCATGGAAACGATAGAACTTGTTCATATCTCTCTTACTCATCTCCTACTTGATGGGTGGGGGTTTCCAGTAGGGGACCTCCTGATGACTTGCGAGATATATCTTCGATCGGCTCGCCGAAAGAGTGGTGTAATTGGTGAACTGAGGTTCATACTTAGTTGCCTTGTCGTTTGATCCCGACTTAGCCTTCTTTTCATTGTGGCGGTCAGACCGGTTATTCCCACGTTTCTTACCACCACTTTGATCATTTCCACCATTCTTGGGAGGATCAGTCGATCCGCTTGGATTGTTCAAGCCTTTCTCTCCCTTCTCAATTGCATCATCCAATTTCATATACTTGTCCGCCCGGTCAAGAAATTGTTGTAACGTTGAAATTGGGTTGCGATGAATACTGTCCCACAAAGGACTCCGATAGATTATGCCAGAATAAATTGCCACCATCTTCCCCTCATCTCCAACTGCAGTAGCCCGGTTAGCTTCTCTCATGAACCTTTGTATGTAGTTCTTGAGAGATTCGTCCTTCCCTTGTTTAATATCTGCCAAGTGATTGGCGTAAACTGGAGGGGTCCGGGCAGCACTGAACTGCCTGTAAAATTCCTTCCTGAAACTTTCCCAAGAAGTGATAGATTTTGGCTTAAACTTCCAATACCACTCATGGGCAGGGTCGGACAATGTAGTAGGGAAGACTCTGCACTGATAGTCATCACTCACTCCGAGCAGCTCCATCTGGTTTTCGAATTTCCCCACATGCCTTATCGGATCTGCCTTTTCTGTATAAACTGGCAGTACCGGTGCTTTGTACTTTGCTGGTGGCTGGGCTGCTCTAATTCGAGCCCAGAATGGGCTGCCACTCCTGTGTTCTACTGGATCGATCATAGAGGGTCGTTTCGACAGACCCTGAACTGTTGTTGTCAGAGCATCAAGCTGGGCTTGGATGCCTGGGGCCACTGCTTGGGACTTATTCTCGGGACCGCCTTGTCAGGCACTCCTATCCGGCACACCATCATCAAGTATTTCTACTTGAGTGGTAGGTCGGTTCGGATCTCGCCCTTCGACCGGGACGGTCCTTCTCCTATCAGCAATGACGTCTCTTAGATCCTTCTAAGCAGTATGCCTCCCTAACCGATCGAACACCGTACTTCGAGTTTTTTTGGAAGGCTTGCCGTGTGTGACATGCTCCTTTCCACTGTGCTGCTGGTTGGGATGCAGTGGCGGTCTTCTTGTCTGTGCTGGGCGATCTTTTCCTCCTCGATGGTTGTTATCATTCTTCTCCTTCAACTGGTCAGTGTGATGACTATCAGCTTCATCACGACCATGCCCATCTTTGAAGTGTGAAGTTTCTTTACCTCGAGGAGCTCTATTTTGCTCCTGCTCAGGTGGAGTTTTCTTGCTACCTGATTTATGACTTCTGGATCTAGAAGTCTCTAATCGGTGGCTCCTTGAGGGGGTTCTGGAGTTCCCTCTTTGGGTTGAGGCAGTGCCCGATCGGACCCCATCTTCTTCTCGACCAGGTGGGTTACTACCACTCCTGTTTGGCCCTCGAGAGTTTGTTCTATCAGTGTTTTTGCGACCAGCTTCTGTGGTCCTTACTCCTGGGGTGGCTGCTCCTCGTGCTGCAACTTGGGCATTGGCCTGGGCCAGCTGCGTAGCTGCCTCCAAAGCGAGTGCATCCTCGCGATGTCGCCTATCGGCCTCATCCAGCTGTCGCCGGATCTCCTCACTCCTAGCGTCCATCTCCCGTCTTTGCTGCTCAAATGCAGCCTTCTGCCTAGCCATTTCTTCAGCGAACGCCTCCTGTCTAGCGTTGAATTGTGCCATTTCCTCCTGGAAAGCCCCCATGGCCTCCTGGAGGTTTTCAACCTCTGGAGTCACGTCCTCGAGCATGACTCTAGGCTCAGTCTCATGGTCTTGAGGGCCAGGACCTTCTGATCTGGCAAGCTCATTAAAGGAACCTGGCTTCTTGGAGGCTGCATTGGTGTTCTTAGGCGCCATAATGCTACAGGGATCATCTGTCTTTCTCTTCAAGCTCTCAATGAAAGCACCAAAATGTTGACCGTGTTTTTGGCCAACAACATGTAGACGTCAAAACGACAAAAACCTTCAAGAGAAATAAACGACACAGACAATTTTTATAGTGGTTCAGCCCCAATGTATTGGTAATAGCCTAATCCACTTAGAGTTATGATTATGGATCTACACTCAAGATCAGATGAACCTGAGTCAACTGAGTTTCTTCAGTGCAGATTACAAGAATACAAGAGTTCTCTCAAGATACAATTACTCTCTCTAGAAAATCCGAATCCGAATCCGTTTATGATGCCATGAGCCTTGTATTTATAGGCTCATGATCGTACAGATGATGTCCCCCATAATTGGGATATTTTTTTATTCTCACTATATTTAATTTACAATAATATTCAAAATATAACGATACACTATATTTATGGCATAATCTGAGAGATTCCCGCGCAAGCTAAGACTGATTCTTACTGAAGCCGATTCTGGGATCTTTTGTGTAGCCCTGCTCTGTCTAGTCCATCCATATCACATCTAGGTTGGTCGGTCAAACCTTCACTGGTCGGCAAAACACTTTAGTGGACAGACACGCACCTGACTGGGCAGACATGCACCTGATTGGTCGGCCAAGGTCATGCCTGGGTAGACAAACATGTGACTGGTCGGACGTGGTCATGACTGGTCGGACACGGTCATGACTGGTCAGACATGGTCATGCTTGGGCAGACAAACATGTGACTGGTTAGCCAACGTCATGACTAGTCGGTCATGACACTTGACTGGCCAGTCAAAATTCTTCACTGGTCTACCGGGTCACTCCTAAGTCAGATTACCCAACCATTCCTTGCCATTTGTCATTTCTATTGCCACGTCATTGTTTTTAAATTTTGGGGATAACAGATATGTTCTGCAAAATCTATTGATGGGCTTTATAAATTACAAGCTAAATAGAAATTTGTTTATAATTCTGAATTATTTAAAACAGCTAATCCTAGATCTATTAAATGACAAAAGATTGATTCCAATAGTGAAACATATCTGTGGCACTTATGATTGGGTCATATTGGTCTAGACATAATTAATAGGCTTGTAAAGGATGGTCCTTTAAGAGAACTATCTATTGGATCTCTCCCTGTTAGTGAATCCTGTCTAGAAGGCAAGATGACCAAGAGACCTTTCTCTGCTAAAGGTTCAAGAGCTACAGAACCACTTTAGCTGGTACATACAGATGTTTGCAGTCCACTTAATGTACAAGCAAGAGGAGGTTATGAATACTTCGTCACTTTCATTGACGATTATTCAAGATATGGTTACCTATACTTAATGCAAAGAAAATCTGAAACTTTTGGAAAGTTTAAAGAATTTCAAGCAAAGGTCAAAAAGAAATTAGGTAAATCACCAAAAGATCTTCAATTTGAATTTGAGGAGGAGAGAACTTGGATTTTGAATTTGAGGACCATCTGTGTGAGCATGGTATTCAATCCTAACTCACAGCACCTGGAACACCACAGCAAAATGGTGTTTCAGAAAGACAGAATAGAACGTTATTAGATATGGTTAGATCAATGATGAGTTTCTCATTACCACTGTCATTCTTGGGCTATGCGATTCAATGTGCTCTATACATATTGAATGTTGTTCCATCTAAGTCTATCCAGAAGACACCCATGGAATTATGGAATTGTTCTAAACCTAGTTTACACCATTTTTGAATTTGGGGGTATCCTGCACATGTGCTTAAAGGAAAGACCAGGAAGTTGGAACCACGCTCTGAAGTGTGCATGTTTGTGGGATATTCCAAAGAGAAAAGAGGTGGAATTTTCTATAGTCCAAAGGAAAATAAAACATTTGTATCGACAAATGCAACTTTTCTTGAACATCACTATGTTAATAACCACAAACCTCGCAGTAAGGTTGTACTGGAGGAGATGGTCTCTGTAATAACTCAAATTTCCTAATAATGTTTAAGACCTTCATTAGGAGGCCGAGAGGGCCATAATTGATTTATTACGCCATTAAATGATTATATGCATGATTATGTGAATTATATTATAATATGATGATAAATGCATGCATATGGTTCCATTTTTCATTATAAGGGCATTTTGGTAATTTGGCCCGTTGAGAACGTAATTGTGTATTTTCATGCATGTTGGTGAATTATGAATAAGACCACATCATAATGTGAATTTTTTTGAGCCATTCGGCATGAGACGATCTTTGAATGCAAGTTATCGGTTTGGTCATAACGGGGTTAATTTCGGGGCTCGGGGTTAGTATCAGGGTAATTTGAGGATTAGTTCACTGCCGGGAATTAAAGGATAATGGGATATGATTTATTAGCATTTAAGAATATTGGGAATAATGGGAATTGGAGGGCGTTAATTATGATTAACAAGATAGGCGGGAAAGGATGATTTTGCCCTTGGAGGCTATTTAGAGTTTTAATTAGGCTTAGGGACATTTTGGTCTTTTGACCCTAAATGATATATATCAGCCATTAGAAGCTTAGAAGGCTATAGAAAATAGAGCAACACCTTCTCTTCTCCCGTTCATCATTCTCTTTTTCATTTCTCTTTGAATTTTGAAGCTCTTTTTGAGAAACCAAGCCAGGGAACCAAGCTTTGGTGATCTAGGGTTATGTTCTACCATTGAAGAGGGTGTGATTCTGAGATTGAGGTGAGTTTCTAGCCATTTAAACCTTGGTTCTTGCTCTGTTTTCTTATTGAGTTTCAGTTGAGATTTTTGGCTTGAAAGTTGAGAATTCAATGGGGTTTTTGGCAAAGTTTGGTTAGGTTATGATGTCTAGGACTTGTGTATTTGGTATTTGGGTTCAATTAGGAGTTTGAATGAGGTTTGGAAGCTTGTTTTTCAGGTTTAAAATGGAGGAGACGAAGGACGGAAAAACCTAGTTGAAAACCCTGGTTGTAGCGCTACAGCGCTAGCCAGGGGCATTCTGCCATGCTTGTAGCGCTGGGGCACTAGGGGGTAGCGCTGTAGCGCTACCCTACTTTTCCAGATTCCTGTTTTGGGCATTTTTTAGGGTTTTTGGCTCAAGGTTTCAATTCCTAAGGCTCGGGATCAAATCTACTCACCGTTTGGGTACTATTCGAGGTCTCGGGAGTGAGGTTTAGGTCATGAACCTTTCATTTCTCATTTTCATTGATGGATTCCATATTTGGTTATGACTAGGTGACCCCTAAGGGATTAAAGGATTGATCGTTCTCAAGGGTCGTTCTTAACATATTTCTCGCTCGAACTAGAGGTAAGAAAACTGCACCCCATATGTGACATGCATGGTTTTGATGTAGCATGTTGAATGCTCTATCTGTATATTTGGAATGCATATCAAGTGCTTGGAAATTTTCTATCTGTGAATGGTACTGACTTATTAGTCAGAATCGGCAATGGTGTCGGTATTAATTATGAAGCTATGACTCATTAGTCAAGTTCGGTAGTAGTATTGAGCACTGGTCGTATGGTATTGACTTATGAGTCAAGAATGGTATTAGCGTATTTAACGCAACCCAAAAAGATTAGATCTAATTGACATAAGCATTGAATGACTCATCATGAGCATTAATGCTTGAACGACCTTAAGTTCGATGAAAACCAAAAGCGCTTGTCTAGTCTAAAGGCTAGTTATTTAGAGCCAGAGCCAAAAGGCTAAGGTGACCTACACGTCACATGGCTAGGAGGGTATGGGACCTCAGAGATAGACTTATCAGTTATCTACACATAGATGGACTTATCAATCATTTGACTGAGATAGACTTACTAGTCATCTAATCAAGATAGACTTATCAGTCATCTGACCGAGATAGACTTATCAGTCATCTGACTGAGATAGACTTATCAGTCATCTCACCGAGACAGACTTATCAGTCATCTAACAGAGATAGACTTATCAGTCATCTATACAGAGATAGACTTATTAGTCATCTATTTAGAAAGTGACTTATTAGTCAATTATTCAGAATGACTTATTAGTCATCTACCTCAGAGAGACTTATTAGTCATCTACCTCAAAGTGGGAGACTTATTAGTCATTTACTCAGAGCGCAGGACTTCACAAACATTTATTTGTACCTGCTTGCATGCATGAGTAGGGTTATTACTGCTAGGAATGTCTGTTATGACTTAGTAACATGTTATTACTTGTTCATGAGAATATCAAGTTTTCTTACTGAGCTTCGACTCACGGGTGCTATGTGGTGCAGGTAAAGGCAAAAGAAAGCGGGACCATCCTTGAGTTGGAGAGCTTAGGTGATGACGTGTACATATGTGGCTGCTCGACCGCCACGGCCGAGGGTTTAAAGAGGAACTAAGATTAAACCCTATTTTGCTGCTTAGGTCGACTAGTTGTAAATATTTTGTTGTAATTAACCTTTAAATTATATTTTTTGATCCTAATGTATACAGTAAACGTTTTAGTGAAACGTTGTATCTTAACCAAAAAATTTAACCCTGAACCGCTAATCATACTTAGTTACACGTTTATGGCCAAATGACTCGATTAGCGAGTTTAGCACTGTTTAAATTGCACACCGTAAGGGTCCCTGGGTAGTAAGGCGTTACAGTCTCGAATGAAGTTGCAAAGTCACCAGCAACAACCAATGAAAAACGGCAAAAAGAAACTACTAGTTCTAGTCAAAATAGTCGAGAAAGTCATCGTAGTGGGAGGGTTAGTAAGCAACCCACACACTATGAACACAAAGTTCAAATTCTTGTGTCTGACACAAACAAAGACGATCCATTGACATTTAAAGATGCAATAAATGATTCTAACAAGGACAAGTGGCAAGTCGCCATGAACCAAGAAATGGAATCGATGTATTCCAATTCTGTCTGGGTTCTTGAAGATCCACAAGAGAATATCAAGCTCATTGGTTGCAAGTGGATATTCAATAAGAAAAGAGGAGCAGATGGGAAAGTAGAGACTTTCAAAGCAAGTCTTGTAGCCAAAGGTTACACAGAAAGAATGGGTTGATTATGAAAAAGCATTTTCTCCTGTAGCCATGCTAAAATCCATTCGTATACTCTTGTCCATTGCTGCATGCACAGATTATGGGATTTGGAAAATGGATGTCAAAACATCTTTTTTGAATGGCTACATTGACGAAACCATTTACATGTCTCAACCAGAAGGGTTTGAAGTAAAAGGTCAAGAGAAAAAAGTTTGCAAGCTTCTTAGGTCCATCTATTAACTCAAACAAGCTTCTAGATCTTGGAATCTTAGATTTAATGACAATTAAAATATTTGGTTTTGAACAAAACATTGAAGAACCTTGTTTGCAACCTCGTTCTTTATGTTGATGATACATTACTGATTGGAAATGACATAACCTCATTATCAAAGGTAAAGAACTGGTTAGCTAAACAATTCCAAATGAAATATTTGGGAGAAGCCATGTATGTTATGGGCATTAAAATTCTTAGAGATAGACAGAATAAAACTTTGGCATTGTCTCAAGCAACTTATATTGATAAGGTGCTAGAACGCTTTAATATGCAAAACTCCAAAAAGGGTGATATGCTAACCCGTTCTGGAGTATTCCTTTCCAAGGAGAAGTGTCCCAAAACACCCCAGGAAGAGAAAGATATGAGACAGTGTCCCTATGCCTCAGTAGTAGGCAGTCTAATGTACGCCATATTGTGTACAAGACCTGACATTTCTTATGCAGTAGGGATAGTCAGCCGTTATCAATCCAATCTTAGATTGAGTCATTGGACTGCAATGAAGAATATTCTCAAGTATCTTAGAAATACTAGAGATTATATGCTTGTATATTCAGGTGGAGACCTGAACCCCACTGGTTACACTGATTCTTATTTTCAATCAGACAGAGACAATCGGAAATCGACTTCTGGATCAATGTTTACTCTTGGAGGAAGAGCAGTAGTCTGGCGAAGTATTAAACAATCCGGCATTGCAGACTCTACCATGGAAGCCGAGTATATAGCAGCTAAGGAGGCTGTGTAGCTCAAAAAGTTCTATTCCGATCTGGAAGTAGTGCCATATATGGATAAGCCACTAGTCCTATACTGTGATAACAGTGGGGCAGTAGCTAACTCAAAGGAACCATGGAGTCACAAGAAGGGAAAGCACATCGAGAGGAAGTATCACTTGGTAACAGAGATAGTTCATCGAGGAGATGTTGCAGTTATGAAGATAGCTTCAGAGCATAATCTTACAGATCCTTTCACAAAGACTTTATCCATAAAATCTTTTAAGGAACATGTGAGAAACATGGGAATGAGAGAGATGCCTCATTTGCTTTAGGGAAAGTGGAAGATTGTTGGGAATTATGCCCTGAAAGCATATGTAGTAGACATTGTTTTGAGAAATTAATAAAGAAATTGAATTTGTTATGCATATATTTTATGGACTATATTATTCTATGATAATATTAAGTAAATATCAGAAAAATTCATAAGTTCATATATGTGATCTCAACCATGTATTGGTATAGGAGGATTGTGTTTGAGATAAATGAACTTGAATAGTTCGTAGTAAGATAAAGTTATGGAAACCTTAGATCAATTACTGCAAGTACGGTCCACTAGTATTATGAATACATGTGATCTAGATCTGGATCACTAGTGTAGTAGGACACTTTAGTGGAGGTACTTTATAAATTAGAGAATATATATAACTGGACCAGATATATTTATTAATACTTAGTTAAATACTATTTCGAAGTATTAATTAAATATATCAACTGATGATCATATACAAATAGATCTTAATCCTGAAGTTACTATAAACTCCTGTTTATGTTATATGAGTTCCTTGATTCACTCGTTAGGGTCTGTCAGAATGATCAGGCTAGAAACTTTGTTTTGGAAACTCATTAATGTAAATGGCTGAGGACATAGTATACAGATATGGAATCTATGCCTTATCGTAAGAGATTGAATAATGGTTCTCTTAAGGGTTGACTTTTGGGACTGAAAAGGTTATTGAGCTCAAATTCATAATTTAGTTATGAATTAACCTTCACTAGTAAAGTCAATGGTACTTAAGGAAACAAGATATAATTAAAATGGCAAAACGGTAATTTTATTCCCGATTAATTATGAACCATTATTAGAGGGTTAATTTGTATGCAATGATTATATCAATGGACGCTTTATCATTATAAAGTACTCAGTAAATGAAATGTCTATAATTACAAGAGTGCAGTCTCATATTTATAGTGGAGTAATCATGAGATTAATAAATTAAGATTATTTAATTAAAGAGTTTAATTAATAATCTCAAATTTATTGGAGCTTGGAATTATAGATCCATAGGTCCCCACAGCGGCTCTATCCACACTATTCAAGGCAAGATTTGATATAAAGGGAAATATAGTTGAAAGACATATTTAAGAAGAAATTTGTTCTTCGCGCCAAATATGTAATTATATGATAATACTGATTAATTTATTAATTACAAATTAGTTGTAATTAAAAAAATTAATTAATATTTAATTATTATATAATTTTTTGAAATTATATTAAATAATTAAATTAATTTCAAATTATATTAAATAATTAAGTAATTATAATTTTTGAAATTATAATAAATTAAATATTTAATTTCGAATTTTATATTGGTTTTAATTAATTAGTAGAATTAATTAAATATTTTTATTTGAGTGAGAGATAATAATCTGATAAGTTCAAATTGGATTTGAATTTAAAAGATTGATATCTATGCAAATAATTAATTATATTTGATTATTAGTTAAAAAGATATTTAATTTAAATTTGAATTAATTATCAAGTTGTTAGATTTTTATCTGACAAGGTAGTTTAAATAAATAATTAAATAAAAATAGAAAAATCAAATATCCCTAAAATATAGGGTGGTCCGCGACCACACACAGTCCATGGACTGTGTGTGGCGTGTACTGCATAATTTTCAGGGATAGATTTTTTAATTTTATTTACTTACTTACTTACTTAATTAATTAATTAATTAATGGATAATTCAAAAATTAGTTTTTGGATATTTTCATTAATAAGATAATTAAATGATTAAAAGATAAATTGTAAGTTAGTTATAGATTTATTTTTAAAATTTAAATATTTTCTTTTTAAGTAAGACTTATCAGAAAATATAAAGAAAATTCAAAATATTGAATTATTCGCTTTGGAAATAGAACGATATTTTTCTATCTCTCCCTAAAAAATATACAAAATCAATTTCAGGTCTTATTCTCTTGATCTCATGTGTTGAGTACATCAAGTAGAATCACAAATTAACTATCCTTTATTCTCTAAGTACCCACACACTTCTTGAGGTGTAGAGAACGTTGTGAAAGATCTTGGTGTGAGTACCTGGGAGCAGCTGGGATAGGAAGTTCGTTCAGATTACGAAAAGAAAGCAAGGACACTTGATAGGAATCAAGAGATATGTTTTCTATTTTCTTGCTCATGATTAATGTATGTATATTAATGGATCTGCATATTTAAAGGTAGTTTAAATATGTTACAAAAAATTTTGTTGTACACTGGGTCAACCCACCACTATTCCGCCGCGTATTAGGAAACTTGTTCCTAACATATACTGTCTCTCTGACCACTCTTAACCTACATCCCCCGGGATCTAAATGGTGATGGAGAATGGCTCCCTCTAGGAGATGGATCCCATCAAGTGGGATCCAAAATTTAGGTATCCGCATTGGTAAACGAACCAAGATTTAGGTAAACGATCCCAGATATTTGTAAATGAACCTGAACCCTACGTCCAGATAGTATAAGCCTAGTCTTCCCTGATGCTGACGTGTCCCCAAGGAATCCAGAGGTTGGTCTCCTTAACTAACCTGCAGAATGGGGTATGCACAGAACGTACACTGTTCTTAGGAAACAGTACTGCCACTACTCTGACAGATCATGTCCTCAGGATCCCCTTAGAAGCCCACGCGGATCAGTCCGTACTAACGAACAAAGGGCAATTGTAAGGCTTGACCACGCTTAAGCTGGCCCAATGGGCCCAGATTAATGACATCTAATTATGTTACATTATTTGTATTATGTCCCCATTAGCGAGCAAATTGTAATTACATCCTTATTGGGTCCGGATTAGTCCAACCCAAGCTACTTGACTGCCTATAAATAGGGTCAGTTGTGCACAGTAGCAGGGATCCTAGAATTTCTCTGGTAAGCATAACTCGGCTGAACTTGTGGAAAAACTCCATTGTCAAAACTCTCTAAAGCCTAATGATATTGACTCGTGGACTAAGGCTCATTAATGCCCCAACCACATAGAAATTGTGATTGTTCATCTCTTATCCTTTCTCTCCAGATCTTATTTTATAATATATTTCTAGTTTTCAAAAAACTCGGTAAACATTTTGGTGCTTTCATTGAGAGTTGAGGAAAACTTGTATCAATCTTTGTCATCTACGAAAATGGTGAACACTAGGCATACCATGTTTGATCTTGCTCACCAGCAACAACAAGACAATGGAGAGCCATTTCCCAATAAACCACTTCCTCAAGACGAACCAGAGGACATGCCTTATCAAGGGCCTCTGCCCGACGAATCCCAAAACTTCGGGTAAGGGGGTGACTACGAGGAAGGCTATTACGATGAAGATGAAGGGGAGTATGAAGATCACGAGGCCGAGAACCCCGTGAATCCTGACAAGAAGGATGTGGATCCTGAATTGGAGGATCCAGAGATGGTCCGTTTGAGACAACAGGTCCTAGATCAAGAAGGCAAGATGGCTGAACAATAAGAGGCTACCTGCCAGATGCAAGAGTCCCTCCTAGCTCTTCAGGCTTTCATTTCCACCCAAGGATTAGCAGCCAATCTTTAACCATTCCTCCCTCAAGAACACGGCTGCAAGTCCCACCAATGAGGACTAGTGTGCCCAACAATGCTCCCCTACTCCTCCTCCAAGACAATCCCTGCATCCTGGAGTTGGTCCATCAAATCCTGCTCAAGACAAGGGGAAAGACAAGATGGTCAATCCTGGTTAAAAATAAAACCCCCAAAAAAGAGCTCCTCCTGCTCAAAAAATTGGGGCTGACCCAGGGCAATTCCCTAGAAAAGAACAGATGAATCCTTTCCTAGGAAAAAATCATCCGAACAATCTGCAGGGGAAGCGCCCGCAGGGTACAAAGCCCTGGAATATCCCCAGACAGGATGAGCAGGGAAGACGCTTCTATCCCAGCAATTTTGTGAACAAAGATAGCAGAGGATACAAACGCGGAGACAAGCCAGAAGCGATCAGTTCAGGAGACGACACATCTTGAGTGGACTTGCGAGATGACCTCAACGCCCGGAAGGAGCGGGCCTGAAAAGAAAAGATCCGCCCTCGAGGAGAGACTTGAGGAATAACCTTAACGACAGGAGGAACGAAAGAGACCCCTAGACGATGGAATGGGCAGGCAGTTCATGGAACAGCTGGCCGCTCTCAAAAAGGTCACAAACCGCTTAGTCCAAAAACAAAAAGGTGAAGGTTCTGATTCCGAAGATGAGGAGAAGGAGTCATGAGTCAAGCATATACTGGACGTCGTGTTACCTAACGGGTTCAAGATGTCAGACATACCCGCCTATACCGGGAACACTGCCACCAGAGATCATTTGTCCAGCTACAATCGCTTGATGACTATAGCTCGCGTATGTGACAATGGAAAATGCCTATGTTTCTCAATCGCTCTGGCTAGATCTGCGTAAGAGTGGTGGAAAAGACTCAAGACGGGGTCGATCCAGTCTTGGTCCGGATTGCAATCAGCTTTCCGTAAACAGTTCGTGGCTGCCATAAAGCTGGACATGGAAGTTAGTTCCCTAACCAACATCAAACAACATCCTACGGAGAACCTTGGGGCCTACATCCAACACTTCATGGAAGAAGCATCAAGGACTAAGGTGGATGATGGACAGCGCCTAGTGGCTCTCCGGTCCGGAATCAGAGCTGGGTCCTCTCTCTGGGACGACATGCAAGGCAGCCACCCTTGAATAATTTATAAGGAAGGTACAAGGTTTCATCAACTAGGAGGAGGCTCGAATCCAGGACTTTGGGTGGCAGCCCGCACCCCAGTCGACAGCGCAAACCTTTCCCAGATATGGAGTACAGTAACCGGCAAATCTCTATCTGGCACCTCTAGCAGTGTCCGGATCTACTGGGACCCTTGGGATGCCATTCATGACTCCAACTTTTTATGGGCCCACTTTGTCGAGATATGCTCTGGCTCCATCCGCCCCATTCTCCGAGTATGTAGTGGCACCAACCGGGTTCAGTGCTGCTCCCGGCAGTGCCCAACAGCCCTAGGCCAAAGTAGCTGAGGCGAGCATAAACCCCTCCTAGGCAAGAGATCGGGAAAAAGTCAAAACTGATCTAAGCCCTCGAAGAAGGGAAAGAAAGGGTACGAGCCCTAATACACAGAGTATACGAACTTGGTGGACACACGAGAAAATATCTACCTTGGAACGGACAATGTAGTCCATTATCGGAAACCAAGCCCCATGTTTAAAGGGGGAAAGAATTTGAGGGACACCAGAAAAAGGTGTGCCTACCACAAGGACAAGGGCCACACATCCAAAGAATGTCGTCAACTGAAGGATGAGATCGAGAACTTGATCAAACTGGTACATCTCCACCAATGGGTCAGGATGTCAATAGGAGTTCTAGGACTGCCCACAGCTCCCGAACAACCTCTGGCCCTGGGTACACAGGTGTCGTATTGAACTCCTCGGGTGGGGTACACTCCTAGATTGGGAGCACAGGCCCCTCAGGGGGCCCCAATAGTATGCTCGGAACTCTCACTTCCCGCATCACGAAACTTTGGTCATTGATGCCCAAATTTCCAACAAACGAGTGTCCCGAGTGTTGGTGGACGACGGGAGCTCCGTCAATGTCCTATTCAAGCCAGCCTTCATGACGATCGGGCTAACAGAGGCGGATCTATCCTCCTACCCTACGCAGATCTATGGCTTTAATGAGGATTCTTTGTTCCCGATGAGCAAGATTCAACTCCTTGTGACGTTGGGGAACGAGGTTCAAGGCTCGTTCAAATACTACACCTTTGTGGTAGTGGATTTCCCCACTGCGTACAACGTGATCTTTGGGCGCCCCGCTTTAGTTGACTTTGGCGCAATAACCTCCATCGGCCATCTATGCATGAAGTTCCCGTGTGATAACGGCAGAGTGGGAACTATATGGGGAGATCAAAAGAGCGCCCAAAAATGTTATCACATCTCCTCCTGACCATTCTTCATGGTCTGCGAAGAGCCCCTCCAAGATATCCAATCCCACCACCATAGCCAGCATGAAGGATGGTCCTGGAAGATGATGAATAAGATCTGCGGATAGAGGCGGATAGGGTAATAGAGCCCATGGAGGAAGTTGAGGAGGTGTGCATTTGTAAGTCCCGAATTTACTGTTAAGGCTAAGTGCCTGGAGGGCATAATGAGATATACATGCTAATTAACTGAATAAATTTGTGACTACGTGGCATACATGATTTATATGATAATATGGATTTAAATGCATGTTTAGGTTTATTAAATATGCATGTGGGCCCATTCTTGTTCATAAGGGGATATTTGTGATTTTGGCCTGTTGAGGGCATAAATGTGATTAATATGTGTGTAAATGATTGAGACCACATTATTATGTGAATTTATTTGCAATATTCGGCTCAAGGCGATCCTAGTGGGCGGATTAGCGGAATAGTCTCAATGGGGTCCAATACCCGGCTCGGGGTGAGCCTAGTGGTATTTTGGGAAACTTAAAGTATAGTTGGAATTTATTGGTTAATGTATAACTATTTGCTGATTAACTGGGCATGTCGGTATTAATAGGTAATTATAGGATTACTTTAGGTTTAGCAGGAAAATGGTGGTAAAAGATGATTTTGCATTTGGTAGTGTTAAAAGGGGCTAAGGTAACACTAAGGGCTTTTTAGTCATTTCCTAGGCTTAGGATAGACTTGGGGAAACCTAAGGAACAACCATAACCCATTAGCATAATCTCAGCAGATATTATCTGTCTCTCCGTTTCTCTAGTCGATTATTTCTCTCTCCTTGGTGCGCATAGAAGCTTGGTGAAAGGATAGTAACTCTTGGGTTGAGAGTGGGAAGCCCTTGTGGTAGTTGGCACTATGCTGATGACATCTGTATTTAGAGCTAGAGATCTATTACAGGAGGATGCATAGAACTCCTAGCTAGTGTGGTGGATACCACTTAGATTGTGCCAGTGGGATTAGGACTGACTGGATTAGTCTGTGAAGTTCTGGGTGTATCTCCAGGGGATTTGCGAAGGTTACCTTTACATGAAGAGATAAATGGTGATTGGATTGGTGTCGGGGATGGAATCAGGCCTAGGGCACTATATTGAACAGCTTCAGCAAAGTTGTAAGAACTAAAGGCTCAGTTATTGAGTAAGATAGTATTTTCCAAGGTGGATCTTCGATCTGGTTAGTACCAGTTGAAGATCAACAGTTGAAGATCAGGGAAAAGGATATGTTAAAGACAGTTTTTTTTTTATATATCAGATAAGGGCACAGTGAGTGCTGGGTGATGTTCCAAGAATTTGGTTAATGCCAAGTTGTTTTGATGAATTAGATGAACAGAGTATTCAAATATTTTCTGAATTGGATTTGTGATCGTCTTGATCCACAGTATTGTGATATATTCTTGGTTGGAGAATCGCCAAGGTCAAGGAACGCCTTAGAGGGCAGTAGTTCCCTTGGATGGGCAAGATATTATATGTGTGTTTTGGGAAAGAGTTCTGAGTCTTTTTACATATCAGAATCATTTTGTTTGTTATGACACCTCAATGATAGGAAAAGGGATTTCCTATGCATCATGTTAGTTAAAGGATATGACCAGAACTAGAGTAAAGTTTCTAGTGGGCCAGGTGGCCAGCTTTACATTTGAGATTATTATTTCAGAGAAGGTTAAAGGAAATCAATTAAATTAACCACAAATAGGAGGATTGAGGGGAAATGTCTTAGCTGGATTAGCTAAGGAGTATGCAGTGTCAGATATGAGTTTATTCTGGTATAGGGATCGAACTTGGGATTTGATGGACACTGGGATTAAACGAAGGATTCTGGATGAATCTCATACTACTCTTTTATTCTCTTCATCCAAGCATTGTGAAAGATGTATTAGGTTCTGAAAGTTTTATATTGGTAGCTTGGGATGGAGAGGGATGTAATGGAATGCATGACAAAGTTCTCAATCTGTTAGCAGGTCAAGATAGAGTATCATAAACCAGTAACACTATTGTAGCCTTTGAGTATTCCATAGTGGAAATAAGGAAACATCGCGATGGGGCTACCCAGGATAGTGGGTCAGCATGATTTGGATTGGGTCATCATGGACCAGTATTTAAAGTCAGCTCACTTTTATTAGTAAGGACGAGTAATACAGTTGATTAGTATACAAACCTCTATGTGAGAGAGGTAGTATGCCTTCTTGAGAATTCAAGGTTTATCTTACTAGATGAAGACTCTGTTGTTATTTCCAAGTCTTGGGAAAGGTTGCAAAAGGCGACGGGTATACAGTTGAAATTTGGTACAGTTGATTATCCTCAGACTGATGGTAAATCAGAGAGAGAGTTATCCAGTTATTGGAAGGGCACTCTATGAGATGAGATATGATAGAGAATGTATATCACCCATTCATTGGAATGAGATGGGTGAGATGTTATATCTGGGTCCTGAGGTAGTTCAGGGGATCATTGAGATTATTAGAAGATTAGAGCTTGGATGCTCATTTCTCAGAGTAAATGGAAAAGTTTTGTTGAATTGAAAAGCAGGAACATGGAGTAGAAGAATGTATCTTCCTTCAAGTATCACCATGGAAATGGGTGAGGAGATAAGGGCAAGTTGAGCCCTAGATTAATATGACCATTTGAATCCTGGATAGGATCGGTCAAGTTGCTTTTGGGTTGACCTCATTTTTGGCATTGTCGGTCGTATACAGAGTATTTTATATTTCCATGTTAAGGACATGGGTTAGAAGAGACTCATGTGTTGAGTTATGAGAATTTGGAGATTGAGGCTAAGTTATCCTATGAGGAGTAGCTAGTTCAAATTTTAATAGAAAGAATAGGGTTCTGAGAAACAAAGCTATACCTTGGGTTAAAGTATGATGTGAGGTTGAGAGACCGAGGAAACTGGAATCAGTTGTGTAGAATTATATTCCAGGCGGTTCAGATAAATTTCGAGGACGAAATTTCTGTAAGGAGGGGATAGTTGTAATGACCTAAATTTCCTAATAAGGTTTAGGACCTTGATTAGGAGGCCGGGAGGGCCATAATTGATTTATTATGCCATTAAATGATTATATGCATGTGTTATGTGAATTATATTATTATATGTTGATAAATGTATGCATATGGGTCCACTTTTCTTTATAAGGGCATTTTGGTAATTTGGCCCGTTGAGGGCACATTTGTATATTTTCATGGATGTTGGTGAATTATGAGTAAGACCACATCATAATGTGGATTTTTTCAAGCCATTTGGCATGAGACGATCTTTGAATGCAAGTTATCGGTTTGGTAATAACGGGGTTAATTTTAGGGTTCGGGGTGAGTCTTGGGGTAATTTGAGGATTAGTACATTACCGGGAATTAAAGGGTAATGGGATATGATTTATTAGCATTTGAGAATATTGGGAATAACGGGTATTGGAGGATGTTAATTATGATTAACGAGATATACGAGAAAGGACGATTTTGCCCTTGGTGGCTGTTAAGGGTTTTATTTAAGCTTAGGGGCATTTTAGTCTTTTTACCAAAGGATAGATATCAGCCATAAGAAAGTTGTTGAAGCTTAAGAAAACAGAGTGTCTTCCTTTCTTCTCCCGTTCATCATTTCTCTTCCTTTTCTCTTTGGATTTTTGAGCTTCATTTGAGGAACCAAGCTAAGGAGTTGAGCCTTGATGGTCTAGGGTTATGTTCTACCATTGAAGAGGGTGTGATTCTGAGCTTGAGGTAAGTTTCTAGCCATTAAAACTCTGGTTCTTTCTCTGTTTTTCCTTTTGATGTTCAGTTGGGATTTTGATTTGAAAGTTGAGAATTTATGGGATTTTTTGGCAAAGGTTGATTGGGTTATAATGCCTAGGACTTGTAGAGTGGATATTTGTGTTCATTTGGGAGTTTGAATGAGTTTTGGAATCATGTTTTGAAGGTTGGAAATGGAAAACTCGAAGGAGGAAGAACCAGGGCTGGTTCAGCCTGGTTCTAGCGCTATAGCGCCCAAGGGAGGGTGCTACAGCACTAGCCAGGGCAAATCAATCCTGGTTGTAGCGCTGGGGCGCTAGGGCGCTAGGGGGGCATTGATGTAGTGCTACCCTGTCTTTCTTGATTCATATTTTGGGCACTTTTGAGGGTTTTTAGCTCGAGGTTTCCATTCCTAAGGCTCAGGATCGAACTACTAACTATTTGAGTATGATTTGAGGTCCCGGGAGTAAGGTTTAGGTCAAGAACCTTGTAGTGTTGATTTCATTAATTGGATTCCATATTTGGTTATGACCAGGTGACCGTTGAGGGATCAAAGGATTGATCGTTCTCAAGGGTCAATCATTTTTTATTTCTTGCTCGAACCAGAGGTAAGAAAACTACACCTAGTATGTGATGCATGAGAAACATGTGATTAGGGCATGACATTAATATTGAATATGAGATTGATTAGAGCTTGAGTCTCTGTAATTGTGCATGATCATAATTATGCTAGTGATTGTTAAGTAAGCATGTTAAGTGCCCTACATTTAGATATTTGGCATATGATATATGCATGGTTGCATTGCTTACTTATGTGTGGCACTGACCCATGAGTCAGAAATCGACATGAGCTGTATGGTATTGCCTTAAGAGTCAAGAACGACGCTGATGTGTTCAACACAAGCCGAAAAGATTTGATCTAATCGACATAAGCATTGAATGAATCATCATGAGCATTAATGCCTGACCGACCTCAAGTTCGATGAAAACTAAAAGTGCTTGTCTAGTCTAATGGCTAGTTACTTATCGCCAGGGCCAGAAGGCCCAGGTGACTGCATCGTCACATGGCTATGGGCTACATGCCCCAGTATGATTATCAGAATCTCAAGTGTTAAATCACTCATCTGATTAGGGCTACACGCCCCAGTATGATCATCAGAATCTCTAGTGTTAATCACTCATCTGGTTTAAGTCAGTGACTCACTCATCAGTCACTCATCTGATTAGGGCTACATGCCCCAGCATGATTATCAGAATCTCAATTGTTTAATCACTCATTTGATTAGGGATATAAGCCCCAGCATGGTTATCGGAACCTCAAAGTGTTAATCACTCATCTGATTAGGGCTACATGCCCCAGTATGGTTATCAGAACCTCAAAGTGTTAATCACTCATTTGATTAGGGCTACAAGCCTCAGTATGGTTATCAAAACCTCAAAGTCTTAATCATTCATTTGATTAGGGCTACAAGCCCCAAATTGGTTATCAGAACCTCAAAGTGTTAGTCACTCATCTGATTAGGGCTACAAGCCCCAGTATGGTTATCAGAACCTCAAAGTGTTAATCACTCATTTGATTAGGATTGACTTGAAAGTCATCCACATAGGAGGGTAGAACCCACCATCATTATCTGAACTTATTTGCATTCATGAATAGGGCTATTATTGCTACACATGCACATTATGACTTAGAAACATGTTATTACTGTTCATGAGCATATTAAGTTTTCTTGTTGAGCTTCGGCTCACGGGTGCTATGTGGTGCAGGTAAAGGCAAAAGAAAGTTGCACCATCCTTGAGTTGGAGAGCTTAGGTGACGATGTGTACATATGCGGCTACTCGACCGCCACAGCCGAGGGTTTGAAGAGGAACTAGGGTTAAACCCTATTTTGCCGCTTAGGTCGGCTGGTTGTAAATGTTTTGTTGTAATTAACCTTTAAATTATATTTTTGGGATCCCAATGTATACAGTAAACGTTTTAATGAAACATTGTATCTTAACCAAAATTTTAACCCTAAACCTCTAATCATACTTAGTTACACGATTATAGCCATATGACTCGATTAGCAAGTTTAGCACTGTTTAAAATGCACACCATAACGGTTCCTGGGTAGTAGGGTGTTATATATACTATTTGTCATTTGCAAGTCTATAAACTGATTTTGGGATCTCGTGTATAAACTTAATATTTTAATGAAAAATAATACATTTTGTTGACCAAACTTTTGATACCTGACCTTGACTTAGTCTTTAATTACACATTTAAGTTCAAATGACTCGCTTACCGAGTTAAGCACTATTGTAAACACAGTGCAACGGTCTTGGTTAACCAGGGCATTACAGCATCGGTGACACTGACCCAAACAAAGTGATCCAAGTAGGGAGAAACTTGAATTCGGAAGTCAGGGCTGCCATGATTGCCCGGATTAAAGAGAACCAGGATGTCATGGCTTGGTCTCACTCAGATATGACCGAGATCGACCGCAACGTCATATGCCACACTCTGAACATTGACGAAAACACCACTCCCATCTGGCAGAGGTGAAGGCCCCTGGGCGTAGAAAGGGTGGAGGCCCTCAAGCTAGAAATCGAGAAGTTGTCCTCAATCAACTTCATCCAGGAGGCCTTATATCCAGTTTGGCTAGCCAATCCAGTGTTGGTACCGAAGCCAAATAGAACATGGAGGACTTGCATCGACTTCATGGACTTTAGTAGGCCATGCCCAAAGGATTGCTTCCTTCTACCCTAAATTGACCAGATGGTGGATGCTACATCTGGGTATGAGTTTTTAAGCTTCATGGATGCTTACTCTGGCTACAACCAGATCTCGATGCATGTAGCAGACCAAGAACACACCAGCTTCCAGACGGACAAGAGTGTATACTGCTACATCATCATGCCATTTAGGCTCAAGAATGTCGAGGCCACCTATCAAAGACTGGTCAACAAAATGTTCTACAACCAAATGGAGAAGAACATGGAGGTCTATATAGATGACATGTTGGTCAAGTCTAAGACATCGGCCCAACACATGGATGACCTGGCATAAACATTTGCCATTATTCGGAAGTATGGGACGAAGCTAAATTTCAAGAAGTGCACTTTTGGCGTGGCATCCGGGAAGTTTCTGGGCTTCATAGTAAGCTCAAGAATGATAGAAGCTAACTCAGACAAGATTAGAGCCCTGATCGACATGCCGTCACCACAAAAACACAAAGATGTTCAAAGGCTGACGGGAAGGATAACAGCTTTGAGCCGCTTTGTGTCAAAGTCCATGGACAAGTGCTACTTTGAGGAAACCAAAGGTTTGAGTGGACAGCCGAATGTGAAGAGGCCTTCCAAAATTTGAAGGAACATCTAGCCTAAGCGCCAATCTTGTAGAAACCATTGAATGGGGAACCACTGTACCTGTATTTGGTAGTGACAGAACATGCCATCATCGCCGCATTAGTGAGAGAAGAGGGAAAGGTCCAACTCTCGGTCTATTACGTGAGCAAAAGGTTGTTGGGCACGGAGTCCAGATACCCTCTAATCAAGAAACTGACATTTTGCTTACTGACCACTTCCAGGAAGTTAAGACCTTCTTTCAGGCCCATTCCATCAAGGTACTAACGAACCATCCCCTGTAACAAGTATTACAGAAACCCGAGTCATCAGGAAGACTTTTGAAGTGGGCCATGGAACTGAGCCAGTTTGACATTGCTTATGTCCCCAGACTTTCCATCAAGGGATAGGCCCTGGCCGACTTCATTCTGGAATGCTCAAGGATAACAGAGGATGAAGAACCCGTCGACCCCATGATGCCCTTTTGGAAGATCTTCGTGGACAGTGTATCAAACGAGAATGGGGCCGGGGCTGAGATCATCCTAATATCCCCTCAAGGTCACCAGGTACAAAGCGCCCTACGCTTCCAGTTCGAAGTGTCGAACAACGAGGCTGAACACGAAACCATGCTGACCGGATTACGCCTAGCTGGGAGGTAGGGACAGAGAACATTGAATTCCACAGCGACTCCCAGCTGGTGGTCAGGCAAATTTCGGGAGAATACCAAACAAAAGGGGAGAAGATGGTCGCCTATGTGGCACGAACCTGGGAGTTACTACAGTTTTTCAAAAGACACCTCATCCGTCAGATCCCTAGGGAACAGAGCGTGTTTGCAGACACACTGGCCAAATCATCCACAGACTTTGAAGCAAAACTCTCCGGGGTAGTCCCGATCGACCATCTACCTACACTCAGTATTCAAACTCCTGCAATCGTCAACGCCATTGATTACACTACATCCTGGATGGGTCCTCTCATCTAGTATCTAACCATTGGGGAATTGCCCGCTGACAGGGTCGCCGCTAGGAAACTTCAGTACCAGTCTCCCAGATACGTCATGATGGATGACAGACTCTATCGCAGGGGGTTATCCATGCCCTATCTCAGATGCGTATCCAGGATCGAAATGAGCACAATCATTCATGAAGTGCATGAAGGCTTTTGCAGAGATCACACAACCGAACTCAGCTTGTCCAAGAAGAACCTCAAGCAAGGATATTTCTGGCCAACAATGAAGGACTGTGTAGATTACGTCCACAAGTGTGAACAATGCCAAAGGTACGAAGATCCCACGAGCCCCTCCAATGGAGATAACCCTGATGACCAGTCCCTGGCCTTTTATAGTTTGGGGGATTGATTTGGTAGGATCCCTCCCGACTGTGAAGGGCGGAGTAAAATACGCCATTGTAGCCATTGACTATTACACCAAGTGGGTTGAAGCGCAACCAATGAGCACCATCACCTCCAAAAAAATGTCCTGGACTTCGTCATCAACAACATTGTATGCCGATACAGCCTCCCTCACAAAATCGTGTCTGATAATGGGAAGAAATTTGATAGCGTCCACTTCACCGACTTCTGTGAAAGACGCGTCATCATCAAAAGCTTCTCTGTAGTCACAAGACCTCAAATAAACGGGCAAACAGAGGCCGTGAACAAGATTTTGAAGGGGAGGTTAAAGAAAAAACTACATGCCTGTAAGAGCAAGTGGCCAGAAGAGTTGCCCCGCGTTCTATGGGCTTACCAGACCACAGAAAGAACATCTACCGAACATACTCCTTATTCAATGGTGTACAGATGCGAAGCAGTCACCCCAGTAGAAACAGTGGTCCCATCTCACAGACGAGATACGTATGATCCCGTACAGAACCACGCCTTACTACAAGAATCCCTGGATCTCATACAAAGTGGTTAAACACTTGGGGGTGTTTGTTTTGAGTAGTTGAGTGACCTTGGAAAGTGTAGAAAGGCTTAGGATTGAGGTAATATTAAACTCAAGTGTATAAAATGGTTCACTTTACCATTAAAATATATGTGGGGCCCACAAAAATTATTAACTTTACCCCCTAAAAATTTGAACCAAACATGGGAAGTGTTTTAGATTCTCATTCCCACATTCACTTTACCTCATACAAAACACTCCCTTAGTGAATTTTCGAGGAAAAATAAATAAATATAAAGCGGGAAACATTATGTAAGGACAAAAACCAATATAATAACATGGAAAAGAGATAATAAATTATCTCAGACGCATCCACGCCATTTAAAAAATAAGTAAGTTTACAAAGATAAAGGAAAGAAAAGAGGGAGCCCTCAAGTAAAATACAAAGGTTCAGGATTGGGGTTCATTCTGGTCATGGACGCTCAGAGCATTCTCACCTTGCTGATCCCCATCAAGAAGTGTCGCGTCCTCCCGTTCCTTTGCACCTGGATCCGGATAAAGGAGGAGGCTCATATTTTTATCTTGGAGCCAGTCCATGTAAATGACCTCGTCAAAAGTGGCCTCCAGCAATTCATCAGCCAACTCCTTCTCCTTGCAAGCCTCCTCGCTCCGCTTCATTTCCAACTAGGCCATGGCCTCCAAAGCCTTATTCTGCCTTCCGAGAGATGCAATCTTTTCCCGCTCCTAGCGAAGTTGAACCTCGGCTGCTTCCAAGAGCGCCTTGGTAGAAGCCTCCGAGTCACGGGCACGAGATAGCTCCACCTCCAGGGCCTCCATCAATTTCTTGTGCTTAACATCCCTCTTAGCCAGAGCCTCCTCATGCTCAGCTTGAACCTGGGTGGCTTCCTTATAGAGGGCCTCCCTGGCAGTCTCCCGCTGATTGACAGGCCCCTCTAGTTCTAGTTGGTCTGTCTCCAGCTTCATCGCCATCTTAGCCACCAACTTCGCGTTCCTGTGAGCCAACAACGCATCCTGGAACAAAGCAAAGTTAGAAATAACACAAAAATAGTGGGATTAATTTAGATGACATTTATTTTGGTTATATTATTCTTTTAAATTTATTAATATTTTGTGTTGTTTTTATTTTATTTTGGAGACTATATTACTTATGTTTTGTTTTTTACATTTTAGAGACTACACTAATTTTAAATTGGTTTTATTATTTAATTAAATAAATTGGTTTTATTTATTTATTTAATATTTATTAAGTAAATTTTAATTAAAATAATTAATTAATTTTTGTTTTAAAATTATATACCTACAGCGACGACATGTCGTCGCAGTAGAGTGCTTGCTGAACACGAAAATCTAAGATTTCGTGACCCTACAGCGACGACATGTCGTCGCTGAAGGCATATAAACCCATACACTCTACAGCGATGACATGTGGTCGTTGTAGATGTTGGCGATCCATAGACCTACAACGACGACATGTGGTCGGTGTAGGAGTTTTTGAAATTAAAATTTTCAAATTTTGCAACCACCTACAGTGACAACATGTCGTCGCAATATCTCAGTTCAACCAAAAAAAAGGATTTTCTACTACGAAGAATGCATTTTGTCGTCGTTGTAGGTCGTTACACATATGGACCTACAGTGACGCCATTTTGGCGATGACTTCTGGATCTACAATGACGACAAAAGTCATCACTGTAGACCTATTTTCCTATAGTGATGGACATCGATAAGTACTCATGCCTTTACTTGGGAAACCACCCCAATAGAAAATGATATACCTCGGCAGGAGTCGATAGCTTTACCTCGACTTACCTCGATTAAGCTCGATGGGACTCGATGCTTTTGCAGTTTAAGTTTTGCAGTTTTTTTATAATATTAGTTTTTTACCCTTTTTTTCAATACAGATTCAATTGTTTCCATATTTGTTGCATACAATGGTGTTTGGGAATTGGAAGATAGGGATTGGATTTTCAGGGATGTTGAAAATCAACTTTTACCTTTGGAGAAGGGTGTGTCATACGAGCAATTGCTTGACATTTTGTACGATGAGCTTGAAGTGGATAAATGTGTGTACGGATTGAAATTTGAGGTCCCATACACATGTCTCTCACAACTCTTCTGTAGAGTCCCAGAACTTTACTTAGCTAGTTAGTAGTAGTAGTAGCAGCAGCAGCAACAGGCAACGACAGCAGCAGCAGTAGTAGCAGCAGCAGCAGTAGCAGTAGCAGTAGCAGTAGTAGCAGTAGCAGTAGTAGAAGTAGCAGCAGCAGTAGTAGCAGAAGCAGCAGCAGCAGTAGCAATAACAGTAGGAGTAGCAGTAGTAGCAGTAGCAAGAGTAACAGTAGTAGTAGCAATAGCAGCAGTAGCAGTAGCAGCAATAGCAGCAGTAGTAGCAGTAGCAGTAGTAGCAGTAGCAGCAGTAGTAGTAGCAGCAGTAGTAGCAGCAGTAGGAGTAGCAGCAGCAGTAGTAGTAGTAGCAGTAGCAGCAGTAGTAGTAGTAGCAGTAGTAGTAGCAGCAGTAGTAGTAGCAGCAGCAGTAGCAGCAGCAGCAGCAGTAGTAGTAGTAGTAGTAGTAGTAGTAGCAGTAGTAGCAGTAGTAGTAGCAGTAGCAGCAGTAACAGCAGTAGCAGCAGTAGCAGCAGTAGCAGTAGTAGCAGTAGCAACAGTATTAGTAGCAGCAGTAGTAGTAGCAGCAGTAGTAGTAGCAGCAGGAGTAGCAGGAGTAGTAGTAGTAGTAGTAGTAGTAGTAGTAGTAGTAGTAGTAGTAGTAGTAGTAGTAGTAGTAGTAGTAGTAGTAGTAGTAGTAGTAGTAACAGTAGTAGTAGTAGCAGTAGTAGTAGCAGCAGCAAGAGTAGCAGCAGGAGTAGTAGTAGTAGGAGCAGCAGTAGTAGTAATAGTTATAGTATGTTTATTACTATGGATTTTGGTTCAAGCTGGGACTTTGTTGAACACTCGTAGCAACACTTATAGATTTTATAAGTTTAACCTATAGTTTAAGAATATTAATTTTAACATAAGGTTTGATTAATATAGTTGATTATAAAGATGTTATTAAATTATACTATAAGGTTTAGATAAAACTAATAAGATCATGACACTTGTCGTGTGCATGTTTATTAAGGAATTAAGTATTTTTGATGAATAGTTTTATAAGAGAAATATTTGAAAACCCTAGGACCTGCCAGCAACTTTAAAAACGTATTATGACTCAGTCAAAGTTGCTTACCCAATTCAAATTAAGCTGAAAAAGTGCAATTACGTGTATAATATTTCATTGTATGCCGATATATCGCAGCTATAGGGGCGATATATCGCCACACGGGGAATACGAAAAACATGTCAATTTCGCAGAAACGAATCGACGATCACTCAGGGCATAAGCCTAGGCGATATATCGCCTACAATGGGCAATATATTGGCCCTAGGCTATGTTTTCAAATGATTTTGAAATTGAGCTCAATTAAGCACTTAACCTCTTGACCAGCCTCTGAACGTTTTGAGCGAGTCTTAAGCCTCTGTTGAACGAATATTCAAATATTTTTCAATTTATATTCATTATTTTTATTCAAGCTAAAAGAAGATCTTTTCACTCCTTGAACTCTATAAATAGGACCTAGTACCCAACCATTTCTCTCATTCTTCAAGCTGTGTTGAGAGCCTTCAAGCTGCTAGGTTTACTATAGAGTGATAAACACTTGGGTTGGGTTATAAGCTTTATCATTTTAAGCTTTATAAACACTTGGGAAGTAAGATAATAGTGTGTTTTTCTATATCGAGGCATAGTTCAATTCTAGTACATCCAAAGGTATTCCTAATCTTAAGTTCATTTCTGTATGTTTCATTAGTTTTCTTTACTCAAATCCTAACTCGCTGTTTCCCATTCTTGGTTAGGTATCTAAGTTCTTTGAACTTAAGGTTTCTTTTCGGTAAGTTTCTTCTTGATGGTTTAGTTCATTTCTTTATTATCTCTTTCTTTTAGAAATACTCACCTTCTTATTGTTGGTTTTAGGAGTGTTCTGAATCCCCTCCTTGTTCTCATATCCCGGTTTTGGTAAGGAAAATATGATAGATCTTATATGTTTGTATGTTATGTTATATGTTATGTTATCTTATGTTGTGTTATGATATGTTAACATTATGTATAGTTTGTTTATAGTCCTTGGGCATATGACTTGTCTAGCTAACAAGCCCCAATAATTTATGGGCATATGACTTGCTTAGCTAGCAAGTCCCACAAATCTATTGGGCATATGACTTGTTTAGTTGACAAGCCCCAAGAAGTATGATGGCCATTGTAGTATATGACATATGTTTATAGTATATGCTTATGATATAGTTTATGTATATGTTTTATGTTATTAGTAGATTTTCCTTGTTGGGCATTAGGCTCATTCCTTTATTTTTATGTATGTAGGAAAATAGTTATGGTGGCGGAAGGATTCTTGGCAACTTGGGGTTGTATATTGAGGAAGAATGGATTTGATGGACTGCGTGAACGATTCGAGGAAGACGTTATTTTCAATCTTTTTAATTATGTTTCTATGTATTTTCCGCACTTAGTTTTATAACAAATTTATTTAAGTTTAAAGTTATTTTCAAACAATGGGATCTCATACCTTGAATTTATGTATTTCAACATTTACTTAGAGTTTTTAATAAATTTTGTGAATGTTTCTTATGTATGTTTTCTTGAAAATAGTGTCTATGTATAGTAGTTTTAATGGTCCAAAGTCTTAGAATTAGTTGGGTCATTACACCTTCAAACCTATTGTTATGAAAAATGATAGGCATGTTCGTGCATTCATGGGATTAGCATCGAAATCTGTTGAGAAGATGATTCCTCTCTGTGTAACATTGGTTAAGAGTGACTGTTTAGGAAATGCATGGGCCTCTCACAGCGTTAATAAAGAGGTTCAATTTGACAAGAACATTTCTCCCCCATGTCCTGGTTTCAGGGGAACTCAAAGTGAGGTTGGGACATTTGTTCCAGAGACAAATCCTCAAGTTATTGTCCATGATGATATCCCTGTTAGAGATCCACCATATGTTTCTGACACAGCAGAGCACGATCCCTATGACTACGATCCTTATGTCAATGACGATCCTGTTCCCGATGCAACAGATGTTGATGGGCTAGATAATATGGCAGATTTTCCAACCCAGAGTTCAGATGTTATGCATGTACAAGTAGTAGATGAATAGCAGCGCAGAAGACAAGGTTGGCGAACACCTGAGACCAGTAGTACTTGTCTAGGTCCAAGTAGAATTGAAGATAGCAGTAGATGGAGTTCTCCATTTGACTTAGGTGAAGATCGTAGAACTTGGAGTGCTCCCATATTTACCAAAGAAGATATAGATGCCTCTTGTAACAACCTACTAATCTAGGACCATTACACTATGTGTTTAAAATAATGCTCAACTCGCTAAACGAGTCATTTGGACTTAAACGTGTAATTAAACTAAATAAATGTTAGGTATTAAGAATTTTGGCCAAAAGAGTAATAATTTTCATCAAAAGAGTTTAATATATACATGGAATCTCATAAAAGAGTTTATAAACTGATACAAGACAAACAATATACAAAATAGTCATCCCAAGCGACAAAATGATCAGTATGTAGTTCTAGATCCACAAAAGAAATCCAAATCATGGTGATCAAGCAGGACGTATAAGTACACAACGCCTCCAAAGCTCTCCAACTCATGGCTGATCCAGTATCTCTTTACCCTTACATGCACCATAGAACACCCGTGAGTCGAGGCCCAACAAGAAAACCCCACAAAGTATAATAGTAATCCAAATATTCAAAAGCAATAAACACATGTTTCACAGATATTAGATACATTCATTCCAATCATATAACATGTATACTCGTTCCATATAATCAATTACACAGCCCAGGAAAAATAGCCTTGTTGAACGACCCAACCGAGCGAGATGCGAACACAAGCATTCAGCTCACGGTTTGTTCCGGGCAAGTAGGGTATGCACCCTTAAACTGAACTTGCATTTACGACCTGCGTTCCACGCGCTTGCCGACCAGGACCACGCTCAATGCGATGGCCATCCGACCCCACGTTCAGCACGATGGCCGACCTACCCCACGTTCATCACGATGGTCGAATATAGATTATACCACATATTCACATATAATTCAATGCTAATGAGCATACAAACCAATTAGCTTTATGTGCATATACTACTTTTCTTACCTCAGGTCCTATGCAGAAGAACTAGAACGATCCTGAGCACGATCCTTCCCCAACCTAGCAGTAAACCTAGTCGCAACCATAAACGATACTCCTGTTAAGATCCAACTCCAAAAACAGACTCTGAAACCAATCACATGCTCTCGGGACCTCCAATCCACCAATCAGGGTGGTGAAATCGTCCCCTAAGCCCCTGGGCCAATGCCCTAAAAACTAGAAAATATGGCTCTGAAAATTTCCTGGCACTGTGGCGAGCCGAAAGAAGCCTAAGGCCCCAATCTAGTTCAACGTCGCAGCGCGAACCCAGATTTTTGGGTTTTTCTACGACTTTCTCTGAACCTCAACTCATCAAAAAGGGTTCCCAACCCCTCAAATCAGTATTTCGACCACCAAAACAGTTTACCCAAACCCCAAGGAGCATAAAAACAATATCAAAATTTCCCCAAATACATAACTTCCCAAAATCACCATTTGAGCTTTAAATACCCAATTCTTTCCAAATCCAAAAATCTAAAGCTCCAACTCAGGAATCCCATCTACAACCAAGCATTAAAGCAAGTAATAACCCAGTTTTATACTGGATTACTCTACCGTGAAAGAAAAGATTGGGTATAAAAGTGTAACTAATAAAAAAAAAATTATGCCGCAATTATCCATTTAGTTTCAGGTGTATTTATATATTAGTTGAGTATAAGTATTACTTTGTAAAATAATATCTATAATTTCTTTTTTGAAAACTGGGTGTGCTTAATAAGGGCATATACTTCTTTGGTAGACTTTGTTTTAACGAAATATAGCTTTGGTACCCTCCGTTCTCGATAATATTCATCGAGAACTATGAATTTACAAAATTGTATAAAATGGTACCCTAGGCTCAAATTTGATAAACAAATTTTTTAATATGACCAAATTTCCCTTAGTATAAATAATTAAAATTTATTTTAAAAAGATATGTTGCCACATGTCATATTTCAATTGGTCAAACTTATAATTTTTTAAAATAAAATTTAAAATTATAAAATAGAAAAACAAAACAAATTAAAAACACACACACACATTTCTTTTATTTTCTCTCCCCCCTTCTTCCCCGACTCTCTATCTCCCTCCTTCTTTCGTTTTTTCTATAGTGACAGCAAATTGCAGCAGAGGGCTCGAGATCTTCATTAGCGACACCAGATCTCTCTGCCCCCTTCTTCCCCAACTTTTTTTTCTCCCACCTCTGTCTTCTCGTTTTCTCTACAGTGGCGACAAACTCAAATCTAGGTAACTAGCGGACCAAACCTAGGAGGAACATCATCCTCCTTATTTGTGAGTGAGGGATTGGAGTTAATGGTAGCTAGATCTCAAGGTAAGGTCTGTTTGGTCTCTCCGGAGAGGAAGCTAGATCTCGAGGTAAGGTCTGGACGTGTGTTTGTACTAGAGGTGACTGACATGTTTACTTAAAGGTAATGGAAATCATTTGTGTGGTAATGAATTATTCTCATTCACTTGTTTACTAAACTTAGTAATAGGAGAAGTTAATGGGACCCACATAAATTATGGAGAAAAGAAAAGGAATCATTCCCCCTTCATTTTCTCAAGGAATGACATTACCCTTAAAACTTTTATTTATTTTTATTTTTATTTGTTATATTTAAAATTTAAAAGACATGTTTACTCCTAAAATAAAAAAATTACTTTTTTAAAAGGATAATTTAGTCAATTTAAGCATTACGATTATGTTTCCTAATTATGTAAACAAGATAAAATGATTCTGATTCTCTTTTCAGTTAGTTTTAGTAAAAAAAAAAAAAACGTAGTACAATTACAGATTCTGATTGTTCCATATTTTATTCTAATTCATTTCTCTATTGATTTATTCTGATTTCGATTACAGTTTAGTTAACGTGTCATAGATTGTTTCTCCGTCAGAGTCAGGGATCAGGGCTAGTTGAATTGCTAACGGAGTGAGGATGTTGTGGTGAAATATTCAGAAATAAGATTTGAAGCCAGAGAAAAAGGGGAGAGAGAAAATAAAACATGTTTTCTTATTATTTTTTTTATTTAAGTTTATTTGTTTTATTTTATATTTTTTATTATTTTATAATTTTTAAAGTCAATTTTTTTAAATAAAAAAATGCAAGTTGGACCAATAAAAATATAGTACCTATCAAGATATATTTTAAAATTAATTTTAATTACTTATAAAAAATGATTAGCCTAAAATATTATTTTATACGATTTTTATAAATATAGAGTACTTATTATCGGAAACTATAGCAGTAGCAATAACAATAACAAATGAGTATATTTCTACTTTATATAAAATTAAAAAGAATAATTAATCCGGGAAAGAACAAAAGGGAATAAAAAAAATAGTAGGGCCTACGTAAATATTTGATTCATTATTTATTTTTAAATTTTCAATTTAAATATTAATTTTAACTTTAATCTACAAAATAAAGAATGGATTTTTTTTACATTTTTTCACAATCAAAATCATTATATCATAAAATCATATAAATCTATCATTTTTTTTATATTTTTATATTTTCTATCAATCACATATTCAATTTTTTAAAATTAAAATACAACTCACGGGTTTTGAATCAATCACATTTTCAAAAACATCTTTTAAGACTATAAACCTAGATTTTCATTTTAGAAATACATTTTACCAATCAATCCGACCCACCGTATAAACTGTCTAAATTAACAATTCAAAATTAAGCCAGGGGAAAATTTACTGCCTAGCTTGCTAGAGAAATTAAAAATTGATTGTTTTTTCCTCCCTCTATAAAGTAAAATTAAAAAACTGTGGCCAAGTAAAATATCTTAGTAACTAGTAGTATAGTACCACTACTACTACTATAGTACTTGTTCTGTTGTTACCTACTCTAGCACCCACTAGATCATCTGCCTGAAATCGGGTCCCACATGTTGATGAATCAAGTAATCCTCACCGTTGTTGGAAGCATCAAACATCATGCTCTGGTGATGTTGACGATGATGATGAAGGAACTGCGGTTGATGCTGTGACCTGACCATCTCTTTCTGACGCCTCAGCTCTAGAACCTTCCGGTGCGAGTTTGAGTGCTTCGTCAGCACGAAAGTTGGGCTCGCGGCAGGCCGGTACTCTGGCACTAGCCGGCCCGACTTGTACCGCACTCCACAGGCGTTGCAGAGGGTTTTCGGGCCCATAGGTCCAGTCCGCCACTGCGGGGTCTTGTCGGTGGCACAATGCAGACACTTCCGTCCTTCCCCACCGCTATCAGCCACTTCAGAAACATCCTTCTTTTTTGGGGCACCCTTAACGGTTTTCTTGGCCATAGTAGTAGTAGTAGGGCCAGTTGGAGCGGGGGGAGCAGACACGACGACGTCTTGGGAAGATTCGGGCGGCGGAAGTGAGTTGAACGATGCTGTTGGGGACATGAGTACGAGACGAGAGGTCCAGTTGCATGGTGGGGCCCGGGAACGCTTGCTGCGTGCCTTGGCGGGGACCGACATTAACTCTGAATTGAAGAAAATGTTGGGGTTAGTTCCGTGCCGGTTCGGTTCGGGTTGGAAGTTTCTGGCGGCGGTCTCGGATGATACGTCGGTGGTTGTCCGGACTTTGATTCCGGATATAAGTTGTAGCCTCTGCAGGTCGTTGCTGGAGAATGATTCCTCCACGAAATTCGATAGCCATTCGAGTTCGGCTATGTCATCGTACTGTAAAAAAAAATTAAATTTAATAATAAAATTACGGAAAGCGAAAGATTTATCTTCTTTTGAAAAAGAATCTGAGGAATTGCGTATAGAGTGAGTTATCATTGGCAAAAGAGAACTGAGCCCATATTATAGGGCGCTTCTTTCTGTACAATATCATACATAGAAGTTCTAACCATTAATTTTTAGTAATAATTTTACTGCCAAGCTAGCTACTATCTAGCTATAGAGACTTTTTTCTTTTCTTTTCTTTACATTTAGTGAAATTCAAGCAATAGTAATTAGTTTTATGGGAAACTGTAAATTAGTGAAATTATTGACTGGGTTCGCATTTTTTTTTATGGGCACCAAACAATGCTTAGAAGACAAGAAGTAAACGATAAATTCATATTACCAGAATGTTCAAGTTTTATAATTAATTCACACTGAAAAGTATGCGTGAAAATATATATGTGTATGCAGTTATATTTACCGGAACGCAGAGGTCACTGGAGAACTGACCGCCTTCGACGATTCTCCGGGAACCGAAATCGTTGAGGTAGTTAGGCTCACAACCGGAGAAGGAGGAAGAATTGCAGCTGGTGTCGAGGGCGGCGATGGCGGTAGTAGTTCTGAGTGTGGATGAGTCGGTGGAATTTCCGGGGAAGGCTGAGATTTCGCAATAAGGTCCATCGACGTCGGTTACGATGGCGTCTTCTTCGTTGGAAAAATCGAGGAGGTCCTCGACGGCGAAATGTTCTCCTCCTCCCCCTGCGGCGGAGCTGGTCATGTTGTTCTGGTTGATATACAATTCTGGAGCTTCCATAATTAATGTGGTCCTATATAACTAGAGCTAAATCAACTAGCTATATAAATATATATAAGGTCGTTGCTAAAGTAAAAAAAAAAGTTGAATTATTGAAGCTAATAGTATATGTTATAGTGTGAGGAAGTGTAAACGATATATAGAAATCTTTTGTGTGAAGTTAGGGGTCAGAGAAGAGTACTGTCAACAATGGTTTGGTTTTGTGAAGAGAATAGAGATAAATGAGGAGGGGTTTATTAATTTGCGTTTGAAGGGGGAGACAAGCGGACAGCTAAAATAAAGGATTTTGACGAAGACAAATATATAATCATAAAAATAATAAACTTCTAGGCAAAATAAAATATTAAAGTGGCTTTAATTGGGTTAAAAGAAAATGAAAGTAAAATATTGTGAAATTACTTTCTTGCCCTTTGCTTCTTCTTCTCCTCTTTTTTGACGAGCTAATAGCCAATTTTGTCCTTCTAGGTATAGAAATGTATAAAACACCAATGTCTTAGTTCATATTACAGAAATTGAGATTCGATATTAGGAGGGATTGATTGTGTTGTGTTTTGTACGATTTTCATTGAATTTATGGTTTGACTGTAATTTAATTTTCATGGAACACAAATAGGAAGGCATGCATGCTCTTATTATGTGATGTGTGATTGGGATAATGCATAGTACAGAAACTTTATGTTGAATTACGATATACTACACCGGTTGAGATAAAATACCATTATAAGTTATCTTTATAGGATTGGAATTTTCAATATTTATTTGTTATATGATTTTTTTTTTATAGCTTCAATAATTAAAATGCAATAATTTAATTCAAAAAATTAATAAATATTATTTTAATTGAGTGTTATTGTATTTTATTTAATTAATTAAGAGCATAAAGACATAAAACAAATTGATCGGAGAATTTAAGTCTATTTTTATGAGAATGGTTGGGGGTATTCATATTTAGTTCATATCTGTTAGAAGGGCAATTGTGTGAACTAAAATATTTTAGAATTTTGGTCTTTTGTTTTATAAAAACCAGTAAAACCGTTTAAAATCATCAAATATGTTGAGGAGGACCCTTTTAATTCTTAGTTTCAAGACCATGAAATGTAACTCACGTGCTGACCATGATGACAGTGATGATCACCCAGTTGTACAATTATAATCACGGCATGTACCGCACACAATCATTTATCCAAAATGCAGTGTATGTTTGCTTCGAGTTTACAACACAATACCATGTATCCCACCACTGATATTTATGGGGGCAAATTGGTCACAAGCAGTAGTGACTATTGATTAAAGGGTAAATGCGTAAAACCACACACAAATTATAAAATAAAATTGAAAGTGTATTTAAAGAAATATAAAATAAAATAAGAACTGAGCGTGTAATTAATTAGGACTATGGAGTGCTTAAGTGTTCAAATTCAACTCCTTAGGAACCGATCTAGCAGGTTTGTCGCTGTAAACTTGTGCATTAGCGTCCAAGTTTACAACCCGATTCCTCTGCTTCAATTTTTTCTAGGAATTCGTGTTTATTTAACTATGATATTTTTTCTGATTTATATGTATTTTATTTTCTTTTTATTTAACCTCCTCCTGTTTAACCCTTTTATTATATTCAGAACCTCACTTATTAGCACGACGAGTACAGCTTAACATGAGGAAATTCAACGGCCAAGATCTTCCCAACGTGTTGCGCTCTTCATTTGGCTTCTCAAGTGTTACCCGTATCCATCCCACCTTGGCTATGAAGAGTCTAATGTTAAAAAAAAAAATACATGAACGTATAAAATATTTGAACCATGCACTAATTAAATTATTTAGAACCTAATTTATATTTATATATATATATATAGTTATTGTTCATGCAAAAGTATTACCAGAAATATAAATTTGTCACTTGGTTTTTACAGGCTACATGTCAACGTATATAATTCACTAAAATATCTCACATTAAACAATTTTAATAAATAAATAAATATATATACTCACAATATTCAAAGATTTAGTAATATTATGAACCTCGAAATTTGTTGTTCTGCTCTAAATGAAAAGAACGCGCTCTTGACAGTTTGAAAAATATATAATAAGTATATACTTATATGTGCTCATATCTCAATAGTATTAGGGTCCAATTCAATAGAAAATAAAAATATATAAATTATATATTAAATATACTTTATTATATGCAAAATCGAGTCGAAGAATTATCTTGGCCTTGATCGAGTTAATTAATTCAATTTTTTTTTTTTAAATTACAAAAACTTGGAACACAATTTTTACCATTTTCTATACAAATTAAGACTAAATGTACATGCATGCATTAAGAGATTTCTGAACGTAAAGAAGATAAACCTCTTACTGTAAGTGTCGGCTACTACATCTACATACCCCACGTGGCAGACATCAAGAGGTGAAGATTCATCGAGTGGGGTCCTTGTCGTTGAACCAATCCCTAGGTGAGTCTTGTTCGGACAAAGGATAAGGTTTTACTGTTCTTTATTTATTGCCACGATATATTTTTTTTAATCGTTTCATTCAATATATATTTATAAACTTTTCTGGTTTTTATTCTCAATAAAATACGTTCTCTGCTTTTTTGCTTGAATTAAAAGAAAACCATGAAAAAAGAGAAGGTACCGGAGTCGTTGCTTGGCTCAGAGGTTTCCATTTTGTGGAGTTTATTCTAGGGCGTTTGAATTTTTTAGTGATAAATTTCTGCAAGTATTTTATGATATTTTCGGTTTATTTAAGTAAAAACTTTGGCAAGGGGTGGGGTCCAATCTGCACGTGATAGAGTTGGGGTGTGGTGTCAGCTGCCCATGTGAGTGCTCCGCTCGTGTCAAAAGGCAAAACTGCGGTGGTTTAAGACACGTGGCGAGAATCTATGGCACCATGATTCATTCAACCTTTTGTGGAATTCTTTATCCGGGAGATGGATAGATCTATAGAAATTAGAATAGGTCGAGTCCTTTGTTAAAATAAATAAAATAGATTACATAACATGAGAGCACGTGCCTCGGTTATCACGTGACTTTTGGTGGGATGCACGTGCTTCCTGATCCATTACAGTAGTCGCAAGTCACGTGGGATGGACGCTCTTTTTATGCTTCTTGTTATGAATAGTGTTGTGTGGTTTGCTTCCAACTTTTCTTTAGTGAAAGCCCATTTGGTTACTTTTATTGGGCTCCATCAATGAAGTGAAGTTTTGTTTTTGAATAAATTACAGCTTTACGCTATTTTAACATTCAGCAAATTACAACTTTAACCGAATTTTAAAAAATTACGCTACGATGATGTGAAGCTCCAAGAGGTGGTCAGCTACTCCACCACTGCGATTGACGATGTCACTACTATCTTTCTCGTCTAGCTTCAACCGCTGCAAAAAGGAAGAGCAAGGATGGAGATGGAATTATGAGAGAGAGAAGGGGGAAGGGATTATCACTTTTTTAGAGAGAGAGAGAGAGAAAGAAACTTTATGAGAGCATTTTTTTAAATTAACTAATATTAATAATAGACGAGCTACTACTAAATATGGCTTTTACTTCGCTAATCAAATTAAAAAATGTCAAAATTAAGTTAAAATTGGATGAAACTAACAATACTTCACGTTGGTATTGATCAAACACACTTTTGGGAGAAGATACTAAGTCATTTTTTTTAATTAAAAAAAATGACATAATAACTCAATACGTGATGGCGAGGTGGAAGGGATTATTACGTCGATTTCTATGTGGTAATCTAGAAATAGACTAGCCCTCCAACAACTTTAATTCTAACATAAAACCAACTTGATAAGCCTCTTGTACCTAGGGGTTGTAAAGTCAGTTTTATAACAATTAATCAACTTGTAGCCCCTATTTCTTCACTTTTATGGGCAAAAGACAACCATTGTTACTGTTGGAAGCATTATTCTAGAAAGCTTTTTAATCTTTTCTCACTAATTCTCTTCATTCTCTTTATTTCTCTTAAATCTTGCCTACACTTCTTCACTCCATCATAAAGTCGATTTTGACAAAGTATTTGTAGGTTTTGGTCGCGAGTTTTGGGCATTTTTGGACGTGGGTTTCAAACTTTTAGAATTGTTTTTGAACAAATTTTTTGTGCCTTGTATGTTGTTCTTTAGCTTGAATCAATACATGTGCTCTAATTGAGAGAAAATTTCAAAATTTTGGCTCTCTATGTCGGAATTTCGGATTTTTTTAGGGAAAAACTTAATATTAGACATGCTAGAGTTTAGAATGTGAAATTCTAATATTAAGATTAAAATGGGGCCAATATGACAAAATTGCTCAAAATGACTTTTTTTTTGGGAAAGTTAGAAATAAATTGGCAAGTTAAGGAAGTTTATTAAAAATTAAATATTTAATAGCATGAACCTTTAATAATGTCAATTTTAAATCACATGAATATTGATAATAATAAAATATACTTAATCAAAATTTAACATTTGGATATGCTTTGCCAAGTAGGTGGTGAGTTGTCCCAGTCTCATTAGTGGAAAAAGGGAATATAATTCAACTGGTTTGGATTTTTATTAAAACCCTATTTGTATAATGTTAGGAAGTGTATATCAATAAGTGAAACTTGATTAAAATCTTCATTTGAATCATGAAGATGAGCGTATATCAATGAGTAAAACTTGGCAAGGAAGACTACATATATTAAAAAGATTTGACAATGGTTATATTAAAGAGAGAGCCTAACATGGACAAATCGCAAATAGAGAGGTAATTAATGAGAAATTCAGTTAGATGGGAGGTGTCTTAACTCTCACACGACAAGAATAATAATATATAAGCGGTTTTTATTATTATTATTATTATTATTTATTTATTTAGAGAGAAAGAGATTCATTTGGGTTAGAAAGCATTTTTACAAGTCACTTTTCTCTCTCTTTCTCTCTTCTGTTTGCCTGAAACCCCCTTACCAAGAAACGGGTCTTTGATCCTTTATTTTGAAGATAAAAAATCTTGTCCCTACTTATAAACAACATCAATTTTCCTTTTCCTCAAAGCTTTGAAGAAATGTGAAGAGGGATTGAAGGAAAATCACGGGAAAATGTGGTGAGTTAATCTAAGCTTCATATTTTTATTTCTTTCTCTCATTTGGGAAGTCATAAACTGAGTTGTTGTATGGAGTTTTTGGTCCAAGGAATTCAAGCATAGAAAGAATTAAGAGGAGGTTTAGGAAATCATCTACAAGGTAAGATTTTTTAGTTAAGTTTTTGGTTTAGTTTGGTAAATATGGAGGTTTGGACCTGGTGAGCTCTTTTTGATATAAGTATTAGCATGTTCAGATGTTTTTATAATACTCAAATGATTATAAATGATCGTTAGGGCGTACATGAATGTTTTTTTTTTGAAAAGTGCGTACATGAATGTTTTTGTTACAAAAAGACAGTATGAGAGTCTAAAGATCTCTAGAGGATGGGGCGAACGGGGCCTGGGCCCAAGGCCCAAATATTTCTTTAGAAAAAAGCCTAAAGTATTCTTTCAAAAAGGCTTTATTTTAGTTTTTTTACATAAAAAAAATATTTTTATAAAACAAAACACTTTTTTTTTCTTTTCAACATAAGGCCCAACTTTAATTTTTGGGAATTTTTAAAAAATATGGCTTTTTAGTCATCATGTGCAAAAATATGGGAGTTAAACTTTTTAAAATTTGTATGGGAAAATTTAATTAACAAAAAGTTAGTTTATGGGAAAACTAATTCCATATTGGAAATCAAAATTAATCAAAAAAAATAAGCAAAAGATGGGTACTATGATAATTAACATAGCCAAAACTCCTTCAGCCAAGCCACATCTTCTCTTTCATTCTGCCCTAGCCGCCTCACCATCTCCACCATAGCCGAAACTCCTCCACTGGACTGCCTTCGAATTATTGAGAGTTCAGGTATGCCTTTGAGATCAAAAGTAATTGATATCTTTAGATCATATTCTCTATCCTATCTTTGAATATGGGCAGTCCCATTCAATTAATAGCGTAGTTTTCTTCCTCTCCTTTCTTTCTTTCTTTTTTTTATTATATATTTTTGCTCATAATGAAAGAGTAAGATTCATAATGAAAAAAAAACCTCCGTCTGAAGCTTGCAATGGTGGTGACAGAAACAAGGAGTGGAAGCTTGGTTTTCGTCATTAATGGCGAGAGGTTCGAGCTGTAACGCCCTACTTCCTTAGAGCCGTTACTAAGTGAGTTTTTAAGACAAAACAGTGTGCAATGGACTCGCTAACCGAGGTTTTGAAACAAAAGTGTGACTAATTAAAAGTTAAGGCTGTAATCTTTGAAAATGCGTCATTTCATTAAAACTTCTATTATTAAACATTTGGGATCCCAAAATAAGGTTTGAAAACTAATTACATCTTGAAATAAGGTTACAGTTGAGAAATCATAAAATCATAGATTATTACAGCCATTTTCGAATAAACCCCCAACCAAAGCAGTCGGGCAGACCAAACATGTACACGCCGCTTCACGCTCTCCGTACTCATGGTTGGTTGACTCAGTCATTGCCCTTACCTGCAACACAGAGCACCCGTGAGCCGAAGCCCAGCAAGAAAACTCATGCAGAACATAACATATGCAATGTATACAGTTTTATCATAACAGATAATCCACAAATAAATAAGTCAACCCTTTAGACTAAGCAAACACATGTATCCACCGGGCCCCGCCCTGATTATAGCATAACACATGAATCCACCGGGCCCCGCCCTGATTATAGCATCCCATGTGCTAGGTGTTACTTTCGGCCCACGGCCGCCCCGGCTTACGCCGTACTCGGCCCACAGCCGCCCCGGCTTACGCCGTACTCGGCCCACGGCCGCCCCGGCTTACGCCGTACTCGGCCTTTGCCGCTCATTTCATCATAATCACACATATAGTACATTCGAAATAATCATTCACACACATCATGATTCATTTAAGGTTTAAACATTTGCACATAATACAATCTGGGGCCATGCCCTAACCTCGGGTGTTATAGTTTTCTTACCTTTCCAATCAATAGCTTAGATCACCTGACTCCTTGAGCACGATCCCACCCGAGCCTTAGCGCACACCTAGGCACAAACATAGGTCAAAGTCAACACCGAACCCCAAGTCCGAATACCTAGCCTCGGGACCAATCCCGAGCCCCCGGGAAGTCCCAAATCCCCAAAACAAAGTGGCGGAAACAAGCCCCGAACCCTAGGTCAAAATCCATCATCAAAATCAAAAATTCCCCTCTGTGAACAGTGCAGCGCTACAGCGCTCTAAAGAGGGCGCTGTAGCGCTACAAGCAGAACACCCCTCCAGAAACAGGGACTAGCGCTACAGCGCCCACTGACTAGCGCTGTAGCGCTAGTTGCAGCCCAGAAATCCCAAAATCGCATTTCTGCGATTTCTTTCACCCAATCTCAAACCAAACTTCCCCAAATCTTTATCAAACTCAAAATCAAGCTTATGAACACTCTCCATTCATCCCAAGCATCCCAAATCCTCAAATCCCAAGATCATTTATCCCAAATCTCAAAATCTACCATGAACAACCCTAAACCAGAAATTCATGCAAACCACAAAGATAAAGTCTTAGAAATCATACCATTGCTGCAATTTCGACCTTGAATCAACCCTAGGCCTCCTTAGCTTTCTCTCCCTCAAAGCTTGCCCAGAAATCCCCTGAGATTCCCATCAATCCAGCTCAAAACACAGCTCAAACCATCAAAACCCTTAAAACCGAAAATCTCTAAAACTTACCTCAAACATTGATGTGTTCTTGCCAAATCTTCAAGTCTAACCCAAGATCCTTGATGCTCAGCCTATCCTTGCTCTCCACTAAGCTTTGCTCCAAGAAAAATGGAGCGGAAAGGTGCAAAAATGCACAAACCGACCCTTGTGAAAACCCCTCTGTTTTTCCCTCTTTTCTTTCTTTCCTTTTTCTTTCTTTTCTTTCTTTCTCTCCACAGCCAACACTCTCTATAAATCCCACTAAGTGTAAAGCCTCATAAAACCTATCTTTAAAAGCCAAATGACCAAAATGCCCTTCCTATTCACTCTAAGTCCTTTTGTCCAAATAGGGCCGTTTTAGTCATTTTACCAAATTCCCGCTAATCCTCAAGTGTCCCTAATATTTTCCCGTTGCTTTCCAACACTCGATTAACCACCAAATAAATATTCCCCATCATCAAAATAAATCTCAATCTATTCTCTGAATTCCTGTTCATACCCCCAGGCTCGCCCCAAGCTGGGTATAAATTCCTGTCAACACTTTCCGCTAGCCTGCTCATTGGGATCGCCTCGAGTCACAAGGCACAGATACATCCACATACCACTGTGGCCTCAACAATCAACACATATCAATACAGTTACGCCCAATCATGGCCAAAATTACAATTATGCCCTTCTAACACGATCCGGGCCTACATGCACACTAACTTACATAGTCATGCATCTCAGATAAACAAATAGTCATATAACATGCTTTAAATCATAACCATGCATTTAAATAATTAAAATCACACATCAATCCCATCATGCCCTCCTGGCACGCTAATCAAGGTCCTTAAGCCTTATTAGCGAATTTGGGTCGTTACACGAGCTTTCAACTGTTGACCCATCAACTACTTTGCTTTAGTTCTTGCGGACTCGGACTCGTTTCAAGAGTGTTAAGCTCAGTTGTGGCGAAGGTTTTCATTCAAATCTTTCCTTCTATTTATCAATCTCTTAATGTTTGTAAATAGGTATGTTAGTTGAGAGTTTAATTAGTTGAGATATGATAATGGGTTCTTCTTTTTTCCACTGTTTTTCTTTTCTTTCTTTCTGTTAAATGTTGGCTTATAATTGTTTTATCTTTTTCTCACAGTACGTGGGTTGTGTTGGATTTGTTGTTTACGTGCTGTATTAGAACAAGTAGTCATATAGAGATGGAGTAATTTGTTAAGGGAAATTCCCATGTTTTCTGAACTAGATTCTTGTGTATTTTGTTAGTTGAGAAGAAAAGAGCAAAATACACAAGAATAGATTTGGAATTTGTCAACCTAAGATAGCAAACCCCTTTTCTAAATAAATCTTTTGAATAAGGAAGAGGAGTAAAATTTTGGTATACTGATGTATGCAAGAACAAAATTATTAGGAAATTTGGTAATATCTATTAACATCCTGTAAAATTTTATGTTTTCAGGTGGTTGTGGTGCTTGTACTGTGCTGCTATCCAAGTACGATCTAGTAAATGATAGAGTTGAGGATATGACTGCGAGTTCATGTCTTACTCTCTTAAACAGTATAAGTGGGTGTTCATTTACAACATCTGATGGGCTTGGAAAATAGTGCGATTTGTGGTGCTCGGAGCTGCGCAAAATGACGGGGATGGCTGGGTTTGTGACAAGGTTTTGCGCGCAGGGGATGGGGGTTTCTGGTGGTGGTCGGAGGTGAGGGAGAATATTGGTTCGTGGTCAGATCTGTTTTTTTTTTTTTTTTTCTGTCTTCAGATCTGTGGTAACTGGTTACCTTCACGTTATTTGTTTGTATATTTCAGGAGGTAACTGGTTACCGTCACATTCTGATGTGTGTGTATATTTCTGGGTTCTATATGATAACTAGTTACCTAGGTTACCAAATCATACTTACTCTTTTTTTCCCTTCAAATGTGATGTTTCTTTTCATTTATAATATGAGTGACTCGTTATCTCTCTTATGGTAACTGGTTACCCTACTTATGGCAGTAAGTTTCTAATCTCACTGTAACCGGTTACCCTTCCTTATACATGCTATTTAACCTCTAAAACTATTTTTTTTATATAAATGTGAAAAATCAAACAAGTAACTGGTTACCCCTCTGGATAAATGTTATTTAAGCTAGCTGTATGATTTTTTTTTTTACATAACTTTGAAAAATCAATTAAGTAACTGGTTACTTTACCCAGTTTAAAAAAAAACGTACAACTTAAAAAAAGATAAAAAAAAAGTTTACAATAAATAAAAAATAAAAATAAACACAATTCATATTACATTAAATAAATAAAAAATTTGTAAAACCACCATGGAAAAGTTTAATATAAAAATAGTTATATAAAATTAATATAAAAAAAATCAAATAAGCTAAAAAAAAAGTAATCAAATTACAAATATACCCTTCCAAATTAATAAAACTTGATTAAGAGTAAAAATATGACATAAATAAACTTTTATACAAAAATATGGGAAACTAAACCCATAAAAGTGAAATTAAAAAAAAAAAAAGCCATAGATTAACTTTTCTTAAAAAAAAAGCCATATTTTTGCACAATCTATTAAAAATCTCATATAACATGTAATTTTCACTTAATTTTTTGCCCAACAACCCCCAAGATACTTGGGCTGACCCTGGTTGTAGGCTAAGTTGTAATCGGAAAGATTCTAGAGAGGAATTGATCCAACCAGTCAAACTCAATCAAATGATATTATTTTTGGCAGTTTCTTAAGCCTAACTTATATATGGGAATTAGTAGATGAGGTAAGTGCCAAGAATCATCCAAAAAGGTTAAGTAATCAACAACTTATGACTAAAACAAGTGTGCAAACTTTTAGAAAAAAATATGAAATGAGTATTGTTTTTTTTTAAATGAGACTTATACAAACCAAATAAGACCTTTTATTGTCTGAAATATTTGTGAGATGTCAATAAATGTACAATTTTGTTCGTCTACAACACATAAACACTTTATGTTTATAAAGTACAAGAACAATACTATTATAGAATGGTAGAAAATGATTTTTTCTACCTTCGCAACCACTACCAGAAAAAGAGTTTTTGTTAGCGCTTTTCGCAGGAGGTGTTGGCAAAAATTACATTCACTGGCGCCTTTATAGAAAAAACTCTGGCAAAAAGGGTCCATCAAAAATATAATGCGAGCTCTTTAGCGGCGCCATAAATCACCGGTATAAAGTATATGTACTAGTGTCTTTTTGTTAACACGCCGCTAACCATGCTACACTGGCGCCATTTCCAGTAAGCACCAACAAAAGGTTTGGAGGGGAAAAAGTATTTACAGGGTTTTAGGTGGGAAATTTTGGCGTTTGTTGGCGTCTGGATAGCACTAGCAAAGGTTATATGGCGCCAGTAAAGTATTTGGAGGGAAAATTCCCGCGTGCTGAAAATATGATGGGAAACTTTTTTCCGGCGCGTTTAAAAGCACCGGAAAAAGGGTTCAACAACGTCGGAAAGTATTTGAGATGACATCATTTTAGTATATGATTTTTAATGAATTATTGGTGGCGCGATTTTTGGCTTTTCCAGCGCTGATAAAGTGTCGGCAAAAGCCTCAAGGATTAAAAACCACCTAGACCCTTTCTTCTCCCTCTCTCTCGTTTCACCCAAAAAAATCCTCATTTTTTTCTCTCTGCAATACTCCCAGCCGAGAACCACCCTCCCTCTCACTCCTTCTCTAACTAACTCTCTCCATATCCATCGTTTTCACCATTTCCCTTACTCATTATTTTTCCAAAACCTCGAAACCTCTTAACCCATGTCACCTTCGAGTTGTCACTGCCCCTGGCCCACCACTGACCACCACACTACTGGGAACAAGGTATATCTATAACTCACAATATATTTATATGTATTATTTGTTATAATTTGATTTTTTTTCCTTCTAAATTTTAATTAAAACTGAATTTCAGATTTCAAGGAGGAACAAAGAGATGATTAGTGTTGATTTTTTAGAAGAGGTATTTGTGGCATAATACCTAATGTTTTCGGTTTTATATACTTATGTAACGTCCCAAATTTGCTATTGAGGTTGAGTGCCTTGATTAGTGTGTCGAGATGCCATAATTGAATTTATATATGTGGAATTAATCGAATAAATGTATGACTACGTGATATACATGATTTATATGGTAATATAAATATATGTGCATGTTTATGTGTATTAAATATGCATGTGGTCCCGTTCTTGTTAATAAGGACATATTTGTATTTTTGACCCATTGAAGGTATAAATGTGATTATATGTATTAAATGATTGAGACCACATTATTATGTGAATGTATTTGAGATGTGTGGCTCGAGGCGATCCTAGTGGGCAAGTTAGTGAAAAAGTCACAACGGGGTCGAATACCCGGCTCGGGGTGAGCCTAGGGGTATTTCGGTAACTTAGCGCGTATTCAGGGTTTATTAGGTAACGGGTAGTTATTTAGTGATTCTCTGGGTATGTCAGGATTAATGGAGAATCTATAGTACGATTTAAGGATTAGCGGGAAATGTGGCTAAAGACTGTTTTGCCCTTGATGACATTAAATGATAAGGGTTTGAACAAGGGCATTTTAATCTTTTTGTTCCAAGGGAAATTCTTAGTCACTTAAAAGCTATCAAAAACAACTAGATGACACACAAAACACTTAGCTTCTCCTCTCTCTCTCTCTCATTCTCTTCTTCCTCCCTTGGTGTGCTTTGGAGTCCTTTGAAATTTGGAAGTAAAAGCTTGGTTTTGGTGAGCTTGGAAGGGATATAGAACTGGGGAATTAATCAAGGGCCAACCAAGGGTTGTAATTTGCAATGAGGGTAAGTAAATTCCTCTATTCGTATTGAATTTCAAGTTTGGTTTTGCTGTTTTTGAGTTTTGAACTCAAAGATTTGATTTTGAGCTGTGATGGAGTTTTGGCTTAGTTGTTGGTGTGGTTGTGTTGCCTTAGGTGTAGTATTGAGGCGTAGAGGTTCAATTCTGGCTTTAGTTTATATTTGGGGTGAATTCTAATGATTTGGCTTGGGGAAAATGCAGGAAAAGTTTTTGAGTTTTTGAGTTCGCGGGGTCGCGCCACAGCGTGTTCTTGGAGCGCCGCAACCTGCATGAACTTAGAGGCCTAGGGGGTTCACTGACTCGCCTTAGCGTCGCTGTGCTGGGTAGTTTGCACCGCGGTGCGTGTCTAGGGAAATGAGGGCTCAGGCCCTCTGACTTGTAGAGGGCCACGGTGCTTGCTGGGGGTACCGCGACTCAAATAGAGAACATTGGCCACTTAAGGTTTTTAAGCTCAGGAACTCAAATATAAAGGCTCGGGAAGGATTCTACTACCCGGCTTAGTAGAATTTAAGATCCCGGAGGTTAGAATTACACCTTGAAACTTTTAAATAGTCTAAGTGATTGATGATTACCGTTATTGCTTGTGACTAGGTTATATCACCAGGGCTTAGGGATAGGGATCGTGCTCGAGATTGCCATACACTAGCTGCTCGGGACTCAAGGTAAGAAAACTGCACCCGGGTTGGGATCGGGGCTCGGACCCCTGTTAATAAATATGAATATGCTATAACTGTATTTGGGAATAGTGAATATCTGGTAGGGCATGCTTGTATATGTTGCATCTGATTGCGTGTTGTGCAATATATATGTGATTATATCTATTCTGAAGGTCGACCTAAGGGTGTCGGGGGTCGATAGCAAGCTTGCGGAATGCAGCCTAGCCTAAGCATGCTGGGGTTGGCTATAAGATTAGAGGACTTGACCTAAGGGTGTCGGGCCTGAACTTTATACAAATAAACCAAAGTGTTGATTGCACTTAACTAACTGTATTGATTGTTGAGATTGGATTATGTGTTTGATTGAGTAGATTATTTTTGCTAAAATTATTGCTTATATCATGTTGTTGATTGAATGTATTGATTTAAGTTTAATGTTTATATAATGTTGCTCATTTGTACCCATTGATTTAAGTTTTCTTGTTGAGCCTTGGCTCACGGGTGCTATGTGGTGCATGTAAGGGAAAGGGAAGGTTGGACTAGCCATGAGTTGGAGAGCTTCAGGGGCGGTGTATACATATGCAGCCTACTCGATTGCCACGGCCGGGATAGCCTGGGAAAAACTAGGGTTGAACTCTATTTTGCCGCATAGGATGACTAATTTGTATTCCATTTGTCTTTTATCAGTTTGTAACCATTTTTTGGGATCCTGCATATATATTTGATATTTTAATGAAAAATAATTACTTCGTTGACCAAAATTTTTAATACATAACCTTGATCTAGTCTTTAATTACACATTTTAGTTCAAACGACTCGCTTAGTGAGTTAAGACTATTCTAAACACACAGTGTAACGGTCTTGGCTAACCTAGACGTTACAACTTATATACCCAATTTTTTTTCGACTGCAAAAATACCGAACATTACGTTTTACACACTTCCGTCACTACTAGCTCCCCTAAGTGCTGACATGGATAATTAGGATGACACGAGTCAACATATTAGTGGTCCAAGTAATATTTATTTTTAAAAATAATTTAAATATTGAAAAAATATAAAAATTAATTAAAAATTGATTTAAAATAATAAACAAATAAATTTGAAAACAATTTTTTAATTATAGGTTTAAATTACATTTAAAAATAAATTTTAAACAAATCTAAAACCAAAAATCCTAAGTATCCTCTTCTTCACCCATTCTTTTTCTACACCGATTCTTCACCAAAAATCCTAACTATCCTCTTCTTCACCCATTCTTCTTCTGCAACGATTCTTCTTCTTCTCAAAAACCCAATAGGAATGCCCATTCAAGCTAAAAGCCAAGAACAAAATCATATCCAAATTCAAGCATTCCAAAATCCATATCCAAATCAAAATCTAAACATTAAAAAATATGATTTAAACTCAGCTTTACACTCCAGAAAAAAAAAAAAAAAAGATTTACTCAAAATAATTAAACAAAAATGGTATCACAGCCCTAGCCATTCATTGACGATACCTCCTTTCTCTGGGTTCGCACCACCTTCTCTTTCGCTGATTTTGCACCTCCATTGACAATGCTACACCTCCATTGACAATGCCACACCTCTTTGTTGAACATCTGGCTTTTTGCCCGAAGTTCGCCAATCTGGTGGTGGTTGAGGTTGAGATAGCTTGCTATCTCTTTGACCCAAAGATAGAAATTGACATGGAAAACTAAAAGGAACAAATAGAGGCAACTAGAAAGAACAAAGAAGAAAGAAAGAGAAAAAAGAAAAAAAAAATGAGAAGAACAATCGGGGAAGAAAGAAAAGAGAGAGAAAAAATGGTTGACTTTTTAATACTATTTTATGTTTTATTATATTATTAAGAAAATTAATTATTTAAGAGAGAAAAAATGGTTGACTTTTTAATAATATTTTATGTTTTATTATATTATTAAAAAATTAATTATTTTTTTTATATTTTAAACAATATTTAAATTATTTTTTAAAATAAATATTACCTGGACCACTAATATGCTGACACATGTCATCCTAATTTTCGTTGTCAGCACTAAATGGAGTTGGTAGTGACAGATGCAACAAAAGTGTATTGTTCTGTATTTTTGCTGTTGAAAAAAAATATTGGGTATATAAGTGTATAAAACTGAAAACATTAAGTATTTATGCCACAAATATTTCTTTTTAGAATGAAAAAATTTTCAAGTATGTGATTTATATTTATGTGTGTTTTTGTGTAGAATTTGTATGTTTTGATTATTATTTTTTAAAAGAAATTGGATATGTATAAATTTTTAAATATATATATATATTTGTGTTTATTAAGGAATTTGTTAGAATAGAATATACTAAATATGATTATATTAGTTTGATGATAATTGAATATGAACATAAATGAATGAAATAGGTTTATGTTTATGAATATGCATGTATTGGATATGTGTTAATTTAATTTTTATTTTTAAATCTTATTATATATTATGTTTTTATAAATTAAATTTTTTTTAGAAAATAAATTTATATTTTATTGATTAAAATGATGAGTTCACAATCATAAGGTTAACAATCATTGAAGAGCTGAAATTCAAGATCATCCCCTATCAAATCCATCTGATGTAATGGCTATCACTATTAGAAGCCAAAGCCAGGAACCACAAGGGGAACCCTACCACTGGACACCATGACCGCCCTTCGAGCAACTAGATTCCCCCTGCACTTGGTCAGCAGGTTCCTCCACCTGGAGAGTGGCCTCCACAAGCAACATACGGGCATGATGAACCCCACGTGGACTTAGGGGAAGACCTTTACCATGATATTGAACAATTGAAGGAAGTCTTGGGACAAATGCGGGAGCAGTTTGTCGCCATGCGTGAAAATCAGGCAGCAGCCCAAGAAGCTGTAGTTGAAGCCCTGAATAAGCAAAGACAAGACTTTCAGTCTTGGATGGATCAACGATAGCGAGCCCTTGAAGCTCGTGAAGAAGAAGTTGACCGTTGTAATGTCAAAGAAGCAAGGCTGATAGAAGCTATCTTACTACATACTCAGCCTGAGAATATTGGTCAAGCAAATCCAGAAGTTCAAAGGCTAGCTAGTTGAGCCCCAGGACCTGCTCAATCGTCAAGGTCCCGAGACCAAGTGGTTTCCCTTAGACAAACTCAAAGTCATCACTCCAATAGGGGATCTCAACCAAGAGTACAACAACAACTCCATCAAGATGAGCATGTGTTGCCTAATTATGACCAAGGTCAAGCCAGTGCTAGACAAGTGTCTGTGAATGGAAGGCCCGATAATGAACAACCAAGGTGTACAACCTCAAGGGGAGGACAAAATTCTAATCCCGAACCTAGTCAGCAGTTCCGAAAAGCAAGGAATGAACGACCAGTTAGTCAAAATTGAGGCCAGCCACCTCGTAGTGCTGGATGCAATCATGGTCATCCTGCAAAAAGAAGTAGACGAAGGAATAATCAAGAAGCCAGTAACAGCTATCAAACATCTTATCGGGATGGTTATGATGAAGATGAAGGAGATAGTCAGTACTACTAAACCCATGACAATCAATATTATGATGATTGTCATAATGATGGACATCCAAGAGGACAATTTGTTCTGCTGAGGCCACAAAGGCCACAAAATGTCCCTGCTAGGGAAAATGTGCAGCCTGAAGGACCGTTTGTCCCACCAAGGCAGCAAGAGTCAGCAGATTGTTCAGTAAGACCACCTCCTGGTGCTCCTCGACCAGACAACCAGAATGCTGGGGGACAACCTAAAGGAGGCAGTATCTTTAACAGGCTTGGAAACAGAGGACACAACTTGTGAGATGTCCTTGACTAGCTTTGGGAAGGAAATGGGTCTAATGTTGTGGGACCCATTGCACCAATAATCCCATTAGCACCACTAGGAATAGTTATAGCACTCGTAGTCGCTGCACCAACAATTGTTCTAGTAGTTTCTCCAACTATTCAAGCATAACTTGATGCCCTCACTCAAATAGTTTGGTAGTTGAATGCCCTGAAATTAACTAATATTGACTTAGAGAGAAGGAAAGGATATATATTTTTTTGATCGAATCAACGCACTTACCATCCCTCCCAAGTTCAAGATGCCAACTTGGAAGATGTACACTCAAAAAGAAGATCCCCTGTCACACGTGAATAAGTTCAAAATACAAACAAATCTTCAAGGAGTAAGAGATGATATCCGTTGCAGGATTTTTCCTGCTACCCTAGCTGACTCTACTCAACAATGGTTCTTTAAACTAAAGCCTGAAACCATCACTTCCTGGGACACATTTGTGAGACTCATCAATTCACAATTCTTTGATGCTCGTATTCTACCAGCCAAGCTCAACAATCTTGTTGACATTAAGCAAGAACCTAATGAGCCCCTCAAGGATTTTGTGCAACGCTTCATGCAAGAAGTCGCTAGGTCCAAAACAATTAGCGATGATGGAAAGCTAATGGCCATCATGGTTGGGATCCAAGTTAAAGGTACTCTATGAACCGATCTTATAAGAAAAATCATCTACTCAACAAGAGAGTTCCTAGATCGAGCAGATGAGTTTGTAAAATTGGGAGAAGCTATACAGAAAATGACCAAGACAACCAAGCTGGAACCAGTATTGCGCCAGCAAAAAGCACTAGGGCAACTAACCAGAACCAAACAACCAATGGTAATGGTAACAAGAATAATCAAAATGGTGGAAAACGAAATAATAATTCCAACATCGGCAACAATAATGATAATAAATGGGCAAGACCAATGACAAGACATGGGAATACAGACCTCATTTCACCACATACTCTACGCTCTTAGGGTCACAAGTAGAAGTCTTTCAAGCTACACAGGCTAAAGTGCCTTATACAAAACCAATTCCTATTAAGAAGGATATAAGCAAGAGAGACACCAACAAATTCTGCCACTTCCATAACGATTATGGACATGACACTAATGAGTGTAACCAACTTGAAAACAAAATTGAATTTCTCATTCACCAAAATCATCAGGCCATGAGAAGATACATTCTTTGTCCTGCCGAACAGGATTCGGCAGCTGCATGAACTCTTGGTGCACCACCCTAATCAAATTCGATTAGATATACATAAACAACTCAAGCACCGAATTGAACCGTTATTATGAGTTAATGTAAGGCTTGTCGTAAGGCAAGATTGTTGGTATTAAAAGAGCTAACCAAAGATACGTAGCAGGGAATGGACCCTTTTTAATAATTATTAATACCGACTAAGATCATACATATATATATATATATTAAATCACATACAATCAGATTAGAGAATACCTCTTGTAGCCTATCATGTGTCCTCGAATCTTTTTGTATAAAATCAACGATCTTCCTATCCAAGTTCTGAAAGCTCACACCTTGATCTTCCAAACCAATCCTCAAACACACAAGGACGTGTGTGAGCACGTAGGATTCAAAAGGTTGATTTATGACTCCCTAGATGTACTCAACCCATGAGATCTAGGGAGGTCTGATAGAGAGAAGAGGAACTGAATAGTTTTTAGGTTTAGGAAAATTATCACTTCTGTTTTAGAAAGAGAGTCTGACAGTCGATGAAAAACAATCACTTGAAAAGTATTGCTTCTTTTCAGGTTTATAAAGATAATTAACTAATTTAATTAATATTTATTTTATTAAAATAAAACTGATCAATTATAACCTTATTTAATTATTTAATTTAAATCATGTTTAAAAAGAATAGTTAAATGTAAATAATTAAATAAAACAAATTATTTGAAATTCAAAATTCAAATCTCAGGGATAGGAAATCCCTATGTGTGGCGCCACACTCACTATAGAGTGAGTGTGTCAACCACACCATTATGGTTATCCCTAATTTTTTCATTTATTTATTTAATTAATATTTAAGACAATATATTTATCTCAACATAAATATTAATTAATTCAAAATCAGCTTTATCTTAAAATATCAGTTGTAAATAAATAAATATCTTATTCTAAATAAGATGATTATTAATCTCTCTTTATATATTAATCCAAACAAGAATAATATTTATTTTAACCTATAGTTTTTCAAAATAAAAAATATATAGTTAAATATTGAATTAATTCATAATTAATCAATTGCCAATAACTATCACATAATTATTGCATTGCCCTGGAAAATTAATTCCTTTGCAGTTAAGTCCTCTCTACAAATCTTTCTTTTGACACCCATACCCTTGACAGTCTAGGACAGAGGTGATCTGGGGACCATGGGCCTATAATACGAAGCTCTAATAAACCAGATTATTAATTAAACTCTTTAATCAAATAATCTTATTTATTCATTTCATGATTACTCCACTATAAATATAGAATTGCACTCTAAGTATTTATAGAATTATATTTACAGAGTTTTCTCTTGTAGTCCATTGATATAATCAATAAATAAAGTTTTGTCCTCCACTTATTGGTTCGTTAATTAGAGCTGTTCAAGATTACCATTTTATCCTTCTAATTACCTCTTGATCCTTAAGTACCATAAATTTTCTAGTGAATAATTAATCTATAATCAAATTATAGATTTGAGCTCAATAACTATTAACTTCAAGAATTAACCCTTAAGGGAACCAATATTCGATCCGTTAGGAAAGTATGGATTCCATTATTGTAATTCATGTGTAACGTCTCGAATTTGTTATTAAGGCTAAGTGCATTGATTAAAGTGCCTGGATGGCCTAATTGGCATTATATGAGCGAGTAATTGATTATCTGTGTGATTATATGATATAAATGAATTGTGTGGTAATATGATTAGACATGCATGTGTTATGTGTATTAAATATGTATGTGGGCCCATTTATGTGAATGGGGGCATGTTTGTAATTTTGGCCCGTTGAGGGCATAAATGTAGTTATGTTTGTATTGTGAGTGAGACCCCCATGTTATGGGGATATATTTGAGATGTGTGGTCCGAGACGATCCTAGGGAGCTGATTAGCGGAATAGTCACAACGAGGCCAAATACCCGGCTAAGGGGGAACCTAGGGGTATTTTAGGCATGTAGTATGTAACCAAGGTTGATAGGGTAAGAGTTAATTAATTAGTGGTTATTTGGGTACGTCAGAATTAATTGGGCATTTATAGGACTATTTGAGGATTAGAGGGAATGCAGCAAATGACGGGATTGCCCTTGGTGGCATTAAAGGACTAAAGATAGACTTAGGGGTAGCCGAGGATAGACTTAAGATTACAAAAGCTCTAGAACTAGTGAGAAAATAGAAATAGAACCTCTCAGCCTTATCCCTCTCTCTCTCCCTACATGATTCTCTCCCTCCCTCTCTCTCTCCCTACATGATTCTCTCCCTCTCTCTTGGGTGTGCTTGGAGCTAAGGGGAATTCCATGAGGAATTGACTGAAAATCAAGGCTGGGAACTTGGGAAAATAAACTAGAAGTATTAAGGGGTAGCTCAGGGGTCGTGATCCTTGTTGAAGTAAGTTTAATTCTATTTTGATTAAGCTTTGACCTGTTTATCTTGGGTGTTCTAGAGTTTTAAACTTAAAGATTTAGATTCCAAATTGTGCTGAGGTTTTTACTTAGTTTTAATGGTTATATGCTGGTTATACTGTGTTGTTATAAGATTGGGATATAATTCTTAGTTTGGAGCAAGTTTAAGTGGAAATTTGTGAAGTTAGGCTGAGGAAAACGCAGTGAAAATGGTGGAGTTTCTGGGTTTTGGAGCTCGCATCGCGACCCTATTCTTCAGACGCCACGACCTGTGTGTGCGAAGAGGCCTCGGAGCCTCTGACTTTGCCCAGGCGCCGCGGCGCAAGTAGGGCGTGTCGCGACCCATGTTCCCCAAATGCCAGAGAGTGTTCTCTGACTTGCAGCAGACCTCGACCCTAGGAGGTGGGTTGCAACTCAAATTAGGAAAAATGAAAAAATTGAGGTTTTAAGCTCGGGAACTCATATGTTAAGGCTCGGGAAGGATTCTACTACACGGTTTAGTAGGATTCAAGGTCTCGAAGGCTAGTATTTGTATCCAAAGTTCTAAATTGATTAGAGATTGATGGATATCTATTTGTTATGGCGTCGTGACTAGGTTTTACCGCTCATGCTTGGGATTAGGAGTCATGCTTGGGATCGCTTTGGGTTGTCAGCTCAGGACACCAGGTAAGAGAACTATTTGTGCCTGTAGAGCTATGTGATGTATAGTGTTGTATGTATTTTTTATATTTGTTATGTCATATATGTGATTATGACTGATTGACAAGAGCTGGAAGTGGAAAGAGCCGGAAGTGGCAAGACCTGGGAGCGGCAAAGGGCCGGGATCAGCATTAAGCATGTTGAGTGCAGGCCGCCAGGGCGAGACCCTTAAGGGTGCTGTACACACCCGTTTAGCTAGGACCACAGACTTGGTGCTCGATAACGCACTGGCGGAGGCCGCTGCTGTGGTATTGTGCTGTTGTGTTATTGTACTACCGTGTTATAATACTGTTGTGTTATTGTATTGTTATGTTACTGTATTGTTGTGCTGTTGTAGTATTATGTTAACATGCCAGTATACTACTATGTTGTTATACTGCTGTAATGTTTTGCATTCCAATGGAAACATGTAATTACTTGCTGTCTTTGATTGAGTATGTATTTATTGAAGTGAATTATTGTATGCTCTGCTATGAAGTTCTCTTGCTAGACCTCAGCTCACGGGTGCTCTGTGGTGTAGGTAAGGGCAAGGAAAATGATCAAACAACCATGAGTTGGAGAGCATGGAGCGATATGTACATGTTTGGTCTACCCGGCCGCCACGACTGGGGTGTTTTGAGGAGTGGTTATAGATGTTTGATTTTTTTCGCCTAGGTCAACTATAAAGTAACCTTTTGATTTGTAACTATGTTTCTAAATAGTATTTTGGGATCCCAATGTAACATTTTTATAATTTTAATGAATGACCACACCTTTTATACTGAATTTTCATTAACCAAGTCTTCATTATTAAATTAATCACACTTTTTAATCTAATACCTCGATTAGCAATCTAATGGCACATTTTAAAATCACATGGTAACGAATCTAGGGTAGTATGGCGCTACAACTTGGTATCAGAGCGTGCCAAGGTTTATGGTTCCTGGAGATTGACCGAACATGTACACTTGCTGCTAGAGACAAGCTCAACTCCAGGTTGGTTGGTATTAAATATAATACTTGTTTAACTGCTTAATCTGAGTTGCCTTATCTGCTAGAATAGGGAGCTTGAAAGATATGATTGTGTTTTGTGGAATTGAGGTTTGATGAGTGATGCATGAGTATTTTGGATTTGTGTCTTGATATGTGTATTATTTGGCTATTGTATTGTTTGGCTTTGCTATGGTATGTTGCTGGATAAGAGTAATAGGGCTAGTAGGCCAGGTTTTCGGCTGTGGATAGATTTGGAAGTTTTGTATCCAAGGCAGTCAACTGGATCAGGCAGTGTGAATGATGGTAGCTGAGGCCAGAATCATCCGCCTGCCCTGAGATTGGTGACAGATGTTTGCTGGCATGCAAGTAGGGTTGTAAAGGCAAGAGGAAAACATTAGGTGATTGAGACAGCGAGTTTTATCAAGGAACACTATCCTATGGGAGTTGGCAACAATGGCACCAGTTACAACCTATCTTGAGGGAGGAAACAGATGGGAAATACTATATGAAAGATTTCAGAAGTGGTAACCTCCAGTCTCTGAGGGAGGTTTGGACTTGTTTAGAGTTGAATAGTGGACGGGCATGGTTAGCTTCGTCCTCGGCTATATAGAAGTGAAAGGCAGTGATACGGTGGCTTGTGCCACGTACATATTGTGGGAGGATGCCCGAACGTGGTGGGAAGTTGATCCCAGACCCAAAATATTGTCATGGTGGGTTGGAAGGAAACTGTAACGCCCTGGTTACTCCAAGACTGGTACGGTGAACTTTGAACCGTGAATTTAACTCACTAATCGAGTTCTTTGGTTAAAAATGTGCTTCTAGGTGTTATTAATAGGTTAAGGTGGAAAACCAATAAAAAAGAAAGGATATATTTTATTTAAAACTGTTCATGGGCCCATAAAAACATTTACAAGTTATTTACAACGCAAAATGGTCATTATAGTTTGAAATTTACAACCCGCCGATCTAAGAGGCAAAGATAGGGTAAGCCCCCTATTTCCGCTGAGAACTCCTTGGCCGTGGTGGTCAAGCGGCCGCATATGTACACATCACCACCTAAGCTCTCCACTCAAGGCTGGGTGAGCTTTTCTTTCCCTTTACCTGCACCACATAGCACCCATGAGCCAAAGCCCAGCAAGAAAACACAATATTGCATGAATATAATATAAAACGATGATCATAATAATCACCCAGGACTTTCAGTCCAAAATAAAGAAGTGACAGTTGTAAAAGTCACTAAGATGGGTTCTGCTCCCTTTACCAATAAGTGATCATTTCACTAGCTTAACGAGATAGGTATCTGATGAAATAGTCACCATCATAAACCTACCGAGTGACCATAGAGTCACAACTGTGGGATTCCGTTCCCTTAGCCATGTGACAAACAGTCACCTAGGCCTTTGGCCCTAGCTCTAAGTAACTAGCCATAGACTAGACAAGCACTTATAATTTTTATCGACCTTAGGGTCGGTCTAGCATTAATGCTCATTTGAGTCATTCAATGCTGATATCGATTAGATCTAATCTTTTATTGGCTCTGCGTTCATGACGCTTATGCCATTTTTGACTCTTAGGTTAGTAACACACAACCAATGTCGATCTTGAATAATCAGGGCCAAGCACAAGTAAGCAAGATTTTCTAAGCATTTACTATGCAATCAACGTCCATATTTACACATCAACATCCCTCTATAATAACCATGCATTCCATACACATAGGGTGCAGTTACCTCTGGTTCGAGCGAGAATAAGTAAAAGAACGACCCTTGAGAACGATTTGCCTTTTAGTTTCTTAGTGGTTACCTAGTCATAACCAAATATGGGATTCCATCAATAAAATGAATAACAAAGGTTCCCGAACCAAGACCTAGCCTCCGGGACATCGAATCCCACTAAACCGGGTAGTAGGAATGATCCCGAGGCCTAAGGTTTGAGTTCCCATGATCAAAACACCCATTTGGGCTAAAAACCCTTCAAGAGTCGCAGCCCCCAGCCAAAACAGAAACACCAGGGGCAAGCGCCGCGGTGCACCTTACCCAGTGTTGCGGCCCCCAAAACTCACCACCTCCACTGCCCTCAGCTTCAAGCTCGAGCCGCGGCGCCCAAGAACAGGGCCGTGGTCCCCACCTGGAAACCTGCCATAACTCCAATTTCTCACATTTTAAACCTTCCAAAAACCTACTTAAACATCTCCAAATCCAAAAATCAAAGTTCCCAAACATCCCAATGATCCAAAATCATCAAATCCCGAGGCTCAAACGAATCAAAAACTCATCAACACACAAAATCCAAATCAAAGCTTAGAAACTCTAAAACTCAAAACTTAAAGCTTGGATTACCTTTGATTGGGTTGTTTCTCGCCAAATCCTTCGGTCAAGAAGCTTCTAATCTTTTATAGGATCGCTATGCCTCGATCCTTGCTTGATTCCGACTCCTACAGCTCAAGTTTTCTTCGAAATTGCAACGAACGGTAAAACGAACTAACGGGAGAAAGAGAAAGGTATTTTAATGTAAGGTTCTTTCTGAAAGACTACTTCAGGCTTAAGTAACCTCAAATAAATCCTAATGCTCGGGGTCCCAAAAACAACCCCGGGGACAAAATAGTCAAAACTCCCAGAATTTCCTCCTGATCTCAATAACTCCCACCCAATATATCCTCAAATAATCATTCTCATTATCCAATATCCCAATAATTGACCCCGTTATGACAAAATCACTAACTTGCAACCTAAGACTGTCTCATACTGAATAGCTCGAATATATCCACATAATAATGGGATCTCATCCATAAATCACAACATGCACCAAAATACACAAATATGCCCTCAACGGGCCAAATTACCAAAATGCCCTTATAATTAAATGTGGACCCACATGCATGCATTTAACATCATACTATAATATAATTCACATAAACATGCATATAATCATTTAATGGCATAATAAAATAATTATGGCCCTCCCGACCTACTAATCCAGCCATTAACCTGCATTAGGGATTTTGGGGCATTACAGAAACTCAGACAATGGTTCAATGAGAGGCACTATGGTGATGCAGTTTAAATTGCAAAGACTGATGAGTTTATGAACTCAGTTCAGGACAGTAAGACAGTGATGGAGTATGTTAGTGAGTTTCAGAGATCGGCAAAATTTGCATTTGATTTGGTACCAATAGACGTGGCTGGAAGGAGCCATTCACTTGAGGACTAAACCCTGGGATGGCCCAATGTGCTAGGATCGCTCCAGTAAATGAGACTGTTACCTAAGCTTAGGCAATGGTATCCCTGTTTGCGGGATCATGTAGGGGCGGAGGCCCAATAACCAGGAAAGAAAGACCCTTGATAGTTTTATTGCCACTAGTCTTGGTGAGATGGGCCATAGTATTCAGTGCAGCCTCTAGGACGATGATGAGATCTAGAGGAGTTATCCAGTATGCGCCAGGTGGAGGAGATGCTGTCTGGGAGAATGTCGATCAAAAGCATGTCTTTTGTGTGGAATAGTGGGGCACATCAAGAGGGGTTGGCCGAAGTCAAAGGCAGGAGGACCAAAGAGTACAGATAGCTCTACCCCAGTTCGAGTGGTCGTCTCAATATGGTTAGAGCCTGAGGCTATCCCCTCAGAGGAAACCAGTTGGTTTTCTAGTTCTTGTTCCTGTTTATAAATTGGGCTGATTGAGTTTGGTGCTACGTATCTCTTAGGAGAGACATTGATATGTGGCCCATGCTGTATGGTTGTCACGCCATGGGGCTTGAGATTTTTGCATTTACCTGGGAAAAATTGGTAATAATTGATTAAGCTGGTTCTATGAGGATTTCGAGGTAAACCTGAGTATGGATTTGCCTGTCAAGAATGGACAACCAAGGATTGTAAGGTAAGATGGTTACTTCTAAGGTTAAAAAGAAGGGACCCAGTTGTAGTTACAGGGTGCCTAGCGGTGAGGAAGATACCATTAAGGTTATTTCAGTTAGACCAAGTGAAAGCTAGAATGAATGGTAAAGTTTCATATGGGTTCACGAGGATTCGTTGGGGTTGTCATCGAATCTAGGGAAGTGAGTGTGCTATGGGATTAAGGAAGGGATGGAATCGGTATCAGGGACATTATGAAGAATGACACTAGCTCAACAGGAAGAATTAAGGTTCAGTTGAAGAAGTGTTTGACTTGAGGGTTGGTCATATGGAGCATCTCATCATGGGACACATCAACATCATTTGTTAAGAAGAGGGCCAAGTATGCAAGGATATGTACTGCATATGGATAATCAAATGAAATAATTGTTAAGAATAAGTATCATTTATCAAGAATAAAGGTTTCATTATGCGGTTACGAGGGTAGGATGATATTCTCAAGAATTAACCCCCCGATCTGGTTATTACCAGCTAAGGATCAAGGAAAGAGATATTCCAAGGGTTACTTTTGCACCAAGTAGGATGTAGTGGGTTATCAATGAAGGCTTTTAAACAGACCAATGCTTCAGCGGCCCAAGTAAATTCGACAAGCAGAGAATACATGGATGGTATGGACAAGTTGTATTCAGATTGACGAAGGATGTTTTAGATTACTCTCAGTTAGAAGCAGAACGAGAATGGCAACTTCATTGATAGTACCAAGGCTAAGGGAGTAGGGTTACAGGTGAGGTTCCAAGAGGGATAAGTTCCAATATCTCCAGAAGACGCTCAAGGTCATGCTATGAGGGAGGTAATTAAGATGGAAACTGTACGGAAATTACTAAAGGAACACCTTAGGGGCGAAAAGCACAGTGAAACCAGTGGGACACATCGGCTACCACTTGAAGCATCTTTGAGGAGAACCATACCTTTACTGAAGTAACACGAGAACATAAAGTTTGTCTAAATGGATAGTTATGTATCGGATTTCCAGAAGTTAGAATGAAGATTGATTCGTATGTCATGGCATTAGAGTTTGTACGTAATGGACTAGTACAAGATAACGATGCGAAAGACATCATCCTTGCTTAAAGTGTGGAATTATGGTGCAGTATGTTATGAGTTAAGGTGTGCCCGTGTGTAACTAAAAGAGTGATTGTTTGCACGTCACAGTGGATGAAGGGATAAGAACTTGGATGTTCTACCTAGGATGTTGAGTTGACACAAGTGTCGGTTAGTCGTGGTTAGACTGAAGTAATGACCAGGATTGGTTTGGAACTTGTGATTGATAATTGGCAGATGTTTTTTTTTCTTTTCGAATAAACGGTGAAACACAAAAAGAAGATCTTGTAGGAATGGTTAAGAATCCTACCACTTTGAAATAGATGGGCTAAGATATGCAGATCATATGAACCTTAGGTTACCCCTTACGATTATTGTATCCAGGAAGTTTGAATGGGTATTAAGACTACAATTTGTATATCAGGAGGCGCACAACCTAATTTTTTAGTAAACAAGAATGATAATTAAAAGCCAGAAGGGCTATTATGACTCAAGTGTATCCTGGAGTTAGTATGGAGGAATATGATTACGGACCCTAGAAGTGGACCACCTTGAACTACAGATGGGATGAGCGGATGAAAAAGTTGTAACTTGACCTATTTGAATTAACACACTATGGCTGTGTGAGTGCGGTATCAACAAAGGAGCATGATGAAAGGACACCGAAGTCAATAGTGTCAGATTGAGACCCACTGACTCCCAAGTTCTGAGAAAATGGGGTCATAGAGTGGCTCTGAGTAGAATATTGTGAGACAGGGAACGGGAAGTGCTTATTCCAGAAAATGAACCTAGGGACAGGGAGAATCCTGGTTCAGAAATGGCTCAGAAAACCAATGAAATTAATAAGGATCATTAAGGCAGGAGTGTCTGCGTTACTAAAAGGACATAAGAGTTCGCAAATCTAAATATGGGAGCATGGAGTTCCAGGATTGAGGACTTTGTATTCTCCAAGTATTATGAACTAACGAGGATAAGATGGTTCAGAAAGGAAAGAGGAGTTTGACTCTAGATTTAATATATTTGTGAGATCCTAATAGGGATTAGGCCAGGGGCCTATAGATTGATCTTAACCCAGTATGGATAGATGCTCACAAGGTGTTACTGGTGCCAAGGTTGAAGAAAAGGATGACGAGTACGACCCCAGAATGGGTGAGGACACTCTGGAAATTCAATGAACCTTATCGTGTAAGGAAAAGCCAATGAAAATTCTAGGATAAAAGAGATAAGGTCTTACATATTAAGACTATTGTTCTTGTGAAGATGTTGCAAGTAGTGACAAAGTAAAGCACCTAATTTTGGGGTTATAGTTAGGTTTGAGGGATTGATATCCCGAGGTATTTTAATAAATTTGAAGGACGAAATTTTAATAAGGAAGGGATAGTTGTAACGCCCCAGATTTGTTATTAAGGCTGAGTGCCTTGATTATAGTGCCTGGAGGGCATAATTGGGATTATATGAGCGAGTAATGGATTATTTGTGTGATTATATGATATAAATAAATTGTGTGGTAATGTGATTAGACATGCATATTTATGTGTATTAAATATGGATGTGGGCCCATTTTTGTGATTAGGGGCATTTTTTCATTTTGGCCTGTTGAGGGCATAAATGTAATTATGTTTGTATTGTGGGTGGGACCTTAGTGTTATGGGGATATATTTGAGATGTGTGGTCCGAGACGATCCTAGGGAGCTGATTAGCGAAATAGTCACAACGGGGCCAAATACCCAGCTCGGGGGGAGCCTAGGGCTATTTTGGGAATGTAGTATGTTACCAAGGTTGATCGGGTAACATGTAATTAATTAGTGGTTATTTGGGTACGTCAGGATTAATTGGGCCTTTATAGAACTATTTGAGGATTAGCGACGGGAATGTGGAAAATGACGAGATTGCCTTTGGTGGCATTAAAGGACTAAAGATAGACTTAGGAGTACTTTGGGTATTCCACAGCTGAGGATAGACTTAAGATAACAAAAGCTCTAGAACTAGTGAGAAGATAGAAATAGAACCTCTCAGCCTTATCCTTCTCTCTTTCTCCCTACACGATAGCCTTAAGGGGAATTCCATGAGGAATTTACTGAAAATCAAGGTTGGGAACTTGGGAAAATAAACTAGAAGTGTTGAGGGGTAGCTAAGGGGTCGTGATCCTTGTGGAGGTAACTTTAATTTTGTTTTGATTAAGCTTTGATCTGTTTATCTTGAGTGTTCTAGAGTTTTAAACTTGAAGATTGAGATTCCAAATTGTGTTGAGGTTTTAGCTTACTTTTAATGGTTATATGCTAGTTATACTGTGATGTTATAAGATTGGGATATAATTATGAGTTTGGGGCAAGTTTAAGTGGAAATTGGTGAAGTTAGGCTGAGGAAAACGCAGTGAAATCGGGGCCCTGTTCTTCAGGCGCTGCCGCTCGTGTGTGCGAAGAGGCCTTGGAGCCTCTAACTTTGCCCAGGCACCACGGCGCAAGCAGGGTGCGCCGCGGCCCGTGTTCCCCAAATGGCAGAGAGTGCTCTCTGTCCTGCAGCGGGCCGCGACCCTAGGGTGCAGGCCATTTCCAAAATTAGGAAAAGTGACCAAATTGAAGTTTTCGAGAATGATTCTACTACTCGGTTTAGTAGGATTCGAGGTCTCAGAGGCTAGTATTTGTATCCAAAGTTCTAAAATGATTAGAGATTGATGGATATCTATTTGTTATGGCATTGTGACTAGGTTTTACCACTCAGGCTCGGGATTAGGAGTCGTGCTCAGGATCGCTTTGGGTTGTCAGCTCGGGACACCAGGTAAGAGAACTGTTTGTGTCGTAGATCTATATGATGTATAACGTTGTATGTATTGTTTATAGTTTTTATGTCATATATGTGATTATGACTGATCGGCAAGAGCCGAAAGCGGCAAGAGCCGAAAGCGGCAAGAGCCAGAAGTGGCAAGAGCCAGAAGCGGCAGATCCAGAAGCGGCAAAAGCCAAGAGCGGCAAGGGGCCGAGAATGGCATTAAGCATGCTGAATGTAGGCCGCCAGGGCAAGACCCTCAAGGGTGCTGTACACACCCGTTCGGCTAGGACCGCAGCCTTGGTGCCTAATAATGCACCCCGATTAGTAGAGGCCGCTGTTGTGGTATTGTGCTGTTGTGTTATTGTACTGCCACGTTATTATACTGTTGTGTTACTGTATTGATGTTCTGTTGTACTATTGGGTTGTTATGCCAGTATGCTACTATGTTGTTGTACTACTGTAATGTTGTGCATTCCAATGGAAACATGTAATTACTTGTTGTCGTTGATTCAGTATGTATTTATTGAAGTGAATTAATGTTATCTCTGCTGTGAAGTTCTCTTACCGGGCCTCAGCTCACGGGTACTTTGTGGTGCAGGTAAAGGCGAGGAAAAGGATCAAACAACCATGAGTTTGAGGGCATGGAGCGGTGTGTACATGTTTGGCCTATCCGGCTGCCACGGCTAGAGTGTTTTGAGGAGCGGTTATAGATGTTTGATTTTTTCGCCTAGGTCGACTATAAAGTAACCATTTGATTTGTAACTATGTTTCTAAACAGTATTTTGGGATCCCAATGTAACATTTTTATAATTTTAATGAATGACCACCCCTTTTATACTGAATTTTCATTAACCAAGTCTTCATTATTAAATTAATCACACTTTTTAATCTAATACCTCGATTAGCGAGCTAATGACACATTTTAAAATCACATGGTAACGACTCTAGGGTAGTAGGTGTTACATCATGTTTCCGGCCATTCATGATATTGAATCTCCAAAACAAAAGTCATTAGCCTCATTATTCTATGAAACCTTAATGAGTGAATCAAAAGATCCAATAAACACAAACAATAGTTCATGAATACTTAGGATTTAGAATGATCTAGAAATGGTAATCTATTATGATAAGAATCAAATCTTTATGTCAAACGACATGTTTATAAAGATAATTAATTCTTATCGGTCCTGTCATATATAATCTCTATTATATACAACACTATTACTAAGACGTCTATCCACATCAGTAATCCGAATCTAGATCACTTGCATCTCGCGTGCTTATTAAATCGCACTAGTAACCATTCATTGAAGATTCCATACTTTAATATGTTACTGACTATTTTATTTATTATATATGATCTTAATTCTCTCGTACTAATACAAGATCATATTCTCATTAATGAATAAATAATTTTCTTGATATTATCATATAATTAATTCAAACAATAATATAATATTCAAATATAATCAAATTATTCTTTTTATTTAATTCAATACAATGTCTTTACATGCTTTTAGGGCATTAATCCTAACAAAGATTTGCCCATTTTTCTACGATCACTTATTTCTATTGTATTTACTGGTTGTAAGACACGTTTTGCCCATTGAAAAACCACTAGTCATTTTTATTTTCTTAAAAGTGCTGGTAGTAAGGAACGATTTTGCCCATCTTCACATGACTAGCCACTTTTCTTTTGTTTGTGTTTACTGATTGTAAGGCACGACTTGCCCATTTACAACAACTAGTTTTTTATTTTATACCACTAAGATTACTAATTGTAAGACACATTTTTCCCACTTGGTAAACAACTAGATATCTATATTATTTATTTTGAGTTTCTGGTCGTAAGGCACAAGTTTGCCCTCATCAAAACGATCATATATTGATCATATTTACTAAACAGGTCGAAAGACACGATTGTCCATTTTATATCGATTAGTTATTTTTACAAAACTGATCAAAAGGCACGATTTGCCCATTTTAAAATGATCAGTTATTTATAAGGCCAAAACCAATTTTTGGTTGCTCGTACAAACACGATTTTGTCCAATTTATTATGAGTTATCTACAAAGGAGTGTGTTAGCAGATTCAATTTGCCAACTATTGTAATTATCACAAGTATTGGTTAACACGTATGGTTCCACTGTCTTTGTATATTTTCTATGTGATATGTTCCGCACAACTGGGTTAAGTTCGAACAGGCTTTGGTTATTTGGAAAGTGACCAAGGACTTACCTCATCGATCACTTGGGGGGGGGGGGGGCACATAGGGTGTACATCGCCATAATGTAAGCAAAAGAGTAAAAAGCACAACTGAGTAGCACTTAGAAATTTTTTCAAAATTTATAAAGTGTTGGTGCTTCGTTTGTTTGTTCAAACACTAATGACAAAAAAAATGACTAGTATGACATGAAAATTGTTTATCGAGTTTTTCGGAAACCTTAATAATAGAAGCTTAGAGAGCTTAAAAGAAAGGATTTATGGAATAAAGACAAGGTTTTTACGTGGTTGGGGCGTTAATAAGCCTTAGTCCATGAGGCAGTTGTATTAGAGCTTAGAAAACCTTTGGCAATGGAGTTTTTGTACAAGCTTTTGCAGAGTAACTGCTATATTTCAAGTCTCGATCCCCTCCCCAATGCACCGCTATCCGTATTTATAGGCACAAGAATGCACTGGGCTAGGGCTGGGCTGAATCGGGCCCTATAAGGGTGTAAATATCACTAGCTTCTTAGATGGGAGCCCAATGCAAAGGAATAAAATAAGAAGCGTACAATAAGTTAAGCCCATTGAGCCAAACCAAACAGTATCTTAATCTAAGGCATGAGACAAACTGGAGTTTCAGTCTGGGTTCTCTGAGCGACGAGGAAGATTTAGGGGACAAGATCAGTCAGAGTTGTGGCGGTGTAGTTCTGAACCAACGACGTGCAATCCCGAGGCAGCCTCTTCTGCAGGTTTAAGTGTGGGGACAACCCCCACGATTCATGGGATGATGTCAATATCTTGGGCACTTTACCTTGCCAACCTCGGACAACCGACCCGGGTTCATTTACCCACGTGGCTCCGTTCAACAAGGTCCCAGACCATCTACCAGGATCCCGGATCATTTACCAGGGTCGAGCACTATCCACAGTGATCCCGGCTCCTATCTTAGTTTCCCGAGCTGCATCCTTCTCTGCCGCGCCTCGGGGCATTGTGGGGAGGGTCCCAGGACCATACCTCTTGCCCCTGGCGGAGGTCCCGGTTTGTACTCCCAAATGCTATTTGGGCCTTGCCCAAACTTGGGCTGCCAACTTCTGTTTTCCTCTTGCCAAATGGGCCTGATCTAGGCCTTAACTCCAAACTAGGCAGCCCACGGGCTTAGAGGGTGGGCCCAGAAACTCGGGAAGAAACGGGGATAACAATTACCCCCCAAGCCTTCACCTAGGCTTGTGCGACAAAGGCTTGTCTCCCTCCCAGACCATCTCGTCACTTCCCAGTTCGTTTCTAAGGTGACGACCCATAGGTGAGGGGTACTGCGTGCTAAAAAATCATGGAATCGAACCCTGATATGATACCCCGGGCTCTCCAAGGTGCCCATACCATTTACTAGGATCTGGGTTCATTTACCAGAGCCCCAGTTCATCACGAAGGGTGCACGTGTCCCCTTTCCATTGGCGCTTTGACGACATTAGGTCTTGAAAGGTCAGTATACACCCGAATGGCTACCACGCCAGGGGCTAGGGCGTTGGCTCAGCCTACGAAGCGTCCTATCCTCACGAGTGTTCCCATTATTGCCTCTGCGACAAGGTGGATTGTTGGATGGGGCGACCTTTAAGGTGCCCTAATCCTGGGCCGTTGTATCGGGGCGGCGCGGATCCTGCCTCGGGGGTACCGTGATTCAGTACTCGAGTAGATTCATTAATGTCCCTGCACGATCCAGGGTCGTCCGATAGGGGGGATCACGCCTAACTGTTAGATCAAAGCAGCCTTCTGGCTCTTATAAATAGCCTCAGGTTCTCATTTGAATTCTTCGCATTCTTAGAGAAGAAAAACACTTAAAAAGATCTTTTATGACCGAGCTTGCCGACAACATTTTTCATCGTCTTCTTCGACTTCGCCGTCGCCTGTTCCCTACACGCCTGGTATCCATACATTCGCTCAAACAGACGACATCGACCTGTCCCGTAGACGAGCTTTTGGGCCACCTGCACCTGTTCAAAGCCGTGATCCTTCCGTCGCTGTCGCCGGAAACCCACCATTCTTCACGACCAGCCTTTTACGGTAAGTTTTCCGGACTTCTACTTTCATTTTCTTGCGCTTGCCATATTGTCACATTTTTCTGTTTAGGCTGTTAAATCTTGCCTGCGTTTAGATTGGCTCTGGGTGCCCTAGGGTAGGTTAGGGAAAGAAAACTGGTCTGGAATGTCCCGGATCTCCCCGGGTTAAGGTGGTTCCCGGACGAGTTGCCATAGGCTGGCTCAGGGGAACAGCCAGATCCTTTCTTTTTCTTTTTTGTTCCCGATCAAGGTTCCGCGACTTCTTAGTGATCTTGGACCTGATCTGGAGGGGACTCCTCCAAGAAGTTCGTAGGAGAGCCCCCGTACCTTAACCGACCTTCTTGGGTTTTGGTGTTGGCTGCTTGGCTGTGTTGTTTTATTCTGTTTTTCTCCCAGATCATTAGCCATGACCTCGGGCATCACCCTTCACTCGGAGGAACAAGTTAACGCGGCCCCTATCATTCTGCCCGGGTCCAAGGCTCCCAGAGGCAACAAGTGGGAGATGGACGTGGTGCCTAACCTGTTCCGGAACTACCGGATGCTGTACGCCCTGGAGAAGTGTTTGGGCTGCTTGCGAGATGGCACTTCTTTTGCATCGCGAAGCAGATCCCGAATCTGACCCCGACAGAGGTGCTGTATTTCTACAAGCTGGAGCCTCAAGTCAACGTCAAGGACAAGACCCTGGATGACTTCTACAGACTTAAACCACGAGGTAACTATCCTGCTCCTACCAACACCTGGAAGCATCCTTCGGACGTCAGACATTACTAGTTCATGACGTCCGGGTTCCTTATAGACAAGAACCCCACGCTGATGCTAGACTTCCAGCGAGTGGGTAAGTGGTTTCCCGTTCCCTAGTTTTTTTTTCTTTGTCTTTATTTTTTATTTTCACCTCATTTCCTTGGGTGGTAGGACCCTATGCCCAGACTCCCCTCACCCAGTTCATCTTGGACAAGAAGAAATTTTACTCCGAGCTTAGCGCGGAGGATTTGGACGTGGGGGGCTACGTCAACACCGACAACCTCCGAGTGGCCAGAATGCTTGCGGCCAACCAAACGATCAAGGTCCCAAGCCTCCGAGGGATACAATGTGAGAAAGACCCTGCACTAAGAGAGGCGCTTGCCCTTGAGCACATCAGGGTTGTAGAGGACGCGACTCGGGCAGACGCAACCAAAAGAAACCAGGCTCAGCAGGGGGAGAGCGCCACCTCCGAGGAGCTGGAAACCCTCTTCGACGAGACCCAACCGAGTCGGGGAACCCCGGTGCTAGTGTATCAGGGCAAGGTAATTCGCCTTTCCTTTTGACTTACGCTCCTCGAGTTGGGGACTTAGTTACGGATATACTAGTTTATCGAGGCCCCTTGTTCGGGGCTGATGAGGAGATGTGGCCTTCGTCCCCCATCACTGTCGATTCAAAAACTCTCATGTATTCGTCCGGGTTCCTTCAGTATGGGAACTTTCTATACTCGAATGACATGAGAGATCGAATCCATTCCTTCACCTTAGGAGAATTGAGTCGAGTCTGGGTCTAGACAAGGGTTCGTCCCGGACTGTTCTTAATCTTGTCATTATTCATTCGCATTGATCTAATTATTTTGCTAACCCCTTTTTGTTTGTATTTATTCCAGAAGATTTCGAAATGTCCAACCCCATGGACAAAATGAAACAGGCCCTCGAGACCCAGGCTGCCAAGGTGAAGGCTGCAGCCAAGAAAGCTGCTGGAGGCACGCCCAAGCTGAAGCCGGTGCCGGACTCTCATTCCGTCAGGGAGGCTTTAGCCGTAGTCCCAATCACGACCATCGATCCGGCAACTGCCCCTGCCCATCCTCTGGTAATTGACCTGGAGCAGGACCCACTGGCCAGTCGGAGCTCTGGGAAGAGTGCCGCAGAGTCGGGTGCGGGCGTCGCCGGGGCGAGGGCAAAGAGGGCCAAGACCAGAGGTGTTGGATCGGCCGAGGAATCTTTCGAGGAGAGTCACCTCACCTCCGACTCTACCTGAAGAGGGGGAGGCAGTCCTGCGAGACAAGCAGTCCAAGCTGGTGACTTGGACGTGGGAGAACTGTCGGGAAAAAAGAGAGGAGGTCTACCGGGCCCTGATGATTCATTGTCAGGTTGAGTTCTCAGAGCATCCGGCAGCATTCAGCGCTCCTCAGCCGATTGTGGACCGGCTGGTTGCTGAGACAGGATTTCAACCCAAACTGGGGCAGGTCAAGGCTTCGTTCGCGGTGGACTTGTTGGACCAGGTGGGGAACACCATGTCCAACCTCCAGTTGAAATGGTACACCACCATCACCAGCCAGGACATGTTGTTCATCTCCCAGGCCCTCCGCCATCAAGCCACGGCTGCAAGTTATCCGTTCACACCTCATTTTCCTTCCTGCACTTCTAGTTCAGATTTTTCTAACTTTAATTTGTTCTAGGACACTCTACTGGCTCATTAGAATGCCGACTTGGTGGCCGAGATTGCCATGAAGATGGAGACGATCTAGCTGGAGCTGGAGGTGGCTGTGAACCAGTGGGAAGCCGCAAAGGAATCCCTGGCCAAGGAGGTTGAAGAGGCCGCTCGGACTAAGTTTCAACTTGAAGAGACTATGTCCCGGAGAGAATCCGAGATCGGCAAGCTGGTGGCCAGTCTAGAGGCGGAGCTCCTCTGAGCAAAGGCTCTGCAGGAGGCGGCCACAGCCCAGTCTACCCAGGATCGGGAGAGGATCACCGGTCTGGAGTCCCGGGTCCATGAATTGGACGATTTACTCCAGCAGGAGGTGAAGGCGCACTATGAGACCCGCCGCGAGAAATAAAAGGCGGATACCATGTTGGAGGTTACCTTCGACGAGGCTATCTACATGGCCTGGCTCCAGGACAAAAATATGAACCTCCTGCTGTACCCCGACCCTCCCGGGAAGAGGGCCAAATTTGAGGCCAAGGAGAAAGTTGACGCGGAGCCCCTGGATGAGGATGAGGTGGATGAAGCCATCCCGGATGCGTCAGGGCATGGCGAAGCCTAGGCCCGGGTCCTTTTGTTGTTTTTCTTTCTTTAATTTTGTAACACTTTTATGGACGCGGGTGTATCTGAGACAATTTTTGTGTTCTTATTTACTTTGTTTCTATTCGTTAAGCTTTCACCAAGCGTTTTACCACTATTCATGAATGAGTCGAGTGTTTGGTCCCGGTTCCAACGGCTTGGGCCATTAGGGAGTTGATAATTATTCCTGAATTTCTTTGTCCAGTTCCCCGTGTTGAAAGTTTGATGGTCTGGACCGTCAGGGATTAGTTGATTAGTTTGTTTTGAACCCTAGGTTAGGTTCCCACGGCCTGGGCCATTTCTAAGACTAATTTTAGACAACTTATACCTGGGGGTCTGTGTTCTTATAATCTTATGATGTTGTAGGAATGACACAGACGGGTATTTAGTTATTTGGGATGGCGTGCGGTCAACTAAGTTTTAGGTATTTTATATTCTCGGGACATACATGTTCGGGTCGGGACCAGGCTTGAGCCTTAGGTCTATATATTGTACCCCCAGACACGTGCGTCCGGGCCGGGACCAGCCTGAGCCTTAGGTCCTATATATTGTACCTCGGGACACGTACGTCCTGCATGGGACCAGGCCTGAGCCTTAGGTCCTATATATTGTACCCCCAGACACGTACGTCCGGGCCGGGACCAGCCTGAGCCCTAGGTCCATTTGGGCCTTCACCCCCAGACCTTGTCGGTTTGGGTTGGTTCGAACCTGGAGCACTTAGCTTCCTGCTTTGTTCTCAGACTTGTTTATAATAAATATGCCCCCCCCCCCCCCCCCCAATTGAGCAAAGACTGGTCTTGGGTCACTTGTTTATGGAGGTAGATGAGAATTTTCATTGTTTCACAATATCTCTTTGTGACGTTTTGTACACGCCATTTTTATTGCTCAAGAAATCGCCCTGGGGCGTCCATTGTTTACAAAGAAAATATAAAGCTAAAACATGCTCTCCTGACTACTACTAGTACTTACGGAGATGTTCCACGTTTCAGGCCCTTAAGACTTCAGTGCCATTGCGTCGCTTTAAACGGTACGTTCCCGGACATACTTTGTGTTGAATTTCATACAGCCCTTCCCAGTTTGGGCTCAGAGCCCCCACTCTCAGATCTTGAGTTGCAGGGAAGACTTTTCTCAGGACTAGGTCACCAATTTTGAACCTTCGGCTTTTTACTTTCGAGTTAAAATGCCGAGCGATTTTTCCCTGGTACATCTTTAACTGGACTTGCAATTCCTCCCGGATCTTTTCGATGAGATCCAAGGATTCCTGGAGTAAGGCGTGGTTCTGGGCGGGATCGTACGTGTCTCTTCTGTGGGATGGGATCGCCATTTCTACTTGGATGATGGCTCCGCACCCGTACACCATGGAGTAAGGAGTGTGTCTGGTAGACGTTCGTTCGGTGGTCCAGTATGCCCATAGTACGTGGGGAAACTCTTCTGGCCACTTGCTCTTGCAGGCTTGAAGCTTTTTCTTTAACGTCCCCTTCAAGATTTTGTTGACGGCCTTTGTCTGCCCGTTTGCTTGAGGTCTGGCAACCGCGGAGAAGCTCTTGATGATGCCATGTCTTTCATAGAAATTTGTGAAGTGGACGCTATCAAACAGCTTCTCGTTGTTGGACACAATCTTGTAGAGGAGCCGTACCAGCATGCGTGTTGTTGACAACGAAGTCCAAGGCCTTCTTTGAGGTGATGGTGTTCATGGGCTCCGCTTCGACCCACTTGGTATAGTATTCAACATCCACAATTGCGTACTTCACACCTCCTCTCCAGGTCGAGAGCGATCCTACTAGATCGATTCCCCATACTGCGAAGGGCCAGGGACTGGTCATTAGAGTTATTTCCGTCGGAGGGGCTCACGGGATCTTCGCGTACCTTTGGCACTGCTCGCATTTGCGGACGTAATCAATACAGTCTTTTTTTTCATGGTTGGCTAGAAATATCCTTGGCGCAAGATCTTCTTGGACAAGCTAAATCCGGCTGTATGATCTCCGCAGAAGCCTTAGTGCACTTCATGCAGGATTGCACTCATTTCGGTCCCGAATACACATCAGAGGTACGACATGGACAATCCCCTATGATAGAGCTTTTCGTCCATCATGACGTACCTGTGGACCTGGTAATGAAGCTTCCTGGCTGCTGCCCTGTCCGCTGGATCCCCCCAGTTGTCAGGTATTGGATGATGGGTCCCATCCAGGACGTGGAGTAGTCGACCACATTGATCGTAGAGGTCAGAATACTCGATATGGGGAGATGGTTGATTGGGACTAGCCCAAAAAGATTTGCCTCAGCATCCGTGGCCAATTTTTCCAGAGTGTCTGCAAACACGTTTTGCTCGCTGGGGATCTGGCGGATGGAGTGCTTCTTGAAAGTTTGAAGCATCTCTCACGTCTGAGTCACGTAAGCTGCCATCTTCTCCCATTTAGTTTGGTATTCTCCCGAGATCTTCCTGACAACCAACTGGGAATCGCTATAGATCTCTAGGTTTGCGGCCCCTACTTCTCGGGCCAGGCGCAACCCGGCCAACATGGCCTCGTGCTCGGCCTCGTTGTTCAAAGCCTTGAACTGGAAACGCAGGACATTTTGTAATTGGTGCCCCTGAGGCAAGACTAGGATGATTCCGGCCCTTGCTCCATTTTCATTTGAGGCCCTGTCTACGAACACCTTCCATACGGGCATAGCCGGATCTACGGGATCGTCTTATTCAGTGATCCTGGAGCATTCTACAATGAAGTCGGCTAGGGCCTGCCCCTTGATTGAGGTCCTAGGGATGTAAGCGATGACGAACTGACTCAGTTCCATGGCCCACTTCAAGAGTCTCCCTAATGATTCAGGTTTTTGCAACACTTGCCGCAAAGGATGGTTGGTCAGGACTCTTATGGAATGAGCCTGGAAATAGGGCCTGAGCTTCCGGGATGCGATTAGTAGGCAAAACGTTAACTTTTCGATTAGTGGATATCGCGATTCTGCACCCAATTATCTTTTGCTTACGTAATAGACCGGGAGCTGGGCTTTCCCATCCTCGCGCAGTAGGGCGGCGCTGATCGCGTGTTTGGTCATGGTCAAATAGAGGTATAGCGGTTCCCCCTCCACTAGTTTTTCCCAGTATTGATGCTTGGGATGGGTGCTCTTTCAGTCGTTAGAAAGCTTCTTCGCACTCGGTTGACCATTCGAGCTGCTAGCTTCCTCGAAGAACGTTGAAGAATGAGATGCACTTGTCCGTGGCCTTTGAGAGTAAACGGCTCAAAGCAGCTATCCTCCCAATCAGGTTTTGTACATCTTTGTGCTTCCGGGGCGAGGGCATCTCAACCAGTGTCTTGATTTTGTCCGGATTGGCTTCAATTCCCCGGAAGCTTACTATGAACCCTTGGAACTTTCTAGATGCTACGCCGAAAGTGCATTTTTTGGGATTCAACTTCACCCCATACCTTCGAATGATCACGAAGGCTTCGGTCAGGTCGTTAGAATGTTCATCGAATGTTTTGGATTTGACCAGCATGTCATCGATGTACACCTCCATGTTCCGTCCCAGTTGGGCCCAGAAAATTCTGTTGACTAGCCTCTGATAGGTGGCTCCAGCATTCTTGAGTCTGAAAGGCATGAAAATGTAGCAGTACACCCCCTTGTCCTTTTGGAAGCTGGTGTGTTCCTGGTCCGCTACGTGCATAGAGATCTGATTGTAACCTGAGTAGGCGTCCATAAAACTCAAGATCTCATATCCGGACGTTGCGTCCACCATCTGATCGATCTGAGGGAGCGGGAAGCAATCTTTAGGGCAAGCTTTGTTCAGATCCGTGAAGTCAATGCATGTCCTCTAGGTCTAGTTTTTCTTAGGCATCAGAACTGGGTTTGCTAGCCACATGGGATACAAAGCTTCTTGGATGAAGTTGATTGAGTATAACTTTTCAACTTCTAACTTGAGGGCTTCCGCCCTTTCTGCCCCTAGGGGCCTTCATTTTTCCCGGACCGAAGTCGCACCTTTGTCGATGTTCAAGGCGTGGTAGATGATATTGCGGTCGATCCCAGTCATATCCGAATGAGACCAGGCCAAGACGTCCTGGTTGTCCTTTAACCGGGTGATGATTGTGGCCCGGACCTCTGCTTTCAGGTTCTTCCCAACTTGGATTACTTTGGTCGGGTTGGTGTCACTGACACACACTTCTTCAATCTCCTCCATGGTCTCTAGGATGCGGTCCTCCCCTATGCACGAATCCAGCTCATCCTCATCCCGGACAAACCATCTTGCCGGGGGAGGGAGCGGGACTGGATGGGCGATTTCCTCAGGGGCTCTTCGTGGACCATGCACAGGGGTCGGGCAGATACATGGAAGCATTTCCCATTGTTCCTACTCCCTCATTATCACAAGGGAATTTCATGCATAACTGGCGGATAGAGGTGATTGTCCCGAAATCGACCAAAAGTTGAACGAGCTTTGCATCTCGTTTCCCAGAGTTACGAGCAACTGGATTTTTCCCATTGGGAGTATTGAGTCTCCATTGAAGCCGTAGATCTGGGTTGGGCACGAGGCTAGATCCGCCTCGGTCAAGCCAATCGCAATGAATGCAGGTTTGAATAGAATGTTGATGGAGCTTCCGTCGTCCACCAGTACTCTGGACACCATCTTGTTGGCAACTTGGGCATCAATGACCAGAGGGTCGTGATGCGGAAAATGGACATTGCGAGCGTCATCTTCTGTGAAGGTGATGGGGAGGTTCATCAACTTCGCGCATTGGGCCGGTGCCTGGATGAAAGCGCATACCTCTTGGTCGTGGTCAAGCTCGCCAAGGTAATGATTTTGATCATTTCGGGACGATCCTCCCAGATGGGGCTTGCCCGAGATGGTGGCTACGTGACCATCTACTCGTAGGGGCGCGGTCCCAGCCGGGTAAGGCGTTCCGGGCCTGGGTGCCTGCACGGCGGGGGCCCCCTGAGGGGACTGCGGTCCCAGACCCTTTGTGTATCCTCCCTGGGGAGGTAGGAACGCTCCAGGCGCGCCCGAGATCGTGGGTTGCCCAGGGACTACTGACAATCCCGGAACTCCCACAGGCATCCTAACCCATTGATGGAGGTGTCCCAATTTGATCAGATTTTTGATCTCGTCCTTGAGCTGTCGACATTCTTCGGTTGTGTGTCCCACCTCCTTATGGTAAGCACACCGCTTGCTAGTATCCCTTGGATTCCTTCTTCCTTTGAACATGGGGGCCGGTTTTCGGTAATGGACCGTCCTTTCAGTGGCCAGGTAGACGTTCTCCTTGGTATCCACAAGGTTGGTGTGCTCCGAATATTGGGGCTCGTAGCCCTCCTTGCCCTTCTTAGATGACTTGGCCCGATCTCGTCCCTTCCCATATCTCTTTCCCCGGGAGGGATTCACACTCGCTTCGGTTTCCCCCACCTGGGATGGTGGGGCTCCGATGGGAGCAGCACTGTACCCGACTGGCACGACTCCATATCCGGAATAAGGGGTAGACTGGACCGGGGCATACCCCGAAGGGGTAGGGCCATACACCGCGGGTGCAGCAAAGATCATTCCTAGTGTGCCTGCCAACCCCGGCGCAATCGGGGGAGTGAAGTACTGTTGGGCCGGGTACTGCATCCCGTATCCTGGAAATGTCTAGGCACTTGGGTGAGGTGCCAGCTGCCACCCGAATGCTTGGATTTGGGCCTCCTCCCAGTTAATGAAGCCTTGGGCCCTTCTTATGAATTCCTCGAGGGTAGCCACCTTGCTGCACTGCATGTCATCCCAGAGGGGAGATCCGGCCCGAATCCCAGATTGCAGGGCCACCAGGAGCTGCCCATCATCCACCTTGGTCTTGGAGGCTTTCTTGGTGAAGCGTTGGATGTAGGCCCTTAACGTCTCTGTGGGGAGCTGCTTGATGTTGGCGAGGGCACTGATCTGCATGTTAATCCTCGTGGTGGCCATGAACTGTTTGTGGAAGGTCGACTACAGTTCGGACCAGGATTGGATGGATCCCGGCTTAAGCCTCTTCCACCACTCTTCAGCAGGTCCGCCTAGAGTAATCGAGAAACAGAGGCACTTGCCGTTGTCCCAGACTTGGGCTATGGTCATCAAACGATTATAGCGCGACAGATGGTCTCTGGGTTCGGTGTTCCCATTATAGGCAGGCAGGCTCGGCATTTTGAATACTTTGGGGTGTGTGCCTGGCGCAGGGCTCCTTGTCTTCCTCGTCGAAATCAGTGTCGGCTCCCTCCTGCTTGTGGACCAGACGATCTGTGACTTTCTTTAAGGCGGCCAGCTGTTCCATGAACTGTTTGGCCGTACCATCCTCTAGGGGAACTCTCTCATTCTTTCTGTCGTTGAGATTGTTTCTCAAATTGACATCTCGGGGGTGAATCTTTTCTTTGCGGGACCGCTCCTTTCGAGCATTCAGCCCATCGCGTAGGTCTACTCGAGATGTATCGTGCCCAGAACTGGGGGTGTTTAGCTCATTGTTTTGCTGGTGCTCCCAGTTGCGCTGGTTCATGGAAGTGCTTGGGTGGAAAGACCGTTCTCGTCCGATCCGCTCTGGGGCGGGCCGGGGCCTGGTACCCAGCGGCGTGTCCCTCGCAGATTGATTGGGTGGCCCTGTCCTGGGACGGGGCGCACCTTCTCTTTCCTAGGGAGTGGCCAGGGATGGGTCCCGGTCTTCTGGACAGGAGGGACATCCTTTTGGGGGTTTGCCTAGGCCTTCCCTTTCTCCCGAACCGGGTTAACCAGAGCCTGTTCGGGATCTTGTCCCGGAACGGGAATTGGCCTCGCCTCTCCGGGCGCACCATTCCTAGCCTGCGGAGTGGGCGGCTGCGTTCCTGGAGACGGAATGACTGGAGGGCTAGCCGTTAAGCCTTGGGTGGCTATGAAAGCTTGTAGGGCTTGGAGGGACTCTTGCATCCGTTGAGTGGCTTCCCTTTGCTCGGAAATCCTGGCCTCTTGGTCCAGGACTTGCTGTCTCAGTTTAGTCACTTTCGGGTCCTCCTGGTTGGGGTCTACTTCTCTCGGGATCGCGGGATCCTTAGCTTCAAGATCATGGTATTCCCCCTCATTTCCCTCCTCTTCCTCAAAGTAATCTTCCTCATATTCTGCCCCGCCTTCGTAGTTCTGTGACTCATCAGGCTGGGACATCTGATGAGGTGTGTCTTCAGACTGACCCTGAGGAAGAGGCTGGCGGGGCAGTGGCTCTTCATTGCCTTGCCCTTGATTAGTAGGGTCGAAGGTGGTGTGTCTTGTGTTCACCATCATCGCCAACGTTCAATATCAACTCTAGCTTTCTCAGGCTCTCAATGAAAGCACCAAAATGTTTACTGAGTTTTTCGGAAACCTTAATAATAGAAGATTGGAGAGCTTAAAAGAAAGGATTTATGGAATAAAGACAAGGTTTTTACGTGGTTGGGGCGTTAATAAGCCTTAGTCCACGAGGCAGTTGTATTAGAGCTTAGAGAACCTTTGGCAATGGAGTTTTTGTACAAGTTTTTGTAGAGTAACTGCTATATTTCAAGTCTCGATCGCCTCCCCAATGCACTGCTATCTGTATTTATAGGCACAAGAGTGCACTGGGCTAGGGCCGGGCTGACCCGGGCCCAATAAGGGTGTAAATATCACTGGCTTCTCAGATGGGAGCCCAATGCAAAGGAATAAAATAAGAAACGTACAATAAGTTAAGCCCATTGGGCCAAACCAATCAATATCTTAATCTAAGGCATGACACAAACTGGAGTTTCAGTCTGGGTTCTCTGAGCGACGAGGAAGATTTGGGGGGCAAGATCGGTCAGAGTTATGGCGGCACAGTTCTGAACCAACGGTGTGTAATCCCGAGGCAACCTCTTCTGCAGGTTTAAGCGTGGGGACAACCCCCACGCTTCATGGGATGATGTCAGTATCTTGGGCACTTTACCTTGCCAACCTCGGACAACCGACCCGGGTTTGTTTACCAACGTCCCCCTCCGTTCACCAAGCTCCCGGACCATCTACCAGGATCCCGAACTGTTTACCAGGGTCCAGGACTATCCACAGCGATCCCGGCTCCTATCATGGTTTCCCGAGCTGCGCCCTTCTCTTCCGCGCCTCGGGGCATTGGAGGGAGCGGTCTCGAGACAATACCTCTTGCCCCTGGCGGAGGTCTCGGTCCGTACTCCTAAATGCTCTTTGGGCCTTGCCCAGACTTGGGCTGCCAACTTCTATTTCCCTCTCGCCAAATGGGCCTGATCTGGGCCTTAACTCCAAACCGGGCGGCCCACAGGCTTAGAGGGTGGGCCCGGAAACCCGGGAAGAAAAGGGGATAACAAAAATGTTGTACCTAAGAAAACATATATAGCAATTAATTGTTATATCTAGTCAAATTAATGAGTGTTCATATTGTATGTAATGCAAGAAAAATATTACAATAATACCCGAGATTAAACGCTGCTCGGTCAGCTATTGTCTTTGGACCGCGAACCTTATGGCCCAACTGTCTATAATATACAAAAACGATAAAGGAACTATTGCCTCACTGGTTGACTGCATCATCCTCGTCTTGATCCTAACTCTGGTCACTGTCAGGATTTAGGGAAATCTTTGGATCAGGGCTCTCTGGGGAAGCAACAACAAGCTCCTCCTCCTTATGAGCAATGCATTTGGCGATTTCTTCGTTCCGGAGGTTGGCAGGCAGATAGTCGAAGTTTGCTTCCTTGTTGTTTTTCCAAATCATGAAAAAACAATTGAAGACTTTTCCACTTGACCAGAACGAACCAACTAAGAAAGTAAAAATTGGAAAAAACTTAGCGGCAGTAGTCAAGTTAGAACTTATAAGTTTTTGAGAAAGAATCAAGACATGTTCACCTGGTCGCACAAGGACATGGTGGGCTTCAGCCCTACTGTGATCAACCATGCCTTGAACAATTATAAGGAAATTTTTAAGCCTGTACAGCAGAAAAGGAGGCTGCTCGACCAAGAAAGGTCAAAAGCCTTAAAAGAAGAAGTTGAAAGGCTAAAGGAGAACAGGTTCATAAAAGAAGCTGTTTACCTTGTGTGGGTTTCAAACCCTGTTCTAGTGCCAAAGCCCAATGGAAAATGGTGGACCTGCATTGATTTCACAGAACTGAACAAAGCATGCCCCAATGATTGCTTCCCTTTACCAAGAATTGACTAGCAAGTCGATGCTACTGCAGGGATGCGGTTCTTATGTTTATGGATGCCTACTCAGGGTACATTCAACTTAGCATGTACCATCCCAATGAGGAGCATACTAGCTTCAAAACTGACATAAGCTTGTACTGTTGCGACGTACCAGGGGCTGGTAAACATGATGTTAAGAAACTAGATAGGTAATAACATGGAGATTTATGTTGATGATATGCTGGCCAAATCAAAAAAGGATGGGGGGCACATTCAAGATCTAGCATAATGTTTTACCATTTTGAAGCATTACAATATGAAGCTTAACCCCTTAAAGTACTATTTCAGGGTTAAGATTCTCGGTTTCATCATCAATTCAAGAGGTATAGAAGCTAATCCAGAAAAAATGAAAGCCATGATTGACATGAAGTCCCTAACCAAGACAAAGGATGTGCAAAGCCTAACTAGATGAATAGCTGCTCTCAATAGATTCGTCTCAAAATCAGCAGATAAATGTGTTCCATTCTTCAACCTCTTAAGATGAAATATCAAGTTCGAATGGACAAAAGAATGTGAAAAGGCTTTCCAGGCACTTGCACTTGGCTTAACCACCAATTTTGTCCAAGCTAATTGATGGGGAGGCTCTCTATTTGTCTCTAGCAATTATTGAACATGCTGTTAGTGCAGTCCTTATAAGAAAAGCAGAGAAAGTCTAACATCCAGTATATTACATCAGCAAGAGACTGATAGGGGAAGAAACAAGATACCCCTTGATCGAAAAATTGGTGCACTGTCTGCTACTTGCAGCAAGGAAATTGATGCCATACTTTCAAGCTCACCAAATTACAATTCTAACTGACCAGCCCCTCAAGCAGGTGTTGCAGAAACTAAGGCGTCAGGTCGACTGCTTAAATGGGAAATAGAATTAGGGCAGTGTGAAATCTCCTTCCAATCATGAATTGCTATCAAAGGACAAGCGTTGGCAGACTTCATTGCTGAATGCACAGGAGTATTAGAGGAAATCGAGCAACAAGTAGTGCTAGAAGAAAATGAAGAAACCTTGCCAACATGGAAGTTGTATGTAGATGGGTCCTCAAATGAACACAACTCTGGAGTTGGAATAATTTAATCACACCTGGAGGGCATCACATTCATTGTGCCCTAAGGTTTTGATTTAATGACTCAAATAATGAAACAGAGTATGAAGCCCTGCTCACTGGATTACGACTTGCTAAAGCTGTCAAAGTGCTATTAATAGAAATATGTAGTGATTCACAATTTTTCGTGAACCAGATGTTAGGCAAATACCAAGCTCGAGGCATAAAGATGACTTCCTATCTAAGCAAAGCTAAAGATATTCTAACACAGTTCAAGAAATTTACTATACAGTAAGTGCCACGCAACCAAAATTCCAATGATGATGCTTTCGCCAAACTAACAAGCACCAAAGATGCATATACTCTAAACATGATACCATTTGAGCACCTTGCTCAACCGAGTATTAATAAAACGAAGAAGGCGCTGCTGCTCGACAATACCCCTTCCTAGATGACTGCAATTGTTGCTTTTCTGGAGCACAGAACTTTGCCCCAAGACAGAAACGAGGCCAGAAAAATACCAAGGCAGGATGCTAGATATGTAATCTTTGATGGAGTAATGTATAGACGAAGGTACTCCATGCCTCTGCTCTGATGTGCACCATAACAGAAGCAGAGTTGTTAATGATAGAAGTGCACGAAGGATTCTATGACAATCATGCAGGGGGGCAGAGTCTAGCCAAGAAGATATTGAGACAAGGGTACTAGCCAACTATGAATGAAGATGCAACGGAGTACATGAAAAAATGTGACAAGTGTCAAAGTTTCTTTAAAAAAAACATGGAGCAACTCCTAATGAGCTCAAACAAATGTAAAGTCCCTAACCCTTTGTTGTATGAGGAATAGATCTGATCGAACAACCACCTACAAGAAAAGGAGGAGTCAAGTTTATGTCACTGATATTTGAATGTATTTTTCTTGTATTATTTTAATGTGTAATCAGTTGTAACAATCCCACACTACATGTGAAGGACCTTGATTATTTTGTAAGGGCTCAAAGCCCACCAAGAGACTCTATAAATATGGATCTCTAACAATCATTATCTGAAGGTAAGAATCATAAGTTCTAGATGCGCACTTTACATATAAACTCCCTATCAAATTGTGCTCTCTCTCTCAGGCTTAGGAAACTCAGTTGAACTTTGTTCTTCTTGATCTTGAGTCTGAGACTTTCTTGATTAATAAAGTACAAGTGGAGGTAGGTCATTACAAACTTTTGGGGTCGAACCACTATAAATTTTCAGTCTTTTTCTATTTGATTTCAGCTTATTAAATTCATTTCTGTCATTCATATTGACTCAGTGTCGTTGACCAAAACGCTGGCCAACAATGATAATAACAAAGTTTCATAATAATCAATTATGAGTATGATAAAAATGATTTAATTTAGAGTTATTGGCGGCAAAACCCCCTTATCTTTATAATTTCTTACACTTAACCCTCAAACCTTTATTTTTGGTAGCAATATCTCCCAAATCATCATTCCATTGGCAAATTGATAGTTATGTTAGTTTCACTCAGTTATATACTAGCATGGACACACGTGGCTATATAAAACTAATTTGATGTCGTAATTCATTAATTACTCTTAAAGAGTAATTGGTGGCAAAACCTCCTATCTTTACAATTATGAACAAAGATTGAGAGGGTTAAGTGTAAGAAATTGTAAAGATAAGAGATTTTGCCACCAATTACTCTTTAAGAATAATTAATGAATTATTATATGACATTAGTTTTAGATGGTCACGTGTGTCTATGCTGTCACATAACAGAGTGAAACTAATGAGACTGTCAATTTGCCACATAATAGTGGTTTGAGAGGTATTGCCACCCAAAAATAAAGATTGGGGGTTATGTGTAAGAAATTATAAAAATAAAGGGGTTTTGTTGCCAATTACTCTTTATTTTATAAATGTGAATATGATTTTATGTTATGAAGATGAATTAATCTATTAATTATAAATTAGTCAAATTGGTTTGGATAAATATGTAGCCTAATTTAAATTGATAGAAATAAGATAATTTAGTGTTATTTGATTAATCGTAAATATTGTTTGTTATACTGTGAATGTTTTGGGATTTTTTTAGTGTTATTTACAAGGTTTAAAATTTTGAGACGAGTTAGAATATAGTCGTTATGCTGCCAAAATTTCAGTAGAGTTAGGAGAAATAACACTCGTTGTAAAATTAGTTATTAGTAAGTAATTATTTAATTTTTAGTGATAAGAATTAAATAGAAAAATTAAGAAATAAATTAGGGTTTTAATAAAATAGTTACTAATAAATATAATAATTAAAAAGAGTACTTCATTTATATTTAATAAAGATATGATAATTTATAAAACTAATTATTATTTATAAAATAAATTAAAGTTTTATACAATAATATTATTAATAAAATAGAATAGGTTAAAAAATTATTAAAATTAATAATTAATAAAAATATATGTAGTTGTATAATTTATTATTGTTGTTGTGTAAAGAAGTTTGAATTTCATATATATTGTTCATGCGGTATGCCTGCTCCAAGTTCTACAATAGGTACTAGTAGAGGTGCGAACAAGAGGGCTATTAGAGATGGATACTATGGGAAGATAGTTGAAGATGAATTACACAAGTTAAAGTTTTCGAGGTTGACTATTGAGTTCGACTCGACCACTGGAAGGTCTGTAAAGAAACATGGTAATATGTTTAATAACATGTGTCATTTTTTTTTTTGTTAGAAATACCATATCTCTAAGATGTCTTCGTTGGAAAGATGTGCCCAGAACATATGTGATATATATTTTGGACAGATTAGAAGTAAGTATTTAATTATATTTGAATTATTTATAATTTATAATAACCTTATTATATTAATAATATTTAATGGTTAAATATTTTGTAGACAAAATTTGTTTATCCATGTGACAATCCTGTATCATGGATCAAATTGAGAAACAAATGATGAAGGAATTACGTGATTGGAGACATGATATGAAACACTTTTGGACATATAATATTAAAGATTTGGGTCTTGAGCAAGTAAATGTAGAACCTTATAGGGGTTATGTAGGAAGATTGTGCTTTTCTGATTGCCTACTGGAATATCGAACAACATAATGTATTAATTTAATCAATTATTTACTTAAGTTATGAGTATTTACATTAATATCCTCTTTTAGTTGTGATTTTCTTTAAAGATAATTTCTACTCAAAATACGAAGAATAGAAAGAAAATGCAACTTCCCAGAGGATGGGATCCAAACTAATTGTTTCCCACCTTCGTGATCAGGTACATTATTATATCATTTATAATAATAAAAAATATGTAGAAAGATAATATACTAAACACACTTAAAACTAAATATTTATCGGGACAATCCAGATATTGGCGAGCTGCCAAGTGTCATAGACACTTTTGAAAAGTTCCATCACAAAAAAGATAAATGGAAAAATGAATATGTTGAAGTGAATATGTAAGTTTCCATTATCTCAATTAATATTTATATTTATAAGTTACAATTTATCAATAAATATACAAATTTATTTTGATTAGCACATTTAGTATTCATATATATATATATTTTTAACTTACAATTATTTTCAACTATGCAATTTTATTTTGATTAGGCTCGGATGAATCAGATTCAACAATCCCAGCCAATACCCATTGTCGGGACTCCCCCGATAATAACGACACAAATCATATTAACAAATCGTATTTATGGAAAAAAAAATGCGAGAAAGGGCCACTTATGATTGGTTTTGACACCAAAATAGACCCAAAACGACACAAAACAAGGCTTAAATAACCTACTCCTAACAGGCTCATCATCCCAACACTCAATCAAGAACTCAACAAAATCCCATAGAATCAATAACCCGAAACAAATAAATGCAGGAATGGAGGTATCAATGCACTTACTTGATATGTACCAACGATAGGTGTCAAGTCGAGTCGAACGTGAATGTATTGCCTTTAATTCACCCATACGTACCAGTATTTCCTCCAGTAATCCATAATCGAAAGAACTGAAGAATTTTTTTGTAAATGGGATTCTGAAAAGAGAGTTTTTTTTTTGCTCTAAGAGATGAAGAGATTTGGGTGTGAAATGAGAAAGTGAGGGAAAACTTGAGGAGGTAATGTTTAAATTCAAAACCCCCAAACGTGGGCAAAAACCAAATCACTCCCCAGCCTTTGATCACCTAGAGAGTAAGTACTCGGGCATGATCCAATGGTCACAAAAATTGAGGCAAAGATCATACTCGAAAAGGCGAAAGGACGTCTCAGATGCGGATAAGAACTCAAATTAAATGGCATTGATTGGTGGACCCAGCAATGGGGAGCCAACACATGGCACACCCTTTTTTGGAAACGCTAGGTCCCGAGGACACCCAATAGTCACAACCTAAGGAAGAATTCCCTCGGAAATGTTCTAACTAAGTCTCCACTGTCCTCGAGGACAAGTGAAGACTTGATGGGAAAATTTTGTCTATGTTTTCACTGGGAGACACGTGGCACAAATTAAGAATGATTAGGGGTCCACGAGAGCTAGTAAAAGCTCCCTGAAACCTTCTTAAAGCTCCCCGAGAATTCAGACCATTCCCCATCACGGTCCACCACCATCGGAGGAATAACTAATCCGGAGAGCATTACCTCCCGAGGACCTTGACAAAGGATAATGCCCCAAGTCTCCCAGCGAGATCATTTACTCATCACTTACTTCTCCAAGCATGCGAGAACCCTTCTCTGGACCATAAGGATAGTTGAAAGGTGTCCAGCACAACGACACTTGACCACAAATAACCTTCTAACACACATTGTCACTTGGATCCTGGTATCGGCTCCATACAAGTGGCAAAAAGGATGTCCCACGATGCCCCCTGACATGGGAAAATGTGCAGCTACCACCCTAGCACTGTCGAGTGCATTTTCCCAATAAAGTAGTGGGTTGGAATTCCTTAGATTGGGCTCACCGGATATGCAGAGGCCCACCAACTTATTAAATAGTAGAATGTGCATTTATTTCATAACTAACCTCCATTAAGGGAGGATAATTGTAATCAACTTCCATTAATGAGCTTAATTGCCCCAACTGCCTATAAATCGGGCTAGGGCACACATTGTAAATGATCATTTTCTAGTTTCTAGAGTGAGCACAAACGTTACCTGAAAAATCCCAAGAGAGCTTGAACATTGCAAGTTCTTCATCCTGTTGAGATGGGTTAAATATAATGGTTAAGATGTTTACACGTTGAGGTGAAAAACACTTAACATTTTTCACTTAAGTTGAAGTGAAAACATGATATTGTGTAGTAGGCATCTAAAAGTGACTTTTATGGGTGAAAAGTGATACATGGATGTATCTAAGAATCTCCAAAAAGTTTGGTAGCATTTTGAGAAATTTGAGGACCATTGGAAGGGTCAAAAGATAGAGGGGGTGGCGATGCATCACCACATAAGAGGAGGTGTTGCATTGCCTGAATGCAAATGGGTTCAAAAGCCCCAGCAGGCGATACATCCCCTAAATTCATGCAATGTATCACATGTCGTGTCTATATGGTTACGTAAATAAGCTCCAAATGACATGTGAATTATCTCTAATCCTATTGGTTAGACCTAATGACGATGCCTACACTATAAAAGGGTTCTCATAGAGTTTTGGAAGGCTTGATCACTCTCTCCAATCTCTCTCTAAACCCTCTCTCTCTCTCTCTCTCTCTCTAGCTCTCAAAGACCAAAGTTTTCTCTAAGAAACTCATCAATCATTGCCTGTCTTGCATGAGTTTTAAGGCTTGTTCAATCTCAAATTTCACTCTACTTTGTTGAAGCTTCAAGAAATTAGGGAAGGCTTAGAAAATATATTTTGGACAACAATATTCTTATTGTGTATAAGCCTTAGAAGTTCCTCAATTTTGAAGATTCAAGTTGCTCTAAACAAAATGTTGTATCTATCTAACCTTAACTTTGTTTTGTGTTACTCTATTGTGTTTTCATTGTTAGTATTGATGATTAAATGATTCTAAATTCATCTTATCATCATTTAATCACTTAGTTTCTTATTTTCAAGAATGTCTTTCATACCATGAATATGTTTATTTGATTATCAAGATTTGCATTCATACTTTAAACAAGATTCTTGATTAACTTCTAGGGTTTCTATTATTGAATTATTCCCATTATTAATTGTTGATATAGAAAGTGTAAAGCCCTATATTCCCAACACATCCTAATACAAGTGATGTAATATTATTTTAAATAATATAATGTTAGATTAAATAATGTAACAAAATGTGATTTGCCACACCTTGTAACATATTATTGAGAGTCACAAAATTTGACACATGTGTGTGTCCAAATGTGACATATTTTGGAGTTACAAATTTGTAACTCCCAAATATTACCCAATAATGTGTAGATTTTGTGTTACACATTTGAGTTTGGATTTCAAAAAGCCATTATGAAATATGGTTGTTGGAGACATGTTTTTAACTCCCATTAGGTGTATGGAGGTTAAAAAATCACGTGAGAAAGGATTTGGGACGTTTTGGAAAAACTGAAATTTTTCTGCTGAAATTGGAGTTGTGGCCACGACCACTGATAATCCCTGGCTACGGCTTGGTGGACAAAGGCTAGTGGCAGTGATCGCTGATACTCCTGGCCGCGACCAATGAGGTTGACAGCCAAAACTATTTTTCAGTTTTTTCCAATTTGAACGGTTCTAACATCCCAAGTAACCCCCAAATATCCATTTTAATTCCATAAACATTCAATTAAGCACTGGTAACAACCATGGGGGTTGGTGGAATTTGAAATTCAAAGGGTATCTCAAACTCTATAAATAGGAGCCTAATGCTCACTTGTAAGACAACTCTACTTCTATCCACTAGAGCACTTGGAGTACACAAAAATGCTTGATTATTCCAGAGAGCTATTTCCAATATTGAGAGAATCCCTTAGTGCTTGAGATAGGGGGAAATAAGCTTTTGGACAAAGGTTGTAAACCTTGTTCAAGTTGGTGATCTCCAATGCTCTTCACTTTGGTTGTGTAAGTGTGAGGGTGATTTATTTTATTATTCTTGTTATTTCTTATTTCTACTATTGCTTTTATCTTCACTTCTTCTATTATCTATTTACTTGTATTTTTTGTAATAGAGTTGTAACACTTATTTATCTATCATCTTGTCTATTGTAACCTTTTGCATAGAGTTGTTTCTTTGGTTTTACCATTTCCATTGAGTATAATATATATCTCTAATAATCAAAAGCTTAATTTCCTTTTCAATGGAAGGAAAAACCATAGATATCATGTGAGGATCTAACTTTGAAAAGATTGTAAGATAAGGTAATGTTATTCTTTTTCTTAGAAGATCTAATGGCTTTCATATAGTGATAGAAATTGTAATGCCCCGAAATCCCTAATGCGGTTTAATGGCTGGATTAGTAGGTCGGGAGGGCCATAACTGTTTAATTATGCCATTAAATGATAATATGCATATTTATGTGAATTATATTATAATATGATGTTATATGCATGCATGTGGGTCCACATTTGTTTATTAGGGTGTTTTGGTAATTTGGCCTGTTGAGGGCATATTTGTGTATTTTGGTGCATATTGTGATTTGTGAATGAGATCCTATTATTATGGAGATATATTCGAACTGTTCGACATGAGACGATCTTATATTGTGAATTAGCGGTTTTGTCATAACAGGGTCTTTTATTGGGATATTGAGTTATGAGGATGTTATTTGATGATAAATTGGGAGTTATTGAGATCAGGAGGAAATTTTGGAAGTTTTGGCTATAATGTCCCCGGGGGTGTTTTCGGGACCCCAAGCACTAGGTTTTATTTGAGGTTACTTAAGCTTGAAGTAGCTTGTCAGATAGAACCGTACGTTAGAAAACCTTTTTCTCTTCCTGTTAGTTCATTTTACCGTTCGAAGCATTTTCGAAGAAATATCGAGTTCTAGGAGTCGGAATCAAGTAAGGATCGAGGCATAGCGATCCTAGGAAAGGTTAGAAGCTTCTTGACCAAAGGATTTGATGAGAAACAACCCAATCAAAGGTAATCTAAGTTTTAAGTTTAGAGTTTTTAAGCTTCGAATTGGATTTTGTGAATCGTTGAGTTTTTGGTTCGTTTGAGCCTCAAGATTTGATGGTTTTGGATCATTGGGAGGTTTAGGAACTTTGATTTTTGGATTTGGAAGTGTTTAGGTATGTTTTTGGAGGGTTTGGGATGAAGGAGGTCGAGTTTTGGCTGGTTCTGGGTTGGGGGCCGTGGCCCTATTCTTGGGCGTCGCGGCCCTAGCTCGAAGAAGCAGGTGGAGGCATTTTGGCCTTGCTGGTTGCTGTGGCCCTGGGTATGGGGCGCCGTGGCCCTTGCTCCTGGTGTAGCTGGGGGCCGCGGCTCAGGGTGCTAGGGCCGCAGCTCTTGGGTGGTTTTGAGCCCGTTTGAGTGTTTTGACCTCGGGAACTTGGTTTTAGGCCTTGGGATTGTTCCTACTACTCGGATTAGTGGGGATTGATGTCTTAGAGGCTAGATCTTGGTTTTGGAACCCTTGTTCATTTTATTGATGGTGTCCCATATTTGGTTATGACTAGGTGACCGCTAAAGGGCTAAAATTCAGATCGTTCTCAAGGGTCGTTCTTTTATTCATTCTCGCTCGAATCAGAGGTAAGAAAACTGCACCTTGTGTATATAACATGCATGATTGTTGTTGAGGCGTGTTGGTTGATAAATGTGGACATTGATTGAATATTAAGTGCTTAGCAGGGCTTGCTTACTTGTGTATGATATTGATTAGTCAGGGACAGCACTGGTCGCACATTACTGACCTGAGAGTCAGAAATGGCATAAGCGTCCTGATCGTAGGGCCGATTAAAGATTAGATCTAATTGATATCAGCATTGAATGACTCTAGAGCATTAATGCTGGACCGAACCTAAGGTCGATGAAACTTATAAGTGCTTGACTAGTCTAAGACTAGTTACTCACAGCCAGGGCCTAAGGCCTAGGTGACTGCTTGTCACATGGCTAGGGAGCGGAATCCCATAGTTATGACTCTATGGTCATGAGGAAGGTTATGTTGGTGATTAGTCATCATGCACCTATCTTGTTTAAGCTAGTGAAAGGTTCACTTATTTGTAAAGCCCCGATGACCCTATCGTCACATGGCTAGAGGAAACAGAACCACCTTAGTGACTTTTGCGGCTGCCACTCATCTGTTTTGGACTGAGAGTCCTGAATGATTATTATGATCATTGTTGATATTATATTCATGTTATATTGTGTTTTCTTGCTGGGCTTTGGCTCATGGGTGCTATGTGGTGCAGGTAAAAGGAAAGAAAAGCTCACCCAACCTTGAGTGGAGAGCTTAGGTGGTGCTGTGTACATATGCGGCCGCTTGACCACCACGGCCAAGGAGTTCTCAGAGGAACTAGGGGGTTTACCCTATTTTTTCCGCTTAGGTCGGCGGGTTTGTAAATTTGAAACAATAATGATCATTTTGAGTTGTAAACAACTTGTAAAAGTTTTTTTATGGGCCCATGAACAATTTTATGTGTTAAATAAAATGTATCATTTCCTTTTGATTGGTTTTCCACCTTAGCCTATTAATAACACCTAGAAGCACGTTTTTAACCAAAGGACTCAGGCAGGGAGTTAAATTTCCGGTTCACCGTAACTGTTCTGGGGTAACCAGGGCGTTACAGAAATGAGAAGAAGAAAATTTTATAAATGAGGTTCATTGTTTTCTAATCTCCTTTGCTTTTGCAAATATAGTGGTTAGATTAGAAGATAATTCAACATCTTGAGTTTTTCTATATGTGATTAATTAACATATTGTGTAAATAATCTAGTAGATTATTGGGTAATATTCTAGCACGTTATATAATTGTATTATTTTGTGATAATGTGAAATTATTAGAATGACAATTTTGTGAGTTTTATATGACATGTATAAATATATTGATTTTGTGAATCAATAGAAATGTGAAATCATATGTGTATGATATTTGTAATTTATATTTACATATTAATAAAGAGCCATGTTAATTTGATATAAGTCAAATGTGTTGACAATTATGTGAAATTATATTGAAATATAATCATCTAAATATTTGTGAGATGTTAATAGGTTTTATCCTATATTATTATTAGTATGTGATTTGTGAATAAAATAATTATTTAAGAATTTAAAATTTTCTAATTTAAAAGATGAGCACCTCATTTTATGAGATAAGAAAAGATGAACCTAAGGGAGTTATATCTTTTAATGGTTGTGTCTTGTTATTGCAAGAAAAATAGATCAAGGTGGATCCAAAATTTGAGATAGCATGTTGTCCAATATACTTTGAGTCTAGAGTGTGGTCAAATGAAATATATTTGATAATTATTTAGTGACAATAATTATTAAATATTCAATGTCTCAATAAGGAGATATTTCAAAATTGGAGAAGCAATTTTGATTATTTACACCAATAGTGAATGGATTAAAGTGAACTTTATTCATTTTGGTTAAAGATGTTGGTATGTTTAAATTAATCTCAATGAGGAAATAATTTTAAACTAAAGCATAAGAAATCAAAGTGTTTAAATAAATCAATGAGGGTTTATTTTATTTGATTTAAATTGTTTGAAAAAAATTTACATCTTCAAATTGATTTTGATGAGAAAATCAATGGATGTCAAAGTGGTGTTTTCAAAACAATCTCAAAGAGACTCTTAGAAAATACACAAAAGTTGTTTAAGTGATTTTGAGATTTTTAGAAAAATAAAAGTAAAAATTAGTTATTATTTGTTTGAGAAATTTTCACATGACATTTGTGTTCGCATATTTGATTTTGTGAAATATATAAAAGACTCCAACCAAGTAAAAGTTACTTTCAAAGAAGTGTGTCTTTCTTTTCCAAGTAAATGAGTCAAAATAAACTAACATTGAGGTTTTGTTTATTTTGATCTATTGTGAGCTTATCATGTGGCTTGAGGACTCATGATGAAATTTGAGAATTATAAGTCTAGATTTATCATGAAGGATAAAAAAACTTAATAGAAATGAAGAGATTTCTATTTTAATGTGATATTTTATTATCACTATGTGAGAAATGTGGGGGTGATACTCCAAAGTTAATCAATTTATTTTGTTGATAATAATTGATTAATTTGGTCATCCTATCAAATATGTGATTTGAAATTCCACATTCTAAATCACTTTGGCTATATGTGTATGGAATGGATAAATCTAGACATGCTTGGTGTCTAAAGTTATTGTTTGAAATATTTAGATTCAAGAAAGAATCAATTTAAAACATAAAGGAGAATTTTAGAAACAAAGAGGTTTCTAGAATTAATATTAAAAAAAATTATCTTGGATATTGAAGTATAAAATAGGGGGGTGTTGACCATGGTCAAACTCACTATTTTAAAAGGGTAACTATTTTAATCAAACTATAGCTAGCAACAAAGTTTTAATAAAATTATGCGAGTGTTTAAGTATGCATACATGGGAAAATCAATGAGTCAAATAGAATGATTTCTATATCTTAAGAGATGGGACTTAGACTTCCTAAAGAGATTCACGATTGATGGTAACTTATCTTAATACTAGTAACCAAACTAGTATTAGGTTCAATAGATAATAACAAGCCAATCAAGTGAATAGTAGTATTACTCAAATTTTTTCCCATCAGAGATATGAGTATTAGAGTATTACAAAATGAGGGTTAAGACTGAAAGGTTTTTTAATAGAACTCAGTCTTGAAAAGTATTTTAGGATAACAAAATACTGTAAGAGTTCTACCTATATAGACCTAGGGGTGGTGCTCCCCCTCATGAGAATTGGGAGTCATTGTCAAGAAAAGTCTATAAATGGAATGTGCACATGACCATTAATGGTGCAAAAGTGAGACATTGAGGTCTCAAGTGGACATAGCAAAGGCGTGTGTGTTATCAAGGAATAATGGTTCAATGCTTCGGCAGCCAAAATTTTAACAAACTTTGTGATAATTACACTAAGGTAAAATTCAAATCAAAAGACATTTTACTTTATGCACCAATGCAAAAGTTTTTATAGAGAGTAATTATTTAATCAAGTGGGGGAATATTATATTTTAATATAATGTTTGATTGATTAAATAAGTATTACAAAAATTGATTATTTAATCTATTTATCATACCTTGTAACATATTATTGAGAGTCACAAAATTGGACACATGCGTATGCCTAAATGTGACATGATTTGGAGTTACAAAATCAGTTACAAATTTGTAACTCCAAAATATTATCCAATAATGTGTAGATTGTGTGTTACACATTTGAGTTTGGATTTCACAAAGCCAATATGAAATATGGCTATTGGAGACATGTTTTTAACTCCCATTAGGTGTATGGAGGTTACAAAATCACGTGGGAAAGGATTTGGGATGTTTTGGAAAAACTGAAATTTTGTTGCTGAAATTGGAGCTGTGGCTGCGGCCACTAATAATCCCTGACTGCGACCTGGGGAAAAGAGGCCAGTGGCTGCGACTAGTGAGAGTGACTGCCAAAACTATTTTTCAATTTTTTCTAATTTGAACGGTTCTAACATCCCAAGTAACTCCCAAATCTCCATTTTAATTTCATAAACATCCAATTAAACATTGGTAACAACCATGGGGGTTGATGGAATTTGAAATTCAAATGGTATCTCAAACTCTATAAATAGGAGCCTAATGCTTACTTGTACGACAACTCTATTTCTATCCACTAGAGCACTTGGCTAGAAATACACCAAAATGCTTGATTATTCCAAAGAGCTATTTCCAATATTGAGAGAATCCCTTAGTGCTTGAGACATGGGGAAATAAGCTTTTGGACAAAGGTTGTAAACCTTGTTCAAGGTGGTGATCCCCAATTGTAATGACCCAACCACTCTAGACTTTGGACCATTAATGAAAACTACACATAGACCCTATTCCTTAACAAAACTTACAAGTGAAAAGATCATAACTTTATTAAAACTTGTAAAAACAAATGTTAAACTTACATAAAATCTCAAGTAGGATATGGGATCCCATTGTTTTAAAAACAAAACATAACATAATGGTAATTAAAAAGAGATTACATAAATAAGTGCGGAAAAATACACATAAAACCATAAATAAAGACTTCATTCTCGAATCAAAACTCTCGGCTCTTTGAATCCATTCTGCCTCAATACACATTCACCAAGCTTCCAAGAACCCTTCCCGCCATTATAGCTATTTTCCTGCACATATAAACATAAAAGGAATGAGCCTAATGCCCAGCAAGGAAAATCTAACATATAGCCATATACATAAAAATTCATAATGCAACATAAAAACATACCATAACACTTATGTCACATACATACTATAATGGCCATTATTACTTGGGGTCCCATAAACTAAACAAGTCATATGCCCATTAGATTAGTGGGGTCTTGCTAGCTAAGCAAGTCATATGTCCATAATCTATTTGAGGCTTGTTAGTTGTATAGGTCATAGGCCCAAGTCTAGAAACATACTTAACATAGCATTTTACATAACACATATTCATAAGATAACATATAAAATCATATAACACATAAGTCCTATCCTATTTTCCTTTCCAAAATAACTGGGATATGAGAACTAATTTGGGACCTTGGAACACTCCTAAAAACCATTTATAATATGGTGAGTATATTGAAGAAAAGGGATGAAATTGAAAAAGGAACTATGCTATCAAAATATATTTACCAAAAACCTTGTGCTTAAAAACTTGGATTTCCTAACCAAGAATAAGAATAAGGTTAGAATGAGTAGAATACTATGAGAATTTTAAAGAACATAATACAGAAATGGACTAGAGTTTGGAAATACCTTGAAGACTTATATGACCAATCTAAACCTTGAACCGAAATGTGAATAACCTTACTTCCCCAAGTGTTTGATAAGCTTATAGTGATCAAGCTTATAATTCCCAACCCAAGTGTTTACACTCTCACACTCACCTAGCAACTTGCAGCCTCTGAACTTAGAGTAATAGATGAATAAATAGCTGGGTACTAGGTCCTATTTATAGAGTTTAGGGATGAAAAGATCTTCATTTAACTTGAATAAAAATAATGGCTTTTTAAGTGAAAATAATTTGAATTATCGTTCAGCAGAGGCTGAAGACTCGTTCAGAAAGGTGCTGGACTTATCAAGAGGTTGAAGGTTTGAATGGAGAACGTTTTTGAAAACTTTCAAAAATATGCTGAAGGAGGCGATATATCGCCTGGGCCATTATGCCTGAGGCAATCGTGCAACGTTTTGTGTTTTCCGTATCTTCGTACTGCGATATATCACCCCCTATAGCTGCGATATATCGACATACGCTGATTATTTAAACACGAAATTACACATTTTTAGCTTAATTTGAATTGAGTAAACAGCTTTGACTAAGCCCTCTAACGTTTTCAAAGCTGCTGACTGACCTTAGAGTATTCAAATTTTATCCTTAATAAATTTAATCCTCAAAATACTTAATCATTAATAAACCTATACATAACATGTGCTATTATCTTATTGGTTCTTATCTATACCTTATAGTATAATAAATATTATCCTCAATATCAGTCATATTAATCAAACCTTAGGTTAAAATTAATATTCCTAAACTATAGGTTAAACTTAGAAAATCTACAAGTACTACTTATGAGTGTCCAAATAAATTCTGGTCTGAACCAAAAATCCATAGTCATAAAGATAATACTATTATTACTATTATACTACTATCTAACTTAGCTAAGTAAAGTTCTTTGGACTCTACACCAATGCTCTTTGTTATCCCTCACAATTCAAGAGATGACATGGCGAATGAGAAAGCGACACGTGGCATCACAAGTCATGGAAAAAACGAAAAAGTATTGAAAAGGATCGACGAACAAAGATGGATAGGTCCAGGACCTATAGGAAAGTCGACCAAGCCTAAAACCTCTTGGGGTGGTTGGCTTGACCCCAACCCCTAGGGGTGATTGACCTAGCATGACCTAAGAACCACATGGGGTGGCCCACCCTATTCTTCATAGGGTGGTCGGCCTAAACTCGTAAATACACTTCACTGGGTAAAGTTCACGCTCGTTCAAGCTAAAATCAACATGTTTAGCACCCAGAAGATCAACAGGCCTAGCACCCAAGCTCTAAAGGGTCATCAGGCCTAGCACCTAAGTCTCATAGACCAATCAAGAATTAGTGCTTTCCCGAAGGTTTCAATCATGCATGGTCAATCATGATCCAAAGAAACGACAAGAAGACCCACGATCTCATAATCATGGGAAGATGGACACGTTTCTCCACTCCCAATGATCGTGTACCAAACCATGATCCCCAGTCTTGTTTATCATGTAACAATCCCTGGGTACTATAAATAAAGGACCCAGGGCTTCATTTGAAGGGGGATTTTTTGGAGGAGAGACTTTTGGATCGATCATTTGGATTAACTTTTGGGCAAATTTATGACAAGTGAACTCTTTAATTCATCTTTATAATTGTCAATTGCGTGATTCAATACTAAATACTAAGTTGATTAGGTTATTTGTTTAGATATTTGTACTATGTCGTATATTTACATTTATATCGTTCAAAAGGTGTTGTATATCATACATACAATCGTTGGCCAATTTCACAGGTCAACATTTTGGTGCTTTCATTGAGAGTACGAAATCAAAAAACACACTTTCATCAGTTTTACGATGCCTCCAAAACCCAGTCAGACGAAGAAGATGGCTCCCAGGGATTCCACCACTCAGGTTCCCATCAATCCTAATAATGAACCTCAGGTAGAGGTTGGAGATCAACATGATGTAGAGAATCCACAAGACGCTCACCAGGAGGAGATGGCACAATTTCTGGCGAGGCAAGAGGTCTTTGCTGTAGAAATTTCCCACCAAAGGGCGACTATGGAATGACAATAGCGGGAGATAGATGAGCAGGTCTAGAGGATGATCCAGAGGGAGCAGGAAGCTGACTAGAGGCACCAGGAGGCTGTTGTGGCCCTCGAGGCAACTACCCAATTATCCCGAGCTAACATTGAAGTTGCTGCTCAAGTAGTGAGGGAGGCTTAGGCCAAAGCAATAGGGATGCGTGACAGAAGTAATAGAGAGTCCCTGGGGAGGAGTCAAACCCCAAGGACGCTCTCAGAGCCACTTTCCCAGAGATAGGATGAAGAGGTACAGTCCAAGACTGCCTCCTCCATGACTAATAAGAATAACACTTCCTCTCGGAGTAAGAGTGTTACCAACCCGAAGGCCCCCTCCTAGGGGGACAGACGAAATGGCACAAGAGAGGAAGGTCAGGCATCTGAAAGGCGTGACAGGGACGGAAATGATCGTTCAAAGTCTCAGAGTCATGTAGGAGGAGAGGCTCGGGGGCAGGATCGCATCGGAAAGAGCAAGGCGGACCTACCACCCCTACACCCTCGGTCTCGCAAGGGAAAGGGACCGATGAACAACACCAATACCTTGTTCGATAGGCTCAGGAAAGATGCACAACCTTAGGTTCTGAGGGAAGTCATCAACAGGAGAACCAATGCTCAGGAGGGGGTGCCGGGGACGTCCATCCCACCTGAAGCAGCGATCCCACCAGCAGCGAAGGCTCAGATAGATGCACTCACCACGACTGTTCAAGGCCTGAGAAATAAACCTTTCGATATCGAGATGGCTCATAGAAGTGGGAGTACCTTCAATTCCAAGATCCAAGCTGCCCAACCACCGCTGAAGTACAAGACCCCAAAACATCCAACATACACTGGGAAGGAGGACCCAGTGCGACACATTGGAAATTTCAAGGATCAGATGGAGTTACTCAGTGTGGAGCATGATTATAGGTGTAGGGTATTCCTTACCACTCTCTTTGACTCAGCTCAGGAATAGTATTGGAAATTCAAACCCGAATTCATCACTTCCTGAGAGAAATTTAGGTTGGAATTTTACAAGGTCTTCAGTGTCGGACGGATTCAACCAGTTTATGCCAATCAGCTAGCTGACATCAAGCAAGGGAAGGATGAATCCCTGAAGGACTACATCCAAAGATTCCTGAGAGAAGCAAACCGAGCATCCACGGTGGGAGATGAAGGGAAGTTTGTTGCCATCTCAGCAAGAATCATTATCATAGTCCCTTATGGGAGAGCATCCACAAGAACCCCATCAACACCTTGCAAGAGTTCTTGGACCGAGCAGAAAAATACATGAAGCTAGATGACACTATCATGAAGGAAGAAAAAGGCATAAACCATCCGACCACTATCAAGGCAAGCAAGGATGTTGCAAACCCTCAGGGCAGCAATGGGGGCAACGGTAAGAAGAGGAGTACCTTAGGGACTGAGCAGAGTGGAGAAAAGAAGGCTAAGTCAGCACCAACCGACAAACAGCCTAAGTATCAGCCTTACTAGCCCAGGTTCACCGACTATATTGTCCTGACTACAACAAGGGTTGAGATTTACTTGGAAACATACCAGGAGGTACCATACCGAAGCCACCAACCTTGCCCTCAGAAGGAAAGAGGGACAAGAACAAGTTTTGTCAGTTCTATAATGATTATGGGCACGACACAAACGAGTGCAAATAATTAAAGGATGAGCTAGAGTTTCTCCTCCGACCAAGAAAACTATCGAGGTACCAAGTCAAGACTGAAACCCCAAGCAGGAATCCAAAGTTCTGAAAGCAAAAGAGTCCACCATTGGAGCTAGCGGTTGTTGGCTTCACATTAGACACCATATGTGGGGGGCCCCACATTGTAGGCAACAATAACAACGGTAGTGAGCGATATGAAGGACCCTAAGACATGAGGTAGGGGAGTCTTCCCAGTGAATGGTAATCGAGGAGCAATCCCCAAAAAATCTGAAGTATGAAAGTGAAACTCTCACTTTTACGAAGGATGACTCTAGGCATGTGAGGTACCCCCACAATGACCCTCTGGTCCTTACCATTCAAATCGCCAATGCCCTGGTGAAGAGATGCTTGGTGGATATGAGAAGCTCAGTAGATATCATCCACAAATCATCCCTCGAGAAGATGAAGCTCATGGTCAAGGACCTAACACCTTGTTCCCAAGTGATATATTGGTTCGCAGTAGAATGCCTAGCACCATCAGGAACTATCAAACTACCGGTCACTATGGGGGATTCCCCTAGGCACGAGACTGTGATGATAGAGTTCCTGGTGGTAAATTGCTCATCGACTTACAACGTAGTGATCAGGAGACCCCTCCTGATGGCATTACATGCAGTAGTGTCTATCTGGCATCTGTCATTGAAGCTCCCCACAAGCGCAGGGCAAGGATGCGTACAGGGTAACCGAAGAGAGGCATGGGAATGCTATAACATCGGTGGTCAAAGAAAAGAAAGGACCATGCGTAAATAACATGGTGGTGACCTGTTGTGGAGAGAATGAAGAAATCGATGAGGTTATCAACATGGAAGTTGACGTTAAAGGAAACACTCTACTAGAGCTAAGGGATCCTTTTAACGAAGATTTGTTATTGTAACAAGTTTCCCAAAGAGAGGGAAATGACATCGATCCTCACTTTGGGGATGACGCCATGGGGGTAGGCCAGTTGAAGATCTTGACGAAGTCTTACTAGATAAGGAGGACCCGACTAGAGTAATCAAAGTCGGGAAGGAACTAAAGGTGGAAATTAAGGCATGGTTGGTAGAATTTTTGAAGAAGAGCCATGACATCTTTGCCTGGTCTCATAAGGACATGGTTGGAATTTCTTTGTCTGTGATAAGTCATGTCCTTAATGTGGACAAAATCTACCCACCGGTGAAACAAAAGAGGAGACTGCTTGACAAAGACCGATCTCAAGTCCTAAAGGAGGAGGTCAAGCGGCTAAAGGAAAACGGTTTTATAAGGGAGGCCTAATACCTAGACTGGGTATCAAACCCCGTGCTAGTCCAAAAACCAAACGGGAAGTGGAGGACATGCGTGGACTTCACAGATTTGAACAAGGCATGCCCCAAAGACTGCTTCCCACTAGAATAGACCAACTGGTCAATGCAACTACAGGTCATGAAATTCTCTCATTCATGGATGCATATTTTGGGTATAATCAGGTAAGTATGTACCCTCCTGATGAGGAATATACCAGCTTCCGGACAGACAAGGGATTGTACTTGTAACGCCCTACTACCCAGGGATTGTTACGCTGTGCATTTTAAATAGTGCTAAACTTGCTAAACGAGTCATTTGGCCATAATCATGTAACTAAATGTGATTAACAGTTTAGGGTTAAAATTTTTGGTTGAAGATACAATGTTTCACTAATACGTTTACTGTATACATTGGGATCCCAAAATATATTTTAGAGGTTAATTACAATAAACGATTTACAACTAGCCGACCTAAGTGGCAAAATATGGTTTAACCCTAGTTCCTCTTTAAACCCTAGGCCATGGTGGTCTAGCATGCGCATATATACACATCTTCACCTAAGCTCTCCAACTCAAGGATGATCCAACTTCTTTTACCTTTACCTGCACCACATAGCACCTGTGAGCCGAGGCTCAGCAAGAAAACTCAACCATGCTAATAAGCAGGTAATAATATGTCACCAAATCATAATAAGCATGCCTATCAGTAATAACCCTATTCACGCATGCAAGCAGGTACAAATAAATGATTGTGGAGTCCTGCACTCTGAGTAGATGACTAATAAGTCCATCTCTTTGAGGTAGATGACTAATAAGTCTCTCTGAATAGATGACTATTGAGTCACTCTCTGAATAGATGACTAATAAGTCATTCTTTGAATAGATTACAAATAAGTCACTCTCTGGATAGATGACTAATAAGTCACTCTCTGGATAGATGACTAATAAGTCACTCTCTGGATAGATGACTAATAAGTCACTCTCTGGATAGATAACTAATAAATCACTCTCTAGATAGATGACTAATAAGTCACTCTCTGGGGTCTCGCGCCCCATGCCATGTGACATTTTAGTCACCTGAGCCTTTTTGGCCCTAGCTCTAAGTAACAAGCCATTAGACTAGACCAACGCTTTAGTTTTCTTCCACCAATAGGCCATCCAAGCCTTTAATGCTCGTGTTGATTAGATCAAATCATTTCGGCCTACCTTAAACACGCTAGTACCACTCTTGACTCATAAGCCAATACCATACGACCAGTGCTCAGTACTACCACTGATCTTGACTAATAAGTCACAGCTCCACGACCGATACTAAACAACAATGGCGTTCCCTGACTAATAAGTTAGTGCCATTCACAAGTAAGCAAAGCTGCTATGCATTTACAATGCAACCAATGTCCATAAATAGAGCACTCAACATGCCTCATCAACATTCACCAACATAATTATAATCATGCACATTCAAACATCAAGGTATAAGGCATTCAAGATGCTTAATCAATAATCACAAGCATAATCATAATCATGTACAATTAGTGAGACTCAAGCTCTGATCAATTCCATATTCAACATTTATGCCATGCCATAACCACATGTATCATATGCATCACATACTGGGTGCAATTTTCTTACCTTAGACTTGAGCATAAAATAAATGAAGAACGACCCTTGAGAACGATCGTGTCCTTAGGTCCCTTAGCAGTCACCTAATCATAACCAAATATAAAATCCCATCAATAAAATGAGTAATAAAAGGTTCATGACTTAAAACTTAGCTCCTGGGACCTCGAATCCTACTAAAACAGTTAGTAGATTCGATCCTGAGCCTTCAAAATCAGAAACCCACACTTAAAACCCATTAAAACCCAACGTGGCACGAGGAAGACAGGCGGGCTGCGACCTGTCCCCAAGGGCCACGGCGCGCCCCCAAGTCAGAGAGGTCCTCTGCCTGGGTGCCAGGGGCCGGCTGCGACTTGACTCTGTGGGTCGTGGCACGCTTGCTTGACAGAGCCCAGGGGAGACACTCTGGAACACCTTCAAGTCGCGACTTGCATGAACTCGGTCACGACTTGACCCCTCAAACCCAGCTCCCCTGCATTTTTCTCAATCTAAACCTCAATCAAAACTCATCAAACCAATCCCAATATCACAATTAATCACCACCACACCATTCAAACAACAAAACCCAAGCTTTATTTCACTTAAAAATACACCAAACATCCAATCCTAAGATCAAAACCTCAAGCTTATAAACTACCTCAAAACAGGGTAAAAGCTCAAAAATTTCAAGCTAAAAACCTTACCACAGTTACGAATTGAACCCCCTTCAGCTGCTGATCACCAGCCTAAACTCACAAGCTTTAATCCTTCAGCCTCAAATCTCTTGCTTCAAAATCCCAACAGAGAGAGAAGAGGAAATAATCGAGAGAGAGAGAAAGAGAACCCTCTGTTTTTCAGCCTTAAGCCTTCTACAACCTTCTAACCTTACGCATATCCAATGGTCAAAATGACCAAAATGCCCCTAGGGCCATTTTAATTCCTCAAAGCCACCAAGGGCAAAACAGTCATTTCCCACATATCCCGTTAATCATAATTAATGTCCTCCAATTCCCATTATTCCCAATATCCTCAATAATTAATAATTCATATCCCATTACCCGCTCATTCCCGGTAATGTACTAAACACCAATTTACCCCTAGGCTCACTCCGAGCCCAGTAATTAATCTTGTTATGACTAAACCACTAACTTGCATCCTAGGATCATCTCATGCCGAATAGTTCAACCATATCCACATAATAATGTGGTCTCATCCATATAACACATACATGCACATAAATATACAATTCCGCTCTCAATGGCCAAAATTACTAAAATGCCCTTCTAATAAGAAGTGGGCCCACATGCATGCAATTATCATCATATAATAATATAACTCACATAATCATCCATGTAATCACATAATTGCACATAATATCACATAATTCCATAATTTGCCATCTTGGCCCCCTAATCAAGATCCTAAGCCTTATTAGGAAATTTGGGACGTTACAACTATCCCCTCCTTACAGAAATTTCTTGATCGAAATTTTATTTGAGTAGCCTGGAATATTAATCCTACATATCTGATTCCACTTTCCAGGTCGCTCCGTTGACCTCATTGTTTATGTATTATACCTTAACCAAAGGTATAGCTTTGTCTTTCAAAACCTTGTTCTTTCTGTACATATCTGGATTGACTATTCCCCATAGGATAACTCTACCTCCAGATTCTCACGAATCAACACATAAGTCTCATCTAACACATGTTTCCTCAACATGGAAATATGAAGTACACTGTATACTACTGACAGTGCCAAAGCCAAGGCCATCCTAAAGGCAACCTGAATGATCCTTCCTAGGATTTCCAACGGTCTTACTAATCTAGGGCTTAACTTGCCTTTACCTCCTCACCCCTTTCCATAGTGATATTCTGAGGAAGATGCAGACTTCCACTTGGAACTCCATGTTCCTGCATTTCAGATCAACATAACTTTTCCATTTACTCTGGGAAGCGAGCATCTGAGCTCTAACCTTTTCAATAGCCTCAATGGTCCCCTGAACTACCTCAGGATCCTGATATAACATCTCACCCATCTCATCCCAATGAATGGGTGATAAACATTCCTTACCATACAACATCTCATAAGGTGCCCCTCTTGGAAGTAATAACAGGATCCTCATCTAATAAGATAGACCCTGAATTCTAAAGAAGGCTTACTATCTCTCTCACATAGAGATCTGTATACTGGTCAACTGTATTACTCGTTCTTACTGATAAAAAGCGAGTTGATCTATATACTAGTCCATAATGACTCAAACCAAAACATGCTGACCCACTATCCTGGGCAGCCCCACCGCGAAACCTATCGCAATGTTTTCTTTACTTCCACTATAGAATACCCAAAGGCTGCAATGGCCTTACTGGTTTCCGATACTCTGTCTTGACCTGTTAACAGGTTAAGAACTTGGCCATGTATTCAGTCATGTCCCTTTCCATCCCAGGCCACCAACATAAAGCTTTCAGATTCTTGTACTTCTTTCATGATGCCTGGATGAAGAGAATAAGGGTAGTATGAGATTCATCCAAAATCTCCCATTTAGTTCCAGTGCCCATCGAAATTCGAGTCCGATCCTTATATCTCAATAAACTCATACTTGACACTGCATAGTCCTTAGCTAATCCAGCTAAGACATTCCACCCAATTCTTCCCATCTATGGTTCACTTAACTGTTTTTCCTTTGATCCTCTCTAAAAGAATAACTCAAACATAATGTTGGCCACCTGGCCCACCAGTAACTTTGCTCTAGTTCTGGTCATATCCTTCAAATAACATGATGCATAGGCAATCATCTTTTCCTGTCAATGAGGTACCATAATAATCTATAAATTGGTTCTGATATGTAAGAAGACTCATAACTCTTCAACAAAGCACATGTATTATCTTGCCCGTCCAAGGAAATTCCTGACCTTTGAGGTGTTCCTTGACCTCGGTAAATTTCCAACTAAGAGTATACCACAATACCGTCAATCAATATGATCACAAATCCAATTTAGATAATCTTTGAATACTCTTTCCATCTAATTCGTCAAAACAACTCGACATTGATAAAATCCTCAAAACATAACTCAGCACTCACAATGCCCATATCTAATACAAAAGTAGTCTTTAACATATCCTTCTCCCTGATCTTCAGCTAGTACTAACCAGATCAAAGATCCACCTGGGAGAATACTATCTTACTCAATAACTGAGCCTTTAGTTCTTACAACTCTCCTGAAGCCGTTCAATACTGTGCCCTAGACCTGGTTCCGTCCCTGGCACAAATCTAATTACCATTCTATTTCTTTATGTAAAAATAATCCTGACAATTCCCCTAGAGATACATCCAGAAACTCACAGACTAATCCAGTCTGTCTTGATCCCATTGGCACGACCTAAGTGGTATCCACCACACTAGCTAGGGGCTCTATGCATCCTCCTGTAATAGATCTCTAGCTCTAAATACAGATGTCATAAACATACAAAATCCATGCACAATGCCAACAAATACAAGGGTTTCTCACCCTCAAACAAAAGGATTACTATCCTTTCCTTACAAGCTATCATTGCCCCATACATAGCTAACCAATCCATATCTAGGATCATACTGAAGTCGATCATAACCAACTCTATCAAGTCAACTGATGAGTCCTTTCCACAATAATCCAACTCATCTTTCAAAATTACCAATGGAGTATCAAGTTCTCATCACAACATAACCATGTAATCTGTATAACAAATCTATGCCTCTCTAGATGCAACAAGCAAAGAACAACATGGCACCAAAACCAGTCAGTACAATACACATTAGAACTAGGAAGTTGACCTACCACCACTGAGGAACCATCCCCAGTCTTAGTCTCAGTCTCTGACTGCGTTAGAGAGAACTCTTGAGCTGGAGTCGAGCTGTCCGCCCCCTTTTTCTCATTTGTCCTTCGTCCTGGGCAATCTTTCTTGAGATTCCCAACGTTCCACAAAAGAAACATGCCTTTGCTCGGCATTCCTTCAGATGATGCCTCTTGCACCGAGCGCATTTTGGGTAATTCTTCCAATTTTCTTTCTTTCCTGATCACTGGAATCTCTGTCCCTTTCTAATCCAACCAATGGAGGAATCACTACTTGAGCACTACGCTCTCCAGCACTCTCCTTCATAATCTGATTTCCTGTGCTCTCAACTGCAAGAGCCTTCCCTACCACCTGAGCATAGGTAGAGATTTCATGCACTGGGTTGTCTCTAATGCCCTGAGCTATTCTGGGATTCAATCCCTGGATAAACCTTTCCTTCCGAGCCACATCCATGGGTACCATATCAAAATCAAACTTGGCCAACCCATCGAATCTGTTAACATACTCTGTTATTGTCGCATTTCCCTGAACGAGGTTCAGAAACTCATTCATCTTAGCAGTCTTGGCTACATCACAGTAATATCTTTCATTAAACAGCTGCCTAAATTCTTTCCAGTTAATCACAACTGTATCTCGTGTCTGGGATACTACTTCCCACCATGTTCGGGCATCATCTCGCAATACATATGTACCATAGATCACTCTATCGTGACCTACCACCCCCATACTATCGAGGATGGAACTGATCATGCCCATCCATTGCTCAGTTCTGAATAGATCTAGGCCCCCCCTAAAAACCTGGAGGGTAGTATTCCTGGAATCTTCCACAAAGAAATTCTCACATGTTCTCAATCCTAGGTTGAGCCAATACTGGTGCCACTCCTGGAATAACAAAGGAAGTGGTGTTCCCTGACAGGCCCTGCTGTTATTTCAAATACCTATTTTCTTCCTCTTGCCTCTGCAATCTTAATTGCATATTTGTAAACACCTGCTGCCAATTGTGAAGGGCAGGTGAAGAACTCAAGCCCTGGCTGTAATTCCCAGCCTCGGTATAACCACCACCAGGCCTCATTAACTGCCTTGGATACATAATCTCTTATCAATTTGTAGCCAATAACTTGATCCTTTAAACATGATGAGAATATTTGAAAGCCTTCCCCACGAAAACAATCTTACCACACTACATTCACAAACCACTGTAGTGTTAAAAACATACCCACAACATTCATACATCAGTCATAACCCCTGCTCTTCCAACATACATATCATGCCTTCAACTCCAACATTAAAATAACACATTCATATATTCACTGAGTTGGTAATCATATAAACATATTCAATAATCAAGGGCGAAGCCTTAACAGAATCTCATGCTCCCTAATAACGCGTGCAGGTAAAGCATTTACATTCTATTGAAGCAGTTCAACACATAACCACGCAAATAGTTACCATACCTTGAGTGAAGCTTGTTTTTAAAGACGAGTGCACATGCCCAGCTTGTCTACAGGAACCTTTAACCTTGGCTCACTCTGATACCGAGTTGCAACGCCCTACTACCTAAGGATCGTTACGCTGTGCATGTTAAACAGTGCTAAACTCGTTAAACGGATCATTTGGCCATAATCGTGTAACTAAATGTGATTAACAGTTGAGGGTTAAAATTTTTGGTTAAAGATACAACGTTTCACTAAAACGTTTACTATATACATTGGGATCCCAAAATATATTTTAATGGTTAATGACAATGAAAGATTTACAACCGGTCGACCTAAGCGGCAAAATATGGTTTAACCCTCGTTCCTTTTTAAACCCTCGGCCGTGGTGGTCGAGCAGCCGCATATATACACATCGTCACCTAAGCTCTCCAACTCAAGGATGGTCCAACTTTCTTTTACCTTTACCTGCACCACATAGCACCTGTGAGTCGAGGCTCAGCAAGAAAACTCAACCATGCTAATAAGTAGGTAATAATATGTCACCAAATCATAATAAGCATGCCTAGCAGTAATAACCCCATTCACGCATGCAATCAGGTACAAATAAATGATTGTGGAGTCTTGCACTCTGAGTAGATGACTAATAAGTCTCTCTCTCTGAGGTAGATGACTAATAAGTCTCTCTGGTAGACGACTAATAAGTCTCTCTGGATAGATGAATAGTGAGTCACTCTCTGAATAGATGACTAATAAGTCATTGTTTGAATAGATGACTAATAAGTCCCTCTCTGAGTAGATGACTAATATGTCACTGTTTGAGTAGATGACTAATAAGTCAATTCTGGATAGATGACTAATAAATCAATCTCTAGATAGATGACTAATAAGTCACTCTCTGGGGTCTCGCGCTCAAGCCATGTGACGTTTCAGTCACCTAAGCCTTTTTGGCCCTAGCTCTAAGTAACTAGCCATTAGACTAGACCAGCACTTTAGTTTTCTTTGACCAATAGGTCGGCCAAGTATTTAATGCTCATGTTGATTAGATCTAATCATTTCGGCCTACGTTAAACACTCTAGTACCGCTCTTGACTCATAAGCCAATACCATACGACCATTGCTTAGTACTACCGCTGATCTTGACTGATATGTCATAGCTTCATGACCAATACTAAACACCAATGTTGTTCCCTAACTAATAAGTCAGTGCCATTTACAAGTAAGTAAAGCTGCTATGCATTTACAATTCAACCAATGTCCATAAATATAGCACTCAACATGCCTCATCAACATTCACTAGCATAATTATAATCATGCACATTCCAACATCCAGATATAAGGCATTCAGCATGCTTAACCAATAATCACAAGCATAATCATAGTCATGCACAATTACAGAGACTCAAGCTCTGATCAATTCCATATTCAACATTTATGTCATGACATAACCACATGTATCATATGCATTACATACTGGGTGTAGTTTTCTTACCTTAGATTTTAGCGTAAAATAAATGAAGAACGACCCTTGAGAATGAACCTGTCCTTAGATCCCTTAGCGGTCACCTAATCATAACAAAATATAAAATCCCATCAATAAAATGAGTAATCAAAGGTTCATGGCTTAAAACCCAGCTCTCGTGACCTTGAATCCTACTAAAATAGTTAGTAGATTTGATCCCGAGCCTTGAGAATCGAAAACCTGCGTTTAAAACCCTTTAAAACCCAACCTGGCACAAGGAAGATAGGCGGGTCGCTTCCTGCCCCCAAGGGCCGCGGCGTGCTGCCAAGTCAGAGAGGTCCTCTGCCTAGGTGCTAGGGATGGGTTGCGACTTGACCCTGTGGGTCGCGACGCGCTTGCTTGACAGAGCCTAGGGGAGACTCTGGAACACCTTCAAGTCGCGACTTGCATGAACTCAGTTCCGACTTGACCCCTTGAACCCAGCTCCCCTGCATTTTTCTCAATCTAAACCTCAATTAAAACTCATCAAACCAATCCCAATATCACAATTAATCATCACCAAAACATTACCACCATTCAAACAACAAAACCCAAGCTTTATACCACTTAAAACCACACCAAACATCCAATCCTAAGATCAAAACCTCAAGCTTATAAACTACCTCAAAACAGGATAAAAGCTCATAAATTTCAAGCTAAAAACCTTACCTCAATTACAAATTGAATCCCCTGCAGCTGTTGATAACTAGCCTAAACTCTCAAGCTTTAATCCTTAAGCCTCAAATCTCTTGCTTGCTTCAAATCCCAACCGAGAGAGAAAAGGAAATAATCGAGAGAGAGAGAGAGAGAAAGAGAACCCTCTGTTTTTAGCCTTAAACCCTCTACAACCTTCTAACCTTACGCATATCCAATGGTCAAAATGACCAAAATGCCCCTAGGGCCATTTTAATTCATCAAAGCCACCAAGGGGAAAACAGTCATTTCCCACCTATCTCGTTAATCATAATTAACGTCCTCCAATTCCCATTATTCCCAATATCCTCAATAATTAATAAATCATATCCCATTACCTGCTCATTACCGGTAATGTACTAAACACCAATTTACCCCTAGGCTCACCCGAGCCTAGTAATTAATCCCGTTATGACCAAACTGCTAACTTGCATCCTAGGATCGTCTCATGCCGAATAGTTCAACCATATTCGCATAATAATGTGGTCTCATCCATATATCTCATAAATGCACATAAATATACAATTACGCTCTCAATGGCCAAAATTACAAAAATGCCATTCTAATAAGAAGTGGGCTCACATGCATGCAATTATCATCATATAATAATATAACTCACATAATCATGCATGTAATCAAATAATTGCACATAATATCACATAATTCCATAATTTGTCATCCTGGATCCCTAATCAAGGCCCTAAGTCTTATTAGGAAATTTGGGACGTTACAATACTGTAATAAGGTAATGTCATTTGGCTTGAAGAACACAGGAGCCACCTACCAGCGTTTAGTGAATGGCATGTTCCGAGAATTGATCGGCAAAGATATGGAGGTATATGTCGATGACATGTTGGTAAAGTCCAAAGAAGGTGGAGGGCATGTTCAAGACTTGGAGGAATGCTTTGCAATACTTAGAAAATATCGCATGAAGTTAAATCCTCTCAAGTGCTCATTTGGAGTTGGTTCTGGTAAGTTTCTTGGATACATAGTCAATTCACGTGTAATCGAGGTTAACCCCATGAAGATCAAAGCATTGATTGACATGAAGTCACCTACCACAATCAAAGAAGTGCAAAGCTTAAATGGGAGAGTAGTTGCCCTTAGTAGGTTCATATCGAAGTCTACGGACAAGTGTGTCCCCTTCTTCAACTTACTGAGGAGCAGCAAGAAGATCCAATGGACTGAGGAATATGAGAAAGCTTTCCAAGCCTTGAAGGAGCATCTCGCTCAACCTCTCGTCCTAGCAATGCCAATAGATGGTGAAGTGTTATTCATCTATTTGGCAATTACCGAGCATGCAATCAGCACTGCTTTGGTGAAAGATGAGAACAAGGTACAACACCCTGTGTACTATATCAGTAAAAGGCTAGTAAGTGCAGAGTCTAGGTATCCCCCTCTTGAAAAGCTAGCCTACTGTTTAGCAGTCGCCTCTCAAAAACTGTGTCCATACTTCCAAGCTCACTCGATCCGAGTCTTTACTGATCAACCACTATGACAAGTTCTTTAGAAGCCAGATGCATCGGGATGGTTACTCAAATAGGCAGTGGAGTTAGGACAGTTTGATATCACTTATCATCTGAGAATGGAAATAAAAGGACAAGCATTGGCAGACTTCATAGCCGAAGGCACCGATCTTGAAGAACCTTCCTACCGATCAGAGAATGGAGATACCGAGAAAGAAGGAGATACTTCAGTATGGAAGCTATATGTTGATGGAGCATCCAATGAGTACAACTAAGGCGTAGGAATCATACTGATCACTCCAGAGAATCATCGAATCCACTGTGTTCTCAAATTTGGATTCAATGCTTCAAACAACGAGGCTGAGTACGAGGCATTACTAGCAGGATTACACTTATCTTGGGATGTGCATGCACAATCCCTGGAGGTATTCAGCGATTCCCAACTAGTAGTGTACCAGGTAATGGGGGAGTATCAAGTCAAGGGACGTAGGATGGTGTAATACCTTAACAAGGTGAAGGGCTTGTTGGCACAGTTCAAGAGATACTCGATTACACAAGTCTTGAGGGAGCAGAATGCCAATACTGATGCCTTAGCCAAGCTTGTCAGTGCCAAAGACGCGGATACCTTGAATGTCATTCTTGTTGAATACTTGTCGAAAAGAAGCATAACCAAGCAGGAGGCACTACTTGTTAAGTTAGGAGATACATGGATGACCCCTATTATTAACTATCTCAACCAAGGAGTAGTACCCAGTGATCAGAACAAAGAAAGGAAGTTGGTGAGACAAGCTGAACGATATATGATAGTCGAAGGGTTCCTGTACTGACGAGGGTACTCCCTACCACTGCTAAGGTGCTTTATACCAGACCAATCAAAGTTGTTAATGATCGAGGTACACGAGAAGTTTTTTGGAAATCACAGGGGGGTAGAGCCTATCAAAGAAAATCTCAAGGCAAGGATACTTCTAGTCGACGATGAACGAAGACTTGATGGAGTATGCCAGAAGATGTGACAAGTGTTAAATGTTCTCCAAGATACCCCGAGCAACACCTAATGAATTGACACAAATCCAAAGCCCTTGGCCCTTCGTTATATAGGGAATCGACCTGATCGGGAAGCTACCCACAGGAAGGGGAGGAGTCCAATTTGCTGTTGTAGTTGTATACTACTTCACCAAATGGACTGAAGTAGAACTGCTCGCCACCATCACCTATAAACCCCATCAGATCATGTTCGATTCTGGTCCTTGAGGGACCTATCGACCCACAACATCCAAACAAGAGACTGGTCTGAGGATCTGTCACCATTATGGATTATGTTCGATCTTGGTTCTTGAAGAGCCTATTGACCCATATAATGCAAAAGAAGGACTGGTCCTAGGACCTTGTCACCAAATTATTTGATCATGTTCGATCTTGGTCCTTGAGGAACCTATCGACCCACACAATCAACAAGAGAGACCAGTCCTGGACTTTGTCGCCAAATTATTTGATCATGTTCGATCCTAGTTCTTGAGGAACCTATTGACCCATACGATTAACAAAAGAGACTGGTCTGAGGACCAGTCGCCATTATTTGATCATGTTCGATCATAGTTCTTGAGGAACCTATCTACCCATACGATCAAAAAAGAGACTGGTCCGAAGACCAGTCGCCATCAATGGATCATAATCGAATCTGTTCCTTAAGGGACTGATCGATAATTTGATCTAAGACTCGTTACAGACTCGATTAGCCCATCAAGACCCGATTAGTCCAACTTAGACACTTATGTCTACAATCATTATAACGAGTACACGAGAGATTACGCAGATCATGATCGACACTTGTACACAATCTGCATCTATGTATAGGTATCATTACAACTGAGTATGAAACCATCACCTGACTACTAATGAGGGACAAGCATTTGCTGCTTGCATCATTGGGTGAAAAGGAAAGTACTATGTGTCTAAACACTCAAAGCAAGGCATGGTCAAGTAGCAAGTGACCAAGGATTTTAAACCCATGATCACTTGGGGGGCATATAGTACATACCGATCAGGGTATACACAAGCAATGAGGACGTGACCCTATGTACTAAGCAAGCTCAAATTTTTCTAGGACATTTGTACAACATGTGTTCGGAAAGACCAAAAAACAAAAACAAAAAAGGCATTGGTAAGGAGACTTCTATCCATGTCCTGTATAGGGAGGTCGGCCAGACCATCAACCCTATAGGGTGGTCGGCCTATCATCCATAGGGTGGTCGACCTGACCGTTTTGTTTGTGGTACTTGGTGAAGTATCGTACTACTCACATTACCATGGTTGTTAGCATGAAAATGTTGGAAAACCAATCAAAGCACACAGCAAAAACTTGTGCGTGGTGGGCCCGTTGTTGTTTTATTCTTATTATGAAAAAACAGAACAACAACATACAAAAAATTTCAATAATCATATAAACAATTTATATGACCAAGAAAATAATCCAGAAACATTATCATACAATACTATTAATCATGCAACAAATGTATATATATAAATATAAAATATATTTATATATATAATATATAAATACAAAAAAAATCAAGAACATAAACTTTTACCTCTTGAAGCCTATCAAGTGCCCTTGAGTCTTTTCGTATTTTTATCGATCTTCCTATCCAAAGCTTTGAGCACTCAAACCACGATCTTCCGCAGTGTTCTCTATACCTCAAGATGTGTGTGGGCACATAGAGAACATGGGTTTGAATTTTAGGAATCACAAGTATTTCTCAACATGTAACGCCCTACCTCCTTAGAGTCATTACTAAGTGAGTTTTAAAACGTGCTTTCAACTCGCTAATCAAGGTTTTAGGTCAATCAGTGTAATTAAGCCATAAACAAAGGAAAAACTTTAGAAATAGTAATTTCCATAGTAAATCATAAAAGTTTTACACTTGGGATCCCAAAATACAGTTTAGAAATATTTACAACATATAAACTGAACCAAGTCGACTAAACGACAAAATCTAGGTTTATTTATAAGCATCTCCCAAAATCCTCTGGCTATGGCAGCCAGGCTGGCCAAACATGTACACGCCGCCTCACGCCTGCTGTACTCATGGTTGGTTGACCTTCTCTTTACCCTTACCGGCACCACAGAGCATCTGTGAGCCGAAGCCCAGCAAGAAAACCCACAAATAGATAACATATGCAGCACATATAACAAGCATATAAACAGGCCACCAATGGGCTAAACACATACGGTCTAACCGTCCCAGGTGTTTACCAAGCCCTGGGTTCGCGGACCACGCCGTGAGGATATCCCAGGTATCCTTTTAGGGACTCGCCCTGGCAACTTGCACTCCATGTGCTCAACGCTTCTCCTGGCCCCTTGCCGTTCTCGGCCTTGCACTCAATGTGCCCAATGCCGTTCTCGGCCCTTCGCCGTTATCGGTCTACACCGCTCCCGGCTCTTGCCGATCATTCACATCATAATATAAATAGCATAGCAAGCAAGTACATAATTCTAGCATATTCAGTTAAAGGGCTACGCCCCGCAGTTCTAACATATTGGGCTCAACCCTTCATACCAATTCTATTTAAACACATTGGGCTCAACCCTGCACACAAGCTCTATGGGAACAAGGGTTTTCTTACCTGAGTCCCGAGCTTTCCGAGCACCGATGCCCCGAGCACAGTCCTCTAACTTGAGCCTCGTCAAAACCCTAGTCACAACACATTAACAATATCCATCCATCAAGTTCTAATCCAATAAATAACTTTGAGCCATAACCCTAACCTCCGGGACCTTGAATTTTATCCATCCAAGTGATAAAATCCATCCCGAGCCTTAGCCATTGAATTCCCAAGCCTAAACACCCTTAAAAACACTAACTGGAACTAAGAGTCGCGACCCTACCCACAAGCGTCGCGGCTAGCCTCAAAACAGAGGCTAGCACCTCACTGACCCCCACACGCCGCGGCGCGCATGAAACCTCTCGGCCTCCCATGGCCGCGCGTGCACACGGGCCGCGACCCTCACCTCCAAACCCAAAATTTCCATCTTTCTCCTGCATTTTCTTCAAACCAACTCATCCTATAGTCAAGCTAACAGTTCCAGATATTCAACACCAATATACTAGCCCAGTTTTAACACCATAACCCACCAAAATCTACTCCAAAACTCAACTAAAACCCTAAAGAACAATCAGATTCTACCCACATGCATAGCTTAGAAACACAACTGAAATTCAAGCATAACTCCCATGGTAGAGCTTACCTTTTGCTGAATTAAACCTCTGAAGTTGAACCTTAATCCCCAAGCTCCTAGCTCCTGAACTTCAACAGCCCAAAGTCCTCAATTTCCAGACTAGTTCCACCAAAGTTCTCCTTCGATATGCCTTAGAGAAGAGAAGGTGAGATAGAGAGAGTAATAGGAAGTTATCTACTGCTGAGAAGAGAAATATATGTCGGTTTCTCTAAGTTTCTAAATTATTCTCCCTTTTTGTTTTATTCACTTAAGTCTATGTGGTTACCTCGAGGCTCGGGGTACCAAAACGTCCCTGAGGGCAAAATGGTAAATTTCCCCAATATTCCCGCCTAGACATTCTATCCTCAAATATATCTCCAAAGATTTATTTTCATGTCCCGATAACCCCATAACTCATCTAATACCCGAATTACCCCTCGACTCGCCCCGAGTCGGAATCTCAACCCCATTGTGACCTTCTGGCTAACCGCTCCCGAGGACTGTCTCGGATCGTGTTGCACAGACATATCACATATATATTACATTTATCACATTTATCACACTTATGCCCCCAATATCCAAACGGGGCCCACATGCACATTTAACTTTAAACATGCATCACTATCATATATAAACATAAATCCACATATTAACATATTAAATCACGTATTGCCCTCCAGGCACACTAATCAAGGCCCTAAGCCTGACTAGAAATTCGGGTCGTTACAACTATCCCCTCCTTACAGAAATTTCGTCCTCGAAATTACCTGAACAACTCGGGGTACCGCTCCCTCATCTCTGACTCAAGTTCCCACGTCGCCTCCTCAACCTTGCTGTTGATAGGATTTGATTTAGGTAAATGTCTAACTTACCATATTTGAAAAAAACTATTTTCAAATCGTTAAATAATTAAATAAATAAAATAAAAAATACACAAATACAATATCTATATAGATAGTCCTTGGACTGTGTCAAGCATGTACTGTTATTCCCTTTCCAGGGATTTTGCATTTTTTTTTATTTAATTATTTAACTAAATCAACGTCCCATAAAATAAGGTATTTATCTTTATAAGGAAAAGATGACAACCATATTTCAAAATTTAAATTATAAATTCTAAATTCAAATTGATGATCATCATTATCATCATATTTTAAAATTAAATAAATCAAAAAACTATTTTTTTGACTTACCAATTTTATTTTCTCCCACTCAAATAAAATAATTAATTTCAAAATTTTATTTATTTATTTATATATATGAAATTTGAAATTTTATATATATATTTAAAGTAATAAATATATATTCAAAATTTAATAATTAATTCTAAATTAATTATTCAACCTCAATTATCATATAATTGTATACTTGACCCGAAGAATAAAATTCTTCTCAAATTCCCAAATTATAGTTATAGCCTTGTATCAACTCTTACCTTAATATGGTGTTGATAGAGCAACCCAGGGGACCTATGGACCTATAATATCAAGCTCCAATAAATATTACATTATTAATCAAATGTCTTTGATTAAATAATCATATTTATTAATCTCATGATCACTCCACTAAAAATATGAGATTGAACTTTTGATAATTATAGACATATATTTACTGAGTACTTTATTAAAAATAAAGTGACCATTGATATAATCATTACATACAGCGTTAATCCTCTATTAATGGTTCATAATTAAAAGGGAATAAAATTATTGTTCTACCCTTTTAGCTATATCTTGTTCCTAGAGTACCATTGACTTTACTAGTGAAGGTTGTGTGACAACAAGTTTGCGACATGAGCGCTCATAACCTTTTCAATTCCAAAAGTCAACCCAATAGGCAACCATTATTCAATCTATAAGAAGGTATAGATTCCATATCTATTAAACTATGTCCCCAACTGTTGACAGTGAAATCTCGTCAAAGAAATTAGATCGGAAAACTCAAAGGTAAGTCAGGTGATGTTTATATAAGAACTAAGAATAAACTTTAAGGAAAAGTAAACACAGATCAACAATGGAGCAAGCCTTGGTATATTTATCAATAGCCTCTGCATACAATGAATTTTCCAACCCCCTTCTCTGTGGAAGTGGGGTTTATTTTATAGTAGGCTCTAATGGCCCTGGGTACATGGTGGTCTAAGGAACCAGATGGTACACAAGTACACTAACAGGAGAATGGTTCCAGGGGTAGTGGTGTCGGCTCTGGTACAAGGTCAGAGATCATGGGAGCACCTCACCTCCTGTACCTGGTCATGCCTCCACTACCAGCCTGGTACGGGTGTCAGAGGAGTGGCTGGTGAGGACAACACATGGTACTTTGTTCGTACCTCCACTACTTATCTGACGTGGGTACTATGTCCGTACTCTAACTCCTTTCAGTTCGTCAGTGGACTCCATACCTCATGAGATCAATGCCATGTGACCCTCATTTGCAAGGCATAGATGCGAGGTGGTAATGACCCATGCATTGGCCGTGCCTTGCAAGGCTTCTAGTGGTGAAGGGCCTAGCTATACTTGTCTCCTTGCGGCATGGATCCAGACTAGTGACGTGATGGTACAACGGCCTCCCGAGAATATGGTGGCCTATGGGCCTCGCTGGGGGCGCGCACGCATGAGGGCCTCGCTGGGGGCGCACGGCTGATGGCCTCGCTGGGGGTGCGCGCATGAGGGCCTCGCTGGTGGTGCGTGCCTGATGGCTTCGCTAGGGGGCGCGCGCGCATGAGGGCCTCGCTGGGAGCGCGCGACTGATGGCCTCGCTGGGGGCGCGCGCCTGATGGCCTCGCTAGGAGGCGCGCGCGCAGGAGGGCCTCGCTGGATGCGCGCGCATGAGGGCCTCGCTGGTGGCGCATGCCTGATGGCCTTGCTAGGGGGTGCATGCCTGATGGCCTGAGGACCCAATGAGAGTGTAGGCGTATGGGGGTCTAAGTGCGTTCTTTGGGTCTTTTATAAGCGTGGAATATTGAGCATCCGTGGGTGTATGTCCCGGGCGTCTTTGGCAGCGTTTACACGTATGAGTGCATCTTGACCCGTGAGCATGTCAGCCTTGCGCGAGCACGTCGGACCTCACTATGTGAGGGCCTTGTGCACCTATCCTCTTGCAGTATTCATTGTGGCCCCTTAGCTTAGCAGGGCCAAACCTTGTGGCTCATAATGTGTTGTTTCTCATGAGATGATCTCCTGTATTCAACAAGGCCTACAGGCTCGAGCCCAATAGCATGAATAAGTGACCTTTCTCCCTATGTTCCAAGCAGGGACTAAAGAGTTTTTATTTGGTGGATTTTTGGCATCCACACCAACCATATATGTCATTGAGTCCCCAATACAATTATTTTTGGCCTGATCATTCTGACAAACATTAACGCATGAATCAAAGGATCAGATGACATATATAGGAGTTCATAGTAACCTCAGGATTAAGATCATCGTGAATATGATCATCATTTGATGTGTTTGATTAATGCTATGAAACTGTCTTTAAACAAGTATTAACAAATCACATCTGGTCTAGTTCTACATACTCTCATCATGCAAAGTACCTCCACTAAAGTGTCCTACTACACTAGTAACCCGGATCTAGGTCACATGTATTCATAATACTAGTGGATCGTACTAGTAGTAATTAGTCTAAAGATTTCATAACTTTATTTTACTGCAAACTATTTAAGTTTATTATCTTAATCTCGATCCTCCCATACCAATATGAGATTAAGACCACATAGATAAACTTTAAAATTTTCTGATATTCACTTAATATTATCATATAATATTGGACATTATCTATATATATAATAATTTAATTCAATTATTTATTTCATTTAAAATATTTGTAAACTACAATTGCTTTAAGGGTACTATTCCCAACAATCTCCCACTTGCCCTAAAGCAAATTGAGGCATCTCTTTTTATATGTCAATCATATTCTCCTGACCGATGTTGTCTAATAAAGTCTTTGTAATAGTTTTGTAAGAAACTATTTTGAAGTTATCTTCAAGATTATTACATCAATTATGTAAAATGATACTTCATTTCATGTGCTTTACCCTCTCATGATTTCTAGTTCTTCTAGAATAGTTGTATCTCCATTGCTTTTGCAATGAGATACTAGCTTTTTATTCTAGTCTAAAAACCTTTCCAGAATGTCAAAGAACTTTACTAAATCAAATATCCTATTTAACTGCTTGTAGATGTTATATATCGGCTTTTGTGGTGAAACATATAAATTTGAAATGTCTAACACATTTCTAGATTAATGTATTTCCACCACAGTTATGGAATATGATTCTGATATCAATCTTTGAAGATTTAATATCAAATCATCCATTGGGATTTTAGGTCTCTGCCTAAATGCACGTACATATAATCTCTATTATATTTAAGATACTCAAAACTAAGTCCTTATAATTATTCAATGACTCAATCCATAATGGATTGACAACTGCTGACTATTCCCACTGTTTAATAAATGTCGATTAAAAAATATGACATTCGATACATTAAAAAGTCTATCACTGAGTTGTAGGAATGTTGTCTCATGTCCTCTTTTCTAGTAAAAGAATAAATGGACATTTATTATTTTAGATAATACATCCTCCTTACCGGGTTGGTAAAAAGCCTTTCTTGGATTTTGTAGACTAAAGTATTTTAAGCTTCTTATCAATATAAGTTGCTTGAGACAGAGCCTAAGGATTGTTCTTTCAATCTCTATAGAATTGAATGTACAGAACATTCTTGGCTTTTTTAAATCCAATATTTAGAAATGTTCAGGTAACTATTTCTGTTCTATTGACGATTTCTCTGCATCATTCCGAATGATAAGAACGTTTGTCAATATTAAGAACAAGAACCACAACATATTTTTTTTGGTCGAGATCTTCAAATGATTTTGTCATGTCAGCCATTCCAATAAAGACTACTTTGACATTCATTTAAATCAAGCTCATAATCAATGCATAAAGCAGTGGGCAAGAGTATGTAAACAAATTCAAGTTTGCTTACAGTAGAAGACATTTATTCAAGTAATAAATTCTTCGTTCTGTTCATAGCCTTTGGCTATTAACCTAACTTTGAAAAGTCTGTACTTTCCTCTATTCTCCTCTTCATCTTGAATATCCTATTTCAAACTGAAGTTCAATGAACTTTAGTTGGATGTTCAAGAATCCAGATATCATAGATTCCAAATTTTGTTTCTTGATTCATGGTGTTTCAGTCATTGTTTTATGTAAAAACTTTTTCATTTCATATACTAGTATGTGAATAAAGTATAGTTAGATTTTGTTACACACAATATAACTATCTTTACATTTGTAATGGAGTAGTTATTAACTAAGGCTCCTACTACAACTATGCTTTACAGAATTTGTGATATTCTTTGGTTTTATCATTATAAATTATCAGTAACTCGCTTACTTGACTTGCAACCATTATTTCTAGTACAACTTAACTAGAAAATATAGTGATTATAATAATCATGCTTCATTCAAGTAGCATTTAAAGAGATACAAACTCTTTTGTAATATTTTATGATTATTAAATTGTTTCACAAAATGGCTTCATGGAAAAATTTCAATTTTTCATTCACACAACCACTTGTGAATCCCAACTTCTAAGTCTTCGATGTTGTACAATCAAACATGTATAGAGTATAACGAGTGTTAAAATTATAGAAATAATAAAGACGATAATGACTACTCGTTATCTATTTAATCTTATCTAATATGATTATATTCCATTTCCAAAATACTAATTATGCTTAGCATTCTAGTTGTATGTGAGTTGGGTTTGAATTCCAAGTTCACATGCAAACTACTTGAATTTCAAATTCAAGTTTAGACTTCCTTTTGATTAGATCAAACAATTCTCTAAGTGACTTTACTTTGAATGTTACATGAAAAATTTCTAGAAATTTTCTTTGCATTTGATCAAAGTTAAACATATCTAAAATAAATGCCAATCAATATTGACTCACCATTTATTATTTTTTTTAGCTTTGAACATTAAAAGGTTCAACATACATCTCTATGTATTAGCTAAACGATTATATGATTTTTGAGCCTTTATTAGAGAAAAGGTCTTTTGGTTTAACTTTAATTAACGGACTATATAAACAAGGAGAGAACCATTGAATGGTTCAAATAAAAGACTGTCTTTTATTTGTTTTATGTGTCTAATTAATTACAAACCAATAAAAATTAATTCACATATATGTTTCACTTAATTGGGGCTAGAATAAAATGTCTTATTAAATCTATGATTTTCACAATAATTCATAATTATCATGTATCTCCAGCAACGACGCCAAAAACTTGATCTGTAAAATATGCATGCAAGTATACGTGGTCGTGTCAAGTAATAAATTTTGGAAGAACGGATATCGTCCCACAGAGACTATTAACTAGTTACCAATAATCGTTCTTTACTTTCTATTTCGCAAGTAAAATTAAGATGAATAAATCTAACTATAAACACAATTTCAATAACTAAAATAAAAACAATTAATCAAAGGAAAAAAATCAATAATAAAAAGACCTAGGGTATTAACTTCATAAACTTTTCATTCTATTAATTTTATTAATCAGTTCTAAATTTCTTTCCTCTTATTCTAATAGCAGATTAACATAAATTGATTCCTATTCTTTTTCAAGATATAAGATCTCAACCTATATGCAAGTTTTCTACATCTCTGTGATAAACTTAAACATACAGCAGGCATTAAGCATAGAAACCTAATTACTACACAAGCCATATAGGTACTTTCATCCAATATGTAACCTATGTCTATATAACGATAGCATATTCAATTCTCATCTTTCGAATTTTGAATCAAAATCATAAATCAAGCAAATATTGATAAGATATTTACTAGCATTAAGCAAACATTATATATATTAGAATAAAGAAGAAGAATTAATAGAACATCATAATAACTTTAAATAGAAATCTAAGTGACTACATTAACCCCTAGATAGAGATGTTTAGTTCATATCAGACATGACTAAAACACCAAAATAATTATTTAGAAACATAAAATTCAAAGACTTGAAGAAGAAATAAAAAAAAATATGAGAGTGCAGAAAAACTTGTCTCAGAATCAAATTTAATCTCTAAAATCGTAATTAAATTCTAAATTTATACTAAAAAACACGATTTTTTTTTTATAGGCAGATCGCGGCTTGGCCTTTCTTAGGTCACGGCCTGTGTCGTTTTTAAGGCACTTCAAATTCTGCTTCGATCTTTAGGCGTCGTGACCCTCTAAACCCCAGTCGTGGCCCGCGTGTTGATTCACCACCTGGATTCGCCGCTGACTTCCACTAGTGTCGCGACTTATAAGAGCAAGTCGCGACTCTAATTCCCTTCAGCAACCTTCAGCCTCTGACTTGACTAAAGTCACGGCCCTTTAGCCAATGCTGCGGCTCTAATTCCATTATTTTCAAATTTTTAGCCTTTGAACATCCTTCCTTCATCAAAAACTTATTATAACTCATCATTAGCGCCATTTTGAATCAATAAACCACTGAAAGCTCCTTTTTTTCACCATTTCCTCTTATTTTCACATTTATCTCATGATTCAACGCACCGACCTACAAAAAGGACAAAAACAAGCGTAATCTTGCACAAAACAAACATAAATACTCAAGATTACCACAAAAACACATCCTAAAATGACACTAAAAATGGAGTTATCAAACTCCCCCAAACTTACTCTTTGTTTGCCCTCGAACAAAGGACTCAAAACAAACCTAAACTCTAACAACAAAGACAATGCCGGACAACACCCACAACATGAATTATACCAACTACAACACTTATGCCTCAAAGTCATGAATGCTAATCATATAATTCTAAAAAAAAAAAAAAATAATCAACAGTATATGCAATCCAGAATTTCGATTCAAACATTCCATCAACACACTTTAGTCTACTAACATTTTGGATTACCAAGTCATGATCATTAAATAAACGTATTTGAAATCAATTATTGTAACGCCCTGGATAGCCAGGACCACTACATTGTGTACTTATAAAGGTGCAAGACTTGCTAATCAAGTCATTTAGTCAAAACGTGTCACTAAACCATAAATGTGCTAGGGTTAAAATGGTTTTGGTCTCAAAAGATACATTTCATATGTTCAAACAGATTTACATATGGGATCCCAAAAAGGAACAGTGTTTAAAAGTTGATTTACAAAATTTCCACAATATAGACTATCGTCGCCACTCTAAGGCAAAACAGATATTAATAGCTCTTCTGTTCCTGTTATCCTCTCAACCGTGGCGGCTGAGCAGTTGGTCATGTACATTCCGCTCACAGAGCTCTCCAAGTCAGGGCTGATCAAGTTTTCCCTTGCCTTTACCTGCACCACGTAGCACCCGTGAGCCAACGCCCAGTAAGAAAACATAATACACATCTCAACAATCATAATGAGAATAATCCTTTAAGCATGATCAAACACTTAAGATTCCACATTAATCACATAGCATGTAATCAGAATCAAAGATGCAACCAATCATTAATAACAGTCAAGTCACATAATAACTAGGGTCGACAACTTAGGCGGTACCCTCTGTTTACCCCACTGACTCCGGCCCGCTTAAACTGAGCTCAGTGCATAATAAGATGTCCTCGGCTACCAGTGGCCGAGTCACGCCCTGTGCGCTGGTGTAACCTTTGGCACTCTTAGACTGTTGGTTTACTATTTACATGGCATAATACCATCCTTTCCAAAGCATACATATTAGGGAACCCTTAGTCCTATTATAAATACAGAACCAGGTGCAGTTTTCTTACCTTTGGCTTCCAAGTGTACTAGCTACGAGCGATGCTCCTTGAGCGCGATCCGATCCCCGAGCCCTAGCTTAGCACCTAGTCACAACCAAGATAAAGGATACCATCAAAAATCTTAAAAGATCTTCTAGACAAAGTTCTAGTCTCCGGAACACCCTAGGTTAAATTCCCAAGCCTAGAATCTCAAAATTCCAAAAGCTCTTAAGGTTCGGGGCATTAGCCATCCATGCCGCGGCATGGCCCCAACCAGAGGCCTCCCAATGCCCAAAAACAGACACGGGCCGCGACCCTACTCAGACCATGCCACGGCCCGCCCTCCTTCCTCAGCACACATTAACTTCGAAGGGTCGCGGCTCACCAAGAACTATGCCGCGGCCCGACCCCTTCGAACCTAGAAAAACTTCAATTTTTGACTCTCAAACCTCATGTAAACTCATCCAAAACTACCTCAATTCCACAATTGAACTATCCAAAAACTTCCCGCAAGATTCAAACAACATAACCCAGTTGAAACCTAGACTAGAAACCCATCAAAAACCTATTTCAATCACTGAAACTATCTAACTCAAGAACACAAAACCCAGCCATGGAAACACTATAATTCAGCCATTAAACCTTGAATTCGAGCTTACCTCAACCGCAGAACCACTCCTCCAAGAGATTTCTGGGCTAACTTCCAAGGTTCTAGCTTCAATTTAATCTTCAAATCCAAAAATCCCAAAACCTCTTCGAACACACTCAAAATCACAGAATTTCAACCAAGGAAAATGGGATTCAATGCTTACCTCAACCTTGATTAAGTTCCTTTGACAATCCTTGAGCTAATCCTCTAAATCCCAGCTTAAATCTTCAGAATTCCAGCCTCAATTCTATGTTCTATTGTTTTTTCCTTTTAGAGAGAAAGAGAGAAGGAAGGAGAGGGTCGGTCTATTTTATGTTCCACTGTTTTCTAAAATTTTCTTAAATCTATCCTTAAGCAATAAAGCTAATCCCAAAGCTCGGGGTACCAGAAACGTCCCCGAGGGCAAAATAGTAAAATTCCTCAACGTTCCCACCTAGACTTCCTAACCTCAAATATATCTCCAATTATTTATTTTCATAACCCGATAATCTAAATAACCACCCGATACCTGAAATACCCCTTGACTTGTCCAAAGTCAAACGTTAGGCCCCGTTGTGACTTTCCCACTATCTAGCTCCCTAGGATCGCCTTAAGTCGCCCGCTGCAGATTTACCCACATAATAATGTGGTTCTCGCAAATATAACATTTAATCATATTTACATTTATATAATCATACAAGTATGCTTATCATGTAATCATGCATTAAATCAATAAATTCACACATAAGCAAATTATGCCCTCCTGGCACACTAATCAAGGCTCTTAGGCCATATTAGTGATTTTGGGTAGTTACAATTATGTTAGCCAAATTCTTTCCAATCAATATATTCAAACCAAATAATTCCATAAGCTCACTTACTTGCTACTTTCCACTAATATAAATCATTATATGCATAAGAATCAATATGACTTGCATAAATTTGCAATGATGGCTTAGGTACAGGTAGATGAGAAAGTAATTTCAAAGCTCACTCTACTATAAGCACATGACATGACCAAAAATCACTGACTTTACTCCCATAGTAAATATAATCACATAATCATAATCCTCTTTCTTGATTTTTTTAGAGAGATATAAAATATTTCTTTTTTTTTCTTTTGCAAATGATAACTACACTCCCCCAAACTTGATTCTTTTATATATTCATATTGGGAGTGTAATGTTTATTGAACTCTTTTTTAAAAAAAAAATATACTCTCTCTAATATTTTGCACTTTTTATTTTCTAACCCCACTATATTCACAATTAAACCCCATTACACATCAATCTCCATAACTTTTTCAATCATGTGCTCATATTATATTAGAGACAGATATATAACCAAGTTTCAAGTATTAGGCTTAAATAGTAGTGACTTAGAACAAAAAGATACAATGTTAGGCTCAAAAGGGCTAAACAAAGGATCAATGAATTTTAGGTTGGCAAGAAAATCTCGAACGGTCCAAATGATAGCCTAAATCATTTTCCTAAGCATACATGATATATTATTTCGCCTCAAATAACAAGCAGGTAAGTTCTAAAATTGTAGAAAATAATTTCCACTTTCCATTCATCAATCCACCAACCAATTCCAGCAAGCATAATCAATATCAAAAATATCAATTTAAACATCATGACAAGATATTCAACAAATGTTGCATAAACTAAGATGAACTAACAGAGTGTTCAATTAAGCACACAGATTTTTTCTTGAGATTTCATTTTATTTGGATTATACGCATAACATTCACTTTGTTATCATTGACACTTGTTGTCAACCATCATTCATGTTGATACTAAACACACACTAAAACAAAACGTTACACCAAACAACTAACATAAACTAGACAAACAAACACAACAAACAAAACACAAACAAAATGAACGGAAAAATAAGCTCCCTCCCCCAAACTTAAGCTAAACACGGTCCCCAATGTTTAAAAATAAGTAAAGAAAGGAAACTTACCTAGTACGAATCATGTCAAAAGGGTGGTGGATCAGGAAAAGGATGCCAAGGTGGTGGATAAGGAAAATAATGCCTGTCCTCCTCCTGATTTGACCACCGGTAAATCGACTCTTTTTGTCTGTCTGCCTGAGCTTGATGATAATCATGAAGCTCCCCCAAATAATTATGTGTGTGTTGGTTTTGCTAGATGATGTAATCCAATCTGGTCAATTGCGGATCCAGTGGAGCTTTAATTGCAAGATATTGAGGATAAGCTCCTCTCCTCTCCTCCTCAGCTGCCCTTGATGATTCTGGTTGAGCATAGGCATGGACGGGTTCATCGGATGCATCTCCTTCTTCTTCAACTCTCACAGGCCAGGGCTGTGGTGCAGATGGCTCCAAAGATGGGGCATTGAATTTAAACACCTAAGCTCGAGAAATGGGCCCCATTGCTTTCCTATAAATATCACCAGGATACTTAGGTACCTCCCACACCTCACATAAATCAATAATCATCGATCCATGCCCCAAACCAATAGTGGTGGTCATTCGACATAAATCATGGATACTAGTGTGGATAACTCATCCAATATTTACAGAGAGTCCCATTGTAACGTCCCAAAATTTCCTAATAAGGCTTAGGGCCTTGATTAGGGGGTCGGGATGGAAATATATGAAATTACGTGTTTAATTGCTATATTAATTGTTATTATATGAATTACGTGATAATATGACTAGATGTGCATATTTAGGGGTATTAAATATGCATGTGGGCCCGCTTCTTATTAGAAGGGCGACTTTGGTAATTTGGCCCGTTGCGGACATTATTGTGTATTTATGTGCATATATGTGAAATATGTGAGAGACCAAATTATTATGTGGGTTATTTTGGGTTACTCGGCACGAGGAAATCCTAGGGAGCAAGTTAGCGGGAAAGTCACAACGGGACCTGATACCCGACTCGGGGTGAGTCAAGGGGTATTTTGGGTAATAGACATTTATTTGGGTTATTGGGTTATGAAAATAAATAATTCGAGATATATTTAAAGTTAGAGATTTTAGGAGGAAATATTGGGGAAATTTACCATTTTTCCCTGGGGGACGTTTTTGGTACCCCGAGCCTTGGGATTAACTTAATAACTTAAGTTAGATAAGACAAATTTAGAAACTTATAGAGCTGCCTAGACCGACTCTCTCTCTATACTCTCTTCTTTTTCTCTCAAGGACTTCCAAGCTTGAACCTTTGAACTAAGGGGAAATTTGGGCTAAGGCCACTTGAATTGAAGCTAAAATCTTGAGGATTAATTCAGTAGCAGTTTATGGAATCCATCTTAAGTAGAGGTAAGCTTTAAACTATAAATTCTAGCAATTAAATTATGTGTTTCTTGGCCGGTTTTTAAGTGTTTATGATCTTGTGAGTTTCAAAGATTGAAGGTGTAGTTTTGATGAGTTTTAAGCTAGATTTTTGGTGGGTTTTGTTGCTGGGAACATATTAATATTGTTGTGATGGTTAAATTATGTTATTGAAATGATTTTGGGTTAGATTGGATGGGTTTTGGCTGCTGGAAATGGAGGATTTTCTGGGTTCCTGGGGCCAAGTCGCAACTTTGTTCTTGGTAAGTCACAACTCAGCCAGAGCCATGCACCATGGGAGGTCTCTGCCTGGGGGGTGCGTCGCGACTTGAGATGCCAATTCGCGGCCCGTGCCTCTGGACAGAGAGGAAATAGAGGCTCGTCAGGGGACCGCGTCGTGACCCATAGGGGGGCAAGTCGTGGCCCGCCTAGGCAGTTTTTCCTTGGGAGTTTGTTTTCAAAATAGAACTTTTCCTTAGGGCTCGGGATTGTTTCCACTACCTAGTTTGGTGGAACCCGAGGCCCCGGAGGCTAGGACTTGGTCCGAAAGCCTTTGATCGCTTGATATTAATAGAATCCTATTTTATGGTTGTGACTTAGGGTATTGTTAAGGGCTTGGAACTGAGATCGTGCTCGAGGGTCGTTCTCATTTACGCTTACTCGGACCTAAGGTAAGAAAAATGCCCCCAGAACGTGTTGTGTATGATTAGGGCTTGGCTTATCTATCGTATTTGAATATGGTTAGGGTCTGGGCCCCTGAAATTGATTATGTTAGGCTATTGTTCTAAAAGCTTTTTGATAAATGCTTAAGTGCTTATATTCGTTACATGAATTCTATGATTAGGGCATGCGACCCCTTATGTGATTATGTTTGGTATCGTGGGTATGGTTATTCAATGGAATTGTATGATTAACATGAATATGTGCTTAATTGTTGGGATGATCCTATTCAACTATGTTTCTTATAAGTAAAGTATGTAATCCTGGATCAGGGCTTGATTTATAAGTCAAGGACAGCAATAATGCGCTGTGCGCTGGTCGGGAGGCATCGGCCTAAACCTGCAATGTACTATTACGTTGATCTACTCTAAGGTCAAAGGTGAACCACAGGGGCTTGGCTAGCTCTATGGCTAGTGAGACAAAGCTAAGGGGGAGGCCCCAGGTGACTCTATGGTCACATAGCTAAGGCATAGGCCTGAGAGTTGGCTTAAAAGCCAACTGAATAGGGTGACGACCCCAGGTTGATCCAATGATCATGCAATTGAATTGATAAGTTATTGGTTATGAGTGTATATTACTAATTTTGTTGAATGGTTATTTAAAAGTTATATTTTTTTTTATTGTTGCACGTTCTGTTTTCTTTCTGAGCCTTGGCTCACAGGTGCTTTGTGGTGCAGGTAAGGGAAAGGGAAAGCTTGACCTGCCATGAGTTGGAGAGCTTCGGTGGCGGCGTGTACATATGCGGCTGCTCGACCGTCACGACCAGGGTTATCTCGGAGGAACTAGGGTTATTGCCCTATTTTGCCGCTTAGGTCGGCTGATGTAACTTTTGTTATGTATTTACCCTTTTAAATAGTTGTGTTGTAATATTTTGGGATCCCATGTTGTATAACACTTTTGAAATAAAAGTCAATGGTTCTTTGACCAAAATTTTTAACCCTAACCCTTGTCACTAACCCTAGTTACACGATTTAAGCCAAATGACCTGATTAGTAGGTTTGACACAATTTAAAGTACACAGTGTAACAGTCTTGGAATAGGAGGGCGTTACAACTTGGTATCAAAGCTGCCAAGGTTTAAGGGTTCCTGAAGACTGGCCGGGCATGTACACTCGCCACTAAAGACAAGCTCGACTCAGGGTTTGGTAATTGTTATGTGTTTATATGGTTAAATGCTAAAACATGATGTGAATTCCTTATCTGCATGCCTATTTAGGAAGCATGGGAGTATCTGATAGGGTCTGTCCCTTGATTATTGCCTGAATGTTAAAGAACATGCTTATTAGTTATGTTGGATTTGTGGAAAATACTTGGATATGCCTATGTGTATTGTTATTTGCTGATGAATATCAGGAGGTGCTTATTAACACTATGAATGTATATATTTATTGTGTGATGGCATTCTTATTAGCATTGCATATGTGTGTTTTATGATGATCTTGGACCGTCAGGCGGCAAGTGGTATAGTTATGACTTACCTAATGGTCGATTTGATCACTGTAGGGCGGATAGAGTGTTAGAATGAACCCTCGTAGGTCAAAGAGACTGGCTGGCCAAGAGTTACAGGCCAATGAAGGGAATGTTCAGGGCTAGGCCCCAACGCCAGCTCCAGAAAACTGGCAGCAAGTGCTTGCTAACATGGAAACTAGGTTAGAGAGGCAGGAAGAAGAGATACACCTCTTAAGACAGCAACAGGTTCCAGTAGGGAACCAATAGGCCGCAGTGTCAGCAGTGGTACAACCTGAGGTATCGGCAATTGTACAGCCCCAAACAGGGGGAGATAGGTGGGAACCCCTATATGAGAGATTCAGGAAGCAGCACCCTTCAGTTTTTTAAGGCGATTCTGATCCACTGAAGGCTGAGCAGTGGATGACCATGATAACCAATATCCTAGACTTTATGAGGGTATGAGGTAATGAGAGAGTGGCCTGTGCCACTTATATGTTTCAGGAGGATACCCGAATACGGTGGGAGGTGGTATCCCAAACTAGAGCAGTTACCACAATGGAGTGGGAAGAATTCAGAACCTTATTCAACGAGAAAGACTACAACGATGCAGTTAAGGCTACAAAGGCTGAGGAGTTCAGCAGGTTGTGGCGATTGGGTGCGGGAAGTGGTAGGGTGATTGGCACTTTTAGAAGAAGCAGCCCTAGCTGGTTGTTTTCATGGTCCCATAATCACACAATGCACCAAATACTACAACAAAAATTATGCAACACTTCTGCTAACTTATCTTAGTTCCTCAACTGAATAATACCCCAATAATACCAACTCAAAGAAAATAAGATATACTAACAATGTATTCCAAAATTCCAATTCAATCTCTTGTCTATCTAGCACAAAATTACTTCAACCAAAAACTTCAAAATATTAAAAAGGAGAAACTTACGTGCCTTTGAGTTGTTGAGATTTCCCACTCTTCAAATGCTCTTCCAATCTTCAATTTCACAAATAGAACAATTTAGGGTTTGGATTAAAAGAAAGAAAGATGGAAATATGGATCTAGGAAGTTGTGGGTTTGGTTTTAGGGTTGTGTTAAGAGGAAGAAAAAATGTAAAAATGAGAGAAATTCTGGAAAAAATTATGTTGGAAGGAAGAAAAATTCGAAATGAGGGTGGTGGTTTGAGAAAAAACGATTTTATGCAGATTTTCCCCTTTCTGACTAAGGCGCGCCGTAACCCAGGCCTAGCAAGTCTCGACCCGCCTATATTTTTTTTTCAAATTTCAGTTTGCAGGCGCCGCAACCCAAGCATAGCAAGTCGTGACCCACCTATTCCATCTAACCCTCTATGCTCTCTGACTTCACTTGGAGCTGCAACTTATAAGCTCAAGTTACGGCCCGCCTCCTCCCTCATTTCCCTTGACTCTCTGACTTAGTTTAAAGCCGCGACTTGACCTCCAGACTAATTTGAAAACTACATTTTCACGAATTTCACAGTTTTACATATATTTTACTAAAAAATAATAAATAATTCTTTACAAATCCAAAACGAAATTAAATAAAATTGTTCAACTAATTAAGATTAAAAAAAAACATAAAAGAAAGAAATTATAGGAATGCCTCCTATAGCGCTGTCGTTAACATCATTTAGCGAATCGTTGAATACCCAATTCAAAAGGGTTCCAAAAGCAACATAGACTTGCATTTTTCCATCGGTCCTTCCAAATAATGCAATAATCTCTAACCATTCACCTTAAAGTGTCTCGTCTTCTCGCTATGAATTTGCACTGCTCCATAAGGCAGTGAGACAACAACTATGAATGGTCCTGACCATCTCAACTTTAATTTTCCTGGAAAAGCTTCAATCGAGAATTAAATAATAGCACCTTGTCTCCCGGTTGGAAGTCCTTCCTAATTATCCTTTTATCATGAAATGCCTTAGACTTTTCTTTATAAATCTTTGCCTTCTCATAGGCTTCATTTTGAAATTTATCTAGCTCATTCAACTCCAAAAGCATATTCTGTCCCACCATAAAGAGATCAACATTCATCTTTTTTACTGTCCAATAAGCTCGGTGCTTAAGTTCCACCGGTAAATGGCATGCTTTTCCAAACACCAGTCTATATGGTGATATACCAACTGAAGTCTTGAAAGCTGTGCGATATGCCCACAATGAGTCATCAAGTTTTTTCGACCAATCATTCCTTGATGTGTTTGCAGTCTTCTCTAAAATACTTTTAATCTCCTGGTTAAACACTTCTACTTGACCATTAGCAAGTGGATGATAGAACAAGGCTTTTCGATGATGAACTCCATAACGAGCGCATAGAGCTGTGAATGACTTGTTGTAGAAATGACTTCCTCTGTCACTAATAATAGCTCTTGGAGTACCAAACTGAGTAAAAATATTTTTATGAAGGAATTTAAGTACCTCCTTACCATCACAAGTAGGAGTTGCTACAGCTTCCACCCATTTAGAAACATAATCTATTGCCAACAAAATGTACTTGTTATTATAAGATGACGGGAAAGGTCCCATAAAATCTATTCCCCACACATCAAACAACTCAACTTTCAGAATTCCAGTCATCGGCATTTGATCTCTTCTTGATATGTTACCGGTCCTTTGGCAATGATCACATCTCTTAACAAAGGCACTAGCATCTTTAAATAATGTAGGCCAATAAACCCACATTACAAAAATTTTGCTGCTGTCCTTGTTCCTCCAAAGTGACCACCACAATGTAAAGTATGACAATTGGTAAGATTGGAAATCATCTCCTCTTCCGGGACACATCTTCTAATTACTTGATCAGCACAATGATGAAAGAGAATGGGCTCATCCCAATAATAATGCTTGACTTCCGAATAAAACTTTTTGAGTTGTTGTTTTGACATGTCCGAAGGCACAACGTTAGCTACCAAATAATTGACATAATCTGCAAACCAAGGTAGCTTTTCCTCACTTTCAATGGAAAATAACTGTTCATCCGGAAATTTTTCATCAATTTGTTCCTCTTTCTCATTAGGATCTTCTCCTTTTTCCAATCTAGACAAATGATCTGCAACTAAATTTTCTGTCCCCTTTTTGTCACGAATTTCCATATCAAACTCTTGCAATAATAGGACCCATTGAATCAAGTGGGGTTTAGCATCCTTCTTGGTCATAAGGTACTTAATAGCATAATGATTTGTATAAACAATCACCTTATTAGCAATTAAATATGGTCTGAACTTGTCGAATGCAAAGACAATTGCAAGTAATTCCTTCTTAGTAGTTGCATAATTTAATTGAGTATCATTCAAGGTTCGACTAGCATAATAAATCGTTTGGAATACCTTGCCAACTAGCTTCCCAAGAATCACTCCTACTGCATAATCACTCGCATCGCACATTAATTCAAAAGGAAGTTCCCGATTCGGAGATACGAAAATCGAAGCAGATACCAATTTCTCCTTCAACATGTTAAATGCCCTTAAACATTCAAAATCAAAATCAAACACCACACCATTCATGAGTAAAGTAGATAAGGGCTTTCAAATCTTTGAAAAGTCCTTTTGTTGACGGTAAGAACTCGTCAACGATTGATGGTTAGAAAACTTCAATCTCAATACTACAGGAAGCTTTGAATCAGATAGAAAGAACTCTAATCAACAAAAGAAAACCCAGGCAACAATGAAAACCAGAAACATATATTTCTTAAGTCTTTTTCATACCTTCAGTTTTCCAACCCCTTAGCCTGAGGGGTTGGAGTCTATTTATAGGGGGGGGGGGGGGGGGGGCTCTATTGGCCCTGGATACAAACAAGTCCCAGACCACAGGGACGTACACAGGTACTCTGATAGTGTAGTGGCTCAGAGCGTAGTGGTGTCTACCCTGATGGTGTCAGAGTCGTGGCCTCAGACATAGTACTGTCGGCTCTGGCGTATGGTCGGAGGTGTCCAAGTGGTACCACTACTCTTCGTACAGGTCCGTACCGCCACTACTCCTTAGACGCAGATCATTGGGTCATGCCTCTGTTCTTTCCATAACCGTACGCCCCGTGTCAGCGCACGTGTTCCGTACTCGGTCGTCCTCATCGATCCCCGTTCAATGCTCCATGTTCGTTTGGCGTATCAACAAGGTTCCTCCAAGTGATCCCGTGCCTATGTCAAGGAGGCTTCAACCTATGGGTGTTCTGAGAAGTCAAGGCACCAGGGGTCGGGGCTGGCTTATGCTGGTCACATGGACGCGAGGCTCGCAGCATGGGCCCCGCAACAAAGCCACACCCTCGCATAGCGAGGGTTCCTCGCGTAGCAAGGCTGGCCCTCTTCTCTTGGGTGTAGGCGTGGCTCGGGGGTACGGGTGATGCGACAAGGCCACACCCTCGCATAGAGAGGGTGCCTCGCGTAGCGAGGGTGCCTCGCGTAGCGAGGCTGGCCTTCTTCCCTCAGGTGTAGGCATGGCTCGGGGTATGGGCGCCGCGACAAGGCCACACCCTCGCAAAGCGAGGGTGCCTCGCGTAGCGAGGCTGGTCTTCTTCTCCCGCATGCCGGCGAGGTAAGGTCCGATGCCTGAGGGGTCAAGGCGTATGCTGATGGCCACCCGAGGACTCTCGCATAGCGAGGGTGGTGTTTGGTTTGGCGGGTGGTCAAGGACCCTCGCATAGTGAGGGTGGCTCTCTTAGCCCAACTCCTTCAGCGCCGTGTGATATTCTCGTCCCCTTGTACGTGCACTAAGTAGCATGTAGGATGCCTCGAAGCATAGAGCTTCACTGGTGAAATAAAATTCACAAAGGAAAACTTTCCACATTTACACCTTTATAAACCTCCTATAAAATCCAGCATGGCCCAAAAAACTACGAACCCCATTAACACACCGGTGGAGGTAAGTTTTCTATTGTAGATATCTTAGCCCTGTCTACCTCAATACCATGGCGTGAAATTTTATGGCCCAAAACTATTCCTTCAGTCACCATAAAGTGGCATTTCTCCCTGTTTAATATTAAATTCGACTCTTCACATGTTTTCAATACCCTCTCCAAATCAGCTAAACATCCATCAAAAGAGGGCCCAAAGACTGAAAAGTCATCCATAAAGATCTCTATACCTTTTTCCACCATGTCTGAGAAGATAGACATCATACATCTCTGAAAGGTTGATGGAGCATTACATAACCCAAATGGCATTCTCTGAAATGCAAATGTTCCATAAGTGCACGTGAATGTAGTCTTTTCTTGATCCTCCGGTGCTATGGGAATTTGATGGTATCCTGAATACCCATCCAAAAAACAGAAATAAGGATGGCCTGCCAATCTGTCCAACATCTGATCTATAAAAGGCAAGGGGAAATGGTCTTTCTTGGTTGCCTTATTCAGTTTACGGTAGTCTATACAAATTCTCCACCCCGTCACTATACGAGTTGGAATCAGATCATTATTATCATTCTTAACCATCGTCATGCCACCCTTTTCCGGGACTACTTGAACATGACCAACCCATGCACTATCAGAGATTGGTCAAATTACCTCTGCATCCAACCATTTAATGATTTCCTTCCTTACCACCTCTTTCGTTGAAGGATTAAGCCTCCTCCGAGCATGGATAATAGGCTTACTATCCTCCTCCATTAATATGCGATGCATCACCGTTGAAGGGCTTATACCCTTGATATCTGCTAAAGTCCACCCAATTGCTAGCTTATGAGCTTTCAACATTCTAAGTAGCTTATCTTCTTCAATCAGAGATAGTGAGGCTGAAATAAGAACTGGTAGTGTGTTGCTCTCACCTAAATATGCATACTTCAGGTGATCATGCAATGTCTTTAACTTAAGAACTGGTGGCTTCTCAATAGATGGGAGAGGTCTCTCAAGCACTTGCCCCAATTCCTCATATTTCTTTTTATAAATTTGCCCTGATGAGTTCAACCACTTAACATATTCAATGGCTTCAGTACCATCACACTCTTCGGGACTTGCAACTAAACTCAACTCAAGTGGATCCTCAATAAACTTGACCCCTTCACCTTGTTCCTCCAATACACTAACACTAAAACAATTGTCACTAGCGGAAGGATATTTTAAGGCTTTAAAGACATTAAAAACTACCTCATCACCTTATACTCTGAGCCTTAACTCACCCTTCTAAACATCTATCAAAGCTTGCCCCGTGGCCAAAAATGGTCTTCCCAATATAATAGGCACGTTATCATCTTCCTCCATATCTAATACAATGAAATTCGCTGGAAAGATGAATTTATCTACCTTTACTAGAACGTCCTCTATAATAACTCGAGGATGTGTCAATGAACGGTCAGCCAGTTGAAGAGTAACAGTAGTGGGTCTAGCTTCCCCTAAACCAAGTCTTTTAAATACGGACATCGGCATTAAATTAATGCTTGTACCCATATCACATAAGCCCTCTCTATGTTCCCAATGGTGCAAGGTATAGTGAAGCTACCCAGATCTCTTAACTTTTGAGGAAGTTTCTTTTGAATGATTGCACTACACTCTTCTGTTAATGCCACAGTTTCATAATCCTCCATTTTTCTCTTATTAGACAATATATCTTTCATGAACTTCACATAACTAGGCATTTATTCAAGAGCCTTAGCAAAAGGAATGCTAATGTGAAGTTTCTTAAATACCTCAAGAAATATGGAGAATTTTGTGTCAAGATTGGCCTTTCGAAACCATTGAGGACAAGGAATCTTTGGTGTAGGCTCAATGCATTTAGGCTTCTATGTTTTCGGAAGATCTACATTAACCTCCTCTTGTGCTGGTGTAATGCCCCAAATTTCCTAATAAGGTTTAGGACCTTGATTAGGAGGCCGAGAGGGCCATAATTGATTTATTATGTTATTTAATGATTATATGCATGTTTAGGTATATTAAATATGCTTGTGAACCCATTTCTGAGTAATTGGGCGATTTTCATATTTTGGCCATTTCGGGCAAATTTGGCATATATGTGATGTGTGTGGTGCTTTATTATTATTTGGTTATGCCAGGGTTACTCAGCACGAGACGATCCTAGGAGGTAAGCTAGTGGGAAAGTCACAACGAGAATTATTCTTGACTCGGAGTGAGTCAAGGGGTATTTAGAGCATTACCGGGTTATTGGGTAATGGGAATGAATATTTGGTGATAAATTGGGAGATAGTAAGATCAGGGAGAAATTCTGGAGGTTTTGACTATTTTGCCCCCGGGGATGTTTACGGGACCCCGAGCGTTAGGATTTGTTTGAGGCTACTTAAGAATGAAGTAACCTTTAAAGGAATAAAAAGAACGTTCAATAAGTTCTCTCTCCCTCTAAGTTCCATTTTCATCTCCCGATCGCATTTTTGAAGGAAACTTGAGTTCTAGGACTCGGATTCAAGCGAGGATCGAGGCATAGCAATTCTAGGAAAGATTAGAAGCTTATTAGCCAAAGGATTTAGTTGGGAACAACTTAATCAGAGGTAATTCAAGTTTTAAGTTTTTTAAAGAATTTAAACTTGAATTGGACTTTGTGTTTTGATGAGTTTTTGAGTGAATTGAAGCTTGGGTTTTGTTGGTTTAGAATCATGGGGATGTTTGGGAACTTTGATTTTTGAGTTTGGAAATGTTTGGATATGTTTTTGGAAGGTTTTAAAAGGTTAAAGTCGGAGAAAAATGGCTGGTCCGAGGTTGGGTCGCAGCCCTGTTCTTGGGCGCCACGACCCAAGCTCGATGAAGCAGGTGAATGGTTTTGTGAGCTATGGGGGCTGCGGCACTGGGTGTGGGGCACCGTGGCGCTTGCCCCTGGTGCTTCTGTTTTGGCTGGGGGGCCGCGGCTCAGGGTTTTGGGGGCCGCGGCACTTGAGGGTATTTATGGCCGAAATGATGTTTTAAGCTTGGGAACTCAAACCTTAGGCCTTGGGATCATTCTTACTACTCGGTTTAGTGGGATTCGATGTCTTGGAGGCTAGGTCTTGGTTCTGGGATTGGTTTTAGAACTTGAACTTATTGGATCACCGTTTATGGTTGTGACTTGGTTATCACTAGAGGCTTGGAATAAGGATCGTGCTTATGGCTCGTTTATTGGTAACCTGTGCTTGGACCAAAGGTAAGAAAACTGCACCCTATGTATATGACATACATGGTTATTCTTGATGCATGTTGGATGTCTAAATGTGACATGCATGGTTTTTGTTGAGGCATGTCAAGTGATTAAATGTGATGCATGTGTTGCACGATAAACATGTGATTAGGGCATGCTATGAATATTGAATATGAGATTGTTCAGAGCTTGAGCCTTTGTGATTATGCATTATCCTAATTGTAACGCCCTACTTCCTTAGAGTCGTTACTAAGTGAGTTTAAAGCGTGCATTTAACTCGCTAATCAAGGTTTTAGGTCAAAAGTGTAATTAAACCATAAACAGAGTTATAAACTTTGAAAATAATTCCATTTACTGAAAATCATAAAGTGTTTGACATTTGGGATCCCAAAAATACCGTTTAAAAATATTTACAGCATGTAAGTACAACAAAGTCGGCTAGATGACAAAATCTAGGTTTAATACAATCATCTCTCAAAACCACTGGCTGTGGCAGCCAGGCAGGCCAAACATGTACGCGCTGCTTCACGCTCTCTGTACTCATGGTTGGTCGACTTTCCCCTTGCCCTTACCTGCACCACAGAGCACCCATGAGCCGAATCCCAGCAAGAAAGCCCTTACAAGCAGAAAACATATGCATAACAAACACTTAGCATATAAACAGGCCATCAATAGGCAAAACACATACGGCCATGCCGTCCCAGGCGCTTTACTAGGCCCTGGGTTCGCGGTCCACACCGTGAGGATATCCCATGTCTCCTTTAGGGTCTCGCTCTAGCAACTCGCACTCCACGTGCTCAACGCTGCTCCCGGCCCCTTCCCGCACTCGGCCTCGCACTCCACGTGCCTAACGTTGTTCCCGGCCCCTGCCGACCTCGGCCTGCACTGTTCCCGGCTCTTGCCAAACATTTACATATTTTCATTCATAGCATAATAAAGCATATACTAAACATGAACAAATTCAATCAAAGGGCTACACCCTACAGCACAATCATATAGGGCCCGGCCCTGCATACAAGCTCTATGGGAATACTGGATTTCTTACTTGCGTCCCGAGCTTTCCAAGCATCGATATCCCGAGCACAGTCCCCTCACCTGAGCCTCGCCGAAACCCTAGTCACAACACATTAACAATATTCATCCATCAAGTTCTAATCCATTAAATAGCTTTGAGTCACAATTCTAATCTCTGGGACCTTGAATCCTATCAATTCGAGTGATAAAATCCATCCCGAGCCTTAGCAGTTAGGTTCCCAAGTCAAAACCCTCAAGTCACCCTGCTCTTTGAACTAGGGCCGCAACCCAACCCCACAAGCGCTGCGGCTAGCCTCAAAACAGAGGCTAACACCTCCCTGAAACACACACGGGCTGCAGCGCGCTTGGCCAAGCGCCGTGGCGCACCTCGAGCACCATGGCCTCCCAAGGCCTCGCGTGCACACGGGCTGCGGCATGCCCCTCCTAGGGCCACGACCCTCGCCTCCAAACCCAGAAAAACACCATTTCCTTGCATTTCCTTCGAGCCAAACTCCACATATCTCAACCAAAATCACCCCCAACCTCAGAATTGAGCCCATAATTCATACTCATGCAACCTAGACATACCAATACACTCAAGAACCAACTCCCACACCCATCAAACAATCAAAACTAGTCCTAGAATCCATCCATGCATACTCTAGGAAAACCAGCAATAATTCCAAACATAATCCTTATAATTTAAAACTTACCCTTGCTGGATTGAATCTCTGAACCAGCTCCCTAAGCTCCAAGCTTCAAGCTCCCCTAAATCCCAACTGAATTCCTTAGCTTCTAGTTAGTTCACCAAGTTTTCCCTTGATATGCCTTAGAGAAAGATGAAGAGAGTGAATGGAAGACAGCTTCAAGAGAGGGAGGAAGAGTCGGTTTCCCAGTTTCTAAAAACTTCCTAGGCTTTGTTTTATTTAACTTAAATTTTAAGGTTACCTCAAGGCTCGGGGTACCCGAGGGCAAAATGGTAAATTTCCCCAATATTCCCTCCTAGACATTCTAACCTTAAATATATCTCCAACTATTTATTTCCATAACCCAATATCCCCATAAAACATCTAATACCCAAAATACCCCTCGACTCGCCCTGAGTCGGATTCTCAACCCCGTTGTGACTTTCTGGCTAACTACTCCCTAGGATTGTCTCAGATCGTGCTACCCAGATATATCACATTTATCACATTTATACCCTCAACGGGCTAAAATCACAAACATACCCCTAATATCCAAACGGGGCCCACATGCATATTTAATTCAACTTAACATGCATCTCTATCACATATTCACATAAATTCATATGTTAAAGCAATAATTCACTTATTGCCCTCCAGGCACACTAATCAAGGCCCTAAGCCTTATTAGAAAATTTGGGTCGTTACACTAATTATGCTAGCAATTGTTAAGTAAGCATGTCGAATGCCTTATATTCGTATATTTGACATATGATATATGTTTGGTAGCATTGCTTACTTGTGTATGGCACTGACTAGTCAGGGTCGGCACTGGTCGCGTATTACTGACCTGAGAGTCAGAAACGACATAAGCGTCATGAATGCAGAGCCGATAAAAGATTAGATCTAATCGATATCAGCGTTGAATGACTCTAGGAGCATTAATGTTGGACCGACCCTAAGGTCGATGAAAATTATAAGCGCTTGACTAGTCTAGGACTAGTTACTCAGAGCCAGGGCCAAAGGCTTAGGTGACTGTTTGTCACATGGCTAGGGAGAGGAATCCCATGGTTGTGACTCTATGGTCATGCGGTAGGTTATATTGGTGACTAGTTCATTGAACACCTATCTTGTTTAAGCTAGTGAAATGATCGCTTATCTACAAAGCCCCAGTGACCCTATCGTCACATGGCTAATGGGAACGGAACCCACCTTAGTGACTATTTCAACTGTCACACTCTTCTATTTGGGGCTAAAAGTCCTGAATGATTATTATGATCATCGGTTGATGTTTTATATTCATCATTACGTGAACTCATTTGCCTGCTTGAATATGGCTATATTTGCTAGGCGTGTGCCTTATGATTTGATGACATGTTATTACTGTTCATGAGCATATTGAGTTTTCTTGCTGGGCTTCAACTCACGGGTGCTATGTGGTGCAGGTAAAGGCAAAAGAAAGCTGGACCATCCTTGAGCTGGAGAGCTTAGGTGACGATGTGTACATATGCGGCTGCTCGACCGCCATGGCCGAGGGTTGAAAGAGGAACTAGGGTTAAACCCTGTTTTGCCGCTTAGATCGGCTGGTTGTAAATATTTTGTTGTAATAAACCTTTAAATTATATTTTTGGGATCCCAATGTATATAGTAAATGTTCTAATGAAACGTTATATCATAATCGAAATTTTTAATCCCTAAACCGCTAATCATACTTAGTTACACAATTTTGGCCAAATGACTCGATTAGCGAGTTTAGCACTGTTTATAAGGCACACCGTAACGGTCCCTGGAGATTTAGGGCGTTACAACTTGGTATTAGAGCAAGCCAAGGTTTATGGTTCCTAAAGACAAGCTGGGCATGTACGCTCGTCACTGAAGATAGCTTCACTCAGGGAATGATAACTATTTATGTAGTTATGTGTTTAACTGCTTAAATAGAATGTAAATGCTTTACCTGCACATTGTATTAGGGAGCATGAGATTCTGATAGAGCCTGACTCTTGACTATATGATTATATGCTCTGTGAATATATATATATATATATATGAATGTGATCATATGATTACCTGCTCCATGAACATATATAATTGCGATATTTGCATGCTGGAGTTGGAAGCATGGTGTGAATGTAGAAAGAGCAGAGATTATGATTGAAGTATGAATGCCATGGGAATGTTTATAGCACTGCAAGTGGTTTGTGAATGTGGTGTGGTAAGATTGATCCCATGGGGGAAAGCTCTTGATATGCTCATCATGTTTAATGGGTCAAGTTATTGACTGCAGATTTGATCAGCAGGTTTATAGCCAAGGCAGATAATGAGGCCTGGTGGTGGTTATACGAAGGCTGGGAGTTACAGCCAGGGTTTTAGTTCTTCATCTGCTCCTATGAATTTTCAGCAGATGTTCATCGATTTTCAATCAAGATTGCAGAGGCATGAGGAAGAGATCAGGTGTCTGAAGCAACAACAGAACCTGTCAGGAAACACTTCTTCCTTGGTTATGCCAGGAGTGGCATCAGCTTTGACTCAGCCTAGGGTTGAAAGCAGGTGGGAATTTCTCTGTGAAAGATTCCAGGAATATTACCCTCTAGTCTTTGAGGGAGGCCTAGATCCATTCAGAGCTAAGCAATGGATGGGCATGATCAGTTCCATTCTTGATAGTATGGGGCTCGTGGGTCACGATAGGGTGATCTGTGCTACATGTGTACTACAGGATGATGCCCGGACGTGGTGGGAAGTAGTATCCCAGACACGAGACACAACTGTGATGGACTAGAGAGAATTTAGGTAGTTTTTCAATGAAAGGTATTACTGTGATGCAGCCAAGACTGCTAAGATGAAGGAGTTTGTGAATCTCGTTCTGGGAAATGCAACAGTAATCGAGTATGTTAACAGATTTGGTGGGTTGGCCAAGTTCGCTTTTGACATGGTACCCACAGATGTGGCTAGGAAGGAAAAATTTGTTCAGGGATTGAATCCTGGAATAGCTCGGGGCATTAGAGATGCCCCAGTGCATGAAATCTCTACCTATGCTCAGGTGGTAGAAAAGGCTCTTGTTGTTGAGAGCATAAGAGATGAGAAAAAGAGTGCTAGGGAGCACGGATAGTGGTACCTCCACTTATTGGAGCAAGCAAGAATGAAAGTTGGAAGACCCGTCTAGTATGCACTCGGTGCATGAGGCGTCATCTGGGAGAATGTTGAGCAAAGGCATGTTTCTCATGTAAAATGTTTGGACATCGTAAGAAGGATTGCCCAATGCTAAGGAAGGATGAGCAAAAGGGGATGGACAGCTCGACTCCAGCTCGAGTGTTTATTCCGAGGCAGTCAGAGTCTAAGACTAAGACTAGTTCCTCAAGGGTGGCAGGTCAGCTTTCTAGTGCTGATTTTGTATTATGCTGACCGATTTTGGTGCCATGCTATTCCTTTGTTTGTTGCATATAGAGGGGCATAAAGATGATATGCAGATCACATGGTCATGTTGTGATGGGAACGCAATATTGTATTAGTAATTTAAGAGATGAGTAGGGTTATAATAAAAAGGACTCATCAATGATTATGATAAAGTTGGTTATGACTGACTTTAGGATGATCCAAGATTTGGATTGGTTAAGTAATTATAGGGCAATGCTAAATGGCAAGGAAAGTATAGTAACTCTTGAGCTTGAGAGTGGAAAGCCTTGTGACAGTTGGCACGGTGTATGGATTCTGTATGATTATGACATCTGTAGTGAGAGCTAGAGTTTTATGACAGAGAGATGCATGGAACTCTTAACTAGTGTGGTGGATACCACTTAGATTGTGCAAGTGGAGTCAGGATAGACTGGACTAGTCTGTGAGTTTCTGGATGTGCTTCCAAGGGATCTACCAGGATTTCCTTTATGTGAAAAGAATAAAATGGTGATTGAATTAGTGCCAGAAATGGAGTCAGATTTAGGGCACTATTTTGAATGGCTCAGCAGAGTTGTAAGATTTAAAGGATTCAGTTATAGGATAAGATGGTATTCTCCAAGGTGGGTCTTTGATCTGGTTATTACCAGCTAGAGATCAGGGAAGAGAATATGCAGAAGTCTGCTGTTGTAGCAGATAAGAGCACTGAGAGTGCTGAGTATGTTTTGAGAATTTGTGTTAATGCCAAGTGTTTGTGAATCAGATGAACAGAGCATTCAAAGGTTTATTTGAATGGGATTTGTGATCGTCTTGGACGATGGTATCATGATGTATTTCTTGCAGAGATTTTCCAACGTCAATGAACGCCTTAGGGGCAGGAGTTTCCTTGGGTGATAAGGATATTACGGGTGCCTTGGGAAAGAGTTCTGAGTCTTCTTGCAGATTAGAATTAGTTAGTAGGTGGTTATGACACCTCAGTGACAGGAGAAGTGATTGCTTATGCAACATGTTGGATAAAGAATCTGACTAGAACTAGAGTAAAGTTTCTGGTGGGCCAAGTGGCAAGTTTTATGTTTGAGATTATTATCTCAGAAAAGATCAAAAGGAAAACAATTAAGTGAACCACAGATAGGAAAGATTGAGTGGAAAGTCTTAGCTAGATTAGCTAAGGGTTTTGCAGTGTCAGGTATGGGTTTATTGTGATATAAGGATCGAACTTGGAATCCTATGGACACTGAGATTAATTGGGAGATTCTGAATGAATCTCATGATGTTCTCTTTTTCTCTTCATTCAAGCATCATGGAAATGTAACAGGATATGAAAGCTTTATAATGGTGGCCTGTGATGGAGAGGGATGTAATGGAATGCGTGATAAAGTTCTTAACCTGTTAGCAGGTTAATACAGAGTATCGAAAGTCAGCAGGGCCATTGCAGCCTTTGAGTGTTTCGTAGTGGGAATAAGGAAGCATCGCGATGGGTTTCGTGGCGGGATTGCCCAGGTTAGTGGGACAATATGAATTGGCATTGGGTCATTAAGGACCAATATTCCAAGTGAGTTCATTTTTGTCAGCAAGGACGAATAATGCGGCTGATCAGTACTCAGATCTCTGTGTGAGAGAGATAGTGCGCCTTCATGGAACTCAAGGTCTATCTTATTAGATGAAGACTCTATTGTTACTTTCAGGTTATGGAAGGGTTAAGGAAGGCGATGAATATATAGATGGAATTCAGTACAGTTTATTATTCTCAGACTGATGGTAAATCAGATAGGGAAAGAGAGAGTTATCCAGTATTAGAAAGGTACCATATGAGATGAGGTATGTTTGAAAATGCTTAGCACCAGTTCATTGGAATGAAATGGATGATATGTTATATTTAGATCATGAGATGGTTCAGGAGACCATTGAGACTATTAGAGGTTAGAGCTTGGATGCTCACTTCTTAGAGTAAAAGGAAAAGTTTTACTGAATTGAAAAGCAGGAACATAGAGTAGTAGGTAGAAGATTGTATCTTCCTTAAAAATATCACCATGGAAAGGGGTGATGAGTTAAGGGAAATTTGAGCCCTAGAGTAGTATAACCGTTTAAATCCTAGATAGGATCGATCAGGTTGACTTTGGGTCGACCTTATTTTTGGCACTATCAGTTGTATACAGTGTATTATGTATTTCCATGTCGAGGGCATGGGTTAAAATAAATTCATGAGTTGATTTATGAGAATCTAGAGATTGAGGCTAAGTTATCCTGTAAAGAATAGCCAGTTCAGATATGGAACAGAAAGAATAAGGTTTTGAGGAACAAAGTGTGCCTTGAGTTAAGGTAAGGTTACAAAAATAGTGAGGTCGAGGGAACAACCTGGGAAACTGAAATCAGTTGAGCGGAATTTATATTCAAGTGGTTCAGATTCTTTCAGTTCTGCCTGTGCCATCCTATACGGTTCCCTCGACACTGACTCTGTCCCTGGCGCCAACTCAATGACAAATTGAATCTCTCAACTCGGTGGCAACCCAGGTAAGTCCTCAGGAAACACATCTAAGAATAACCAATTTGGTCTCCTCCGATCTTGTTGGCGAAACCCTGGTGGTATCCACCACACTAGCTAGGAAACCTATACATCCTCCCTGTAATAGGTCCCTAGCTCTCAATGCTGAAATCCTGGGTATGCGGGGTCCATATACCGCTCCCACAAAAACAAAGGGATCCTCGCCCTCCGGCTCAAAGGACACCATCTTCTTCCTGCAGTCAATAGTAGCTCCATATTTAACCAACCAATCCATACCTAAAATCATATCAAAGTCCTCCATACTCAACTCAATTAAGTCTACTGACAACTCTCTACCATCTACCATCACTGGCAGTGCTATAATCCACCTCCTAAAAACTACCAGTTCCCCTGTAGGCAAAATAGTCCCAAACCCTGAAGTACAATACTCACTAGGTCTACATAGTCTATCAATCACCTTACTAGAAACAAACGAATGTGTAGCACCAGAGTTTATCAATACAACAAAAGGAGAGCCAGCGCTAGAAAACTGACCTGTCACTACTGAGGGACTAGCCTCAGCCTCTATCTGCGTCAAGGAGAACACTCGAGCAGGAGTCAGGCTGTCCACCTTCCCCGCATCTCCCTTCTTCACTAACGGGCAATATTTCTTGAGGTGTCCCACCACCCCGCACACGTAACAGGCCTTAGCCCGACACTCGCCCGGATGGCGTCTTCTGCACCTCGTGTACTCAGGATAAGTCCTCCATGAATCACCGCCTCCCTGACAACCACCCTGAGTACCCCGACCTCTCCTATCAGGACCAGGAGCGGTCGACGCATCAGAGGTCTTCCACTTCAAATCAATAGGGCCTCCGCCCCTACCAGAACCAGAATATGGAGGCATCGCCCTGCGGCCCTCTCGCCTTACTGCACTCTCCCTCCATATCTTATTCTCCGGCTCCTCAACGGTAAGAGCCTTCTCTACAGCCTGGGCATAGGTTGTCCCTCAAGGAACTATTGTAATCCTCACATCTCGGGCTATCATAGCATTAAGCCCTCTAATAAATCTTTCCTACCTAGCTGGATCAGTAGGCACAAGGTTGGGTGCGAACTTCTCAAGTCTGTTAAACTTTAGGGCATATTCTGTAACTATCATGCTGCCCTGAATCAGCCCCACGAACTCATTTACCTTCGCTGCCCTAATGGAAACATTATAGTACTTCTGACTGAATAAGTCCTTGAATCCTTTCCAAGTCAAAGCAGTAACATCTCTGGTCTGTGATGCCACTTCCCACCAAATTCGGGCATCCTCTCTCAGTATATATGTGGCACAGGGCACTCTGTCATGTCCCTCTACCCTCATGAAATCCAAGATAGTAGTAATCATGGTCATCCATTGTGTCAACCTTCAGTGGATTAGGTCCTCCGTCAAAGATTGGGGGATGCTGCTTCCTGAACCGCTCCTACAAGGACTCCCATCTGTTCCCAACCTTTACTGGCTGCACAACTAGTACCACTGCAGGTGGCACAATAAGGGTAGCCCTCCCTGATGGAGCCTGCTATCACAGAATTCGAATCTGTTCATCTTGGCTCTGTAGCCGTGCTTGCATGTCTGCCATAAGTTGTTGCCAGTTCTCAGGGACTAGTGGAAGGGTCTGGCCTTGGTAATCATCTCTAGTCTCAGACCTGGTGTCGGCTAGTCGTGTAGATTTTCTTGGATGCATAGTTATCCAAGTCAATCTGCAATCAATGACTCGGCAATCAGACTATGATGACAAGGTAATAATCCTTCCATGATCCACCATTAGAACCCCAAACATTCACAAACAATCAAAATATAATAGTTTATCCAATTATCCAAATATTTTCATTCACATGCATAACAGTGCTGATAAGCCCGCCTCAATATCATCATGCAATAGTCAAGGGCCAGACCCTATCAGTATCTCATTCTCCCTATTAATCAAGCAGATATCAAAATTCATATTCCATTCTATTCATTTAAGCATATAATCATGTATACACAATTACCAAACCCTGAGTCGAGCTTGTCTTTCGCGGTGAATGTACATGTCCAACCAGTCTTCAGGAACCCTTAAACCTAGGACGCTCTGATACCAAGTTGTAATGCCCTGGATAGCAAAGACATTACATTGTGTGTTTATAAAGGTGAAAGGCTTTCTAATCAAGTCAATTAGTCAAAAGCGTGATACTGAAACTATAATTGAACTAGGGTTAAAAGATTTTGGCCTCAAAAGTTTCATTTCTAATAATCAAACATTTCCTTCACATGGGATCCCAAAAGTAGTAAAGTTAAAAGACTGTTTACAAAAGATTCAGGATTAAAATACAATTACTAGCCACTCTAAGGCAAAATAGACAATTAGGCTTTTCTCGTCCTGTACCACTCCTCGGTCGTGGTGACCGATCAGCTTACTATGTACATTCATCCCCAAAGCTCTCCATCTCAGGACTGGTCCAACTTTCCCTTGCCTTTACCTACATCACGTAGCACCCGTGAGCCAAGGCCCAGCAAGAAAACACAATAACAGAGCATAATCATCAAGCAAATAACCAGATAACTCACACAGTATAAACATGTACTCAACAGTCCAAACATTCACGTTATTCAAGTATTCACATATGATAACCAGGGTTAACGCCCTTAGGCCGCACCCTCTGTTTATCCCACTGACTCCAACCTGCTTAAACCGAGCTCAGTGAATATTAAGTTGTCCTCAGCTACTAGTGGCTGAGCCATGCCCTATGCGCAAGTATTATTTATGGCACTCTTAGGCCGCTTAACACATGTCCCATGGCATAATACCATCTATGACATCATACAGATATAGGGAGCTCTTAGTCCCATCACAAACACACAACCGGGTACAGTTTTCTTACCTTTAGATTTCGCTAGCTTTGTTCAATTCGATCCTCAAGCACGATCCCATCTGAGCCCTAGCATACACCTAGTCACGGTCACAAGTTAGAACCAACTCCAAACCTCAATTCCAAAACCTAGCCTCGGGAAGTCCTAATTCCACCAAACAGGGTGGTGGAATCAAACCCTAAGAAATAACCCAAAAACCTCTTTCTGGGAACAGGGTAGCACTACAGCACACCAAGGAGAGCGCTATAGCACTACAAGCAGAGCCAAAAAGATCTAGAACTTCAGGGCCTAGCGCTGTAGCGCCCAGTGACTAGCGTTACAACGCTAGTCACAACACAACCCAGCACAAATTTTTCTCCTTCGAATTTTCCCGAGCCAAACCTTTCCAAAATTCAACCAAACCTCACCCAAACTTCAAAGCAAGCCTCCCAACATTTCTAACTCATCCCAAACAACCTAACCATAAATAATTTAATCACATGCACCTCAAAATACAAAAATCACCATGGCTGAACCTAGAGCTCAGAAACTCAACAAAACAGCAGAAATCACAGAACTTAGAGCTAGGTTTTCTTACCTTTGATGGATGAATTCAGCTTAGGTTATCCTCCACACTTGCTTAGCCTTCACCTCCTCAAACCTTCAGCCTCAATTCCCTAGAATTCCCACCAAAATTCAACTTAAAAGTCTATATCAACACCAAGAACCAGAATTTGAGTTATAACCTCAAAACCTTACCTGAATTGGATGCCTAACCCCTGCTGAATTTTTAAACCTGATCAAGATCCCAAGTGCAAAGTCTTGGCCTCAAGCTCCTCTGAATTCTAGCTCCAAGATACCTCAAGAGATTAATGGAGAAAAACCCAAACCGTGAGAGAGAAACTTCTATCTCCTTCTTCCTTCTTTTCTTTCTTTCTTTTCACCTTCCTTTGGTTTCTAAACTTTCCACTAAGTGTATAAAGGCAGAGCAATGCTTATCCCTGGTTTTCAAACAAAATGACCCATTTTCCCTCCCATAATTCCTAAGCCTTTTAAACCTCCGAAGGGCATTTTAGTCTTTTGCTCCCAATTCCCGCTAATTCCTCGAATGTCTCTAATATTTTCCGCTTACTTTCTGATGCCTAACTAATCACCAATTATATTACTCAATGCCAAACTAAACTCCAATATATTCTCTAAATTCCCAAAAATACCCCCAGGCTCGCCCCAAGTCGGGTATAAATCCCCGCCGTGACTTTTTCGCTAAACCGCTCACCAAGATCGCCTCGAGTCACAAATTACAAATATATCCACATAATAATGTGGTCTCAACAATTTGTCACATATACAGTTATGCCCTTAACGGGCCAAGATTACGATTATGCCCTTCTAGCCTAATCAGGGCCTACATGCATACTAATACACATAGTTATGCATCACAGATATTCAAATAATCATGTACCATGCTTTTAATAATTTAATTCACATATAATCCAGTTATGCCCTCCCGACACACTAATCAAGGCCCTTAAGCCTTATTAGTAAATTTGGGTCGTTACAGTTTGCCTCTGACTTCCACTAGTACCGTGACTTATAAGAGCAAGTCGTAGCTCTAATTCCCTTTAGCAACCTTCAGCCTCTGACTTGACTAGAGTCACGACCCTTAAGCCAATGTCACGACTCTAATTCCATTATTTTCAAATTTTTAGCCTTTCAACATCCTTCCTTCATCAAAAACTTACTATAACTCATCCTTAGCGCCATTTTGAATCAAGAAATCACTGAAAGCTCATTTTCTTCACCATTTCCTCTTCTTTTCCCCTTTATCTCATGATTCAACGCACCGACCTACAATAAAGACAAAAACAAGTGTAATCTTGCACACAAAAAAAAAACATAAATACTCAAGATTACCACAAAAACACATCCTAAAACAACACTAAAAATGGAGTTATCAATTAGCTAAATGATTATGTGATTTTTGAGCCTTTATTAGAGAAAAGGTCTTTTGGTTTAACTTTAATTAATAGACTATATAAATAAGGAGAGAATCATTGAATGGTTGAAATAAAAGACTGTCTTTTATTTGTTTTATGTGTCTAATTAATTACAAACCAATAAAAAATGATTCACATATATGTTTCACTTAAGTGGGACTGGAATAAAATGTCTTATTAAATCTATGATTTGCACAATAATGAATAATTCATACTTATCATTTATACTCATTGATGAAATAGGTGGAACAAGTATATTAAAAAAAAATAACAACTGAATTTATTATTCAAAAGAAATACTAAATTTGTTTATTCATCAAATAAAGGAAAACATAGTTTATAGAAAAAAAATTCTAGAACTACTTTAAAGAAAAAGAACTTAATACAAAGTTGAAAATGAAAAAATTAATTTTCATGTCAATTATCTCTTGGTCTACCAATCTGCAATCATTTTCTTGTTTTTCTTTCGCATTCTTTTCTTTTCTTGAACAATACATTCCTGAAAACAAGACAAAAATATGGTGGCGTAAAAATTTGAATAAACTATTCAAATATATTAAAAAGAAATGAGCAAATCATATTTACCTTTTCTTCTTGCAAATCAAAATAATCTCTTTTGATCCTATCCCATATCTCATATGTAGATTTGAGGTTCACATATCTCAATTTAAGATTGCCTGGCATAGTCTTTAGTATGTAATGACGTGCCAAATAATCAGATCTCATCCAAGTCGCATATTTTTTATGACTATCATAATCAGATAAAGTTGATGGCTCATCTGAAGGCGCATCAATGATTGCATCATACACCTTTAGTTCATCTAGAATTATGTTTATGTTTCTGTACCAAACATCTAGATTGTTGAAGTCTAAATGAAAAGTACTTAAGAAGCCATCATGAGGATTAACTATTTCTTTCTCATTTTGAGGTTCTTGATCAGGATTAAGAGGATTAATCATTGTTGTTGGAATTAAATAAATAAAATATAATGAATTAAAACATATAATAAATATAAGATTTTATTATGAAAAGTACATATGATGCATGAATGTAACATATAAAAACACATAAAAAAAATATACTAATCCACGATAAATTAATTTGAAACGTTAATGGACCGCCTTAGGGTAGGTCAGACTAACCTCAAAATTATTTTGAGACAGATCTCAATTTCATAAGTGAAAACTTAAAAACACATTTTTCTCTTTTGACTTATGAACTACCGCTAGTTTAGTCAAGATGCACTAGTCGTGCTTGAAAGCCTATATACACCTTTGGAGTGCAACCCGTTATTTTCAATCCATGACTTAACTCAAGAGTGTGCCTTAGGGTCAGTCAAACTTGAAATACATCACTAATTATATTCTCATAAGAGAAGCCAACATTGAGATAAAATAAACATATTCGGAAGCCTTTCCTTTGGGAGGCTACAAACGAAGGCGACACGAGGTCATTCCTATGCCTCTCGGTGTTCAACTAATAATGGAGACCATGAGATTTATTTTCATAACTCCCTCTCCCACTTTCTAATTTGGAAAAGTGTGTTTTTCACAAAATCAATATTTTTTAATTTAGTTGTAAAAATAAATTTAATAATTTTTACCAAATGATATTCTATTAATTACTAACCCAATTAAGCAAAAAATTAAAATTGTGCCCTTAATTCTAATTTTGCTTTAATTAAGAGAATACTATTTTTATTTTAATAAAACATTTTCATTAAAACAATAAATAAAACATCTTTAACTTTGATTTACCATCTTAACTAATTAAGACTAAATTTATTATTATATGAATTATCACATATAAATATATAACAAATAATATAGGACGTTCCTAATAACATGTTTCTACACGAATGCAATACATGCTAGTGCACACTGTGTGGGTATATGAATGACATGTTATAATGCATGATAAAATATTAAACATTTTAATCACATTCAAACATTTATAATAAATAAATAAAATAAAAGCGGGTAAGGTAAATTTTAAGTATTTCTAGAAAAAATTACAACACTTGCAAAATATATATATAAAAAATGTAACCTAAACTAACTAAGGCTTGATGAAGAGCACTTTGATCTTCAACCTTGAGATGTAGTCTTTTGAGCCAATGTCACCCCTTTTTCCAAATCCATTTTGAATTATACAACTTTTTAATTATTTTAAACAAACTTTTAAAATAATTAAACTTTGATTTTTAACACCCGAAAGTTTCTAAGGCCCGATTTGAATTTGGGTGATTTAATTCAAAAGATAAATTAAAGAATTTAATTTTAATAAATTAAAAATTAAAGATAATTTTAATTTTAATTTTGGATATCTTAATTAAAACAATTTTAATTATGGAAGATAACAATTAAAATATTTTTAATTAAGACAAATAATCACCATTATTTTAATTATAGAAATTTCAAAATTAAAACCATTTTAATTCAATTTCTGATTTTTAATTAAATGAATATTTAAAAAATATATTTATGGTAACAACACCCTAAGTATTGTACCAAGGGGGGCAGCAAAGGGTGGTTCGACAGTGGGGCTCGAGTGAGCACAGGAGGCTCGCAGCAGGGGCACGGTGGCTGGACGCAAGGGTGCGGCTGCTAGGTGCAGGGGCGCGGCTGCCTGGGTGCGCAGGGGCATGACTGCCTGGGTGCGCGGGGGTGTGTTGGCTGGCAGCAGGCATGCGGCTGGCTGGGCAGCACCTCGGGCTCGTGCTCGAGGCTCGGGCTCGGGGTCACAACAGAATTTTATATCCTGAATTTTTAAACAAAAAATTACAAAAATTCTATGCCCCAAAATAACTTACATATTTCATCTAGAAATTTAAGAACAATTTCTAAACCCAAAAGCACCATAATAAATAACCCTTAAGAATCTATCATCATGAAAATAAACATCCATCCATTCAAACATATATCACATATAATATAAAAATACATATAATCACATACATTAATTAATAATATGTATAGATTAATGACCTGCTCTGGTACCAATTGTTGGAAAACCAATTAGAGCACACAGCAAAAACTTGTGTGTGGTGGGCTTGTTGTTGTTTTATTCTTATTATGAAACAAAAGAACAACACACAACAATTTTCAATAATCATATAAACAATTTATATGACCAAGAAAATAATCTAGAAATATTATCATGCAATACTATTAATCATGGAACAAATATATATAAAAATATACAATATATTTATATATATATATAATATATAAACACACAAAAAATCAAGAACATAAACTTTTACCTCTTGAAGCCTATCAAGTTTCCTTGAGTCTTTTCGTATTTTTATCGATCTTCCTATTCAAAGCTTTGAGCACTCAAACCATGATCTTTCAGAGTGTTCTCTACACCTCAAGATGTGTGTGAGCACATAGAGAACATGAGTTTGTATTTTAAGAATCACAAGTATTTCACATCACATGAGAACTTGGATTATGATATAAGAATGACTAGAATATATAAGAAGAAAGAGAGAGAGTTTTGTCTGATAAAAACTCTGAGAACTATTCTGAATTGTGTATTGTGTTGTTTTGTTATTGTTGTATTTTTCTCTTCTTCTTCTATATCATATATATATAGAGATTTATGTTACCTTATTATTCCTAATAATAATAGTAATATAAAATAATATAATAATGATGATAGAATTTGATTTTAGGTAAATATCTAAATTACCATATTTGAAAAAATAATTTTCAAATCGTTATAAATTAAATAAATAAAATAAAAACTACACAGATACAATATATGTATATACAGTCCTTGGACTATGTCAGGTGTGTACTGCTATTAACTTTTCAGAGATTTTGTATTTTTCTTTTATTTAATTATTTAACTAAATCAACCTCTCACAAAATAAGATATTTATCTTTTTAAGGAAAAGATGACGACCATATTTCAAAATTTAAATTATAAATTTCAAAATTCAAATTGATGTCATCATTATTATCATCTTTTAAAATTAAATAAATCAAAAATCTATTTTTTTGACTTACCAATTTTATTTTCTCCCACTCAAATAAAATAATTAATTTATATATATGAAATTCGAAATTTTATATATATTTAAATTAATAAATATATTTTCATATTTTAATAATTAATTATTCAACCTCAATTATCATATAATTGTATACTTAACCCGAAGAATAAAATTCTTCTCAAATTCTCAAATTACAGTTATACCCATATATCAACTCTTACCTTGATATGATGTTGATAGAGCCACCTAGGGGACCTATGGACCTATAATATCAAGCTCCAATAAATATTACATTATTAATCAAGCTCTTTGATTAAATAATCATATTTATTAACCTCATGATCACTCCACTAAAAATATGATAATGAACTCTTGATAATTATAGACATATATTAAGTGAGTACTTTATTAAGAATAAAATGTCCATTGATATAATCATTACATACAACGTTAATCCTCTATTAATGGTTCATAATTAAAAGAGAATAAAATTATCGTTCTACCCTTTTAGCTACATCTTGTTCCTAGAGTACCATTGATTTTACTAGTGAAGGTTGTGTCACAACAAGTTTGAGACGTGAGCGCTCATATCCTTTTCAGTTCCAAAAGTCAACCCAATATGGAACCCTTATTCAATCTATAAGAAGGTATAGATTCCATATCTGTTAAACTATGTCCCCAGCCATATACATCATTGAGTTCCCAAAATAATTGTTCTTAGCCTGATCATTCAGACAAACCTTAACACAAGAATCAAATGATCAGATGACATATATAGGCATTCATAGTAACCTCAGGATTAAGATCATCATGTATATGATCATCGTTTGATGATGAAACAGTATTTAAACAAGTATTAACAAATCACATCTGGTCCAGCTCTACATACTTTCAGCATGCAAAGTACCTCCACTAAAGTGTCATACTACACTAGTAACCCGGATCTTGGTCATATGTATTCATAATACTAGTGGACCATACTAGCAGTAATTAATCTAAAGATTCTATAACTTTATTTTACAGCGAACTATTTAAGTTTATTATCTTAATCTCGATCCTCCTATACCAATATGAGATTAAGACCACATAGATAAGCTTTGGAATTTTTTGATATTCACTTAATATTATCATATGATATCAGACATAGTCTATATATATAATAATTCAATTCAATTATTTATTTCATTTAAAACATTTGTCAACTACAATTGCTTTAAGGGCACTATTGCCAATAGAAAAACGTAAAGGAGTAAGGTTAGTATGGCTCGTGAAATACATGTATTCAGAGTATACTGATACCTGAACCAATGAGGGTTGTGAGTTGATATACTTAGTAAGCATTGGAAATAAAAAATTTCAATCAATACGCTGAGTACTCATAGCAAAAAAAGCGTAAAGGCATAAAATGTTGTATGTAAAAACTGTCAAGTACAAGGTGCCCCACCAATGGCACAAAAGGAAAGACAAAGAATAAAAGACCAAAAGAAGACTAACTAGGGCGAGGAGTATCATCTTAAAGATCGCCTTGAGCCTTGACAGCCTCATGAGCCAGACACTTCTTAAGCTCCTTCGCTCGCGTCTTCTCGGGGAGGAAATCCAAGTTCAGATTTTTGTTGGACTTCTAGATCAAGTAGAAGAAAGAGAAGGCCATCTCTGAATACTCCTCTCGTGCCTTATCTCGGGCAGCCTTGACCTCTTGCTCCTTCTCGACAAGAGCATCCTTCCGTAGTTGGTCCATTTCAGTAATCAACTTCTCTTTCTCATCTTCAGACTGTTTATGCTGATCGGCAAGTTTCCCTTCCACCTGGGTTACCCTGAGGGTCAACTCGGTCACTTCCTTCTATTTGAGCTCCATAGTACTGTGGAGAGTGCTGGTTTCTTCATCTTTCAAAGCAATGTCCACATCCCTAGAGCTAAGAACGCGCCTATGGTCCAATACCTCCTGGCGGACAGCTTCAAACTCAGAGCGAAGGTTGGAAAATGTAGAGGTATACTCCACATACCTATCACGGACATGGGAGACCAACATCAGTGCCTGCAAAAAACATACAAGTGTTAGACAATATCAATACGCAAGCTAACCAGACAAAAATAAAACTTTAGAGGACTTACACTCTGAATGTCAAGGAGTGACTTCGTCAGGATGATGCTCAAGTCCTCATTCTTAATCCCATTAAAGGCCGTTTTCGCCTGCTCCTAATGGGATGCTTGGTCCATAATGGCACCTAAATTCTGTATGGTAGACTGGCGTGGCTCAAATAAGGGAAGAAGCGCAGAGGAGGAAGGACCCACATCAGTCATACTGGGAGGAACCAGTGTGGGTAAGGATGTCTCTACCTCTGTGATAGGACTAGACACTAATAGAGCTGAAGGAGGTGCCTCGGGAGGGATCTCCGTTATTGGCTCAGGTTCAACCCTAGCCCTCTTGGATGCTCGGACGAAAGGGCTACTCTTGGTTGGATTCAACCTTTGTTGGGTGTGAACAAAGCCGAACATATCTGAACTTGCAAAGGAAGATCAAATATTAGTAGGATATCAAACACAGACAAAACATAAAATGAAGATGATAAAAGTGTCAAACCTTCTGAATGAGATTCAGGTTCGAACATGGCTTCATCAAAGTCATCTGAAGCAAGCAGCGAGTGCACGGATGCACCCACCTCATCACCCTCATGTCCAGCTAACATGGGCGAAGAGGGTACCTCCTCAATATGAATAGGCCCCGGGGAGTCTATGGTGTTCACGAGCTCGGTACCATCTTCATCTGAAACATCAGCGATAGTAGAAGGAAACAACCTGTCCTTCCTAAGGTTCTTTGAAGTAATGAGAACTTTGGCGTTCTTCTCCTCAAGGGTCATGGAAACCAATGCCTTGGCCCTAACAGTCATGGCATGTGTTGAGAGCGGTGTATAAAAAGGTTCGACGTGCTTGAACTTGGAGTAGTTGGCCTCTGCATCTTTGGTGAAGAAATAGTTGTCGGCATATCTAAACGCCTTGTTATTTCCAGAAATCTCTTCCAAGAAGGTGTTGGTACCCTCACTCATATAATGATGGAAGTGGAAGTACCCCGAGTTGCGCTGACAAGGGTTCATCTTCAGATCAAACAAGTAGTGGATCTCATGAGGTACTGGAGCAGCCCATTTTCTACGATGATAAATAATGTACAACACAGATAACACCAAGATAGAATTGGGAGCCAACTGAGAGGAACTAATACTAAAATAATCTGCCACGCTCCAGAAATACGGATGAAGAGGAAGTAGGGCGCTAGACTTAATGGCAGAGCGTGTCCAAGCGCACATACCCAAAGGGGGGGTCCTCATCTCTATCGTTTGGACCAGGGATAGTGATGGAAACACCAGAAAGGTTGAAGGCCTTCCTTAAGTTCTTTACCTTCTCTTTAGTCATGTCAGAGGCAACCCCTTTGAACCAAATCACCTCGTAATCAGTAGGGAGAGGCCTCTCAACTGGTTTCCATATGATATCTCTAGCAAAGGTGGCCCCGTAATCTGATGGATGGAATTCTTTTTATTGTCTCTTCTTCTGCTGCGCAGCTGGTGAGACTATCTTGCTCTTTGGAGAAGTACGAGCCACCTTAGGCCAGAACTTGTGAATAGAACGCTCCTGAGGGTGAGTAGCTTGGCGAGGAGAGTCCTCGATATACTCTTTCTGAGAAGAAGAGTGATGGGCAACCCAACTGGTATCTTGATGAGAAGGGCGTTGCGAGGAGTCTCACTGACCAGACAAACTCCGTTGAGAAGAATGACCTCGATGCACAAAAGTACCACTAGGCAGAGTGGTACCATGTCAGAGAGCCAGAGATGCACCTCGATGAGATGTGCCCTGAGAGCCACGGGGAGTACTATGTTGAGAAGAGTAAGGCGAAGAGCCTTGAGTGATATGCCGGCAATGTGAAGGTTGCCGAGTTGTTTGTTTTACTCTTCCCATTTGGCTATACCTTTTCAAGAATTCATCTTCACTGAATAAATATAGAACAAAATGAGGAAAAGTCCTTTTCACCATTTTCAATAGCTCTTGGGGAGTACGCTCGCTCAAAGACTTGTCAGACGAAGATGAGCTGGACATATGCAACAAAGAAAGGATAAAAAGTAAAGTTAGTATACCGACGTAATGAAGCTCCCTACAATGAACCATATAGGCCAGTAGCTAGGGGCATATCTGTTATTAAGGAGAAAGAGTGAAGAAATCAAAGAAAAAATTGATCGAAGTCACAAAGGAGGGTCGGCCTAGGCCCTAAGCTTACAAAACGGGAAGGAAATGTCATAGCTGGTCCGCTTACCAACTTAGGCTGACCATCCTAGGATGAAAACTTCAGAAAAATGCCAAAGGGCTAAGGTTCAAGTCTCCAATAAATTATACATAGCAAGGAAAACCCTAAGGAGATAAATAAAAATGAATTTTTTAAGGGTCTCGGGTGGTCGGCCTATAATTGGGCCGACCACCCTAGATTTTGGGTCCCTGGAAATTGCCCAGGGAGTATGGTGGTTAGCCTATGCTAAGGTTTGGGCTGACCACCCAGGCCTGGGAACCCTGGAAATCTACCAGAGCATGGGAAATGCTGCCTAGGCTTGGATTTATAACCCTGGAAATCGCCTATGCCTAGATCTGAAACCCTAGAAATCACCCAATCATAGGGTTTATAAGCCTGGAAATCGCCCAAGCTATGGAAACCCTAGGGTGGTCGGCCTATGATGGGATTTGTAGGCCTGGAAATCACCTAAGCTAGGGAAACCATAAGGGTGGTTGGCCTATGATGAGATTTGTAGGCCTGGAAATCTCCTAGAATATGGAAAATCTAGGGTGGTCGGCCTATAATGGGATTTGTAGATCTGGAAATCGCGCAGGCTAGGGAAACCCTAGGAGTGGTCGACCTATGATGAGATTTGTAGGCCTAGAAATTGCCCAGGCTATGGAAACCCTAGGGTGGTCGGCCTATGATGGGATTTGTAGGCCTAGAAATCGCCCAGGCTAAGGAAAATCTAAGGGTGGTCGACCTACATACCTCTAAACCCTAAAGCATCACGCAAAAAGAACACAAGGATCAAGCCAATCTTTGATTGAAAACAAGTTTTTGATTCAAACAAGTCAGTTATTTTAAATCAAAATAGAGCAAAGCAAGGGAATTCAGACAGATTCATAAAAAACATAAAGATTGGGAGAGAATACTTACCCAATAGAAGATACACAGAGTTGATGAAGAGTTGGAGAATTTCACAGCTCAGAATTTCCCAGAAGTATGTGCATAGGTCAGGGATATGATGAGTGAGTCCCTACTTATAGCCTCTTCGGCTAACCATATATTTAGGAATTCAAATTCCTTGAAAAATATCTTGTATTTTTAGGAATTCAAAATTCCTTGAAAAATATTTTGTATTTTTAGGTATTAATATATCCTTGAAAAATATTTTGTATTTTTAGGTATTAATATATCCTTGAAAAATATATTATATTTTTAGGAATTCAAAATTCGTTGAAAAATATATTAGATTTTTAGGAACCTAATTTTCTTTGAAAAATATTATCGTTTTTAAGAATTAAAAGAAAAATCCTTGTAAAACAGATTATGTTTTTTGGAGTCGAATTCTTTGAAAAATGTAGCTATTTTTAGGATCAAAATCCTTGAAAAATATGTGCTGAAGAAAATTATCGATAGTTGATAAAGTATTACGTAATGTCTCGAGGGACTTTGTTGATAGAGTACTACTACGATATGTTTCTCGGGCTAGATCAAGTTTACCATAATGTTGGACACAGTACGATAAACTTGGGGGGCAAATGTTATCCCTCAAAATTCAAGAGATGACGTGGCGAATGAGAAAGTGGGACGTGACATCACAAGTCATGGAAAAAATGACAAAGTATTGTAAAAGACCGATGAACAAAGATGGATAGGTCCAGGACCTATAGGGAAGTCGACGAGGCCTAAACCCCCTCGGAGTGGTCAGCCTGGCCTTAACCCCTTAGGGGTGGTCGGCCTAAACTCCCAAATACACTTCGCTGGATAAAGTTCACGCTCGTTCAAGCTGAAATCAACAGGCCTAGCACCCAGAAGATCAATAGGCCTAGCACTCAGAAGATCAACAGGCCTAGCACCCAAGCTCTAAAGGGTCATCAGCCCTAGCACCTAAGTCACATTGACCAACTAGGACTTAGCATTTTCCCGAAGGTTTCAATCGTGCATGGTCAACCACGATCCAGAGAAACGATGAGAAGACCCACGATCTCATAATCATGGGAAGGTGGATATGTATCTCCACTCCCAATGATCGTGTACCAAACCATGATCCCTAGTCTTGCTGATCATGTAACAGCCCCTAGGTACTATAAATAAAGGACCTAGGGCTTCATTTGAAGGGAGGTCTTTTGGAGGAGAGACTTTTGGATCGATCATTTGGATTAACTTATGGGAAAATCTGTGACGAGTGAACTCTTCAGTTCCTCTTTGTAATTGTCAATTGAGTGATTCAATACTAAATACTAAGTGAATTAGATTATCACTGTTCATGAGAACAGGACTGAACCACTATAAATTTATGTGTGTTTTGTTTATATATTTGTACTCTGTCGTATATTTACATTTATATTGTTCAAAATGTGTTGTATATCGTGCATACGACCATTGGCCAATTTCACAGGTCAACACTCTTCATTTTGGTTATGTAAGTGTGAGAGTGATTTATTTCATTGTTCTTGTTATTTCTTATTTCTACTATTGCTTTTATCTTCTCTTCTTCTATTCTCTATTTACTTGTATTTTTGTAATAGAGTTGTAACACTTATTTATCTATCATCTTGTCTATTGTAATCTTTTGCATAGAGTTGTATATTTGGTTTTACTATTTCGATTGAGTATAATATATATATATATCTCTAACAAGTAACTCGTGGACTAAGGTTAATTAATAACCTGAACCACTTAAAAATTTGTGCTCTTCTTTCATTTTCTTTAAACTCTTCTATTAATTTGTTGTTAGCAAAAAAGCTAGTCAACATGTATTGTAATTTTAACTATATTTGAATGACTTTCATATTCTATATTAGTTATTTTAATATGATTTCAATTGGGTTACAATTGAAAATAATCCAAATTTGGTTTTAGAAACAATTATAAATAGTTAAATTATTAAAAAAATATATTCTAAAATCAAATTTAAAAAAAAAATAGGAAGCTTTTTTGTTAGCGCTTTAGCTAATACGCTGACAAAAACAACTTGTGTAGTCAATACTGAGACACCAACAAAAGTCTAAAAGCCCCAACAAATGTTTTGTCGTTGATGCCACATTCTCAAAATATTGATATCTACAGTTGTGGCCCATATTGTGCGAAACACTCACAAAAGCCGTGGCCCCATCTAATATCGGGTGACACTATTACTTGTGCTGCGTGTAAAGGTGCCGATAATGACCTTTTCGCGTGGTGTTGTTGAAAAAGCACCGACAATAATGGCATTACCGATAAACCTTTGCTGGCGTTGTTACGCACTGGCAAAGCCTTTCTGCAGTGCCAAAAGTCTTTTCGTAGTGAATAGTCGGGCCACAATAAAAAATCATAGAAAACCCTACAACTACTTGTACTAAAAAACAAGTAAGTGTAATTCCTCCTAGAGAATAAAATATGTTGAACACTAGCATATGCATACATAGTATTTTACAAAAACTAAAGTGACTACTTCCAGCTACGGTTATACTAACAAATGCCTAGTTGAAGGTCTTTCCTAGCTGAGAGTTATACATGCAAGGTTCTTATACTTGTGCAAATCTCAAATGGGTGTTTCCCGCTAAGAGTTATACATGTGCGGGATGTGAATTGAGGTTGTTTCTAATTGAGGGATGTACCCATTAAGTAAAATGCTAACTGAAGATATAATATCAAATTAATATTTGGGTGGTGCTTGCTAGATGAGTAAAATGAAGATTTGGGTCTTAATTCATTTTTGGTAGTCTTGGTGCTCACAACGATGCTTGAGAAGTGTCACTGAGGAATTTATTTACACTGGTGTGGTAAGGTTACACCAATATCATAGTTAATGTTTGAGTTTTAAACTCAACATCTGTGGTAAGGATAAATTGACTAATTTATGTGATGTTGATATTGGTATATTGCTTGAAGTTGTATTTACTAATGTTAATTATCGAGAGAAAGATTAGAATTCTATTCGATGACCCTGCTAATCGCTAGAGTCAAGAGTCTATAACTCCTTTTGGTGCGTATGGATCTATTTGAGTGTTTTGCCAAATCTAGTTGGAGAAGATTAATTCTTAACTTATTGAATTCGATATTTTTTTATTTGCTCTTCTTTATCCCCCAACACTACAGCCACCATCTTCGCCAGCTCACCCCGCCGTAGCTATCCATTCGTCGACATTGTCCATGTAGTTCGCCTCCCACGATGCCATCCACAACTCGTGTAGTCCGCCCCCCTTTCCTTTGGCACTTAAGTCACCCATCTCAATATTTTTGCAATTAAATCATCAATCTCAATTAGTGGTAGCAGCTGTTAGACCATCAGGGAGATGTAAATATGCTATATTTGGCACAAAGTAAATATATTATATATTTAGTACAATTTTAAGCACTATACTGCACAATTGTACAAATAGTTATAAAATTTAATATTTGATTAATACTAATTTGATATTTATTTAAAATATACAAAAAAATAATATATTTTTTTTATATTTTATTACTGATAGTATAAGATAATAATAAAACAATAAAGTAAAAAATATAGTATTTAATGCAAAAAGATAAAAATAATAAAAATGACATAAAAGTAAATAGAAAAAGTGTAATATTTATGTGATGCAAAATATGGACTATGCTATATGGTGTTCTAAATTTGACCAAACTTTTAGCATGTACCAAATTTAGCACAATTTTTGGCATACCATTGAGGCAAGTTTTTTTTTTTTTTTTTTTGTAAAATGAGCTATATTTTTGCTATGCACCACCAATTTGTCATTCCATTGGAGATGCTCATAGTCATTTGACTTATTCCACTAATTTTTTTGTTAAATATATCTGTTAGGAAAATATATATTGTATCAATGGAAATGGTAAGAACTATTACAACTCTAGACAAAATAATACAAATAATCTAAGATTGATTAAATAATGTTACAACTCTATGACTGAAAAATACAAATAAATAAGAGAAGAATTAGAATAATAGAATGGTGAAATACAACTCTAAACAAAAAGATACAAATAAAGTAAAAATATTTGTAACAAAAGAAATGAAAGAATTACTACTCTAAACAAGAAATACAAGTAAATAGAGAAGAAACATAAGAAGATAAAAAACAATAGAATAAAATGAAAGAACAATGACAATAAACAAATAACTCTCACTCACACAACCAAAGTGAAGAGTGTTGGGGATCATTAACTTGAACAAGATTTGAAACATTTGTCTAAAAGCTTATTTCCCCATAACTCAAGCACTAAGAGATCTCTCACAATTTTAGAAATAACTTTATGAAATTATCAAGTCTCTAGGTGTTTTCTAGCAAAGTGCTTTAATAGATAGAAAAATTGTCCTATAAGTGAGCAATAGACTCCTATTTATAGAGTTTAGAAACACCATTTGAATTTCAAATTCCACCAACCTCATGACTGTTACCAATGATGAATTGTATGTTTATGGAATTAAAAATGAGATTTGAGAGTTATTTGTGTTTTGGAGCCGTTCAAAAAAGTTGGAAAAACTGAAATTTTGGTCTGTCAGCTACTCTGGCTGCGACCAGGAGTATCAGTGGTCGTGACCACCAACACCTATGGCTGCGACCACTGACCAATTTCAGCAAACAAAATTGTGTTATTTTTCCAAACGGTTCAAATCTTCTCCCAATTGATTTTGTAACATTCAAACACATTATTGCGGTTAAAATCATATCTCTAACAACCATTTCACTTATGACTTTAAGAAAATCAACTCAAAATTGTGTAACAACAAATCTACACAATAATGAACAATATTTAGAAGTCATAAATTTATAACACTAAACATGTTACATATTTGAATATTCACATATATCTAAATATTATAATTCTCTATTATATTTATAAAATGTGACACTCTTTGTCACATTTATTTAATCTAAAATATTATATTATAAAATAATATATTGTATTTGCAGTAATTAAGTGAGTTACATATATACTCATATTTATATGATACTAGCACAGTTGGCTTCTTTACAATTTCATCTAAGAAGTCCAATGTTTATAAAATGTTTATGATTTAATAGAATTATGTGTATAAAATATTTTAAATATATTTATTTAAATTTTAAATTAAATAATAATTGATAAAACATGTCAAATTTAATGTGTAACCATTAATAAATGAAAATGACATTAAAATATACTTACAATATTTATATTTATATAATATTAAAAATGTAAAAATTATTTTAAAAATCTAAATTAATAATTAATTCAATCATAAATTTTTAATATTTATAAAATAATATATATATATAAATATATTTAATGTTAAGACAATTATTATCAGAAGATGGAAGTTGTGCTGCTGTTAATTGAGGTTGAGGATTTAATTGCAAAATTATTGAGATTGGGGAATTAAGTGGCAAAGGTAACGGAGGTCGTTTTTTTTCTTCTGCAAATAGCCATTTCATCACTTCAATTCTAATTATGCTCGTTTTGTTTTTAGTTTAAATTATGAGTAAAAAATATTATCTGTAATTTCTTTTTACCTTTGGACATCACTAGTGTACATTTCAGTTTCCGTTGTTTAGTCTTTAGATCAATTTTGGTGGGAAATATAGTCATTCTTGGAACCCTAGAGCTAGAAGGTGATTCAGATCGAGAGACAACAATGGAGGGTGAGCGCAATAAGGCAGCGCAATGGCTCAACTTAGTATTCACTGAGCCCTATTACATGTACCATTTCCTCGCTTTATTTTCTTACTTCGTTGTCCGTACATCTTCAGTCTCAGTACTCAGCCCTACCTTCGCCGATCGCCTCATTTATCGAGTAATCTCATCTCTCTGTCTCTTCGATTCTCCAAATTCTCTATCATTGTTATAAAATCAATGTATATTTATATGACTTGTCTCTGTTAGGAAATTCAAGCGGCTTTGGCCTTTGGCGTTTTAACTGCTATCAAGGTATGAGCTCCATTCTACATAATCTTGATTTTGGATGTGCACCCTTTGCCTTCCCCGATCTTGTTTTTAAATTTCATCGAATTAATGCAAACATTTTAGTTTTGAATTTTGGCCAAGTGGTTACTACTGATCGAAATATATCAATTTGTGAATTTTATGTAATAAGGGAAACGATCCATCTATTGGATTGATAATATTTCATTTCTGATAATGCACAATTAGACTATAATACTTAATCTAGTTTACTTCTATTGCTCCTAAGTGACAATCATAGTCAAAATTTATTAATAGAAGCTTGCCATGTTCATAGATGTGTTGGGAATTGAAGAAGAATTACTGTCTTATTAAGTGATTTAACAATATTAAATAATTAGCTTGGTCATGGATTCTGCAAAGTGTTTGATGTAAGTTTTCCCTCCTATTGCAACAGATGGTTAGAGAAGAAACATGGGAAGGGTTTATTGGCGATACACTGTTTTTCGCAAAGGTAAACACAATGAATGCTGTTTCCTCATGTTGTTTGTTTGTAATTTTTGTTGAGTATAAACTAAGAAATCCAATGGCTTATAGTATTTATTATCATTTTCATGTTGTGTCATTTAGATTCTGAGCAGATTATTAGTAAGGCTACTGCTAATGCTAAGTTTCTAAATTGATCCTTTTTTAAGGAATGTGATTAATTTATAAGCACCGGTTAAAATGGCTAGTTTGTTAGTAGTTTTGTCTGGAAGGTGAGGCATTAGCCTTGAGATGCTTTTAGGTGCAAGGCTTATTTTTTTTCCACAAAAATACATAAATGAATACCTAAATAGCAAGCTTTGCTGGTCAAAACCAATAATTCATTATAAAAGGTTATAATACTGCAAAATAAAAGCTAAGTCTTCAAAGGAATCCATTATTAAGTTCCGACAATCTAAAATGCCTGATAATGTCAAAAGCTAAATGCTCTTAAAATTACTGCTAATTTCAAAGTGAAGGACAAAAATCTAATTTATAATTTATAAGTTATTGTTTACAAGGAGTGACAAACTTATTTCTTTTTGAAATATAAGTTCTCGATTATGTATCTTTTTCTGATTTCTAACTATGTATTTAACCTACAGATTTTTCTTGTTGCCCTTGCTTTAATGATGGAATATAACCTGGCCCTATGGTACATTGTGGCCTTTTCAGGTAGACATTATTTTATCTTTTGTTTTCAGTTTTTTATAAGGCAACATATGTCATAATAATGGTTGATGGAAAGCTTATTTAAATGTATGTTTTAGGCTTCTATATTTACGAAAGTAATATATCTTTGATTTGATATAATAAAGCTCTTTTGTTTTGTCTTTGTAATAGTAATTTTATCATCCTGTTGTACCTTTGACATGGGAAAAGTTAAAATTAAGTTTTGTTGTACACTGAATTTTTTTGGAAGGAAAGTGAAATATCCATGGATTATTTCATGGCTGATAGTTGTTCTCTCATGGTGGAAGTGGAAATTTTATTTTTTCTGATCCAGTTTTAACTTGTTATGATTTTCTTTTTGCAGTTATGTATATTACAACACAACAACCTGCTTTCCAAGGATCAGGTATGATGTAAACATGGGTTTTGCTAGTATAATTCTTTCCATTTTATTATTCTTTTTTCTTATATTTACTTTCTCTTTCGGATTTTTTTCTTCCCTGTACCATATGATAATTTCTTTACTCATAAGTCAATTCATTTATTCTAGGTGCTTCCAATAAATTAACACCACTACAGCTAGAAGCCTTGCTGACTGAAGGGAACACATCAAGATTTTGGCTGGTTGGTTTGATAGATTTTCTCTTTACTTTTTGTTATCGTTAAATACAAAATTCGACTGTTAATTCATGGAGCAATAAATTCCAAGCAAAAGAACAAAATGATGGAGAAATTATTAGTACATCTAATAGATGCTCTTATTTTATGAGGCTCTGTACTAGCATTGGTGTAGTTGCAGTCAATGGCATTCCATATTATACTTTCCTTTGAGGCTATCTCATCAAAAAGAAAAATGAACAAGATTCACATTATTTCCAGCCTTTTCAGCCTAATGCCAATTATAGTCTTAAACTCAGTCTCACAAATTTTTAGATTGAGAATTAAAATATTTGGCATGCTGGTATATCTCTACTTTATTTCACATTATGTTAAACGTCTAAGTGACACTCTTAATTTTGATAGGTAGAGTTACGCTCCTCCTATTCATCTGATTGTATTCGCTCAAGTCGTTGCTTTCCTGAGCTCTCAATTACGTATGCTTCTTGTCTAATGCCTATCATCTTTATTGAAAGCTCTTATTGATTATTCTTGTTACCAACTTAATAATTCTTGTGAGGTTAGTGATTGCTTATGTTTCTCTGCTGCAGTTACTCAAACAAAAATTTAGCTTTTGCAATGGTTGACCTTGGAGTATTCCCAAATGCTGCAGAAAAGTTTGGAATATTTCTTGGTGATAAATGACAAAGAACTAAGCTCTTTTTTTTCTTTTTAAATTCATACTTATTTTCATTTATAGTAATTGTAAAAGTAATCGTAGGATGACTGTATTTACAGGTAGCATGGATCAGCTTCCCTCGTATATCTTGTTTGAGAATGCAACTGCAATTGCACGTTTTCCAGAGTTTGATTTTGAACACAAGGGTTATCATCCTACCATAACCAAGGTATGAGGACAAACTACGTATTTTAAGTACTAGCACTTAATTTTGCCTTTGGTAATATTGATTTTCGTCTATGCTGCAGAGACTTCTTTCCAGATATTTTGAACTTGATCGGCGCCTTCTTGAGTACGTAAATGGTAAATAGACAACTGGCCTTGAAACTCATTGTGTAAGTTGAGATTTTTACCTTTAATTCTAATTCTGCTCTGTATTTTAAAGTTGTATTCAGTTTTGTTAGATGGCTAGTTTGTTGTTTTTTTTTTCTTTACATATAAAAAAAATATCGTGGCTGGAACATCGAGTTCTTAAAGTTGATCTAGTTATTATAAATGGCTGATTTTAAACGCAAGTAAATATTTCTTTAAGTTCACTATTCTCATAATATTGGCGTAGATTAAATGAAAGAATATATTAGATTAAGAGTGTTTTCCATTTCCGAGCATTATGGTCTTTTATCTTTTGTTTGGTCTTCTTGGTTGTATTTCTGGATATTTGTAATTGCTGACTTTTGTGTTTTCTCTGAGGTTTATAAGGTGATCTTGTTATCTGTTTTACTGATCATAATTTTGGAGATTGTTAATGTCTGTTTAGACTTGGTCTTGTTTTGAAAAAATGTCTGCTGTTTTGTCTGAGCTGGGTTCTGTTGTATCACTGTCTGTGTTATATGTGCTGTCCGCAAATTTGATTGTTTAGTTAGTTGTAAGCTCACATGACCGCGTGATGGTTGCTTACTATAAATAGACTAATGAGTTGATTAGAACTAAAAATCTCTGACAAGACAAACCCTAGATTTCTGTGTTCTTGGTTCAATCGTTTTTGTTTTAGGTAGAGGAACTCAAGGTTGAAGAAGAAGTTGAAGAAATCTGGTTGGGTATTGTAGATCGGAGAGGAAGAAAAAACTTGGTTCAGACAAACTGAAGAGATTTCAGTCAGGTCTTTGAAGGGAGTTCAAAGAGTGTGATCTGTTGAAGCTTGCAAGTTTATAGTTCTTCTTTGTCATTGTTTACTTGTCATTGTTTCATTAAACAATCTGTATAATGAAACTTTGAAAGATTGTATGTGTGTACTTCTCAATTTCTTGAAGTATTTCAGATTTCTAATATCTTTCTTAGATTAAGAAATTGTTGTTTCTTTGATTGTCCTTATCATTTGAAATTGATTTTCTCCAATTAACAATAAATACTTTTGATTTGTCATTAAAGTAGCAAAACTATTTTCAAATCGGTATCAGAGCATGGTTCTTTAAGTTCGATCTCTATCCTTTCGGTGATTTTATTGGTTTTATTTACTTTAGTGACCTTGTTATTTTTTAGATTTGAGTTCTCTGTGTTTGTTCGTGATCCATCGTACGTTCTTGTATGGGTGTTGTCATTTCTTGTTTTTGCAGACCCAATGGATATGTTCAGGGAAGGGGGTTCTACATCAAGACCTCCGATGTTGGAAGGGACTAACTACCCTTATTGGAAGATCAAGGTGAGGGCATTTTTGAGAGCTGTAGATGAAAGAGCATGGATGGTAGTGGAGAATGGGTGGAAGGCCTCAAGTGTTATTGAAAGTCGAGTTGAAATAGTCAAGCCAATGAGTGAATGGTCTAAAGCTAAGATTGAAAAGGCAAATTTCAGTTCTAAAGTTCTCCATGCTATCTTCAATGCAGTATTTACAAACCAGATGAAAGTCATAGCCGACTGTGAAATTGCCAAAGATGCTTGGGATAAATTGAAGACAAAGAATGAAGGAACTCAAGGGCTCTAGCTACTCAGTTTGAGAACTTGAATATGGAGGATGGGGGGACTGTGGCAGATTTTTATGCGAAGTTGTGTGATATCTCAAATGAGTCCTATGCACTCGGAAAAACATACTCAAATACAAAATTGGTGAGGAAGGTTCTTGGAGTCTTGCCTAGAATGTTCAAAGCTAAAGTTACATCTATTGAGGAAGTTCATGATGTGGAGGAGTTAAATCTGGATGACCTGATTGGCTCTTTGCAAAATTATGAGATGACTTTAAAAAGGTGGGGGCAAAGATAAGAAAGAGAAGGAAAAGGAAAAGGGAAATAACAGCCTTGCATTTGTTCACAAAGAAGAATTGGAGAAGACTGATGTATCTAAGTGTTTGACAGAAAATAAGGTAGCTTTTCTCACAAAAAAATTTGCAAAATTCTTGAAAAAGAACATGAGAAGAGTTAACCAAGTCGGAAAATAGAAAATGTCTTCAAGAAAAATGTGCCAGTTAATAAAAAATCAAGGGTCCCTCAAGGAAAGAAAAGTAGAGGCATACATTGTTGCGAGTGTAAGGGGTTTGGTCACATTCAAGCTGCTAATACTCAGAAAAAGAAGAAAGCAATGACAGTCACTTGGAGCGACAGCGATGAGGATAAAGAAGAAACATGCAGTGATTGGTCAGATCAAGAGAAATGTGTGGTGGCATTCATGGCTACATCTAATCAGAAATTTGGGAGTGAAGATGATGAGTCTAGTGAATATGAGACAAAAAGTCTTGATCAACAAACAACTTATGAACAGATGTATGAACAATGTGTTAGTATCGTAAAGAAGGTAAAATAGGTCGAGGGAAAGAATCAAGAGATGATACTTATCAACAAGAGGTTGAGTTCAAAATTAAAAAGTTGATACAAAAATTAGATGATAAGAATGTTCAGCTGCAGGCCTTGCGATTTGAAGTTCTAAAAGTAAAAAAACCTAGAGAGGGATATGGAGTGGAAGGGTTCCAAAGCAAGATAAGGCTATTAAACAGAAATGGAAAGGAGACACTTATTGATGGTTTCTCTACATCAAGAATTTTTCGACAAAATGCAGATTTGTCTACAAATTCTCAGTCTCAAGAAGATGAATCTTGGTATAGATCAAATAGTGTAAAAAGTCCCTCTGAGTTTATTTCCAATAGAAGATTTGTTCTTGTATGTCATTTCTACAACAAGCGTGGACACATTCGACCAAAGTGCTTCAAGCTAGTCATATCTTCAAAAGTTAGCTGATAGAAAGAAAGGGTTAGAATCAAAAGATAAAGTCAAAATGGAACCATTTGATATTTATGCTAGGGAAGATCCAGTTGACATAAAGGCTTGTGTGGCTCATATTTCTTTATCTGCTTTTAAAGAAGACTAGTGATATTTTGACAGTGGTTGTTCACGGCATATGACTGGAAACAAGAATTTGTTGATAAACAACAAAGAAATGATTGAAGGTGTAGTGACTTTTGGTGACGGGAACAGAGGGCTATACAAGGAAATGTGAGCTTGTTTTAAGGAATCTATCTTCTCTTAAGAATGTTCTGTATGTTGAGGGTCTAAAAGCAAATCTAATTAGTATCAGCCAGCTGTGTGATTCAGTATATTTGGTCAATTTTCCTAACAACTGTTGTTCTGTAGTCTCATCATATGGAAATACAGTTTTGACAGGCAAGAGGTCCAGTGATAACTGCTACAAGTTAGACAGTGAAGTTCTGTGTCAGAGGACATTACTTGAAAAATCAGAGTTATGGCATTACAGAATGGGACATTTGAACTACAAAGATCTTCAGAAACTTATCAAACTTAAGGCTGTTAGGGGAGTTCCAGATTGTAAAGTAAGTCGAGAAAATGTTTGTGGTCCTTGTCAGAATGGGAAACAGGTTAGATCACCTCATTCATCTGTTAAGTATTTGCAAACTTCTCGAGTGTTGGAACTTCTTCATGTGGATTTAATGAGACCCATCTAGATTGAAAGTATAAATGGGAACAGGCATGGCATGGTGTGTGTAGATTATTATTCTAGATTTTCATGGGTCAATTTTATCCGAGAAAAGTCAGATACCTTTGGAGTATTTTCTGCACTTGTTCTCAAACTTCAAAATGAGAAGGTTCAAAAGATTTTGAAGGTTTATAGAGTAAGAAGTGATCATAGAAAAGAATTTGAGAATAGTTTATTTGTCGACTTCTGTGATCATCTTGGTAACGCACATGTGTTTTCTACACCAAAAACACCGCAACAAAATGGTGTAGTTAAAAGGAAAAATAGGACGCTTCAAGAAATGGCTCGTGTTATGTTGAGTGGGAAAAATATAGCTACTCGTTTTTGGGCTGAGGCTATTAACAAAGTTTGTTATATTAGCAATCGTGTTCATCTCAGGTCCGGAACAACTCAGATGACATGCAAAATTTGGAAATGTAAAACTCCTAATCTATCTCATCTATATGTGTTTGGATGTAAATGTTATATATTGAATGATCTTGAGCATCTTGCCATATTTGATCCTAGAACTGATGAAGGAATATTTTTAACAAGCACTCTCATATAGTCATGGAGTCTGTCAATGTCAGATTTGATGAATCAGAGGATAGGGAAGAGATAATTGAAGAGGATGAATCTCCTGTTTTATTTGTTCCTCCAGTTGGTCCATCTGAGCCTGTTGTTATGCAAGATCAGTCTCCTTCTCCTAGTCCATAATCTGATGACTCCACTGGTACTAGGCAGGCTGAACCAACTCATGCTAGACTATATAAAAATGGTCCACTTTCATGGATTCCAAAAGCCCATCCTCCAACTATGATTATTGGTGATCCTACTAACCACATGGTGACTAGACGAAAGCAGCTAATGAAATAAGCCAATCTTGTTATCTTTCCTTAATCGAGCCTAAGAATGCAAATGAGGCGTTATTGGATGAACATTGGATTTGTGCTATACAAGATGAACTAGAACAATTCAAGCGTAATGATGTGTGGGAGCTGGTTCCTAGGCCTACTGAGTCAAATATTGTTGGGACGAAGTGGATCTTTAAGAACAAGTCAGATGAGTTTGGTAATGTGGCCCGAAATAAGGCTCGCCTGGTGGCTCAAGGGTATAATCAGGTGGAAGGAATAGACTTTGAAGAAACGTTTGCTCCAGTAGCAAGGCTTGAATCTATTAGAATGCTTCTTGCCATTGCCTGTCAACTTAAAATGAAGCTTCATCAAATGGACTTAAAAAGCGCATTTCTCAATGGAATTCTTCAAGAAGAAATTTTTGGCAACAAATTGGTTTTAAAGATCGACATTTGTATGATCATGTGTATACGCTGAAAAAGGCTCTATATGGACTAAAGCAGGCACCGCGAGCTTGGTATGACAGATTAACCTATTTTCTTCTCACTAATAGATTTAACAGGGGAAATGCAGATCAAACTCTCTTTATAAAACATCTGAACACATGTATATTCGTGGCTCAAATCTATGTAGATGATATCATATTCGTATCCACTTGCCCTGATGTAATAGATAGTTTTGTTGAATTAATGAAATCTGAATTGGAAATAAGCATGATAGGTGATCTTAATTTTTTCTTAGGATTACAAATTAAACAGATGAAAAATGGGATTTTTATTTCCCAGTTGAAATACACTCTTAACATGCTTAAAAAATTTGGTCTTGAACATTCAAAGCATGCTAGGAAACCTATAGGCACTACATCTAAGCTCACTGAAGACACGTCGGGAAAATCCAACACTCTTTCGTAGTATGATAGAGAGTCTTCTTTATCTAACAGCTAGTAGACCTGACATCTGTTTGAGTGTAGGATTATGTGTTAGATATCAATCCTCACCTACTGAGTGTCGTTTGGTTGCTGTTAAAAGAATAATGAAATATGTGGCTGACACAGTTGAGTTTGGTTTGTGGTATACAAATGATACTAATATGTCTTTAGTTGGGTATAGTGACTCGGAATGGGCTAGAAATTTAGATGATAGAAAGAGTACATCTGGAGGTTGTGTTTTTTTTAGGAAATAATCTTGTGTCCTGGCACAACAAGAAACAAAATTCTATTTCCCTTTCCATTGCAGAAGCTGAATATATTGCAGCAGGGAGTTGTTGCACTCAATTAATTTGGATGAATAAGATGCTTTCTAATTATGGTTTCCCTCAAAAATCTCTAATCATGTATTGTGATAACACCAGTGCTATTAATATTTCTAAAACCCCTGTGCAACATTCAAGGACTAAACACATTGACATTAGGTACCATTTTATTAGAGAGTTGGTTGAATAAAAAACCATCATGTTATCTCATCTGTCTTCTAATGCTCAATATGCCAATTTGTTTACCAAAGTACTTAATTCTTAGACCTTTGTTCATTTAAGGAAATGCATTGGATTTTTCTCTATTTGAGAATCATTTTATTTATTTTTTTACATTTTTTTTCCTTTTTTAGGTTCAATCAGTTTCATTTGTTGATTTGTCTAGGAATCTCAATGTCATTATTTTCCAGGATTTTGTTTTTGACTGGATCTTTATTTTCCTTAGCTAAAAAGGCTACCTTATCAGGTGTAATGGGAAGAGCTTTCTCTTATTGAATTTACTTTTGAGTAGTTTGCTTATTCTCCATTAGTATTTTCTAGTAGAGAAGACGGCTACATCCCTGGTCAAGAGTGAAAGCCATAGCCGTTGTTTGTTTTTTATAAAATAAATAAAAAAATAGCTAAAATGCTTTGAGTGTTTTTGAGAGAGTGAGTCAATTATCTCACATGAGGTCACTTTCACACACATATAACAAATATTGGTTCAGCATCATGTTGAAAATAATGTTATTAGTTTGGTTTTTGGTGCTCTTAGAGATTTAATTGAGCCACTTGTTTGTTTGTCTATTTGATTCTCCGAGCTCTCTTTTGCCATCTTTCTCAAGCATTTGGTCTGATATTTTTTTTGGTCTTTATGTTGTGTCTCAGAATCTCATTGATATATCATGGTTGGTTTTTTTTTTGTTTTACCATCACTCTTTCAGTTAATGAGCCTTTATTTGCTTAAGCCTTTTTGGTGTACAATGTTTTTTTTACTAACAAAATAAGCAAATTTTTTTGAGGGTTTCTTCTTTCTATGCTATATATCATTTTTCTTGAATTATCTTATTCATCTCTTTGTTTTTAGCTTCAATCCCTAGTAGGGATTCCCTACTATTGTTTTTTTTTTGCTCAAATGGCTTCTGAAGCAATACATACTTCTCCTCCGTCTCACTCTTCTCCTGGTGTTTCGTCGTCTGTGCCTCCAGTTGTTGACAATGTCTCCGTTCTAGCTTTGCCCATTTCCAATGTCTTAGGTTCTTCCGCTGCTCCAGCTCCAGGTATCCCTTTAGACTCTACTCCTTTTGATGTTCCTCTAGTTTCTCCTGTAGTTCCATCTGAGGGTTCTCCTGTTGTGTCTAGTCCTTCTTCTTCATTGTTTGTTCGTAAAAACATTAAGTCTGTTGCCAAAAAGCCTAAATCTCAACCCTTACTTCCTCGACGTTCAACTTGTTCTCAGTAAAAAATCTCTCAGTCTATCTCCGAGTCTCCCTCTCAGTCAGCGTCTGCCCCATCCCAACCTAGTTCGCCCAAAGTCTCTTCAGCTCCTAAAAAGCGCCGTGTACTCTCTGAGCCCTTTGAATCATCCAAAAATAAATAAAATAAAAAGATCTTCTAAGTCCCCAACTGTCTCCTCTGTGCCAAAAAGTAAAAAATCTACTGCTAGGAAGTCTTCTGTTTCTCTTCCCTCAGCTTCTCGTCCCAAACGTGGTCAATCCTCTTCTGGTTTGTCTGACCTCCCACCTTTGATGTTGTTTTTTAACTCTCGTAAGTTTCAAAAGTACAAGGATCACATGTATTTTCGTCCTTTGAATGTTGAGTCTAATGTTGTTTTAGAGGATTTCCCTATTTTTAAAGAATTAATGGCGTCTAGGGTTGGCTTAATACAATCTTTAACATGCTCATGCTATCTCATAATCTAGTTCGAGAAGTTTATTCTAACATTGATAAACATCTTTTAGAATCTTCTTATCCAAATCAATTTAGGGTATTTTTTCGGGGTAAGTGGCTTCGTTTTTCTCCATCTGTTATAGCCAAAGTTCTTAATATTCTTGTGGTTCAATCTCTTGGTTTTTGCTATGATTATTCCCCTGACTTAGACTTAGTTGTTGCTGAACTGTCTGATATTCCTGATTCTAAGTGGCTCGAAAGTAAAGGTGTTATTCCTGCTACTGCTTTATCCAAATTGTATAAGGTCATTCACAAGGTCACATTGACAAATTGGTTGTCTAATACTCACAAGTCCACTGTTGGTGCTCATATGTTCCGGTTTATGTATGTTGTCGGAATTGGGGTCTCAATTGACTTGTCTTCATTGATTTTTTATCGGATTTACAATGGAGCTTTGGTTCATGGCGCTCGTTCATTCTTGCCATTTTCGTGTCTTCTTCATTGATTAGCCTTGACCACTTCGCCCGAGTTCACTGCTCAAGAATTTTTTTTGTCTGTCTGATATTGAAAAAACTCTTCATGGTCTTACTGCTCCTCAAGTTTTACCTGCTGTTGATCAAAGTTCTGAGAATGTTTTACCTGGTTTTCCTGCATCTGGTTGGCGGTTCTTATTATTTGACTATCTGCATCAGTTTCAAACTAACTTCAATCAATTTTTGGTTACATAGAAAAATGACAAAGCAAAGATCTTTGCGATTTGAGCATTGAGTTTTGGCTCAGCTGGCTCAACTTTGTGCATCTTCAAATTCTGATGTTCAGTCTCAGTTCTGCTCACACCACTTCTTCTACTTCTCTTCCTAATTTGGGACCAACATCTACATCGACTCAGAGGGAGTTTCAAACTACTGACTTACCCGTGCAGGGGGAGTTAGTTCCTTTAGTTCTGTCCACTGATCCAGGTAAGTCAGTAGTCAGAAACTCCCCCTGAGTCGATGCAGATGTTGGTCCCAAATCAGGAAGAGCAGCATAAGAAGTGGTGTGAGCAGAAGACTAAGACTGAACATCAGAATCCGAAGATGCATGAAGTTGAGCCAGCTGAGCCAAAACTCGACGTTCAAATTGCAAAGATCTATACTTGTCCTTTCTGTATGTAACCAAAAACTAATTGAAGTCAGTCCGAAACTGATGCATCTAGTCAAATAATAAGAACCTCTAACCAGATATGGGAAAACCAGGTAAAACATTCTCAGAACACTGATTAACAGCAAGTAAAACTTGAGGAGCAGTAAGACCACGAAGAGTTTTGTCAATATTAGGCACAACCAAAAAAACTTCTTGAGCAGTGAACTCGGGAGAAGTGGTCAAGGTTAATCAATGAAGAAGACACGAAAATGGCAAGAATGAATGAGCGCCACAAACCAAAGATTTATCGTAAATCAGATCAAATATCAATGCAGACAAGTCAATTGAGACCTCAGTTCCAACAACATACATAAACCGAGCCATATGAGCACCAACAGTGGACTTATGAGTATTAGGCAACCAATTTCTCAACGTGACCTTGTGAATGACCTAACAAAATTTGGACAAAGCAGTAGCAGGAATAACACCTTTACTTTTGGGCCATTTAGAATCAGGATTACCAGACAGTTCAGCAGCAACTAAGTCTAAGTTAGGGGAATAATCAGAGCAAAAACCAGGAGATTGAACCACATGAATATTATGAACTTTGGCTATAACAAATGGAGAAAAACGAAAGCACTTACCCCGAAAAAATACCCTAAATTGATTTAGATTAGAAGATTCTAAAAGTTGTCTATCAATGTTAGAATAAACTTCTCGAAATAGATTATGAGATGGCATGAGCATGTTAGAGACTGTATTAAGCCAACCCTAGACGTCATTAATTCTTTAAAAATAGGAAAATCCTCTAAAAGAACATTAGACTCAACATTCAAAGGACAAAAAGACATGCGATCCTTGTACTTTTGAAACTTACGAGAGTTAAAAAACAACATCAAAGGTGGGAGGTCAGACAAACCAGAAGATGATTGACCATGTTTGGGACGAGAAGCTGAGGGAAGAGGAATGAAAGACTTCTTAGTAGTAGATTTTTACTTTTTGGCACAGAGGAGACAATTGGGGACTTAGAAGATCCTTTTTGTTTTTTTTGGATGATTCAAAGGGCTCAGAGAGTACACGACGCTTCTTAGGAGCTGAAGAGACTTTGGATGAACTAGGTTGGGATGGGGCAGACGGTGACTGAGAAGAAGACTCGGAGACAGACTGAGAGATTATCGAATGAGAACTAGTTGAACGCTGAGGAAATAAGGGTTGAGATTTAGGATTTTTGGCAACAGAATTAGTGTTTTTACAAAAAAACAATGAAGAAGAAGGGTTAGACACAACAGGAGAGCACTTAGATGAAACTACAGGAGAAACTAGAGGAACATTAGAAGGAGTAGAGTCTAAAGGGATACCTGGAGCTGGAGTAGCGGAAGAACCTAAGACATTGGAAAAGGGCAAAGATGGAATGGAGACATTGTCAATAGCTGGTGGCACAGATGACGAAACACCAGGAGAAGAGTGAGACAGAGGAGACGTATGTACTTCTTCAAAAGCCATTTGAGCAGAAAAACAATGGTAGGGATTAAAGCTAAAAACAAAGAGATGAATAAGATGCTTTGAGAAAAATGATATATAGTAGAGAAAGAAGAAACCCTTAAATCTTATTTATTTATTTTGTTTGTAAAAAAAAAACATTGTGCATCAAAAAGGCTTAAGCGAATAAATGCCCATTAACTAAAAGAGAGATGGTAAAACAAAGCAAACCAACCTTGATATGTCATTGAGATTCTGAGACACAACATAAAGTCCAAAAAAAAAAAAAAATTAAACCAAATGTTTGAGAAAGATGGCAAAAGAGAGCTCGGAGAATCAAATAGACAAACAAACAAGTGGCTCAATTAAATCTCTAAGAGCACCAAAAAACAAACTAATAATACTATTTTCAACAGGATGCAGAACCAATATTTTCCTTATGTGTGTGAAAGTGACCTCATGCGAGATAATTAACTCACTCTCTCAAAAACACTCAAAGCATTTTAGCTGTATTTTTTAATTTTTTTTATATTTTTTTAAAAACAAACAACATCTATGACTTTCACTCTTGACCAGGGATTTAGTCGTCTTCTCTACTAGAAAATACTAATGCAGAAGGAGTAAAATACTCAAAAGTAAATTCAATAAGAGAAAGCTCTTCCCATTGCACCTGACAAGGTAGCCTTTTTAGTTGAGGAAAATAAAGGTGGAGTCGAAAACAAAATCCTGGAAAACAATGACATTAGAGATTCTTGGACAAATCAACAAATGAGACGGATTGAACCTGAAAAAAAAGAAAAAAGAATGTAAAAAAATAAAGCGATTCTCAAATAGAGCAAAATCCAATGCATTTCCTTAAATGAACAAATGTTTGAGAATTAAGAGCTTTGGTAAACAAATCTGCATATTGAGCATCAGAAGACACATGAGATAACATGATGGTTTTTTATTCAACCAACTCTCTAATAAAATTGTACCGAATGTCAATGTGTTTAGTCCTTGAATGTTGCCATGGTTTTTAGAAATATTAATATCACTGGTGTTTTCACAATACATGATTAGAGATTTTTGAGGGAAACCATAATCAGAAAGCATCTTATTCATCCAAATTAATTGAGGGCAACAACTCCCTGTTGCAATATATTCAGCTTTTGTAGTGGAAAGGGAAATATAATTTTGTTTCTTGCTGTGCTAGGATACAAGATTATCTCCTAGATATAAACAACCTCCAGATGTACTCTTTCTATCATCTAAATTTCCATCCCAATATGAGCCACTATACCCAACTAAAGACATATTAGTATTATTTGTATACCACAAACCAAATTGAACTGTGCCAGCCACAAATTTCATTATTCTTTTAACAACAATAAAATGAGACTCAATAGGTGAGGATTGATATCTAGCACATAATCCTACACTAAAATAGATGTTAGGTCTACTAGCTGTTAGATAAAGAAGACTCCCTATCATACTACGAAAGAGTGATGGATCTATGGATTTTCCTGACATGTCTTTACTGAGCTTAGATGTAGTGCCTATCGGTGTCCTAGCATGCTTTGAATGTTCAAGACCAATTTTTTTAAGCATGTTAAGAGTGTATTTTGACTGGGAATAAAAATCCCATTTTCCATCTGTTTAATTTGTAATCCTAAGAAAAAATTAAGATCACCTATCATGCTTATTTCCAATTCAGATTTCATTAATTCAATAAAACTATCTATTACATCAGGGAAAGTGGATACGAATATGATATCATCTACATAGATTTGAGCCATTAATAACATGTGTTCAGATGTTTTATAAAGAGAGTTTGATCTACATTTCCCTTGATAAATCCATTAGTGAGAAGAAAAGAGGTTAATCTGTCATACCAAGCCCGCGGTGCCTGCTTTGGTCCATATAGAGCCTTTTTCAGCTTATACACATGATCAGACAAATGTCGATCTTTAAAACCAATTCGTTGCTCCACAAAAAAGTCTTCTTTAAGAATTCCATTGAGAAATGCGCTTTTCAAATCCATTTGATGAATCTTCATTTTAAGTTGACAAGCAATGGCAAGAAGCATTCTAATAGATTCAAGCCTTGCAACTGGAGCAAACGTTTCTTCAAAGTCTATTCCTTTTTTCGGGTGACATTACCAAACTCATCTGACTTGTTCTTAAAGATCCACTTTGTCCCAACAATACTTGACTCAGCACGCCTAGAAACTAGATCCCACACATCATTGCGCTTGAATTGTTCTAGTTCATCTTGTATAGCACAAATCTAGTGTTCATCCAACAACACCTCATTTGCATTCTTAGGCTCGACTAAGGAAAGATAACAAGAATGGCTTATTTCATTAGCTACTTTTCGTCTAGTCACCATGCGGTCAGTAGGAGCACCAATAATCATAGTTGGACCATTTTTATATAGTCTAGCATGAGTTGGTTCAGCTTGCCTAGTACAAGTGGAGTGAGCAGATTCTGGACTGGGAGAAGACTCATCAAGCAAATCATTAGACTGATCTGTGTGAGATGACTCACCAGACTGAGAAGGAGACTGATCTTGCATAACAACAGGCTTAGATTGACCAATTGGAGGAAAAGATAAAATAGGAGCTTCATCCTCCTCACTTATCTCTTCTCTATCCTCTAATTCTTCAAATATGACATTGACAGACTCCATGACTATATGAGAGTGCTTGTTATAAACTCTATAAGTTGTACTGTTGACAGCATATCCTAAAAATATTCATTCATCACTTCTAGGATCAAATTTGGCAAGATGCTCACGATCATTCAGTATATAACATTTATATCCAAACACATGTAGATGAGCTAGATTAGGAGTTTTATCTTTCCAATTTTTGTATGCCGTCTGAGTTGTTCCAGACCTGAGATGAACACGATTGCTAATATAAAAAACTGTGTTAACAACCAAACGAGTTGTTAGTTTTTTCCCACTCAACATAACACGAGCCATTTCACGAAGCGTCCTATTTTTCCTTTCTACTACACCATTTTGCTGTAGTGTTTTTGGTGTAGAAAACTCATGTGTAATACCAAGATGATCACTGAAGTTAGCAAATAAACTATTATCAAATTCTTTTCCATGATCACTTCATACTCTATTAACCTTTAAAATCTTTTGAACCTTCTCATTTTGAAGTTTGAAAACAATTGCAGAAAATAATCCAAAGGTATCTGACTTTTCTCAGATAAAATTGACCCATGAAAATCTGGAATAATCATCTATACACACCATGCCATACCTTTTCCCATTTATACTTTCAGTCTGGATGGGTCCCATTAAATCCACATGAAGAAGTTCCAACACTCGAGAAGTTTGCAAGTACTTAACAGATGAATGAGATGATCTAACCTGTTTCCCATTCTGACAAGGACCACAAACATTTTCTCGACTAACTTTACAATCTGGAACTCCCCTAATAGCCTTAAGTTTGATAAGTTTCTGAAGACCTTTGTAGTTCAAATGTCCCATTCTGCAATGCCATAACTCTGATTTTTCAAGTAATGTCCTCTGACACAGAACTTCACTGTCTAACTTGTAATAGTTATCAGTGGACCTCTTGGCTGTCAAAACTGCATTTCCATCTGATGAGACTACAGAACAACAACTGTTAGAAAAATTGGCCAAATATCCTGAATTACATAGCTGGCTGATACTAATTAGATTTTCTTTTAGGACCTTAACATATAGAACATTCTTAAGAGAAAGTAGATTCCTTAAAACAAGCTCACATTTTCCTTGTATAGCCCCTTTGTTTCCGTCACTAAAAGTTATTGCACCTTCAATCATTTCTTTGTAGTTTATCAACAAATTCTGGTATCCAGTCATATGACGTGAACAACCACTGTCAAAATACCACTGGTCTTCTTTAAAAGCAGATAAAGAAATATGAGCCACACAAGCCTTTATGTCAAATGGATCTTCCCTAGTACAAATATCAAATGGTACAATTTTTACTTTATCTTTTGATTTTTCTAAAGTCTCTAACCCCTTCTTTCTGTCAACTAACTGTTGAAGATATGATTGTAGCTTGAAGCACTTTGGTTGAATATGTCCACGCTTGTTGCAGAAATGACAACAGGAACAAATCTTCCACTAGAAATAACTCATAGGGACTTTTTACACTATTTGATCTACACCAGGATTCATCTTTTTGAGATTGAGAATTTGCAGACAAATTTGCATTTTGTCAAAAAATTCTTAATGTAGTGCAACCATCAATAGGTGTCTCCTTTCCATTTCTGTTTAATAGCCTTATCTTGCATTGGAACCCTTCCACTCCAGATTCCTCTCTAGGTTTTTTGACTTTTAGAACTTCAAATCGCTAGGCCTGCAGCAAAATATTCTTATCATCTAATTCATGTATCAACTTTTTAACTTTGCACTCAAGACTTCTGTTGATATGTATCATCTCTTGATTCTTTCCCTCAACCTGTTTTACCTTCTTTACCATACTATCCCATTGCTCATACATCTGTTCATAAGCTGTTTGTTGATCAAGACTTTTTGTCTCATATTCATTAGACTCATCATCTTCACTCCCAATTTTCTGATTAGATGTAGCCATGAATGCCACCACACATTTCTCTTGATCTGACCAATCACTGCATGTTTCTTCTTTATCCTCATCACTGTCTCTCGAAGTGACTACCATTGCTTTCTTCTTTTTTAGAGTATTAGCACACTCAGCTTGAATGTTACCAAACCCCTCACACTCGCGACATCACATTCCTCTACTTTTCTTTCCTTGAGGGACCATTGATTTTTTATTAACTGGCACATTTTTCTTGAAGACATTTTCTATTTTCTGACTTGGTTAACTCTTCTCATGTTCTTTTTCAAGAATTTTGCATAATTTCTTGTGAGAAAAGCTACCTTATCTTCTGTCAAACACGCAGATACATCAATCTTCTCCAATTCTTCGTTGTGAACAAATGCAAGGATGTTATTTCCCTTTCCTTTTTCCTTCTTTTTCTTATCTTTGCTCCCACCTTTTAAAAGTCATCTCATAATTTTGCAAAGAGCCAATCAGGTCATCCAGATTTAACTCCTCCACATCATGAACTTCCTCAATAGATGTAACTTTAGCTTTGAACATTCTAAGCAAGACACCAAGAACCTTCCTCACCAATTTTTCATTTGAGTATGTTTTTCCAAGTGCATAGGACTCATTTGAGATATCACACAACTTCGCATGAAAACCTGCCACAGTCTCCCCATCCTCCATATTCAAGTTCTTGAACTGAGTAGCTAGAGCCCTTAATCTTGCTTTCTTGACAGCTTGATTTTCTTCATTCTTTGTCTTCAATTTATCCCAAGCATCTTTAACAATTTCATAGTTGGCTACGACCTTCATCTGGTTTGTAGAGACTTCATTGAAGATAGCATGGAGAGCTTTAAAATTGAAATTTTCCTTTTCAATCTCAGTTTCAGACCATTCACTCACTGGCTTGACTATTTCAACTCGATTTTCAGTAACACTTGGGGCCTTCCACCCATTCTCCACTGCCATCCATACTCTTTCATCTACAGCTCTCATAAATGCCCTCATCTTGGTCTTCTAGTAGAGGTAGTTAGTCCCTTCCAACATCAGAGGTCTTGATGTAGAACCCCCTTCCCTGAACATATCCATTGGGTCTGCAAAAACAAGAAATGACAACACCCAGATACAACAAGAAGAACGTATGAATGATCACGAACAAACACAAAGAAGTCAGATCTAAAAATAACAAGGTCACTAAAGCAAATAAAACTAATAAAATCACCGAACAAATAGAGATCGAACTTAAATAACCATGCTCTGATACCAATTTAAAAATGGTTTTGCTACTTTGATGACACATCAAAAGTATTTATTGTTAATTGAGACAATCAATTTCAAATGATAAGAAGGACAATCAAAGAAACATCAATTTCTTAATCTAAGAAAGATATTACAAAACTGAAATACTTCAAGAAATTGAGAAGTACACACATACATTCTTTCAAAGTTTCATTATACAAATTGTTTAATGAAACAACAACAAGTAAACAGTGACAAAGAACAATTATAAACTTATAAGCTTCAACATATCACACTCTTTGAACTTCCTTCAAAGACCTGACTGAAATCTATTCCATGTCTATCTAAACCAAGCTTTTTCTTCCTCTTCGATCTATAATACCCAGCCAGATTTCTTCAGCTTATTCTTCAACCTTGAGTTCCTCTACCTGAAACAAAAATGATTGAACCAAGAACACAAAAATCTAGGGTTTGTCTTATCAGCGTTTTGTAGTTCTAATCAACTCATTAGTATATTTATAGTAAGCAACCATCACATTGTCAAATGAGCTTACAATTAACTAACCAATCAAATTTGCAGATAAAACATATAACACAGTGATAAAATAGAAGCCAGCTCAGACAAAACAACAGTCATCATTTTTTCAAAAAAGACACGTCTAAACAGACATTATCACAATATCATTCATCCAACTACCCGTATTAGTGCATAGGTAATTTTTTCAAGAAACTTTTATCACAGTTTTCATCGCTATCTGTCATCATATCGAAGGTAGAAATTTTTAACGAATAATTTTGGTTCTATAATCTTTGTGCATGTAAATTGTGATTAAATGACTGCTAACATAGTTTTGAAGATCTCATTTTGTGGTGATATATGATGTCAATCCTTGAAAAAATCTAAGTTTCAAGTGATATATAATGTCTGGGGACTTCTACAATAGAAACCATATCTAAAGGAAAATTTTCTATTTCTAGCACATGAATAAATTGTAATCTCAATATTTTTACGTGACGGTGTACATTGTAGTTATATGACTTTATTACTAGTTTTTGGAAAATTCTTGATAATTTAGGATGTTGAAATCATGATTCAAACAACATGTTGTATACGTGCTTATTTTGTTTTTTATATGCTTGTGACAAAAATTTTTGAATCATGATTTCGACACAATAAACCATTCATAATTTCTTGAAAACTTGTGGGAAGTCTCCTATAACTACAATATATACAATGTTATATAAAAAATTGAGGTTACAACTTATTCATGTGCTGAAAATAGAAAAAATTCTTACTCAAGGTTCTAAGCCCTCGTAGATTTAGAAAATAAAATAAAATTAACTCTGAATTTTTAAATTGAATAAAAAATGGCACTTTGAGCTTGCTTTTAGTTGAATTAGCCATTTTTAAAAACCTAAATGTTCGGGTGAGCCAAAAAAAAAAAAAAAAAACACTTAAATGTCCACAACATTAACACCATAATATACTAAAAATCTATTTTATTTAGGAGTTTTTATTATTAACATTCAAAAACATTTTAATTTAATGCAGAAAATTAATTTTTTCCTTTACAATAATATTTTATTAATTTTATTTTGTATGAATAGGTAAATTCTATATCAATTTTATTTTTGATTAAATAATCTTTTAAAAAATTAAATTTGTTTTTAGTTTTTTATATGTCAGACAATTATGTATTTTTTTAAGAAATTAAAACTAGATTTTTGTTGAATAATAATTATATTCGCAAAATCTCTCTCGAATTGGGGCCCCGCAAATGTCGTAGGCTAAGGCAATGGAAGTGTCATGAGTCGAGGCAACACGAGTTTCATGACAAGATTGTAAAGCGATTGTAGTAAGACACACCAGACGAATCCTCATGGAGAAATCTACTATATGAAGGTGTGCTTCTAGCATACAAAAAAGAAGACTTAACACTATAAGAGGCATGTAATGGTAAAATTACGTATTAGAAAAAACAGCCACCAACATGAACAATATCAGACGCACAACCCAAGTGCCTGCCACTATCTGGTTGTTGACTACACGGTCCCCCATATAAATTCTTTTTATCTCTTTCTAATAGAAAGGAAGTCGATATTGTAAGGGGAAACGCCAGCCCCAACGTGAAAGGGATTCAAACTTGAACATAAACAAATCAATGTTGTTGTTCTCCTTCGTTTCTTTCTCTCAATTGTTCTTATCTCTCAAGTTCATTTTCATATAATTTACCTTATTTTCTTCACCTGCTTCCATTACATTCATTTAACGTCAGATTTTATCTTAGTCAACGAGAAACACACGTTAATATTTTGGTGTCGTCTAAGGGAACATTTAATTAGAGAAAGGCTCCTCAAATTCTAGAATCAACACTGGTAAGATGATTTTCCCATCTTCATAATGTGGAAGTAAGGATGGAAGGAGACCGTCTTCATCGGCTACAGCGAGGGAAGTGTTGCCTCCTCCCCCTAGCGAGGTTCCATTAAGGCAAAGTCCTACTCAAGCTCCACCTAATTAGTCATAAGTCTCGCTAAGACCCAAGAGCTTAATCCTTAGGCTTGACAAAAAGAGAAATTGAGTGCACATGGTGAGCTTCAGATCCTGAACTAGTGCCCATGATGTGAAACTAGAAGAATTGATATTAAGGAGCCAAAGACTTGAGATACAATTAAAAATAGAGTAGGTACTCCTTTGGTGCCTTGTGTTTTGGTTGAGTACAACTTTGGAACATTCAATTACGAATAATTATCATTAGGTACCCTGTAATTGTAAAATTAGTAAAAAAATGGTACCCTCTCCTTGAATTTAGACATTAATTTTTTCATAATACCTTAATTACCCTGAACTATAAATCCTTATCTAATTAAAATCTAGGGAATATGCGCATTCGGTATCCTATGTGTTTACCGAGTACAGTTTTGATACCCTCTATTATGATTAATTATCATTTGGTACTCTGTAATTGTAAAATCAGTAAAAAATGGCGCCCTAGTCACAAATTTAGTCAACTTTGTTTTTATAATAACCAAATTACTCTCAATTATAAATAGTTAAATCATTAAAATATTGTATTAAAATATTTTAATAAAAATAAAAACGTTTCTTGATAATTAAATAAAAATAAAATAACTTAAATCTTAATTAAATAATTGTATTTATAACTAAAATGATAGTCGCTTTATTTCAATCCATTATTCTTCAAAGTCTCAAACCTAGAAAAATAGAACAAAAGTTTTTGTGAAATCTTACCCTAAATTTTAATCATCTTTCTGGTTGTTCTTCACAGCTCAAATCAAACCAAATGAAAAAAATTTAAACTAATACAATAATGATAATAAAAAAGCAATCATGATCTACATCAAAGTTAGATCACGTTCTCTTCCATATTCAACATCAAGGTTGAAAACTCTCGTGGGCAGAAAACAACGGGGCACAAATGGAAGGTAAAATGTCCTGTATTGACGTCACCCTATTCTATTGGTCTTGCAGATATGTCGAAGAGAGGTCATCGAAATGTGGTGCCCGAGAAGCAGGAACCTGGTCCTTTGTTAGCAGCCTCCCTTGTTTCCCACGTGTCGGAGAATAAGTTGATTGAACTATTGGAAAACTACCAGATCGGTAGTGAGTTCCAGTTTTATGTGCCCACTAATAAGTGACGTGCTCATGAGCCATCCCTTGGCTCCACGATGTTCAGTGAGCACAGCCTGAAGGCGGGAGGCTCTATTCCTCTCCATCTATTTTTCATCCTAATACTCAAGTACTTTGGTCTCACTCTGCTTCAATTGGCGCCAAATAGCTAGCTGGCCCTCATTTGCCTATACATGGCATTTATGAAATGTGTGGGTCATACCCCCTTTGTGAAGGAAGTGCATTTCATGTAAAACCTCATGCCGACTCCAAAGTCGAAGATTTTTTATTTTCTGTAGAAGGCCAATGCTCATGTCCTGCTAATTGAGGGTGGTGTTTCCAATCCCAGATCATGGAAACAAAACTTCTTCTTCGTTAAAGACCTTCCTTCAATTCTCGAGAATTTTCGCACTTTCCCTAGTAAGCATCATCTCCTTTATTCTCTCTTATTTTCTTTATGCTATTATTATCATTGTTGATGGGATAACAATGGAGTTGGTGGTTCAGGTGACCTTGACCCTCCCAAAATATCTTCTCAGTAGCTTAGTTGTGTTGAGACCTTGGTTAATGCGGACATTATGGATAAGATGGTTGCCTACCTTTTTACTGCAGCAAATCCCAATGCTTACGGTCTTTCTAACGTCTTCGATCTCAATTTGCTGTGGCATATTACATAACGAAAGAAAAAGGCCATTCCAATGGGCCCAGATACCTCTGATGAAGATGACGACTGGTTCCAGGATGAGCTCTCTTTTGAGTCAAAGAGACCTGCTCGTGTGTCTTCTGATTCTAGGGGCGGATGCCTCCCTCTTCCGCGGACCCAGATATGGCTTCTAATTCACGAGCACTGCCTTCCAACCCAACGTGCTTTGTCTTGCCCTCCTATGATGAGTTTGATGTCTCTCCTAGCAACCTCCTTGGTCATGGCACTTTTAGAGGCCCTCCACCTTATATCTCAGTGCCTCTGCCCAATTTGGCCCAGTGGTTCATCTATTCCGACGTATCTGGATGTCCCAGGAGCAAAAGAGGTGTCGTGGGTAAGTTATGTGGCAGCTCCTTTTGTGGAGAGGTATGCTCGATCCGCCAAGGACATTGTAGAGGGAGAATGGAGGGCTCTTCAGAACTTTAATATGGCTGAGGTTGGAGACACGCTCTTGCATTCAGATACTTGGGTAAGTTTCTTAGGGGTTTGTCGCGTGTGAGTCCTTGCATATATGGTTTCCTACATTTTGACCTCTTATCCTTTTATGCCATCGATGTTTTTTGCAGACTTCTCTTATGGCTCAACGCCTAGTATCCTCGACAAAAGAATTATCCTTGGCTGAAGTAGAGAAAGAATGACTTGCTGCTAGGATTTAGGAGCTTGAGAGCCAGCTTGCCAAGGCCGCACTCAAGATGGAGGCAACCTTAGTGAAGGCGTCCTCTTCATCCAAGGGTATGAAGAAGTCAGAGGTGAAGCATCTGACACTACAAGAGAAGATTAGTTCTCTCGAGTCAGAATTAGCGGTGACCGAATACAAGTCAGTGGAGTGCACTCTGTACGGGGTGTGGAAGCAGAATCCAGGCTTCGAATTTTCCTCTTTTGGCGATCATGTTATTGCTAAGGCTGCCGAGTGGAATGCCCGGGGAGGGAGATCGTGAAGTTCTTCACTGTCTCATCCTTTGCTCCCTTCTATGTGAGGCTTCTATTTGCTACTTGATATTTTGATTTGGTTGTAATGGTACTTATTTTATTTTTCTTGAGAGGTTTCTCCAAGTCTTTTGCTTTTTGAGAGGAACATTGGAAAGTCCTACTATGTTTTATGCTTATTTTGTGAGGAACATTCTTATGTCCTTTTATCTGTATGGGCTTTTTGCAAGCACCCCTTTATTCCATACTTCGTTTGGGTCCTCTTATTGTATGTGGTTTGTGGCTATTGGTGCACCTTGAATGCTTGTATAAGAATATGTTAACCCTTTGGGTCTTTGCCATTCTTTTATTTTTTTTTTGTGCGCGCTTGTTATTTTTTGTTCGAGAAGCGTTCTTCTCATTGTTAGGCATAATACTATTTTTGCAAGCTTCTCTTTTGAGAACCTTTTTGGCTAGGTAGCTTGCTGGCCGCTCTAGGCTTATCAGTGAGCATCCTTCCTGCTCCCCGTAGAGGGGGTTCTGAGGTTGGAGCCTTTTTTAAGAGGTTATCCTTATGCGTCCTTTAATATTCATAAGGGTAGCTAATCCCTATGAGCTCAAGGGGTGCTTTACAAGGTTCCTTTCTCCTATTTTTTCTTTTTATAAATATCCTATCCTTCCCCCTAAGTGGCTGGTGGGATATATTTCGTCAAGCACTTTGGTAATTTTACTCTCGATATACACTTTGATAATTTCAATCAACAATGGGTGTACATGAGTTAGATAAGTGCTTATGAAAAGAACAAATATAATATGCAAGATAAGAAACATATTTGTTGATAACATATAGCTTACAAGTACACACATGATGATATTGCATCGATGACATTATGGGGGAAACTAGGTGACCTCTTTAATTCTCTACTACTTAGATAGGAAATCATAAAACATACAAACTACAAATACTTCACTACGAAGGTGACGACGAGAACAACTTCTTTCATTTCTTGCGCTGGGTACGAAGGTCATACTAGTAATATTTCCTCAGAAGCTCTGCATTCCATGCCTGAGGTACAACAGTGTCATCCAGGCGTGCTAACTTGTAGGTTGTGGAAACCAAAATTTCAGTTGAACGAGGCCCCTGGCTCATGACCCTCAAAATATAGGCTCGGGATGGAAACGACCAAGCCCGACCTTGAGCCCTGCACTAAAAGCCTAGCGAAGCACAGCCTCACGCCATGGCCTTACCCACATGCCCTTGTGCCTCGCACCAAGGGCCTCGCACCAAGGGCCTTGCGAAGCACTATCTCGCGCACAGGCCTCCGTCTCGCACCATGGCCTCGCCCACATGCCCCTGCGCCTCGCGCCAAGGGCCTCGCGAAGCACCATCTCGCGCATAGGCCTCCATCTCACGCCATGGCCTCACCCACATGCCCCTGTGTCGCGCCAAGGGCCTCGCAAAGCACCGTCTTGTGCATATGCCACCATCTCGTGCAAAGGGCCTCGTGAAGCACTGTCTCGCACCATGGCCTTACCCAAATGCCCCTACTCCTTGCGCAAAGGGCCTCATGAAGCACCGTCTCATGCATAGGCCACTGTCTCACGTACAAACCTCTGCCTCATACCAGCATCTCGTGAGGCGTAGCCTTGCCCATGGTCCTTCCCCTCATGTCGGGCATCTCGCCAGGCTATTGTCTCCCATGCCCCTTGAGATCGTGTCACCCATGAGGACCCATAAGGACTTAAACAATTGAAGATTAACAGAATAGGATGCCTTGTGAGGATAAAAACCCATGCATGACTCAAAGAGATCGTACAAGTACGAAGTACGTACGGAGGTACAACAACGAAGACCCCAGATGTCTGGTCCTAATCTCCACGCCAGACAAGTAGTGGTCGTACGAGTAAGTCACCTGATGTGGTCCTTCCCAGTCAACCTCTGACGTCTGTACTAAATAGATAGTGGAGGTACAACCAGGTACTAAAATTGAGGTTCTCCCGCAAACCTTTGGTGTGTATTGGAGCCGACCACCACACTCCCAACACCACTTCCATCCGTAGCCTGCATATGCAGGGCCATGTTCTCCTGGGACCACCATGTATAGTGAGCCAATAGTTCTCTCTTTTAAATATGACCTCTCTTCACCTGAGAAAGGGGTCGAATTTTAGGGATTTTGTAATCAGCCATTGCTAATGAATACACATATGTATTCTACACTCTCTATTTTTCGTTCTAAAATTCTAGCATTTACATTTTAAGTTTTAAGTTCTTGAAACCATCAGAAATATTTTTGAAGTTTAGTCGATTTCAGTTCGCTTATTTTACAACTCACAAAACCCTTAATCTAACATATTTGACGAGTTCTTACCGTCAATAGTTTGGTTCCGTCTATGGGAATGATAAGTGTTAAGCCACTGTTCTTCTATTAATTCTGGCAGGGAAAGATGCCAAGACGTTCTAAGCATTTGAAAGAACCACAAGAGGTCGATGTCCACCTGGACAGAGATCAGCTGAAAGCCTTCATGAAGAACCCTCCTCCTTCCAAAAATGTGGATGCACCAAAGGAGCCCAGGGCTCCTGAGAATGAAAGGGAGGCTTCATCCTCAGCTGTCCAGCCTAATGGAGACTGCCCAGGACCATCATCTGCCCCTACGGGTAGCGCGGGAGCGTTTCCTCCCACAAGGCCATCACCGATGCCGAACTCCGGCCAACAAGATCTGGGTCCTTCAACGCGCAGGCCCGACAAGAGTCCCGAGTAAATTCCATTGGCTCGAGCTCTAGTACTCAATTCTACGAGGATGAGATACGTTAGTTACACCGAATGAACCAAAGGCTAGAAACTACCTTAGAAAAAATGCAAAAGGTTTTAAATGGTCTATTACAGGGAAAGTCAAGCATGCCTCTTCCTAAGCGAAAGGAAAAAGGCCATGAGAGGGGAGAGACCACAGTCCCTGTGGATGACAAGAGAACTCAACTCTCCACTAGCAATACCCCTCAGCCAATGCAACATGAGCGTCCCGGGCAGGCGAAGCAGCCTAAGAGGCTAGAGCAGAGGAACGACACTAACCCTTAGAACGAAGTTGAGGTCACTTCAAGGGAAACACCCCCAAACTTGAGGGAGGAGTTCAACAGGAGAAGGTCGAATGAGAGGACTACACCTCCTGTGGCTCCCCCGAAAGACAAAAGAAAAGGAAAGGCTAACCCATCCCACTTGAGAGATTCCTTGAACTTAGACAAGTTGTGCGGCTATGAAGACAGAACTTAGACATCGAGATAAGGAGCCTATGGAGCAAGATAATCACCGCATCTAGGGGGCATGCTATCGACAACGATTTTGATTATGTATCACCCCTCACTAGAGAAATCCAAGTCGAAGGCTCCCATCCATCTTCAAAGAGCCCTACATGACCCCTTACGAGAGCAATACAAATCCAAAGTACCATCTTGATGCGTTCAATGACTTAATGAAGTTAAGGGGAATTAATAGCAGAGCCAGATGCCACTGATTTGTTGACACGTTGAAGGGACCTGCATACAAGTGGTTAAAGAGACTTAGGCTAGGGTCCATCAGGTCATGGCAACAATTTTTTGATGAATTTCTCCAGCAGTACCATGCAGTACATCATTACACCATGCCAAGTACTAGCCTCACTAACATAAAGCAAGGTGAAGGAGAAATTCTGAAGAGCTATATCTATAAGTTCAACATGGAGGTGGCTAAGGTAGGAAGCCTAACTAGAGGAGAACTCAAGATGGAAATCACGGTTGGAGTGTGCCGAGGTAGTAAGTTATTGGATAAAACACTCAAAAGAGAGGTCACTAACTTACATGACTTCTATGAAAGAGCACAAAAGTATATTCATGTCGAGGATGGCCATGAGAACCTAAAGGCTGAAAAAAGTGAACCCTTTTTCAAGCCCTCGACCCATGAAGACTCAAATGGTGCAAAGAAGAAAAGAATGTATGACGAGCCAATAGACGACCACTAGAGAAAGCACGTACACGATGGTGAACCCAGGCAAATGCCATACACCTTCTACACAGACCTAACAGATACCAAGGAACATATCTTCCTCACAAACGAGAATAAGGTGCCCTTCAAAAGACCCCCGCAGATGAAGGGAGCTCGATCGAAGAGAGATCCCAGTAAGTATTGTCAGTATCATAAGGACATGGGCCACACCGTGATAGAGTGTAACCATTTGAAAGTAGAAATTGAGGAGCTCATATGTAGGGGTACCTGGGTAGGTATGTTACAAAAGAGAACCCAAGACCAGAGGGTAGGCCAGATTCACCACGAGCCCACGAACGAGCCTTTGAGGTGCAGGGAGAAGTAAGAATGATTTTTGGAGGTCCAACATTCGAAGGAGAGTCGGGAAGAGGAAGAAGTACATATGCAAAAGAAGCTTTCGCCTACAACAATCCCTTGGTGCTAACCGTCCATATAGCTAATAAAAAGGTGCACCATGCCCTCGTGGATAATGGAAGTTCAGTGGATATCTTATATCGTTCCGCTTAAGAAAGGATGGGCTTGGGAGTCAAGAACATGAGACCTTGCCACGCCTCCTTATATGGATTTATTGGGAACTCGATACAACCCTTAGGAACGGCTGGGTTAGCTCTCACCGTGGGGGAACAACCCAGACAAACCACCATCATGTCAAACTTCATTGTAGTAGATTGTGTTTCAGCTTTCAACGCGATATTAGGGAGACCCTCCCTGAGAGAATTAAAAGCGGTGACCTCAATCTACCACCTGTCTATTATATTCCCAACTTCTGGAGGAATAGCAAGCATAAAGGGAGAACTTAAGAAGGCAAAGGAATGTTATAACACCTCTCTTTGCACTACTGCCAGGGTACTGGGACCGATGGCGATGGTCATCCATAGGAAAGAAAACCCACAAGGATTAGACCCCCGAGTTACTGAGGAGATCAGAATCGAAACAGATAAGAGAGAGATTTATGATCTACGCCTAAAAAATTAAAAATTAGAGGAGACAGTGCAAAAAATGCTAGAAGTGCTCTACTGCATGACACAAGAAAAATCCGATGTACCTTCCACCATGAATATAGGAGAAGAACAGGGAAAGAAGGAAATGGCTTTCCCCATTGATGGTGGAAAAATCAATCTTCCAAGGAGTAGTTACCCACGTCTGAAGCACCATGGAGGTTCTATGCCACATGTGTGGTTAAGAAGTTGGGTGCACATGCACGATATGAATATCGCCTCCTCAAGGAAGAAGCCAGGGGACAAGAGAGGCATGCCCCAACAAAAAGAAGATGGAGTGAAAGGAAAGAAGGTCCTCACAGATTCTTTCATGAAGGAGAGAAAGACCCAACCTCTGTCCACCTGTGACCTTCTGAACTCGATAAATACGAGGAGGAAGGAGCTAGGAAACATGATGAAGAACCTTAGAAACCAGATTGCAGCTGCGCAAAAAAGGAAGCTGGAAGCCAATAAGTCCATGGAAAAATCTCCACTTTCGAAGGAGATACAAGAAAAACCTCTCCCATCTCACCTCAAAAAATCGCGCATGACATCTCGAGGAGGGGAATGCCTCCCACAACAATGCGCCTTCCCTGACTATGTGACACCCGATGGGAGCAAGTCAATGTAAAGCAAGGCGAAAATGAAAGCCTGAGAAAGTATATCCAGTGCTTCAATGCAGAGGTAGCCAAAGTGGGAAGGTTATCTAAGGACGAGTTAAGAATGGCCATCACTGCAGGGGTACATCTGAAGAGCAGAATGTGGGGGAGTATGGTAAGGAGAGAAATAGGGGACATAGGTGACTTCTATGAAAGAGCTTTAGAGTGCATCCGAACATAGGATGAACATGACCAATTGAGGATACACGCCTGAGAGGGAATATCGAGTAATGCTCCACTTTCAGTGCGATGAATCAAAGAGGTTACCCCGTTAACCTCCCAACGTAGTTGTAAGTCCTCCTCTCAGAGGCAGCTATGAATTAAGTGGATCACCTAGTTGTCCTGGTACGAAGTAGACACATTATTTCCATGAATACCTATGTACTATACTCATTCTTAATGAATATGTTTCTTATTGGCATGTCACACTCCTTAGTTACGCGAAGCACATATCTGCCTCTCGTATACCCATTGCCAATTGAAATTATCAAAGTACATGGGACAAATGATCAAACTGCCCGACGAGATAAATCTCGCCAACCACTTGTGGGGCAGAGTATATAGGAAAAAAAAGAAATAAAGAAGAAAACCTTGCAAGGCACCTCTTGAGTTCATGAGGGTTAGTTACCCTTATGGATATCAAGGGAGCCAAAAGGTCCTATGGGGATAACCTCACAACAAAGGCTAGATACCTCCATGATGGGTATGGTCTCAATGAAGACATCCACTAATAAACCTGGAGCACTTCTTGAATTCATAAGGATTAGCTACCCTTATAGATGTCAAGGGAGCCAAAAGGTTCTACAAGGACAACCTCGTGATAGGTTAACACCTCCACGAGGGGTAAGGCCTCAAGGGGGTCATCCACCAATAAGCCTAGAGCATCCACTAAGCTGTCTAGCCAAAAAGTGTCTGACAAGAGACGCTTGTGAAAATAAGTCAAAAGGTTTCACGAGGATAACCCCCCAATAAAGTTTGATACCTCCACGAGGGGAAAGGACTTAGGGAGAGCATCCACCAATAAGCCTAGAGCGACCACCAAGCTGTCTGGACAAAAAGGGTCCTAAAAGAGACCTTTGTAAAAATAGTACTATGCATAATGACGAGAAGGAGGCTTCTTGCAATAAATAACAAGCGCGCGCAAAAATATATAAAAGGATAGCAAGATCTCAAAGGGTCAACATATCCTTATAAATACAGTCAAGGTGCACCGAAGAGACTATTACTACCGATTAAGATAAAACATCAGCAAGTTATAAAAAAAAAAGAGACCTATTGAACCCCTTTTGCTTCTGGATACAGGAGCGGGCTCAAAAGGACCTCAAACATAAAGAAACAATAACAAAAGATCACACACACACACACACACAGATATATATATATATATAAAGTCGTGATAGTGTTGCAGGATAGAGCCAACACCAACCATAACAAGACTTATAAAAGTTCCTGAAGGAAAAGGCAAATGACTTGGAGAAACCTCTCTAGCATAATAAGGTTTGAATAATTATACAACCAAATTGAAATGAGAAAATAAAAGATACATAAAGGAAATCTCAAGGTATCTCGTCACGAGCATTCTACTCGGTTTCCTTGGCAACGACATGATCACCAAATGAGGAGAAGTTGAAACCAGGATTCTGCCTCCACACTCCATACAGGGTGTGCTCCACAGAATTTTATTCAACCTTTGACAGAATTGTCTCTAGGAGGGTGATCCTCTCTCGCAACACCTCAGTCTGGGCTTCCGCTCTCTTCTTCTTTTTGGCTAATGATAAGGCCTTTGCCAGGGCTGTCTCCAGCTTGAGATTGGCATCAACAAGTTATTCCTTGAGTTCCGGAACTCTATCTGCAAGACAATACCTTTCAGCATTGGAGAAGGATAGGTTCTGTGCTGAGTCTATCAAGCATTGAACCACCAAAGAAGTCTGCAAGGAAGCAAAAAGTGAGAAAATAGGGAACCCAAACACAAAAAGACCAATGTAAGACACATGAACTCACCCAAGTAGTGGTGTGCATGAGGGTCTCGCTAAGCTCCGCCATGTTAAAACTATTGAGACCTCTCCACTCAGTCTTGGGGATATCCTCGACAACTCGGATAGAACTCTGCACATAAGGGGTTGAGGACTCACCCAAGATATCCCCTCCAAATCAGGAGCGTCCGGGTGAGCAGGGACAGATGACCTACTCTCGAGCGAGGAGGAGGTGCAAGAGCATTAGATGAAGGGTACCCAAAATATCCATGACTAGCGGAGACATAAGGGAGATTGTCAAATTCATCGTAAGAAGGCAGAACAAAGTGCCCTTGCATGGACTATGAACTGTGGGGATGAGAAACCGTGTCGCGGACCATAGGAACAGAAGAAGGGCATCCCCGGGAGGTTGGAGATAGTCAGGTTAGACGTTTTGATTCAGGAGAAGTCTCCTTAGGAACCCATTGAACATCACCATCATTTGAATGAGGTTCTGTCGGAGCCATTTGTTTCTTTCGCTCAGAAATGTGCCATAGCAGGTCGAGCTCTGAAACCCTGGATAGACCATAATAGTTGAGGTTGGCCACAGTAAAAAGATGGGCAGCCATTTTCGTTGAAGGGTCCGAATCAAGGAAAACATCCACTGGCGCCGCCTTCGACTCAGGAACGTCAGGGACAGTAAAATTCTCTGAACAACCAACTTAGCTATCAGTATGAATATCAGATCCACAATAGAAAGCTGAATGTAAAAGAAAAGACTTGAAGTACTTACTTAGAGAGGAGCAGAAATGTTCGCGGACAGAAAGAGGGCCTTTGACAAAGCAAAAGACCTGCTTCCACGAACCCGGGTTAGAAATTGATCCTTTGATCAAAGAGATCCGAGAGTTGGCCTTCTGTAAAAAGTAGAAGCCCTTCGACTTAGGAGTGGGCATGAAATTGTACATGAAATGCAACTCTTGGGCTGTGGGAGCACGACCATTAAACTTCATGAATTCCATATACAGGCAGCTCAGGGTCAACCAGCTGTTGAGTGCTAGCTGAAGTGGAGCAAGGTCAAAGTGGTTCAGAATCATAATGAAGAACGGGTGTAGAGGAATGGTACCACCCACCTTCAAAATATGTTCACTAAAAGAAACGTAGCCCCGGGGGGGGGGGGGGTTATTAGCCTGAAACTTATTGGATGGTACATACACTTTGTACCCCTTACTAATAAGGTATTTCTCTGAAAACTCTAACAGTCTGTTCTCCGACACATTGGAAACAATGGTGGACGCCAATAGAGGACCAGGGTCCAGCTTCTTGGGAGCAACCTATCGCTTCACTCTCTTCGATATGTGTACAAAACCAAAGGAAAAAGGTGAGGTCAAAACAGAGCACTTTACCCTCCATTTTCTTCTTCTTGCGAGAGTTTTCCATCGAGACAGGGAGCATCAAACACTAGTGGATTGAAGACAAGGCCAGGGAGTCAGGAGTGACCTCAGGATTGCTATGAGGATGCAGAGGTGAGGGTTCAGGAGGGATGTTTCCCTCCATGAACTCCAGCTCCTTTTGTAGGTCAAGAAGGCTCACTCTAAGGTTGACATGGTAGGCATCAGAATCAATGGAAAATGGGGCTCCATCACCTCTCATAATCGAGCCTATCTCACTTTCGACAACCCAAATATTTTGCCCAAGCTCAGCCATGCGTTCTAAGTGGCATAGACGAGCCCTCATTAAGGTGTTGTATCTTTGGTAGGGGATGTTTTTGGGGGACCCCGAGTTTGAGGACAAGTCTACAAACTCTGGCCCCGACGAATGCTAGACGACCCCTTAAATGCCATAAAGCCACGCCTCGATAGGAACATGGGTGCAAGTGTATGAGGAAAGTGTACTACAAGACACAAAGTAATAAACTCAAAACCCATAGACACAAGTGCTCCAAATGACCAACTACAGGGTACAATGGAGGGTATACATGTTAATGGTTGCAAATGCATAATTCAGCACACGAGGTGTTCTGGCCGAGGCAACCCTTCCCAAATAACGTTAATTTAGACCCAATGAACATGAGAAAGGGTAAAGGCATACCTTGAAGAGGTGAAGTTTCACACCGTCACATCAGCAAAAGTACCTAGGGTCAAAAGTACACGCCTATAAAAGGAAAAGGGATAGAAATAAGCAATTTTTAGTCTCCAAATATACTTACAAATATCTATATAAAAAAAAAAGGAGAAAAGAAAAGAAAGACAAAGTGCACTTGTGGGAGATAGAATCACCCACCTCTTGGAAGTTTGGAAGACTAAAGCACTACGAAGCCAAGAGAAATGAGTGTGGTAATTGTATTTAAGAATGAAGCTTATTTATAGGAAGCTTAAACTCATCCTAGACATTGAATCCTATATTTGATCCATGGTCAAGAATGAAGTCAAAACCCGCATTGGCATTTGTGAAGCCAAATGATAGGTTCACATTTACCCTCAAGGAATCATGAGGATCACCATCCCAAAGTGTGTTACTTAACACCACCAAAGCAAAGAAACACACTAACACCATAAGTGGCTTGAAAGACACCATACTGAAAATTCTACTGAAGTGCCTAAAGGCCCTCCCATAGACTAGGGGGAAAGTGTGAATACCAAAATTTAAGTTGAATGAGTCCCCCACCTCATGACCCTCAAAATATAGGCTCGAGATGGAAATGACATAGCTCGACCTGGCGCCCTGCGCTAAAAGCCTCGCGAAGCACAACCTCGCGTTACAGGCCTCCATCTCACGTCACAGCCTCACGCCAAGGCCTCGCCGACATGCCCTTGAACGTCATGCCAAGGGCCTTGCAAAGCACCATTTCGCGCATAGGCCTCCGTCTCTTGCCATGGCCTCGCCCACATTCCCGTGCACCTCTTGCCAAGGGCCTCACGAAGCACTGTCTCGTGCATAGGCCTCCTTCTCGTGCCATGGCCTCATCCACATGCCCCTACGCCTCACTCCAAGGGCCTCGCAAAGCACCGTCTCGTGCGTAGGCCTTCGTCTCTCGCCATGGCCTCGCCCACATGCCCTTGTGACTCACGCTAAGGGCCTCGCAGAGCATCGTATGGCACACAAACCTCCTCCTCATACCAGCATCTCACGAGGCGTTACCTTGCCCGTGGTCCTTCCCCCCGTGTCGGGCATCTTGTGAGGCTCTCGCCGCTCATGCCCCTTGAGATCGTGTCTCCCATGAGGCCCCATAAGGACTTCAACATTTGAAGGTTAAAAGAACGGGACGCCTTGTGAGGATAAAAATCCACGCATGAATCCAAGAGATCGTACAAGTACGAAGTACGTACGGGGGTACGACCCTGAAGACCCCAGATGTCTGATCCTAATCTCCACACCAGACAAGTAGTGGCCGTACAAGTAAGGTACCTGATGTGGTCCATCCCAGCCAACCTCTAATGTTCGTACTAAGCAGATAGTGGAGGTACAACCAATTACTAATATTGAGGTGCTACCACAGACCTTTGGCATGTACTGGAGCCGTCCACCACTCTCCCAACACCACTACCATCTTTAGCCTGCATATGCAGAGCCATCTCTCCCTGGGACCACCATGTACAGTGAGCCAATAGTGCTCTCCTATAAATATGACCTCTCTTCACCTTAGAAGGGGGTTGAATTTTGGGGGGTTTTGTAAACAACCATTGCTAATGAATACACACATATATTCTACACTCTCTCTATTTTTCGTTATAAAATTCTAGCATTTACGTTTTAAGTTTTAAGTTCTTGAAACCATCAGAAAGTTTGTGTTGAAGTTTAGTTGATTTAAGTTCACTTCTTTTACAACTAACAAAACCCTTAATCTAACTTAGTTGACGAGTTATTGCCATCAACATAGGTGTTAGGAGGTATAACCTGCGCGGCCTGGTAGGGCCTCTCCCAATTTTCTCTCAACACCCCTACTCTTGGATCTCCTACCCTGAACGCTCGCTCTCACACCCTGGAGTTGTAGTATCTCGCGGCTTGATGTTGGTATGTCACCAATTTCAGCTGTGCGCTCTCCCTTTTCTCTTCCAGCAAGTCCAATTTTTCAGCTATTGCTATCTAGTTAGCCTCACCCTCGTAGGCTTGTACCCTGAAGGAGCTGATCTTCATCTCCATCGGAAGCAAAACTTCACATCCATAAGTTAGGGAGAAAGACGTGTCTCCGGTGGTAGAGCACAATGTGGTTCTATAAGCCCAAAGTATATTGGATAGCTCATCAACCCAAGCTCCTTTAAGCTTTTCTAACTTTGTCTTCAATTTCTTCTTGAGGAATTTGTTGATGGCCTCCACTTGTCCATTGGCTTCGGCGTAAACCTGTTGGGTTTTATGCCCTTATAAAACCATGTCGGACATGTAACACAGTTTTATATTGTCTATAAAAGTAGTTTAAATCATTTAGTTTGACAACTGTGTTGCTTGCTTGTTTTATTACATGATTATGGAAATAATATGACCATTTATAAAATCCCGAACATATGGATAGTTACAATTATAGTGACTAGGTCATAGTGGATTATAGTTGTAATTATATGTTCAAAAGAACGAGTCCTAAGATTAGATTAGTGCATTAGATTTTCACTGATCAGGCAATCTACGATATGATCTACATACACATTTGGGGTGTGATGTCTTGTCCAAGGCATTGACCAAGTAGATAAGATCGAATGTATTTGGTTACATCAGACTAGGACCGATATTGAAGTATCGTTGTTATCGAATATAATCAATGTCACAACGTTGACCATAGGTTAAGTCAATCTTAATTCTGAGTGATAATATTCTACTAATTATATTATTTAAATCTTTTGGCTTGTTCATTACTAGCTTACCCTACGGTCTAGCCCACACTTACATCCTTGAGATTTAGTAGTGTAATTGAGTGGGAGTATTATTCATAGATATGAAATCTATAACTTCTGCATGAGAAGTGAAAAGATGATTTCCTTAATTGCTTTGTTCAAAAGGTTAAATGAATGAGATCTCATTTTTGTGATTAAGTTCACGGAAATATCATTTATAAGGAACTTGGTGGGAGTTAAGGAAAAAATATGGATGAGGAATAAAACAGTCATTTGCACCTAGCTCGCTAGTAAGTCATCGATAGAGGATTGACTGAAGGTAATGGTTATAACAATGGATAACGTATCTATGATTCAGAAAATACGTTCTATGAATTCAAGAGTTCAATTCCGACTCTATAGTGGAGTCACGAGGAATTAATAAGGTAGTGAAATTATTCGTAAATAAATTCACGATAACTTATTGGAGCTTAATTTCATGGATCCATGGTCCTCGCATCACCTTTGAGTAAATCATCTAGAATGACTCAATTAATTGATTTAATTATCAATTAGGATTTTTTAAACTTGACTAGATCAATTTTGGAAAATTTACAGACATATGAGATTTAGAGAATAAAAGAGAATCTTTGGGTAAATTTATTAATATTGATAAATTGGTGTCAATATAAATAAACAATATTAAATCAAGTTTCAAATCATAATTAGTTAATTTGAATAAGGATTTAATTAATTAATTAAAATAAATAAAAGGTTTGGAATTTAGGCCTAACTGGGATTTAAATTCAAAACAAAGAGATTGGGCCCAAGTCCATTTGTGGGAGCCCAAGAATTTTATTTTTTGTTTATTATTTTTAATTAATTTAAATTTAAATTTAAATAAAGCCCATTAAGTTGCCTATATAAGGAATATGATATCTAGGATTTTCATAAGGAAGTCTCAATTGATTCATTGGGTAAGTGAAAACCTAGACAGTCTAATCCTTTCATGGCCACTCACTTTTCTTCTTCTCTTCTAGATCTCTATCTTATGTGTTGAGAACTTGCCCACACTAGTTCTAGGCAGATCAAAGGCTTGGTGAGGAAGGCTGTGTTGTTGATCTAGTTCAGTCTCTCGATAATACTCTACTACAGAAAGGAATCAAGGGTTAGAGAGATTGAAGGAAAGAGTTGTTCTAGTTCCGCTGCATATATGTAAGTTTCTTTATTTTTCTCTATTTTGTATCAATTTCATAGGAGCATGTTCTAGGAATTTACATGTTTGTTTGATAATATGTAAATTACATGAAAATAAACAAAGATTTTGCAATATGTATTTCCTACAGTACCACGGCCGAGAAGCTCTTATTTATGTATTTCTCTTCACAGTAAGCCTCAAATAAACCCCCCTCAAATTGAGCGTCGTTATCAGATATGATTTTATAGGGAACTTTGTATCTGCAGACAATAAACTTGTTGACAAATGAAACGATCTTCTTGGTCGTGTTGTTGGTTAAAGGTTCTACTTCAACCCATTAGGTGAAGTTATCCACTGCCACTATTGAATACTTTGCTCCATCTCTCCACATGGGTAGTGCGTCAATCAGAACTATACCCCATATCGTAAAAGGCCGGGACTAGTCATGCTGACCAGCTCGATTACGTGTAGCCTAGGAAAGTTTGCATGTCTTTGGCACCTGTCATACCTACGTGCGAAGTCAGTGGCATCATTTTCCATGGTGGGCCAATGATACCCCTATCTCATAGCTTTCTTGGCCGTCGATTGCCTGGATGCGTGGTTCCCATATTCCCCTTCAAAAATCTCATAGAGAACATTTATGGCTTTCCTTTCATTAATGCATCATAGGAGTGGGACAGAGATTCAGGTGCCCTTGTATGCTAGTCTCCGAGCATCTTTTTTGTCAGCTGGCAAAGTCCCATCTTTCAAGTATGTTGTGATGGGTTCAATCCATGACCCTTCAAAGGTGTTAACCATATGAACTTCTTCTTCGTCGATACTTGGCTTAGATAGGTATTCCACAGGAATGGACTCGAGAATGTCTCCGTCTTTGGTGGAGGCAAGTTTTGTGAAGGCATCGTCATTGGTGTTTTTCTCCCTTGGGATTTTCTCTATGGTATACCCCTTCAAATAATCCAAGTAGCCTTTCAATTTTGCTAGGTAGGTCACCATTTGGGGACCCTTTGCTTGATACTCGCCTTTCACCTGAAACACCACTAGTTGTGAGTTACTGTAAATGTTCAAATGCACTAGCTTCAGCTCTTTGGCTAAGTGTAGGCCAACTAGAAGTGCCTCACACTCTATCTCATTGTTTGAGGCTTCGAATTCGAACCTTATTGCACAATAAATCTTGTGCCCTTAGGTCCAATCATAACTACTCCAGCTCTTGCACCTCCCTCATTGGAAGTCCCATCTACATGTAGGCTCCATTCCTCGAGTTCTCCTTTTTCCTCTTTCTGAGCTGGTTTGCTACCTCCTATCCGCTTCTCCTCATTGGGGTGGTGAGGGAACTCAACTATGAAGTCCATGAGCACTTTACCATAGATGGAATCCCTTGGAGTATATGTAATGTCAAATTGGCTCAACTCAATTGACCATTTTAGCAACCTTCCTGAGGTTTCAGGTTTGTGAAAAACTTGCCTTAATGGGTTATTGGTAAGTACCTCAATGGCATGGGCATGGAAGAAGGGCCTCAATTTCCTTGAGGCCACCATCAGTGCGTAGGCTAGTTTTTTTGTCTCTGGTATTGAGCTTCGGCATCCACCAGGCGCTTGTTGATGTAATACACGAGCTGCTGGTGTTTTTTCTCTCCTTTGACTAGAGTAGCGCTTATGGCATGCTCAGATAAGGCTAGATACAGGTACAACATTTCGCCCTTCTCTGGCTTAGCCAGTAGGGGTGGTTTTCTGAGGTGTTCCTTCAGCTTGGTGAAGGCCTCTTCACATTCTTCATCCCAAGTGGACCTCGAAATGAACCTATTGAGCGCCGCTAATCTTCATGTCAGGCATTGCACTTCCTTTTGCTCTTGGGAGGACTCATCTCTATCAAGGCTCTAATTTTGTTAGGGTTGGCCTCGATGCCCCTGGAATTAACCATGAAGCCTAGAAATTTTCGTGATGAGACTCCGATGGTGCACTTGAGCGGGTTCAACTTCATCCTATACTTTCAGAGTGTGTTGAACTTTTCTCCAAGGTCCCAGGTGAGTTCCTTGACTTTCTTGGTTTTACCAGCATATCATCTACATATACTTCCATATTTCTTCATATTTGATTAGCAAACATCCTATTCACAATCCTTTGATAGGTGGCACCTGCATTCTTTAACCCGAAGGGCATCACCTTATAGCAATATAGCCCTTTGTCCGTTATGAAATAAGTGTGCTTCTCATCAGCTAGATTCATGGGTATTTGGTTATATCCTGAATATCCATCCATGAAGCTAAGTAGCTCATGGTCGGCTGTTGAGTCAACCAATTGATCTACCCTTGGGAGTGGAAAGCTGTCCTTAGAAAATTCCTTATTGAGGTTTGTAAAATCAATGCAAGTTCTTCACTTCACATTCAGATTTGGGACTAATACAGGGTTGGAGACCGACATTGAGTAGAATGCTTCATGGATGAATCCATTTTTTTTCAATTTATCTACTTCCTCTTTCAGGGCGACATATCTTTCAGGATCAAGCGCTCGCCTCTTCTGTCTCACAAGCTTCGCTTTGGGATCTATGTTCAGGTGGTGACACATGATAGAGGGATCTATCCCTATCATATCTTCATGATCCCAAGCGAATATGTCGAGGTTATCCTTTAAGAACTTCACTAACTTCTCCTTGATGTCCTCTCGAAGGTTCCTCCCAACCTTCAACTTCCTTAATGGTTCTTCAGTCATGAAAATCTCTTCCAATTCTTCCATAGGTTCAACCCTGATTTCCTCGTTTACCTGAGGGTCCAATTCTTGCGGGTTTGGTTCCCTATTTTCATGGGCTCTCGCGATTTGGCAGTTGTCCTAAGGGAGGTGTTGTAACACTCCCTTGCTTCTCTTTGTTCCCCTTTCAAGTTTGCTACTCCTCCTGGCGTGGGGATTTTATTGGACAAGTGATAAATGGATATAACTGCTTTTAATTCTCTCAGGGGAGGTCTACTTAATACCACATTGAAAGCTAAGGCACAGTCAACTACGATGAAGTTGACATAACAATGGGTTGCCTGGGTTGTTCCCCCATGGTGAGAGCGAGCTCGATTGTTCCTAAGGGTTGTATCAAGTCCTTAGTAAACCTGTAGAAGGAGGTGTTGCATGGTTTCAGGTTCTTGAGGCTCAAGCCTAACTTTTCTAAGGCGGGCGATATAAGATGTTTACAAAACTACCATTGTCCACCAGAACCTGGTGCACTCTCATGTTGGGTAGTTCGATAGTTAGTACCAAATGATCACTATGAGGGACGTGTACGCCCCTAGCATCTTCCTCCGTGAAAGTTATCGAGTCACTTTCCCCTTTAAAGCTCTTTGGGGGATGTTGTTCTAGGCTCATCGTGCAAGGGAGTGGGCTTCGCCTAGCTTCTCAGGTGTATTGATCTTTTCCCTTCTTTAATCTCCTCCAAAACTGGGGCCCCTAAATATTGTCCTCACATCCCCTTGCACCTCTGGGCCCCCCTCTTATGCTCGTAGTGATGCTTGCCTATCCTTTGGTCTTGGGTTCTCTTTTCTAACATACCAACCCAGGTGCCCCTGCATATGAGCTCCTCAATTTCTACTTTTAAATGGGTGCACTCTGTCGTGGTGTGGCCTATGTCCTTATGGTATTGGAAATATTTGCTGGGTTCCTTTTGGATTGGTCCTTCCTCATGGGCGGAGGTCTCTTGAATGGGACCTAATTTTTGTTCATGAGGAATATGTGTTCCCTGGTATCTATCATGTTCGTGTAGAAGGTATATGACATATGCTTTAGTTCACCTTCGCATTTGTGCTTCATTTTTTGGTCATCTTTCAATCATCCGTATGCCCTTCTCTTTGCACTGTTCAGGCCATCGTGGGCAGGAGTTTTGGACAGAATTTCACTTCGCCCTACTTTGAGATTTTCATGACCATCTTCCACTCAGATGTACTTTATAGCCCTCTCGTAGAAGTCATCTAGGTCAATGACCTCTATCTTGAGCATATTGTCCCATGACTTCCTCCAGAACGCACCCGGACCATGATGGCCATCTTGTGTTCTCCTCTAGTCAAACTCCCTACCTTGGCTGGTTCTATATTGAACCTATGGATGTAGCTCTTTAGGCTCTCACTTTCGCCTTACTTAATGTTGGCGAGGCTGGTACATGTCAGAGCATAGTTGCGAACGACATGGTGTTGCTGGAGAAACTATTGAGAAAACTGATGCCATGACCTGATGGTTCCCAGCCTTAGCCTCTTGAACCATTTATAGGAAGCCTCTTTTAGTGTAACGGCAAAACAATGGCACCTTGTCCTACTGTTGACCTCTATCATTTTCATAAAGTCGTTGAAGGCATCTAAGTTGTACTTAGGGTACGTATTACCCTTGTATGGGGTCATGTGAGGATCTTTGATGTTGGTTGGGAGTCACTCAACCTGAATTTCCTTTGTGAAGGTGAATCATAGTCGAACTCATCATCAACCATATGTCCTTCCGACATAGTGACTATCTTTCTTTGAAGGCTTATCAATTTCATTGTCTAGTTCTTGTCTCTTTTTATTTAAGGAGTCCATAAGGTCAGATGCATTGATTTTCCCCTTTCTTGTGCCCTTGGGAGAAGCCATAGGGGGTTTCGTCCTCATGTCCGACCTTCTTCTATTTAGCTTCTCTCTTAGGTTGAGGGGTACTTCCTTAGATATGACTTCAGCTTTGTTCCTTCGATTAGCTTCATCCCTCTGCCTTTGCTCTTGAAGTTTCCTCATCAGTGTGGAGTCCTCACGACACCTTAATTGGGGGTTTTGCTAGTGGAATGTCGGGTCCTCTCATCGTCCATAGGGACAGTGGGAAGAGGCATGTCCAACTTCCCTTACAATAGGACGTTTAACACTTCTTGCTTATTCTCCAACGTGGTCTCTAGCCTTTGATTTTTCTTGTGAAACTCGCATATCTTGTCCTCATAGAAATGGGTTCGGGAGGTTGAGCTCACTGAGTGTACCTGGGGACTCTTGTCAAACCTACATGTGTAGGGACTAGGGTCTTGGTGGTTAAAATGTGGTGTCGTTGGTGGTCGAGGAGGAGGATCTGTACCTAAGCCACCTGTGAGGGCAGCCGATGGTGCTGGAGGATTCTCGTTGGGTTAGACGGCCGGGGATGACAACTCTCTCTCCTTAGCAGGAGCTGGATGTCCCTTTGGTTCTTCTCCGTTTTGAAGTGGAGGAGGGTTTATCATGGATGCCCTTAGCTAGTCTTTGTCCATATGAATCTCCACATCTTGAGACTCCCGTAAGCATCTTGATCACCTAGGAATCCTTTCTTATAGGAAACAATGGAAGAACAATAGCCTTATACTTGCTCTTCCCACAAATGGTGCCAAATTGTTGATGGTAAGAACTCGTCAACGAATCAAAGTCAAAAAAACTCAAAGGATTCAATAAGAACTTATAAACTTAGATAGAACTTAAAAGAAATTAGAGTAGGATTCAAGAACAACAATCAAAGAGAACTTGTATATTGCACTTAGGAAAGTTTTATTTTATAAGAATTTTTTGTTGACCCTTGAAATGGTCAACGACACGGAAAAATGATAGAAAATAGGATGAAAATGAGATGAAAACCAAGACGAAAAGGTAAACGACACAAACAATATATAGTGGTTCAGCCCCAATCAAATGGTAATGACCTACGTCCACTTAGCGTTCTTACTAAAGTATAATTCCAAGAATAGTGATCAATGAACCAGGGTTCATGAGTTTCACAAGCTCTCAGATGAATACAATTGTGGTGGATAACAACACTCTTTTTCTCTCTTAGAATTCCAAAGCTCAAAAGTTTTAAAAGCAAAAAGTCCCCTCTCTCGAGCCCTTTCATTCTTATTTATAGGCTCAAGGAGTTTTACATGGGCCAATGGGCCTTAATTATATTTAATACGGGCATATCTAAGTAATAATAGAAATTACAATCAATACATAATTACAAGATCACATGTCTGAAGGAAATAAATGAATATATGCGACGAGGCTGGTCGCTCATAACTATGATGTCTGATGAGCTAATTCTCTTCTGGTTAATGGTCTAACAGATTATACTCTCTTAAAATTGCCACGTGCATCCCACGTGTAGACCAATCCTTCCACGTCATTAGGTAGTCCATTTTTGGGTAAACATTTTCCAACCACCCTCCCTTGGAGAAGTGAAGTTCCTTTTATAGGGGAGCACTACTGGCTCTTACTACATGGTGGTCCCAAGGGGACAAAAGGGAGTAGCTGCAGGCTGCAGGTGATCGTGATGCATGTGGTAGTGGTGTTGGAGAAGTGGTGGTTGTATCTTGTACATGTCAGAGACCTACAGGTAATGTTTCTAGCCTTGTACTATGTCGTACCACCACCACTTGTCTGGTACGAATGTAGGGACCATGGTAGTGGAGGCCTCGACATGTACCATCATTGTACTTCCACTACTTGTCGGGCACTGTGACATCCCAAAACTCCTAATAAGATTAAGTGTTTGGATTAGCATGTCGGGAGGGCACGTGGGATAAATATGTGGATTATTTTAGTATATAATCAAGTGTGCATGATTATATGTGTTAAATGTGCTCAAAGGCCTGCTTCTGTTAGACATGGGCATTTTTTAATTCTGACCCGTGAGGGTATAACTGTTATTTTATATTTTATGTGCTTGAGTCCACATTATTATGTGGATATATTTGTGATATTCGGCAAGAAAAAATCCTTTCAAGCAATTTAGCGAAAAAGTCACAACGAGGATTAATACCTGGCCCAGGGTGAGCCAACGGATATTTTGGTAATTTTACACACTTCAGGATTTATTGATAAATGAAAGTATTTGATAGGAAATAAATTGTATTGGGTGATTGTTTGGTTAATTTTGAGATTAGGGGTATAATTTGAGGTTTAGTGGGAAATTAGGCTAAATGACAAAAATGCCCTTGGGGGGGTTAATTAGTGGGGTATTTGAGCTAGGGAAAAAATGGTCATTTGACCCATTTGATAGGAAAATAGGCTAAGCATTGGCAGCCATCTTTGTTTCACGTTCTAGCCACTATCCTTGGGTCTTATTCTCTCTAACTCCTTAAGCACAAGGAAGGACTTAAGGAAATCCTAGTCTTAGGAATTTTGAGGGCATTGGAGATAATTGAAGCTAGTAGGTGGGATTGGTAGCTGTTGAGAATCCATTCCACTTAGGGAATTCGAATTCAAAGGAGGCAAGAAAGTTATTTGCTCTGTTTTCATTTGTATTTGAGGTGTTCTTGGCTAATTTGAGGTTAAGCTAAATTATGTTGATTTGATTCTTCTAAGTAATTTTGGAGTAGTCAGTGATGATGGATTCGTGATTTGGTGGCCATTATGAGATTAGAACTAATTTGAATTCGTAATCTTGGACTGGATTCTCAAATTTTTGGTAAGTTTTCAAAGTTCAAAGCTCAATTGGTAAATCTTGGTATCTTTGTGTTTTTGGGAGTTTTAGAGATGTTTGGATGTTGTTCTAGGGTTGTAATCCTTATTGTAGTTGAATTATTGGGTAAAATCTACTAGGAAGCTATTTTGTGGTCAAGATATTGGGATTGAAATGCTGGGGAAAGTCGTACTTCCTGGGTTTTCACGGTGGCGCCGCGATGCTTGAGTAGAGCACCAAAGCCCGCTTGAGTTTCTTAAAGGGTGGGTTGGCCTTAGACCGACGTGGTGCCACTGTCCTAAATGAGAAAAAATAATAGGGAAATCTCTCTGTTTGTTGGAGTGCCACGACCTTTTAGAGGGGGTGTTGCGACTCAAAATGCACAAAATTTAGAAAGGGGCTTCTTGGTTCGTTTAGAGTCGTGGCGCTTCAGGGGGCGGAGGGGCGCCGCCGTGCCAACGTAGCTTTTAGGGTGCATTTGTTTAGGGATTTGGGCACTCACTTGGGGGCTTGGGGGACGATTCCATTACCCAGTTGAATGGAATGGGAGGTTTTGAGATCTAGGGTTTAGTTGTGCAACCAGTTATTGAAACTAAGTCTAATAAGCGTGCCATTTATGTTGTGACTAGGAGTTCCGTGAGGCTCGAGAAAGAGGATCACACTCGAGGTCACTTTGTTTTCAGCACAGGACTTGAGGTAAGAAAACTAGTACATGCAGATAGAGCTGATTAGTTGCTATGCATATTATCATTACATTATTTGTCGATGATTGACATAATCAATATTCATCCATCGTGCTTGAACGTGAGGCCAGTCAGCAAGCATGTGTAATGCAGGTCGTCGGCAAGCATGCGTAATGTAGGCCGTGAATGCAAGCTTATCTTAAGGGCGTGGTCCCCACTCGCTCGACAAGGTTGTTTTTCCTAGGCCATGTAAATGATTCATATGATTGAAATAAATATACTTGTGATTGTGAAATGTGTTTATGATGTATATGATTGGAATGAATGCATTTATCATCTGTGAAGCATATGTTGATTACTTATGAATATTTGGAATAGTAGGATGTTACAACTTGGTATCATAGCTCTCAGGCTTATGGTTCCTGAAGATTGACAGAATATGTACGCTCACTGCTAAAGACAAGCTTGACTCACGGTTCGGTGGGTAAGGGGTTGAATACCTGTTTAAATGTTTATCTAAACTATATGGCTTATTTGCATGCTAGAATAGATAGCATGATATATTTTGTTAGATTAGGGAGCATGGCCTATTAATTAATGCATGAATGTTATAGACACGTGTTTTAACATTATTGCTGCATGTGGATGCTGTGTTGTTCTCTTTTGACCATGGGACGGTTTCTGGATACGATTATCATGCTTGATAGGGTGGGTCATTGATTGCAAAAGCACTTGGAAGTTAAGAAACCAAGGAAGTTAATTGGACCGAGTAGGGTTGATATTGAGGCCAGAAATGATAATCAAGGCCAGAACCCTCCGCCTGCCACTTGGAATTGGCACCAGATGTTTACAGATATGAAAGAGAGATTGTAGAGTTAAGAGGAAGAAATCAGATGGTTGAGATAACAGGTTCTGCCAGGGAATGCTGATCTCTTTGTTCCACTGGTAGTGGCACCAGTTTTGACTCAACCTGGGGTTGAGAACAAATGGGAACCACTGTTCGAGAAGTTATGAGAAACACTACCCACCAGCTTTTGAGGGAGGCCTAGATCCCCTCAGAGCTGAGTAGTGGATGCCTATGATTAGTTCCATCCTCGATCTTATGAGGGTGGCAGACAATGATAGAGTTGTATGCACCACGCATATGTTGCAGGATGACGCCCAATCTTGGCGGGAAATGGTATCCCAGACCCAGAATGTCGTTACGATGGGCTGTGAAAAATTTAAACAATTGTTCAATGAGAGGTATTACAACGACACAGTTCGAACTGTGAAGACGAATAAACTTATGAATCTAGGTGAAGGCAGCATGATAGTGACAAAGTATGCCATTAAATTTGATGGGTTGTCAAAGTTTTCTTTGGACTTGGTGCCGCCTGATGTGGCCCAGAAGGAGCGATTTATTTGAGGGTGAAATTTCAGGGTAGCCAAGGGCGTCAGAATCACCCTAGTTACTGAGATTTTTACCCACCCTCAGGCAGTGGAGAAAGCCCTTATTGTTGAGGGCACAAAGGATGAGCTATGGAAAAAGGGCATCGTAGGGCGCGACGCTCGGAGTATGGTACATTCGATTACTGGATTGGGTAAGGGTGGAAGCCCCAGTGATTTGAAAAGAAATGATTTAGACACATTTAGCACCTCTGGACCAGAGAAAGGATTCTAGGGTACTCAGAGTAGTCGTCAGGGTGAGGGTGAGAACTGGAAGACTTACCCAAAGTGTGCTTGGTGCATGAGACGCCATTTAGGAGAATGTTGTGCGAAAGCATGTTTCTTGTGTGGCGTGGTGGGGCATTTCAAGAAAGAGTCCCCGCAATTGGAGAATGAGGAACTGAGGAAAGGCAACAATTAAATTCAGGCCTGAGTAGCTGCTTCGACATAGACAGAGGCTGAGGCTAGCCCCTCTGTTGTGATAGATTGGACTTTTAGCATTGAATGTTCTTATACAGTACAAATTAATTTTGACAGTAGACATACTATTTTTTAATTACGAGGCTATGGATATAATGGGTAGACCTCGTGATATGTATGTTGTAGAATTTGGAACGTTGTTGCCTACCAGAAATCGGTAGCCTCTAGAAGGTGGAATTAGATTATTACAAGTAGCGGTAGATATTAGGGAGTGTTTTGTGGACTTGATAGAATTAGTAGTAAAATAATTCGACATGATAGTGGGTACGGATTGGTTGGCCAAGTGGAAACGACCATAGACGGTAAGAGGAAAATGGTGATTTTTGAGTTTGAAGGACCCGTTTGTGTTCATGAGTGTTGTGAACAGGCCTCGCAAATCCAATGACTTTGGTATTGAAGGTTAGATACCTATCCTAAGGAGGGTGCATGGGATTCCTAGCTAGTGTGGTGGATACCAAAAGGGTTGTACTAGTCGGATCAGAGGATCTACCAGGATTACCATCGCATCAGGAAATTAAGGTTATCACTGAAATGACATTAGAGATAGAACCGATATTCAAGGCACCGTATAGGTGGGAACCAGCAGAGTAGAAATGATTAAAGGTTTAGTTGAAGGAGTCACTCGACTTGGAGTTTGTTAGAACGAGCATCTCACCACGAGATGTGCCAATATTATTTGTTAAGAGGAAGGACAAGTCAGTGAGGATGTGTACTGAATACAGACAGTTGAATAAGGTGATTATCAAGAGTAAGTATCCACTGCCAAGAATTGATGACTTGTGCAATCTATTGCAAGGTAAGGCAGTGTTCCTAGGGATTGATCTTGAATCTGATTATTACCAGCTCAGGATCAAGAGAAATTACAGACATTGTAGATTTTCAATGAAGGTTTTTGAATTGACAAATGCTCCAGCGGCCTACGTGGACTTGACAAATAAAGAGTTCAAGGATTATTTAGACAATTTGTGTTAGAGTTTATCGGTAACGGATTTGCCCACGTCTAACCAGAGACAGAACACGAGCAACATCTCTATTTGGTATTACAGAGGTTAAGGAAACATAAATTGCAAGAGAGGTTCAAGAAGGATGATTTTTGATTTCTTCGAGTGATGTTTAGAGTTACGTTATGGAAAAGATAGGGTCGTGCTTGATCTAGTTAAGATAGAAGCAGTAAACGATTAGCCAAGGGAATGCTTAAGAGGTTAGAATTTTCTCGGGACTGGTGGAATACCATCAACATTTTGTTGAAGAATCTTCGAAGAATGCAATACATTTGGCTAAAGTAAAGTGAGAACCAGAGGTTGTTGGGAATGATAAATGAGAACTGAGCTTCCATGAGTTGAAACAGAGGTTGATCATTGCACCATAATATTAGTATGAGTATGTGGTGGACTGATATACAACGACTCTATGGTGGACACAGTCTTTGTTGTTCAATAATGAGAAGTTCATAGTATTTCGAGGGGCGATACGACAGAGACTAGGATGCGCCCGTACGTGGGTTGGGAAGGTGATTTCTTATGCTTCACGGTAGTTAAAGGAATAAGAATAGAGATATTCTATACTGGACTTTGAGTTGTCAGTCATGATGTTGCGTTTAAGGTGTCGCGACAATACTTATGTGGGGAGAAGTGTGAGACATACACAGGCATAAATGTTTAGAGTGTATTATTACCCATGGAGTTCGAATATGAGATAAAGATTTTGATTAGAACTAGTGAAGGATTGACAGCGAAATCCTTTATAGTTCAGACAAAACTAATGTGGAGGTTGATGCCTTAAGTGGGAAACGTCCAAACTGAGTGTATAATTCGAAATAGATCACATCAAAGTCAGTTGAAGAAATAACTGGAATTGGTATAGAATTTGTGATTGATGAATTGAGAGATATGATTATACAAATGGTGAAACATAGAAAGAGAATCTTAATAGTAGTGGCTAAGGACTCTACTATTTTGACATGGGTTTGTTGTGATATGAAGATCGAATATATATTCCGATGGATGCTGCCATCAAGAGAGAGATTCTGAAGGAATCCCATACCACTTCATACTCGCTATACTCGGGAATCCATGAATGTGTCAAGATTTGAAATCAGTATATTGGTGGCTAAGCGCCTAACCTTCCAGCAAGTGAGAGCTGAATACCAGGGGCTAGTGGGGTTATCATGACCTTTGGGAATTTTAATATAAACATGGGTGTATATAATTATGGACCTGATGGATGGATTGCCTAGGATTATGGGTAAGATAATTTTGGTATGAACGATTGTGAGTCGATATACCAGGTTAGCACACTTTTTGCCTGTGTGAACGAGTTATAATGCAGAACACTATGTTAAGTTATATGTGAAGGGAGACGGTGTATCTCCTTGGGGCACAAAAGTCTATAGTGCTGGATAAAGATCCTACATTTGTTTTCAAGTTGTGGAGAGGCTCGCAGAGGGAGATGGGTACAAGATTGAGATTTGATATTACTTATCATCCTCAGACAGATAGACAATCTGAGAGGACAACTCAGACGTTAAAGAATATGCCTTGGGCATATGAATTAGGATTTTAGGGACCCTACAGTCCCTTGATTGGGTTCCTATAACGATGGTTATCAGTTGACAACCAGAGTGACTTCGTATGTGATATTATGAGATAAGAGGTGACAACCACCCATTTCTAGGGATGAAATGGGAGAAATGAAGTCTTTTGGTCCTAAAATGGTTAGAGGGTTGTTGCAAAATTAATTAGCAATGTACATGTGCAAGTGTACACAGTCGGCAAACAAGTAATAAAGTGATAAGTGAGTATCGTCTCCACAGGGATTGTGTTAGCAATAAATTGTGTAAAATCAACACTTAACGAATTGGAATAATGCAAATGATAATGGTTTGATTAAACCTAAAAGCTAAACAATAAAGTAAATAAAATAAACAAATGACTGAGAGAGCTAGACAATGATGATGAGCTAGAATAATTAATTCTTCCTAAAAATATAAATCTGATGTTAATCCAACAGTAATGTTGTGGAAAACTGGGAATAATTAATCTAGAATTCTAATTTAGTTCATAGGCTTTTGTCGAAGTCACTATGGTATCAATTCTCTAATTAAACTAACATATGTCTATGCAATCTAATTACAAGACTACATTCCCAAGCACCAATTACAAAATATTATGCAAGGTAACAATATATGTCTATATCGTTACAAAATTAAAATCAAAAGAAATTAATCTTGCATCATTCAAGTCTTATGTCTATTAATTATAACTCTTTTCAACAGCCACAATTAATCCAATTGCTCACTAAAGGTGTTCAAGCAATAGCAAGCACTAAGCATGAAAAATACCTTAATGAATAAAACCCAATTAGCATTTAACATCAATAACAAGTATCAAAATTACATGATAGAGTTCATCAATTATCCTAGCAATGAAAAGTTTATCTCATATTCAATATCTCAAAAACACCCAATACAAAATAAATCATAGTTTAGAAAATACAAGAAAAAGAATATAAAATGTTAAGGAGAAGGGTAAGAGAATCAAGCCAAAAAGATGTTCCCAAAATAACCCTCCTCTCTTGAATTCTTCATTTTCTTCTTCTTTTTCTATTGATTCATTCTCCTCCTTGTTCAATGATGGCTGCCTCTTTTTCTTCCTCTACTCTGTACGTGTCTCCCCCCAAATTGGGAATGAAGGTTATGATATATGATATTAGGGCATTCTCCACTTACCCCACGTGAGCTAGTTTTTTTTCCTTTTATTTTTTTTCTTGTCTTTTGCTATCATATGGATCAACTCATTTAAAGGCTCAAATCTCTTCATTTACTTTCCAGCCTAAGTCAAGTTAATTAAAAAATGTTGATTTATACTGGTGATGTGGCAGCTCCTCAGGCTGACCTAAAATAATTGCTTGCTGCCAGGACACAATGCTTGAACGTTGCTGCAGCATCCTGAGAATCCCACTTCAAAAATTATCATTTTAAATCACATTAGCTCATTTCCAATTCACTTAAATCTATCAAATTTATCATTTTCTTACTCATTTTACCTCATAAAACCAAAACTAACTTCTAATCACAGGTAAGAAGAAAATGTTAAATAACTCATCTTTTTAATCAAATTATAAGCTAAAAGTCTTAAAGACAACTCTATATTCTAGAGTTATCAAGGGCCAATAAAGATAATGGGGAAAATGTTAGAGTGGGAACATCTACTTTATTGAAAAGGCATAAAAACTACTCAAATTCAGGTATAGGAACGTGGGGTTCCAGAATTGGGGATTTTGTGTTTCTCCGAGTATCATAGATTAAAGAGATAAAATAATTTGGAAGAAAAAGGGAAATTGAACCCTAGATTCTTAAACCTTTGAGATTCTGGAAAGGAATTAGGCAAGTGGCCTATAAATTAACCTTACCCAAGCATGGGTTGAGGTTCATAGGGTGTTTCATATATTGGTGCTAAGGAAAGATGTGTCGAGTACTACACCTGTTTGGGTTAAAAGACTTTGGAATTACAGTGAGACTCATCATGTGAAGAGAATCGAGTGAGGATTCTGGATAGAAGGGATAGAGTCTTAAAGAATAAGACTGTCACCTTAGTGAGAGTATTAAAAAGAAATAACAAGGTAAAGAACAGGACTCCGAAGTTAGAGTCAGATATGCAGAACCAATATCTCGAGATGTTCAAGTAAATTTCGAGGATGAAATTTCTATAACGAGGGGATAGTTGTAACGTCCCAAAACTCCTAATAAGATTAAGTGTTTGAATTAGCATGCTGGGAGGGCACGTGGGATAAATATGTGGATTATATTTAGGCATTGAAAAATGGGGCTTTGGAGCGGGGCGTCTTTGCCCCAGAAAAATCGAGGTACAATTCGGGGCGGGGTTCTGATCCGACCCGACCTGCTATATATTAAAGCAGGTCAAGTTGGGTACTGACCCACCCCGATTTGTGCATACCTTGTTTCTTGAGTGTATACTAGAGATGCAGGTTGTTGGAAATGCCAAAGATTGCAGCACAACTGATAAGAAGATTTCTTGAATTTGAGTTGATTTCTGGAAAAGATGATCACCAATTTTCTTGCAAAAGTGACCAGATTTTCTTGAAGTGTTTTTTGCTTGAGATGAGTTCAGAAATAACTATTGTTGATCAAATGCTGAGGTGATCGTCGGAGATAGAAGTTTTCACCGGAGAAGGAACGTATAGCTGGAGGAGGAAGCCGGAGATGGAAGAAGAAATTGGAGAGAGTCACGACAAAGCAAAGGTAACGTAATCGTGTTGAGTTTGATTGTTTATGAGGAGATTTGATTGTTTATTATGATTCTACCCCTGCTTGGGCTGATATGTTTTTGTTTAAATTTTAATTACCATGTGTAGTTAGTTTTCCCATAAATTAAGCTTTTGTTGATTAAATTTTTCCATACAAATTAGGGAAAGTTTAATTCCCATATTTTTGCACAATAATAGCTAAAAATCCATATTTATGAAAAAAAATCCCAAGTTTAAATTCCTCTCTTGTGGGTGGTTCCACTTGTGAATGCCCATTTTCTTTACATGACTATAGTAGGCCTAATCAATTAATAACAAATAATAAGACGAATGTTTAAATTCCTGTCTTTTGAATCTTGTATGGAAGTATGGGAGCCTTAGTAGTGGGAACGACATACTGGACTCAGTCATCCTCCATACAAGCCCAATTGTAAAGCATATTTGCCTGAGTTGGACTTAATTGTATAGGTTCATTATAATACCTAAATATTGATTAGCAACAAATTAATTCTAATTTAATTGAATTTATTTCAATGTGACACTTTAGAATTAATAGAAAATTATAGGACTTTGGTTTTAAAATTTTAATTATTTAACAATTTTTTGGAGAAATGTAGTCATTAATTTTCGAAAAATAATAAAAATACTATTTTAATTAAATAATGAGCTTATTTTAATAATTAATATTCAATCTCCACCATTAGTTTAACAAGGTCAATAGCTTAAGGGGGCCTCGAGACGCTTTGATTCATCACCCTACGGAAGGTATTCATTAGTTATTTTTATAAGGTTAGATTTTGAAAGATAGATAATTATAGGTCAAAATTATACTAGACTCACCCCTACGGTGACTACTAGAACTAAATATATTGATTATCGAAATCGTAGGTCTGGCTCATAAAATAAGAGATTTTGTTTTCTTATTTTGATCGAATAGTAAGATGTTAATAATGGTGTCCATTATTAAATGAGTTTACAACTCTATTTAACTAATGATATTTTTTGGACTCTTGCCAACCGGGACAACGATATCATAGAATAGTTAAAAACCTAAAGAAATAGAGATATGATATTTTTTTTGGTATTTTTTTTTTCCATATCTTACATATTTATGGTATATATTGTGTTATTTCTTGAAATTAGAGTGAATAGAAGTTTTATTGAGCAAATGTGATTGATTTCTATTTTAATGATAATATGTAGTTTTAAGTAGGGTTGTGCCTACTCCCATCCTTTCTCAACTTTCGATGGAGAAAATCAATGGAGAAAACTTCCTTAAGTGGAAGCAGAGCATCAACATAGTGTTGATTGGTGGCAACTCCAAGTTTGTCATGACTGAGGAATCCCTAGAAATTCCAGCTGAAGGAGTTACCAAGTTTGTAAGAGACAAATATGAGCGTTGGTAGATGGCTAATAACAAGGCATGATACTACATGTTGACTAGTATGGTCGACACTATCAAGACAAAGACGGAAAATGTCGAGACGGCCTACGAAATCATGGATCAGCTCCAAGACATGTTCGGCACAAAGTCTGTGCAGACTCGTTTTGAGGCCACCAAGAAATATGTCAATGGTCAAATGACACCGTCTCAGCACGTTCATGATCACCTGATCAAGAAGACCAACTACTTTCAGAAAGCTGAACTGTGTGGAGCAATTATATATGTGGAGACTCGAGTCGGCTTAATCCTTAACAATGTCTCTCCAGCTTTCCTGTCGTTCACTATAACCTATGTGATGAATAAACTCAACTATGGTCTGACACAGCTAATGAATGAGCTTCAAACTTTTGAGTCTATCATGGGCGAACCAAGTAAGGGAGGATAAAAGAAGACTATTGTTGCTGCTGCTGATCCAGCTAGAGCTTCAGCTAACCAAGCTTCGTCTTCAAAAGCTAAAAACAAGAGGAAATATGGAAAAACCAACAACCCTAGGCCTACAAAGGCTGCAAAGACGAGCACACAACCAAGTGCACAGACGCCTGAGGGGATGAAAAAGAAAAACAAGAAAGGTAAAGGTAAGTGATTTTACTGCAAAGAGAAGGGGCATTGGATTCAAGATTGCCCCAAGTTTCTAGTAGCAAAAAACAAAGGTAATGATTATAGTTCATATATCTTAGAAACATGAGTTTTACAGAATGATTATAGTTCATCTGTTTGGATTATTGATTCTAGATCTACTAACCATGTTTGTAACTCTTTACAACTTCTTGAATCATGGGAGGAAGTGGATGAAGGCTGCTTAAAGCTTAAAGTTGGGAACAGAGCTTTCGTTACGGTCCAAGCTAGAGGAAGTGCTCGCCTGAAGTTTGGAAATAAATATTTAATTTTGAAAGATGTATTTTTTATTCTGAATTTTAGTATAAATTTAATTTCAATTTCCATGTTGCAATTAGAACAATTTGTTATGACTTTCACAAGTTTTATTTCTTTCAATGGATCACAATTGTGTATTGCATGTTTGGAAAATGGGCTTTATATTTTGCGACCTAACAAACCCCTCTCTCTTAACAATGATTTATTTAAAGTAGCTAAACCTAGGACCAATAAACGTCAAAAGACGATAACAATAACATGGCATATTTATGGAACTTAAGACTAGGTCACATTGGCTATGATAGAATTCAAAGACATACAAAGGACATGCCTTTAAAGGAACTCACCTTAGATGAACTACCTGTCTATGAATCTTATCTAGAAGGAAAACTGACCAAGCGTCCATTCTTTGCAAATAGAGATATGTAATGACCCAACTATTTCTAAGACCTTGGACAATTAAAACTACTAGACATAGCTATTATTCTAAGAAAACATACATACAAAATAATCATAACTTTATTAAAACCCCAAAAATAATATTGTGCAAATTAAAAAATAGAATGTAAAATATGGTATGGGTACCCATTGTTTAGTAAAACATAACATAAACTTTAAATACTAGTTGCGTAATTACATCAAAACATAATTTTAAAGACATAAAATAAATAACGTCGTCCTCGATCAACACGCAGTACATTGAATTCATTCATCCTTGTAACATTCCTTGGTATTTGCATGACACTCACCAAGATGTTTCTTTTGGCACTTAGAGCACTGTGGGTATTTTACATAACCCCACTTACTACCTCCATTGTTTGTTTGTGCTCTTTTATCGTTGACAGATTGCTTGTTGTCAGGATGCCTTCTCTTCTGACCATTATTGTTGTTGGACTGATGGTTGTTGTGGTTGTTGTTCCGACCATTCTGAAGTTGAATCTGCTGATTAGGCTCATGCTTACTAGCTTCCTCCTTACAAACATTCGCCTGAAGCCTTTCTACTTCTATAGCTGTTTCTAGAACATCGACATAAGTAGTATTTCTAGGGTTTGCAAGTTTAATCCCTAGCTCAATATTTGGTCTAAGTCCTCTAATAAACTTGGTAACCCTCAGAAAATCATTTGGAGCCAACTTTGGTGCAAACTTGGTTAATCTGTTGAACTGTCAAGCATACTCTGCTACCGTCAAGTTGCCCTGCTTCAGACTAGTGAACTCCTCGACCCTTGTGGCAATGACCACCGAGTTATAGTACTTTTTGTGGAACAACTCCACAAATCTGTTCCATGTCATGGTGGCGACATCGTGAGTCTGCTAAACTAAGTCCCACCATATTCTAGCATCCTTCTTAAGAAGAGACGAAACACAGGATATACGGTCCGCGTTGCCCAGATTCATGTGCGCTAGGTTTGGCTCTACATTTCTGAGTCACTCTTCTGCCTCAAAGGGGTTTTTTGTCCTTCAAAGTTTGGAGCTTGTTGCATATGAAACCGCTCGTAGATTGGCTCCATGTACTGAGCAGGGTATGGCGCATAGTTCACCATTGGTCATTCCCTATAAGGACCTACTTGTTGGGGTGCTGGAGCCATTTGCTGAGGCTGTGGTTGAGGCTAAGTCTGAGTCTGCGGCTGGGCCCGCTGTCGTTGTTGCTGCAGAAATTCCTCCACTTGCTGTCGTAGTTTGGCAATTTCTGCCATGTTGTCAATCGGCGGCGACGGCGGTGCATTTCAGTTAGCAGTAGCAGTGGTAGCATGCGCTCCCCTTTTGCGAACTGGAGGGGCTACGTTAGTTTCAAGAGTGACGTCGGAGGCATTAGCGTTGGTGCGTACAGACCTTCTGAGCGACATCTTCAGCAGAGTTCTAATAGTCGAGAAAAACATGTTAGAACTTACCCTAATAGGCTCTAAAACAAAACTTAATCTAAGCAAACATAACTCAGACCTATTAATAATGATTTCTTATGAAAAAAATTATATAAGCATTCTTTATAATTAGGGTGTGTTTCTATACTTAGAAAGATAAGCCATCTTTATTATTTTCTAAGTGTGTTTCTAATCATCCTATATGACTTGATTCTCAAGCTCAACACTCGTCGCTGTTCCAAAGTTAACCATATTGAAGGAGGGTTGGGATCAGTAAAATCGTTCGCACTACTATGGCCCCCTAACTCTCAATATAGAACCCGGTCCATTGATTTGTATCCACCCTCACCGAACTTGGTCATTATTTATTGAATTTATTATTTATTATTTATTATGATTGTAAAAAAAATCAAACTCATACATGTCATTAAAAAATAACAATGATATTTATTTGGAAAAAGGTTTTCACTATGTACAATCATAAATGCAAAGATAATAAATAAAATATATAAAGAAACTAATCTAATCTAAAAATCAGGATCTTCTACATCTGACACTTCATCTAACATTTCATCATTTATCTCCTTATAATCATCATTATCTTGAGCCTCAAAATTCCCTCGAGGAAGATTCGTAAAGATTCTATGTTTTTGCTCATTTGTGAATTGGAATTCCATCTTAGAGGTGAACCTAAGTATGAGAAAATAATATCTCATACCTACTGGTAATTCATCTTCATCATCTATACCCATATTTTTTCTAAAGCTGCAATTACAGTAGGATAATCTTTAAAAAGTCTAATCACTAAAACATATTGCTCCGTAGCTCTCATCATGATTTGCTTAGTTGTTTGGAGGTGACCTATCTCCCTGTGGAATAAGAGTAATCTCCGAGTGATTCTTTCTAGCACTCCTACTGAATTTCTTGGCTCTCTAATTCTTTTCAAGGCCTTAATGGCTCATATATCCTCATAGGTTAAGGCTTCATTCATTCTTAACTGAAAACATAAGGCTAAAACATTAGCTAAACACATAAACATAATAACTATAACATAAACTTACATTGGCAATTAGATTCGGAGCTTGAGCGTGTGTATTAAGGAGAAATTCATGCAAATGAACTTGGCTCTGATACCAACTATAATGACCCAACTATTTCTAAGACCTTGGACCATTAAAACTACTAGACATAGCTATTATTTTGGTAAAACATACATACAAAATAATCATAACTTTATTAAAACGCCAAAATAATATTGTGCAAATTATAAAATAGAATGTAAAATATGGTATAGGCACCCATTGTTTAATAAAACATAAAACATAAAATTTAAACACTAGTTGTGGAATTACATCAAAACATAATTTTAAAGACATAAAATAAATAACGTCGTCCTCGATCAAAACGCAGTCCATTAAATCCATTCATCCTTAACACATAAGCCAAGCTACCAAGAATCATTCCGCCTCCATAATCATTTTCCTGCATCACACTAAAAATAAAGGAGTGAGCCTAATGCCCAGCAAGGAAAATCTACTAACAACATACATCATAAATCAAAAGCATAAGACTATATCATAACCACATACTATAAAACATATATCATAACTATAACCCATGAAAATGGTAATCTTGGGGTTTGCTATCTAAGCAACTATAAGCCCCAAGGACTACAACACATATTCATATATATCATAACATAAACATATAATAACTTGAACATATCATAACATAACATATAAGCATATAAAATCTATCCTATTTTCCTTACCAAAAGCCGGGATATTTGGGAAAAAGAACGAGATTTAGAAACTCCTATAAACCAACAGTAGAAAATGTGAGAATCTCTAAAGAATAAAGATGAAATGAGAACTAAACCATCAAGAAGAAACTTACCAAGAAGGACCTTAAGTTTCAAGAACTTAAATACCTAATCAAGAATCAATAACAAGAGTTAGGATTTGAATAAAAGAAAACTAAAGAATTATATAGAACTAAACTTAGGAATAGAAATACTTTGAATGACCTTATGGATTGGTCTAAACCTCAATACCAAAATCACACTATTTCTCACTTCCCGAGTGTTTATAAAAGCTTAGAATGATAAAGCTTTAACCCAAAACCCAAGTGTATCTCTCTATAGTAACACTAGCACCTTGGAGGCTTTGATCAAATGCTTGAAGAATGAAGAAAATGGTTGAACACTCGGTCCTATTTATAGAGTCCAAGGAGTGAAACTAACCCCTTTTAATTTGAATAAAAAATTGATTATAAAATGAAAAAGATTTGAATTTTTGTTCAACTTACGCCCAGAACTCAGTCAAAGTCGTTCAAAGGCAGGTCTAAGTGGTTAAGGGTATTTTTAAATTCAAAATCACAAACTTATCAAAAATAATTACTAAGGGCGATATATCGCCCCCTATAGGCGATATATCGGCTCTACCCTAATCCTGAGCCCCCGTTCAAACGTTCGTGCAAAGTCAACGTGTTTTTCGTATCTTCCGTAGGTGATATATCAGCCCCTATGCTGCGATATATCAACATGCGTTGATATATTAAACACGTAATTGCACTTTTTCAGCATAATTTGAATTGGATAAACAGCTTTGACTGAGTCATAATATGACCCTAACAGCTGCTGGAAGGTTCTAGAGCGTCTAGATCTTTCTTTTTATTAAAACTATTCATCAAAAATACTTAATTCCTTAATAATCATGATTATGACAAGTGTCATGCTCTTAATGGTTCTATCTAATCCTTAGGTTATAATAAATATATATCTATAACCAGCAATATTAATTAAACCTTATGTTATAATTAATATTCTTAAACTATAGGTTAAACTTATAAAATCCATAACTATTGCTATGAGTTTCCAACTAAGTCCCGACTTAAACCAAAATCCACGGTAACTAAAATACTACTACTACTACTACTACTACCTAGCTAGCTAAGTAAACATTCTGGGACACTACCATTCTCCCCTACTACAAAGAATTTCGTCCCCAAAATTTACTTACCGAACAATTCTAGATACCAAGCTAACATGTCCTCCTCCAACTCCCACGTTGCCTCCCGTTCAGAACTATTACTCCATAGGACCTTGACTATCAGAATACTCTTCAACCCTAATTCCTTCATCCATCTATCTAGGATGCTAACCGATCGTTCCTCGTAACTCAAGTCTTTTTGGAGTGCTATCATATCATACTTGAGGACGTGAGACAGGTCTGACACATATGTACGCAGCATCGAGATGTGGAACACATTATGGCTATTTGCTAGAGCTGGCGGTAGGGCTTATCTATATGCAACTGTTCCCACCTTGTCCAATATCTCAAAAGGACCTATAAACCGGGGACTAAGCTTGCCCTTCTTCCCAAACCGCTTCACACCTGTCATAGGAGATATCTTTAAGAAGACTTGATCTCCGACTTTGAATTCCACATCAACTACTATTAATGATTACTCTAGATACTCATGTTTTTACATAATGCATAGGAAATGAGAAACATTTTCCAAGTTTTTGGAATTCCTAGCTATTGCTCATAACCAATTAGTAAAACAATAAAGATCTTGCGATCTGATAGGGGTTGAGAATATTTGGATATGCAGTTCAAAGTTCATTTAACTGAACTTGGTATTTTATCACAACTTACTGCCTTGGGTACTTTGCAACAAAATGGTGTAGCAGAACGCTGGAATAGAACTTTATTGGAAATGGTTAGGTGCGTGCTTAGTTACTCAACTCTACCAACTTCATTTTGGGGACGTGACATTGAAACTGTGAAGGTCATTCTAAATGTCGTACCATCGAAATCAATCCCCAAAATACATTTAGAACGCTGGAATGGTCGTGAACCTTGTTTACGTCATTTTAGAATCTGGGGATGTCCCACCCACATCTTGAGGAAAAAGGAAGGAAAGATAGAACCACGAACCAAATTTTTCATGTCTGTTGGCTATCCTAAAGGAACTTGGAATGGACTTTTCTAGAGTTATTCATAAAAGAAAGTATTTACTTCTACGAATGCTACATTTCTGAAAAATGACTATGTCTAAAACATCAAACCGTGCAACAAAGTAGTTTTAGAGGAGATGGTTGAAGAATTGACTCAAACCAATCTTCCATCATCAATGCGAGTTAATGATGAAATTCCCACTCTTCATGTCCAACCGACGCAAGTCGATGAAGAAAGTACCACTATTCCTAGGCAAATAGTCACGAAGCCTCGACATAGAGGGAAGGTTTCTAGGAACCCAGTTCGCTATGGTTTGGATGGTGAAACCAGTATGTTTATTGGTGACACTAGTGATGATGATCCATTGTCTTTCACAAAGGAAATGAAAAGCCTTGAAAAGGAACTATGGATCGAAGCCATGAAACAGGAAATGGAGTCCATGTAATCAAATTCCATCTGGGATCTTGTGGAAGCACCTAGTGACTTTAGGGCCATTGGGTGCAAGTGGATATACAAGAAGAAACGAGGTGTTGATGGAAATATTGAAACTTATACAGCTCGATTAGTGGCATAAGGTTATACCCAAAGAGAAGGTGTGGACTATGAGGAAAATTTTAGTCCATTAGCCATGCTCAAGTCCCTTCGCATCCTCCTATCCATAGCAGCCGCTCTTGACTATGAGATTCGAAAAATGGACGTCAAGAAAGCTTTTCTTAATGGGAAGCTTGACAACGTCATTTGTATGGATCATCTGTAACGCCCTGGCTACCCCAGAACAGTTACGGTGAATGGTGGACCAGAAATTTGACTTGTTACCTGAGTCCTTTGGTCAAAAACGTGCTCTAAGTGTAATTAACAGGTTAAGGTATTAAACCAATAAAAAGGTAATGGAGATTTTATTACAAATTGCTCTGCAGAGCTAAACAAAACATTTACAAGTGGTTCTCAGTACAAAATGGTCATTACTGTTTCAAATTTACAATCCCGCCGACCTAAGCGGCAAAAATAGGGTAAACCCCCTAGTTGCTCTGAGAACTCCTTGGCCGTGGTGGTCAAGCGGCCGCATATGTACACATCACCACTTCAGCTCTCCACTCAAGGCTAGGTGAGCTTTTCTTTCCCTTTACCTGCACCACATAGCACCCATGAGCCATAGCCCAGCAAGAAAACATAATACTCTACATGAACATTATCAAATGATTATCATTATAATCACACTGAACATAAAGCTTTCAAACAAGCGAATGAACATCACATGATTCTAGCGGGAGAGTGGCTGTTAGGTAAGCCACTAGCCTCCAAGCTCTTCTTTCTAGCGGGAGAGTGGCTGTTAAGTATGCCACTAGCCTCCAGGCTCTTCTTTCATTCATCGACCCTCAGGGTCGGTCAGGCATTAATGCTCCTTGAGTCATTCAATGCTAATAGTCGATTAGATCTAATCTCTGTTGGCTTGCGTGATTCACGCTAAGGCCGTTCTGACAGATAAGTCAGTGCTACCTGACCTGTGTCCAGTATCACTGCCGAACCTGACTAATGAGTCACGGCTTCACAGTTAACACTAACACTTTTGTCAATTCTGACTAAAGAGTCAGCACTACCTGACGTGTGTCCAGTACCACTGCCGAACCTGACTAATGAGTCACAGCTTCACAGTTGATACTAACACTTTTGTCATTTTTGTATTCAATCCATGTCCATATTCACTTCATGTCCATATTTATACAATCAACATGCCTCACAAATATCCATGCATGTCACACTTTGGGTGCAGTTTTCTTACCTTTGTTTCGAGCTAGAATAAGCAAAAGAACAACCTTTGAGAACGGTTTAGCTTTTAGTCCTTTAGCGGTTACCTAATCACAACACATATGGGATACCATCAATAATCAAGATAACCAAGGGTTCTCAAACCATTATCTAGCCTCCAAGAGATCAATCCAAACTAATCCAGGTAGTAAGGACACTCCCAAGACCTAAAACTAGGTTCCCGGGGTCAAAACGAGCAAACGGGGCGAAAACAGGGCAAGGGTTGTGGCCCTAGAACCTTGGGCCGTGGCCCCCAGGGTTCTCTGAGTCTAGGGCTGTGGCCTGGGCTGCGGCGCCCAGCAAGGCCAATTTCCTGACACCTGCTTCTTTCAACTAGGGCCGCGGCGCTCAAGAACAGGGCCGCGGCCCCCAACCCTGGGCCATTCCCAACCACGTTTCTAACACTCCAAAGCCTCCAAATACATACCTAAACATTCCCCAATCATCAAAACAAAGCTCCCAAGCTTCCCCATGCATCAAAACCCTCAAAACCCAAGGTTTAAATGGATCGAAAACTCAACAATTCGCAAAATCAATCCAAAGCTTAGAAACTCGAAAAAACTCAAAACTTAAACTTCGATTACCTTTAATTGGGTTGATTTCCGTCGAAACCTTCAGTTAAGAAGCTTCTAATCTTCCCTAGGATCGCTATGACTCGATCCTCACTCGATTCCGACTCCTAGAACTCAAGATTTCGTCAAATATGCTCCGGGTGGCGAAAATGAACTAACGAAGGAAAAAGAGAGGTTTTCTATCGTATGTTCTATCTGATAAGTTACTTCAACCTTAAGTAACCTCAAATAAAACCTAATGTTCGGGGTCCCGAAAACACCCCCGGGGACATTATAGTCAAAACGATCAGAATTTCATCCTGATCTCAAATATTCCCAACCTATCATCAAATGAACATTTCTATTACCCCAAAATTGACCCCGTTATGGTAAAACCACTAATCCACTAAAAATAACCGTCTCATGTCGCTTAGCTCGAATATATCTCCATAATAATAGAATCTCATTCACAAATCATATCATGCACCCAAATACACAAATTACCCTCAACGGGCCAAATTATCATCACATCCCTGTAATTGTAAATATGGACTCATATGCATGCATTTCACATCATATCATAATATAATCAACATATACATGCATTTAATCAATTAGTAACATAATTAAGCAAGTATGGCCCTCCCGGCCTACTATTCATGCCGATAAACACATCGGAGAATTCGGGGCATTACATCATCCATAAGGATTTAAAGTAGCTGGACAAGAAGGAAAAATTTTCAAGTGGAATAGGTCCATTTATGGACTTAAGCAAGCTTCTCATTTCTAGAACCTTAGGTTTGATGAAATAATCAAAACCTATGGCTTTGAACAAAATATTGATGAGCCTTGTGTTTACCAACCGAAGGCAAATCAAATAGTGGTATTCTTGGTTCTTTAATGTAGATGATATCTTACTCACTGGAAACAATGTTAAGAAATTGTCAGATGTGAAGAATTGGTTGAACACTTAATTCCAGATGAAGGATTTGGGTGAAGCAAGTTATGTTCTAGGTATCCAGATCATCAAGGATAGAAAGAACAGATTCTTAGCTCTATCTCAAGCAGCTTACATTGATAAAGTGCTTGAATGTTTCTCAATGACAAATTCCAAGAAAGGACGTCTACCGTCCCGCCATGGAATTCATCTTTAAAAGAAGCAATCTCCCTAGACTCCTGAAGAGGAAGATGCAATGAGAAAAGTTACGCATCTGAAGTTGAAAGTCTGATGTATGCTATGTTGTGTACTAGATCAGATATTTGCTATGCAATGGGAGTAGTGGGCTGGTATCAGTCAAACCTAGGACCGGAACATTGGATAGCCATTAAGCATATTCTTAAGTATTTAAGACGGACTAGGGATTATATGTTAGTCCACAAGGGTGGTGTTCTGAGCCTTGTAGGGTACACTGATTTAGATTTTCAGACTGATGTCGATGACAGGAAGTCTACTTCTGGAATGGTGTTTACTCTTGGGGGTGGAGCTGTGATATGGAGAAGCGTAAAGTAGTTTGCGATCTCAGATTCCCCTATGGAGGCTGAGTACATAGCTGCATCTGAAGCAACTAAAGAAATAGTTTGGCTAAAGAAGTTTTCTTCAGATCTTGGTGTTATTCCATATATGGATAAAGTGCTTGTATTGTTTTCTGACAATACATGAGCGATAGCCAACTCAAAATAACCTTGAAGTCACAAGAGGAGTAAGCATATAGAAAGGAAGTACCACATAATTCGAGAATATGTGGCCAGGGGAGATATGAAGGTTATGAAGATTTCATCTAAAGACAATCTTGCAGATCCATTTACAAAGACACTACTAGAAGCTAAATTTGATAAGCATATCAAGGAAATGAGATTAGTAGAATTAAGGCATTAGTTTCAATTAGTGCAAGTGGGAGTATGTTGGGGGTTTATGCCCTAATTAAAACCCAATTTCTTTGTAATCTCATTTTATTATCAATAAAGGAATAAAAATCATTTTTTGACTTGGTCAATCACTTTTCTCACATGTTCTATTTTCATGATTATTTGTTTAATATAAACTTCTATTAAATCCCGAGCATATAGATAATCATATTTATAGTGAAGTAATCACAGTGGAATATAAATATGATTTTATGTTCAAAATAAGTTAGTCCTAAGATTAGTCAGTGCATAGGATTTACACTAACTTGCCAATCTAGATTATAATCTACTTACACATTGTAGTGTTATGTTCTTTCCAGAACATTAGCAAAGTAGGTAAGATCAGATGTATTTGTTACATCGGACATGACCGATATTGACAGTAGATAGGACAAGTAAACATACCGTTATTATTTATTCTAGTCATATCATATAGGTTACCATAGGTCAATTCAATCTCAATTTTGAGTGGTTAGTATTCTAACTAATTGTATTATTTGAGTTCTTTGACTTGTTCATTGCAAGCTTACCCTACGGACTAGCCCATACTTACATCTTGGGAACTCGGTAGTATAATTGAGTGGGAGTGTTAATCATAGATATGAACATATATCTTATAATGAAGAAGTAAAACGATGGTTTCCTTTTAGTTTGGTTCAAGGGGCTAAATGATACAGATCTAATTTCAGTAATTAATATTACTTTACTAAAATATCATTTACAAGGAACTAAGTGTTTTGAGGATAAAATACAATGAGGTGTAAAATGGTATTCTTAGTCCCATCTCATTGAAAATCATCTATACAGGATTGAGTGGAAATTATGGTTGTAACAATGGACAATTAATAACGTATATATATTGCTTATATAGTATTCTATGAATTCAAGAGTGCAATTCTGAGTCTTTAGTGGAGTCACGAGGAACTAATAAATTAGTAAATTTATTTTTTAAATGCATGATAACTTATTAGAGCTTGATTTCATAGGCCTATGGTCCCCACTGTACCTTGGATAAAATCATCTTGATAGTCTCAATTAATTTATTTAATTATCAATTAGAATTATCAAAGTTGACCAGTTCAATTTCGGATAGTTTCACATAGTTATACAATTTAGAGAAGAAAAGAGATTTGATGACAGATTTATTAATTAAGACAAATTGGTGTCTAAATTTATAAATAATTTTAAATCAAGGTTAAAATTATAAATAATTAATTTGATAAAGGATATAAATAATTATTCTATAAATTAAATCAATAGAAAATAATACAGGCCTTGATTTTAAGTCCAATGAGCTTATATAATTAAATGGGAAATTTCACGAGCCTAACGCCCATGAGAATTTTGACCTAATGGCTGATATTATCTATTATTTTATTGAATTTTTAATTAAAAGAAATGACCTAATTGAGCCTATAAAAGGAATGATGAGTGAGAGTTGAAATAAGATTTTTTGAATCAATTGTTTTGAGAAGATCAGAAGATCTATTCTTGATGCTCTAGGTTTTAAATTCTCTCTACAACATAAGTCCTTTTCTAAGCCTCAATATTCTCTTCTATTCTTCTTCTCTTTGTATCTATCTCATGTGTTAAGAATTGCCCACTTTAGTCTAGGTGATTCTAAGGATACTTTGTAAGGCTGTGAAGAAATTGAAGATCGATTCAGTTTCTTAGTGATACTCTGCGACAGAAAGGATTCAAGGTTTAGAGAAACTGAAGGAAGGACTAATACATTCCATTGCTTATAATGTAAGTGTTCTTATCATTATATCTGTGTTAAATTCAATTGTAGAAACATGTTCTAGTTGTCTTATATTAATGTGTTTAATATATGATTTACATGAAAATAATTAAGATTTTGTATAAGTTTTCCCAACAGGTTTGACATTTTGAAAATATTCAAGGCTGAGAATGAAAAATATAGCCAAATTTTGGAGAAAAATAGAAGTAGAATAGTTATCACCACTGATATGTGAACTGCCAATCATCAAAAGAAGGGATATATGATGGTGACAACTCATTTCTTAGATGGCTCTTGGAAGTTTCATAGTCGGATTATAAGTTTTAAGTATGTACCATGCCCACATGACGCTGTAACACTTATTGATACACTGAGTTTGTGTCTATATGAATGGATATTTAAGACAAGATTAGTACAGTGACTATAGATAATTGTACTACTAACGATGCAATGATTCCACTTTTGAAGGAAAATTTTAATTCTAGCTGTTTCATTTTAAAAGGAAAGCTACTTCACATGCGTTGTTATGCGCATATTTTGAATCTTATTGTCAAGGATGACTTGTCTATTATTGGTGATAGCATTGACAAGATTCGAGACAGCGTTGTTTATTTGTCGGGCACACTAAAGAGGTATGGGAAATTTGAGGACACTGCTCGTTCTCTTGAAGTGACATGTACTAAAAAGTTGTCACTTGATTGTCAAACAAGGTTGAATTCAACATACTTGATGCTCAATATAGCTTTATTGTACAGTAGAGTATTTGAACGATTAAAGATACATGATTCAAGGTATATTAGATATGCGCCATTAGAAGGTGATTGGATTAGAGCTCAAAAATTGTGCGACAAGTTGGAAGTGTTTCATAAAGTGACAGAGTTGTTTTCAAATGACTATGGCAGTTGTTTTGAATCCAAGATATAAGTTTATGTTGATCGAATATTATTTTCCTACCATTTATGGAAATGATCAATATGAGATTTAAATTGAGAAAGTTCGGAAGCTTTGTTATGAGCTACTGGAAGAGTACAATTTTAAGTTTCCTAATCTTAGAGAAAGAAGTCAGCAAATGGATAGTGTATCAGCATCTTCTTCAACACAAATAGATGATCTATCTAACTTTGACACATATGTTAGAGTTGCATATGGTGTAGAGAATGTGAAGTCAAAGTTAGAACTCTATTTGGAAGAGAAATTGATACCTAGGACTGATGAGTTCTTTGATATATGTAATTATTGGAAAGTAACAGGACTCAAATTTCCTGTGTTGAATATGATTGCCAAAGATATATTTGTTGTGCCTATTAGCACTGTTGCTTCGGAATCTACATTCAGCACTGGTGGTAGACATGTGAGTTCACACCGAGCGAGACTTCATCCTTCTACATTTGAAGCATTGATATGCACTCAAAATTGGTTGGTAACTGAAAAAAAAAGGTAAATATACTTATCTTTATATATAAATTCATATTTCGTTGTATTATTATTTCAAAATTGGTTGGTAAATGACAAAAAAGGTAAATATACTCCACTAGTCACCATGAATGATGAAGATAATGATGTATATCCAACTATGGTAATTAGTTAAGTTTTTATAAGTCATCAAATATATTATTAACTTCCATTATTAATACATATATATTTTTTGTAGGAGCCATACATAGTTGATCTTGATGATTAAGGTAGCAGGTCAATGAAGAAGAAAAAAGTCATTTGATTCTTTTGAGGCATCGAAAGTGGAGCGCTATGAAATATATGATAGTTCTTTATACTTTGTTCTCTTGCGAAACTCTCATTATACGTGAAGTCTGTGTGCAAGGGTGTAGAATCTCATAGGAGCATTTATGCTTATGGTTATGAGTGGCCATTTTGCATAAAGCCATGGGTATGTCGTAAGGTCGGAGGGCCAAAGGTCTTAGAGACTACTTCGTGAAGTCTGTGTGCAAGGGTGCACTTGACGAATTCTTGATTTAAATGATGATATAATGATATTATTTAATTCAATTCTCTCATGCTACTTATATACATGCATAGTACGTAAAGTTGACAGTTTATATGTGGTATAGAATATCCTTAATTCTAAATAGACTTTAGGTGTAATATTTATATGATATTTTATTCCATAACTACTCTATAAAAGAATTGTAAATATTGAAAAATATGTTTTATATAATTCATCCTTATTCTTGTATTTATTTTTGTAAATTTTAAAATAAAAAACAAAATAAAATATTTGAGAATGTAGTTGATACGAAGTGTAAAAATTAAGGATTGCAATAAAAAAAATTAATTTAAAATTATAATTCAATATTTCTTAAAAAAAAAAAAGTTAAACGGGGCAAACGGGGTGGGGCGACCGGACCCGACCCAACCTATTCCAAGAAACTAATCATGGCAGGGCGGGGCAGACCCGCCCCATTCACATGCCTATTTTATATTAGTCTATAATCGAGTGTGCATGATTATGTGTATTAAATGTGCTCAATGGCCCACTTATGTTAGAAATAGACATTTTTGTAATTTTGATCTATTGAGGGTATAATTGTAATTTTATATTTGTGATATTCGACAGGAGTCGATCCTTTCAAGCAATTTAAAAGAAAAGTCACAATGAGGATTAATATCCGACTCGAGGTGAGTTAATGAGTATTTTGGTAATCTTACACACTTTGGGATTTATTGATAAATGAGAGTATTTGATGGGAAATAAATTGTATTGGGTGATTGGTTAATTAATTTGGAGATTAGGGGTATAATTTGAGGTTTAGTGGGAAATTAGTCTAAATGACCAAAATGTCCTTAGGGGTTAATTAGTGGGGTATTTGAGCTAGGGGAAAAATGGTCATTTGATAGGAAAATAGGCTACGTATTGGAAGCCATCCTTATTTCACATTCTAGCCACTATCCTTGGGTCATATTCTCTCTAACTACTTAAGCACAAGGAAGGACTTAAGGAAAACCAAGTCTTAGGAATTTTGAGGGCTTTGGAGATATGAAGCTAGTAAGGTGGGATTGGTAGCTGTTGAGAATCCATTCCACTTAGGGAATTCGAATTCAAAGGGGGTAAGAAAGTTATTTGCTCTGTTTTCATTTGTATTTGAGGTATTCTTGGCTATTTTGAGGTTAAGCTAAATTATGTTGATTTGAATCTTCTAAGGGATTTTTGTGTAGTTAGTGATGATGAAGTCGTGATTTGGTGGTTATTTGAAATTGGAACTGAGTTTGAATTCGTAATCTTGGCTTGGAATCTCGGATTTTTGGTAAGTTTTCAAAGTTCAAAGCTCAATTGGTAAATCATGGTATCTTTGTGTTTTTGGGAGTTTTAAAGATGTTTGGATGTTGTTCTACGATTGTAATCCTTATTTTAGTCGAATTCTTGGGTAAAATATGATAGGAAGCTATTTTGGGGTTGAGATATTGGGATTAAAATGCATAGTAAAGTCGCACTTCTTGGGTTTTCACGGTGGCGTCGCGTCTCTTGGGTAGAGTACCGCAACATACTTGAGTTTCTTCGAGGGTGGGTTTACCTCAGACTGTCGTGGTGTCGCAGTCCTTTGAAGGGGGCACCGTGTTCCTAAATGAGGAAAAATAATATGGAAAGCTCTCTCTTTGTTGAAGCGTTGCGGCTCAAAATGCAAAAATTTTAGAAAAGGGCCTCTCGGTTTGTTTAAAGTCGCGACGCTTCGGGAAGGTAGGGGGCGATGCTAACATAGTTTTTCGAGTGCATTCGTTTAGGGATTTGGGAACTCACTTAAGGGCTCGGGGGACGATTCCATTACCTGGTTGAATGAAATGGGAGGCCTTGAGATCTAGGGTTTAGTTGTGAAACCCGTGATTAAAACTAAGTCCCTAATAAGCATGCCATTTATGTTGTGACAAGGAGTTCTACGAGGCTCGGGAAAGAGGATCACACTCGAGGTCGCTTTGTCATCAGCGCAAGACTTGAAGTAAGAAAAATTGCATATGCACATAGAGCTGATTAGTTATTATGCATATTAGCATTAAATTATTTGTGGATGATTGACATAATCTATATTCGGCCATCGTACTTGAATGTGGGGACATCCAGTGTCACGGGTTGACATTTTGACCGCAAAAATTCCTGTGTGGTACCTTGACTCCTTTGAGCCAAGGTCAGTCTTCCAACCATTCAGATAACAAGGGGCACATCTTTCGCGCAACTGTGTGCCTCAGCACTCTTCCGTCTCTTGTACAACTCTTGCCGAGTCACACTCTCAAGCATCTATGAGTGCCACCATGCATCGAGGCTCGTTATCTAAGACACTCACATTGTCCATAGGTTCTCGCTATGGCAAGGTAAATCCTAACCCCGATGCCCACCCAGACATTCGTAAGCCAACGTAGCATGTGTGGCCAAGAGCCAACACCTCTCGTCATGCCCCATTCAATATCATCCTAATAGTTCCCATTACAGACCAAGGACTCCCATACACCCATGGTGCAATCCTCAAGGCACCATGCCTTCACGCATATGGCCAAGCTCTCGAGAACTAGCTGTCAGACTAGTAGCACACATTGGACCTCTATCCTTCTCAAGCATTGCGCACCCTTCAATGCATGTATGCTAGCAAGTCCTATGAATGACTTCCCATGCCATATCATGTCAAGACTCATGGCCATGACACACCACAACATCTCTTGAAGGTTTGCACCACGTTCCATGCGAGCAGCATATCGGCAAGCCAAGAGAATCGTACCCATAAACCTCTGGCAACACACTTCAATGCACTACCAGGGCGGTCCGGTAATGTCCATGAGTACTCCTACTCATGGAGACGTATGAGTCCCCCCGTGGTCCTCATATGCCCACCCTACTAGCCTTCCCTACTAGTAGTAGCTCACTTGACGCACCTGCGCCAGGGGTGGTGGAGAGCTGATACCAGGAGCTCCCCCTACAAAGAGCCTTATGAGCTTTTAGCCTTCTACTGAACATATATGATTTTTGATTGGGAGAAATATTTGGCTTTCAGCTTGCCGATTCTTTGAATCTCCCAAATCTGATCACACCATTGCGTTCATTGACCCTTTAATATGGAACCTACCAAGTCCCATCAATTTCCTGGCAATATTGAAGATATTTACGAAAATGTCACTGCCGTACAAACTAGGCATCATCATGCTCACCAGCCTGCATCCTCGCATGGACCGAGCACCAACCTAGCTTGTAACATGTCCTCAAGGCCAGCATGTTACACTCTCCTGCACCTCAATTATCGATGCCCCCATCGACAGACCGCTGGCTAGTCTTCTTCCTACCTCGACTCCTAAGCTCACTCCATGCTTCTTCCAAATCATAAGTCTACACTAGTCCCTCTATCACTGTAGAACCACCATTTGGTGATGATCTCCCACGTCCACCCTTGGACTCAATCAAAGACCCCATGCCACTGTCACTATTCAGAATTACCCCATGATGTAGTGCCTTTGCACGTGAATACTCCTTGTACACATGAACTCCTCCGAGTCCATCACAACATCCCTCCAGTGAACCAAGCAACCCTTGCAACACTTACCCAAAGCTAACACATCATCTGATTGTTGCTTTCCCGCCAACTGTCCAATGCTTACTCCTATTGACAAGGACAAAATTAAGATGCACCCCTCAGGGTGAGGTTCCTAAACCAACTGTTCCCGACGGCACCTACGTAACATCCTCCTGCTGAAGGCATGTCTCTCTTCAACGCGACACTCGTGCCAATTGTAGCCTTTATGGAGTATCTAGTGCACCCTTGCACACAGACTTCACGAAGTAGTCTCTAAGAAATTTGGCCCTCCGACCTTACGAAATACCCATAGCTTGATGCAAAATGGCCACTCATAACCATAAGCATAAATGCTCCTCTGAGCTTTTTCAATGTGACCAATGTCGAAACCACTACACTGCCTTTTGAATTGTGTTCATGCTTGTAAAACGTCCATAACTAGTACTTAATAAAACGTTCACATTTGTAAAGGTTTATAATAGAAAGCCACTTATTATAAAGGTTTCAGTGGGGTCTTGCTTAAAACATGCAAATTGGGCCCAAAAGTTTAAAAATAAAATATCGGTTTTATGCAAAGTTCTAGAACAAACAAAAGTTTAAGTCCCACTGAAATTTTTTAAGAAAATCCCATTAAACATAACATTATTAAAAATGGCGTTTAAAGTTGATCGTTTCTCGTCCATAGGATGCCCCACGCCATACACACCAGGATGACAGAACTCCCCACATCACCACGCGTGCCACAGAGAAAACCTATTTGCTACCTGAAAGGGAAAGTAAGGGGGTGAGCTAAAAGCCCAGTAAGGAAGTAAAAACAACAAGCAAGTAAGATACAACAATTTACAAACACTATCATCCATCTTTATACATCATAGCATCATCATAAAATTGGCATCAATATCATAAACATAAACATAATGCCACCATCATATTATAAACATCATAACAAAATCATAAACGTCACAAAACATCATAACATAATTATAAACATCACCAAACATCATAACATAATCATGAACAATTCCTTGTGAACATGACCCGCTAACTTGTCCATGCCACCCTTTGAGGTAAACAAGAGTCTCTGGTCCTTGAATAACCTCGGCGCGTCCACCCATGGAGTTACGTCTTCGTATCCTTAGTAACTCGGGTTACGTCTTCTTTATCCTTAGCAATCCATTTTGATGTGTCGCGTACATCTCGCTAACATCCATTCATATCATACAACATTCATACAAGCCATCATATCATCACATTATGGCATTCATAATTCATAACATTTCATTCACACCACAGTCTTACCATTCATAATATAACAATCATAAATTCTATCTAACTTCCTTACCTCAGGTCCAAGCTAAGTAAAACCACAACTTCTCAACGAGCCTATACCATAATCAAAACGACGTTTCTTAGCTTCATATAATTACTATTTTGCCCTCTCATATAACTCATGTGTGCATGGTCCGTGCACACATGGTAGGAGTTACACACAACATACACATATGCTTAATTACACATAAGGTCATAAAAAGAATAATGCGCATTCTACCTATATTGCATGCATGATCTTTCTATAAAAACTACATGGTTGCATAATAGACATTATTTTGGACGTAAAAGTGAATTGGCATGTAACATGCATACGTGGGAATGTTGCGTAAATGTGGCGTTTAAAACGATAATTCCATGCGTCTACTTCTATCGTTTTAAAATAATAGACTTGTAGCATGTTTTGTTTACCATTGTTTATCTTCTTAAAATTACTAGGTTGATTAAATCTCCCAAGACATTCTTTTTATTTCATAAAAAAAAATTTATTTAGCCATTAAGAATATATAAAAGACTCATTTATTATTTTTAATTACAAGGAAAGCAAAGGCATTGGAAATTATTTTAAAAAGAAAATACATATGATTATCATGTCTCCTTAGAAAATAACAATTCAATTTAAGTTAATAGAATTTCATATTTTGATGGGAGAAAAATAATAATTTTAAGCATTGGAAAAATATATTTTGTTTGAATTATTTTAAATACTTAATTTTATGTAACACAAATTCATATGTGACAATTAAATAATTATTTTAAACTTTTTAAACTAAACTTTCAGCCACCATTTAATTTCTTTAAAAATCACAAATAAATTAAATTCAATATTTTTCTTAATCAAAATAAAGAAAATCATAACTATTTAAAATAAACACTCATACCACATTAAAAATACCATTTTTTATATTACCATAGTTTATGATTTTTAATTTATTTCAAATACTAATCAAATTCCTCTTATTGAAACACACTTTACATTTTTCAACAAAAATTCCAGCAATCAAATTTATCATTAAAATCACCATCCTTATTTTTAAAACTCATATTTTCTAAAAAAAATATAACAAAAATCTGTAGGTAATTATTTGTGCAAAAACATCATTTTAATTGTGAATTAAAACACCATTTTATTTTCACAAACACCACATATCATTAGAGTCATTCTTATGCATACATATCCTTATTTCATCAATCTTTTCACCATTCACTACAACAAAAATAGGGGTTTTATGACTTTATTTGGGAGACATTGAAAGTCTACAATGTCTCTCAATAGGGAAGACGTTGTAGGCATGGTCATTGTAGGTATAGGTCTCACGTCTCCCATTGGGAGATGTGAGACACTTCCCACGTCTCCCACTGGGAGACGTGGGAGACGTGGGAAGTCTCCCACCTCTCCCAATGGGAGACATTGAAAATCTCCTAGATTTAAAAAAATTTAAATAAATTTATAATCAATATTATTTAAATTTGATTTAATAATTAATTAAATTGAAATAAATTTAATATTAATTTAAATTAAAATTGACATAATTAATAAAATAAAAATATGCAAGAAACACAAAATTTGTTAGACATATACAATAAATACAATATTTGTTAGACATATTCAAAATTAACAAATATTGCATTGTGTATGAAGAAAGAGGTAAAAAATAAAAAAACCAAATACAATATTTGTTAGACATATTCAAAATTAACAAATATTGCATTATGTATGAAGAAAGAGGTAAAAAATAAAAAAAAAAAACTTATCAACAAGGTCGGTTACTTTGGATTATTGGTAACATATATGTCGCTCATTCTTGTCGCAACTCATCAATTTGTGTCTATGTATATGACGTATTTGTTAGCTGCAAAAAATATAAAGTAAAATATATTAATTAATTATTTGATTACATTTATATATATGGTTGCAAAAATATAATTTGTAAATTTTAATTAATAATATCGTTCTCAAGTAATGTCTGGGACTCGCATGTTCAATCAAATCCTTCAACATCCTCATTATGTAGTATCTACATGCCACATTGTCCGGTTGGTGTGGACACTAATTATTTAAAAGTATCAGTAATTCATTATTAAATTGAAACTTATTAAAAAATGCATACATATTATTCTACTTAATAATTATAAAAGTTCAAAAATTTAAGTTGTAATTACTTACCTGAGGTTGCTTAATGCGTAGAGTATCAGGGATCTCGACATCAGGAAGATTCATAGAGAAAAAAAGATTGAAAGTGCTGACGATCGCTGATACAATCTCCTCACGGTTATTCAGATATGAATTCACCGGATCACAACAATAAACATGATATGCATACGGTGCCAAAATAAGCAACATCCAATGTTCACTGCATAAGAAAAACCAAAAAATTATAACTCAAATGTTAAACAAAGAAAGTGTTGACATGGGTCGGAAAAATGACAACTTTTTAAACTTACCCATGGTTCCAGGGGACAATCATAACTTGTTCTTTTGATTTTATGTCATTGCATCGTCTGAACAGATTTTGAATACGATCGTCGAATGAACTCCCTTGAGTGGCTACAATATTAGGATTGACAAATAAAAACTTATTTTGGCGACCTTGTTGTACCACATATCTGTAAATGAACCTAATACAAAAATATGAAAATTGTTATATGATTGAATAAATCAAATTAGAAAATTAAATGAACAAACTTTGTGAGATATACACCTCATGTAGCTAACGACCACTACTTGTCCAATCTTTTCCTTTCGATCAAACTAAAGTATATCATCCTTAAATATATAACAGTGGGACATATCCTAATCAAAATCTTCAGACTCTATGCCTACATTGACACACTCACCATCAGCCAAATGAGATACAATATTTTGTAATCGTTCCAATGGAGTGTGGGGCAATTGTGTTGGAGGAGTTTGTGGTCGTCTTCTTTCTCGTGGTTGTTGTGTTGATGGAGCTTTTGGTCGTTGTGACCTGGTCCTACTTGTAGAGGGAGCCTGTATACAACAATATCAACAATTAAAAAAAATGCAAACAAATAAATATAGAATTTTAAAGATAATTATGTAAAAATTTGGCATCACCTCATGATATATATATTTAGATATAATGACCAAATCCTTCGGCCACGCTATTGGCATCCCAATGGCTTGAGCAACTATGTACATGTCCAAATCAGGATATGCAAAAGGGAGAGGACAGGTTGGCTTAATAACGCTAGTAATCATAACTTGGTAGTTGTTGCCTGCCTCTCTTTCAATGAGTTTACCTGATGCAACAACGTTTGAAACCAAACCAATTGCTAATTGGCATGCTCAGCCCTGTGCAAGAAACATATTATATACAAATAAGTTTAACAAGCATTTTGAAACAGTAAAGAAATTTATTTGGTTTCAGAATATTCAAGAAAGTTCAATTACCTCTTGCAAAAGCAGTTGTAGTGCAATAATTTGTTCTTCTGCTTGAGGCACTGGTGGGTCGAGCACATAGTATGATGGTGGTGCTGGTGGGACTCCAACGTTGGATCTCGACTCACTCTGTTGGGCCATGAATTTTCTCAAGAGCTCATCTTGTTGCTGAAGGCGCTCTTCTAGACGTTGTGCTTGTTGACGATGCTCTTCTTCTTGTTTTCGAAATCTTTCTTCAAACTCCTTTCTAATGTCGTCATTTGAAGAAGAGGCTTTCGATTTATTTTTCGTTGAGTAGGTGTTGGAGTATTCCAGTATACTGTGCGGGACACACCATGTCCTCCAACCCTAACACATCCTCGGGGCTCAGGAGTGCCCAACGCCCTCGTCAGCACATCATCAGGGCCATCAGGCGCCCATTTACCCTCAGTTTGGAGTTGTCGGTAATGATCCTGTGAAACAATATTCACAGAAATTTATATATAGAAGCTAATATATAATTTGATATATCAACATTATTAAATATGAACACTTGCAATATTTTTTTTAATCTTAGAGGCCTCTCCAACTAGCTCTCCTTTTGCATTCCGACGACCCATGCTCCACAAGTCTGCCCTGTCAAGTTCAGTTAGACTTTTCCCACTTTGTTCCATTAACATCTCTTCAATACGCACATAGCCTCCTCTAGAGAGGTTGTGATTGTATTTATTCAATGTTCGATAATTTTGCATCTCTTCTCTCTTTCTACGGCACTCAGGAGTTAATCTTGAGTTCACAAACTTTAACCATTCATCTGGAGTTATGACATTCTAAAATCCAAGTGGAATAGCTGGTGGGAACTCATTTGGGAATTTTTTCATAGCGTCATACACGTGTACCCTTGTGAGATTAGTCTTCCAATTTCGGAAGTACTTTCCCGCATCCATCAACATTTGTTTCTTTTGTTTGGGGTCCAAATCATAAGTTTTCTGCAAGTTTGAAAGTAATAAGAATCATATTATCAAAACAATATATATTTTAAAAATATTAAATGAATTATAATTAATAAAATCATACCTTCATTGTATCCCATATTATATTTTTATCCACCATACTAACATCGTTCCAAGTGTTAGTGTTGATGGACACAGTGGCTCGAACAATAGTTCCAAGTTGTGATGAAACACTACTTCTAGTCTCACCAACTATTTGACCATACTTGTTGTATTCAACACGTGTAAGATGTCCTTCACTCCTTTTTTTGGTGTTTTTAGACATCCATGTACGTCCTCTCGTAGTTTTTTGTTCTTGTTCCACCGGCTGATAATGAGGGAGATGCCCCCCTCATTAGAACTACCACCAAAAGGATTATAATCATAAATGTCATTATTATAACAATTTTGGAACCTCATAATCATAAAAATAAAGTTATACAAACATTTGAATTAAAGATGAAACTAAAAATTTCACATATCATAAACATATCAAAATCATTAAATAGTACCTCAAGACCTATTATCATCAACCCATAATCCTTCACCGTTTTCACAGAAACAAATACAATCATCATCAACGTCATCATTATCTTCTATTGCGGTGAATGTGATAAGTTCTTGTTCGAGAGGTATATCATGTAAATCACCATCTTTAATGTTTCACTCTCTTGTTTGTGTTGGAAGAACAATTGACCATTGGCTTTCTGAAGGATCATTCACATAAAATACTTGTTTGGCTTGTGAAGCTAATATAAATCGGTCAGATTTGTGCCCAATTCGTGTTATATTAACTAATGTGAAACCAAAATCTTCATATATTATGCCGCTGTCACTTTTCACCAAATCACAAAAGAAAACAGGTACTCAAGTTGTGATATAATCTAACTCCCAAATTTCATTAATTACTCCATAAAAAGTCATATCACATTCAACTGGATTTTTATCTTTTGCACTAGAGACTTGCACAGTTTTAGCAACAAGGCTAACACCACTGTTTTGTGTGTTATCGTTGTTATCGCGCTCCCTAGTGTTAAATAGAGTATCGTTAATCATGTATGATGAAAACTTGATGACATTAACAGAAGGTCCTCGAGAAATCCACTTAGCGATGTCTGAAACCTTATTTGATGTGTTTTGTAATTCTGCCACAACCTATTAAATCAACATACCAAAAACAAATCACTAAAAACAACCAACCATGTCATCTTGTAATTGCCAATTAATGACAACTATCCATAATCAAAATTTACCTTTTGTTCTATCCAACTACTAAAAGCTCGATAATGTTCATCTTGTAACCATTTTGAGTTCCTTGACTTGGATGGAAATTTGGTCTTTATCCAATTAAAATGTTCCCTTCAATTATACATATGTTGTTAATCAAATGAACATACAAAATTACACAACTTAAACTAAATGTATTATATGAATATAACTCACTTGATATAAGGTTGAATTTCATTTATATTCTGCAACACAAGACGATGCGCTTCATCTAGTATATCTCGACTTACTGTGCATACAAAGCTACCACGACGACTTTGAATCTCAACATTTTCAACATCATTTAACCCAATTCTTTGTACACCAGTCAGGTATTCAGAACAAAATTCAACTGCCTCTTCTGCAATATAGCATTCGACGATGCATCCTTCTGGCCGACTACTATTCCTAACATACCCCTTAAGAATCTTCATATATCGCTCAAATGGATACATCCATCTTAAATAAACGGGACCACAATATCTTAGTCCTCTAACCAAATGAACTGTCAGATGGATCATTATATCAAAAAATGCCGGCGGGAAATATTTCTCCAACTCACACAATACCTCAACAATTTCATCTCTTAACTTAGGTAACTTAAGCGAATCAATCACCTTACAACACAATGACTTGAAAAACAAGCATAACCTTGTGATTACATCTCGAACTTTCCTAGGCAACACAGATCGAATGGCCACTGATAGTAAATGCTGCATTAGAATATGACAATCATGAGATTTCATACCAGTAAGAATACAACTTTTCATATCTACCAATGACCTTATATTTGAGGAATATCCGTCTGGAACTTTTATATTAAATAAACATCTACAAATTTCCATTCTTTCCTCTTTAGTAAGAGTGTAAGCAGGAGGAGGTAAATATGCTCCTCTCTTATCTGGTTTTGGAGTTAATTAATCCCTTATACCCATTGCAACCAAGCCTTGTCTAGCCTTAATTCCACCCTTAGTTTTCTCGGGAATATTCAACAAAGTGTCAATCAAACTATCACATACATTTTTCTCTATGTGCATAACATCTAAATTATGGCGTATAAATAAGAAATGCCAATATTCAAGTTCGAAGAAAACATATTTCTTTTTATAACACCCTTTGGCTCCTCCACAAAATTAGCCTTACGACTACGTTTCATCTTTGTAGGTGTACGAACTTTAGGCTTCCCTAACTTGAACACAATTTTAGACATCTTCTCAAGTACTTGGATCCCATTCAATGGCTCAGGAGCCTCCTCAAACTCTTGTTTACCATTGAATGCCTTCTTCCATGTCCGAAGTTTATGCGTATTATGCAAGAACTTCCTATGTCCCATATAACATATTTTCCGAGAGTGTTTCAAGTATTCAGAACATGTTTTTTCTTCACAAACGGGGCAAGCCTTATATCCTTTCACACTAAACCCAGATAAATTTCCATAAGCAGGAAATTCATTAATTGTCCACAATAAGAACGCTCTAAGATTAAATTCTTCCTGCCTATACGCATCATAAACCTTAACCCCTTCATCTCACAAAGTTTTCAAGTCTTCTATAAGAGGAGCTAGATAGACGTCAATGTCATTACCAGGTTGTTTAGGTCCTGATATCAACAAGGTCAAAAGCATAAACTTTCTCTTCATACACAACCATGGGGGTAGATTGTAAATAACAAGCATAACAGGTCAACAACTATACTTACTGCTAAGAGATGCGTGTCGATTAAACCCGTCAGTGGAAAGACCTAGACGAATATTACGATAATCATTTCCAAAAGAAGGCCACTTCAAATCAACTCTCTTCCAAGCTAGGGTGTCAGCTGGATGTCTTAATTTACCATCCTTTATTCTTTCATTAGCATGCCACGATAAACTTTTAGCATGTTCGGCATTTCTAAACAATCGGATGAAACGAGGAATTGGCAGAAGGTACCACAAAACTTTGGTAGGTACTCCTTCCTTGACATCGTCACTATTTCTTTTCTTATGCCATCGTGACTAACCACAAGTTGGACACGATTTTGCGTCTACAAAGCTATTTTGATATAATATGCAATCATTAGGACATGCATGAATTTTTTGGTACTGCATGCCTAATGAGCATAATGTCTTCTTTGCCTCATAAAATGAAATTGGAATTTCATTATCTTCAGGCAATAACTCCTTCAAAAAACTAAATAAATTAGTAATGCTTTTATCACTCCAGTCATGTTTATCTTTTAGATTGCACAACCTAAGAAGCACATATAATTTTGTAAATCTTGTACAACCAGGGTAAATTGGTTTCTCAGCATCATTAAGGAGTGTCTCAAACTTATTTGGGTCTACTCCTGATCCAAAATGTGTGTCATCAATCATTTCATCTAATGGATCCCAGTTCTCCTCTACTATATTTCTCCTCACTCCTTTTTGTCTACTTGGCAGAGTTGGAGCAATAGGAGTTATCTCCCCATGGTAATACCAAATTGTGTAACTCTTGTCGATCCCATTGAAATATAAGTGTTCTTTAATCTTTTTAAGATCCATCTTTTTAACATTTACACACTTAAGACATGGACAATAAGTAAAATTTGGGTCTTTCACATTTTTCGAACAAAACCTTAAGAACAAATCGACCCCGTTCCTATATTCCGCAGATAATCTATTCGCTGATATCCACTGTTTATCCATATATTCTCCTATCTCTATCAAAAATAAAAGAAACGACACTAAATAAGCATGTGATAAAGTTGGATGTCTATATAAAACTAATTGTTTATTATCCTAAATAAAATCGGGCAGCATTTCCCCTATAATAGTGACCTAACCATCTGCATGTGAATAGCAAAACAAATAATTCAAACAACATACAATAAGTTTCTTCCTTATAGGATGTCTATATAAAACTAATTGTTTATTATCCTAGATAAAATCGGGCAGCATTTCCCCTATAATAGTGACCTAACCATCTGCATGTGAATAACAAAACAAACAATTCAAACAACATACAATAAGTTTCTATTAAAAAAAAACATACAATAAGTTTCTTCCTTATAGCTCCGCAGCACACAACCAAATTTCTCAGAACCTACTTCACTAAAACACACAAGTTCTCAGCCTTCCGTTATCACTGCAGCACAAAATTTTAATCTCAGAACCTACTTCACTATGAATAAATATTTAAGATATTCAAACTCCTATAACATTTGTTTAATAATATTAAAAAGTAGAATTAAGAGAATATATATGTACCTCTTGCAATTAATAATCCAAAAGCTAGAAAAATTACTTCACGTAGTAATCGAATTCGCTATTAAATCCACAAACCAATAAAATTAAATCAATAAATAATAAATAAAATATCACTGAATATCTAGCAATATATAACTTAATATTGTAATTTTAGAAACTTAATTACCTCAAATGTGTGATTGATATAGAAGTTTTGATGCAAAATACTCTCTAAAATCTCACCACCAAAATCACAACCTACGAAATTAAATTAATTAATATGTTAAACATTACTAAACAAATATCACTAAATACCTAATAAGTAAATGATTAGTAAACAAATAAAAAAACTCCAATGAGCCACTAATTATAACCTAAACAAAAAATCAATAAAAAATTTCATAACCTAAAATCTCAATAATCAACAAAAACATAATTTTTTCCCTATATTTATATTTTTAAAATTATTTAATAAATTTATTTTAACATAACTATATATATATATAACAAAATAGTTAGAATTTTTTTAAAAAAGTTTAAATATACATACAAAAATATATCTAAATTTCGAAATAAATAATGATAAAAATTAAAAAAAAATCATGAACATATATATATTATAATGAAATCTATACAATGTGATAAGTTAGATTAAAAAAAAAACTAAGAAATCTTAAATCTATAAAAAACTTCCATGGAAAAACTAATAAATCAAACAATGTATAGAAAAAAATGCATAAAAATGTAAAACTAACACAAAGTCATGTATATTACTCATCCTAATGCTAAACCTATGATTTTTTTTATCAAAATAATTAACTAAAATACATAAAATTTTTTTAAAAAAACTAACCTTAAAACCCTAAAATCGCAGCCCCCTTTCGTATATGCGTGCTCTCTGTTTGCTGTTATGAGGAGGAAGAAGACCACAAATTAATAAAATGGCCAGGGGGACATCCAACATCTCCCACTGGGAGACGTGCCACGTGTCCCACGTCTCCCAATGAGAGACGTTGGATGTCCCCCTGGCCATGCACCCATCATATTTTTAACATCTTCCACCATTTTTAATGTCTTCCAATTGTAGCCATTAATAAAAACATTCAATGTCTTCCACCATCAGACATTTAAAATCCCTGATAAGTTTTAATGTCTTACACCAATGGTGTAAGACATTGTAGGGAGTCATTGTATATCAATTTTGTTATAGTGATTTAATCACAAAATCAGCAAGCATAAATCACCATGAATTTTATCTTTTACCTCATGCCTCATAAAATTGATACAAGATCATTCATGTTTCATAAACACAATAATTCACAAATCCTAACATGCTCTTATTATACAAATAATTCAAAGAACATAACTAACACATATTTATATACAACCTTATAAAACCTTATTATTTTTCTAATGAGTTCATGCATACAACCCAACAAAATAATAATACAACATGCATGAATAACATAACACAAATCCTCATATATGCTTTTATTTTAAACCTAACATGTTCCTATTATTTTTCATGCATACCATAATATATTGATACATAATCTCATATACACCCTATCATGTTTCTAGATTCACAATTGATTCTAAAATATATAAGAAAAACAATCATTTTTTAACATCACCCCTAGGCCGAAACACCTAGGATACCCAACAATAATTTACACAAAATCCTCATCTATATACACATGAAACCTAGCATGTTTCTAACATGTAAATGTGACACATAATAAAACAACCCAATATGCCCAAACCACATAGGCCGAAACATACATACATAAAATCATAGAATATCATCAACATCATATTTCAATAATCATCTCGTTACACATATTTTGAACATACAACAATAAAAATCAAACCAACACCATAAACCCCTACCCACGCCTAGATCAATCTCCCATGCATCAACATATTGAAAAATAACCACAAATCCAATAACTCAAGAGAACACCACAGCATTAGGGGTAGAGATTCAATACCTCTCTTGATTGTAAAATCAAGAACACAACTTGATCAACACCCAAGTGATAATCACCCTTGAATACCCTAGGGTTTTTTTTTAAACCCATGAAGAAGAAGAACATAGAAAAAGACTTAAGATAATGAGGAAGGTAAACCTAAATCTTAAAACAACAAGGAATCAAAAGAAAAACCATACCTAAGACCTCCTCCTTCTTCTTCCTTTCTTCTCCTCCTTCTCTCTCTTTCACGCCTCTCTCCCTCTCTCCTTCTCTCTAATTTCGGCAGCCACAAGCAAAAGAATGCCAAGGCTTCCATACTCTCCTATTTATAGCCTCTAGTGACCCAACCTTAAGAAAATGACTCAAGTGTGAAAATCCAAATTCCTATCCCATAATTTAAGCTAAATCCCATTATTTCCTCTCCTTACACCTCACCTAAACCCTTATCTTAATGTGAACCAAATCCAAAATCAACCTTGTCATCTTTTCCTACAAGATGACAACTTATATTTCTTTTCTTTTCTATTTTCTTTTCTTTTCATAATTAAAAGGAAAATGCTCAAGACTCACATTAGTTCTAGATTCATACTACCCTTTCCTTTTCTATAATGGGAACAATAACTAAATAAAGTAATAAAAGAAAAATAAAACACATTCACATACACACACACACACATTTCGGCACACACTAAAAATAAAAGAAAATAACCTATTTTAATCACATCAATTGTCACACTTATTTAAAAATGTAACACTAATAGTAAAATAAATAAGTTACACAATTATTCACATATTAAAAATAAATAATCAAACAAACGATTAACAAATTTAAATTAAAAAAGGTTATACCAAACAATTCTAACAATTAAATAAAATAAGAAATAATTAAATAAAACAAACAACAACTAAATAAAATAAACAACATTTAAATAAAATAATTCACCAAACTTAAGACTTAAATAAAATGAAACACCAAAAGTTTTAATAAACTAAAAAAAATATTTGGTGCACTACAATGCTGACTCCCCAGCATCCTACCTCAAGTTTTGCCCCCAAATCAACAATGCCTAACTCATACGACATGTTGAATCTTGATCAACTTGACTGCACACTACCTCACTCTTGTGGGCTGAAGTTGTCCCCCGCTATCTCCCTTCGGCATATGTTCTCTGAACCATTCGTCTTGTGTTTCCATAAACACGTGTCCCCATAAAACACTAAACATCTCCCATAACATGCTGCAAAACCTGCCCATTCTTGATCTCAGCCTACATCCATGCATACTATCTATCTGCATCTTGACTTAGTCACCAGACCCACTCGCATCAGTCATGCATGTCTTCGCACTATAGAACCCATCTATTGTTGTATTTCCCACCAGATTCACACACCAAAACTGAACAAGTACCCTGACCCTTGGAACATAAAAATTAGTGGGCTCTCCCACTTAAACTTGGGAATAGCTTCTCTTCTTGAGGTGTAACTCTCAAGGTATAGCTTGCAAGCGTACCATTTTCTCTCGTGCAGTCCCTCGCTCCGTTTATCACTTTTGAGGATGATGTTGAACTAATGCCTCGATCATTCTGACTTTTCACCCCTCGACAACTCTACGTTGCCCTATTACCTGAGTCCTGCTAACTTTCACCTTAGGAAAATGTTGCACTGATGTTACCTTAGTACCTGAGTCCTGACGACTTTCACCCTAGGTAACTGGCTCTGTCTTTGTCTCTGAGTCTCATTGACTTTACATTCTAAACAACAAACGATCTCCATGATAACTCATCTTGATGCTTTTGTAATGGAACATTGGTCTACTATTTGGATGTTTAAATTGTGAAGGTCTCTCCCCCACTTCAATTGTTGGCGTCCTTGACAACTTGGCCACACACAAGAATGTCTGACCGCCCCAACTTTTCATGCACAAAAAAAATCTATAAGTGTACCCCACAGGATGTGACTCTCGAGTCAACTACTTCGTGTAGCACCATTGTCGATTCCCTTATGCGTGCACTCTCCACATAGCTACCCATCTGATCCATACTAGCATCTCACCCCTCTAGGCTTCCAAGAAGCACCAAGTTCCTCTTGATGCAGCCCTCTGTCCATATACAAACTCTAGCGCACCTTCTAAGCTTCTCTAGGCTCCTATGATCACTAAGTCCCAATAGCAAGGGCCTCTGACCCAGATTTAAAATCTGTCACCATCTTGGCCTCCTTAAGCCCTCTTGTAGTACTAAGTTTCCTTAGCATAGCCCTCCAGTACTCATGAAAATCTAGTACCAATCTGACCACTACGTGTAGTCTACTTGGCCTTGCTGGTCTTTGATGCATATATTCCACAACTCAGCATCTCCTCCGATGCCTTAGTGTTTCTCACACCATTTAACATCTTTGTGAGCCAACACATCCCCTTCAATTGTCTCAGCGCCTCCCTTCTAGGTCAAATCAAGATAACATGCGAATACCTCCAAGTACGATCATCCTCTGACAACTGCAGCCACTACCACCATGGTCTCCATGTGATACCCTTTGGCACAAAAGTAGCAATTAAAGCATTTCATGCTCATCTTTATCTAAATCCTCAAAGTTGTACACTCTCGACCACTATCGTGACTACCAAGCGTTTGACGACCACCATTATGCTTTAACACTCGTGCGTACAAGTTCCCTTTTCAACAACAGCACTTTGTGCAACATACATTGTCACTCAGTCAAACCTACACTAGCGAACCCAGCATAGAACATTGACCTCTCGATCAAACCTTGTCTCATGTCAATAAGTTCCAACTCTTTTATAACGCCCCTCGACAATTGCACGTGGTTGTTGTCTTTCTAGCATCACTGAACTTTAATTCGAATCAACCATAACTTGCCCCTTCTCTAGGATGTCCAATATTCCCATGAAGAAAAGCAACCAAGTCTCATCCCATCTTAGCCAACTTATCATTTCTTGGTGACTAAATGGCTCAACGACATAGGTTAAAGCATCCAGACCTTCTTGATCCTTCTACACGCATACATCCACTCTAGGATGGGCCAACCAGGTTCATCATCCACTTGAGATGAACCTATCTCTAATACAAACTATCACGGGTTGACATTTTGACAGCAGAAATGCCCGTGCAACACTTTAACTCCTCTAAGCCAAGTTCAGCCTTCCAACCATTCAGATAACAATGGGCACATTTTTCGCGCGATAGTGTGCCTCTGCACACTTCTGTCTTTCGTACAACTCTTGCCGAGTCACGCTCTCAAGCATCTATGAGTGCAACCATGCATTTAGGCTATTTATCCAAGACACTCACATTGTCCATAGGTTCTCACTATGTCAAGGAAAATCAAACCCTGATGCTCACCCAGACATTTGTAAGCTAAGGTAGCATGTGTGGCATGGAGCCAACACCAAGCTAGCAAGCCAACACCTATCGTCATGCCCCATTCGATACCATCCGAAAAGTTTCCATCACAAACCAAGGACTCCCATATGTCCATGGTCCAATCCTCAAGGCACCATGCCTTCACGCATATGGCCAGGCCCTCGAGACTAACTACCAGACTAGTAGCACACACTGGACCTCTGTCCTTCTCAAGCATTGTGCACCCTTCAATGCATGTATGCTAGCAAGTCCCATGAATGACTTCCCGTCCCATCTCATGTCAAGACTCGTGGCCATGGCACACCACGATGTCTCTCAGAGGTTTAGGCCACGTTCCATGCAAGCAGCATAATGGCAAGCCAAGAGAACAATACCCATAAAACTTTGGCAACACACTTCATCGCACTACCAGGGCGGCTCGGTAATGGCCATGAGTACTTCTACTCATGGAGACATTTGAGTCCCCTCGTGGTCCTCATATGCCCACCGTACTAGCCCTCCTGAATAGTAATAGCTCACTTGACACACCTGCGCCAGGGGGTGGTGGAGAGCTGACACAAGGTGCTCCCCCTATAAAGAGTCTTCTGAGCTTTTAGCCTTCTACCAGGAACATATATGATTTTTTCTTGGGAGACATATTTGGCTTTTAGCTCACCAATTCTCCTAATCTCCAAAATCCAATCACACCATTGCGTTCATTAACCCTTTAATATGGAACCTACCAAGTCTCGTCCATTTCTCAACATGCTCACCATGCTCATTGTCATACAAACTAGGCATCGACATGCTCACCAGCCTTTACCCTCGCGTGCGCTTCTGAACGAGCACCAACCTAGCTTGTAACATGCCCTCAAGGCCATCATGTTACAGTTGACAAGTGCATTTAATGCAGGCCGTCAACAAGCGTGCATAACATAGGCCGTGAACGCGAGCTTTTCTTGAGGGTGCAGTCCCCACGCGCTCAGCAATACTGTTTTTTCTAGGCCATGTAAATGATTCATATGATTGAAATAAATATACTTGTGATAGTGAAATGTGTTTATGATGTATATGATTGGAATTAATGCATTTATCATTTGTAAAACATATGTTATTTCTTATGAATATTTGGATTAGTAGGATGTTACAAGAACATACGTTAAGCACATACCCGAGTTCTTTTTGTCCTGCGTGCGCCTTCCATACTTGTACATGCAATCTGTACTTATTAGATGTTATCACTTTTCCTAGTCATGCCTATGCTTCGAACTTCTTTATATTCGGCTAAGTATGGGCGCTTGTGGCCTTAAATTGGAAACATACCTGAGGCATGTCCTACTCGTGACACTTACCCTTGAAAATAAGGTAGGGCCTCATCAATGAGATCCATGCTTCCAAGAGGCTTCGAAGGCAAGGACCTAGTGGGGTGGTCCTATGAAAACGTCATGTGATGGGCCTCCCGAGATGCTAGGCACGATATCCTCGATGCAAAGTGCGTATAACGCCCTGGATAGACAAAACCATTACACTGTGTATTTAAAAAAGTGCAAGACTTGCTGATCAAGTCGTTTAGACATAAACGTGTTACTAAAGTCAACTAACGGATTAGGGTTAAAGAATTTGATAATAAAATAGTTGTTTTCATTAAAAGTAAGAGTTTTTACACGGGATCCCAAAAATGGTTTTTACAAGGCAATTACAACCCTCAAAACAATTACAGCTGAAGCCAGCCTAAGTGGCAAAATACAATTTTGGTTCTAGTCCCTATCAATCCCTCGATCGTGGTGGTCGAGCAGCTGCTGATGTACACACTGCCCCCAAAGCCCTCCAACTCACGGCTGGTCCAGCTTTCCCTTTCCCTTATGTGCACCACATAGCACCCATGAGCCAAGGCTCAGCAAGAAAACGTAATTCACATACACAAATGCACAACATTATACATACAATATATTCAGGCTGATCAAGTCAATAATAACAGAACATAAGAAATAAACTAGGCAATAATAAATTGTTAGTTGAGTGTCGGTGCCCTTACGCCGAGATCTCTAGTTATCTAGGTGACCTCGGTTCGCTTAGGCCGGGCTGCGTTCTGCACGCTTAACATCAGCCCCGGCTCCCTTACGGTGGACTTTCGGATCAAATATAACAAATATATAGATTGCAAAACATACAATCGAAAGTAGCACGAACAAACATGCCTATTTAGATATCCTCAAACATGAATATATTTACAATCTCACATCTATTCATTTACAGGGGGTCTCAGCCCCATTTACAACCGAAGTGCAGTTTTCTTACTTAGAATCCTGAGCTGAAGGCGTAGAGTACTCCCGAGCACGTTCCTTATTCCCGAGCCTTAACGGTAACCCTAGTCACAAAGCAATAATGGAAAACCATTAAAACCTAAACCAATTAAAAACCCATAATAACATACTAGCCTTTAGAACCTCAAATTCCACTAAGCCAGGTAGTAGAATCCTTCCCGAGCACTTAGGTTTGAGCTCCCGAGCCTAAAATCCCTTAATTGGCCAATATCCCCTATTTGAGCTGCGGCCCAGCCCCTAGGGCCGCAATGCGCTACAATTCAGAGAGCCCCTAGGCTCTCTTCTAGGGGACGCAGGCCGCGGCGCGCCTCAACCTGTGCCATAGCGCCTGGGCAGAATGTAGAGGCTCCCAGCCTCTTTGCACACACGGGTCGCAGCGCCTGAAGAACAAGGTTGCGGCTCGAGCCCAAAACCTAAAATAACCTGCATATTTTCACCACGTTTTCTCCAAACCAAATTCAGAAAAACTCCTTGTAACCTTGAAATAAACCCAAAATTGAGTCTAGGACTCTTAACAACACAGCCTAGGCATCATAACTACCCAAAAACCAACCACAAACCTCACCCCAATTTAGAAATTAAAGCTAACCTTAAAACCCAGCCAAAGCCTATCATAACAGCATAATTCACAAAGAAATTAGGTCATGAAGCTTACCTCAGGAGTGATTTCGACCTTGAACTGATTGCCAAGTAGTCCTAGCTCCAATTCTTAGCTTGAACCCACAACTTCCTGCCTCAATTCTAAGCATTCTCTTCAAAAATTCCAAAAGATTCCCCAAGGTTCACAAGAGAGAGAGATAGAGAGAACGAGAAAGAGAGAAAGTTGTGAGATATTCTGATGTTTTCTGGTCATTTCTTAAGGTTTCCTAAGCTTATCCCTCACACATAAGACCAAAATTCCCTCTAACTTGTCCTTAGCCTCCTAATGCCCTTAAAGGCAAACCTGTCATTTTACCGCATTTCCTACTAATCCTCAAGTGGTCCTATAAGCTCCCAATTAATCCCGACATGCCCAACTAATCACCACATACTTACCCGTTACTCGATAAATCCCAAATATACATTAAATTTCCCCAAATACCCCTAGGCTCACCCCGAGTCGGATATTAGATCACGTTGTGACTATTCCGCTAATCTGCTCAATTGGATTGCCTCGAGCCGAATACTGCAAATATATCCACATAATAATGGGGTCTCAATCATTTAACACATATAATCACATTTATGCCCTCAACAGGCCAAAATCATGAACTCCTGATAATGACAGGGGTATAGCCAATCTATAGGCTACCTGCCCGATCCTCTCAAGGATCTCGAAAGGTATTACAAATCTAGGGCTCAGCTTGCCCATTTCCCTAAATCTCTTTACCCCTCACAATGATGAAACTCATAGAAATACATTGTCCCTAACCTAGAACTCCACGTCCCTATGCTTAGGGTCAACGTAGATTTTCTGTCTACTCTACGAAGTGAGCATTCGAGCTCGGATCTTCTCAATAGCTTCATTAGTCTTCTGAATCATATCTAATCCCAAATACTTCCTGTTTACCCTAAAAACGGCTACTAATGATGTGGCAAGGATTTCTCCTACATGGTTGACACGTGGCAGAAGTGCTGCTCGACTATCGACCAGAGGCACATTGCTTCGCCAGGGGTTAACTTTTAGATACGACCAGGCTGGTCGTATAACTTAATTTGTTTCCTTCTAAGACTGTAATCTTATAATAATTGCATTGAATATTTCTTCATTATTATCTTGATACGCGATTATTAAGGAAAGATAGGGCACGTTGGCATATGTAACCCTCCTTGAGCCTATAAATATACATGAAATGGCTCAAGGAAGGGACTTTTGATTCCTGAATATTTTCGCTAAGATAGAGAAAAAGAGAGAGCTATAGTGCAATTATCCATCGTTTTATTGTATTTCTTTCAAAGTTTGTGAAACTCAAGAACCCTACTTCTCTGATCACTACTTTGAGATTCAATCTTAATAATAGCACTAAGTGGACGTAGGTCATTACCATCTTTTGGGGCCGAACCACTATAAATCTTGGTGTTTTCTTCTCTTCCATTAGATTATCTTTCTTACTAGTCGTTTTATCTTTTGTCGTATATATGACTCCGTGTCGTTGGCCAAATCGTGGGTCAACATTCTGGTGCTTTCATTGAGAGTGTGACAAAAAACTGTGAAAAAATCTAATGGCGAAAACATCCAAGAAGACTGGGCAGGCTGCCAACGCTGCACCATCCCAACCTTCTCCCCCAAATGTGGTCGAGAATGAACCACATTTGGAGTTTGATAAGGAGGAATTAGATTCTGAAACACTGAGGGAAACGCTAGGAGTGTTTCAAGATGAGTTGGCTAATCTGAGGGCCAACCGGGAGAATGCTGCAGAGACAATGGCGTTGCAGCAAAGAGAAATAGAACGCCAGCGCCAAGAGCTGATTGAGTGGCAGGCGGAAATGGATCGTCGGTAGAGGGATGCCATGGCCGCCCTTGAAGCTGCCATTTTACTGGCTAGGAATCAGGCTGTGCCAGCCTCCCAACAAGATCGGCCACCCAATGCACCACCTCAAAGAGGTCCCAATCCAAGCCCTCCTCTCCAGCCAGCAAGCCCTTAAAGGCCGGAGCAGCCGTCTATGGCTCAGGATGATGTCCCACCTAGGGATCCTGAGCAGCAACCTCCATCCCAGGCTGGTCGAGGCAATCCCCAGCACCTGAGGCAGAATAGGGCAGGGCAGCCGCCCCGCAGCCCTAGACGCCCAGGGGATGAAGAGCTAAATCTACCGAGCAGGGGGAAGCATCCTTTTGCCAACAGGAGGAACATCGAGTCAAGCTCTGCAGTCAGGGGCCCCCCACGGCATAACAATGCACAGGGACCCAACGACCTGCAGAGGCCTCCCCCTGACGCTTAGGAAATGCCAGCCCGAGGAGGAAATAGCATGAACAACTGGTCATGCCATAGTCAGCCACAATTCAGAGATGACCATGGCTATAATGAAGCTGATTCCGGCAGAGGAAATGCTGGTTGGAGAAATGAAGAAAGAGGTGGAGGCAGAAGCCCCCCACCTAGGGAAAATAGGCCAGCTAGCCATAATGCTAGGGTGAAATGCAAGCAGCAAAACGTCTTCAGTCGGCTAGGAGCTAGTGAGCAGAGACGCAGAGAGGATGATCTAAGGGACGTACTTAACGACCGTCATGAGAGGCACGACGAGTACGCTCCCCCGTCACCGGTGGCCCCAGCAGTCCCAGAAGCTGTTCAGGCTCAGATTGATGCCCTAAACCAGGCGGTACAACAACTGGTCGGGGGACGAACGTCCTATATTGAGTAGGATAGGAGGAGGGGCACCCCCTTTGTACAGAGGATTTATGCGGCCGAAACCCCCAGTAAGTTCAAGATGCCTACATTTCTGAACTTCGACAGGTATGGAGAACCAGTATCTCACGTTAATAAGTTTGAGATACAAATGGATATACAAAAAGTGTCGGAAGATGCCCGGTTCCGGATCTTCCCTGCGACACTGTCTGACACCGCCCAGGAGTGGTTTTTTAAATTCCCTCCTGCTAGTATAGTATCTTGGGAGATGTTCGTAAAGGAATTTTACGGACAGTTCTATGCAGGTTGCGTACACCCCACAAAGGCCAACCAGCTGGTCGAGATACGCCAGAAAGAGGGAGAGCCCTTGAAAGAATATGTCCAATGCTTCATGCAAGCAACAGCAGGAGCCAAGACAGTGGGCAATGATGGTAAGATGATGGCTCTAACTACTAGGGTTAGGCGCTACTCACCCCTCTGGAGTAGCCTCAGAAAGAATGGGGTAAGAAGTACCCAAGAGTTTTTGGATCAGGCTAATCGATACATCAAGCTCGAAGACGCGATTGCCAACGAAGGGAAATCGCCCACATAAAGGAAGGGACCCAAGGAAGAACCCACCAAAGCCGCCAACGGGTCAGAAAAGTCCAATGGCAACGGCAAGGGCAACGGGAATGGCAATGGTAGGAATGGTGGAAAACGGGCGAATAATGAACCCTCAGCTTCTGAGAGTAAATTCCCCAAAGACAATCGATACGAGCCAAGATTCACCAACTACACGACCCTTGTTGAAAGCTGAGCTGAAGTCTACCAGGAAACCAGCTCAAGCGTGTCTTACAAACGACCCACAACTATAAGGAAAGATATCTCCAAGAGAGATACGACAAAGTTCTGTCATTTTCACAACGACTACGAGCACGACACCAATGAATGTAACCAGTTGAAAGATGAGATTGAGTTCCTGATCAGGCAGGGACATTTAAGAAGATATGTGTGAGCGGCAAGAGGATCTCAGCAAGAGGCTCTAGGTGGCAACGAGCAGGCATCTGCACGCCAACGTTCTCCACCTCTACAGCCAGCTCCTATGGCAGGCACTTTACTCACCATCTGTGGAGGCCCACATCTTGCAGGAGATAGTGGTAAGGTAAGAGAACGATACGCTCTAACCCTACGCCACGACCAGGACATCAAGATAATGAGTGTGGAGGATTGCTCACCAAAAAAGGCTCGAATAGAGGAGGAATTGATAACCTTCTCCGAAGACGATGCCTAGCATATGCAATTCCCACAATCCGATCCGAAGGTCGTAGACGAACAAATTGCCAACCTGATGGTGAAAAGGGTGTTGGTCGACACAGGAACTTCGGTCAACATCTTGTACAAGTCTTCGCTGGAAAGAATGAAGTTGTCCATCAAAGACCTGGAGCCATGCAACCAAACCATTTATAGTTTTTTCGGTGAAGGGCTCGCCCCAACAGGGTGGATTAGGCCTCCAATTACAGCAGGTACTGCACCTGCTAATAGGACATTACTCACTACTTTCATAGTAGTTGATTGTCCTTCAGCATACAATGCTATAATTGGGAGACCAATTCTAGTCGACCAACGGGCCGTCACTTTGATATGGCACCTCGCCATGAAATTCCCAACAGACGCAGGGGTAGGATGCATATTGGGAAATCAATGGGAAGCATGGGAGTGCTACATCACCTCGATCACCAAGGCCAAGAAGGGTGTCTCGAGAGATGTTCCCGGAAAAAAGTTGCAAGTAGCAACTGATGCTCAGGCTCACTCTGGTGATAATGTCACAAAATAGGGCATTTCCCAAAGTGAGGATAAAGATTTGGATCCTCGCTTTGGGGATTTTGAGGAGGAAATTGGACCCATCGAGGACCTTGAAGAGGTCCAACTCGATGAAGAAAATCCGACCAAGGTTGTGAAAGTCGGTAAAAACTTAGAGACAACAACAAAACAAGCACGGGTGGAATTTTTAAGGAGGAACCAGGAAGTCTTTTCCTGGTCACACAAAGACATGGTCGGGATAGACCCTCCAGTCATCAGCCATGTCTTGAACATCGACAAGAGTTTTCCACTACAAGAAATCATGTTTTTAGCTACAAAAGTTTTAGCTACCAAATATTTTTGGTAGCAGTTAATTGCCATTTGCTACTAAATTTTGGTAGCAAAATGATTTAGTAGTAAATTCTAATCATACAATACCAGATATTACTGCTACCAAATATTTTGGTAGCATATTTATATTTTCAGCTACCAATGTTCTTTTGTAGCTAATATTATTGGCACCAATGAATAAATTTGCTACTAAATTTTGGTAGCAAAATGATTTAGTAGCAAATTATAATTAAATGATACTAAATACGTCTGCTACCAAAATATTTGGTAGCATATTTATATTGTCAGCTACCAATATTTTTTGGTAGCTAAAATTAAATATTAGCACCAAATATAAAATTGATGCATTTTATATGATTTTATCTTTATTTTTTTCCCATTTAGTGATCAATTCTTTGGTACTAGAAATAAATTTATTGCTACTAAATTATATCATATTTTGGCACTAGCAAATAAAATATTTCTAGTAGTAGTATTTTTGGTACAAAAGTATTGGTAGAGAAAGTACACAATAAAAATTATAATGTAAAAAAATATATAAGAATACCAAACATAAAGTAATTAAATTTAGATTTGTGTTATGGACTCTCAAAAAATTAATAATATTTTAATTCGTAAAATAATTTTATTTTTTTAAAAATAAGATCAAGGTAAAAAAAACTAACTAAATGTATATGGACAAAATCAAAAGATAAAATTAAAAATATCATAAGTACAATAACAAAATCGAAGGAAAATAAAAGAAAGAAACTACATAAGTCATGTATAGGGATGCATATAACTTTCCTAAAACAAAGATATTGCATTGAATCTATGGCAAGCCTCGGTTAAAAAACGCAAAATGGAAAATCCAATGGGAAAAAGCCTCTTGGGGGAAAAAAGAGCATAGTGACTATAAAACTATTCAAAATAAATAAAAAACTAGAACCACAAAACTCTTTGGATACAACTTTTGAAAATGAAAATTGGAGAAGGAACTATAATATTGCTCATTGGAATTAGTCAACCAATTCTATGAATTCGTCAGCCCACTCCACTCGAATTTGATCAATATTTTGTTTTGTGTAATCTTTCATCTTATCTTTGCACTGTGATAAATAAATGTAAGTAATAATGAATATTAGTCAATTGTATAATATAATAACAAAATATTATATTTCAATAGTATTTATATACATCTTACATGAGTAGTTAACCAATTGATAGGTCTAGGATTCATGCAAAAGTCACGCATATATGTCATTACATAATATCCACACTCAATATTCGATGGTTGTTGAGGACGCTGCACAAATTCATAAAATGTAAATGACAAGATTAAAAGATTTTGATAATTTAAATTTTCAATACAATATTATATTGTAATATTTTAAAGTGACTATCAAATGTAATATATATTATGTGATATTATTTTATAACTTACCTTTATAGATTTCCATGTAATCTCTTTTGGTTGCCTATTTTTGGAGGTATTGTAGTAATCAAAAGCCCTAATAAAGAAATAAAATATTTAATAATAAATTTAAAGTAAAAATTAAATAAGACTAATCCATATCACTATTTAACTTACATTGCCATTAGACTTTTAATTTCGTTTTGTGGGGGTAGTCTAATTAGATCAAGTCAATAACATGTATCACACAATGGATCAATTATTACTAGCATCCAATGATATCTGCTGATCATAAAATACAATATTGTATATAAATTAAGATATTGATAATGTAATTAGTTAAATAAATAAATAAATCTTACCCAATATGAATAGAAAGCAACCAAAATTGTCCTGTTTCTGTGTCTTCCAAGCGATTTGCCATTGATATTGCATTTTGTGTTTGACACGAATCCAAAGCCAAAGTTGAATGAAAGAAGCGAAAATATTGTGCTCGATTTGCTTTTTCCAACTTTCGATGTAAGATCCTAAATATTACAATTGAATTTGTAAGACAAATAATGTTATTTTGTGCATGAGAATTATGTGAAAGGTATTTCTTTTTTACCTGATCCAAAATGTTATACAAGGAGCTCCAATCTCTGTCATGGTGCCAAGGTGAATCACATCTTCAGGTGAAATAAATAAGTATTGATCACTATCCAAAATTTTTGGGCCCATGGCAATACGAAATGTGTGTGAAGGTTCATAAAGTCGAACAACTAGTAATACAGCTTTTACACTCTTTGGAGCATCCTTGGGCATCTCAAATTGAATTGGAGATTTTTGCACTTCCTTTAAACTTGTGGAGGATGTATTGAGAGTTTGTGAAGAAGAAGGTTGATCTTTTCCTTTACATGGCTCCAGTTGCAGTGAAAGACTATATTGTTTATTCTGAAACAAAATATAAAATTAATAATTGATTAGAAAAAAACTTCATAAATTATATGTAATATTGGATTTAAAATTAAAAATTTAATGAAACCATTGATGGAGGAGGTGTGATTTGTGACTCTAATGCTCTTTGTTCTAATAATCGACTTTGTTGTGATTCGTAGAACTTCTCCATATTCTCTTGAACAATTCTTGCAATGTTGTTATTTTGCTCGTTTTTAAGATCTTCAACGATTTTCTCTAATTTCTTCAAACGTTCATCTTCAATCTCTTCACGTTTGGATGATAACTGGGTTGACATCTTCTTTCCGGGTATAGGACAAAAACCTCGTAACCAACCATATTTTTCTTCGCCTAAAACTTGCCTATATATAGCAGCCTCATCCACTACTAGTAACAATCCATCTTCAAATTGAATGAGTTTCTCTTTTCGTAACTCTACCATTTCCTTCTACAATAACAACAAAATAATAGTGTAATAGTTTTACAAAATTTAGAAAGTAAAAATTCATAATTTTTAAAAGTCGAACATACATATTTGTCCTCGGCTATTCTGTGGGTCCACTCATTCTTAATTGTACAATGAGTTTTTCGAAACATTTCAATCTCTCCAAACTTCATTGTTTCTTGTTGTACTTTGTCATCCATTATTTGTTTTGATTTCTGTAATGCATTTAAATAATTAATAACATTAAATATAATAAAATTACAATGATATTATGTCAAATATATGTTTACCTCCTCATGTAAATACTGAATAAATAACTTAGTTCCACCAGAATGCATAAAAGAAACACTTGATCTATTTTTTGATCCTGCAATTGACTTTTTCTACAAAATACTTTTCATGTGAGTTTTAAGAATTAAAAATTATGAAATGTGTACAAATAATTCAAGAAATGTAGGATACCTTCGATTCTTCGTTAGAGAAACATTTATTGCACATCCATTGCCAATCTTCATCTCTTAGCACCAATTTCACAGGCCGATTTTCTAATGGATTCTTACCTTCTTTGATGATATTCTTGTACTCTCTGTGACAATTATTACGATAATCTTTATAGCACTCTAAACAATAGTGATTGCAAATAGTTTCAAGATATGGATCTTTTTTAAAATCCATCTCAAATACATCCTGTAAAAAGAATTTCAAAAAATAAATTGTCATGCAAAAAATATTATAAAATAAGTATGGTAACATAAACATACCATGATACGAGCATATACGACTTTCTTATCTTCTGGAGAAACTTCAGCCCATCCACTATACTGAAGTGGAGCATGATGGCGTACATTTACACCAACAATGTTCGCAAATGTAGTGGCATGCGTCCCATGAACTCGAAGTTCTCCTTTTTTATAAGAAATCTTTAACTTACTTGCATCATCCTTTAATAAGCGCCTGACACCATCCCCACGAGTAGGGCCACGAGTTCTCTTCCTTGATTCTGTCAAATAATTGTTATATTACTTATAATCATAACTATTTTCATAAATTTTTAATGTATATATTATCATATTATCATAAGTTGTACATAAACCATTTATACCTTCTAAGGACTTGTGTGTTTCATCATTTAATGGTGTTATTGAATCATCATTGGAAGAACATGGCAAATGAGGAGGAGACTGTGTAGATGATGAAGAGTTAATATGCCTCCTCTTACGGCCAAAAACCCTTCTAGCAGTTATTGGTGGATCGAGAGACTTCTCATTTGTCATGATTAAAAATCTAAAAAATATAAATTTTTTATTAGCATATAATAAATTTGCATATTCAAAACTTTACAAAATATAAAAATAATAACACACTTTATAGTTAATCAATTTCATCACTCAAAGTTATATCTTCAGAATCATCGAGTAAAGCTTCTTCATCGGTATCGTCACTGTTTATATCACTTTGAACTTGATCATTATGATTTATTTGAAGTTCATTGAACAATTGATGATTATCACATTCTATATCTTCAATATCATCCCGAATAAGATTAGTATCATTTGTTGTTGAATCAAAATTCACACCAATGTCATTCGAAGATTCTTCTTGATATTCTTCAGAACTGTTGATAGTTGGATCTTCATCATCAACTTCACCGTCCATTGGCTTTGATGGTATATCCCAGATGTGACGATGATTTACTTTTTGTACCACTTTCCAATCTTTATTATCTTTACTTTTTTTAATGTCATCCAAATAAAAAACCAAACTTACTTGATTGGCAAGAACAAATGGTTCATCTTCAAACCATTCTGAGTTGATGTTGATACTAGTAAAGTTATATTCAGAGTACATTCTATCACTTCCATTGCTATTGTACCAAGAGCATTTGAACAATATAACTTTGTTCAAATAGAGGTAATGTACTTCCCAAATTTCATTGATGACACCATAAAAATCACATATATTTCCATCATATTCTGCTTCAACGTGAACACCGTAGTTTTGAGTTAAAAGTCTTTCATCTCGACTTTTTGTATGGTATCGAACTCCATTAACCATACAACCAGCATACGTACAAGCCAAAAAACTTGGTTGCATTGCAATTGCATACAAATCTTCTTGTGCTTTACCAGATATTGTTTCATTCATTTTTTTTATCTGTGATGGCAGATAAAATTATAAATGTAAGATTAAGACAAATAAAAAATTTAGAATATAAAACACTGATATTTAAACTTACTTTATTTTCAAACCATGTTGAAAATTCATTTTTTTGCACTTGATTGGTATCCAGAATTCCTTGAGATTGTAAGAATAATCTATGTTCTCTGTGTTCAAAATAAGTACTATGAAAGATTATTTTTATGCTAAAACCTAAATGTTGTTAGAATTTAAAAAATAAAATTATAAACTTACGTTAAATATGGTTCCAACTTCGGACAATTATTCAAAATGTACCATTGAACTTGGGTTCGTTGATCTTGAGTTAGTGTGATGGATGATTGTCTTCCAAATGGTCTTGTAGGCATGTTGAATATTGACAGTGTCGATTGTTTTCTAATTCCAAGGTAATCAAGATTGCGCTCAGGAAGATTAAAGCGTGTTTCCATTCCACGAAGATACATTGAACAAAAGTTTAGTGCCTCAGTAATAATGTATCCTTCTGCAATAGAACCTTCAGGTCGAGCTTTGTTTTTCACATATTTTTTCAAATGACCTAATTCCCTGAAATTAATTATGTTTTCAATATATAGTAATAAAGAATTGTATTCAATGATTATTTAATTTTTTAAACTTAAGTTATAGATTTTGTTACCTTTCGATTGAATACATCCATCGCATTTGTACTAGACCACCTAACTTAGCTTCTAATGGCAAGTGAACCATAAGATGAATCATCACATCAAAGAAGGCAGGAGGAAAGATACTTTCTAATTTACACAGCGTGAGTACAACGCCCTTTTCCAATTCGTCTAAGTCTTTCACATATAATGTCCTCGCACATAACTTTTTGAAGAATAACGACAGCTCAGCAATAGCATCCATTACTTTCTTTTTCAAATAAGGCCTTAAACCAATAGGTAACAACCTCTGTAATAAAATATGACAATCATGACTTTTCAACCCAAATAACTTTCCATCTTTCATGTTAACATTCCGAGAAATATTTGCAGCATATCCATTAGGAAATTTTACAGACTTTATGAACATACAAAATTCTTGTCGTTCCTTCGTTGATAATGTATAGCATGCTACTGGTTTGAACCATTTGTTCCCCTTCTTTTTCATGTGTAGCTGCTTACGAATATTTAAATCTTGTAAATCAAGTCTTGCCTTTTCAGTATCTTTAGACTTCCCATCAATACTAAATATTGTACCAACTACACTATCACATATATATTTTCTCAATATGCATCACATCCAAATTATGTCTTAATTTTAATTTAGACCAATATTCTAACTCCCAAAAAATACTTTTTCGCCTCCAGTTCGTGTTATTTTCATAACATGGATCCTTCATTTGTTGCTTATCGTCCTTAATGATCTTATCATTTTTACCTGCCCTACATTTCCATACACCCTTTAATTTATCTAAGATTTCATCTCCTGTTAAAATTCTTGGAGGTGAACGCCGTTCGATTGTACCATCATACTCCATATCATTGCGCCATTGAGAACGTTGTACATCCAAAGTATAACTCCTTTTCTGCTTCTGCAAATAAGTCAGGCAATGTATTCCTTTCATCATTGTGCTCATTTGAATCTCCAAGGTTCACAAAATCACTATTATAATGATATTGATTAACTAAATCTTCTAATGCTGGTATCATATCATCATCGTCTTCATTATCACTATCACATGATATTTCTTCTTCTTCACTATTTGTTTCTAGGTCCTCTCGGTCTTCGTTTACTTCTGTGATATCTTCCCCATGATACTCCCACGTAACATATTTACTATAAAATCCCTTTACGAATATATGACGCTCAATTGTCTCCAAGTCATGGTAATATAAGTTCATACATGAAACACATGGACATCGAATTTTATTTTCACCATTTAAGTGAAGCGTTGATAATTTAATAAAACTCTTAAGTCCATCAAAATACTCTACGGATAATCTATTCTTTTGGAAAATCCAATTTTTATCCATCATTTCTCTATTATCTTTCGAACAAGAAGATGATGAATTATACTACATTGACAAAAATAAAACACTTAATTAGCCATTGAATTATAGTTATAGGGTATGATATGGTTATGGTACAAAAAAACATGTATCTGATGTGAGTATAGGGTAGGATACGAGTATAAGTAATTCCTATCCTACTCGATTACATGCATATTTTTTTATAATTATTTTACATATATATATATTTATAAATACATTTAATTTAAGTGTCAGATAGACACATATGTGGAAGTCTTTGATCGATACATGCCATTATTTTTAATGTTTTATTTAAAAATTTCATTCAAATATTAAAAAATTATTTAAAATCTAATTAAAAAATTAAAAAACATTTAAAAAATACTTTAAAAATTCTTTTTGAAGGAGAAATTATTTTACACACTAAAATTATTATTCATTTATAAATTTAATTAAAATAGTAAAATAAAAAAAAACTAAAAAAACTTTACAAAATCTTAGCTTAAGTTCTAATTTAAAATAATTTAATATATAAAATTCTAAAGTTAAATAAAAATAAAACGTAAATAGTAAACTGAACATACATTTAAATCAAATCTTCATTTTCTATTTCTAAAATAACTTTTTAATATTAAAATGAATTTTTAAATAAAAAATAAAAAATAATGACATGGACCAATCAAAGATGGCCACATATGTGTCTATTTTACACTTAACAACCATGAACCTACAACTATTAAGAAAATAAAAATTATTATTAATATATATCCAATTTGTTATTTAACTAAATTAAAAATTTGGGGTCTAAATTTTTAATTATTTAATATTTTGAAGTATACATTTTGGATAAAGTATAAGATCACATTAATATTAAACTCAAAACCAAAAACCCTACTATTATTATAAACATTTAAACACTACTATTATTGATAAAATTGCACGTTACTTATTAAAAATAAAATTGCAATGCATAAAATATGACATATATACTAAATCAACCTATTTGCACGTTGATTTTGTATTTAAATAATTAAATGATAAAATATGTTTTAAATATACTAATTAACTAAATTTTCATAGTCCAAGTAACTTTCAATTATTTATGTAATAATAAATAATTAATATTTTACTACTAACCTGGTAGCACTCAAAGTGTTGAAGGTGAATAGCGATGAGTATAATCCTGAAAATAAAGTTATAATAATAATAATAAAGTTAAATTTTTATTGTATTTATATTTTTTTATATAACAATATGTTAATCCACCAAACTATGTTATATATATATATGGAAATTAATAACAATAATATTTATATATTTATTAATATATACAATTTATATATTTGGAATATTATTATTAATATATATCCAATTTGTTATTCAAAATAACTTAATTATTAATATTATATGATTATAATAATATCTTTCAAATTTTGTCCACCTAACTTATTTTATTTTTATTTATTAAAAAATATATATATCCAATTTGTTATTTAACTAAATTAAAAATTTGGGATCTAAATTTTTAGTTATTAATATTTTGAAGTATACATTTTGGATAAAGTATAAGATCACATTAATATTAAACTCAAAACACAAACCCCTACTATTATTATAAACATTTAAACACTACTATTATTGATAAAATTGCATTTTATTTATTAAAAATAAAATTGCAATGCGTAAAATATGACATATATACTAAATCAACATATTTGCACGTTAATTTTGTATTTAAATAATTAAATGATAAAATATGTTTTAAATATACTAATTAACTAAATTTTCATAGTCCAAGTAACTTTCAATTATTTATGTAATAATAAATAATTAATATTTTACTACTAACCTGGTAGCACTCAAAGTGTTGAAGGTGAATAGCGATGAGTGTAATTCTGAAAATAAAGTTATAATAATAATAAAGTTAAATTTTTATTGTATTTATATTTTTTTATATAACAATATGTTAATCCACCAAACTATGTTATATATATATGGAAATTAATTACAATAATATTTATATATTTATTAATATATACAATTTATATATTTGGAATATTATTATTAATATATATCCAATTTGTTATTCAAAATAACTTAAATATTAATATTATATGATGATAATAATATCTTTCAAATTTTGTTTAATTTTTTTTATCTAAGTTATAAATTTTAGACCTAAATTTTTAGTTATTAATATTTTGTATTATAAATTTTAGGTAGATTTTAAAATTATTAGAGGTAAAAATTACATATTGGGTCAAGCCCAAAACAAAAAAAACACCTAAAGCCCATACATAATCCTAGATATTTCTCTTTCTCATCTAACCAAACACTTAACCTAATTATATTTCAACAGCCACCTGCACCCCCCCCCAAAACAAAACACCACCATCATCTCCAGGTACCCGAGCTCCCAACCTAGCCCTCGCCCTTCGTCACCTCCTCCGCCTCCCTCGCGCGCGACCCGAGCCCAGGCGTGACCGTCGCCATCGTCAGCTCGATCTCCGCCTCCCTCGCGCGCGACCCTGAAGCCAGGTGACCCCAATGGCAGAGTTGATCCCAACCTAGCCGTCGCCATCTTCGTCTGATCCATCTCTGCCTCCCTCGCGCGCGACCCTGAAGCCAGGTGACCCCGAAGCAAGACTTGATCCCAACCCAGCCCTCGCCATCATCGTCAGCTCCATCTCCGCCTCCCTCGCGCGCGACCCCGAAGCCAGGTGAGCCCGAAGCCACTCTGATCTTTGGCTCAGTGAACTGTTTATTTTTCTCTTTCTTGGAATATTGCAAATGAATTTCTGTGATTATAATCTACATTGGTTTCGAGGGAACAATACGGTGGAGCTGACTGTTAAAGTTTTTGCTTGTGAAATGTGAGAGTTGTGTTGATTTAGAAACTGTTAAAGTTTTTTATTCTTCTTTTCTATGATGTTTTGATTGTGTGCTTCACGCTCTGATCAAATTTCAATTTTATTCGAATTTCTCAATGTGAATCTATACCCATTGTTGCTTAACACCGTTGAAATTTATCAAATTTTCGTTACAGTGCTCCAAAAAAGGTCTGGCGTTTGGGCTATGAATTATATTTGAGAAGCAACTTGTACATTGGGTTTTAAGACTAAACTAAAAATAATGTTAGGTTCCATTGTAGAGTGTATAAGTGTGAAATTATTGCTGTAAGCCTGTAACTTAGAAGATTAATTTTGGTCCTTGTTCTTTGTCCTGTAGACAGGTTCCGGGAAGACACTGACATATCTTTTGTTGATATTTTCCGTTATAAACACTCAAAGATCAGTTGTTCAAGCACTCATTGTGGTGCCCACCAGGGAACTTGGCATACAAGTAAGAATACCATTCTGGAGTTTTTCTGTAATCGGGCCAAAAACTGGAATTTACATATTCTTTTTCAAAATATTCTTTAAAAGAGGGAAAAAAAATGCAATTTTAATTCTTGGCTGCAGTATTTGAATACGTATAACGGGTAGCTATGTATAACGGGTAGGAAGTAACTATGTATAGTTTAGAATGATTATGATTGTTCATTTTTTTTCACTGAATTAGGTCACCATAGTTGCTCGGACTCTGGTTGCAAAGCCTATGGAAAGTGATATGGAGCTGAAATCCTGTACTGTCATGGCTCTTTTAGATGGTGGATCATTGAAAAGACACAAGACTTGGCTAAAGGTGCTGTTCTTGTTACCTTGTAATGCATAATTAAGTTAAAAATCTTGGGTGGTCAATGGAAATGTGTAATGTATCCCGTTGGATTTTTTGTATTATTATTCTTTAGAACAATGTTGTTGTTTCAGTTTGCAATATGTTTAATTTTAGTTGTTTGTTTCACTGATTCTAATTTCATATTTGTTATGTTTTGTTCTTTGTGTTCTTGGTCTAGATATTAGACAGAGGCCAGGGAAGGCAATTGTCATCCCTCTCTGCGAAGAAGATAGTGATGGTGAGGAGGATCGTTGTACTGGTGGGCATTAGAAGCAGCAATCAGTGACAGGTAATTGGGACCAAAGGGGTAGGGGAAACAGAGGTCATATGTGGAGTATCTACCTATTTACTTAGTTTATTCCTGATTGGGTTACTATTTTTAATAACAGGGAAGGTCCTCAAGCAAACAAAGGGAAAATCAAGCAAACAAAGGGAAAAGCTTACAGGTATATGTACAATTATAAAATCTTATTAATGCTTGTAGGTCTCTGTCTACTATTGTATTGTTTTGTTATTTTATAATTTGTGTTTGGTTTTTAGTTTTAAATCTTATTATCCTAACAATTAATGGTTTTATTTCTCTGATTGTGTTACTATTTTTAATAAACTAAATTCATAAACTAATAACATCTAAAGTATTTTTACTCACAATGCATAATATAGGAATTCATAACTGAATTTGTATTAGCTTAATATAGTAATTCAAAACTTAATTTGTATAGGATGATTCCTAAACACAATTTGATTTGAGATAAAAATAAATTTCTATAAGATAAATATGTTAATTTATAATTGAATTTGTATGAGAAATGATATGGTACCTTGTGTTTTGTGCTGATTTGTGACTCACTATCTGGTTTTGTATAAAATGATTTTGCAATATTTTTGTGTGGCAATAATGATTTTCCTTGGAACTTTGCTTAGATTGAACACCTAATTTGAGAAAAAAAGGGTTGTAAATCAATTTAAAAAATACAACAAATGATGTATAATTATAAAGAAATTGAGTTAAACTTAATTTAAATAAATGAATTGACTGACCTGATTGTAGATTGAATACCTGATTTAAGAGTACATGAATTGTCTGGCCTGATTGTAGATTGAACACCTGATTTGAGAAAAAAAAAAGTTGTAAATCTATTTAAATAATACAACAATTTATGATTATAAAGAACTTGAGGTAGACGTAGTAATGATGTACTCTCATACTTGATATTTTGGCTGGAGAGAAAAATTCAATGTTGATAAAAGTAATCGATATGATAACTCTTATATAAGAGTGTGAATGTGATGTTAAATTATAGATATTATTTTAAATTTAATTTAAACTTAATATTGTTTAAAAATATCTCAACAGAATTAATTAAATTTAGAGATTTTTTATTTTGAATGATTTGGTTATTTATTTGCTCTGTTTTTTCACCCAATTAGTGTAATTGAATATTATTATATCAAGTTTAAATGATTTGAATGCATAGAACTTTAAAACAAAAAAAATCAAAAAATCAAGTTTGAGGTCTTATTACCTTATTTCACAGTAACAGATCATTTTAATAGTTTGAAAGTTTTAATAAAGTTTTATTTTTTTAAAAGTAATTTGAAACACATTTTTCCTATTCACGTTAATAATGAAATATCTTTCAAATTGTACTTTTATAATTAATGTTTATTTTTTGATTCTTTACACTCTTATAATAAATTCAAACTAAATTTATTATTTTATAATTAATGGTGGCTGTTATTTCCTAAATGTGTGGTTATAGTTAAATTTATTAGTTTTTTATTATTAAAAAATAGAATATACACAACAACCTTTTTTTTTTCTCTACTCTTCCACAACAGTATTTTAATTTCTTCTTCTTTATTTTAATTTATATATTTTTAAAATTTAATCTTCTATCTCAATCATCCCTTTCATTTCAACCTCTACTGAATAAACTAATCATCTAAGAGAAAAAAAAAAAGAAACAGAGGAAAAATGGCAAAAGAGTGTGGAAATTAATTTACTGAACATGTTGGATAGTAGGATAGTTGATTAATTGATTCAACCAACCCATTTATAATGAAAGACAAACTTTACTACTTTAGTACGTCAAATTTGTACAAAAAATGATTCAAATAAAATTGAAAGACAAACCATGCATATATATATTATAAAAACTGAAGTCATGATTGCTTTACTTGAGCCAAAATTATACCAAATTCCATATGATATGTTAAAGGTGAGATTTAGAATGTTAATCCACGACAATCAAAGTCAAATAAAATAAAAAAGAAACACAGGAAAAATGGCAAAAGGCTGTGGAAATTAATTTTAGTACACCCGTAACACAGAATTACCCTATATATATATATAGTAGGATATAGTTTTTAAATTATTTTTTAAGATATTTGTATTATTGTTCAATACATATTAATTTAATCAGTTTTGTTGAGTCATTAAACCACTTCAAACCACTTCACTGGTTCCTCACTTTGCAAGATTAATTGTATTCTCTCCTCATTCATAAAGACACTTCAAGTATAATTTCAATTCTGCTTCTTCCCAATTGACTTCAATTTCTTTTTCACTGCAGTGTAGGTATAGGAAGAACTGGAGCATACGGTGTAATTCAAACAAACTCACATATACCTCTTTCGGAAACCAAAAGGGAATTGGAACTGGGAAAAGATCAGTCACTATCAACATCGGTCACTATCCACATCGGTCACTATCCACATGCAGTAACATATACTTTTGATGTAGTGTAGATTTGTATATGTGATTAGTTTGTATAATATATTATATTTTGTATTGTAAACACTTAAATTGTATATAATATAGCTCATTAATTTTATAAAAATTAGTTTGGTTATTTTAATATTGTTTTTATATATATATAATAAAAAATAATTAGAAATGCTACAATAATAAAATAACAAAAAATATTAAAAAATAATTATATATTTGATTAAAAAACATAATTTAATTAATGTATATTAATTTTGCTACCAAATTTTAGTAGCAAAAGTATAGTTTTAAATTATTTAAGATTTATTTACTACTAGTTTAATAATTGTTTGCTACCAAAATTTGGTAGTAAAATCATTTTGTTGGATTTTAAAATTTTAATGACAATTGCTTTGGCTACCAGTTTAAAAGAAATTTGCTACCAAATTGTTGTAGCAAAACAATTTTAATAGACTCAAAAAGTAATTATTTTGCTACTAAATTTATCATATTTTGCTACTAAAAATTTAGTAGCAAATAAGAATTATTAGCTACAAAAATTTTTGGTAGCAAAATACTTTTAGCGAAGGGGTTTTAGCTACGAAGTTGCTACCAAAAAAATTTGGTAGCAAAATAGGTATTAGCTACTAAATATATATCATTTGCTACCAATTTTTTTGTAGATAAAAATCTTTTTTCTTGTAGTGTTCCACTAGTGCATCAAAAAAGAAGGCTACTCGACAAAGATAGATCAAGGGCCTTAAAAGAAAAAGTCGAAAAGCTGAAAAAGAATGGGTTTATCTGGGTGGCGTTTTATCCATCGTTGGTCTCTAATCCCGTGCTAGTTCCCAAGCCGAATGGCAAATGGCGTACGTGCGTGGATTTCACAGACCTTAATAAAGCCTGCCCCAAAGACTGTTTCCCACTCCCAAGAATCGACCAGCTGGTCGATGCCATTGCAGGACATGAGATTCTCTCATTCATGGATGCATACTCAGGGTACAATCAGATTAGTATGCATCCCCCTAACGAGGATCACACTAGCTTTCAGACTGATACAAGGCTTTACAGTTACAAAGTAATGCCTTTCGGTTTGAAAAACGTTGGTGCGACTTACCAGCGACTAGTCAACCACATGTTTAAAGAGTTGATCGGCACGAACATGGAGATCTATGTCGACGACATGCTGGTCAAGTCGAAGAAGGCAGAAGGGCATATAAAGGATTTGCAGGAATGCTTCAACGTCTTGAACAAATATCAGATGAACTTGAATCCCCTTAAATGCTCCTTCGGAGTAGGATCAGGGAATTTCTTGGGATTTATAGTTAACTTGAGAGGGATTGAAGCCAATCCTGAGAAAATTAAAGCCCTGATCGATATGAAATCGCCAGCGAAGATTAAGGATGTTCAAAGTTTAACCAGAAGAATTTCTGCTCTCAGTAGATTCATTTTGAAGTCGACAGATAAGTGCGTTCCATTTTTTAATCTACTTAGAGGCAACAAAAAATTTGAATGGACGGAGGAGTGCGAGCAAGCTTTTCAAGCATTAAAAACTCACATGGCGCAACCACCCATCCTGTCCAAGCCAGTCAATAAGGAAACTTTATTCATATACCTAGCGATCACAGAGTATACTGCTAGTGCCATCCTAGTAAGGGAGGAAGAAGGCGTGTAGAAGGTTGTTTACTATGTAAGCAAAAGGCTAATTGGAGCAGAACAGCAGTACCCGCCCATAGAGAAGCTAGCCTATTGCCTAATTTTGGCCTCCAGGAAGCTGTGGCCTTACTTTCAAGCTCACCCAATCACGGTTTTGACCGACCAACCTCTACGACAAGTCCTGCAAAAACCAAAGGTTATGGGTAGATTGTTGAAATGGGCAGTCGAACTTGGGCAGTTCGATATATCTTACTTGCCGAGAGCAGCGATAAAAGGGCAAGCCCTGGCTGACTTCATTGCAGAGTTCACTAAACTTACAAATAGCGAGTGGATTGAAGAGCCTAATGAACCAGAGTGTCAAAACCAAGCTCCCTCGGGGAAATTATTTATAGATGGTTCTTCTAATGAGTGCCACGCTGGAGCAGGAGTGATATTAATAACGCCGGAAGGGCATCAATTTCACTGCGCAATCAGGTTTGACTTCACTGCTTCTAACAACAAGGCCGAGTATGAAGCATTACTCGCTGGGTTGCGTTTAGCCAGGGACATGAATATAAGGGTGCTCGACATCTACAGTGATTCTCAGCTAGTGGTGAATCAAGTCATGGGAGAATACTAGGCATGGGGTTTAAAGATGGTTGCTTATTTAAACAAAACAAGAGATTTATTGGCTCAGTTCGACAAATACACCCTCCAACAAGTACCTCGCGAACAGAATTCCAATGCTGATGCTTTGGCCAAATTAGCAAGTGTAAAGGATGCTGATACTCTGAATATAGTGCCAGTTGAGCAGCTGTCTATGCCAAGCATCCAAGCAGAGGAGACCACTATGGTGATCCAAATGGCGGATACATGGATGGCACCATATATAGAGTATCTCACGCAAGGCGTGTTACCAACGGACAGTTTCAAAGCCAGGACCCGTCAGCAGTAAGCTACTAGGTATATCCTGGTCGATGGAATCTTGTACTGAAGGGGAAAATCAATGCCATTCCTTAGATGAATTTCAAAAGAAAAGGCCAAAGAATAGGCTTTTGTGGAGACCACACTGGGGGGCAAAGCTTGTCAAAAAAGATCTTGAGGCAAGGATACTTCTAGCCCATGATGAATGAAGACTCGATGGAGTTTGTGCAGAGGTGCAATAAGTGCCAGAGGTTCTACGAAATCCCACGAGCAGCCCCCAATGAGCTTAAATAGATGCAAAGTCTGTGGCCGTTTGCAGTTTGGGGCATATATTTAATCGAAAATTTTCCCACAGGGAAGGGAGGCATCAAGTATGCTGTGGTTGTCATCGACTACTTCACTAAATGGGGCGAAGTTGAGCCACTCGCAACCATAACGACCAAGAAGGTGCTGGATTTTGTGATCAAAAACATCGTTTGTCGCTATGGATTGCCAAGGAAAATTGTCTCGGATAACGGCACCAAGTTCGATAGTGATTTATTCACGGATTTTTTCGAACGGCATGGCATTATCAAGAGCTTTTCTTCAGTCGCTCATCCCCAAGAAAATGGACAAGTCAAAGCAGTCAACAAAACGCTAAAGGATACACTGAAGAAAAGACTAGAATAAGCTAAGGGGAATAGCCAGAACAATTTCTTGAAGTCCTTTGGTCGTACAGAACTTCCCATCGAATTGCAACATGCCATACTCCATTTTCTTTAGCCTGTGGATATGAGGCTATGTTTCCTGTTGAGTTAGATCTGCCTTCGCATCCCAGAATAACGTACGATCAAGGCTCAAACAGCCAACTACTGATGGAATCCCTAGACTCGGTCGATGAGAAGCGTGAGCAAGTCCAACTCCGAGTAGCTGCGTACCATCAAAAAGTCGCTTGGTATTTCAATTCTAAAGTGTGAGAAAGGAAATTCAATGTCGGAGATCTAGTACTTCGAAGAGTTTTCCTGAACACCCGTGACCAAGCTGCTGGAGTACTCGGACCTAATTGGGAAGGGCCATACCAGATTGAAGAAGTCCTTCACCCAGGCACCTACAAACTTGCTCGCTTAAACGGAGATCTCATTCTTCGCTATTGGAATGGAGAACACCTATGCAAGTACATTCAATGAATAATCCTTCTTAAAGGATTGACTTGTATTAATTTTACATTTTACAAGTTATGAAAAAGGGTTGGTCATTTTATGTGACTAATCACTTATAAGTGTAAGATCTTTTTTATCACTTGTGCAGACAAGTTTTGTCCATTTATTATAAGAAATATAAGGGACTGTGTGTAGCCAGTCATTCTTGCCAATTATTGTATTTTATGCAAGTATTTGCTCTATTACAATTTTAATTATTTTGCTCCGAGTAGTATTGTTCGAACAGGTTTTGGTCAAGCCAAGTGACCAAGGACCTAAATCTCCTCGATCACTTGGCGGGCATATAAGGTATCTAGTAAGTAAAGCACATCGAGAGGTATGTAAACACATGAGCAAAATAAGTGAAAGCATGCTAAGGTACTTAGAGTATTTTTCAAAATTTTGACATTTTGTTAAATAAACCAAAGTGTTGTGCTAAGTTCGGTCATGCAAACAGATGTTATAATAAGACGCAAATGTATTATAATATCAAAAAATAATTACTTTACACCGCGAGCAGTACTGCCCGGATGTAATTGTTCGATTAAAAGGAAAATAGCTTCCCGTGCAGCAATCAAAAATTAAATAAGGAAGTCTTTACTTCATGACCCGTAGGTCGTGTATTTAAAAGAGAAAAAAAAACTATGAAGTTATCGAGGAGTCTTGCGGCAATTGCTGCTGCTGCTGGTCGACTGCATCCCCAGCTTCTTCTTAGGCGCCTTCGATGCCGGTTGCTAGAGAAATTTCTAGAGACCTTGGAATTGTCTCTTCCTCCAGGCAAGCAACGCACCTAGCCAGCTCCGCCTCCCTGATATGATATGGGAGATAGGAAAAGTTGGCAGTGGGATTGTTCTTTCAGAATAAGTAGAAGCACTCGAACGATGCCCCCTCATAGTCTTTAAGGTTGCGGGCGTTCTGTTCCTCTAAAGCAGCAACCTGTCGGCGACTTATTGCAAGCTCATCTTGAAGCTTGTGGGCTTCCCGATAATTCCTGAGTGAGACCTCCTTGTATTGCTCCTTGGATGCTGTGATCTTATCGATACTTGCATCCTTCCTCTTCAGCTCCTCTTTAAGAGAAGCAATTGTGGCCTCGATCACTTGCAACGCCTCGAGGTGCTTCACCTCAGCCATTTTAAGATCCTCAGTTTGCTTCGCCTCGACCTCTTTGAGGGCCTCAGAATGTTTCGCCTCAACTGCCTTCAGCTGCTCGGCAAAAGTAGCCTCAGACGCCTTGAGTTGCTCGGTGTATTGAGCCTTAGCAGCACTGAGCCTATCGCTGAGTTTCTTCTCAAACTGAGCATTCTACGTCCTTGAAGATCGCCAGCCAGAGGTCAGGGTAAGCACCCCTTGCGATCAGAAAAAGATAAGGTCGTTAATAGGAGCAAGTTAAAAAGACGATTTGCAAAGCAGAAAGAAACTTACAACAAGCACTTCGTTCAATGCGTGGCTGAGGACCTGGTCGACCCCCATGGAGCAGGTCTCCTAGATTGCCTCCCGACTGCGTCGGTGCTTTTTTTTTTTGACAGCCTATCTTTGGCTGAGTTAAGCACCACACCCGTAAGGTCGTCTCCTGAGGCTTCTTCTCGATGACCAGCCGATTGCTGGATGGTAGATGTTGGAGGCATAGGGTCAACTGGAGCCGGAGGAGGAGTCTGTCCGACCGGAGACGGAAGATTTGGGTTTGTTGGAATTGGAGGAGTCGCCTCCCTGGTAGGAGCTGGTGGAGGAGTTATCTCCTTTGTTGGAGTAGACGCAGGGGGGTCGTTTGTTCGAGGCTTCTTCGAGGGTTGATTGCTGCAGCCCTCCCCAGACTGGTGCAAGTGAGACTTTTTCTTGCTCGCTAACTCGGTGTACAAGTCGAAGGCACGTTCAGCAAGCATGTCTGCAAAAAAAAAAAACGAGCGAACAATTAGGCAGTATAATAAAAGAAACTTACTAAGTTTAAAAAGAAAGGACAGAGAAATTGAAAGTATAATACCCGAGCTATCATTACTGGTCGCTACATTATTTATTCTACAAGTGCTACACTCACTCTATAGCCAGAAGAAATCTGAATTTAAAGTAGGAGAGTATTTAAAGTCGCCATCCCCGTCGAAGAGGTGAAGGGAATAGGCAGACTATCTAAGAGCGAGAAATCAGTACCATTCTCGTCCGATGATTCGTAAAGGGGTTCGAGAGGGACAGTGGCCTTATTTTTTCCCTTTCCCTGAGGGGCAGGGGGAGCAATAGCTTGTGGAGTATTGGAGTGTTCCCTGATTGTCACTCTGATTCTCACTCTGGTTGTCCTCCTTTGAGGTTGTGACACGTCCGGGTGCTGCTCAGGAATCTCCTTGCCAGTGGCACTTCCCGCTGTTGACTACCTCACGTCTTGGTGGGGTGCTAAAGGCCCGACCAGCCTCAAGTTGGCCTCTGTGACCAGCTATTTGACACTTTTCTCTATGTCGGTCATGCTGGCCAAGAGGGCTGATCGCATCTCCACGTATGGAGTAGGGTTTGGTCGCAACCAAGGGCCTGAAACGCACTAAATTTCTAAGGAAAATGCAGCAAAAAATTGGAGAAAGATTGACGACAAGTGGTACAAAGACTTTACCTCCTTGAGTGAAAGTCAAGTTATTCGCGACCATGTCAGTCGTCAGGAAATACTCCAGATGGTACCTCCCCACGTTCGAGATGTAGGTAGTGTCAGTCAGGAAGGTGCGACCTGCTTCCTAGTGACAGAAGTGGAAAAACCCCGTGTTTTCTTGGTTGGGGTTAGATTTTAGGTCGAACAGATAGTTGACCTCATGTGGTGTGGGGATAGGCCATTTCTTGTGGCTATAGAGGATATAGAGTGCAGCAAGCATTCTATATCCATTGGGAGTTATTTGAAAATGGGCAACCTCGAAGTAATTGGCCACCCCCTGGAAAAAAGGATGAAGAGGTAGGGTGGCTCCTGCCTCAATGTGGTACCTCGACCAGGCACTGAAAGCGCCTCCAGGCAAGTTTGCCCATTGGTCTTGAGTGGGTTGGACTAGTGTCACCCCAGGGAGTCCATATTTTTTGATGTAATTAGTGATCATCCTGATCGTTACCCAACTGATAGGGGCGATGTACCATTCAACATCTGGTTGAACGACGTTTCGAGGCTAAGCGCGAGTTTGAAAGTTGGGGTCGGGGATATTTCTTTCCCGACCACTGGTCGAGGGAATTCCAACCTGAGGAGCAGGTTGATTTGAAGTGTTGGAGCCTTTCTTTTTTTGGGCAGTGGATTTTACTCTGCCCATGGCTGGAAGGTTTGACTGAGGTCTATTCGGTGGGGTTCGAGAAAAAGGAGGTATAAGCAACGGCAGTTCCTCCTCGAATTCAAGTAATTGGGCAAGCAAGTCATCGTCGATAGGCCTTTCACCTCCCCACGGATCTTGCATGAAAAGTTGCGAACAGAGAAAGGGGGAGGGGAGAACGTAAAGCCTAAAAATCTGTGTTGAGAGTTAGAATAACGTTGCTCGCGTATAAAAGTTAAGCTTTTATACGACCAACAACATTCTAGCAAAAACACTAAGTTCTATACGAGTAGTTTGAAAAACAGATTGGAAAGTGGAAGTAAAAAAAATTTCGGAAAAAAGCTTTTTCGACTCCGAAGGGGCGGGAAAAACCCAATTTTTTAACTAGCTTAAACATTGAATTTTTTCTTCGATTTTACGCTCTACATCTACAATCTCGACTACCAAACTGGCTCTTAACTCCTACAAGACTTTGTTTCATCACCCTTTCAAGCATCATTAACATTCCCAATTTCCCCAAAACAGCTTCAGTCAAGAACTATAAAAAATCTCCAAGAAATCAGAAATAGAGATAAACAAGTATTGCATGGCATATTAACAACTGAAAGGTTTGAAGAAAGGTACTTGTATGAATGATTGAGTGAGGTACTAAGTTGATTCGGCTGGGCAAGAGCCTCGTGATCCATCCGAGTTTCTGGGTTTCTGGAAATATAGCTCCCGGTTCTTTAGTTTTCTTGAGGATAAAGTTAAAGTGTAAAAAGTAAAAATGGATTCTGAAGGGTTATTTATATTAGTCGAGGAGCGTTTACCAAGGTAATCCTAAAGGTTAACTTTTCAAGGCATGGGAAAGTGTGATAGCCGTCAGACAATTTATTGGGAAACCGAAAAGACTTGATTAGACATGATTGGTCACCTTTTTCAAGAAAGCACGGGCGGCTCTGACATATTTCGTGGGGGTATTCGAAGAGTCAATTTCCTAAGTTTACTTATTGCTGGTCAAAATAAATAAACTGGGGAGCAAATGTTTAGCCTAAAAATGGCTACTGATGACGTGGCAAGGATTTCTCCTACGTGGTTGACACGTGGCAGAAGTGCTGGTTGACTATCGACCAGAGGCACATCGCTTCGCCAGGGGTTAACTTTTAGATACGACTAGGCTGGTCGTATAACTTAATTTGTTTCCTTCTAAGACTGTAATCTTATAATAATTTTATTGAATATTTCTTCATTATTATCTTGATACGCGATTATTAAGGAAAGATAGGGTACGTTGGCATATGTAACTGTAACGACCCAAAATTACTATTAAGGCTTAAGGGCCTTGATTAGTGTGTCGGGAGGGCATAATTGGAGGTTATGTGAAGTAATGGTGTTAGAATGCATGTTTATGAGTTTTGGATAGGCATGCGGGCCCTGCTTGGCTGGTACGGGCGTAATTGTAATTTTGGCCCGTTAGGGCATAAACGTGATTGTGTGTGATAAATTGTTGAGACCACATTATTATGTGGATATATAGATATATATATATGTATATATGTGTGTGTTTGCAGCTTTCGGCACGAGGCGATCCTAGGGAGCCGGTAGCGGGAAAGTCACAACAGGACCCGATACTCGACTCGGGGTGAGTCAAGGGGTATTTGGGATGTTAGGTGGTCGTCTGGGTTATCGGGTTATGAGAATAAATAATTGGAGATATATTTGAGGTTAGGAAGCCTAGGTGGGAATACTGAGGAAATTTACCATTTTGCCCTCGGGGACGTTTTCGGTACCTCGACCCTTAGGCTTGATTTAACTAGTTAATGATAGATTAAGTAAAGTGTAGAATTCAGTGGAACAAAAGTTAGAATCGACCTTCTTCTTTTTCTCTCTCTTTCTCTCTCAGAGGAACCATAGAAACAAGGATTTCTTGGGCAAGAAACTCATGAGTTGGAGCTCGGATTGTGGGGAGAATTTCTATGGAAACTTGAAGGTTCAACCAGGAATTCAGGTAAGTGATGATTTGTGGTTTATCTAATTAAATCCTATGGTTTTGAGCTGGGTTCTAAGTGCTTGGGTTCTTAACTTTTGAAGATTAGATTGAGGCAAGGATTTTGAAATTAGCTCAGCAATTACTTCGTGGATTGGTTCTTTAGTGAAGGTAAGCTCTAATCTATGGTTCAGTGTTGAATTATGAGTTCTCTTGAATGGTTTTAGTGTTTTTAAGCTTATGGGTTTCAAAGATGGAGATGTTGTTTTGATGAGTTTCTAGACTAGGTTTCTGTTGGGTTATGTTGTTGAAATCATGTTAGAATATTGGTAAATTGGATTGTGTGTTTTGGGATGATTGTGGGTGGTTTTGAGAGAGATTTGAGTGTAAAAAATGGTAGTTTTTCTGGGTTCGAAGGGGTCGGGCCGCGGCATGGTTCTTGGTGAGCCGCGACCCTTCGAAGTTGATGGGTGTTGAGGAAGGAGGGCGGGCCGCGGCATAGGGCATGTAGGGCCGCGGCCCATGTCTATTTCTGGGCAAGGTTGGGCTATGTTTGGGGCCATGCCGCGGAATGAGGAGGCTTGAGCCGCGGCCCTTATGGAAATTTGTGTCCTTGGGATTTTAAACATGAAAATTTAACCTAGAGTGCTCGGAATTGATTCCACTACCGTATTTGGTGGAATTCGATGTTCCGAAGATTAGAACCTTATTCAGAAGCCTTTTGCAACAATTGATGGAATCCTTTATTAGGGTTGTGATTAGGTTTACGCTTGAGCTCGGGGCAAGATCGTGCTCGGGGATCATCTTTCCTAGTTCAAGTGCTTGGAGATTAAAGGTAACAAAACTGCACCTGGTTGTGGATTTCTATTGGGACTAAGGGTTCCCTGTCTTGTATGCTCTTTAGGAGAATGGTATTATGCCATGTGAATTGTAAATGGATGGTATCACGCCATGTAAATAGTAAACGTGCGGCCTAAGAGCGCCGGAGTTTACACTTGCGCACAGGGCGCGGCTTGGCCACTGGTAGCCGAGGACAGCTTATTATGAACTGAGCTCGGTTTAAGCGGGCTAGAGTCAGTGGGTTAAACAGAGGGTGCGGCCTAAGTTTTCGGCCCTAACTATCATTTTATTTGATTGTAATTATTATGATGATTATGATATGTTGGTTAATTGAATGGAAAATTGTTAGCTTGTTGAATGCTATCGTTGAATGGGTGAATGTTGTGTACTGTTGAGTACCTGGTTATGTCTTGTGAAATAATTGGGTATTATTAGTGATTGTTTTTTTAAATGTTATGTTTTCTTGCTAGGCCTTGGCTCACGAGTGCTACGTGGTGCAGTTAAGGACAAGGGTTTGATGAGTTGACCATGAGTTGGAGAGCTCTGGGGGCGGGGTGTACATTGTCGGCTGCCATGGTCGAGGGATTGTACAGGGACGGGAACCTAAAACGTGTATTTTTCCATTAGAGTGGCTTGGTTATTTATTTGATTTTTGGAAATTTTGTAATTATATTATTTAAACATGGATTTGGGATCCCATGTACCAAATATTTATTTTAATGAAAATGATTTCGTTTACAACCAAAATCTTTTAAACCTAACCTGTTTGTGTCATTAGATTCACATTTTTATCTAAACGGCTTGATTAGCAAGTCTCGCACTATTTCAAATACACAGTGTAACGCTCTTGGTTATCCAGGGCGTTACAGTAACCCTCCTTGAGCCTATAAATATACATGAAATAGCTCAAGGAAGGGACTTTTGATTCCTGAATCTTTTTGCTAAGATAGAGAAAAAGAGAGAGCAATAGTGCAATTATCCATCATTTTATTGTATTTCTTTCAAAGTTTGTGAAACTCAAGAACCCTAGTTCTTTTATCACTACTTTGAGATTCAATCTTAATAATAGCACTAAGTGGACGTAGGTCATTACCATCTTTTGGGGCCGAACCACTATAAATCTTGGTGTTTTCTTCTCTTCCATTAGATTTTCTTTCTTACTTGGCATTTTATCTTTTGTCGTATATTTGACTCCGTGTCGTTGGCCAAATCGTGGGTCAACATTCTAGTGCTCTCATTGAGAGTGTGACAAAAAACTGTGAAAAAATCTAATGGCGAAAACATCCAAGAAGACTGGGCAGGCTGCCAACGCTGCACCATCCCAACCTCCTCCCCCAAATGTGGTCGAGAATGAACCACATTTGGAGTTTGATAAGGAGGAATTAGATTCTGAAACACTGAGGGCAACGCTAGGAGTGTTGCAAGATGAGTTGGCTAATCTGAGGGCCAACCGGGAGAATGCTGCAGAGACAATGGCGTTGCAGCAAAGAGAAATAGAACGCCAGCGCCAAGAGCTGATTGAGTGGCAGGCGGAAATGGATCATCGGTAGAGGGATACCATGGCCGCCCTTGAAGCTGCCATTTTACTGGCCAGGAATCAGGCTGTGCCAGCCTCCGAACAAGATCGGCCACCAAATGTACCACCTCAAAGAGGTCCCAATCCAAGCCCTCCGCTCCAGCCAGCAAGCCCTTAAAGGCCGGAGCAGCCGTCTATGGCTCAGGATGATGTCCCACCTAGGGATCTTGAGCAGCAACCTCCATCCCAGACTGGTCGAGGCAATCCCCAGCGCCTGAGGCAGAATAGGGCAGGGCAGCCGCCCCGCAGCCCTAGACGCCCAGGGGATGAAGAGCTAAATCTAGCGAGCAGGGGGCAGCATCCCTTTGCCAACAGGAGGAACATCGAGTCAGGCTCTGCAGTCAGGGGCCCCCCACGGCATAACAATGCACAGGGACCCAACGACCAGCAGAGGCCTCCTCCTGACGCTTAGGAAATGCCAGCCCGAGGAGGAAATAGCATGAACAACTGGTCATGCCGTAGTCAGCCACAATTCAGAGATGGCCATGGCTATAATGAAGCTGATTCCGGCAGAGGAAATGCTGGTTGGAGAAATGAAGAAAGAGGTGGAGGCAGAAGCCCCCCACCTAGAGAAAATAGGCCAGCTAGCCACAATGCTAGGGGGAAACGTAAGCAGCAAAACGTCTTCAGTCGGCTAGGAGCTAGCAAAACCACTATAAATTCTTGGTGTTTTCTTCTCTTCCATTAGATTGTCTTTCTCACTTGCAGTTTTATCTTCTGTCGTATATTTGACTCCGTGTCGTTGGCCAAATCATGGGTCAACACTTCCTTTCCCCCATCTCATCCAAATGAATGGGTGATCTACACTTCGTTACATACAAAATCTCATATGGAGCTACTCTAATCATTGACTGATAACTATTGTTGTATGAGAACTCAATCAACGGGAGGTACTTACTCCAAGACCCCTTGAAGTCCAGCACACATGCTCTAAGCATGTCCTCCAATATCTGAATTGTCCTCTCAAACTACCCGTCTATATGAGGATGAAAGGTTGTACTGAACTTTTACTGAGTCCCCAAAGCCTTCTACAAACCACCCCAACACTTGGAAGTAAATATGCGATCCTAGTCCGATACTGTAGACTTTGGGACCCCATGGAGATGTACGATCTCCCTCACATACAACTCCACATACTGGTCCACAGTATAGGTTGTCCTCACTGACAGAAAGTGAGCTGACTTGGTATATCTTTCTACTATCACCCATACTGAGTCATGGTGCCCCGCCGTCCTAGGCAAACCTCCTAAAAAATCCTCGGTAATATATTCCCACTTCCACTCGAAAATACCTAAAGGTTGTAACGACCTTGCTGGTCGCTGGTGTTCAGACTTCACCTGTTGACAAGTTAAACACTTTGCTACGTAATTGACCACATCCTTCTTCATCCCAAGCCACCAGTACAACAACCGTAGATCTTGATACATCTTCGTGGTGCCTAGATGTAGTGGGTATAGTGTAGTATGAGATTCATCAAGAATCTCTCGTCTGATACCCATATCCATTGAAATACAGATCCAATCCGTATACCTCAATAAACCCATCTCTGAAATGAAATAATCCTTAGCTATTCCAGCTAGAACATCCCCTCTAATCTCCTACAACCATGTATCACCCATCTGTCCTTCTTTTATCCTCTCCAAGAGGGTAGACTATAAAGTAATATTGGCCAACTGGCCCACTACCAATTCTATCCTTACTCTAGTCATCTCTTCTGCCAATTTCTTTGATATCTGCTTTGAGCTAAACAACTATCCTAGGCCCCTCCAGCTCAAAGCGTCTGCCACTACATTGGATTTCCCTGGGTGATAAAGGATGTCACAATCGTAATCCTTTACCAACTCTAGCCAACACCTGTGTCTCATATTTTGGTCCTTCTGGGTGAAGAAACACGTTAAACTATTATGATTGGTGTATATCTATACAAATAGTGTCGCAACAGTTTTAGTGCGAATATCACCGCTGCTAGCTCCAAATCATGGGTAGGAAAGCTCTTGGACCGTAACTGCTTCATCCCCCTATCTAGGATGCTAACCGGTCGTTCCTCGTAACTTAAGTCTTTCTGGAGCGCTATGGTATCGTACTTGAGGACGTGAGATGGGTCTGACACATATTTGCGTAGCATCGAAATGTGGAAGACGTTGTGACTATCGGCTAGTGCTGGCGGTAGGGCTAGTCTATATGCAACTGGTCCCACTTTGTCCAATATCTCAAAAGGACCTATGAATCGGGGACTGAGCTTGCCTTTCTTCCCAAATCGCTTGACACCCTTCATAGGAGATATCTTCAGGAAGACTTGATCTCCAACTTGGAACTCCACATCGCGTCGCTTGGTATCCGCATAGCTTTTCTGACGGCTTTGAGCAGCAAGCATACGCTGTCTAATAAGCGTTACTGCTTCTTGTGCTTGTCTAACAGCTTCGGGCCCTAGAAGCTGCCTTTCTCCTACCTCGTCCCAGTGCAATGGTGATCGGCACCTTCTTCCATATAACAACTCATAAGGTGCCATCTCGATCGTCGACTGGTAGTTGTTGTTGTACGAGAACTCGATCAGCGGTAAGTACTTGTTCCACGATCCTCCGAAATCAAGTACACATGGGCGTAGCATATCCTCTAAAATCTGAATCGTACGCTCGGACTGCCCATCTGTCTGAGGATGGAAAGCTGTACTAAGACTTAACTTAGTACCCATGGCTTGTTGTAAGCTTCTCCAAAATCTTGACGTAAACACTGATCCTCTATCTGATACTATCGTCTTGGGGATTCCATGCAATCGTACAATCTCTTGGATGTAGATGTCTGCATATTGGTCTGCCGTATAAGAAGTCTTAACAGGCAGAAAATGAGCCGACTTGGTTAGTCTATCTATGACTATCCAAGCAGAATCATGCTGCTTATTCGTCTTTGGCAGACCCGTCACGAAGTCCATGGCTATATCGTCCCACTTCCATTCCGGTATGCTAAGCGGTTGCAATAATCCTGCAGGCCGCTGATGCTCTGCTTTCACTTGATGGCATACCAGACACTTAGATACATACTCCGCTATATCCTTCTTCATCCCTGGCCACCAATAGACTGCCTTGATGTCATGAGTCATCTTGGTAGACCCTGGATGAACTGAGTACGGGGTGCTATGCGCTTCCTCTAGGATCGTCTTCTTAATACTTTGATCGTCTGGCACGCATACCCGATCCTTATATCTCAATAAACCTTGACTGGATATTGAGAAATCTGTAATCTTGCCTTCTCTGACTGCATCCATGTGCGTTGCTAGTGTGCTATCATGTCTCTGACCATTCCGTATGTCTTCTAGCAGATTTGATTGGATAGACAAGTTAGCCAGCTTGCCTACAACCATTTCGATTCCGGCATTGATCAGCTCCTGCTGTAGCGGCTTTCCTATTTCGGATAAGGCTGCTAAGTTCCCATAACTTTTTCGGCTAAGTGCATCGGCAACTACGTTTGCCTTCCCGGGGTGGTATAGGATTTCGTAGTCGTAATCCTTTACTAATTCCAACCACCGGCGCTGCCTCATGTTAAGCTCCTTCTGAGTAAAGAAGTATTTTAAACTTTTGTGGTCCGTATAAATCTCGCACCGTTCTCCGTAAAGATAATGGCGCCAGATTTTTAACACAAAGACCACCGCTGCCAACTCCATATCGTGAGTTGGATAGCGTTGTTCATACTCCTTTAACTGACGTGAGGCGTAGGCTATCACCTTGTCATTTTGCATCAGTACGCATCCCAATCCTAACTTTGATGCATCACAGTAGACAACGAACTTGTCGTTGGGTGTTGGGACACTAAGTACTGGTGTTGAGCAAAGCTTATCCTTAAGCAACTGGAAGCTTTCCTCACACTTATCATTCCAGTTAAACTTTTGTTGCTTCCGAGTGAGGTCGGTGAGTGGAGTGGCTATCTTAGAAAAGCCCTCTACAAACTTTCTATAGTAACCTGCTAGCCCTAAGAAGCTTCTTACTTCCGACACGTTCTTTGGTCTAGGCCAATCCTTCACGGCCTCTACCTTCGATGGATCCACTGCAACTCCGTCTTTTGATATGATGTGCCCGAGGAACGCCACTTGTGAGAGCCAAAACTCGCATTTCTTGAACTTCGCGTAGAGTTGGTGCTCCTTCAATCGCGTCAAAATCATCCTCAAGTGTTCCTCGTGCACCACTTCATCCTTGGAGTAAATTAAAATGTCATCGATGAACACAACGACGAATTTATCCAAGTAGTCTTTGAAGACCCTATTCATTAAGTCCATAAATGCGGCTGGCGCGTTAGTAAGACCAAAAGACATGACCAAGAACTCGTAATGTCCATAACGAGTCCTAAAGGCTGTCTTAGGGATATCTTCTCCCTTTACCTTGAGCTGATGATACCCGGACCGTAAATCGATCTTAGAAAATACAGTCGCGCCTCGGAGTTGATCAAACAAATCATCAATCCGAGGTAGCGGGTATTTGTTCTTAATTGTTACTTTATTCAGCTCACGGTAGTCTATGCACATGCGCATACTTCCGTCCTTCTTCTTCACGAATAGTACCGGAGCTCCCCATGGTGAATGGCTTGGCCTAATGAAACCCAAGTCTAGGAGTTCTTGTAGCTGCGTCTTTAATTCCTTGAGTTCTGTAGGTGCCATTCGGTATGGTGCCTTAGAGATAGGCTCGGTGCCTGGTACTAATTCTATCGTGAAGTCTATTTCTCGATTTGGCGGCAACCCTGGCAAGTCATCGGGGAAAACTTCTGGAAAATCTTGTATAATCCGAACATCTCCAACTTTGAGTGATGTCTCCTTCTCCACATTCATGATGTTGGCTAAGAACGCTTGGCATCCTTTCTCCATCATTCTCTGAGCTTTGAGAGATGACACTAACGGTGTGCGTAGTCCTGAAGATTGTCCCATGAAGCACAATTTCTGGCCGTCAGGAGTCTCGAACATCACCTTCTTGCGTCTGCAGTCGATCGTTGCGCCATGCCGTGCTAGCCAATCCATGCCTAGGATTACGTCGAAGTCTTTGATCATCAGTTCTATCAGGTCTCCTTCTAGTTCCTTGTCCTAAATCTTGATTGGCACGCCTCGTACAATTCGTGATGATAGAACTACTTTGCCCGAAGGCAACTCGGTTACAAACCTAGTTCTAAATCTTTCACTAGGTTTGTCTAGTTTATCTATCATTCCTAACGAAATATACGAATGAGTGGCTCCCGAATCAAATAATACATGACATAAATTATTGAGGATGGAAACCTGACCTGTGACCACCTTGTTGCTAGCATCCGCCTCCCCTTGGATTAAAGCAAAAACCCAAGCAGGAACCATCTTTTCGTCCTTCTTTCCTTCCGGCTTTTGCTGAGGACAATCTCTTTTACGATGCCCTTCTTGACCACAGTTGAAACACTCCTTGGTGTTGGCACGGCATTCTCCGGGGTGTTTCTTCTGAAATTTGGCACATGGCGGGTATTCCACGTAGCCCGACTTGTTTCCCCCATTATTTGGTCGTGCCCTTTTATTGTTGTCAGCTTGCTTGTTGTCAGGATGCCTTCTCTTCTGTCCGTTACCGTTGTTGTTGGACTGATTGTTGCCGCTATTGCTAGACTGATTGTTGTTCCGACTGGCCTGAGGTTGGCTCTGCTGTCTGGGTTCAGGCTTGCTGGCTTCTTCTTTGCTCACGTTGGCCTGCAACCTTTCTACTTCAATTGCCGTCTCAAGAACGTCGGCATATGAAGTGTTTCCCGGGTTCGCTAGTTTAACCCCCATCTCGATCTTCGGGCGAAGTCCTCTAACAAACTTGTTCACCCTTAGATAGTCGGTTGGAACCAACTCTGCTGCGAACTTGGCTAAGCGATCGAACTGACGAGCATATTCCGCCACTGTTAAATTCCCTTGCTTCAGATTGGTGAACTCCTCAACTCTCGTAGCAAGTACCGCTGAATTGTAGTACTTCTTGTGGAAGAGCTCCACAAATCGGGTCCACGTCATGGTGGCAGCATCGTGGGATTGCTGGACCAAATCCCACCATATCCTGGCATCTTTCTTGAGTAAAGACGAGACGCAGGATATGCGGTCAGCGTTACTGAGGTTCATGTGGGCTAGGATCGGCTCCACATTCCTTAGCCATTCTTCTGCTTCAAAGGGGTCCGTAGTCCCTTCGAAGTTCGGAGCGTGCTGCTTGCGGAACCTCTCGTACACTGGCTCCATGTGCTGTACAGGATATGGAGCGTAATTCGTCATAGGCCATCCCCCATACGGACCAACTTGTTGGGGTGCTGGGGCCATTTGCTGTGGCTGCGGCTGTGGCGGAGGCTGAGGCTGAGATTGAGCCTGTTGGCGTTGTTGCTGCAGAAGTTCCTCGACTTGCTGTCGCAGTCTGGCAATCTCTGCAGTGTTGTCAGCTGGCTGTGCCGGCGCGTTGCGGCGAGTAGTAGCACGCACTCCCCTTCAGCGAACGGTTGGAACCGCATTGGTCGCTGGAACATCGTTGGCGGCATTTCCGTTGGTGCGTGCGGATCTTCGGAGAGACATCGTAGCAGAGTTCTAACAGTTGAAAGAAACATGTTAGAACTTTTCCTAATAGGCTCTAAGGCAAAAACTTATTCTAAAACAAACATATCTCGGACCTATTTATTATGACTTCTTATGAAAAATTATATAGGTCTTTATTTATTATTAGAGTGGGTTTCTATACTTAGAAAAACAAGTCATCTTTATTTTCTAAGTGTGTTTCTAATCATCCTATATGACTTAATTCTCAGGCTCGAAACTTATCTTTGTTCCAAAGTTAACCATATTGAGGGAGGGCTGGGATCAGTAAAATCGTTCCCACTACTATGGCCCCCTAACTCTCAATAAGGAAACTAGGTTCATTGATTTGTATCCACCCTCACCGAACTTAGTCATTATTCATTCTATTTAGTATTTATTATGATTGCGAAAATAAAAAATCAAACTCACACATGATATTCAAATAGCATGTTTATTCATTTGGAAAACAATTTCACTTATTACAATAAAAAATAAATAAAACAAACACTAAAAACTTCTAATCTAAAAATCGGGATCTTCTACATCCGATCCGTCATCTAGCATATCATCATCTATTTGCTCATAATCATCATTATCATGAGCATCGAAACGTCCTATAGGTAGGTTGGTGAGAATCCTATTCTTTTGCTCATTGGTGAATTGAAACTCAAATTTTGCGGTAAACCTAACTAAGAGGAAATAGTATCTCATGGCTAAAGGAAATTCATCCTCCTCACGCATTTCTTCCCATATTTCTTCTAAGGCTGCTATTACAGAATGAAAATCCTTAAACAACCTAATTACTAATACATATTGTTCCGTTGATCTTAGCATTATTTGTTTAGCCTCTTGAAGGCCACCTATCGCTTGGTGAAACAAAAGCAACCTTCGAGTAATCCTTTCTAGGGCTCCTACGGTGTTTCTTGGCTCCCTTATTCTTTTTAAGGCCTTAATGGCTCGGATATCTTGGTAGGTTAAAGCTCCATTCATTCTTAACTGAAACATAAACACTAAAGTTGTTAGCTATACATATAGGCAAAGTAACTTGTAACTTGTAACTTAAACACTTACTTGGCGGTCAGATTCGGAGCTTTGAGCATGTGTATCGAGGAGAACTTCATGCGAAGGAACCGTTTTCTCTGATACCAACTGTAATGACCCACTACTCTAGACTATTTGGACCATTAACGAAACTATACATAAAATCCTTAAAAGAACTTACATTTGCGAAAATACCATAATTTTATTAAGTAACTTGTAAAATAAGAGTTACTTACAAATAAATAATATTCTAATAAGGATATGGGATCCCATTGTCTTTAAAAACAAAAGATGATTTTAAATAAAAGACATTACATAATTGGAGCGGAAAATACACATAAAACCATAAAAACATAAAATGAGACTACATCCTCGAATCGAATAACGCTTGGCCCCTTGACTCCATTCACCATCGATACACATCCTCTAAGCGTCACGAATCTTACCGCCTCTAAAGCTTATTTTCCTGCACATAAAACAAAAAGGAATGAGCCTAATGCCCAGCAAGGAAAATCTAACACATAGTCATATACATAATTTCATAAGAAAACATAAAGACTTAACATAATACATATAACATACACTTATTATAATGGCCATTATTACTTGGGGTCCCATAGAATAAACAAGCATATGCCCATGGGATTAGTGGGGTCCTACTAGCTAAGTAGGTCATATGCCCATAACCCTTTTGGGGTCTTGTTAGTCATATGGGTCATATGCCCAAGCCTACAAACATACACATATACATATCATAACACATTAATAACATAAAACATATAGATAACATAAGCACATAACATATTGATTCTAGCCTATTTTCCTTACCAAAGTTACCGGGATATAATGGACTGAGTTGGGACTTTTTGGAACACTCGTAAAACAATAAGAAAGAGTGAGTCTAAAGAAAGGAGATGAAATGAAAGAGATGGAAAGACTAAACCATAAAAACATACTTACCGACTTATATGCTTAAGAACTTGGATTCCCTAACCAAAATAAGAATGAGGTTAGGGGACTGAGTAGAAGGTTTTGAGAAAGGAAATAACATGAAATAAATGAAATAGAGTTTCGGGTTTACCTCAAAGATTTGCAAGATCAATCTAACCTCCACCGAAATACTATAGAACTCACTTCCCAAAGTGTTTGATAAGCTTATGATGTTTAAGCTTATAGTTTTTCCCCAAACCAAGTGTTTACACTCTCACACTCACTTAACACTAGCAGCTTCTGAACTTAGAGCAAATGGTGAATAATGGCTGGGTACTAGGTCCTATTTATAGAGTTTGGGAATGAAAGTATCTTGATTTTACTTGAATAAAAATAATGGCTTTTTAGGTGAAAATCATTTGAATAATCGTTCAGCAGAGGTTGAAGACTCGTTCAAAAGATGCCGGACTTATGGAGGAGTTTGAATGGCTGAAAGGAAAAGAATTCAAAAGTATTTGAATTTATGCTGGAGGAGGCGATATATCGCCCCCTATAGGCGATATATCGCCTGGACCATTGTTCCCGAGGCGACCGTGCATCGATTCGTGTTTTCCGTATCTACGTGCTGCGATATATCGCCCCCTATAGCTGCGATATATCGGCACACGCTGAATATTTAAACACGAAATTACACATTTTTAGCTAAGTTTGAATGGAGTAAACAGCCTTGACTAAGCCTTTAACGTATTCAAAGCTGCTGACTGACCCTATATCATTCAAACTTTACCCTTATTTAATTTAATCCTCAAAAATACTTAATCCTTAATTACCATTCATAACATGTGCTTAAAATCCTATTGGTTGATGTCTAAACCTTATAATCTAATAAATATAATCCTTAATATCAGTCACATTAATCAAACCTTAGGTTATACTTAATATTCTTAAGCTATAGATTAAACTTAGAAAATCTATAAGTACTACTATGAGTGTCCAAATAATTCCCGGTCTGAACCAAAAATCCATAGTAACAAAGATAACACTAAACATACTATAATACTACAAAAAAATTAGCTAAGTAAAGTTCTTGGACTCTACATTGATCCTCAGCCGGTGATAACAAGATTGAAGATCAATCTTCGAGAATACTATCTTGTCCTGCAACTGATCGAACAGGTCATCTATCCTCGGTAGTGGGTACTTGTTCTTAATATTCAACTTGTTCAATTCCCTATAGTCTTTGCACATCCTCAGGATCCCATCCTTGTTCTTCACAAACAAAATTGGAGCACCCCATGACGAGAAGCTAGGTTTGATAAATCCTAAGTCTAATAGCTCTTGTAACTGTATCTTCAACTCCTTCAACTCTGCCAGAGCCATTCTGTATGGTGCCCTTGACACTGGTTCTGTACCCGATGCTAACTCAATGACGAACTCGATCTCTTAGTGCGGCGGCATTCCCGATAAGTCCTCGGGGAACACATCAAAGAACTCACATACCAATCTAGTCCCCCCTGGCCTTCCTAGCATGACCCTAGTGGTATCCACCACACTGGCTAGAAAACCTATACAATTGCCTTCTAGTAGGTCTCTGGCCCTCAACGCTGATATCATGGGAATGGGAGGTCCATGCATAGTACCCACAAAAATGAAGGGGTCCACAAACCTCAGGCTCAAAGGTCACCATCTTTTTCCTACAGTCTATAGTCGCCCCATATCTGACTAACCAATCCATCCGCAAAATCATGTCAAAATCATCCATACCTAACTCAATCAAGTCTACTGATAATTCCCTGTTGTCCACTAGCACTAACAGTGCTCTAATCCATCTCTTAGATACGACCAGTTCCCTTGTAGGTAGTATAGTCCCAAACCCTGCAATACACTACTCACTAGGCCTACACAATCTATCAATCACCTTACTAGGAGAAAATGAATGTGTAGCACCAGAGTCAATCAATACAGTATATATGAAGAGCCAGTGCTAGAAATCTGAGTTGTCACCACAGAGGGACTAGCCTCAACCTCTGCCTGAGTCAAGTTGAACACTCGAGCTGGAATCAAGTTGTTCGCCTTCTAAGGTTCTTCTTTCTTCAAAGTTGACCAATCTTTCTTGAGGTGCCCAATCACCCTGCACAAGTAACATGCTTTCCCTCGGCATTCGCCCAGATTGCGCTTCCTAAATCTGGCACACTCTAGGTAGCCTCTCCATGTCTCACCGCCACCCTAGACACCCCGACCTCTCCTATCAGGACCAGCAGTGGTCGAGATGTCTAGGGTCTTCCTCTTCTGATCATTGGGGCCTCTGCCCCTACCATATCCGACAAGTGGAGGCACTGCTCTGCAAACGTCTCGTCTTCCAGCACTCTTCCTCCATATCTTGTTATCTGCCTCCTCAACAGTGAGGGCCTTCTCAACGACCTGGGCATAAGTTGTCTCCCCAGGTACTGATGTGATCTGCATATCTCGGGCTATCATGGCATTCAGCCCCCAAATAAAACTATCTTTCCTGGTTGAGTCTGTAGGCACTAGATGAGGTGCAAACCTTGCTAGTTAGTCAAATTTCAGGGCATACTCAGTAACTGTCATACTGCCTTGTTCTAGACCGATGAACTCATTGAACTTTGCCGCCCTAACGGTAATACTGTAGTATTTCTGTTTGAACAAATCTCTAAACTCATCCCAACTCATGGTAGAGATATCTCGAGTATGGGATGCCACCTCCCACCAAATGCGGGCATCATCTTGAAGAATGTAAGTGGCACAAGCCACCCTATCATTACCTATCACCCTCATGAAGTCTAGGATGGAGGTGATCAAACTCATCCACTGTTCAGCCTTAAGTGGATCTGGTCCTCCCTCAAAGATTTGAGAATGTTGCTTCCTAGACCTTTCATACAACGGCTCCCACATGTTCCCAATCTCAGGCGACTGCACTACTAGTGCCACAATAGGTGGCAAGTCAGCTACATAATTCCCTGGCGGAGCCTGCTGCCTTAGAAGATGAATATCTTCCTCTTGACTCTGAAGTTTAGCTTCCATGTCAGCAAGAAACTGCTGCCAGTTCTCAGGGACTGACGTAGGTTTCTGGCCCTGATCGTCATCTCTAGCCTTGATCCCGATGTCAGCTAGCTGAATTGATCGCCTTGGAGGCATAACTCTCCAAGTTTATCTGCAATCAATGACTCGGCTAATTCAGGCAATGATAACAGGTTTAAAATCACCCCACGGTCCAACATCAATACTCAAGCAATAGTACACAATTATAAAGAAAACATGCATTTTAATAGTCATTCACATACAATAGAAAGGCTAATAAGCACGACTTATCATATCCACATAGCAATCAAGGGCCAGGCCTTATCATTATATCTCATGCTTCCTAATAAATATGCATATAAGACATTTATATTTCATTTAAACAATCAAACATGTAATCACATATATGGTTACCATACCCTGAGTTGAGCTTGTCTTTAGCGGCGAGTGTACATGCCCAGCCAATCTTCAAGAACCCTTAAACCTAGACTACTCTAATACCAAGTTTTAACGCCCTGGATAGCAAAGACCATTGCACTATGTATTTAAAATAGTACAAGACTTGATAATCAAGTTGTTTGGACATAAATGTGTCTCTAAAGTCAACTAACGAATTAGGGTTAAAGACTTTGATCATAAAATAGTTGTTTTTCATTAACAGTATGAGTTTGTACGTGGGATCCCAAAAAATGGTGTTTATAAGGAAATTACAACCCTTAATATAATTACAGATGAAGCCAACCTAAGTGGCAAAATACAATTTTGGTTCTAGTCCCTGTCCATCCCTCGGCCGTGGCGGTCGAGCAGCTGCTGATGTACACACCGCCCCCAAAGCTCTCCAACTCATGGTTAGTCTAGCTTTCCCTTTCTCTTACCTGCACCACATAGAACCCGTGAGCCAAGGCTCAGCAAGAAAACTTAATTCACATACACAAATGCACAAAATTATACATACAGTAAATTCAGGCCGATCAAGTCAATAATAACATAACATAAGCAACAAGCTATGATATAATAAACAGTTAGTTAAGTGTCGGCGCCTTTAGACTGACTATCTAGTTATCTAGCTAACCCCGACTCACTTAGGTCGGGCTGCGTTCCGAACGCTTAACATCAGCCTCGACTCCCTTAGGCCGGACTTTCAGATCAAATATAACAGATAGATAGATTGCAAAACATGCAATCAAAAGCAGCACGAACAAACATGCCTATCTAGATATCCTCAAATACGGATATATTTATAATCTCACGTATATCATTTACTGGGGGGTCTCAGCCCCATTTACAACCGACGTGCAGTTTTATTACCTCGAATCCCGAGCTGAAGGCGTAAAGCGGTCCCGAGCATGATCCTCAATCCCGAGCCTTAACGGTAACCCTAGTCACAAAGCGGTAATGGAAAACCATTGAAACCTAAACCAATTAAAATTCCCATAATAACAAACTAGCCTCCGAAACCTCGAATTCTACTAAACCGGGTAGTAGATTCCTTCCCGAGCAATTAGGTTTGAGTTCCCGAGCCTAAAATCCCTTAATTGGCCAATATCCCATATTTGAGCTACAGCCCAGCCCCCTAGGGATACGGTGCGCTACAAGTCAGAGAGCCCCGAGGCTTTCTTCTAGGGGAAGCGGGCTGCAGCGCGCCTCAACCTGCGCTGCGGCGCCTCGGAAGAATTCAGAGGCTCCATGCCTTATTGCACACACGGGCTGCGGCGCCTGAAGAGCTGGGCCGCGACTCAAGCCCAAAACCCAAAAAAACCTGCATATTTTCACCACGTTTTCTCCAAACCAAATTTAGCAAAATTCTTGTAACCTTGAACTAAAACCAAAATTGAGTCTAGGACTCTTAACAACACAGCCTAGGCATCATAACTACCCAAAAACCAACCACAAACCTCACCCTAATTCAGCAATTAAAGTTAACCTTAAAACCCAGCCAAAACCTATCCTAACAGCAAAATTCACAAAGAAATCAGGTCATGAAGCTTACCTCAGGAGTGATTTTGACCTTGAACTGATCGCCAAGTAGTCCTAGCTCCAATTCTCAGCTTGAACCCACAACTTCCTACCTCAATTCTAAGCTTTCTCTTCAAAAATTCCAAAAGATTCCCCAAGGTTCACAAGAGAGAGAGAGAGAGAGAGAGAACGAGAAAGAGAGAAAATTGTGAGATATTCTGATGTTTTTGGGTCATTTCCTAAGGTTTCCTAAGCTTATCCCTCACACATAAGACCAAAATACCCTCTAACTAACCCTTAGCCTCCTGTTGCCCTTAAGGGCAAACCCATCATTTTACCGCATTTCCCGCTAATCCTGAAGTGGTCCTATAAGCTCCCAATTAATCCCGACATGCCCAACTAATCACCAAATAATTACTTGTTGCACGATAAATCCAAAATATACGTTAAATTTTCCAAAATACCCCTAAGCTCACCCCAAACCGGATATTAGACCCTGTTGTGACTATTCGCTAATCCGCTCACTTGGATTGCCTTGAGCCAAATACTGAAAATATATCCATGTAATAATGTGGTCTTAATCATTCAACACATATAATCACATTTATGCCATCAACGGGCCAAAATCACAAGTATGCCCTATTTAACAAGGACGGGCCCACATGCATATTTAATACCCATAACCATCCATATATATTCATATTATCATATAATCATGTATGCCACGTAGTCACACATTTAATCACTTAATTTCACACATATATCCAATTAGGCTCTCACGGCATACTAATCAAGGCACTAAGTGTAGTGTCCCAGAATATTTACCTAGCTAGCTACAAGAAAAAATGCTTTTAATAACACCAAAAATGTGTTATCAAAACCTACGATAACACTTTCTGATGTGTTAAGATAGACTATGTTATCGTAGGTTAGGGTACTTTACATAACACTTTATCAGTGTTATATAGATGTGTTATTGTACTGTCAACGATAACCCAATTTCTGTGTTATTTTAATATATAGATAAGTTTTGAATTATGTTATTTATAGTCGATACTATAACACTTTTTTTGTGTTATACTACACTTTAGTATAATACTTTTTTTGTGTTATACTACACTTTAGTATAACACTTTTTTTGTGTTATACTACACTTTAGTATAACACTTTTTTTGTGTTATACTATACTTTAGTATAACACATTTTTTGTGTTATATAATGAAGTTTGCATAACATAATTCTTTGAATAAAAAGTGTTATTGTAATATATATTATAACTCAATTTTCGTATTATAGTTATATTTAGATATATTTAAATTCTCATTATATATTTTATTTATATTACACTAATTTATTCTATTATATTTTAATTTTTTTTTATATAATTATAATTAGCTTTCTAATATATACTAGCATCATCAAATGAACTTGATTTTAAAATAACAAAAAGTAAGAACATTCTACATTGAATTAACAATCCACAATTTAGTTTAAAACATTCAACACTGTCATCAACAACAAAATATTCTTTAAGTACTCAAGGAGTCTAAAAGTTACTACTTTCAACACAAAGAAATAAACAAAGTTACTACTTTCAAGGAGTCTTAAGTATCCTTTTATACTTCGCTTGCCATATCTGCAAAATAAACAAACAAATATTTTATTGTTATTATCTAGCATCACAAATTACTTCTAGAAAAATGCTATGGAAATTATATCCAAGAAAGGACACCACATACAAAATAATAGATTCACAACTACACCAAAGCAAACAAAGAAACCAAACACTAAATTATAAGACATTAGTTATTTTTTGAGTATGAAAATGTACCTCTTGAAATAACTTTTTTAGAAGGCCATGCAACTGTGCAACCAACTGCTTCTTGTATTGTAAGCATCGCATGATTAGGACGAAATAAGTAAGACTCTGGTACAATAGCAACATCAACCCATACTCGCATAAAGTCTGGTCCAAGAGGCTTTCCATGTACAGTTATATTTGGATCACTAGAATCCCAACGACCTTCAGCAACAATTGCATCTGCCCAGTCAAGCAAGTAGCAAGCATTCTTCCCTTCTGTAAAGTTATGTCTTTTTTCTAGTGCAATACTCTACCAAATTTATTTTAAAGACAATATATTAGTTTATGTAATTGTTCTTCTAAAATGAAAATTTAAAACAATAACAACTTTTACAATTTACCTTAGGGGACTGAATATTGTTTGATTGCGGTACATTGCGAGACTGTCCTTCGCTTGGTGTCACTTTACCACCAACCTAAATATAAAACCAAGATAAGTTTTATTGGAAGAAAAGAAAACTAAGATTTATAAGTGCAAACTCTCTAGCTTTTTGCTCATATTCCACCGTTACTCTACAATTTTAGAGCATACGTCAATAATCAAGCACTAACACTTAAAGTTATATCCAAAATAAACTATATGATTTTGGTTACTAACCTGTTAAGATGGATCCAACTTTTATCCATCTCCAATGAATTTGTATTTGATGTTGTTCTGTTACTAAAATCTTGTTTTTTTTTTCTGGGTTTAACAACTGTTAGACAAGACAATCACATTATTTGCGGTTGTAATATCAGGGTCATGACAAGGTCATTCACACACATGCTTTTAAAAGAAAACATGCCTTGGTTGAATTTCAGTATATTTGGGTTATTGAGGTTTAAAGCTTTATTGAATTTCATTTAGGGGCAGAGTTGCTTGTTCAGAGTTAAATGATCACTTTTGCTGAAGATTCTAGAGTGGAGTTAATTACTTAATTCCAATTTACAAATTTGTTCTAGTTCCCTGTAGAGTGTTTGGGATTTCTTTATGGTCTCGTACCTTTTCTGATTGTTAATGGATATAAATTTATAATTGATTCCAGATTTGTGGTTTATAGATCATTATTAGTTCTCAGTTTGATTGTATAACTGTGTATGGTGAGTTGTGTTTAGAATAAGTGGTAAACATTTCTAGAAGAACATGGTTATTTTAGATTTAGAGAGAGAATTAAGACAGAAAATAAAATAGAACTTTAGAGAGAAATAGAATAATAACAGAGAAGGTGAACATTTAAAGAGAATCAAGAGAGGAAGAATTCAACAATTCATTCATTTCTTACTAGTGTCAAAAACAGTGGCAAAGCAAATTCCTCTTTGTAGTAGGGGTAAACTAGGAAATATAAATTATAATAGGAAGAATAAAAATAATTATAAAATATTGTTGAAAAAATTAAATTTTTATGGGGACAAAACATATTTTTTAACTAAAGTTTACTTGTAAATTATTAATAAAAAATTTAAGTGGGGCCTTGCTCTCCCCTGGTCAAAAGCACTGTTGGCCTATTTATAGATAGGAAAATAAACTAAACTAGCAATTATAAAAATAGAACCCACGCATTCTATCACTGGAACCGAAATAATGATGGGAAAAAAGTACCAACTGATGATGTGATATTCCACAATCAGTACTGGTAAGTGCTCATGTTCCCTCTTGCATACTTGCACAATGTAAAACTACTTGAATCCCTGGTTTCATTACTCAAATCGTTTAAAATACCTTCTGGTTCGAAATAGCATTTTGTACTAGTCTGATTGTTTCTTTTCATCGAGTATTTAGGAGTACTGAAATATGTTTCTGCCATGATTAATAAGTACTGTTTCATGGGTCATAAAACATTAAAACTTTGGCTGTTAATCAGGGAAAGCAACATGGGGAGGAGGCGACTGAAGAAGAATCGTTCTAAGGCCGGAGAGGAATGAATTGCTTAAAATATTTGGATCATATTGCTTAAAAATTTATCAGATCATGCTTTCTAGAAGACAACAATTAAGTTCATGGATAATTTTCCAATATATGCCTGGCTCGTTAGTTTGTGCAGCATATGAAAGGTGGTAATGTTACTATTGTACCATATACTTAGTTGTAAAAAGTAATTGAAAAGCAAAAGTATGGTACTTGCCATTGTATTTGAATATTGAAATCTGGCTGGGTTTCAATAAATGAAAATTTTGGAATAGTTTAACATTACTAAACTTTCATTTTATTTTTTCGTACTCCAACAAATTTTTAGTTTTTACTATATTAGTAGTGATAGAAAAAATTGAAACAGTTCTCTTTTTAGACTTGTCAGTAATAAATTGTAATACTAGATGGAATACACTATTGCTATAATAAGTTTTAAATTAACAAGTGCTCCTCATTTATTTATTATTGTCAATATTTATAGGAAGATCATTTAAAGCCTAAAAATAAATAATTTTTCTTGAATATATTAGTAGCTGGCTTCCATGCCATTATATGAGATTAAAATTATAATTTTTTTGGAGTTATCCTCTCTATTTTATTAGTTCTTTGGATGGGGACCTGGGAAAAGTAGCAATATGTTGAGTGTTTGTGCTGAGTGTTGTGTTTTGGGATTCTTGTACAAGTCTGGAAAGACAGGTTGCTAGTTTATGGTGCTATTGAGACTAGGTACTATCTGTGGTATATTATGACTAGCCTTTCTTCTGTTTCTTCTTAGTGCTATTGATTCATCTAGTTAGTGGTTTTATTTGTTAACTCTAACTTAGTTATAAACATCCTAAATTTATTTGGTTTCAGTCTAACTTTGAAACCTGTCCAAATAAGAGAGTTACATTTGCTATGTTTTGATTATTGATAAGGCAGCCTCTCTTGATAAATACAACCTAGAATAAAAGGAAATATATATAAGAAGGGAAAATATACTTAAGTTATTAAGATGCGGATTCCCTAATTACCCCTAAGAAATTTTAAGCAAGTTTACCATCTTTTGAGCTCGTTTAAATACCTTATGGTCCTCTTAGTTTGTTATGTTTATTGATTCATTAGGTCTGTTTCTGAGAATATTCTGACTTACTGAGCTGTAAAACAGAATGATCAAATTTTTATTTTTATAAAATTCTTGGATTTTAATAATCATAGGATCATAAGTTCAACGTCTAGTCACCCAAATTGGAAGGGATAACTCTTCAATAGCAAGATTGAAGCTTAATATGCTAATTGCATTCTTGTTCAAGCTGCCATGTTTTGATTATTAGTTGTGCTTTAATTGATCATTGAAACTGTGTTGAAGTTAAATTAATGGCTGATTGTACATGCATAAGAATTTACATGACTGTTAATAATGGAATCCAACATTCCATATGTAAAAATCTTGATTTTGTAAGAAAATGGTTAGGAGTTGACTTCTAGTGGGTTAAACGAGTTATGGGTCAAACTAATTATGAATTTTCTTGTATTTTATCTTGCATTTTAGGATGTATAGATGTCCATAATGTGTAAAAATGTGCAAGAAGGTTTTGAATTGACCAAGCGATAGCTTTTGCAAAATTTTTGTGTAGTCTGGGATAAGCATTTAAAAAATGAGGTAAATGGCTGATTTTGGACAATTATTTCGGTGGAAAAATCATTGCATTTTTGGATGATTTTTGGAGAATACATTATTTTAATATTTAAGAATCAAATGGCCAAATTTCAAAGGATAATTTTAAAAGAGCTGTGAGTTATGAATTTTCAAAATTTGATAAAAATTTATGAGAATTTACCATAGTTTCTGGATAGCCAACTTTGAGTATCCGTTTTACCAAGTAAAGATGCCTAAAATGATTTTATTTTTGGTGTGAGTGTTTTTTACACAGCCTATTATGGTCCTAAAAATTTTTGGACCAAATTAATAAACCAAATAGATTTTATAAAGTCTCAAAATTTGTTAAAAAGATTGACCTATTCCTAGACAGCCTTAAAGTAAGATTTTTGAAAATAAATGTCACTAAGTAAAAATAATTATTTTTGTGTAAAATTTTACAAGAAATTTCTTGATATAGCCAAGGTTAACTATGTGAAGTTTGAGAATTTTTGGAGATGTAGTTTTCCAATTATAATTTTCAAACTAATCCACTTATAACTTAGGACTTGTAAAGTTTATACTTAGAGAAACATATGAGGACTTTTCTAAGTATTTAACTAAGAAAGCTACAAATTTATATTGGTAATGGTAAAATTTACTTTAGCACACCAAATGATTATTAAGATTAATTAGATATTAAAGGGGTAATATTTTAGTAACTTACTGTTTTATTTAAGAGAAAATTTAAAAAAGGTCCAATACCCTAACTTTTAGAGTGCCTATATTTTCAAAAGTAGGTGTGATTTTTTCATTAAAGCTTCAGCACATGTAGACATTTTACTTTTTTAAGGAAAAGGGTTTTGGTATATGTATAGTTTGTCTTTTAATTTGAGCAATATTATCTCAATCAGATAATTATCACCTCTTAACATAATTATAATGTTTTTTTACTGTCTATGGTTTGTTATGGTTGATATTCTTATTCATTGCTCACTTTGTGTTTGACAGACTGTATTATGTATATCTAAGTATGTTTGCGAAATTATAAGCCTACATTATTTGTATCAATGAGAGTATTTTTTGTAAATTCTTATGTATTTACACACATAATTTCCACAACATGAAAGAAGTGATTTTAAGCATTCTATAATGTAAGAGTTTGTACTTTATAAATTAACCTAAAATAACTGAAATAAGTAATCTGGTTTAATGGATTTAGTGTTAAGCTTTAAAAAATTAATAGAGATAATTTACCAGCTATGAGTCATTGATGTATTAGTTGTAGAAGGAGTAACATAATTCTTAAAATAATTACACATGATAAATTATAAATTGAACTCAGCCCAATTTTTTTCTTTTGCAAAATGGTGTTAATGTGTATGGTTTATTATGGTTAATATGGCTCACTTTGTTTTGACAGGCTTTATGTATTTTGAGACTCTAAGAGTGGAACTATTTGTGCAAGATCATTAGAATTGAACACTTTGAAGGAAGCTTGTTGAAATCAGTTACCAAATAAATGGTCTTGTTACTTCTGTTTTCTTAACTTACTTTTGTTAAGTGTGCATAAAAGGCTAGTTCAAGAGATTCTAGTGTTGTTTTTAATTTAAAAATCAGATTCTAAAATGGTAGCCACTAACTCATTGGGTTTGGATCAAAGACAAGATTTTAGCTTGGGTTGTGGCAATTAAATCTAATATATACATATGGAAATAATGAAAACAATATGACTAAATGAAAAATTTAATCTATACATATAATGAAAAATCTAATCTATACATATAAAAGCTTACCTAACCATCTATCAATACCAAGTCAAAAAATTCAAACAACACACAATAAGTTTTCTTCCTTATATCACCGCAGCACACAAACAAATTTTCCAGAACCTACTTCTCTAATACACACAAGTTTTCAACCTTCCGTTATCACCGCAGCACACAATTTTAATCTCAGAACCTACTTCTCTATGGATGAATATTTAAGATATTCAAACTCCTCTAACATTTTAAAGATATTAATAATAAGAGTTAAAAGAACAAATTCCGTACCTCTTGCAAATTACCTTTGCAATGCTCTTTGCCAATTCGATCCCCAACCTAAAGAATATAATCAATACTTAAAAGATTAATACAAAATTAAAATTTGTCAATAGATATTAAACAAGCATGTATGATGTAATGACCTAACTACTCTAGACTTTTGGACCATTAACGAAACTATACATACTAATCCTTAATAAAACTTACATTGTGAAAATACCATAACTTTATTAGGAAACTTGTAAAAATAAGAGTTACTTACATAAAATATCAAGTAGGATATGGGATCCCATTGTTTTAAAAACAAAACATAATTTAAAATAGAAAGGAGTTACATAGCAAGTGCGGAAAAATACATGTAAAACCATAAAAACAATACTACATCCTTGAAATCGAACTCTCGACTCCTTGAATCCATTCATCACCGATACACATTCTACCAAGCATCCATGAATCATTCCCGCCACTATAGCTATTTTCCTGCACATATAAACAAAAAGGAATGAGCCTAATGCCCAGCAAGGAAAATCTACCACATAGTTCATATACATAAATTTCATAAGAAACATAAAAACATAACATAACACTTTTATCATACACATACTATAATGGCCATTATTACTTGGGGTCCCATAGACTAATCAAGTCATATGCCCATTAGATTAGTGGGGTCCTACTAGCTAAGTAGGTCATATGCCCATAATCTATTTGGGGCTTGTTAGTCAAATGAGTCATATGCCCAAGCCTACAAACATACATATTTCATAACATATTTTATAACATATTTCATAGCATAAAACATAAGATAACATAAGCATATAACATATAGATTCTATCCTATTTTCCTTACCAAAGTTACCGGGATATGCGGACAGAGTTGGGACTTTTGGAACACTCCTAAAACCATATATAACAAGGTGAGTAGATTTGAAGAAAAAGAAATGAAAGGAATGGAAGGACTAAACCTTGAGAAAAATACTTACCAAAACCTTTTTGCTCAAGAACTTAGATTTCCTAACCAAAATAAAGATTAAGGTTAGAGGCTGAGTAGAAGACTATGAGAACTTAAAACAACAAGTACAGAAATGAACCAGAGTTTTGGGTTACCTTGAAGACTTGTAAGACCAATCTATACCTCAAACTGAAATACTATAAAACCTTACTTCCCAAAGTGTTTGATAAGCTTATGATGATCAAGCTTATGATTCCCCAACCAAGGTGTTTACACTCTCACACTCACTTAGCACTTGCAGCCTCTGAACTTAGAGAAAAAGATGAATAATGGCTAGGTACTAGGTCCTATTTATAGAGTTTAGGAATGAAAGGATCTTAATTTTACTTGAATAAAAATAATAGCTTTTTAGGTGAAAATAATTTGAATTATTATTCAGCAGAGGCTGAAGACTCGTTCAAAAAGATGCTGGACTTATCAAGAGGTTGAATGACTGAATGGAAAACGATTTCAAAATGTTTCAAAATATACTGAAGGTGGCGATATATCGCCCCCTGTAGGCGATATATCGCCTAGGCTAGTATGCCCGAGGCTGTCGTGCATCGTCTCGTGTTTTCCGTATCTACGTGATGCGATATATCGTCCCCTATAGCTGCGATATATCGGCACACGCTGATTATTTAAACATGAAATT